>NC_135531.1:24767439-26017439 GCF_045843805.1 Urocitellus parryii | reverse complement strand
CAACTTAATGGAACTTTGATCTTATTAGCCCACATCCTTAAGCAGCTCTTTCTTCAGAAATCTGGATAACTAAATTCTGCTTTATTTAATGAAACCATCCATTTCTACCTATATAATGTAAAACTCAGTGCCCATCTTTAGTGCCTGGATTCCCCAACCCTCTCTCCTTTTTAATTCCACAATAATTTAAATCCTTTCTTTTTGAATCATCTGCCTGATTCCAATGGAATATAAGTTATATAGGACAAAGATTTTATCTACTTTATTTTGTAAGTTTCTGAGGTTTTCCACAATACCTGGCATTAAATTAGACTCAATAAGTGTCTGTTAAGTGAAAAAAAATAACAACTTTCACCTTCATAACTCTTATCATATGCTATGATCTGCTGTAAGTGCTTTATATATATTATCTCATTTAAAATTTTTGAATTAATACATAAATATATTTGTGCATTTTAAGTATAAGGACTCATGTATGAGCTATAAATTGCCATTTGTGCTATAATTATTAAGTTGCATTTCATGAATATACAAATATATCAGTCAAAGCTTTTTTCAGTATAACTGCTTTGCTAAAACTTTTTAGTTTCATAGTATTTTATTACAGTATGAAATGCATTTTAAAATGAAATAAGTGAGTAATATATTACAAAAAATTTCCCTGTGCATTGAGAACAAAGATTTAGGTATGATAATGTGTTCCTCAAAGATTTAGGAGAAAAGGAGATTATATGAGAAATCAAATAAAAATGCATATGTTAGTTTTTTGTCGTTATAATGAAAACCTGAGGCAAGCTACTTATGAAGAAAAAAAGTTTTATTTATCTCACAGTTATGGAGGTTCAAGGGCATGGCTCCAAAGTCACTCAGTCCTTGTAATGACCATGTGGAGGATGGTGAAACAGATGCAGGAGGAAGGATCATAGGGTGAGGCAGGAAAGACAGAGAAGGGGAGGAACAATCTTTATTTCTTTAACAGCAAACCCCTCAAGAGAACTAATTCAGATTCTCAGAACTACTTGAATCCCTTTAGAGAGCAGGGCCAGCAGAGATTTCTCACTAGGCCCCCACCTATTACAAGTTCCACCTTAATCCCACCACACAGTGGTCCAACTCTCCCAACATATAGACATTTGAGAGGACACATTTCATGTTATCCAAACCATAGCAATACATTAATTGAACTGAAGAAATTGTAAAGATAAATCTGTGTCACACTGTAATAATAGAGAGGTAGCACATCTTCCACTAAAGAAGAGTAATGTTATGGTTATCATTCTTGTTACATGTTGTTATAGTTTGGATATGAGAATTAATCCAATAAAGCTCATGTTATACATTGAAGGAATGTTCAGAGGTGAAATGATTAGATTATACTAAATGCAACCTCATAAGTGAATTAATCCATTTGGTGGGTTAATAATTCGAAAGGACAAATGTTCTGGGTTATAATTTCAGGAAGGTATGGTATGGCTGAAGAAGTTGGTCACGGGGTGTGACTTTGGGATTGATTTTTGTCCTAGACAGCTCATTTTCTTTCTCTCTGCCAGGAGCTGAGCAGCATGCTCAGCTACCATGCCCTTCTACCATGACATTCTGCCTCATCTTGAGCCCAGAGCAATGGAGCCAGTTAATTACAGAATGAAACTCTGGAACTATGAACAAAAATAAAGTTTTCCTTATTCATATTTTTCTGGTACATTATTTTGGACACATTGACAAAAAAAAAAAAGCTAACTAGCAGGGTTTTAATGACCCTAAGGTGGCTTATGCTAAAATAGCTCTCCTTGTATGAACCAATTATGATCATTTTAGAAGAGGAAAGAGGAAACTGGAGAAGAATGTATTGCATCTCAAAGTTCACTAATGATCAGGTCATAGACCAGAAGAGTTCAGTTTATTTTCAGATTAAGCCATGTGGCCACATCTAAGTACAAGTGCTGGGGAATTTGTCATATGTCATTTGCCCAGAGAGGAATCAGACTGCTTAGGGTTACAGAAAATATGAGATTCAATGAAGGGCAAGATACCTGACCTTTTTTTAAGGTTAAAAGAAAAGGTAGGGGCCTTGGCCACTGAGGAAGGGAAGGGAGGTAGCACAGGCCATGCAAGTTTGGTGCATAACAGCAAAGTTGATCTTGATATGCAGAGAAAGTCTCCCAGGTCATAGTCCCCTACTGTAATCTGTCTGGGTAGGGTGTTAGACTCTTTACTTCTTCTTATAGATAGATCTTTCCTATGCATAAGGGTGTACACCAGGTAGGAAATCTAACTGCACCCACTCTTTGCTTTACTAATGTAGGTAAATGGAATTTTGTCTGTGCCAAAGGACAGCTTTTTGGAGTCATTCCTGGGTCTATAGAAGTCTGCAGTTTCTCCAAATAATCAACTCTAAATATGCCAAAGAATTTCTTTGCTTGTTGAATATTGAATCACCCTTAATATGTGCATAATATTTATGCACATAATATAATTAATTTGTATCATGAGATCATATTGTATAATATTAATTTATAGAATTTGTGTAGTAGCCTCATTCAAGAAATACTATTATTTAAAAATTTAATAATTCTGAACCTGAGGGTTGGAGTTGTAGCTCAGTTGTGGAACACTTGTCTTGAATGTGTGATGCATGGAGTTTGACACAAGGCACCACATAAAATAGATAAATATATAAATACTAAATAAATAAATAAAATGTATATTTTTTAAAAAAATGTATTATAAAATATTGTACTTGATTTTATATTTTACATAGTATCCAAAAGAGTAATGATTTTTTTTCCTTTTTTTTTCTTTTGGTGTCCTAAGTTATGGTTATTTCAGTATAAGGAGGGCAATATAAGTTACTATGCTTTTGTATGGAAAATGTCTGGTTATATGTAGCTGAATTTATATAAGAAAATTCATGTTTAACATATTTTGATTTGGTATGAATGTATGACATTTTTTTCTCAGTTTTTTATTTGTTTTGCACATGTCATGACAGTGATTGATAAGTGAGAATATCTGGCATCTGATAAGAGCATATTTAAAGAAATCATTTGTGTATACTTTAGAATTGTACATAAGGACAGGACATTAGTTAGTGCTTTTATTTAAAATAATGAAAAACTGCATGAAAATGGGCAGAAAATGTCTAATAAAATGTTTGTAAATCAATACCTGATTTTTGATTTTTGTAGACTAATCTGAAAAGTCACTATATATATATATATATATATATATATATATATATATATGTATATATATATTAGTATTTATCTAACAAAATTACTTAACTCAATTTTAGGGAAATTCTTTTTGGTTTACTATGTGTGAAAAAATATTCTATTAAGTACTGGTGAATCTGACATAACTATGCTTACTTAATTTTTTGTAAAAAATAGGAATCAGTATGTGTTTTTTTCACACATCCTTTAATTCCTCTAATGTTTATTCTAACAAACTTCAAGTTTAGGAAATAGAAAAATGAAATAAATAGGACATGCTTTATGAAGCACCAAGGAGAGTCAATGAAGAATAAATGGTAAATAATTTACTATAATATAAACTGCATGTCATTTTATAACAAGGGGAGCTACTGAATAATAATGGGGTAAATACTGAGATGTAAAGCACTGTCAGTACATGGTTTACAATCAGGGAATGAAACAAAAAGCAACTGATGGATTGAGATTTAAAGAAACATAGGAGAATATTAGAGAGAAAAGTAAGAGAAAATAAGCCAATTTGTGAAGTGAGTTTATTTCAACTTCTAATGTAAAAGGCTGAACCTTTTAGAGACAGCAGAGTGGGGAGTCTATACCTAAAGATCCATTTGCTATGTTCATATTAATCAGCTTCGGTGGGAACTACTCAGATAACGTAGAGTCTCCTTTTTCTGTGTGGTCTTTATTAGGTGCACAACGTGGACTGGCCCAGGATTGGGTTTGCCCTGTGCACCCCTTGCCCTGAATTAGTGGAGGGAATCAGGGAAGCTTTGAGCATATATCTAACATCCTCAGATTTTCTCTATTCAGTCTCTGAGCTGTTTCATCCTATTTACATTGAATTTAGAAAGGAAAAAAAAATACATTGTTATAAAATTGCGAATAATGAAAACAAATGGAAATGAAAAGAGAAATAGTAGGTCCTCAAGAGATTTTGGTACCTAGTTATTACCTTTTCCTGAGACTTAATACCTACTGAACCAATTGACTCTGATGGTTTATTTTTAAAATATCATCTAAAATTATAACCAAAGCATGCAAAAAAGAGACTATTATCCAAAAACAAACAAAAAAAGAGAATACTAGAAAATTTTAAAATTGAAAAGTTAAATTAGGAAATCTTATTTCTCAAAAGTTTTATTTCTCTGAAAATGTAATACTGTGCCCCATATAAGCATTATTTTCAATTATGTCTACAAATTAACAGAATTAAGCACTTTTTATTCAGCCAGTATGAAAGATCTATGATTTCTCCCAAAGAGTTAATTTTGTTTAATTCAAAGAACTGGCCTTTCTTAATTTATTTCCTGCTTTTTACATTTTGAAATATTAATTTGATAAGTTAAATTATATTTGAATTATTGAGAGATAAACCAAATTACATGTATAAGATAGGAAAGAAAAAAATAAAATAGAGCAACCAAAATTATGGAACTTTTAACAATGCTGAATTTCCAAGTTTCAAGAAGTATAGCCTAGTTTAAAAGCAGTATGTGAAATAATAGACCAAAAAAAAGTGATGTATCACACTATTCATGCTTCTCTGTAATACTTTTAAGTGTTATATAATATAGGTTATTATAAAACACAACAGACAAAATATTTTCTATGATATCTATGTTAAATATCTTGAAATAATGGCTATTGGATGTAATCTTAAGAAAGCAAGAAATAAAATAAAATTCAAAAAATAACTGAAAATAAATTCTTCCTGGAGTGCAATGATCTTTAGTCAAAAATTCTTATTTCATCAGCTTTGGTGGGAACCACTCAATTGCAATACCATATTTAGTCAATTTTCATTTTGTTTTCAAAAAAGAAAGAACTACTTTCTTTTTCTAGGTGGGAATTATGTAGATAATGATTTCTCAGTCCAATATTAATCTTTCTACAAAATAACTCATTAACCCAAGGTGTTCAGGATATCAATTTCTCTGAAGTTGGAAACCGTAACTTCCCATTTAAGAATTGTAATTTGAAGTTCACCTTTAGCTACACTCTACTGCTTTCCATTTTTCAAAATGTTGCAAATATACTACTGACAGGCTTTTCCATATGGATGTCCCTGAGGTTGGAGCATTACTTCTTCCTCTCTTTTCTACTCAGTTTCTTTGGGCAATACCACAGTCATGTGGCTGTATCTTATAATGCAGAATCCCTTTCTTGCATTTGTGACCACTCTTTTAAAACCCAGTCTACAATGTCAGAATTTGCATCATCACTTGAACATATCCCAAGTGTCTTGAAGTCAATCTGTTTAAATATCAGCGTTATCTTCTTTCCTTAAAAATCTGCATTATTCTTGCTGTTCATAGGCTAGTTTATTTAACACCAGCTTTCCTAGGTCTTACTAGGAAACTCTATCTCTGCCTTTTTCCATTTCTCTTCAACCAATAACCAAGCTCTGCTGATCTGATTTCTTCTTAAACATACTTATTTTCATATCTACTGCTTTATGCCCTCTAGTATTATTTCTCAATATATTTCCACCCTTAAACATTAGAAAAATTTCAGGTAAATATTTTATCAGAAACATTAATGCTTAGAAACAAGATGATTAGACCTAAACTTAGACCTAATGTTTAGAACTGAATTTTTTAGAAAATGAGATTATAAAATTAATATTAAAATATAGATGATATTTTACACTGTGTACCTCCTGCTTTGAAGGATGAGCATTAGAATATATAGAATCTCTTATTGTTTCTAATGTCTCTTTTGTAGTTGTTGACATTTTTTAATCAAGCATTATAAAACTACATTAAATTATTTAACAGTTGTATAGATGTATGTCTATAATCACTTCAATGTGAATATAAAATTTATTTCAAGTTAAGCATTGACTTTTAAATCATTTCCTTTTATTATGTTGTATGGCTCAGTGAACCCTGTTCCACAACATAAAAAGATACAGTATATGAAAATAGTCCTAAGTTTATGAACATTTAAGGGACTGTTTGCAGACTTGATTCTTTAAAATTCTTGTTTCAAAATAATGTTTCTCAGAATTTAAAATAAACAGTTTTCTTTCCATATTTTCTCTTTATGTTGGTTTTCTTCTTCTTCTTTGGAAATATGAGCAGTGCTTTTTCATGAGGTTTTCAAGTTTTAAATTCAAATAAACTCTCTATAATAAGTTGTACTATGAATAATTCAGTATCTTTTTCACACATTGGTATAATGAAATTAGTTTTTAATTTTAAGGTTAACTTTCCTATATATCAAGCTTTTATTTACCAATTAATTTATATCTACAATTTCATTAGACAGATAAGTAAAAAGATATATGTTGTGTGTGTGTGTGTGTATGTATGTGTAGTTCTGGTGATTGAATACAAGTACTCTTCTACTGAGCTACAACTCCAACATCTCTAGTCCTCTTTATTTATTTTTTATTTTTTTTTTATTTTTAACAGGGTCTCACTAAGTTGTCCAGTCTGGTCTTGAATTTGTGATCCTTCTGCTTCAGCCTCCCAAGTAGCTGAGATTATGGGTGTATGCCAAAGCACACAGTTTATGGTTAAAATCTGTATTGTAATAGTCAATCTATGGAACAAATTTAGGCGCCTTTCAATAGATGAGTTGATAAAGAAATTGTGGTACATATACACAATGGAATATTACTCAGCTTTGAAGAAGAATGACATTATGGCACTTGCCAATAAATGAATTAGTGATGACTATGCTCAGTATAATAAGCCAGAACCCAAAAGTCAAAGGTCATCTGTTTTCTCTAATATGTAGAAGGTAATACACAATAAGGAGGGAGGGATAAAAATTAAAAAAAAAATAATAGCTAAGTGAGAAAAGGAACAAAAGTGGAGAAAGGGAATTTATTCAAATATAGGAAGGATCAGTAGAGTAGATGTAGGGAACTAAGGATGAAGAATAAGGGATGGGCAAAGAGAATAACTGTGAATGAAGTAGGCCAAAATTTTGTATGTGCATTCATGTATGTGCCACTGTGGGTCCTGCATCAGACGTATCCACAAGACACTAACTAAAAATAAAAGTAGATTATAAATGGGGGAAGCAGTGGAACAAGGATGTGCTGGGCACTGAATTGCAGCTGGATCTTTCCATGCCTTTGTGATTATGTCAAGGTGTTGTATGATAATTATAAACAATATATGAAATGAAAGAATATAGGGCTGGGGATGTGGCTCAAGCGGTAGCGCGCTCGCCTGGCATGCGTGCGGCCCCGGTTCGATCCTCAGCACCACATACCAACAAAGATGTTGTGTCCGCCGAGAACTAAACAATAAATATATAAAAAAAAAAGAATATATACCTATATGAATCCCGAAAACCTGTCATATTCTTGATTGTGTTTTCAATTATTCACAATAAATTCCTAGGTTTTAATAGATTATTTCCTTTTTTCAAGAAGGAGACAGAAACTTAAAAACACCAGCGTTTAAGAGACTGATAGTAAAAGATAAACAGAGAAATGAGTTAAAATAATTGAAAGAAGATGCAAAACAACTGAACAGATAGATGTCAAGAAGGCCAAGATCCAAGAATACTATTAAGAAGGAGGGAGTGGTCAATACTTTTAAATGTGGCTTATGACTTGCAGGAGCAGGAGGCGTGGCTGGAGAAAGCAGTCAATATTACTATTTCATGAAGAAAATTATAGCTAAAACATAAATGGCCAAGAGAGAGAAGGAAATAGAAAATAGAACTCAAAGTATTTTTACTGACTGCTCTGATCAGTAAGAGTTACTCATCATATTTTATGTTACTTAAAAATGGCTTAATTAGGCTGAGGTTGTGGCTGAGAGGTAGAGCACTCGCCTAGCACGTGTGAGGCCCAGGGTTCAATCCCAAGCACCACATAAAACTAAATAAACAAAATAAAGTATTGTGTCCAACTAAATAGTATTTTTTTTTAAAATTGCTTAATTGTATTACACTTTGTAATTCTGTTTACTTATACATAATTATATTTTAGGTTACTGAAAAAAATATGCATCAGCAATGCAGAAGTAGAGCATAAGAAAAATTGAGGTAATTCTGAGAAAACACATTTTTTTCCAAAGGTAAGCATCATTTTTTTACCAAATAGTTTATATTAAAAAAAAGAAAGAAAGAATTTTAAGTGGTGTCTGAGCACTCAGAATGAGAGGCTAACCATTAGTGGAGTTTTGATTCCTCCAAAATATCTTAGAAGCATGGAGTGAGACCAAAAATGGGAAACAAAAGACTTATTAGGGAGGATTCTTACACGATACACCAGTGAGAAATGAAAAAGAAAAGATTTGGGCAGATGCACAACATCACATATGCTGAGACTGCAACAGAGACATCTCAGATGGAGCTGAGTAGTTCAGGCCTGTGAGCCACAGCAGCTATGGGCAGCTCCCAGGGCAGGCTGCAGGGTGGTCAGTTGGAGGAATGGGCATGTCTGTCCTAACAGGAGAATCTAAGCAGAGAAACACAAATGCTCCACGGTCTACACATTATGCCTCTCATATCTGTTTCGTTCTTAGGTTACTCCTGTCTGAAAGAGCTGTTCCAGGTGTCTTTTCCTATAAAAATATTCTGAGTAAGTTTAATGAACTGTCTACTCTGTTGCTGTTGATCTTGAACATGCAACTCACACTCATTATCCTTCTGTTTTTTTTTCACCCTGAGCTAGCATCTCTTTGGGATTAGGTTCCTCTTTATACCTGAATTATCATTTCTTTTTTATTATTCAATCCTATTTACCAATAAAATGGAATGGGTCCTGTTGGTACCAGAAATAACCAGTGAATAAACTGCATGCCCTGATTTCCTTCACCTATTACATACCAGTATCTCTAACTCTATCTGATGAGGTAGGCTGATCTTAATTAGGACGGTGGATTTTCCCCTTACTTACTGAATAAGAGGGGCCTGAATTCACGAGAGAGGATCCCTACCATAAATTTTTATTGGCTTTCTAATGCCCCTCTAATGAAAATGGTCAACTTGAGAATACAACCTCTAAAGCCACAGCAATGAAATTTGCCCGGGTTGGAAGAAGAAATTACCCAAAGTAGACCTCTGAAACTATAGGAATCTGTGGCATTATTCCTCTCTTCTAAACCTATGTGTGTTATTTATGTTGAAAGTAGCCTTAGTAACCATCTGGATACAGCAACGCAGGATTAAATTTCAATAGTAAGACAACATACAGTAAATTTATTTCAGTTACCATAAACAGATTAGAAGTATACGTTAAATCATTTATATATAATAAGTAGAGAGAAATATTTAATGTTGAAAAGAAATCCACTAACCTAGAATTCTATAATCAGAAAAAAATAATGCTTCAAAGATGAAAAAGAAAATGAACAAGAAATGCAACAAATACAAAACAAAAACATAGTGGCTATTTATACCTCTATATCAATGGCCACTTTAAATATGAATACTACCATGATATGGTAAATTTTATGAGTTTATAAAGAAACACTTAACTATAAGCTGTGTCTGAGAATCTCACCTTAAATAGTAATAAATGTGTATTATTGATAAAGAAATGGAGAAAGATATAACGTGCTGTGGTGATGAATTTCTTGGTCAACTTGGCTAGGATATAGTATCTGGATGTTTGCTCAAGTGCCAGCCTGGATGTTGATGTGAAAGTATTTTTACATAAAAAATTAATATTTTAAACTGTACATTTTAAGTTAAGATGATATTTCATAATTTGGGTAGATCTCACTCAATTTCTTTAAGGTCTTAGGCAAAAACAACAACAACAACAACAAAAAATCCCCCAAGTAAAAATGGTCTGCAGAGTGTCTTTGTAATGAGACTATTGCATCAAATATTCCTTTTATATGTGTCTCCAGCCTGTTTTATCACCATGAAGATTTTATTAAGTATCACTTTTTCTCTTTCTCTATCTTTTCTTCCATAGATAAATAGGTAGATAGATAGATAAATGGATTATAATATATACTATGTATAATTATATATATCTTATAGGTTACATTTATCTTATTATTTCTATTTCTCTGAAGAATACTGACTAACACATGTTCTTATATTCACATAAGAACCCTGGAATAGGAATAATAAATTTACATACAGCAAATTTTAAAGCAAGAAATATTATCACAAACAAAGTGGAGTATCGTATGATAGAAAAGACAAACTGACCAATAGGAGGTAACAATATATAAGGTATATGTAAGGAATAACAGAAGATAAAAATATCTGACTCACAAAATATAATAGAACTAAATTGAAGTATAAAGACACCACCATTCTCTTTGAGACTTAAATAAAACTGTTTCAGAAATTGACAGATTCATCAGGCAGAGCAGTAATGATGGTGAAAAACACTATCAAACAACAATCTGATTGAAATTTAGACCATGCAGCCTCTAACAATAGAAAAATACATCTTCTACTGTAGCTTATATGGAACATTCTGTGCATACTATGGGTCATAAAACACTGATAAAAACTAGTCTGGAAATTATATGAAGTATGTTCTCAGGCCACAATGGAAATAAATTAAAAATCAAAAGGTGAATGATAGATAGAAAATCTCAAAAAAATGGAAATTAAATAGCATTATTCTAAAAAACACATGGGTCAAAAATATCCAGATATTTTAATATATATATATATTTAACTAAATGAAAGTACAACTTATAAAAATTTGTGAAAGACAATGAGAATAGTACTAGAGGAAAATTCATATTATTAAATACATATATTAGAGTTCAAAAAGTTTCAAAATAAAATATATTTTATTTAAGGATCCTAGAGAAATAGGTTTATTTAACTCTACAATAAAATGTAGAAAATAACTAATAAAAAATCTATCACAAAACAATGGAATTAAAAACAGAAGAACAATACAAAAAAATTAAAAAACAGTTATTTTAAAAGATCAATTAAATGCAACAACTTCTAGCCAAAGAGAAAGAGACAATGCATATTTACTAATTTCAGAAATACTGCTTCTCAAGCATGTTAAAAATAATAAATACTATATGAAACTTTATATCTACAAAATGGGTAACAAAATTTTTGTGACAAACTGCTACCAAGATTGAAACAAATGTAGATATGTGTGCATAATACTTAAGTGAGTATATTAAGGACACCAAGTCAATGATTTATAAAGTACCAGAATAAAAAAAAAAATCTAGGGCCAGAGCATTTCACTGGTAAAGCCTGTTAGATATTTAAGAATGACATAATTAACTCTCTCTCCAAACTTTTCCTGAAAATTGAAGCAAAACGAACCTTAACTATCATTCTGTGATGGCAGTAATATCTGAATTTCAAAACCATATAGAGATAACAAGATAAAGAAGGACTAAAGATCAATATTCCACATGTATATAGTTGTAAAAACACTTAGGAAAATGTATGTGAATGAATTCCAACAGCGTATGACAGGGATTACTACAATTAAGTGCTATTTATTTCACCAATGTAGCTGTTGGTTTAACATTCAAAAATCAATTAATTTGACATACCAAAATCTGAAGAAGAAAATAATGCAATACAGAAAAAAATATTTTACAAAATTCTACACAGACACAATAAACACTGAGGAAAAAAATAAGACTACAAGGAAGTTTTCTCCATCTAATGAAGAATGTCTATAAAGTAACTTGCTTCTATCATCACAAATAATGATAAAAAATTGAATGTTTAATGATAAAGACTGGAGACATACTTTTACTAAGAATCAATACTGAAAGTCAAAAGTAATTCAATAAACAAGAAAAAATATGTGAATAACATATACAAATTTGGTAAGAACAAATGAATAGTTATACACAAATATAGTTTTCTATATATCAGCCATGAGAATTTGTAATTTAAAATTAAGAACACCACATGATTTGCAATAACACTAAAGTAATGGAGTATTTATGGTACAAAATTGCCTAAACATGTACAGGACCTGTACACAGAAACATTCAAATCTATGAAAGAAATTATATAAAACATAAATAAGAAATTATATAACACATAAATAAATGGAAAGTTGTATCTTTTTGATGAATTTAAAACTGCACACACACCTGGAACATCCTGAAGATTCATAAAGTAGGAAAATGAACAACATCTGCCCCCTCAACATGCATAAATTGTGCACAATGGTGTGACTATTTCAAGGAGTTACAGGAGGAAACTGAAAGAACTTCTAATGGCCAAAAATGAAAAAAATAAAGTAACACCGACTTGTAACCTACAGTTAAGATAAATATTCATCAGTTCATGCTCACATAAATAAAAAAAGATTTTCTATATGTAAGAAATTAATTTATATTGATATGGTACTCTGACCCTAGGGATGGAGAACATAACTCTGTGTTTTGTTTGGGCTGCCCCAAAAGAAACTTCTTTCCACTGTGTATTATGGAGAATGGGCAAAAGACTCTATGGGGAAGAAGTTTTATTAACCCTGTTTCAGCAACATGATTGTGGTCTACATTAATAATGAGAAGGGACCGGGGGCTGAAGTGCATGCCTGTAATCCCAGTGGCTAGGGAAGCTGAGGCAGAAAGATAATAAGTTCAAAGCCAGCTTCAGCAACCAGGAGGTGCTTAACAACTTACTGACACTGTCTCTAAATAAAATACAAAATAGGGCTGGGGGTGTGGCTCAGTGGTCAAGTGCCCATGAGTTCGATCCCTGGTACAAAAAAAAATCATAAAGCATATTGATTTTGTGTACTTTTGATATGACATGATGAAAATTATACTTCACATCTACAAATTTCCTTCCTTAAACTTGTGACTCCATCTAATCAAAGGGAAAATAGATAAATTCAAAGAGTGGGGTATCCTAAAACATACCTGAGTAGCTATACTTGAAAATGTCAAGGTCACTAAAATTAAGAAAAATTTAGAAAGATTGCCATAAAGAGTTGCATAAGGAGTCTTGAATAATAATTGTAATAAAAAGGATGTTAGATAAAAAACTCAGATTAAAGTATAGATGTCAGTTAATTATAATTTATTAATATTGATTCATTAATTATATATATGCATATATGCATTGTTATGGTATATGGTAAATATCTACAAATCATTAAATTCTAAACTATTCTCAAAAATCTACTAAAATGAGTGTGCCATTATACATATGCGAAATTTGGAGATGAATTGAAGACTAATATTAACATTTTACATCTAAAATATATTGAGACTATATCTAAGGATAATCATTTATGATTAAATTTTGAAATGGCACATTGAAGCTATCCATTATAAATTTATACAAAGGTATAAATAACTACTATCACTGTTCTCTTTTTAGTAGTATTTGTAGAAAAAATATCTGCACATACTTGTTAAAGATGTCATACTAGCTATTGAATCACAAGAAGCTTGATTGTCAATGGCTACTTAAAGCTGATTTGATCAGTTCAGCATATCTGTGTTCTGCAACAGTGAATAGGAAGTCATATTTTTTAACTGGAAGGGTCACAAACACTAACATCCCCTTGTTGTGGGTTAGCATACCTTACTGGGATAAGCAGAGAAGATGTCTATTTAGAAACATGTTTATATTTACCTTTCCATTCTAATTCCTCTTTAGAGATCTTCTACATTAGATTATAGTAATTCAAATATAATTTATAAAGCTAAATATTCCAATGTTTCCTTAACATCAATACAATGATTTATGTCATGTGTAAAAAAAAAAAAAGGAAAAAAAAATTGTGAGATAACAGTACTTTCAATGAAACTGATAAATTGGAGATATGTATTAAAAAAACTTACAGTTAATAGTAAAATGTGTAAAATACTTCTTAATTAAAATAAATATTTTGAAAAATTATATATAAATAATTATATACAATTTTGAATGAGAATAGTTAATAGTCAATATTTATTGTCCTATAAATTTAATTGCATGTGCATAGATAAAAGAAATTGATACCAAATAGGACTTTCAACATTAGGAAATAATTCTGGTTTTTCTTATACTAGGAAATGTACTTTGAACACTTAAATATATTACAATAATGAGATTTATATGCTGACAGCAAAAAATAAAAATCATGAATTTAGAATCATTTACATTAATCATTCCACAATTTTGGCTTTATAGCTTTTGAATACTTCACATATAGTATCTTAGAAAACACATACAAATTTAAATTTAATTTATTTATTGAGAATGCATCTTTTATTAAGTACCATACTAAAATGTACTTACAAAAACTGAATCTTGAGTAATTTTTCCTGTATTTGAAACCAAATTCTCTCCTTTTCCAGTTTGATTATATCAAATATGCCTGACACATCATGGGAAACTCAAACAGTGATTATTATCAATATTATAATTATCATTATATATCATAACTACTATCATCATTTGTAAAAATTCAGAGGCACACTTGTATCTGATACAACTTAGAACTTTTAAAACAGGTTTTATAAGCAATTACCTAAAAATTTTCATAGTGTCTGGGATATGCCCATGCAAACATGTATTTGGGGTGAGCATACTGATAAACATGGTATAAACATCCTAGAATGAGACAATTACCATCTCTCAATTATAAACTGTCTTGAGTAGGCAACCAGGAGGCCAGCATATTGAGATTCCATGATGTCGGTTAGCAGATGGGAAGGAAGGCAAGGCCGCAGACACAAAAGCTGGACAGGACCATTTTCAAAAGGTAGAAATTGCTCAAATGGATCACAGAAATCAATAATACATCCAAAAAGAAACAAAAAATAATCATCCCAAATTGTAAATCAGCTGTACGTAGTCACAATAATTTTGTCTCTAGTAGCAAAGATTATGACAAGATTATTCCCTGCTATAAACTGTTTTATTATCTGCTAACTTTTAAAACTAAACCATCATATTTAACCACCGAGAACCTATTGAAGATTGATAAAATTTTCACTTGTATTTTACATAAAGAGTTGAAAAAATACTGATACAATCACTTTTAGTCATTATTACCAATACAATCTATATAACCAAAAGTTGATATTTAATAAATTGCCATGAAACAATATGATTTACAATTATTTAGAAGCAAAACCGTGGCTAATTTTCATGAGAGACAATTGTTGGCAATCGAAATTCCATCATCTGAATTGTTTTTCAGAAATAATTTCAGTTGAAAATAAATGAAAAAGAACAAGACAGAGAGGAAGAATAGATATTTGATGATATTGATGCAATAACTTCTTAATATAATTAACAAAATGAGTTCCTAAAATCAAAAACTACAGTGTAAATCTGATGTTTAGCTGAAAATTAACATCATTCAATATGAAAACAACAAAAATATTTATACACATATAGATATAAAAACTCTCTTTAATCACTTTGGTCAATTTAAAGTTCATAACTAAAATTTAAACTTCTAATACATGTATGTATAAGCTTAATATTTATTAACTATTTAAAACTATACTTACGCAGAAATACTGATGCAGTTTCCTAAATATCTAAATAAAATTTCTGTTTTGGGAAATTATTAAATAAAACTACTTTCCACTGAGTTTAGTTCCTCATACAAATAAGATTTACAATGGACCATAGAATACAGAATATTTAAACTCTGAAAAAATATCAATTTCTTCATGTTGAATTAAGACAGAGTCTACTTTCTAGAATTATAGGATTCTACAAGCTAAAATTTACAAGTAACTTAATTTTTCTCTCACATTCCTTAAACTTTAGAAAGAATGATATTAGAATATTTGGTGTGCATTGTTATAATCTATGATTATATATTGATTTATTTAGGAATATGAGTGTTTTTTTTTTCTTATACAGAACAAACGTGCTCTAAGTTTTCTATTCATTTTGGGATGTGCTCTTAAGCTTTAAGGGCAAAATAATGAATTAGATTCATTTTCTTTGGGTTGAAAATCACATTGAATAACTGAAGGATTTAAAATATTGATGTTTGCATTACCTGCTAATTTAAAACAATATTTACTTCTTTCCTATGAAATAGTAATGCAGGATTTATTGTTATCAAAATAAGAAAAAAAACTGTACAATCCTATCATACTTTTGCCAAGTACTACAATAATGACACTGTTTACTCTCCCAATGTAAATGTCTCAACTTTAATAGAGAAGCTTGACTCATATAAAGAAGATGTAGAACCACTGGAATTCTTTTCTAAAGTAATGAATGCATAAATAATAAAATGATACAAACACTTAACGTCCAGTTTATAAAAACTTCATTTTATGTATTTGAACTTGACAACATGTTTTTTTTGTTATACATATAGATACGAAAATGCTTGTTTTAGCCAAAAAAAAGTGGCATAAACATCACCCATTTAATTACTGAGGTTGTGTGTGTGTGAGAGTGTGTGTGTGAGTGTATGTGCGATGATAACACATAAAATATATATTTTTAGGAAAAATACAACATTAATAACTATACTACTCATGCTGTACAATAGATCTGTAGAATTGTTTATATTACATAAGTGCTACTTTGTATCCTTTAACCTAAATTCCCCCAGTTTTCCCACCTCACTCCCCTACCCTGGAAGACAATTTATTTTCTATCACTGTGTATTTGAGGGATTTTTCCTTGTTGCTTTGTTTTATAGAATCCAAATACAAGTGAGGACATTCAGTGCTTTCTTTCTGCATCTAGTTTTAGTTAGCAGAATGTGTTCCACGTTAATCCATGTGGTGGCAAATGGTGATATATCTATTTATTTGTTTTTTTCTTTGATTAGGTAATGGGAATTGAACCCATGGGCAATTAAACAGTATGCCACATCCTCAACTCTTTTCTGCATTTTATTTAGAGAGAGGGTCTCACCAAGTTGCTTAGAGCCTTAGTAAGTAGCTGAGGTTGGCTTTGAATTTAAGATCCTCCTATCTCAGCCTCTGGATCTGCTGGGATTCCAGATGTGCACCACTGTGCCTGGTCTGGAATAACTTTTAAAAGACTGAATTATATTTCACTGTATATATATGTCAATGTTTTTTTATCCTTTTGTTCATTGATGATGAAAAATTGACATTAATTCCATATTTTGGCTAATGAGAAAAATGCTGCAGAAAAATTTATTTATTCATAATACAGTTTACTTGTATAGAGACTTTAAAACTAACATAATAAATTCAGAGTACCAATGCTAATTTTATTAAAGTGAAATGAGCAATTTTATTAAATAGATTATTACAAAAATCTTAAATTATGAGAAAATTTTTTTAATATCCTGTATTAATTATATTTTTTACAAATATTCCATTATGGTTTCCACTGAAATTGTATGCATTATTTTTTTTTCATTTTGTAATAAACATCTTTTCCTTTATGTGCATCAAAAAGTAAAGTTGTAATGATGTGCATGTAAACACATGAATGTGTGTATGCTTGCCTGATCAACAACCTTCCTCATAAAATATCATTCTTTCTTGCATTAACTCTGTTAACCATAGTGTACACAGCATTACTTGCACTGAAATTAAAACTCTTAATTTTGGTTTCTATTAATATATCATTGGTATGATCAAAGCTAAAACCAGAAGGTAGAAAGAAGATACAGTCTACAGAAAATTTTGATGACTGTAGATGAGTAGAAAACCAATACATTAATTATGTTTCTAACTTGTATTTTAAACAATTTTATTTGTATTGTTTGGATTACTCAGCAGCAGCCATGATAAATATTAAATAGTAATTTAATAAAAATAGAAATACATTAAGGAAATGACATATTCTAATTTGAGTGATAGTTTGTTCTTAAAAATTAAATCAAAAATTATACTTCAACACCAAAAACATAATGACAGAGCATGTTACTCAGGCATATAGCCATACGCACCTCTTTGAATGTAATTTGTGAAAATCTGCTACACTCCATTCAAATCCTTTTATGGGCACCTAACATTAAACCATACATTCTGGACCACACAATTATTCAAATACTGACTTAAAACAAAGCAAAAATAATAATAATAATAATAATATGCAGGGTAATCAGATAACTATTCTTCTAGAGTGAACTACAAAATCTGAGCTTTCAAGAATCAATAGAGTTTTGAAAGCCAGTGAAGAAAACCATCAATATTAACATACATTGAATATGTAGAAAAGAGCATTAGGATGGTATTAACAGGAAATGGAAATATTTCAATTTGTTTTGAGATATGAATGTGAGAATTGGCTGGTTGTTATCATTTGTTGCCAATATTGGTAGCTTTCAAGAAGAAATGATCACCAAGATCATAGAGGTTTCTTAAACAAGAAAGTGAAGGGGTTTGAGTGGAGAGTAGATTTTCATAAATTATATTCCAAGAGGTGACAAATCTATGCAAATACAGAATAACTTTTTCCAAAAATTTTCATTGTCATTAAAATTCTTTCTCCAAGCCACTGTAGGTCTTTTTCTCTATTATTTCTCTTCTATACAAGTGGAATAATTTATCTAATTTATAAGTCTGGAACGAAAAACTGGGTATTTGGGTATGCCTGCACTTTTCGTTTACCCGTCTTGGTGGCTGTTTTGTTCAGGAAGTACCAGTTCGCTCTCCATCATGACTACCTTACATGTGCAGATCTCTTACCTTAGGTGGACAGCAAATCAGCCTAATTCTGTGAATGCATTAGCAAATACATTTGTACTTCATATCAAACTCATCCACCTTAGCTTATATTATTAATAAAATTGCTCTTTAAATCCCATGAGTCTTTTTTATCAGTAAAATTTTCCAAATTGAACACAAAGAGGAACTTTAGTATATGAGAATTTGCAAAAAGACACCAACAGAAATGATGACTTTTCCAGGAAACAGTGCCCCTAATTTCCTCAGGTGTGAGGACACCAAGCCATTTAGGAGGGCTGGTGATTTTTTTCCTGAGATAGATTCAGGATTTTAAGAATGAGTTGTTAAAGACCCTCCACATGAAACAAATTTTAGATACATTCAACTTTAACTGGAATGTATCGCGATATTAGAAATTGAGCTTAAAAGCATGTTCTAAGTAACAAAAAGCCATTACAACCTTCTGATAATGAGCTTGGCAGTAATCTATAGAATTCACTTGAATGAAAGAACCAGAGGCATTCAAAACAAAAAGCATGTTATTGCTTCAAAATTACATGCAGCCACTCAAAATTGTATTCCATACTTTGCAAATGTGTTAACTGTATAAATTTGTCCAATTATATTATCTGCATAGCTGAATGTGTAACAAATCACTTAAAGCATGTGAGCTGCCCTACATTTCTCACATTTTTAAGGTCTGTTTCAAATTCCTTCTTCTATATTGATTTATGAATAAGGATCCACTCATATTCATATATTTGATACTATCAAAGAAGCATGTTTTCTGTATCCAAACTGCTGAGATTATGTTTTCTTTGAGTAACTTCTTTATTTCTTATTCATGACATGATTCTTTAATTTTAATTACAAACAACCTTGCACTTTAAGGGATGACTTTTTAAAATGTTTTTTGGTTGTAGATGAACACAACACCTTTTTAAATTTTATTTATTCATTTTAATGGGGTACTGAGAATCAAACCCAGCACCTTACCCATGTTAGGCAAGTACTCTACTACCACTGAGCCACAACCTCAGTCCTAAGGAATGACTTAATTTACACATTGTGTCCCAAATGGATGAACAATATTTTAAATATAACACATATTATGTATTAGTAAATAAAAATTCATGAGAAATTTTCATTTTATATATATATATATATATATATATATATATTGAATTATTCAGTTATTAACGAAGTAACATATAGAGAGAAATATAGAGGTAAATCTGGTAGTGGTTATATATTTCTGAAAATTATTTTCTGTGCATATTTGCTTAGGATATTTTGTCCTTAGTATTTTTTTAATTTCTATTTAGTTTCATATAATATAGAAGTAAATTTTTTAACATTATAAAAGAGTTATTGACATTTTTAACAGTTTACTTACACAAAGTATCATGGTAAGGTGGTTTTAGAGCATTTGGGAAATAATAAAATTAATTAAAATATAAATGTTCTTACTCCATTATTCTTTTTGGTTGGATAAGATGGAGTCTTGCTTAATTACCCAGACAGGTCCTCAAATAATCCTTCTGCATTAGTCTCCCAAGAAGCCAGAACTACATGTGCGTGCCATAGCACCTAGCTATATTGCCCTTTGTAAAAAAAAAAGCCTATATTTAAGCTCCTTCAAATATTTAGGATTTGATTATTTAAATAAAAACTTATTTATTATTGTACAGTAGAGACCCATTTATTTGCATTGTTCTCTTGAGCCTATTTTACTCATAATTAAGCATTTACAGGTGAAATTAAACAACACTTTATTTTACAAATTTTCAATATATTAATCATGCATAGTTAGAATATTTAACTACATATTAATAATTATACATACTAATAATTGTATATCAATATGCAACACATTGATAATTATGTAATAATATATAATATGCAATGATATATATTGATTGGTTTAGTGTGATATTTCCATACATGATCAAGTACAATCACACCTTTCTCTCCTGCAACATACATATTCCCAATCTCTACTAGTTATATATCTTAATTAAAAAATTCACCTATGAAAATTCTTTTATATTCTGCTTAAGGTGCAGAAATCTGAAAAAACTCCAGTGTCAATAATAAGAAAAATCTTAGTAGTCAAAAAAAGAAAATCAAATCATGTCTTACACATGTCTTACACCTGGGAACACAAGTTTGCTAACTTGATCCAAATCTAATAAAGGGCATAAAAAATGCCCACAGATAGGGACACAGACGCCATCTTACCTGTCATAGGGTATATGAGGAAGATAGGGTCCATCTGCCTGTGAATAAGATTGATTCACCTCAATAAACCTAAACATTAGGGGTGAGCTTTCTTGAGAGCATAGATTTGGGAACAACAGGCATCAGAAAAGTTTGCATCCATGTACAGGTTTTCTCTGTTAGTCTCTACCAGGTTATCACAAGAAAGTTTGGGGACATTCTAAGAACCAGAGAAAGCAACCTTTGTGGTTTAGGAATGTGGAGCAACTTTTGTGGTTAATGAACATGAAGCAACCTTTGTAGTTCAGGAATGTAAATGTGTGTTGCCACAGTAGGAAAGATAGAGAGTCCTCCTTGGATTGTTCTCCTATACGAAATAATTATGGAGCAACTGGGAAAAAGTCATCCAGAATCTTGCTATGAGGGCAACAAGAAGACTATTATAGGTCTAGGAGATCCAAACAAATAATCAATGACATAACTCAAAAACAGGATGTACAAATGCTCCACCACTAGAGGTTTTCCAATGCTCACAGAGCAAAATCACCAAGAAGGCCCCACCCCTGAAACCCAATGGCAAAAATCCTGTCTAGGATTCAGGTGAGAATAAAATAACAAAGAAACTCCTACCTCTCCCACAAAGCTAGAAAGCATCTATTGCTAACTAATAGAAGTTTACAAGTTGTAGATTAGCAAGAATATAGAAAGCCAGTCTCTGGTGTGAGAGTACATACAGAACAGAGAAAAGAAGGACAATCAATGGCTATTGTACATGTAATCACAAACAACGAAGGAAAAATTAGAAAGAATAGTAAAATAAATATTTGAAGAGATAATGTTGAGAATTAAATAAGAGATCAAATCATAAATTTCAAAAATTCTGAGATTTCCAATAAATATAAATATACTTTACAAACACACATAGAAAAGAAACATTCAAAATGCTAAATATCAAAGACCAAGAGTATATCCTGAAGGCAGCCAGATTATATGACATATTACATTCGGAAAGGAAACAACAAAACAGAAGAATTATCATACACTTGCTATTGGAAATTATACTAATTAAAATTAAAACAATATTTCAAGATATTAATGAGAAACTTTATGCACAATGAAAATATTTCTAAGAATAAATTGGAAAAAAGATTTTTATAATAAACAGAAATGTGGAATTTGTTAGAAAAGAACTATATTAAAGTTATTATGTAGAAAATTTTCTTCAGAGAGAGCACAGGTGAGAAAGGGCATATCTTTGGAATTATACATATAAATATGATGATCTCCAGAATGGATTAAAGTGAATACAAGCAAAGCAGACAATTTTTGTATACTACTATTTCCAAAATACAATACACTATAGTGTAATATACACATTATAATATGTAATTGACTGTAAATACCATTGATGTACTGTGCATTTTGGAAAAGTATGGTTAAATTTAAGCATATTTAATTAACTATTTAATTTGATCTAAGAATATATTCATGACATGAAGTTGTAAGACTAGATTCTTGACAGAAAATATTAAAAGACAATAGAAAATATATAAAACTCAAATATAAACATCAATAAAGGGTTATTTTCTCTAATATATTTTTGTAATTATAATTCCTTTTTAGCTACACATTGTAGGTCATTACATGTCATCATAAATTTCCCTAATTTTACTTTGTTTCTAACTTAATAGGCTCTGTACCATGTGTAAACTTATTTACCTGAACTCATATTAATGGAAAGTTTGGTTTATTATGTGTTTTCTGTGAAAATATGACAAGTGAATCATATGATATATGTTTAGTATATTTTAATGATAAATTGTAGGAATAGTAACTTTGTAATGAAGAGTACATGTGAATGTACATTTTAATTTTTTTCAAATAAACTTTCCTAGAAATTGGGACAGGAACATTTTAGAAATGTATGCATAACCCTATTACCCAAACTATGGCTAACAAAATGTGTACAATATTTTATAAGCACTTTCAATATATTAAGAAACAAAAGAATAATCTTTCAGAAACACACACACATTTTCCCATCTTAAACTCATAAATTAACACTTAATTCTTCTTTTTCTCCTCAATCAAGCTAAATAATTAGTGTATGTTATTGTGTCATGCCCTCTTGAGCCCTCATAGAGAACTATTTCAAAATCACAAAATCCAACTGAATAGTAACAATTATTCAACTATTAACAGATTTCAAGTTTTTGACTTACATTTATTTAATATAAGGAGCATATGGGAGTAAAAGTCACAGTAATTGTTCTTCTTAAAAGATAATCATTTTGTTCCTGTGAAAGTGATCTGTACTTATTTTCCTCTAGTTGTATTGATGATGTTTTCTGTCTTTGACTTTCAGTGGGTTTATTATTTCTTTTGGTTTTAATTTTTTGTTTTTATGCATATATATATATATATATATATATATATATATTGAGTCTTATTTCTCAGTACTGAATTTAACCTTCCAGAATTAATTGTGGCAAAGGTTATACATTGAAGAAAACACACTTTCAAAATTCTAAGCTGGAGCTTTACTATTCAGTATGAATATATTCATCATGGGTTCTGTTCCCACACCATGGTTCCTGGTAATTACTAACTAAGCTCTGGGGTAGAGTCCTTATTAGATCCACCTCTACTATATTCATTTACGTCTATGAATGCAGGATATTAATATAATGAGAAGTAAAGTGATTCCAGTCTGCACTGATAAGATAAATGCCCTTAAAATATAGGGTACATCATCTCAACATGTTTTTAAACATAATAGAATTTAATGCAAAATTTTAAATCCATATGAATTTTTTTCTGAATATGAATCCATTTTCTAAAGTAAATTGCTAAGAAAATTTCCTCAGGACCCAAATGCAGAAGGATTATAAATTATTTTGGTAATAGTGCTTATAGAAAGAACAATGGCTAGTGGGAAGTTCTAAAAATAGAAAGGGGAAGGGAACAAGTACAAAATGTCTGTGAAAGTTGTCTGCATTTAAAATTGCATGAGCCAGGCTGGGGACATAGGTCAAAATATATATATATATATATATATATATATATATATATATATATATATGATGTATATACTGTTACAATCCCCAAAATGATTTTATTACTCTATACTTACTTTACTTTGATGGTAGCCAATTTTATTAATAAAATATGAATTGTATAGAAAGAATACTTATAAAAGATATGAAAATTGTAGAAAGCAAAAAAGTAAAATGGGATGAAACTATGTTGTATAGGACTCAGTGTATTCAGCCTGTGCAGAAGCAGAGAAATCTGACATTTTGGCATCCACTTTGCAGAATGTGTGCAGGGTGGTCAACATGGAAAGAATTGAGGTAGACCATGTCCATATATAGAAGTGTTGCTTGGAATTTGTTACAGAGATTTGTGTACCAAAGTTGTAAGTCATTTATTCTTAAAAAAGAATGTATTCAAGGAGGAATCCAAGATGGTGGGCTAGAGGGAGGCTGCACTCTGTGTCATTCTGGGACCTGGAATTCAAGTATCAGGAATACTGTTTCTCTGCAAGATATTAGAGTACCCCTGATAGCTGCTCCCATGCAGAAAACAAGGCCCTGTGTGCTATGCAGATTTCTAGGCCTCAGCATCAGCACAGGACCCCAGCCACTTCTCCACACAGGTCCTCCAGGTGACTGATTAGGATAACTGGCATTAGCAAATTCACAGGACTCCTGGCCATCCACCTGCGCAGGAATCCTGGCTGCTGCCCATGCACTGGAACTTGGCCTCCATTATCATGTTGACCCCCTGTTAAGGTCTGTAAACAAGTCAAAATAACACCTGGTATTTTGCCAGGGGAATGTTAGAGTTCGTAAACAAGTCTGGATGGTGCCTGGCAAAATGCCAGAGGGAGTGGTTTGAAAAGTAACAAAAGTGAGCCATTAAGTGTGGAGATTCCATATTGGTTGACTGATGTATCTAGTTTATGCTAATTAAGATAAGCTGTGCAAAATGTATAAATAGCTCTGTTGTCCTACAATAAACGGCTCCTACTCCTGCTGTAGCAACGTACACAAGTTATTCGTCACCCCCCAGCTATTTTGCTGCAGCCGGACTGCGTCAACCCCCAACTACCAACTTGGGGCTCCTCTAATCATCTTCACCAACCATAATACTCCTCTAATCATCTTCACCAACCATAATACTGCACACTACAGAGCTGCATCTCAACACACCACTCAATGCCACCACCAGGCACCATCAGATCCCTGACAGGCCATCACTGAAAGCACCCACCTGCATCTTGGGACATCTTCATCACCATCTTTAGTTGGGGCAACTCCAAACTTGGAACACTGGCTGGGGTTTAGAAGCAATATCAATATACCAAAAGTTTTGAACTCTCCTTTCTCCACTCTCCCATGTACTCCCTAACCTGGAACAGTGCCTGTGGCTACATGACTAGCCCATAACTTGCAAAACTGTGTCCTGAGCTGCCCAATATGAAATAGCTCTCCATGACAGATGCATAGCTCCCAGAGTGCAGCCCACAAAACCTCTAGAGAGAAAGGTTCCTGATTAGGAAGTAAAAAAGGGAGTGAGTGAGTGAGATACAGTTTAGAGACTAAATTAGAGACCAGGAACTGTGAGGTCTATAGGCAATATAAAGAAATAAGCTCAGGTCCCCACATCACAGGAGCAGGCACCAAAGGAGATCCTTGGATCAACCCTCTCACCCTAATAACCGTCACCATCCTGAGGGTGGAGATTCCAGCAGACAACACACAATCCTACCTACTGGATGAAAACAAAAGCTGGAAAGATACTGATCTCCAACAAAAAAAATTCCTTGTGTCTTCCTTCAAGTTCGTTCTCTCTCTCCCTCTCTCTCTCTTTCTCTGTCTCTCTCTCCTCCCACCAGTACATCCACCACATTTGTGAAACCAAGTTCTTTTCATGAATTAGGCTACTGAGCACTGGGATGTCTGAACAGTACATTATAGTGGTGTTGTATATTCTGTTATCTCCTAATTTTACTTTTCTTAAGATTTTTTTTTTGCTCTACTGTTTTCCCACTTACTTGTCTCCCCAAAATCACTTTCTCTGTCTTCTCCTGCTACTATCAAACTTCTTTAGATTCCTCTCTCATACTTTCTATAATCTAATATCCTCACCTCCTACCCCCTCAACATCTCTTCCTACACCTCACCAATGGTTCATTGTCCACCATCAGAAACTGTAGGCCCTTTTGCAAACCTACTGTTCATAATGTAGATACTAACTGAACTTACCATTTCTGTATATTTTGACAAAACCGTTAACATCTTAAAAGCAGCTATTTGGTTTCAGGTTTTATAGTGTTTGTTTTGAGATCTTTTCACATTGTTCTCCTTAAAGAAGTGATATTGGAAACCTACAGTGACATTATAAGTCTATAGGGTAAAAATGGTAATGCAGACCCTTAGTTCTGGAAGGGAAGACACATAAACAATAACAACAACAACAAAAAGAAACTAAGACATTACATTATTAGAATTCATGGCCAGCACAATAGAAGAAATGACAGAGAAGAAGTTCAGAATGCACACAATTAAAATATTCTGTGAATTAAAGGATAGTATAAGACAGCAAATACAGGTAGAAAAATATCATTTTGATAGAGAGCTACATAAGCAAATATAGAAAGCAAAAGGGTAGTTCAATAAGGAGCTAGAGGTTCTGAAAAAAAAAAGAGAAATTCTTGAAATGAAAGAAACAATGAACCAAATTAAAAGCTCAATTGAAAGCATCACCAAGAGTTTTGATCACTTGGAAGACACAACCTCTGACAATGAAGACAAAATATATAATCTTGAAAAGAATGTTGACTACATAGTGAAGAACATTCAATAATTATGGGATAACATAAGATGACCAAACTTAAAAAATATTGAGATAGAGGAAGACATAAATAGAGTTTCACACCAAAGGAATGAACATTCTATTAAATTAAATAATATCAGAAAAATTTCCAAACATGAAGAATGATTTGGAAAACCAAATACAAGAGGCTTACAGGACATCAAATGTACAAAATCACAACAGATCAACGCAAAGCCACATTATAATGAAAAGGCCCAGCATACAGAAAAATGAGAAAAATTTAAAAGCCACAAAAGAAAGGAATCAAATTACATATAGGGGGAAATCAATTTGTATCTCAGCAGCTTTTTTTCAACCCAAACCCTCATGTTTTGGGATAGGCCGAATTAATATTGTCAAAATGACCATAAAACCAAAAGCAATATACATATATAATGCAATTACAATAAAAATCCCAATGACATTCCTCATAGAAATAGAAAAAGCAGTCATGAAATTCATCTGGAAAGATAAGAGACTCAGAATACATAAAGCAATCTTTAGCAAGAAGAATGAAGTAGGTGGCTTCACTATAACAATTCTTAATCTATAATACAGAGCAATAGTAACAAAAACAGCATGGTATTGGCACCAAAATAGACTTGTAGACCAATGGTATGGAATAGAGGACACAGGGACAAACCCGCATAATTACAGTTATATTAGACAAAGGTGCCAAAAACTTATATTGGAGAAAAGATAGTGTCTTCAACAAATGGTGCTGGGAAAAGTGGAAATCCACATGTAACAAAATGAAATTAAACTTCTATCTCGTACTATGCACAAAACTCAACTCAAAGTGAATCAAGGAGCTAGGAATTAAAACAGAGACCCTGCACCTAATAGAAGAAAAAGTAGACCAAATCTCCATTATGCCCCTTATTCCTGAATAAGAGTCCTATAGCATAAGAATTAAAATCAAGAATCAATAAATGAGATGAATTAAAACTGAAAAAGTTTTTTTTTTTTCTCATCAAAAGAAACAATCGGTGAGGTGAATAGAGAGCCCATATTTTGGGAGCAAAATTTTACCACTCACACATATCAGATAGAGCACTAATCTCTAGGATATATAAAAAAATCAAAAAGCTAAGCACCAAAAAACAAATAACCCAATCAAAAAATGGGCCAAAGAACTGTACAGACACTTCTCAGAAGATGATATACAATCAATCAACATATATATATATATATATATATATATATATATATATATATATATGAAAAAATGTTCAACATCTCTAGCAATTAGAAAAATCCAAATCAAAACTACTCTAAGATTTTATCTCACTCCAGTCAGAATGGCAGCTATTAAGAATACAAACAACAATAAATGTCGGTGAGGATGTGGGGGAACAGGTACATACTCTTGCATTGCTGGTGGGACTACAAATTGGTGCAGACAATACAGAAAGCAGTATGGGGATTCCTTGGAAAACTTGAACTGGAACCACCATTTGACCCTGCCATCCCACTCCTCTATTTATACCCAAAGAACTAAAAAACAGCATAGTATAGTAATGCAGTAACATAAATGATTATAGCAGCACAATTCACAATAACTAAATTGTGTACAAAACCTAGATGTCCTTCAGTAGATGAATGGATAAAGAAACTGTGATATATATATATATATATATATATATATATATATATATACACACACACACACACACACACAATGGAAAATTACTCAACATTAAAAGAGAATAAACTCACGGCATTTGCAGGTAAGTGGATGGAGTTGGAGAATATTATGCTAAGTGAAGTAAGTCAGTCCCAAAAAATCAAATGCCAAATGTTTTCTTTGATATGAGGATGCTGATCCATAATGTGGATTGGGACGTACCGGGGATGGAGGGTTGCGATGGGGAGCATGGGAGGAATGTAGGAACTTTAGGTAGGGAAAGGGGTAGGGAAAGAAAGAGACAGGACAGGGAAGTAGAAAAGATGGTACTTATCCCAAGTACATATATAAAAACACGAATGGTGTGACTCTACTTTGTGTACAACCAGAGACATGAAAAATTGTGCTCTATATATGTACTAGGAATTGAAATGCATTCTGCTGTCATATATAACAAATTGGAATAAATTCATAAATTTTAAAAAATCTATTGAACATTTTATTTTAATCCAACAATTTATAGTACTATACAATTTAATTATATAATATTAAGTATATGTAACAGGTGTTTTCCATAAAAATTATTATAGCATATTTTTATATTATGTAATATGTAATATATATGATTATATATTTAATATAAATATTAAAAAAATAAAGGTTCTAAGGCTTAAGATATCAATCTTGGCAAACTTATCTCATTTGCTTAACTATCAACAAAAACACTAGATAGCCTAATATTCTGATCTTTGATCTGTCTCAAGGGAAAGGCTATATGGATCCTAATGCCTTCATCAGAGAGAGTGGAGAGTTTTGGAAACTGTACTTTATTCAAACTAAGTGTTAATAAAAACTGACTAGAGATGTGGTAGTAGTTAATTCACTTTTTAACTATGTAAAATTATGGTAAGGATGGATTAAACTAAAATCACTTTGGGTTTTGGAACATTTTAGGTCTAGAAACTTTGATGTACTTCTTGAGAGCATTACTAATTTAGTGTGACTTATAATTTTTAACATAGGAGTAAAGGCATTTTAAATGCTACTAGCATAAATGCCTTCTAGTACCTCATATTTAATATTGTTTTTAGTAACCATGATTTCAATATTACTTCATTACGGTGCACTATGATGCAATGACCCAGTTCCCTAAACAGTTATACTTGTGATTTATTATTTGATTTGTTAAACAGATCTGCTGTAACTTGTCATCTTTGTTTGTACACATGTATAAGCCCCTTTACCAGGATAGGGCTTTTCATGGCTTGGAGGAAGGACATCTGTGAAGTGCGGTGAGAGTGTAGTCAAGCCAGAAATGTACCATGATCACCATTATCTAAATGTGGTCAGGCTAAAGCAGTTGTGCAATTTTCTCAAAAGACAATCTCCATCAACTCTGAAACTTCTCAAGTAGATACATGTGTTTATCTTTCCAGCCACATGTGAGTCAAAAAGTGGACAGTGACCAGTAGTAGTATTATTATTACTTGTGAATTTACTAAAAATGCAAAATATCAGAGACCATTTCATATTTGCATTTTAACAAGATCTACATATAATTTTGCACACATTTTGGTTTGAGAAACAGTTTTAACCAAGTCTTTCTTTTTATGTTGCATCCCTGGTGGTATGACCGAGTCAAACACTCACTATATTCCATCTAAAAAATGAAATGGATTTTGTAATATACAGTGCCTTTTTAGTGATTTGATCAGATATTTGCTCACTAGACTGTCAAACTCTTCATAATCTGTGTTCAAAGGAAAAAAAATTCAGACATAGAAGTTTAAGACCTGCAAGTGCCACAAGAGTAAACAGAAATGGAATTTTTTTTTTTTTGATCAACAGTGGTCCCAAAGCTATGTAAACCTATAACCATGGATGTTAAAGAGTCTCATCATAATTCAGAATCGTGTCACACTTGCTACTTTCTTTTTAGTTGTTCTTTGTTTGTAAGAATCTCCTACTGCTGGCCTCATGGTCCAAAAGAATCTTGTTATAGAGATTAAACCAAATTATTCTAATTAAAGGGAATTTTGTAATTAAGTATATTTTTTCAGGCCTTTTCCTTTCAATATCATAAAGGAGGTATATTTTATTCTTTTTGAATAAAATGAAAATAAACAAAATTCATGACTTTATTTAACTGCCAATTTTTATTTGTAAATATAAAAGCAGACCGTTTTTTTTGCTACTTTAGGGGAAAAAAAAGCAGGCATATAATATAGAACCTGAAGTTGATATTCTCCTTTAACTCACTAAATAAAGTATCTTTCTAATAAGGATCTGGTAACTTCTACAAATATCAACTATGAAATTTATATCTGCCCCTGTGGTATCAATCCCTTATTGCTTTGTTGGTGTTCTTTTAGTTTGTTATTATCATTAAAGTGTTTTTGCTTCCAGAAGCTGAGGTAAAATTGCACAACCATTAACTCTTAGATCATTTCCCATAGAGCTTTCTTCTAAGTTATTATTTTTCCTTAATAAATGCAAATTAAGTAATTATCTAGTTAAATTTCAACTAGGCATTATTCATTTGAGAAATTGTTGCTTTATCGTGCAAAGGAAGCATTTTTCCACCTTTGGCACTTTACAATAAACTCATTCTGATCTAAATTGATTGCTGTGGGATTATCTCGAAGTCATTAAAATATTGCTGTATTGACATTCACTGATGTCTTTAATTAGCAATTTCAAATTCCAGTGTTTGGCATTAAATATGAACCAATGTAATTTACTATTTCCCCATAGCTGTTATTCAGTTTTGTTTGTGCATCTTTTGAGTATATTAAACCATTATTTGAGAGGTTTTTTTAATATATTCAATCCATTGATGATTACAACAATTGCAGGTTAGCCTGTTTGTCTTTGTAATGAAGATATTATTGAGATTATGGATTTCTCTGGACCTGGGTTAGATAAAGAATATATTTTAATTTTATTTTATTATTTTCAAAATATTAAAATTCTTAAAATGTTGAATTTATCATAAATTTTAAACATCCATGCACACATAGAGCAATGATCTTTAGAAATTGGTCTTTAAATGTCAGATACTTCAATTCTCAGGGACAAAAACATTTTGATTTTGATTTCAAGTAAACATTGTAGAACTATTCTCAACTGTCCGTGGACCTTCTGTTTTGGATAATATCACACTGATAGTGTCACATCTAAATTCCCCCAAAAGAAAAGCTTGACAATGAAGACATTTCCAAAAATATTAAATCAAGCATTTTATTTGACTAGACCAAAGATACCACTAGGCTATTGAGATAGGAAAACTTTCTCTCCCTCCACACCCTACTTATTTTGAAGAAATAGAGTAAAGTTAGAGACCACACACTTTGGGTTGGAACAAGTTTTCATTTGTATTTCTATATGAAGACTCCTCCTTGATCCTCACTAAGTCACAGTGCCTAGGTAAACCAGCATCCTTGCTATCAAAAGGCAAAACAATATTAATTACAGAGGTTGTAAGAATAAATGGACAAAATAGTTCCATGAATAATATGAATAATATGAATAATATGATTCTGCCCAGATGGTAATAACAGGTGTGCTCTATTACCTTCTCTGCACAATTTCCCTCAAGAATGACAAGATATTCCAAATCTCCTTCTCCTTTGACTACCAGAGATTCATAAAAAGAAGCTTTTTTTTCTTTTTTTTTAATATGCAATGCTTCATAAATTTGGGCATCACACTCACATGGGGGCCATATTAATCTTCTCGTATCATTCTAATTTCAGTATATGTGCTGCCCAAGCAAGTACAAGGAACATTTCTTGATGCTTTCACAGACGGATCTTACATCAAGTCCCGAGTACCTGTTTATAGGGCTTCCCAAAATAAGGGAGCTTTTTCCAGGATGTGATTTGCTTACCGCACAGCTATAGAAAATTTAGAGTTCCGTAAACCTCTTTTATTTTTTACTTTTATTTTTTTAATGAGTTAGGGTCACTGGGAACCATTTCAACTACATGAAAGGTCACACTGGCCATATGGCTTTCAGAGCTCTCCATCAGTCAGCTGCGTGTTTCACCAGGGTCCTCTCTTTCCTCATTGTATTCCTTCCCCTTGGAACTTCCTTCTGGAAGATATCTTCACAGCTGCCTCTGTTGATGGCATTGTTTTCCTGACAGCACCAGCTCAAGGAAAACTTCTCAGTCCCTCTTCATCGCGTCACTTGATGTCAGTCTTCTTGGCACTCAAGAAGAAATGGGGGCTGGGGATGTGGCTCAAGCGGTAGCGCGCTAGCCTGGCATGCGTGGCGCTGGGTTCCACCCTCAGGACCGCCTACAAATAAAAAAAAGATGTGTCCGCCAAAAACTAAACATTAAAAAATTCTCCCTCTCTCTCTCTCTCTCTCTCTCTCTCTCTCTCTCTCTCTCTCTCTCTGGAAAAAAAAGAGAAAGAAATGGCCTTATTTAGGAATGGATGAGTAATTTCTGTCTCCTCTTAAAGTTTGGAAATTCATTTAGGTGAACACTCCAATTTTCTTTTTCACTCTTGTAATCTTCATTGCACAGAATAATGCTCACATCATATGTGTTAAGTCATATATGTTAACTGATGAGCAGGTGAGGGTTCCAGTCTTTAGTCTTCTTAATTCCTTATATTCTGTCTGGCACCTGAATAGGCAATTGACTATGATTTATTTGAGTCTGATGATAAAATATACCTTACCAAACTGTTGTTATTGCAGGTACCTCAATAAACAAAAAGCCTAGATCTAATACATGAATCATGACAGATACCATCCATTTTAAATGCCAAAAAAAAATGAGTGCATATTTTAAGGTAATTTTATTCCATGAGTTAGAATATTTTGAAAGTTAAAAAAAAATCCACTAGATGGCTTAGAAAGTCAATTTCAGTGTATGTGTGATAATGCTTCTTTGTTTGACCAAATTTTGTTCAGGATTGACCCATCTCCTGTGCCTATCAGTACACTTATTTTGTAAAATCCTGTTTAAATACAAACTGGTTAATCAGTTTGGCAGTGACCTCCCACCCTGATCACTCTTGATATTGAATTACCCATTCTAAGCTGGGCACAGTAGCATATGCCTCTAATGTCAGCATTTTGAGAGACAGAGGCAGTCTTCCTGCCTTGGTCGTATCAGGGAGATCCTCAGCAACTAAAGGAGGCCCTGTCTTGAATTAAAAAAATAAAAGGGTTAGGGATGTGACTCATTACCCTGTCATTTCTTCATAAAGAATTTTTATAGTTTTTGTTTTCCCCTCTCAAAATCATCTTTACTCCTGATGTTGTTTTTTAATAACTTTTTTTTAATCTATTTGCCTCCACTTTGTTCATTGGCTATAAAGTCCTAGCTGCTCCTGGTGTATTTGGAGTTGAGCCTACTCTCTTTTTCCTTTTGCAAAATCCCACTACCATGGTCTCTATACCTGAAAAGATGGTCCTGGTTAAATCTGCTTTATGGTACTTTAAGAAGTAATGTTGAATATTTTTTCTTTAACACATGATAAAGCATTGATATTCATATTTAATTTTTATGCCTATAACTTTGGATATTATGTGGATTGATACTTTTGAAAAGGAACTCCTACAGCTATTTTAGTCCTCCTGTCCCATTATACTTCATCTTCTTACTGCTTAGTTTTGAGCTCAAAATGTGATACAGGCTCCTCCTGTATGAATATTAGAGAATCCAATAATTATGGTTTAATAAAATAAAACTCAAGTGTGAGATTCATCAAGTAGAGAAATGTAGTTCAATTTAATAACACCAAATGGTCTCATAATCATTTCCCCCATAAAGGATCAAAAATGTCTTAACCAGGCTCATGCAGGTAGTTAAAAATATGCTCAGCACGATCACATGACAGCATAGAAATATCATCTAAATGAAATTTTATTGCTTTTTTTGTATATAGTAAAATTAGATAGGCAATTTGACATTTAGTATTAAATTCCTCCATGGTTGGACATAGAAACTTCGAAATAGAGGGCTAAAAGTATATTTAGGTCACTTGAATAGAACTGGCAATATCTAATTTTGTGGTAAATAGTCTTTAATTCTAGTGTTAGAGAATCTTCTCATAAAAAAGTTAATATTCCATAAAATTTCACATATATATATATATATATATATATAGAGAGAGAGAGAGAGAGAGAGAGAACAATTTAGGCCAGTTGTGAGCATGGACACATTTCAAGAAATGAAAATTCAAATGTGGTTACTCTAGTTGTAGTTCTTAGTAGGAGTGAAATTGATTTTCCATTAACCTTATTAGTGCCAAAGATGCAAAATCAGAACATAGAAATGGAACATATCCTAAAGCTTCAGCAGAAAATATACTTCTAATTGAATTTGAAATTAGATGGTGTAATAAAAAGAAAAAGAAAATCACTAGAGTTACAACGAATTAACTGATTTTCTAGTTCCAGTTTGCTCACATATGAAGTTAGACTTTTAGAGTGTGAGGGTAATTCATTGAACCTCATTTTCTCACTGATCGACTGGCAAGAGTACTACTTTCTCCTAAGCAGTATTATAAAGATCAATGTTCATATGATTATATGCTAAGTGTTATTCAATGTGCAGTTTTCAATAATTTACTCTAGATATTATCTATTGAAAATGACATCAGAGATAAATAAAAGATAGACTGGAAAGAAAATTAATACTCATATTGCTTACATATACTACTGTTTTGTAAGTATAAAATAAATCAAATTATTAGGAATAGTAAGTAAATAAATGAATTAGTCAAGGTTAATAGATGCAAAGTTAATATACAGAAATCATTTCATGCATATTGTAGTAGTAGTAGTATTCACCAATAATATGTGTATGAATTTACATGTAATTTAGAAAGAGAAACTAATAAAATACAATGAAAGATGTACAAAAACCATAAAGTAAAATATTGAATATATTCTTAAAAATTCTATAAAATTATATATGAAATTATAATTGGTTATAGCTATCATTTTAGTGATTTAAATTAACTTCAAATATAATTAAAAAATCAGTGGAAGGGGGACTGGGGTTGTAGCTGAGCAGTATAGTGCTTGCCTTCAATCTGAGTTCGATCTTCAACATCAACATCACAGATAAATAAATTAAAGTATTGTATCCATCTACAACTAAAAAAAAATTTTTGTAAAAATCAACAGAGGCCTCAGGTTTTGGCTCAGCAGTAGAGTGCTTGCTTAACACTGTGAGTATTGGGTTAAATCCTCATCAGCACATACAAATAAATAAAATGAAAGGTATTGTGACCACCTACAACCAAAAAAATATTTAAACAAAATCAATAGAATTTCTCTAAAAGTGCAAGCTTTATTGTTGGGCAGTTGTCAAGACGATTCTAAACATCATAATGAAATATTAAATATCAAGTAAATCCATGACAATTTTGAAAAACAGAGGTTGAGGACTTTCACAATCAGCATTCAGATGCAAATTCCATAATTAATATGGCAGGGAAGTATTGATAAAATTATATATATATATATATATATATATATATATATATATATATATATGTGTGTGTGTGTGTGTGTGTGTGTTTCTATTGTCTGTGTGTGTGTTTAATGGAAGAGACTACAGACTCTACAAGCCTGACAACCCTGAATTGTCTCCTGTAATCAACTACTGTAGAGTAATAAAAATGAACCAGGTATTCTGACAAGACAGTATTGTGAAGCTTCTGCAGAAATTTTATATGTGTAAAGCATAAGAATTTGTCTAGTTTGTTATTCATGAAATAATTATAGGGCTAACACAAAGTATTGAATTTATCAAATAAAATTTTATAAATTAAGGTTATTGTTTGGTAATATTAATAGTTTTTGGTTGCAATATAACCAATATAAGTATAAATAATTACAATAAGTCAGCTTTTCTTAGATCTTTCCTTTCCACATGGGGCATAAATTCATTGTTTCAGAGTAGGTGATATCACTAATGGGGTACCAAATTACCTTACAGAAAGAGAAACAACTAATTTATGAGGCATTTTTAATTATACTCCCAATAATTGTACAGCTTACATGACATTTGACAAGCACATATACCTCATAAATCTACAGATTAAAGATCGGCTTCCAATCTGTAACCATAAAGCAGAGGAGTGATGGTGCACACATTTCCTAGATAAAGACTCACCTCTCAGAAATTAGCAGAACTCCTCAAATCAACAGATCCATTATCCAATGCTTACATAAAGATTTCCTTCCTTCTTTCCTTTTCCAGGAACAAACATTACTTTCTGTGAGAAGAGGTTACTTGCCAGTTGCCTTGGTATCCTCATACACATATTTGTGCATATATACATACCTATATGAATTATGTACACTTTCATATATATAAAGAAGTTAAATAATCATTGTAATGGATTTTGTAGGAAAGAATCGTGTACTAAATGTTGGCATATGAAGGAGAAATTCTTTATACTATTACATTTTTACCTGTGGCTTTTGTCCTATTTTGTATTCTTAATATTTTAAAAATTATTTAATATTTGCATTTTAAAAATCCCCTTTAAATGACATCAAAACAAACATAACAAAAATTATTTGAACAGTTAAATTTATAATAATAATATATGTATTATGTATTGTGACAACCATTGAGATGCACTTCTCGTATCTCCCTTTAGGTAAGCATTTGCTCAGCTGTAAGGAATGCTAGTGGGCTGAATCCAGCAGCACCTTCTATCAGCAAGTCAACATTCCAGGACAGCTTTCAGCTATTAATTTTCAAGGGAAAGGATTTCAGTGCCTGGCTATTTTATCTTTCACAATAAAATGAGACTATTCCCAACTCTCATATGCTTTCTTAAATCTTTTTATTGTTATAAACAAATTATACTGAATTCATCATAATGTATTTGTGCATTCATGTAAAAGTATTTGATCAACTTCATTTCACCAACACAGTAGTATTCTGCATCCCAGAAACCCGAGCTAGTATTTTAATACCAAGGATAGTTCAAAGATGTAGCTAATAAGTGGGTATTTGGGAATACATATCGCACCATTTGGTGATGAAAACATACTTCATAAAGTATGTGGTGTATGGATAGTCTCTGATAGAAGTTTATGATCCATTTTTTGAATTATCATCTGGAGTGATTTAATAATGTTCTAGAGGAGGGGAATACTCTGATGGTTATAATTACTCAGGCATTTGAGTAGTAGAAGTTAGAATACATATATTCAAGAATAATAGGATCTGTTGGTTTCATTTAACTATTGTTAACTGTATTTCATCAGTGCATTACAGTAATCAGGTAAGTACAGGAAACCATTAACCACTAGTTGGAAAACTAATGTGATATGCAAATGGTATCTTTGGTAGTTGGCAAAGGGCCTTTTCTATTGCATTGAGACAGAAACAAAAATTATGAAGGTGGAGACCAGAAGTCACTAGATGGGGTCTTTGAATTTCAAAGACTAATGGATCCTTTAGCACAAACAGGGCAGTTTTACAAAGCTCAGTGGCCTTGCTGGAAAACGTGAAACTTTAAGCAATGGGCTAGGGTACATGGGCAATAACCCTGGAGAACAAAGCAAACATAATCACCTCAAACTCTGTCACCTGAACCAATTACAAACAGATCATATGGGGTCTAGGAAATAAATGGAGTATTGGCTAATGTCATCTATAGAATAAGCCTTCAGGGTTTCCAAATGTGTAATCCAGAATGACATTTGCTTATATCCTTAGAGTATAGTCTAAAATGCATGATAGAAGGAAATTTTAAGTGGAAGTTTCTAAAATAAATCTACCCATTTCAATCAACAAACAGTATTACAATGTGGGTTGAGTGATAAATATCAGTTCTGTACTCAGGGTTCTTATGACTTCAGGAATGGTACCATCCATTATATCTCCACGTTTTTTCCAGTTCTTGCAACTACAGTAAAAAAAAAAAAAAAAAAAAAAAATTCTGAAACATGATTTAAATATGACCACAGGATCAAGTAAATTGCAGGAGATAACAACTGCTGTACCAAAGGTGGTGCATTTGCTAAAGAAGATTAATATAATTTTAATATCTAAAGGCACTTACTACTCACTTCTGCTTTTCACCCTTTTTTTTTTTTAATCCTTCATAGGCTTTATCCTGTAGTATACATTGGCATTCTTAACTCCTTTTGTCATTTCCTTACTGAAGGTCTCAAACAGAACAGTTGCTGAACTGTAGAGTCAAAGAATAACATGCATATCCTCCTCTGAGAAGTGTCTGTTCAGGTCCTTGGCCCATTTGTTGATTGGGTGATTTGTTATCTTATTGTCTAATTTTTTGAGTTCTTTGTATAATCTGGATATTAGGGCTCTATCTGAAGTGTGAGGAGTAAAAATTTGTTCCCATGATGTAGGCTCCCTATTTACCTCTCTTATTGTTTCTCTTGCGGAGAAAAAACTTTTTAGTTTAAGTAAGTCCCATTTGTTGATTCTTGTTATTAACTCTTGTGCTATGGGTGTCCTATTAAGGAATTTGGAGCCCAACCCCACAATATGTAGATCGGAGCCAACTTTTTCTTCTATCAGACGCAGAGTCTCTGATTTGATATCAAGCTCCTTGATCCATTTTGAGTTAACTTTTGTGCATGGTGAGAGAAAGGGATTCAGTTTCATTTTGTTGCATATGGATTTCCAGTTTTCCCAACACCATTTGTTGAAGATGCTATCCTTCCTCCATTGCAAGCTTTTAGCCCCTTTATCAAATATAAGATAGTTGTAACTTTGTGGATTAGTCTCTGTGTCCTCTATTCTATACCATTAGTCCACCTGCCTGTTTTGGTACCAGTACCATGCTGTTTTTGTCACTATTGCTCTGTAATATAGTTTGAAATCTGGTATAGCTATACCACCTGTTTCACACTTCCTGCTTAGAATTTGCTTTTGCTATTCTGGGTCTTTTATTTTTCCATATGAATTTCATGATTGCTTTATCTATTTCTACAAGAAATGCTGTTGGGATTTTGATTGGCATTGCATTAAACCTATAGAGAACTTTTGGTAGTATCGCCATTTTGATAATGTTAGTTCTGCCTATCCATGAACAGGGTATATTTTTCCATCTTCTAAGATCTTCTTCTACTTCTCTCTTTAGGGTTCTGTAATTTTCATTGTATAAATCTTTCACTTCTTTTGTTAGGTTGATTCCCAAGTATTTTATTTTATTTTTTTTTTGAGGTAACTGTGAATGGAGTGTTTTTCTTCATTTCCATTTCAGAAGTTTTGTCGCTGAAAAAATGCTCACCATCTTTAGCAGTCAGAGAAATGCAAATCAAAACCACCCTAAGATACCATCTCACTCCAGTAAGATTGGCAGCCACTATGAAGTCAAACAACAACAAGTGCTGGTGAGTATGTGGAGAAAAGGGTACACTTGTACATTGCTGGTGGGACTGCAAATTGGTGTGGCTAATTTGGAAAGCAGTATGGAGATTCCTGGGAAAGCTGGGAATGGAACCACCATTTGACCCAGCTATTGCCCTTCTTGGACCATTCCCTGAAGACTGTAAAAGAGCATACTACAGGGATACTGCCACATCCATGTTCATAGCAGCACAATTCACAATAGGTAGACTGTGGAACCAACCCAGATGCCCTTCAATAGATGAATGGATAAAAAAAATGTGGCATTTATACACCATGGAATATTACGCAGCATTAAAAAATGTCAAAATCATGGAATTTGCAGGGAAATGGATGGCACTAGAGCAGATTATGCTTAGTGAAGCTAGCCAATCCTAAAAAACAAATACCAAATGTCTTCTTTGATATAATGAGAGCAACTATGAACAGAGCAGGGAGGAAGAGCAGGAAGAAAAGATTAACATTAAACAGATACATGAGATGGGAGGGAAAGGGAGAGAAAAGGGAAATTGCATTGAAATGAAGGGAGACCCTCATTGCTATACAAAATTACACATAAGAGGTTGAGAGGTGAATGGGAACATAAACAAGGAGAGAAATGAATTACCGTAGATGGGGTAGAGAGAGAAGATGTGAGGGAAGGGGAGGGGGGATAGTAGGGGATAGGAAAGGTAGCAGAATACAACAGTTACTAATAGCGCATTATGTAAAATTGTGGATGTGTAACTGACATGATTCTGCAATCTGCATTTGGGGTAAAATTGGGAGTTCATAACCCACTTCAATCTAATGTATGAAATATGATATGTCAAGAGCTTTGTAATGTTGTGAACAACCAATAAAAAAAAATTTAAAAAAAGAGTAATGAGGTTCTTCTATGGGTCTGGTCCGTGCTCACATGGCTCCTGGGGCTTTATGAGCATTAAAAAAAAAAAACAAAAAAACAAAAAAACAAAGAATAACATGCAATATATGATGTGTTTGAAATTTTTTAGTTTTAGGTGGACACAATATATTTATTTTAATTTATGTGGTGCTGAGGATCGAACTCAGCGCCCCGCGCATGCCAGGCGAGCATGCTACTGCTTGAGCCACATCCCCAGCCCTGTTTGAAATTTTTTACCTGTTAACTTTTTATCTCAAAATAATGAGACTATGTTGTTATCGGTGTGAGAATTGATAGTTGAAAATATTTGCCAATAAATAATTGAGATTAGTTTTCCTCAGTATACCTAGAACGTCCTCCTCCTGAGGTCAAGTGTGAGAAGACTTTTCATTGTGTTAGTTATGGCTCTTGACTTACTGTAAATATGATATCTGGGAAAACAATATGAAACCCAAGGGTCAAAGAGCTATGAAGCACTGCAAGGGGCTCATCTCAGGTTGTTTTCAACCCCTATCTGTACTAATTTGTTATAAAGAAAGAGAAAACAGTATATTCCAGGAAAAGGATATAATTAATAGTATTTTATGGGTATTAACCTATTATCCATCATCCAATCATTCTGAATGTGAGAACTATCCTGTTTCAGCATTTAATATGAGAGTTCACTTACCTATGTTTACATGTCTACATCTACAGAAACATTTTTGTACACTGATGAAATTTAATGTTACTTACCTTTTCCTCACTAATCTATCTTTATTAAAAGTTAAAATATATGAGAACTGTTTCCATGTAGTTTTTGCTTACTTTTTACACATTGGCATTTTGTATTTAATATATTCCAACTGTTTTGCAGAGGCTTCTTTAGTTATGAAAATACAGAGATATTTCATTATTCAGCATTCAATATCCTGACAGAGGACATTTAAAGTCATTAAGTATTCTGTTGTTTCATAAGTTTATTATTTCCTCTGGGCATATTTTTTGGGGGTGGAGTACTATTAGAAATTATTCAAGAAAAAGTCCTCCCCCAAAACTATATAAATTCTGTTAAGATTGTGAAACTCTTATAATTCTATAGAAAATCCAAGAATACCATTTTAAAATACACAAATGTGACCTCTTTCTTCATTAATGTTTTGGGTATTAAATTCAAATTTAGGAATAATTACCGTATGCTTGAAAGAATATCTGATCCCTTCCATGGAAATTTGTCCACGATTACAGGACAGGGGAACTGTGAAATGAACATACTTACAAACCACTGAAAATGTCTTCTTGAGAATTATAAATATGAATGAAAAATAAGATTATCTTAACAAAAGTGAATCACTGGAAATGCTGACTTTAAGCTGGCCCAGTTATCTTGTAAAATTATTTGATCGTTGCACTACAAAAGCATTATGTTGCTTTTGGTAGGGTGAAATCAACGCACCTATGACCCTGATGCTATTATGGTCTTGAGAAATACAACATAATTCATCATTTCTCCAGTGGATAGGTATTGACAGATGCTCTCCCAAATTTGCCTTTTAAAAGTAAGAAAAGATCAAAATAATGAACATCAGGGGGCGAGTATCTCTGTTCAGCAAATTCTGAATCACTCCCTTTTGTATAGGTATACATAAAACTATAAATATTTTTATCCTAGAAAAACAACATATGAATAAAAATTCTTCATTACTAGTTAAGAAACTGGTCAAATTAAACATTTTTCTGCAAAGAATTCTGCCAGTTTTCCTTAGGCATGCCATAGGACTTAGTTCTGACTTTAAAAATAGTTCAGACATAAGTGGTAGCTCTACTTCTAACTCAAAATTATCTCCTAATAACCTGCAAAGACAACAGAGGGTGACATGTGACATAAGTTTACATTTCACTGACCAGATCTAACTACATGAGGTTGTTGGAGGGCTGTCAATTATAGGGAACAAAATGGAACAGTTTATAAAGTTTGTCAATCTATTATAAATGACATCATAAAGCATTGCCTTGCAATTCATTTTAGTATTTGGAAGATTATAATTCATCTTAACTGAAAGAAGACTCCTTAAAATGGGTTCTGAAAGACAATTTTTAAATGGTACAATAAGGACATCTGGAAATCAATTGCTTTGTAAGAAAAAAAAAATGAGATCACTGGAGGAAAAAACCCACTAAAATCAATGTTTTCTGAATTTTTTACATTTAAATAAAACTTACAAAAGACCAAAGAGTGTTTATTATTCAAGAAAAATCATAGAACCTCAGTAAGAGTAGCAAGTGTTGTGACAGTGTGACTTGTCTTAATACCTTCCACTTGTCCCCAGATTCATATTATTATTGAAAATCAATAGCTTCACAACTTCAATAGCTATAAAATCCAGCCAACTGACAGCTGCCAAAAGCGAACAACAGGTTTGGATATTAAAAATAAATAGATAAATAAAATCCCAAGTTCTAGTGAATTGTCATTATTTGACCTCTCCAGCTCAGGCAGCTAGTGTGAAAATATCCATTCTTTTGGTTTTTTATATTTGGTGTGACACAGATTTGCTCTGTGCAAACAACCCTATTCAGGATAGTTTTAAAAAAGAAAAGAGAAAAATAAAAATAAAACAGTGGCAATTGTGTAACAACATAGCTGCCTGAGCCGGAGTAAACAAAGTATTAGAGTAAACAAAAGCCTGAACAAATAACTCGAAATGAATAAATTGAAAATTAGTTGTTTACAGGATACTTTGAAAACCTCTGGGATATTCCCCGAGATTCCAAAAGCCCACACACAAGCATGCAGAGAGCTAGACTTTGCAAACACTCAGGAAATACCTGTGAAGGCCCTGATTTTTAATCTCTGGAAGACAGTAAGACTATAGGTAAATTGGAAGTGAAAGTTAGGGCTTGAAAAATGTCTGTAAGAATATAATTTGCAAGTGTGTGCATGCACACACACACACACACACACACATACACACACACATACACAGCAAAGGCTAGAAGATTAACCGGTTGGAGAAATGTAAATTAATCTCTTAAGTGACCACTGTGTGAAAGAACCATGCAGAGGCCTCACTGGCTGCAGGGAAAAGAGACTTTACAGGATGCATCCATTGAAGTCAATAAATGAACAAAGAATGAAAGTGGTAAAGAGGAATAATGGGGAAGCTGTCTGAGAATATAGGAGGGTAAAGTGGATTCCATACTGTGTACATTTAAAATGTGAGCTAAACATTCAAAGGTACAATAAAGCGTAAGGCTAGGGGATAAAATCAGATTCTGACAATTGCTACATTTTATTATTTAAAACATGCTTATCATCTTATTTATTTATTTATTTATTTATTTTTGGTATCGGAGATTGAACTCAAAATTGATTAACCACTGAGCCGTATGCCCAGACCTTTTGGTTACTTTTTTAAAATTTAGAGACAGGGCCTCACTAAATTGTTGAGGCTGATTTGAACTCACAATCCTCCTGCCTCAGCCTTTAGAGCCACTGGGATTACAGGCGTGTGCCACCATGCCCAGCAAATATTTTATGATTTACAACAAAACTTGTAGCCCACAAAAAGGGGAAGCAATACAGTCAATAGAAACTATTCCCAAAGACATCTAGAATAGCAATAAATACACATGTAAAAAATAATCAAATAGGATTTCTAGAGTTGAGGACACCAAAACTGAACCTTATAAAACATAGCCATATTCCCCAGGCCAGTGCTCAGAGGGAGCCTTCTGGCTGCACCAACACCACAAACCTACTCCCAGTGGAACAACTTTATATTTCAGTTTGCATCACTGCTATCTGTGTCATGGCCCTGGGTAAACTCCTGATAATTTCCAAGTATTATAGTACTAGGAAACTCAGGTGCAACCCAGCTTAGTGTCAACCTTGGCATTCAGGTGACTACCTTTACCAGCACTATGCCAAGGTCAGGGATTATAATATGGAGCAAGACTATTCACTGACAGCAAGAGTCAGAAATACATACGGACTGTGCTTTGGAATTCAATACTAGGTCTATAAATCCTGTCATTAAGCAGATTCCAATTACCCCCATTCTCACAACACTGTACATAACACTAAGCTTTTCAAAAAGTCCTGGTGTCAGACAGATACATGTAACCACAATCAATCAGACTCTTACTCTTGCCAACATTACTAGTGGCTGGTTGCAGTGGTCTTGGGCCATGAATCCATTTCAACAATAGGGATCCCATAGCAGTGTGATCCTTGGTCCTACCTCAGTGCTGTGCTGGCCTTGGGGGACTATGGACTTGGCTTGGCATAGCATTGATACATGGGTAGCCACAGGAATGCTTAACCCATTCTCCTCCCCTAATCACAGGCAGTGCAAACAAATACGAGTAACTGTCTACTTGGGAGAAAAAAAAGAGAGGCAGACAAGACCATACAATGGTGGCTACAAGTCTGAGACTGGTTCCTCCAAAGAGACTATGCCCAGAAGTGCTAGAATTCTGCAGCATATGAACACAGGCCTATACTCCCATGACTGGACAAGACAGTTGTGCTCAGCCTGGCTTTGAGAAGAGGTACACAATGGCAGACAACCCTTTCTAAATCTCCCCCCATTCATATTGAACAACACAGAGATTACATATTAGAAGCAAATCTGGGCTTGGACCATTTTCCAGTGCTGAAGCAATGACTATGCACCAACACAGTACTCACTGCAAGTCAGGACCTAGAGTGCTATCTACTGCTGAAATAATAGAAGTGTCCAAATCCTTAAAGAAAACAATTTCCCTGCTGTACGTTCAAAGCCAGATTGAAAAGTTTTGAATAAATCCAAATTCTTCAGGGAAAAGCTGATGACACATACCAAAAAGAAGCAAATATTTTCTAACAACCAAGAGTGAAACCAGAGATCATTAAATAAAGTAAGCAGACATAGAAAAATACGAACAACGTGGATCTTATCCTTTGTTCAATCTATAGAAGTTGATCTCATAGAAGCTGAGAATCAAATGATAGTTAAATGAGATGGAAAAAAAGGGAGGAGAATGGATTGGGCAATTATTAGTGAGTGGCTTAAAATATAAAGACTTAAAAAGAAAGAAAGAAAGAAACTAAGAATAAATTGCAACGTTGCCAACAGAGAGTGACAGAGAGCAAGGGAAAAATGAAGTGGAAGAAATTTGCAGCTAGTAAACCCAACTTATCAGAAATAGTACAAGGAGCTCTATGGTTACATAAAAGACCACTAGAGAGTAATTGAAATCCATACCAAAAGTAAAGACAAATGACAAAGTTAACTACGTAGGTTAAAAGGCAGCACAAATGTGTTTTATTGTGATGAAATACATATGAAATAAAGTCTGCCATTTTCACTAGTTTAATGGGCACAACTTGTGTCACTTAATGGATTATCAGAGCTGGGCAATTATCACCATTATTTTGTACCAAAATATTTGATTATCTCAAAAATACCCTGCATCCCTTAATGTTTTATGTCTCATGCCTTTGTTCCCTCAGCCCATAAAGTCAACAAAATGGTTTTTATCTATATAAATCTGCCTATTCTGGATATTTTTTATTGATTTTTTAAAAAATAAATGACAGTGGAATGCATTACAGTTCATATTACTCATATAGAGCACAATTTTTCATATCTCTCATTGTATATAAAGTCTGTTCACACAAATTATTGTCTCCATACGTGTACTTTGGATAATGATGTCCATCACATTCCACCATCATTGACTGCTAACTCCCTGAATCCTCCCTTCCTCTCCCACTCCTCTGCCCTATATAGAGTTCTCCTATTCTTCCCATGCTCCCCCTCCCTACCCCACTATGAGTCAGTTACTTTATATCAGAGAAAACATTCAGCATTTGTTGTTTTTGGATTGGATAACTTCACTTAGCATTATCTTCTCCAACTCCATCCATTCACCTGCAAATGCCAGAATTTTCTTTTATTGCTGAATAATATTCCATTGTGTATATATGCCACATTTTTTTTATCCATTCATCTACTGAAGGGCATTTATGTTGGTTCCACAGTTCGGCTATTGTGAATTGTGGTGCTATAAACATTGATGCAACTGTGTCCCTGTTGTACGATTTCTGGATATTTTGTATAACCTATATAACACAATATGTGGCATTTCGTGCCAGCCATCCTCCACCTACGCATCTGTTTTTAAAGATTCATCCATGTTACAGCATATAATAATGCTTCCTTTCTATGGATGAATAATATGTATTTTTCTCTATAAAATTTTTCTTCTATCTTTTTTATAAAATAAGGCTCCACAAAATAGTAAATCTTTCTTGATGGATTGATAACATAAAGATGTAATTTTTATGATTTATCTTTTTGTTAATCTTTTTTTCCCCATCCTATTTGTAGTTTTTAATTTAAGATGGACCTCAGTATATCACATTGTGTTGGATTGTGTGGTGTTTTTTTTTAATCTTTCTGCCAATTTTTATATTTTATTTCTGAGTGCAGTGGTAGATGCCTGTAATTCCAGTGAATAGGGAAGCTGAGGCAGGAGGAACACAAGTTCAAACCCAGCCTCATCATATTGGCAAGACCCTGTCTTAAAATGTCCAGGAGTTCAATCTGAGTACTCAAAAGGAAGAAAAAAAAAGAGTGCACTTTATGTTTATATTTAATATTTTTACTGTTAAGGGATATACAAAAATTTAATATTTGCTTTCTACAGATTACATGTGTTCTTTCCGTCCATTATTTTATTACTGCATTATATTGTATTAAACATATAATACATTATATAATTTTATTTATTTTTAAAAATATTTTTAGTTGTAAATGGATAGAATAACTTTATTTGTTTATTTTTATGTGTTGATGAGGATTGAACGCACTGCTTCAAACAAGCTGGGCAAGGATATAAAATAAGACATGAAAATTGTCAAAGAATTGAAAGTGTGCAAATTACATATTCCAGTTAAAAAATGGATTGAACTTGAAATTCAATAGCATGAAAATTTGAAAACAAAAATCACAGATATATGTAAAGTAAATCACTTTATCTTAAATAGTGAGTGATTAAAGATGAAATCAGAAATAAATTATTTTGAGTCTGATGAAAATACAATGCAACATGACAAAACATATGGGAGGGCCAGGGTTGGAGCTCAGTGGTAAAGCTCTTGCCAAGCATGTTTGAGGCACTGGGTTTAATCCTCAGCACTGCATAAAAGTAACTAAATAAAATAAAGTGTTTATTCCCATTGATGACCAAGTTAAAAAAAAAAATCAAATCTTGAGGGATACATATAAAGCAGTTGATACAGAAAATTTATAACTACAAACAAATCAAATAAGAAAACATCACAAAAATAAAAATAAATTTCCATTTAATAAACTAGGGAAAAAAAAGTGCATTCAAAGTAAGTAAGCAGAAGAAAGGACATAATAAAGTCCGAAAAGTAAACAGAAATAGAACTGCAATAGCCAAACTTTAATTTTATAAAGGATTAACAAAATTGATAACACCTTGGCTAGAATGAATCTGAGGTTGAATCTATGCAATTAATATTTCTAGCATTATTGAAAATAATTGTTTAATTTATAGCAACATCTCAAATGATATCAAGTACTATAATAGACAGATGGAGATATGGGAAAATAATCTACCATTCACTTCTAGCTCCTTCAGAGGTTGAATCCCTCCAATAACATTATAATATTATATAATATTATTGTAATTATTCAAAAGAAGGACTTCTCCCAGGTATCATATTGGTATTCACTCAATAGCTATTCCTACATTAAGTGATGTTTCCATCTTTGCTGATTTGGTTGCTATTCATTTCTTAAACTGCTTTAACTATCCTCTGGGAAGTTTATTGATCCATAAACATGTGTATTTAATGAGAAGAGACTTTAGGAGAATCAATTGATCCTTCCCATTACTCTCCTTAAATGTGAATATTTGAAAATAAAGAAAAAATGAAAAAAGAAAAAAAATATGAATTTATATCCATGTATTCTCCACATAAGTGTATCTGTGTGTTTATGTAAATGAACATTAAGAAAAGAATAATTTCAAATTGTATGTTTTTTAAATGTTAAATTCAAGGAACAATTTCAGCTAAAATATTATAGCCCTGAATTTACTCTTTTCATCAGCATTTGGTATTTGCATAGATTTAATCTATTAGAAAACAGATCACCCTACTGAATGTTATTAATGTTTCTAATCTTTAGCAAATAATTTTGTTATCTATTAAATCTGAGTATCTCTAAAGTCTTGGGGTTTATTTTTATCAGTTCTGGTAAATTGTTATAATTTGAGTATTAATACTCATTTATTGGCTTGAATACAGGGAGTTTTCATCTCTGTGCTCACTTTATTTTTCTTCTCCAAAATTCATGGCCAAATAACACCCATTGTTTGTAACATGTCAACAAGGAAATGATCCTTATTGACAAAGGAAAATGAAGGATTGAATGTGCTCATTGTTTTCAGATACAAGTTTGCAAAGTGCCCCAGGCCTTCACATTTCTCACCAATTTAACATGGATGACTAACATGCTACACAGAGATATGGAGGTAAGATGACTACACAGACTTGCTCAGCATTTGCAGTGAAACTGAGACTACTTGAAGGACTGGCAAGTTTGGAGTCTGTTATTTGTATATGTCTATCTCCAAGTTTTTGTGAAGGTTAGAGGAGAAGCAGATTGACTGAAGTTAAGATTTCTGATTTAAAGTATAGACCATGAAGTCCCTCAATTGCACTGGCCCTTTCAAAACACCAGGATGTGACAGCAGTAAAGTATCTATATGAATATATGTGTGTGAATACTTTGTGAAGGTAAACTATTTTGTATTTATCTCCCATATTTCTCCCTTAATTGTATAGAACACAGGTCCAGACATGTCTTAGAAAAGATTCTCTGGCTTTGTCTCTCTTCATTTTATTTTTTTTCAGTGAAATGTTAATTAAGAGCAAATCTTCTTCCCTCGAGAATATCAGTGAATATCTGACAAAAAAAAGTGAAAGTAGAGAGAATATAGCTGAAAAGGTATTTAATGAGCTAGAACATCAATGAGAAAAATATATCTGAAAAGTATTGGGAAATTATTATTATTGTAAGGGTCTGGCGAAGCGTCGGAGGAAGAGACCACAGAGACTGGCTTCATGCAACAGGAAGGAGGGAGTTTATTGGATCCTAATTCAGCGCGCTGAGGCCCAAGGCTCACTCAGGAAGGGAGAGCAGCCCAGAGCCCAGAGCAGAGGTCAAGCAGAGCTTAAGTACACTTTTTGGGGAGGGCGGGGGGCTTTGCATACATCAGAACAAATCATCATGAGGCGCGGGAAAATTGAACAACAACTCTGAGACATGATTAGTACATTCATTGGCGGGAACAGGCTGGGAAGGGGTGATTTGTCACTTCTAAGCAGGGTACACATTCAAACTGATTGGTTTTAGGGCCTACATAACCACATGACAAACTACACAGAATCCCAGGTTATTACATAACCAGTGAGTCAGTAGAAATATTTACTGGGCAGTTCAGGTATTGTCCTAACAGAGGATTTTAACAATACCTGGTCCTTCACTTTTTAACTCAGGCCCTGCAGCTTGGAAACTTTACAATGCCAGGTCTTTTCCACTTTAACTCAGGCTTTGCGGCTTAGAATCAGCTTACAAATTTTACCTTTACATTATGATTGATAACATGATAGTGAAGTAAGAATATACAGAGAAATTCTGTTAACAAAAGCCATCTTTGGTAGTCGAAAGTATTAAAAGTTGAAAAAATAATATATCCAAGTCTCTAAAAATTTAATTAAATATTAGTTGACACTAAACAATACAATGAGTTAAAACATGAGAAAAATGTAAAATTCATTCTACATCACTGGTGTTAAACAATGTTAAAGACAAGAATCTTACCGGGAAACTAGAGAGGACAAGAGGAAAAGGATCTCAAGAAAATAGAAAGTTCCAGAAAGGAGCATGTGCCTGTGTGCACACACACACATGAAGGACCATGAAGGGGTCAAATAGAAAACAAAGTAAAAAATAAAAGAAAATTCTATGTAATTTACAATTAGATACTCTTTTTTTCTTACATATATTATATATACAATATAATATAATATCTCATTATTACTAAGAATTTAAAATACAGTAAGTTTCCCGGTAATTCTTTTATTGGTTACCTATATAAAATATGGTTTTAAACAAATGAGGTTCTGATTATTATATATATAATGTCTAAATAATGAATTCTGGAAGAAATATTCAGACCAGAAAATCAATCTTGGAGAAATGAATCATATATACATCATTAATTAGGTATTGTTAAATAACTACACCAGAACTTAGCAGCTTAAAACGGTACCCTTTTATTATTCCTTGTGATTTTATGTGTTACCTTGGTAGTTCTACTGATATGAGGCAAATGTGGTTAATGTACACACATATAATTGAGGACCAGCTACAAATAATTTGATCAAACTAGGTCTTATTTGAGAACACTGAAATCTGCACTGTTTTCAACTATTCTCCACAGGGCTCATGGAGGTGACAGGAATTTAAAAGGAACGTAATATTAGTACCTCCTTATCTGTCAGGAATGATGTTCAGTACTTTCACTGGATACTTGAAGTCACAGATGGTACCAGATTCCTTGTAGACGCTTCTTGACTTTTGATGGATTTATGTCCTCATGAAAATATTGTAAATGGAGAGTATCATTAGACAAATGTGATTTAATGCAGTTAGCCTAATAAACATTATACTCAGTCCAGCCTCTCTTATAAATGCTAAGCACCTTTATATTAGCCTATACTTGGGCAAAATTATATAACTAAAAATATTTTAGGAAAGTTTGCACATCTCATGTAATTTATTGAAAACTTCTGAAAGTGAAAAACAGAATGATTATGAATATATTTTTATACCATCATATAGTTGAAAAATTGCATGTCAATTCATCATAATCAGAAACTATAATATATACTATATTTTTACCCTACATACATAAGTATAATAAGCTTTCAAATTTTTAATTCAACTAAATATTTTATAATTTCTCTATGGCATACATGAATTGCCCGCATTATCGTTCTTAATGATCTGAGACTTTTATCAAGTAAATAAGAGTTATTGAGATCCAAGCACAGTGATATCACAATAATCTGATAACCAAGACTGGTACTAAATCACTAAAGGGTAGATAGCATACTCAGTATGAATAGGTTAGACAAAGGGATAGTGCATATTCTGGGAGAGACAGAGCAAGACAACACAAGATTTCATCACACTATTCAAAATGACTCTCTTTAAAACTTGTGGATGAATTCTGGAATATCCCATTGCATATTTTCAGACCATGGACAGACACAGGTAAATGAAACCACAAAAAAAATGAAACTGGATAAGGGTGAACTACTGTAAAAGCACACTGGAAGTCTTTGTGGTGGGCAAGCTCAAAATGAACATGTTCCTGATTCCATCATGTATATTGGCCAATCCTGTCAAATATTATTCCTAAAATAAATAATGTGGAAATAGTCTCTTACCCATGATGGAGAAGGTGCAAAGTCACAATGCAAAAAGACTACACAGAGAGAGGAGTTCTTACTTCCATTTCTTGTAGTCCATCACCAACATAGGATGAGTTAGACTGACTAAAATATTAGTAAATTAAGTTTCCTTATAATGACTGCACTGATTCTAGAGTTAATTTCTGATCCTATACAGAAGGCAGTTATTATGAACTTAATTTTGTCCATCAAAATTCATCAATGAACCCTTATAGTTAATATGATGGTATTTGGAGATAGGGTCCGGGGAGTGATAAGGGTTAGACAAAGGTCAGGGGTGGTGCTCACATGATGACATTAAAAAATAACAAGACCTAAAGATAAATATAACAAAGATGTTCAAGACTTCCATACAGAGAACTACAAAAATTCATGCCATGATAAGTAAATCATGTCTACATGCACATACATAGCATTTTTACTCTTTGGCAAATCCAATAGTCTAATGGTATATGTATGACCACACAAAGTCTCATAACATGGTATTTTCAGAATTTGATGGACAAATTCTGAAATACGTGTGAAAAATGAGAGAGCCACTACGTAAAAACCAGCATCACATTAATTACCAAGCACCAATGTTTAAAAATCTATAAACTGCAATGATATATTAAGATGAAAAAAAGGATAGAAAAAGAATATAAACAAATAAAACAAAAATCACTAAATCAGACCTACATCAATATGAAAAGGTCATTCAGAATGAAGGGCATGTTGCAGAGAAGTATCCAAGACTATTTTTATTCATTTTTTTGGTACCAGTGGTTGAACTCAGGGGCACTCAGCCACTGAGCCACATCCCCAGATTTTTTTGTATTTTATTTAGAGACAGAGTCTCACTGAGTTGCTTAGTGCTGTTCTGTTACTGTGGCTGGCCTTGATTTCCCTGCCTCAGTCTCCTGAGCCACTACAATTGCAGGAATGCACAACCACACCTCATAAGACACTATTTTTAAAATAGGGTATTCATAGAAGTATGTACATATACATACATATACATATATTTCACAACACTGGTAATATATCATAACAACAATTATAATATGTGCATATGGTGTATGTTTACATGCACTGCAATTGGTAGAGATATAAAATTATCAAGTATATGTTATGTATATTAGAAAGAATATAATAAGAGATTAGATTGGTTATACAGGAAATTGCCTCATTGATATTTGAGCAGCGAAATATTGCTTAATAGAAAATGTATGAACAGGTATAAGAAAACACAATTTGTAATGGACAGTTCATCAAAAGTCAGGAAATTATGAATTTTTACAAAGTATGCCCTAGGTAAGACTTGTAAACATCAAAGGGCCACCAAAGAATATAACAATCCTACCCTAAAATATCTATAAGGAAGAAGATAAACAACCTAATAAAAAAACAGGCAAGGTAATGCATGTATAATTTTGTAAAAGAAGTAATCCATATGGATAATAAGTTCATGGAAAGAGTTAAATTTTATTATGAATTCAATAATTTATTATAAGTTCACACCACAATAAGATTTCCACTTCTTGCTGTGATGGAATAGCTTGTACTAAATTAAACTACTCACTGACAATAATTAGGAAAGCTCAATTACATACAAAAACAAACAAAGAAACAGACAAAAATAACCTAGAAGCCTGTGTGAAAATTGCATAGACAACCAGAATTTTGTCAGGGACCAATAAAAAAAAAAAAAGAAATTTCACTGATCATCACTTCACCACTTAAGTTTTTTCAATTTTGAATGTATTAACTGAACAAAGAGCAGAGTTCTAAGAATTATCTTGTCATAATTGGAGGAAAAATTTAAAAATGGACAATAGGACCATTGAGAAAGCCAGGTCTGGATGGGTTAGTGTTCCAGGGGAAAGTATTTGGAAATTGATGTGATACTAAACTGTGGAGGTTTGTGGACCAGACATGTATATCTTCAATTATTGCAAAGTACAAGATATTTTAAAAAGTAGAATTGGGGCTGAGGTTGTGGCTCAGTGGTAGAGTGCTTGCCTAGCATGTGTGAGGCACTGGGTTCAAAGCTCAGCACCAGCTAAAAATAAACAAAATAAAGAACCATCAAAAACTAATAAAAAATAAAAATGGAACTAATAAAAAAATAAAAGAAAATATGTTCTTATTGTGGCAAACACTGGTCAGATTTTAAAAGTTATTTCAAAACACTTGCCTCCAATACAATGCAAATAATGTCTGGTTTATGCATAACTGCAATGAGAATTGATTTTCTTTATATTATTTATATGAATTTCTCGCCACAGTCTTAAAAGTACAACAAAGCATACACTTGTTATGTTAAAAAGATTAAAAATACTTAAAATAAAATCCTTAGAATATCTAATGACTGCCAATAAATCATAGATTGTTATACTGGCTCTCTCTCTCACACACACATACACACATACACTGAATAACTGTTAATAAAAATTTAGAAATGCATTCATTACAGTATTGAAACAGGGATTTTGGAAGATAATTATTAATCTTAAAAAATAATATGTGACTATGGTAAATTATCCCAAAAAGTATGAGATTAAATAGTAAATGAATTTTTTTTTTCTGGCAATGACAAACTAGACAACTTGAATCAACAGTTGAGGAAATAAAAGTAATTGTTAAAAATAATAATGAAAGATGACTGTGAGATATAAAATTGTATATATATGTCATCTATAATATATAATTATGGTATATAATATTCAGTAGCATTATATAGCATAGTTAGTAGACCATATGGCAATATTTATTTTTAATATTTTAGGGGATACTTCATACTGTTTTCCATAAGATTAAGTTGAATGAATCAGGCAAAATGAAAAGTACTATATCACTCTCTCATACATGTGATCTTAAAAAGTTGATTTCATCTTAACTAAAAGGAGGACAGTGGTTACTAAAGATGTGGAGGAGCAGAGGGAGAGAAAAGGCAAAATTTGGTCAACAGGTGCTAAGTTATGGTTACATAGGAGAAATAAATTCTGACATTCTGTCATGAGACAGAGTGATTACACATAATACATTCTTCAAAAAAGTATAAAATAAAGTATTTTGAATATTTTCATGACCAAGAAGTAATAAATGTTTGATGATACAGATATACTTACCCTGATTGGACCATTGTGCGTAATATCTATGTGAATTGAAACATTACATGGCATCCCACAAATATGCACATTTTTTCCAATTAAAAATTGTTAAACATATGTGGTCAATTTTAAGGTACCACCTTTAAGGTTCCATATGTAATGCACAGGGGGCCACAACATCATTCATATAACAAGAAATTATAACCTAAATTTTAGTATAAAGTATTATTATTTTTGACCAAACATAAGGATATTTGACCAACTATCCAGCCTGCAATATTCATTTCATCTCATAGGAGACAAAGATGGATGAAACACAGCAGTATTCCTGTCAGTACTGGTAGGATATAGTAAAGTATTAATTACTTAAAAAATAAAAAAGTCATAGTATGAAAAGATGATTCCTAGATAAAAATAGCTTTCAGTTTGGGTGGACCTTGAAACTCAAATTTAACAGTTTAATTCAGGAAACTGAAAGTCAGCAACCCTGAATTGCTTGTGCCAGTATGCAATTAACATTCTGAATAAATTGTACCTTGTATCATACCCATTTCTGATTTAGGAGGTATTTACATTTGGTGTTGGACATTAGACTTTAGAATATAAATTGAATGAATTAATACTTTGAGATTATTGAGATGGAATGAATGTATTTTGCATGAGGGAAGATTAAGTTAGGAAAACTGGGGCAGAAAATTAGGGAGTCAGTATTTGTGTCTCTCCAAAATTTATGTATTGAAATCCTAGCTCCCGATTCAATAGCATTTGGTGGTTGGTCCCTTCGGAGGTAACTAGACCTTGAGGGTACAGTCCTCATGAGTTTGATTGCTGCCCTTATCAAAGAAATTCCAGAGAGTTGGCTCATTCTTTTCCCCATGTGAGCATACAACGTGAAAGTCAGTAAGCCACAGAAGGGCCCTCACCAGAATCTGACTAAGAGGCACCTTATTCGTTTGTGTCCTCCTCTAAAACTATGATAAGTAAATTTCTGTGATTTGTAAGTCACCCAGTGTATGATCTTTGTTACGGCAGCCCAAACCTTAAACTGCACCATAGTTTTCTAACTATTACTGTGCTTCAGCCACATTGGCTAAACCCTTTTTATGAGGGTATGGCAAACTTATTACTCTAGGATGGTGTTAGCATTGCTGTTTTTCTCTGTTTTTTTTTTTGTTGTTGTTGTTTGTTTGTTTACAAAAACCATTTCTGAAGCACATACAGCTATTAGAAATTATTTATTTTTTGTATCAAATTTATTTCCTGGTAACTATCTTATCAAATTTTCTTTTTTACTTTATCTTTAATGTTAAATGATATATATCAAACATGACCTGCCATGTTGAACATCTTTAATAATTTTTAACTGAAGCCATTTACACGTTTCCCTGATCTATAGATTCTTTTAAAAAAGAAAGAAAAAAAAAGAAAAAAAAACACCATTCAGTAGTAATTGTAATACTTTCTGTGGGAGTATTAAATATTAAAACAACAACTTTAACAAGACCAATAAAGTAACAAAATGTGGCTTTTTACATCAAGTGACATGTTCTAATCTGTACAAAGGTTAGACTTGCTTTCTGATAAAGAATACTTAATTATTCTATGTGGTATTCCTTTTAGGAAAACTGAACTTTGTTCAAAAATGACATATTTATTTTTTTCTTTTTCCTTATAATTTTGTCACTCCATAGAGCCTAGAGAGGATTCCTGAGTTCTCAGTCATTTCACTCGAGTCTAATTTCATTATAGTTTAGGCCTGTGTCAATTAATTTTCTCTTCCAGATAATAAATTCACACTACTTCCCCTCTTTGGAGCAGTTAGACATTTTCAGTATGGAACATTCCACTAAAATGAAGTGACAAATTGCCCTGTGCCACACAAATTTTCAATGTCTGTTTGGTCTGATAATATAGTTCTTAGTAATTTTTTTCCCAAAGTAATGCATGTACACAAAAGACATTATTAATTTTTTGCACTTACAAACTACACATAATTTAAAAGTGATGTCATTGTTTCACAAATACATCTAGATATCAAAGTGATGGATTAAATTCTATTTAAAATTTTGCACAGTGGTACAGTATATAATCACATTTTATATTCCTCTGTGTGGGATGTAGTTTTCTAAATCATACTCCATTGTCATGAGCATGTTCATCTTCCATACAGAACACACTGACTGAAAATAAGATCAAGTCTGCACATTTTGGGATATAAATTTTTGAGATTACTGCAGTTGCTACTATATATCTCTCTTGTACCTGAACCTTTAAATCTTGCTCTTTTTTACCACTTTTGTGCTTGCAAGATTTATGCCCTTGTATACTTTGTTTACATTTAGCAGCTAAGGAGTATTTTTCCTGTTTTCATGGTTGTTCTTGTAATTTAATTTAAAAGTACAAATGAGGTTTTAAGCATATGTGTAGCATAATGTTTTTTTAAAATTTTGCTACATAATCATTCAGAATGAGAAAAAAAAAGCTTAAGAGTGTACTTGTGCTCATATACACACACAAAAAAAACCCGAACAAACAAAAACTATGTTTCAAAGACCTCAGTGGACCTTAAGATTACACAGGGTACACTCTTTTTTTCAAAATAGTGTTAGCTTGAAGTTAATTACTTCAACTCTACATAGTATAACATCACTCTTGAAATAACTACACTGAATTTATATAAGAAGTTACATTTTTCAAAATCCAGAGTTCAATAAAAATTCAAGACTATCTTTGCTTTCATGTTACTTTGATGAATAAAAAGAAAATATTTTGACTTCCATTCCAATGATTATTCTCTATTATGAAAACTGGATTTTCAGTGGCAGGAAAAAAAAAACATGCAAGTCTTTATGAAACAGAATGTTAACTAAGTTCACTATTATAAATGACCTATAGTATATATCTTATATTTCTTAATAACTATGATCTATCTCATTAATGCAGTTGAGAAAATTACAAAGTCCAAGAGGTCTGTCCAAGGCCTCTAGAATCACATGATACATGACATGTGATTTATAAACCATGTGAATATAACACGACATATATCTTTGATTACTCCCAGAAGGAAGCAATGTTTCAAACAGAGGCCATGAAGAATCTGAAAAAATAGGCCTTGCTGTTTCCCCCACCCACAGATTTATTACCCTTAACTAATACTCCCTTTATCTAATCATACTTTTATGTGGCTATCTATTCCTCCTCAAACCTAAGAATGAAAATAGCCTAACATAAAAACAATTGAGTCTTTCTTTTCTTGAGATTAAAGACTGAACTCAGGACCTTACAACTGGTAGGCAGTCTTTCTACCACTGAGCTACAAGTTGAGTCTTGGGCATCAATACATTTGTACCTAAGAGCTCATGTATATGCCCTTGATGATAAAACTGTGAAAATACTTTTGCTAAAATATTTTTTGTTCATTTTTTTAGTGAAATGGAAAATTATGAAAAACATTTTTCCCAAAATATAAGTTAAAGGAAATCTTGCCTGGCCTACTGGAGTTACTGGCACCCTGGCTTCACTTGTTGCCATAACATGTATGAGTAACCTGGTTCTAGGGTTTTTATTCATTCTTCAAACAGCTTCTAACTGGTATTATATGCTCCTGATCTACTACTGCTATCTTGTCCTACACTTATCACCAGAAGAATTAAAACAACCTTCATCTGTCTGGGGTGTAGAGTCTGACAATAAGCACTTAGGAAAATAAGTTAAATGCATAGTACATGGTATCAAGTTAATGATAATTACCAACTAGGCAAATGAGGTGATCCTGAAATACTGATGGATTGCTCAGGAAGTCACCTCTAAAGAATAAAAATCCCATACCAGTGTATTTCCCAAACATCCAGTACTAACCACAAAGATTATGTGTCTTAAGAAGCAGAACAATGATCGGGGACAAAGGAATCAAGCCCAGGGCAGCATCAAGAGCTGAGGCTAGTAAGGGTCAGATTAGATGTTTTGTTTTACTATAAATGTAAAGAGTATTCTTTGGAAATTTTACAAGTGGATTAATGAAACTTCCATGACTTTAGTTATATTGTAAAATATCTCTTACATTGCTTTGTGGAGAATATTGAATGAAGGATGGATAAATTTACCAGACAGATGTCATAGGCCTATGTACTTCATTAAGAAATGATTGTTAAATTTGCAGTATATTTAAAGAAGAGATGGATTTTCTAGTTGATTACAATGATGTAAATTTTAAAAAGCTGGTCTTACTCCATGATTGAATCCTTCAAAAATGATGGCACACAATAGCGAATGAAAAGTACAGAGGCAGGATTGCCAGAGTACAATAATGTTTTACTTGTTAAGTTTTTGTTTTTTTTTTAAGAGAGAGAGAGAGAATTTTTTATTATTTATTTATTTATTTTTTAGTTTTTTGCTGACACAACATCTTTGTTTGTATGTGGAGCTGAGGATCGAACCCGAGCCTCACGCATGCCAGGTGAGCACGCTACAGCTTGAGCCACATCCCCAGCCCTATTTATTAAGTTTTAGATGCTTGTTTGGCTGCCCAGGCAGTTGCAAGTAAGAGGAATGTTCAAGAAAGAGAGATCAGCTAACAAGATAAATTTCAGTCATTTACACAAATGTTAGTCACAAGGGAACATTTTATGAATTATTGGTGTGAACATAAATCAATATAATAAATTTTGCAAAAAATATGCATGTTCCACTATTCTGTTAATGTCCCTAGTCCCTTCCACCCAAAACAGGCATTGGATGAACGATTTGTAAATGCTTCATGGGTAAGGAACAGAGTGATTGTGTTAGGAAAACAAAGAATAAAATCTTGAACACATAACCAAGTTAGGTAATGGAATACTCTAGATAATTTGCTATAGAGGAATATGCAGGAAATATTGATTCATCAGTTCTAGAAGTTTCATTTTTCAAGGATTATTCCTACTCTATCTAGTATGTCAAAATATCAAATCTATGAGCCCAACCAAAATCTCAATAGCAGTACACACAATATTATCTAAGCAATTCCAAGGCAAAAAATGAAGTTTTGTCTGGACTCTGAGGCCACATATAATCAGTTGCATCTTTCTGAAGCCGATGAAAGGCTACATAAAACTAGTAACCAGGGGGCTGGGGTTATGGCTCAGTGGTAGAGTGCTCACCTCACATGTGCAAGGGTCTGGGTTCGATCCTCAGCACCACATATAAATAAATAGTTATTGTGTTCAACTACAAAAAATAATTTTTAAAAAATACTAGTAACCAAGGCCATTGCTGAAAGAAGAGAGGTATCCCATGCATCTCATGATGATAAAATTACATTCTTAGGTTTGTATACCAAAACAACTTTGACCCATGTATGCAATACATGTTCATAGCAGCTATTATCTGAAATAGAAAAAAAAAACTAGAAAATCCTAACTGATAAAGTATTGAACAATGTAGAACTACATTGTGATATTTTTATATAATATAATACTAAATAACATTAAAATAATGGATGAATTAAATGCATTAGCATGGATGGATATTGTAAATGTCATGTGAAGCAAAAATCATGAGGTAACTATTCACATATTTTCAATTTAAAAATATATAATCATTATTGAATTTTGTCTGTAGATATTGGCACATTTAGCAAAATTATAAGTACAGGGGTGATATGTTTACCTTTTTTAAAATAATTGTTCTTATTGGTTACACATGACAATATAATGTATTTTGACAAATCATACATACATGAAGTATAACTTTCCATTTTTATGCTTGTATGTTATGGGGAGTTACACTGGTTTTATGTACGTATATGAACATAGGAAAGTAATGTCTGATTCATCTTATTGTCTTTCCCATTCCCATTCCTTCCTAACTTCTCCCCATTTTGTCTAGTGAACTTCACCTCCTTCCTCCCCTCCTTGCTGCCTATTGTGAGTCAGCATCTGCATATCAGAAATAACATTTGGCCTTTGTTTTGGGGGATTGGTTTATTCCATTCATTTACTTGCAAAGGCCATAATTTTATTCTTCTTTATGGCTGATTGTCATGTCCTATGCAACAGTTTATTCATGGCTACAGGAAGTGGTGGATGAGGGAATTAGGAAATAGACAAACACAAAAGTAGAGGAAAAGCCAGGTCCTGGTTCAGCCTGCATCTGATGGAGGAATGCTGACCACAAGCAAACATATCACATTTATTATATAGGTTTAAAAATCAGAAGGATTTACTTTTAGAAAGCTTCTTCAAGAGAAACAAAGCCAAAGGTGAGGGTAAAAGCATTCCAAATAGAACTTATCAGCTTGCATCCATAATTTTCTACCACCAGGAAGCAGACATTTGAGCCCAAGCTTATGAAGCAATAAAGTGATTTAGCTAACAAGGAATTTCCCTTTGAACAGTGTGTCACCATACAACTGGACACTTTTTGATTGGAGCATTTGAGCCAAGAAATTCTCAAGGGAGTTATGCCTCTGTCTTTGGGCAGTTCAAAGACTTATAATTCATTTCCTGCTGCCAACAGCTGAGTGAAATTCCATTGTCTATAGGTACACCATGTTCTTTATTCATTACTCCACTGAAGGGCATTTGAGTTGGTTCCACAGCGTCACTATTGTAAATTGAGCTGCTATAAAAACATTGATATGGCCGCATCACTATAGTATGCTGCTTTTAAGTCCTTTGGGTTACCATGTTTTGAGTCATTGTTTCTTCTATGAAGACAGAAAAAGATTTGGTAAATATCCACAGGAGTCTTCAATTGAGTTGACCCTTTAATTTTTAGATGAGTGGTTAACACATGATGTTTTGTTGTTGTTGTTATTCTTATGATTTTTTTATACATTGAAAATAAGATATACCAGTAACCTCGGATCTGGAGACTATCTTTCTCTAATGCACAGTATCAAAGTGATAAAAATATGTGTTCACAGTAGATATTATTTGAAATAACAAAAAAAAAATGAAAACCTAATTGGCAACATATTTAACAATGGATAACTATGTTTTGATATTTAAAATATTACAATATGAAATAGCATTAAAATCCTGAAAAAGACTTATTATGCATTGGGTTATAGGCTATTGGTGAATTAGGACTTAGCTCAGATGTTTGGTCCATCTCCCTTATGTTCTCTATTGTATCTTAGACTAATTTGGTCAGATCTTTTCATGTTTTTAAATAAAACAAGCATTCTAAACTGTTTGTTGCTGTTGTTGTTAATAAACAGAAGAGTTCTAGACCAAATAAAAATAAGGAAGTAAAATTAAATGGAATAAATCAAGAAAATAATTTTATTCTCTTCTCTAAGCACACCCTGTAGTTTAGTTTTAATAGCATCACCTCTTGAAAATGATTTTTGGATCATTATTTATACACTGTATAAGGAAAATCATCCTTCACTGAAAGGCACTATGTAAGTCATTATGCCTTGCAGTGTGGGGTTATCTAAACAGGTACTGAGATAGGGTATGTGCAAAACTCATTTACTCCCATGTTTACTGAGATTTCTCTTTTCAGCAAGGCACTGGAAGCACAATAATTAGGACATGCATTGGCCAGACTTTTATAGAATCTAGTGAATAGAAAACTTAAAATAACTGCAGAACTTAAGTGATTGTGCAAATTTTGATAAGAACCATAAACATACAACTTGGAAATTATAATAAGAAATAATGGTTGAAGTCAAGAAGGCCTAATTCAAAGAGGGCTTTTTTTTTAAGAAGAAATATTGAAGCAGAGACCTTAAGAATTCAGCCATTTTAAAGAGGCAGATAATGAAAATTTTAGACCAAAGAGAGTAGATCTGGATTAATCTTAGAAAGTTTTGAATTCAAGCCATGTTGCTAAATAGAAGTATGCCATAGGTGATATGGCCTGAGTGAAGTGGACAAGCAGGAAAAAAAAAATCTCCCATCACTCTTATAATCACAATTAGGAATATATATTTCATTTCCATTTCATTTTTAAAAAGGTGCTTTTGAAATATGATTAAACAATATCTGTTTCTGTTTAATTTTTATTTTTTTAGTTGTAGATAGAACACTTTACAATACTTTAATTTAATTTATTTATTTATTAATTATTTTGTATGGTGCTGAGGATCACACCCAGTGCCTCACATGTGATCAGCAAGTGCTTTACCACTGAGCTACAGCCCCAGGCTCCTGTTTTGTTTTAAAAACTACTTCTAGCTTCAGTCCATAATATATTGGAGAAGTAATGATCAAAGTGAAAGGCAAGATAAAGAGCCATTGCAAACACTCCAGCTTCAGGAGCAATTTTGTGATAAGTTAAATTCTCTGATAAGGAAGCATTAACTACTAAATGTTGTAGTAATAAATGGTGAAGACAAAATAAATCCAATATCTATGAATTTAATATTCATGTATTTTTAAACATTACATCACAGTGCTTATCTGCTGTGAATCTACCTTATCCTAATTTATTCCTTCAGCATGTATTTATTGCCAGAAAATGTTGTCGCTTTTTGGGGTACTGAACCAAAAATTTGCTTGAGATTTTTGCTCTTATAACTAAAATTTTAGTGAAAACACAATATAAATAAACAGTAAAGTAAAATGTACGTGTGCCAAATGGTAATAGGTTCTATGGCAAAAAAAAAAAATGAAGCATGGAGCATCTCTTCAAAATATAGAAGCTTTAAAATGTTTGAATAAATGGACATGGAGAACCTCACTGAGAAATTCTCTTATGACCAAAGATGTGAAGAAGATACTGGGAAACCCACATCCATTCCCATATTAAAAAATGATAAAGAGATTACCTTATGTGAAACTGACTGAAGAAGAGTCATAACAGAAGAAAATACGTTGATGGAGTTGGACAGTCCATATGGAATAGGATCTACAAATTATTGGGAAAGCACTTTTAAAATGAATGAATTGAAAATAAATTGGAGACCTTTTCCAAAAAAGGATGATAGTCTAGTTTGAGTTTTTAAATGATTATAAAAATTATTTTTTAAGAATTTTTAGAATGTGTTGAATGAACCTTTATATATAATTAGAGACACTTGTTTGTAGGCTATTGAAATAAGGTAGGCTATAAGCAATGGTGGCTAACACCAGGATGTTAGCAGTGGAAGTAGCTCCTGATAATCTGACTCTAACTGTACTTTGAAGATAGAGTCAATGGGAAGTGATGATGGATTAGTTTTGTGAGAGAAAAGGATTCCTTGTCTTTCACTGAGCAAACTTATTGATTTTATATTCAAAATTAAGTCTTACTATTAAATCATACAAGAATTGCAATAAAAAGATAGCAAAAAATAACCCAGAAATCTGTTCCATCATTTTAAAAAGGTAATGTTAATGAAGAAAACAAGATTTTTTGGGGAAAAAATATTAACAGTCTAATCTAAGTCAAATTTATTGACGTAAATGCCATGGAGTGGTCAAGTTGTAAGAAAAATAGAAAAGAATTCTGAAAGGATCTTAGATTTATTTCCTCCACAAAAAATAGCTTATATTTATAAAGTGATAAAGTATGTCAAATGCATTATCTCATTCTTCCACAAAATTGTACAGTCAACCCAGTTTTCATTTACACATTATGAGAATAATCTTGACACACAGAGATTAAATCCATTTGTTATGACAGTACAATATGTGGTAGAGGCACGAATAATTTCAGGCTTAACTGAAAGCAATTATTTTCCTATTGTACCAACAAATATTGCCCAATGAAATCTTAAAGAAGAATGTCCCATCCTAAATTAAGTTAATGATGATATATTTCATTTATTCAAGTGAATTGATTCCAAATGTGAGTTGATTTCAATATCTTCATTTTTTCACAGTGGACATAAAAAATTTAACAAACATCAAGTAGGATGTTAAAGTACCAATTTTCTCAGATAATGAAAGAAATTATTCTCAGACTATTTCCAATGAGTGTACAGAGGAAAAGTATTTTGGTTCATTTCATTTTGTAAAATCTTTGTCCAGAACGTAGTTCTTTCCCCCGCGCCCCCACAGGAATAGTGAGGCAGGTATGCATTCATTTATGTCATAGTACAAGAATAGGTAGTAATAAAACACTGGCATTTTCCAAGTTGCCAGTATAAAGAATTGTCAGAAGAATATGCGTATTATCTTCAGATTCTCCAAGGGGTTAACCTTTATGTTATCTGTTAAATATGAATTATGTATTAGCTTCTCATATTTCATATGTAAAACTTTGTGCCTTGGTCCTGTTCCTCAAAATGACCTTGATGTAATCAGAGATAATAGTGTTCTTTACCAAAGACATTAATCAATAACTCAATAATATGAAGCACTATGAATATTTAATAGCTTGAACTTGAATAATTCAAAACTTGTATCAGTAAAAAATAAAGTCAACTGAGTGAGATTTCTAGAACCCCGCAATTCCTATACTATTTATTATCCATTTTATTTACTATTCTATTACTATTTAAGAAGAGCATAGAAATGTATTTGTTGATGATGTTATATAACTTTTTAAGAGCATATTTTTCTTCTTTTTTCATTCAGGTTATTTTTACCTGGAAGCATGGTACTTGTTGGTTTGTTTATATATTTTTTGTGTGTTGAGTGTGTGTCTACTCTTTCTTTCTTGTATTTATTTATTTATTTATTTTTGTACTGGGGATTGAACCTGTGGTTCTCTGCATGATAGACAAACACTCTACCAGTATATCTCCAGTCACTTCTCTTCTTTAGTCCAACTTTATATTGAGTAGGATTCATAGAAGTTATTACTTGTAGCAATAGCTCATTCATTTACATTGATATTTGGTTTCCCCTTTTTTCTTATATCACAATTGATTTGTTCATTATATTAGTGAACGTTTGACAGATTCGAGCAAGTATAGATAATACTGCTATAAATGTTTCACTTTTGGCTTTTGATGAACACATATATGTATTTCTGTTTGGTACATACAGTTGAATGAAAATGTTAGGTCATAGATGTCCACATAAATAATGTCAAATTTCAATGTCTAATAGCTACTACATTCTACTTCGACAGCAATGCATGAAATATTGTAGGTTGTTTTACGTTTAGCAATCCAGTGGGTATATAGTGCTTTCTCTTTAGGATTTCACTTTTCTCATGCTGACTGTAACTTGCTCTTTCATAATTAATTAGAAATGTTTCATACATTTATTGACAATTCTTATATTCTTTCTATTTAATGACTCACCAAGCATCTTGTCCATTGCTTCTGAGTTTTTCTGTCATTGCTTATAGATTTGCAGCAATTTATATATTTTTCTTCATATATTATGTTTTATAAATGTTTATCCCAATTGTGGCCTGAATATTTATACTGTCTCTCTACTAATACACACACACACACACACACACACACACACACACACACATGCACACACACGCACGCACGCACATCCAACTACTCTCAGATAAATTTAAAATAAGCAATGAAGTAGGAAGATATGTATATATATGTGTGTGTATATATGTACACTAACATACATTTATATACTGATATTTATAATAGTTACATGAAAATATGTGTGCATATACATATTTAGATATTTATTAAGGGCAGGGAAGGGCTTTGGGGATGGGAAGGATGGTGGAATGAGAAAGACATTATTACACTATATACATGTATGATTACACTACTGGAGTGACTCTGCACCATGTACAGCCAGAGGAATGAGAAGTTGTGCCCCATTTGTGTACAATGTGTCAAAATTCATTCCACTGTCATGTATAAATAATTACAACAAATTAAAAAATTGTAAAAATATAAAACCAAATTTATAATAATTTGTACAGAAGACTGACATTTCCAGTATGAGAATGTTTGATTTTTAATGTTTTAATTGGTGCATAATAGTTATAATGACTGTGGGGTTCATTTTGACATAGTCATATATTCGTGGAGCATAATTTGTTCCATTTCAGTCCCTAGTGCCTCTTTCCCTTTCTCTTCCCTTCCCCTGTTTCCCTTTTCTCCACGGAACTTCCTTCTATTTATTTATTGTTTTTGTTTTTTGTTACAAAAGAATTTTAATATATATTTATTTTTAGTTGTAGATAGACACAACACGTTTATTTATTTATTTATTTGTTTGTTTGTTTATTTGTTTGTTATCTTTATATGGTGCCAGGGATCGAATCCAGTGCTTCATGCATGTTAGGCAAGCACTCTACCACTGAAGCATAACACTGGCCCCAAGAGGGGCATTTTATAGATATACAAAAAGGTAGAATTCACTGGTAAACTCACATATGTACATAGCATAGTTTGGTCAACATATCTGGTTTTTTTGATACTACTGCTTTTTTTTCAATTTCTTTTTTTCATTATTTATATATGACAGTGGAATGCATTACAATTCTTATTATACATATAGAGCACCATTTTTTCATATCTCTGGTTGTATACAAAGTATATTCACACCAATTTGTGTCTTTATAGATGTATTTTGGACAATAATGATCATCACATTTCACCATCATTTCTAACCCCATTCCTGCTCCCTTCCCTTCCAACAACTTTGCCCTATCTAGAGTTTGTATATTCCTCCCATGCTTCCTCTCCCTATCCCATTTGAATCAGCCTCCTTATATCAGATAAACATTTAATATTTGGTATTTTGGGATTGCCTTACTTCACTTAGCATTTTCTTCACTAACTCCATCCATTTACCTGAAAATGCCATGATTTTATTCTCTTTTATTGCTGAGTAATATTCAGTTGTGTATATATGTCACATTTTTAAATCCATTCATCTATTGAAGGGCACCTAGATTGGTTCCACAGTTTAGCTATTGTGAATTGTGCTGTTATAAACATTGATGTGGCTGTGTCCCTGTAGTATGCTGTTTTTAAGTCCTTTGGTTATATAGTGCAAGGAGAGGAATAGCTGGCTCAAATGGTGGTTCCATTCCCAATTTTCCAATAAATCTCCATAGTGCTTTCCATATTGGCTGCACTAATTTGCAGTCCCACCAGCAGTGTATAAGTGTACCTTTTTTCTCACATCATTACCAACACTAATTGTTGTTTGTCTTCATACTATCTGCCATTTTGACTGGAATGAGATGAAATCTTAAAATGGTTTTGATTTAGATTTCTCTAATTGCTAGGGATAATGAAAAGTTTTTCATATATTAGTTGATTGATTGTATATCATCTTCAGTTCCTTGGCCTATGTTAATGATACTTTTTCCCTAATAGTTTATTTATGATATACAGGCATTCAATTTACTTTTGCACTTTTGATTATGTCCAATAAATATGATGTCCACTAAGCGATATATTAGGTGATATGTGAATTTTCATCAATATTATACTTATGAATAATACTTTTTTGCTAGAATTCATTTTTTGCCTTATTTTACTGTTCCTGAGTTGTGAAAACAAGTCTTTTAGGGACAAGGTTCCTGACATCTTTCTTTGCTTAGAGACGGTTTTACAAACTTTGTTTTCATGGTTGTTATATTTTGATATGAAGGGTCCCCCAAAAGTTCATGTGTGAGAAAATGCAAGAAGGTTCAGAGGAGAAACTTATTGGGTTGTCAGAGTCTTAACACAGTGAATTAAGCCCCTAATAGGGATTAACTGAGTAGTATATGAAGTGTTAGCATGTGGCGGGAGGAGGTGGAAATTGGTTATGGCTTTGGGGCATATATTTGTATCTGGTAAGTGAAGGCTCTCATTCTGCTTGTTGATCACAGTGTGATCTGGTTTCTTCTGCCACAATCATGATGTCCTGCCTCATCTTGAGTCTTGAGGAATGGAGCCAGCCACCTGTGGATTGAAATCTCTGAAACCACTAGCACAAAAATAAACCTTACATCCTCTACTTTTGTTCTGGTTGTGTCCTTCAGTCACAGCAGCAAAAAAGTTGACTAAAACAGTGGTGGTATGATTTTCCCTCTGGATTCTGGAAACATTCTGTTCAGATTATAGAAATTATTCTCTATCAATGCTTAATTATATTAAGAATATAAATTAAAAATCATCCAATGCTTTTACTGGCATTTAATTTTACAATTACTTGTTTTCTCCTGATTAAGATACCATGGTGAAATTCCTTAGACCAACTTTTGAATTTCAAAGGATCTTTTCATTTATGAAGTACATTCAATATTGTCATGATCCATTATCATTCACTTATACTGTTAAAAACATTGGCATTAGGATTTAGACTGCATGTTTAAAAAAAAAGTGATCACTTTTTCTCCTGTTTTTCAGCTCCTGACCAAATTTGCATAAAATTCATGTACATTTTTTCATTTTTTTTCAAGAATTCACCAGATAAAGGCACAGAATATTCTTTTGAAGTCATTTAATCACATATTTAATTTCTTCAATAAATACATGACTATTTAAAATTTTTATTACTTTCATTTCTTTCAGTGAATTGTTTTTTTACTTGTTCTCTTTCGTATAAGGTTTTTCACCTTATTGACATAGCTAACTTAAATATCTTCTTTTCTTGTTATATGTTCAATGCTTTAGATTCAAGTTTGACAAAATGTATATAGGACTAAGAAAGAGATCCTAGATCCTAATAAAATTCTTCTTTATCATTTTCTTTAAAAGCCCTCCTCAATGGGTTGTATTTTTTTCTGCATCACCATATTTGATGCTTTTACCATGTACATGTGATTCAACACAGAAATATGTATGAATAAAGGCTGCCAGAGCCTGAGCATTGCTTATGGGTTATCAAGGAAGACTGCTAATATCCCATGAATATCTTGGCCCTTGATTTTGAGTCCTGTTTGTATTGAAACTAATTAATTAACATTTGGAGAGACTAAACTAAAATAATCATATATTTATAGCAAAAATATTTTAAATGTTTCTTCTCAGTTTAAGTGAGACCACAGCTCTTTACTTTCATGCTGCAGAAAATGGGAGATGACAGATCTCTGGGACATTTCGGGTTAACAATGATTGGTCAGTCTACAGACTATTAACAGGAGAAGGGTTAGAGCATAGTACAGGTTGCATCTAAAGATTCAAATGTTACCTGTAAATATTAATTAATAATTGGATAAAAAACCAGCATAATTATTTCTGCAACATTAAAAATAAAACAGTAATTCCAAATTTAAATATAGGAACTTAAAAAGGAAACCAGGTCCCACTAGTATTGAACATGGAAAGATTCGTAGAATGAGGGACAGTCACAAGAACCAAAATGCCACTTTAATTTTCCTCCTCAACCTCAAGAAATTCTTTTGACATACCAGTCACAGGTATTTACTCTTCACACACACAGGCACACAAGCACACTTTTAGTCAATGATTTAATCATAGTGACGTGCACCATTAATCACTGTCCTGATTATAACATAAAATGAGAACAGAGTAAAAATTCAGTGACTTTACTCAGAATATAAAATCAGTAGTTAATTTGATAATATCAAGTAAATCATAAAACACACCAGTTCCCTCCATATTTAGAGGTTGAATCAGTTTATGTAATTATTCTATTTCATGACAATTTGTTAAAGTGTTTAGCCTCCCTGTACTCTGTATGAAGTCATTTTTAGTATCATCTGTGGGTTAAATTTACTGTTCAGTGTTATCATTGCATTGTTTTTATTCCTCCTGAAGCTCTTGACAATGGAAGTATTTTCTGCAGAATCTACTCAAAGTCACAAACAAAGTCACTGGGCTGGAGCTTGTCACCCAATAATAGACTCCGTCATTTATGAGTTCCCACTTTATGGCACTACTGAAATGCTTTCACCTGAACCATTACGGAGCAACCTGAATCTCGGGGATAAATCTGCCACTGTGTTCTGCATACAATGACAGATCATCTAAGGGTGAAAGTGTCTCAGTGGGAAGAGAGCAGCCTCTATCACACGCCTCGCCTCTCCCTATGTATATGCATGCTTGAGAAGGATGAAACTCTGCTTTCTTACAGTGTTATTTATTGGAAGCTGTTACTCCACTGCATTTTTCATTCACGATTTGACAATTCCTCCTATCACGAAGTAGTTTTGCAGTGAACACAGAGTCTCTTCTGTTACTGCTGTCAGAGAAGGAGAGTTCATTGCCTTCATGCTGATTCTCAACGTGAGATTCTATGGTCAGGCATTCTGTAGGCATTTTGCATTCATTATTTTGTTTAGTTTTCATGGAAATCCAATGGAGTTGGTATTATGATATCCTTGTGAAAAATGCTAAGATTGCAAAGCCTCTAAGCGGTGCACTAATTATTCAGTCCTGTACCTTCTTTATTACACACACTCTTCCATTTGTATGGGCATTTGATATAATAATAGTACTGCACTTATTCTGAATTTTTTTTGAATTATGAAATGGACACATAATTGCTGTGTATATAACTTAGATGTGTAATTAAATAATAATTACAAATCAAACACAGGATATCACAACGCATAATGATATAGAAGAACTTGTTTGTTCTCTGTGGACGTCATTCAACCAGTATTAACCATTCATTCTGAATTATGTTCTCTTAAATCTCTTTCTTTAGTGTTTTACTGTCCATCTTCAAACTGCTTTTTAAATTTATAGAAATGAAATTATATATTCTTTGGGGGCTTTGATTATCAGTCAACTTGATGGTTTGAAATTCATCTAATTTGATTCATGCAGCTGCAGTCTATTCCACTGCTGATGGACATTTGGGTGGTTTCCAGTGGTATGATATTATGAACAGGTCTGCATAGGAAAATTCTGATTTCATGTCTCCTAAAGCACATGTGGAACATCATCTTTAGGTTATATACCAAATAGTGACATTGCTGGGTCATAAAATATGCACATGCCAATGGTATTCAATAAACCACATTATTTCCCAAAGCAGCTACATTAATTTGCAGGTTTATAAGCAGTTACTAAGCAGTTAATGAAAGTGTCTTTGTTCCACTTCTTTGTCAGTAACTGTTTTCATCAAACTTTGTAATGTTTATCAAATAGGTCCGTTTCTCTGGCACATAATATCACTTTGCTATTCATGCTTCATCTTTTGTAAATCCCAGACCATATTTTTTTTCCTTTAAAGTTTTGTTTGAGAGATTTCCTACCCTCTCCCTGCTTCCTTTCCTCATTAAAGTATTGCATATATTTCTTCTGGAATTTCTTTTGAGTTGCTTTTCTGGAAAATATTACATTCCACTTTGGCTTCTCATTCATACTGTTTACAAATGCACAGAAGTTCTTAAATTTACTGAATTCATTTATGGTTTTCTTCCTTTTATAATAATATAATAATATTATATATATTAATAAAGAAACTCTTCCCTTTGCAAGGCTACAAATTATTCACTTACATCACCTTCTTTTTAAAATTTTTTTTTTAAAGAGAGAGAGAGAGAGAGAGAGAGGGAGGAGAGAGAATTATTTAATATTTATTTTTCAGTTTTTAGCAGACACAACATGGTTGTTTGTATGTGGTGCTGAGGATCGAACCCGGGCCGCACACATGCCAGGCGAGTGCACTACTGCTTGAGCCACATCCCCAGCCCACCTTCTTTTTTTTTAATGAAGAATTTTCCTTTAACATTTATATCAGCACATCTGGGATGGTATCCTGTTGTATCTTTTATACATTCTCAAAATGTTCTATTCTTTTTCCCTAATTTTCTAAGGTATTTTAATTGTAAAATGATATATAATTTTCAGACATTTTTCTACATATATATATATATATATATATATATATATATATACTGGGGGGAGGGTGCTGGGGATTGAAGCCAGGGCATTGTGCACACGAGGAAAGCCACTCCACCAACTGAGCTATATCCACAGTCCCTGCATGTACCTTCACAACAATATTATTACATTCCTTGCATCTGTTAATGTGTAAAACCATCAGCTTCCTGTTGTCAAATATATCTAGAATTTAGAATGCAAGCATTGTCTTTTATAATGTAATTTTGCATTGGCTTTTTGTTTTTATTCCTTCTCATTTTTAATGAGCTTAGCATTTTGGTTTGTTTTTTCTAAATTTTCAAAAGATTGTTTGATACTGGAATTATTTTTTTTATAAACATGCACTAAAAAAGCCAGGTACAGTGGCACAAATCTGTAATCCATGCGACTGAGGAATTTGAGGCAGGAGGGTTGAAGGTTTAAAGCCAGCCTCAGCAACTTATCAAGGCTGTATGCAACCTAATGAGATCCTGTCTCAAAATAAAATATGAAAAGGGTTTGGATGTCTCTCAGTGGTTAAGCACTATAGGATCCAAACCCCAATATATAAAAAAAGATGCATTAAAATCCCTAATTTAAATGTATCTGGAATATGCATACAGTTAATCACAAAAAATCAGAAGTTACTTATTTAATTTCTCTGTATTCAGAAATTCATTCCTTCATAGTTGCCAATTTCTGCCTTAGTATTTACGTTAAATTTTTTAATTTCTGATTTTTAAAATTTACACACAATTTTGTTCAAATGATAATACATTAATATATATTCTCTTTTTCTTGTTAAAGTCATCTATTTTTTCAAACTTAGTCCAAGTTCTCCACAGTCATTTGATTATAACACATTCTGTATACACATTGAATTATCCTGCTCTACCCCATAATTATGAAAAAATATTGTGTCAATTAAAATGTAAATAATTAAAAAGCCTCAGATATTCAAAAGTTCTCAAGTAACTATAACACAAAATTCTACATAATTAATATCTATATGACCCCATTTTCACATTTAAACAACAATTCAAATAAAATGTGATTATAAATTTTGATCTATTCTATTGGATGATTATATTTACAAAAATATATTTTTCTAAATATTTATATATAAGCATATAGTAGAAATATAGATTTGTTTAAAAATAGTGAATACTTTGCTGATTTTGAAGGTAAAATGTATTATCACAATTTTACTTTAAAACAGCTCTCCATCTGAAGGGCTGCCCTAGTGTTTCTAAATTATGATGTGAAGGGTTTGCTTATGAATCATTCTTGATTGCAAGTCTGTGAATTTTGAGGGTCAGAAAACCAGAAGAACCAGAAGACCCAGCATTCCAAGGCATTCTTCCAAATACCATAAATTTATACTGGTGTGGGAGGATTGCACATTACTGATAGGTTGTGTTATGTTTATTATACAACATGTACAACATGCACAGCAAGAAGTTCCATCCCCAACTCATGAGAAGCAAGTATTATAACATGTATGGCTTTGTTTTTTATTACTTTTACATTGTGTCCCTTGTGTTACAGATTCTGAATTCTTTAGGAGAAAGAAATACCACGTATTTTCCATTTTTTTCTTTCTTTTATGCCTTTTTTAAATTAATTTTTTGATGTGGTACTGCATATTGGACCCAATGCCTCATGCATGCTAGGCAAGTGCTCTACCACTAAGCCCCAGCACTTTCTTCCAATTTTTCTAAAGTACAATTTTTCAGTATACTTGTAAAAACTTACTGAATGGTTATATGTAATTTATTATGATTTATTAATGGATACATAAAATAACTTCCTTCTTGAAAACAATATCAATGTCTTTAAAAAAACTTTTTTCTAGTGGAGTAGTGAGGAGAGAGAAAAGATTGAAATGGAAGCAATAGATATTTTATATTCATATAAAAATGGTGAATATTTGCGAATATTTCACCATCTGCATTCTTTAGTTAAAACTGGGAATGTAACCACCATTTGAACCAGCTACACCACTCTTCCGTCTATACCCAAAGGACTTAAAAACAGCATACTACATCAAAGTTTATAGCAGCACAATTCACAATTCACAATAGCTAAACTGTGGAGCCAACCTAAATACCCTTCAGTGGATGAAGGGGTAAAGAAACTGTGGTACATATACACAATGGAATATTACTAAACATTAAAAGAGAATAAAATCATGGCATTTACAGGTAAATGGATGAAGTCAGAGAATACAATGCTAAGTGAAGTTAGCCAATCCCCGCCCAAACCAAATGCTGAATGTTTTCTCTGATATAAGGAAGCTGATACATAGTGGGATTGGGAGAGGGAGCATGGAAAATTAAATGAACTCTAGATAAGGCAAAGGTGTGGGAGGGGAAAGGAGGGAGATGGGGGAAGAAAAGATGGTGGAATAAGATGGACATCATTACCCTAAGAACATGTATGAAGACATGAATGGTGTGAATATACTTTGTATTCAAACAGAGATATTAAAAAATTGTGTTCAATATGTGTAATATGAATTCTAATGTATTCTACTGTCATATATAATGAATTGGAATATAAAATAAATAATTAATTAATTTTAAAAATTAAAAAAAAATGTAACCTATCTCTTCAGAACAAGAGACAGATGAAGAAATGGAGACCTTCAGGGTTGTTTTTGTTTGTTTGTTTTGTTTTGTTTTTGTCTAAGACAGTGTTCACAATAGCATGCTGTCAGGCAGAAAGAAGACAGAGCAGGAAGGAAAATGAGAAAGATGGCTGTCTTTCTAACCCAGAGAATTGTGGGTAGAGAAAGTAAAGATACTAGAGGTCACTTTCCACATTTCTACCATTTCCAATTCAAACCTCAAGGTGGGACTTGGAGTCCAAAGATAAACTATAAATGAATTAAGAAACCCCAAGCAGCATGATAAGGAGCAGGACTCATAGAACATCTGGGGGATCATTTCACTGTGAAAAGATGGATGTTTGGCAATTGGAAAGGATGACCAGATAAGCTTGAAGCAGTACCATGGCATCCATTTGGCTTTTGCATTATTTAATGGATCTAGCATGTGGATATATGTATCTTTCATTTTCAGTTTGATGACACATGCTGGGAGCACCAATAAATAGCTAAGACTATAAATCAGACCAAAATGGTCATGGAAACTATGACCAAGAAAAATGAAATGCAGGAATTAGTGATACATAGCAGTCTTTAAATCAAGTGGCACGAGGTAATCTTACAACTCTTGAACCAAGTGCAGACATCTATAATATATTGTACTTTTGAAAGCAGACAATGTGGTGTTCATACCTGTGATCTGAGGAGTCCTATCTCAGACCCTCATATAATCCAATATCATTGCAATCCCACTTACTCTTGGAGAATTATATTATATAACAAAATCAGAGGTTGAGTACTTACATAAAGAATATTTGTACAATAAGAGTGACAGCACACTTTCTTTGGCTAAACACGTCAATATGGGAGGCAGAGTCATGCCTTTCCAGTGCTGCATAGATATTCATGTCCAATTCCTAGGCCCAGTGAATATGTTACATCATGTAACCAAGAACTGTCAAAGCTACAGGAGAAAGCATGGTTATTAATCATCTGACCCTAACATAGGGAAGTGATCCTGAAATTCTTAGGGGGACCTCATTTGATTGAAAGCTTCCTTCACATGTAAGAGGGAAGAAGAATAAAGAGCCAGAGTAAGGTGACAAGGGAAGAACTCAACCTATCTGTGTTTTTGCCATCTAGTTACTCAAATTCTATATCTCTGGTACTGATTAAGTACTGCTCTCTTCTTCCCTGCTTTGGCATTAATATGTATTCTTCCTTTTGGTTATTGACTTTGCTATTTACTCAGGTACTGAGTTGGAAACCTTGGGAGTATCCTGAACTGAGAATTTTCTCTTCTCCCATGGCCACTTGGTCTCCAAGGCTCTGAATCTGGTTTTATGTTCTATCAACTTTGCCACAGGTTTAGAGTTTATTCACATCATTTCTCACTGGGAATGTCACCTAGTAGTTGACCTTTCTGTCACTACTGTACTTTTTGTCTAGATGTACCCACACTCTTTTAAGTCTCCTCTTTGAAAATCCTGTTGTTGATATGATTTTTGGAGAGTCCTCCTTGGATTTCTGCTCCCAACTGACCCCAAATCATCACCACTCCTGTAAAAACTACAGGATTGTGATCTACTCCTGCTCTGTTCAAATTTTAGTAAAGGTGTTGGAATGTTTCTGCACCAAACAATATAAATAAATAAATAAAAGTTCGGTAAGTGCCATTGGTAAAAAATCAAAGATATAATGAAGTCTTATGGATGCTTCACTGCCAAAAGAGTAAGAGGACATAAATATTTTTTTTCTTTACCTCTTGCATTTGAAATTCTCCATATCAATGTGCTTGTTGAACTCATCCAAGTATTTTTGGCAGCTTCAAGTTTGATTCATGAAGTCAAAGACTGATACAATTTTTAAGAGACCATTGCTAATTAATCTAAGATTAAGGAGATTAAAATTTGCAATTAATATAACATACTTTATCTCCAATGATATTTCTATAGCTGTTTTATTCAGTGGAAACACTTTTGCATTTTTATTAAAAGTGTTCTATTAACTCAGTCTATGAGTACATCCACTGATATGTTATACTAAACAAAAAAAAATAAAGTTATCATCCAAATTCTTAAATTGGTGTTCAATGAACTCCCTTAGAAAATGGAAAGTAACAGATTTAATCACAAAGCAGTTCACGGTATGCCTCTGTCCTTAACCATTTCTCAGTTTATTCTGCTTAAAAGGCAATGATTTCTCTTCTCTTATTTTGATTTAATTGTCTTTTGTTGTTATTACTGTTTATTTCATGTTTGATGACTAGTGAACATGTCTGTCTTTCTAAATTTTCCTTGCATGGAACCTGATCAAACTGGCCTTCACTCAGAAGTTAAATGGATCCCAGTGGACCTGGGTCCTCATACATGCTAGTCAAACACTAGCCCATTGAGCTACACTGTAGCCCCTCACTGTTTTCTGTAAGAGGTGGAAAAACAGAGGAGTATCATAAAATAATTAACTTGTTTTTCCAAAGCCTTTTCTTTTATTGGAAGGTTTTAGTGTTCCTCATCATTCCTCATAAATGTTCTCATCGTTTTTCATATCTTATTTTCTGAACACTGAAATTAACACAAAGTAATGTTAAAAATCGCATGCTGGTGATGAAATACTGACAAAAAATAGGTATCTTTCATTACTCTATGTTTTATGGGAAAAACGGAAAGAGATGCATTTCTGTTTAGGAAATTTTAAGATTTCACCCTTTTGTGAGGTGGCTTTGATTAAAGCAGAAAATAAATTTAAATCTATGCTGAATTTGGGTTGGAATTAATATCAGTAAAACAGTCAAGTTTGGAGATGAATATTGAGGGAGACTCATACACATTTTCATGCTTCTGTACACTTTTGAGCTTAACACAATCTAGTTTCCCTATGACAGGGGATTTAATCCAGCCGCAAACACCAAAAGGCTTGGATACAGACTTCCAGATCTACCCTATATAGTTAGATGGTGAGTGAGTTCAACAAGTGCCATAAAACTTGTTGTTTGTTCATTTCTCCTTTTTTTAAACTTTCACAAATTATCTCTTAATTGAAAAGTAAAACAGCAAAACATTTATTTAGTTCTATTGTTATGCACAGTGTCTCCCTTGTTAGATCAGATGAGGATATGGAGACTTCTCAATTTTAAGAATTCTTCCTAGGTTCAAACCTAGTATCTCTTCAAGAAACATTTTCTTGTTACAATCAATGATGTTTAAAGTGTGTTATGTGTTATATTAGTTTCCTAGAGTGACCATGGCAAAGTACTGTGCTAGAAATATGTACCATATTTAAACAACTGAAATGTATTTTCTCACAATTCTGGGGAATAGAAGTTCAATATTAAGATGGCAGAATACTGGTTTGAGGGTCAGAAGGAAGGTCTATTTCATGCTACTTTCCTAGCCTCTGGTGGTTTTCTGGGAAACTTCCTTTTTCTTGGGCTTCTACTGAAACCAGTAAGATCTCTGCTTTCATTTTTACATGGCACTCTCCCTATGGGAATGATTGTCTTCTTGTCTCAATTTTCCCCTTATTAAGAACATTGGTCATGTTTGATTAATGCTGCTAAATAAAAATTGCACTGGACAAGTTGAATAGGCAAAAATGACTTTATTCCAAGACTATTTCAAGAAGGGTCAAGTTTATTGCAAACTCAACTCTGCGAAAAGAAAACGAAAAGAAACGGCAAGAGAATTTTTAAGGACCTGTGTAAGCTAGCGGGGAAAGTTAGTAGATGACATTGGGGTGAGGTTAATTACTGTGATTAAGCTATCTGTGTTTGCTAATTGGTTCTTACTGAAGTTCAGCTACTATCCTCCAACAAAGGCAAGGATATAGGGACTGGATCTTTCTTGATGATTGCACATCAAATAATTGTTCTCAGGTCCTTGAGAAAGACATTCCTGAGATTTTAAACTAGCAAGGGGCATCATTTTAAAAAATAAATAAATAAATATCAAATAATCAGAAAAAATATTTATAATTGCAAATTTTCTAAAGTAAATGGTCTTAAAAAGGATATAAGAAGTGGAAGGCCAGAAGGAAAGCTGTCTAAAATTTAGTATCCCTAAAAATATGTCCCTCATATTCAGAGCCCAGTTTAATGATAACATTTCAATTTTATGCCCTATTTCCAAATCCAGTCACATTCTGTGGTACAAGATTTAGAACATCATCACACCGTATTTTTTTTTGTTGGAGGTCGGGCATAATTGCACCCTGAGTACATTAATTTAATTCATTAACAAGTAAAGAAGAAACATATTTCTACAATATGTCAATTCTTGAAAGAACATTTAGCTATATTCGAAAATATAAGAATTGAGAAAGTTTTGCAATAGAAAGGGATAAATTCAACTATTGAGACATTTTTGTTTGCCTCTAATACATGTAAATCGAAGGTTTTTTTGAAAAAAAAAATTAGTTGTAGTTTGACACAATAACTATATTTTATCTATTTATATTCATGTAGTGCCGAGGATCAAACCCAGGGCCTTGCACATGCTAGGTGAATGCTCTACCACTGAGCCACAACCCCAGCCCTAAATGAAAGATTTTTGAAAAGAGAAATAACTACAAAATAATGGCAAGTGAATTAAGTGTTTTCCTACGTTAGTATCTTAGGCAACAAAAATAAGCTACACAGAAGACAATCAGATGTAAAAAGCCTAAAATGCAAGGTATATTATTAAGGTAATACAAGGATATCCTTCTATAATTAACTATTCAGTTTTATTTTTATTTTTACCATATGAAAAAGTATAAGCAAAACAAATAAGTATTTACTACACTGGTAGAATTTTTAAAAAAATTATTAATTTTTTTAGCTTCAGATTTGTAGTTCTTTCCCTAAAAATTTCCATTTCAGAGCTATAAACTCAGCAAGACAAACAATTATTATTTTATTATATACCATGTAAATACTATGAGGTAATTTTATATAACATAAAATTCAAAATATTTTAAATAAATTTTTAAAAAGAATCATTTTAAAATAGAAAAAGTAGAAAAGACATTAGAAGGAATCTAATTATGTAAAGTATCATGAATTTATTCATATTAAATATTGTTAGAGCTAACTGGGAAATTTATAAATAGCATTTCCATGAAATAAAAAAATCATAAAATCCCCCCCAGATTATTATGGTATTTGCAACTGTATTAGTTATAGAAATTGAGTAATCTCTTCCACTCATTGTATGTATTGAGCTCTTGTAAACTGTTAAGCAATGAAACTCAAATTCTGTCATGGCTTTCCATCAAGGATCTCTATATCACTTAGTACATAATTTAGGAACTGGCAGCTTTGCCAGATGTAGCTTTGAAAGTATGAGTAATAACTGTCACATATCTATGACTATAATTCTAATTTAAGGGCTATTATGTATTTTTCTATGTATCTTGGAAACTGAGTAAGTGCCGGTATATGGAGTCAAGTGTATCCTATTAAGTGGAGACCATTCCAGGGCCAGACTCAAGGGGGATGCATATCTCTCAGCTCACAATATAGAATTGAGTTGACAGCTGCTAACTAAGAAAAACTGTGCAGCGCTCTTTTCAAATTGATTGTCTTGATATTTCTGAGAGGATCAGTTCACTGAGATAGGAAAAAGATCCAGCTATAAGGACATGTGCTGAAAACTAAGAAATAAAACAGACAAGACGCCTGCAAAGCTCTTACACTCTTGGGATCTCGAAGTTGATCATAGTTTTTTTCAGGATTTTCAAAGCATAAAATAATGTTGAAGACATAAGTTATAAGCATAGCATATTCTATTATAAAATCAAATTGTCATTAAATAGAGTATTTTGTAGTGAAATGCACAAAGCCATGATATAACAAATGACTATGGAAAGAAAAAATACCTTAATATCAGTGAAAGGCTCAAATTAAATAATGTATTGTATTTAAAAGTAAATACACAAGATACACACACAAAAAAACAAACATACTCTCTCCCACGCACATTCTTTTTTTCTTAACATAGTGAATATTTATTCTACAAATAATATTTGTAATGGCTTTATCAACTCATTTTCTCATTGTTCCTATAAAATTAAAAACATGAATTTGAAAATTTCAACATATATGTAGCCTGGTATAATTTAATTTTCATTCACAGTAATAACAAATATGTATCTAAAGCTTACCATGTAAAAGGCATCATTCTACAGGTTTTCCTTGTATTACCTTCTTTAATTTTTACTATTTTATGTAGATACTCACAAATGAAGAAACTTATGCATGGGCAACTTAAACAGCTTTCTCAATGTCAACATCTAGTTAATTCCATAGGGAAGTGACATTCAGATGATCTATTTTGTTATGCCACAGAAAATTCAAACATTATGCCTGATGTTGAATGCCCACAAGTAAAAGACAGTACACACATATACATATTTTTTATAAAGCCCACACAATTTCAGGCAAAAAGAAAAATTCTAAATATTGATTTTTTATGCCATGTCAGCTCATTATTGTTCATGACAAACTAGGACAGATTTCAAGTTATGTGTAATGATGGTCTCACTCCTTGCAACTCTTTTTCACTTAAAAATTCAAGTGCTTGATGGAGACAGTCTGACAGAAATAGATTATACATCACCTGCAATGTATATAGAACTGTAAACTATCTGCCATACCATGCAGTATATATTCCTAGAATTCATCAAAACTTTCCCCATCCTATAAAGAACTTCTCAGTGGGGCTGACTGTTGTCCGCTAGCTTTATTCCTTTTTTCTAGGTTTAACAGAGAGTAGTAGATAGTTATAGGAAAAATCAAGATGAGATGGATATTTATCTCTTCAGCTTGGGTCCTATTGAGTCACCACAGAATAGCTTCTTCCTAGATCCAAAATCACAGCTTCCACAAATTGTTTTAATGTATATCATCCCTGTGTTCTATTTATGGTATCCCTACTTGTTCTTGAGGGACAGAGATTTTAAAAGAAGCCTACTTTCCTTTCCCCGGGCTGCTGCACTAACATTTATAGTTTCACTGCACCCTGACTAGAGCTTGTAAATTTTCATTTTATTAAACTCTTCTCACACCTCAAAACACCAATGTTACCTCTGTTTCCCACAGGGAATCTTACTTGTACATCATAATTGAAAATAGCCAAATTAAGGAATAGCTTTCATTTTGTTTAGCCAGATTTTTGAAGCCCTCCCTGTTCTGGTCCAATATTATTTGTCACTATGCATTTTTCCTACCTTCCAATAGATGAGAGTCCTCCCTATCACAACAGTGCTCAATTCTGAGAAGTGCATACTTCAGTGCCACATTATTTGGACTTGACCACATGACATGGTTCAGCCAATTGCATATGAGCAGGTGTGATGAAATAGAGCTTTTAAATACACTCAGAATTTTCCTCATTGCTTACTGCTGTTGCTCTTCAAGATGCTCAGAAAATCTTGGTAGAAGCTATCCCAATGGACTACACTTTAGCCCAACTGAGAGAATCTTAAACTCATTTCATTATGGGATTAGGATTAGAGTAATGACTCTAAATATTAAAAACTCAGTAAATGCCTATTCTTATCACCTGAATTAGGAATAGAAATAGGAATATTTAGGAATATTTAGCTTATGAGGAAAGGAAATTTCAAAACCACATGTTAATCTTCATTAATATTATATATGGGATGGTAAGTCACCTTCCTATAACTACCAAATTTATAGGTTAGACAATCCCAAAATAGTTTAAATCTGCATTCTTTGTCACACTTTCTAATAGAAGAAGGGAATCCTTTCTTATGTGAGATTAATATCCATCCTTTATATGTCTCTTAACCCTTTTTGTATTTTTTTTACAAAACTTACATAAATTTCTTCAACAAGTATCTGTTAATATGCTAAAATTGGAAATACAAGTTTATAATACAGATACCCCTCAATTTACATCTAGGCAAATTCATCATAAGTTGAGAACACTAAGTACAAAACACTTTAATTCCTAATTTACCAAACATAATAGCTTAGCAAAACAGAACACTGTAGAGTCTTGGTGGTTACTTGCCTGACTGGGAGCTGCAGCTCATTCATCACATAGAGCATGTAACTAGCCAGGGTAAAGAACAAAGTTCAAAATTCAGAGAGGGAATTTTTCACCAAATGTGTATTACTTTCCCACCATAATAAGGTGGAAATATGGAAAGACAACCTATCAAAAGTTAGGAATGAACTGTATAAATATGGGTCTTTCCATAACTCAGTTTATTTTCTTGTAGGGTAAGCAAACATTAAAATGTAATGTGATTATTCATTTAAATATATTTGTGAAAATCTCACATGATTACAAAATATTTATGTAGCATATTCTCTGTGTGTTTCCTTGCCACATCTTTGTGATATATATAGTTTAAATTCTTCCTATACAAATTTGGCCAAGTCATTGTGTTCTCAGCAAAGCAACTATTTTCCTCAAAAACAAATGGTTAAATGACTCATTTCAGCTAATTCCCTATTTCTATGCTTCTCTTAAAACTGCCTTCAAACGCTTTAGTTAATTCATTGAACATTTTTTCCTATAAAACTTGCAGAAGTCTTCTCTTGTATAACCCATGACCTATGATATGTTCAATCTCTTATCACTGCAATCTTGAGAGTTTAGGTTACATATAAATCCAGTACATTAGATGTAACACTGTACTTTGGACTCTAACCCAAGAAATACCTACAGAATCAAATGACAGGAGAGAGCACTATGACATAGTTCCAATTAGCTCTAAAATTATGTTAAATTTGAATTACATTGAAAGCTAAACTTGAAAAGAAGTGACTTAAGGAAAACATTATATTAGCTTAGTCAACTATTCAACCCCACTGTGGAATGATGTAAGCCTTTCTTTAGAATTGCATTATAAATATTACTATCATTTTAAATATTTGACTATTGACTCCTACAAACAATTTCCCTCCATTTTCTTTGTATGTGGGCTTTTGTTGTATACCACAGTGGCACCTTTCTGTAATAGTAGCTGTATAGACCCCAGCAACACAAATATTGCACTACAACAACTTTCTAAAAATTAAAACAGGTTGGGCATGGTAGCTCACACCTGTAATTCCAGTGGCTTGGAAGGCTGAGGCAGGAGGATTGTGAGTTTAAATCCAGCCTCAGCACTAGCAAGGAGCTAATCATTGAGACCCTGTCTCTAAATAAAATAAAAAATTGGGCTGGAGTGTGGCTCAGTGGTTGAATGTCCCTGCATTCAATTCTCAGTAACCTCAAAAAATAAAAATTATTAAGACAGTATTTCTATTGAAAATGCAAATATATACATATGAATATACATATATTTCATAAATATGTATATACATATCATATATATATATATATTAGAATGTGGTTAAGAGCCAGGCATGGAGGTGAACACCTGTAATCCTAGCAACTCGGGAGACTGAGACAGGAGAATCACAGTTGAAAGCCAGCCTCAACAACTTAGCAAGGCTTTAAGAAACTTAGTGAGACCTGTTTCAAAATTAAAATAATAGGGGCCTGAGGATGTGGCGCAAGCGGTAGCGCGCTCGCCTGGCATGCGTGCGGCCCAGGTTCGATCCTCAGCACCACATACCAACAAAGATGTTGTGTCCGCCGAGAACTAAAAAATAAATATTAAAAATTCTCTCTCTCTCTCCTCTCTCACTCTCTCTTTAAAAAAAATAAAATAATAATAATAATAATAATAATAAAAAGAGCTGGGGACATGGATTAGCAGGTAAGCACCCTTGGATTCAAACACCTATCACAAAAAGTAAATAATAAATTAAAAGAAAGCAAATGGAAATTTATCCTTGTGCTCTAAGAAGAACAAATGGCTCAGAAAAATGAACAGCCTTCATTTACATGGAGATCAATTCACTTTTAGGATTAAAATGTTAATATTCATTCATAAGCATACTATGTGGCTTTATTTAGGAATGTAGTGAATTAACTTTAATTCCACTTTCTCCCACCATCAATGTGAATGAGTGCTATATAAAATAAACTTAGTTAAAAATTAAATGAGTTACAATTATGTATATTGTGTCACTTAGATGCCTTATTTTTTTCTTTTTAATCATTCTGAATCTTAGTGTTGTATCTTCATCCATCTACTTAAACTATCCATAGTCTATAAACTACCAGTATTATCAATACAGTCATTATCCCTGCACCTTTACCCAGTATGTACATGACTATATCAGACAATTTACAAAATATTACATAGATAGACTGAATTACACTATGACATACTAAAAAAATATTTAAAAATACTAATGACATACTAAAAAATATTAAAAATCCTTTCCTCCAAGGATTATAAAGCCAGAAATAGTGTTTTTAATTGACCTGAGATTTAATCAATCTTACATGCTAGACTTAGAAATACTTTTCACACTTTTCATGAGAGACATTAAATTTAGAGCAAAAAAAAAAAAAAAAAAAAAAGATCATAAGACTGTGACATTTTGCCTTGGGATGTTCTTTTATCTCCCTTCCACCAAGTATATCCCACTGTGTAGTTTCACCTGGGAAAAGGAAAAACAAAAATGGTAAAAACAAGCAAGTAAGCAAACAAACAATTGAAGCCAGTGTTTTCCCTTCCATGCCAGAGGGCACTACTTACTTTGAATCAATTAAACCTGAAAATGTGGTTACAAGTAAACAGGGAAAGTCTAGTGGCTCAGTAATTCTCAGGATACAGGTCTAGTGGAGGTTGCAGTGGACTCCAGGATTCATTGTGCATTTAAGAAGGAGTTTTATAAGGTCAGACAGCAAGAAGGGGATTGTTAAGTATCTCCCATATACAAGGGAGACCAGAAACTAGGTGCATGTCTAATAGACACCCCAGAGAAGTCAAGCCATCTACGCTCTCCTGGTTGATGGATGTTCATGTTTACTCAGAGGATATGCAAAAGATCTCAGTGGAAGGTAGAATATTTAGTATCCTCAAAAGTGGGCTGAAGTTCAAATATGGTACCTACCCCACATCCAGGTCCATCAATACAGAGCAGAATTCATGCAAGTTCAAGATATATTAGCCTTCCCTGAGAGCAATCTTTGTGTAAATACATAGCTATAGAACCCACAGGTAAACTTTAGTAATAAAAAGGTAAAAATGAATACAGTAGAATTTTAACTGAACAAAGAAAACAATGACACACTACAAAAAAGGTACACTTTAAAATATGAGTTCAGGCTAAGCACTAAACAAGCGAAGAAACAAAAACATAAGTTCAGTGAAAAAGAGCCAGAATGCTGAGTTCCTAGAACTGCTATCTAAAATGTCTAATATTCATAAAAAATATAAGACATGGGAACAAGTAAGGCAAGTTACCAATACTGAGGAAACTGTCAGTAGAAACCGTTTGAATATCCCCAGGTAAAATATTTATTAGAATTCATAGCAGCTATTATAAACATGTTCAAAGAACTCATAAATACATGTGGGAAAGGAAAAGAAAATGATTTGAACTCAGCAAATGTTGACACTCTATAAAAAGATAATTAAATTTTTTAAAATCCCACAAAAGAAAAGGACAAGAATTAGAGTAAATATTTCACTGAAATTTCTCCCAATTAGTGTAATATGCAAAAAAAAAAATCAGAGACAATAGATTTAGACAAAATAAACAATTTGAATAATCTGAAGGCACAGATAAAAATCATGTTGGTTGGTTTGTTGAAGTCCAAGAAGTAGAGGAGGGGAAAAATTCAACAGAAAAATGCTGAATTAGTGCTCAAGAATTTTTCATAATTTCAGAAAAGCATTAATTTTCATATCTAATGACATCCATGGGTACTCAAAAAAAAAAAGCAAACAGAAATTCACATCACAAATTCTCAAAAGACAAACAGAACACGGATATCCACCAGTCAACATCTGCTTTTCATCTAAAACAATAATAAAAGACCTGGTGCAATGATATATACAAAATAAATAATCAAGAGAAAAGTTCATGCCAGCCAGTAAATTTGTAGACAGAAAAAACTTTCATTCTAAAATATAAAGTGAAGATATTGGTAGAGAATGACTAGTTTATTGTCTCTAGAGAATTATAACAAAAAAGAAGAATGAATTTTAAAAGAAGGTAGATATCATATGGTGTTTGAATCTGCAGCTAGGAATAAAGAGTGATGGAAATACTAAATATGTACATAAATAAAAAATACAATTTTATTTTTTATTTTCCTTTTTGACCTCTTCAAAAGATACATTTTCACTAAGTCATAACTGTTAATTTTCTTTTTGGATTTACAGCTAAATAAATGTAAAATATACAACACTTAATTTAACAAAGATGTTTAATAAGAAAGAAGTATTTTGGAATGTTTTACATTTTGCTGAAATTAAGTATGTGACATTAAGAAATAGATTGTGATAAACTAAGTTGTATTTTTAATGCAGAGACAAATAACACATTCATGATTAAACACACTTTAAACATCTAAAGAACTGAAACTGTACATATAAATTAGAATTTAAAAATACTTGAGTCATGAAAGGATATTAGATTTTATCAAATGTTTTTTTCTGTATATAGTGGGATTATCATATGAATTTTTTCCTTTGTTTTGTTTATGGAGTGCATCACAGTAATTGATTTGTGTATGTTGCAAAACAGGAATAAGTTCCACTGAAGCATGGCTCATGATAATTTAAAGTGTTCTTGATTTTGGTTTGCTAGCATTTTTTTCTTGTAGTTGTTTTTTAGTGTTTTTGTTGTTCAAGAATATTAACTATAATTTCCTTCTGTGATATTCTTGTCTAGTTTTAATATCTGGATAATTCTGGCTTCATAAATAGAGTTTAGAATATTTTCTCAGATTTGATACTTTTTGCCATAGTTTGCAGAGAGGATTGAAAACAGTTCCTTTGGTAGATGCTAGAATTCAACAGGGCAGCCATTACATACTGGATTTTCTTTAATGAGAGACTATTTATTATTAACTCCTTGGTCACCATCATTCATCTGGTCATATGTTCTCATGAACAAAGACTTGCAGACATTCAAAAAAGTATAAACAAACCAAATTTGGAGATACATACAAGATTAAACAGCATGAACACATAGAATTTGTCCCAGGAATGCAAGTTTGGCTTAATACATGAAAACTAAGGCAGTGATTCATATTAAAAATAGAACAAAAAATGAAAATCAAATGACATTTTAATGTATACATCAAAAATAAATCACAAATCAGGCACCCACAAAATGTAGATATTCTCAAGAAATTAAGATTATAAATGGATTTTTCAACATGATTCATGCAATCAATCAAAACTCTACAGTGTATAACATACCTACTGGAGAAAATTTGAATGCATTTCTTTTATGACAAGCTAATGATGTCCATACTCACCACTTCTAGTTTATATTATTTTGGAAGTCTGAGCCATTGCAATAAGAAAGTTAATAAAAAAGATAGAAATTAAGAAATAAAGTAATGCAATCAAATCTAGAAATTAAGAAATGAAGTAATCCTGTCTTTTTTTTTGCATATGACATGAGTGTGATGTAGAATATGCAAAGAAAGTTGGCATTAAAAGTAAACACTGATAAACAATTTCAGGAAGATCCCATGTCAAAAAAAATTAGTATACAACATTTCTTCATTCTAATAGTAAACAAAGTGAAAATGAAATTAAGAAAGCACTATTATTAGGACACACAGCCCAAGTTCAATCCACAGCAAACCCCACCAGCACTATCACACACAAATGCCTAGTCCATTAGGACTAGAAGACATTGAGGAGGACCAGAAATAGGAAAGAATAAAGGCAATATAGTCAAGCAAGCCTAATGGAACCAACAAATTTATTGTGGACAAAATAATTGAAAAAGCCAATGAACAAAACAAAACAGAACTATGATCATATATAATCAAATTTCATAATACCTTGTGAAAAGTACCTGTGAAGAACGTAGTTAATGTTTTGAAATCTCCACCCATTCAATCTCTGAAGATAATGAGTCGTATAAAGTACGAAGTTGGTTGTTTTCTTGTCAGGATTCAGCTGATTCTGCTGTATACCACTTTCAAGGTGAGTACATGGACCAGTATTCATACACACACACACAGCATATGTAACTTACACAAGCTCTTACTGTCAGAGGAGAGCCTAAGAAAAGCCCCACTAATTTGCACTTTCTAAAATTGGGGATATTAATGGAAATTCACATTGACTTATCTACATATTCAACTTATATAAATGAAAGTTTTCTATTCTTAGAATTCAGTGTAACCATAACCAAAAAGTACTATTTTTTCCCAACCCTGCTATTGATCACCAACTTTCGTATTAATTTTTTGATTGATCCCTAGTGTATGCTGCCCAGAGGTAATCATATTGAATTTTTGTATTATTTTATGGATAATTTTCTTTATGAAAATATAAACTACATCCTATTTAACTTCCAGAAATAGTCTTAGACAAAATTTTGGGAAGTTAGATAGAACACATCTTAATCAAAAGTGTAAATACTTCAGAATGTAATAGCAAATATTTTTAAATATGATAATGTGCAGGTTGGAAAATACCAACATGATTTAAGAATTCTTAGTGCATATGTATTATAGAATTGGTGTATCAATAAACTAAAAAGATTAAAACTTCTGCTGCCTCTAATGATGAAAAAAATTGTGATTTACAGTGGCAATGGCAGTGTCATTTACATTGGCACCTAGAAAATCTGGTTCAGTTCTGAAAACTCTTAAGTTATGTGAAGTTATATTTTACCTTCAAAAAAATGAAAACTTGAAGAAGCGTGTTAACAAAAAGAAAACCTCAGACTTTACTAGGGTTTCTCTCCTACCCCATTCAATTCACAAAGAAAAAGAGATCTTCAAATACTGAGAGGAAGAACACATTAAGTAATACCATGTAACTCATTTTTTCTCAAGTATGAAGATAGTATGCAGAAACGTGAAATCTGTTGGGAACTCAATACAGGGAACATTCTTGAAATTTTTTTTAAATTTTTTTCTTAATGAAATGAAAAAAAGAACATGGCCTAATGTAAATTAGAGAACTTAGGAATACATAAACTGTGATAAAACTGTGCTAGTGATATCACATGAATTTGCTTTAGAAAATTTTACAGTATAAGATACATATTTTGAAACATAAGTAAACATTATATGTATAATAATACAAAATAATGTGAAGCAAAACAGTTATAGTTGAGACAGATTAGTGGATGATTTATTTTCTTTCTAATTATCTAATTTTTCATGATAAAGTAAATATCTGTTTAAATTTCAAATATGTAATATAAAATTATAATAACATCAAATGATTTTATGATATTTTATTGATTTTTAGGATAAGCCAATTTTGAAAAAAAAAACTGTTGCTTAGATTTTACATTTTATTTTCAGCTGAAATTCATGTTGTTTTTTGTTAAATTCTACTCCTTTGGTCTCTATCAATTAAGAATATCTCTTGGGAAATCTGTTGACCTACTCATCTTTTAAAAACATTTAATATTACTATTTTTATCTCCCATGCCTCTGTGGAATTTCATCTATGAAAGATGTAGTATTTCTTTTGTCAGCTTTATTAATTATGTTAGTGTATATTATAGGATAGCTACTTTTCATGCTAGAATGTTTCAAAATATTGGCCCTGGAATAAAAAAAAAAAAAAAGATGATTTGTAAGCTTATTCCTTGTCTGAGAAAGTCAATCTATCATTAATAAAATTTAAACACAGTTTCCAAAAGCTATAAATTTGTGCCTTTATTGAAGTCTGTTGATTATTGAACTATTTTTCTCTATTTAAAATACTACCAATCCTGGCCTGTGGTTGTGGCTTATTGGTGAAGAGCTCGCCTAACTCGATTGAGGTGCTGGGTTGAATCCTCAGCACCACATACAAATAAATAAAGGTATTGTGTCCAACTACAACTAAAATAAAGAAATAATAACATACTGCCAGTCCTGTAAGATTTTAAATTTTATTTTATGGCACTTTCTATTCAATTGAAGTAGTAATATAGACCTCAGGAGAAACTGCTCTAGGCACATTGTTATCATTTAGCAACTTTACAGTAATGGGATTGTCATTATAATATATGTGTAATATAAGCTATATGATCTATATAGTTACACTTATGAATACATATCATCTTACATATGTGCATGTGATATATCACAATGGGAACGATTCTTGAGTAGTTTTTCAATATGTGAAATAAAACAGGTGTTTTATAACTTGGGGAGAATTGTAAAGATAAAATTATCATGACTATAATATTTAATCTTCTAGCCGCCAGTATAATAATTAGTATGATATCACTACCATAGTTTTCTCACTACCTAAGTTATTTAATTTACATTAGAACATGTTCTTTTTTTCATTTTCTTAAGGCAAAAAAAGAAGAATTCTCTTTGGTTAGCTCTACAGCTTTAGAGTTTCTGCATACTCTCTTTGTATTCGAACAAAAAATTCATTACATTTTTTTCACAATCTTCCTTGGTTAGCCTTTTCCCAGTTTCAGACCTCTGCCTCTAAATCATCAACATACCCAGAGTTTAGTTCTCATCTCTTTTTTCTCCTTTTAAGTCCCTTGTAGAAACACCTCACGTGTCAGGTGCATTGATACCCCTCAAGTCTTCTCCCTGCATTCCAGATCTGCCTGTGCCTGGCTGGGATGTGGAAACCACATCTTAAAGTAAAGCTACAGGTCTTTCCCCAGCATTTCCTAACTCAGCAGAGAGCACCACTGATTTTCAAGCTGCTTACATTTTAAAACTCAGAGTAGCCAGGTGTGGTTGGGGAGGCGGAGGCAGGAGGATTGAGAGTTCAAAGTCAGTCTCAGCAATTTAATAAAGCGCTAAGCAACTCAGCGAGACCCTGTCTCTAATAAAATACAAAATAGGGCTGGTGATGTGGCTCAGTTGAGTGCCCCTGAGTTCAATCCCTGGTACCCATCTCCACAAAACAAACAAACAAAAAACAAACAAAAACCCAGTAATTCTTGTCAGCTCTCTTTTTCATACATCTTATCAGGATATAACAAATTCTCCCAAATTAAATTTCAAAAAAGTTAAATGGGCTCCTTGTTCCACATGTAGTTCAAGCCAGAACATTGCTCACATGAATTTAAACAATATCCTCCTAAGTGATCATGCTTCTTTCCACGCCTGGCACATTTTTGTCAATTTCCACCCCTCAACTAAAGGACAGCTCTAAAATGGCAACTTGTCAGAATTATTTCCCTCCTCCATAGCTTCCTTAGCCTTCCCCCAGTGGGAATAAAAATTAAAAGTCTTCCCTGTTAGAGTCTGTAAACAAGTCAGGATGCTGCCTGGCATTTTGCCAGAGGGAGGGGTTTGTGAAGCCATTAAGTGTGGAGATTCCTGATTGGTTGACTGCTGTATCTAGTTTATGTTAATTAGATAAGCTGTGTGGAATGTATAAATACCTCTGTTGTCCTACAATAAATGGCTCCCACTCCTGCTGTACCAATCTACACAAGTTCCTTGTCACCCCCTGGTTATTTTGCTGCAGCCGGACTGCGGCACTTCCCGTGGGCTTCGGTGCACTTAATGGTTGGCTTTTTTTCTCCTAACAATCTCCCAATGTCTCACTTTGTCACTCCAGACCCACTTACCATGGTGCTGCAAGCTTTGTTCTGTCATCAGGATCTAGAATGCTGGAAATAGTCCTCAAGATACCTCCGGGTGTTCTTTCTTACCTGGAATCATATCTCTCTTAAACTCTCCCCTCTACAGAGATACCTCTGGTTATGGCTTCATCTAAATCTGCAACCTTTGGTATACTCTTGGCACTCAGCCTGTCTGTATTTTTTTTTTTTTTTGGTTCTGTGGATTGAACCCAGGGCCTTGTGCATGAGAGGCAAGCACTCTACCAACTAAGCTATATCTCCAGCCCTAGATAAAAATTTAATACTAGTTTTCATCTTTTCATGTTTGCTATCTCTGCTGTATTCATAACCCTAAAAGCAGAAAGGGTATGAGAGGGGGCTGCTAAATGAAAGGAATAAGTAAAAATACTAAGATATTGGGATTGTATTCATATACTGAGGCCAAATAAGCCTAAAGAAATTAGGATAATTTTAGTAATTTCCAGGCATAAATTTGTTCTATTTAAAGCAGAAGCTTTTAACTCATGCAATAGGTACAGAGTTGGTAAATGTTCCTGACTTACACAGGATGTTCAAAAAGAATGAAAGATAATGACAAAATTTTACTGAATTGCTTTTCATTAGATTCATTTCAGTATATATATGGTCATATTTAAAATAGATTGCTATTTTTATTGAAAATGTATATCATTTTAATTTACAAATCATTTTTGGTTTTGTTTGTGATTACAAACCTACTAATTCCTAGAATAAAATCTTGCATAAAAATTATTGTTGTTTGTGTTTTATTATATCAGCAGACCCAGTTTTCAGAAAACAGGATAATACTAGATTACAGTCCAAAGCAATTCTTTAAATTATAGGTCATTACCTTACAGAACGTTTCTATCTGTGGCCTACAATGATGCCAGATTGTAAGCCTTGAGCACAGGTGTGACCCAGTTATGTTAGCATTATGATAATCAGACCAAGTATATTTTTAAGGACAATTTACATTTAATGGAAATAAAGGGAAGCTTATACAGACAGTGCAGGAGGTAAATGCAACTAAATTTTACACATGTAAAACAAACAATGATTACATTAATGAAATATGCTCAACCTTATGATTTTGCTTATACATTGCCTAGATTTTAAGTTGCCATCTTATTACTTTTATTTTAGGCATTTCAAGTTTTTTTTTGAGGAAAGAAGAATATTTAATAGGCCTACTTTCTCCTAATATTATTAGGCTTTTCATTTCATATCAGTATTTCTCCAGTTTTCTCAGACTTACCTATAATTTATGGTCTTGACTAATAGTTGGATCATTTTTTGAATCAGATTCTTTTGTTAACAATTAAAAATCTTGCTGATGCTCCGCATCATGTATAACCACATGACTGGCCTCCTAATTAGAATAAGACTTACTTCATGTTTGCAAAAAAATGACAAAATATGTGGGAGACCAAACTCACACGTGACTGAGTCACTTCCCCGCTGGGTGCTGAGGCGCTCAGTCACAGAAATGTGGCAGAGCTTTCCCCACCCTTCTTGGGTTCCAGGGTCGGTGTCTGGTGCATGGGTGTATCTTGCTACAGCCCCATGGGTGAAGCTATGCTCACCTATTCCTTTGTAATATAACCACTCACCCTGTTTAGGATAGAATCTTCCATAGAAGTGCCTTATGTGTGTCCCCTTCTCTTATTGTGCCTTTGGTGTGGCCTACCCAGGTGTCAGTCAATCTGCTGACAGTGGACATCATGAAGATAGACTCAGCCCCCTGAAACCTGACCCCTGGCCTCATTTGAATAGCTTCTCAATAAAAGGGGTCAGCAAGTGCTCTGGCCTTCTCTCTTCCTTGTGGACCCTTAAGGTCAGAGAGCCCTCACAGCAACCCCAAAGAAAAAGGTATTTGTGTCTCTTGTGTGGTTATTTTGTGCAGCCCAATCACCCCAGTTCAACTGGGGTAACCCCTGAGCCTTTTAGTTGTGAGAACCGAAACCCAGGGCAAAAATATATTCTACTGTCACATATATCTAAAGGAAGTATTTTTTAAGTTTTACTGAGAGCTTTTGTCTTTTTTATTTAAATTATTTCCTGTGATAGTACAATATCAATTTTCTGATGTAAGCCTACAGCCTTTTTTCCAACTTAAATAAACATTTAGCTTCTGTCTTTGCACATACTTTCTATTCTCTATTTAAAATTTTAAATTAAAAGCCTCTAAACTATCAGTCATAGCAATAAACATGAAATTATTCTCTTACATGCTTAAAGATATTTTAACTCAACTAATGTTCCACTGGTGCACTGAATAACACACATAGAGAGAAGCACAAAGATACAGATAATTGAACTAGTCTATATTAAACTCTGCTAAGTAACTTTATGATTAAGGAGTATATTTTAAAGTCCATATATTCTAGGGAACATTTAATTTCTTTCAGAAAGCTTAGAAAATCTATTCTACTTTTAGAAAGAATATTCAAGCATCTGAATTCCATGGTATTTCATTGATTACATAAAATGTTCAAAAATATCCCTATATATTTTTGGGAAAGGTACTGACATTTTCCCTTATGTTTGATATAAAAATTTTTCAGTTACCCAAGATAAGTCTGAGATATGAAATAGAAAAGCAGAATTAAAACCTTATTATATGTGAGAATGTAGCAAATGTATTTGAAATCCAAGGTGTTGACTTTGCCTTGTATATATACAGGGTATATTATATTGCAATATGTAGCAATTAAAACCCTTCAAGATGTTGAAATGGGCTGAATGGTTAAATTTCTGATAAACACATGAGAAAGTATTCATAGATAAAATGACTTACACTTACTCATGGAAGAGTCCTTTAGTTGGTTAGCTCTCTAGTTGCTTCAAATAAGCATGTGCTTAGCCCTTGAGATCCTAATGAGCACATTTTTACCCTGTTAACAACTCTGGTGAAAGACACTGTCTAAACCAAACAGCAAGCCTTGTTTTTCCTTCAGGATCTTATCACTCTAGTTAGTCATATTTTCTTGTTATTCTTTGTAACATATACCTTTATCTCTTTCTGAGGTGGCTATATTGAAGTAGACTTTGGACTAAGGGGACATATTAATGGGACCCAAAATAAATCCATTCAAATTTCAGATACCTCTGTGAATATTTTTGGTAGGTTTGAATGTTTTGACTATTCGACTAACATTTGTATCATGCACAGAAATAGAGTTCAGTGATGGAATTTAGGGAAACAAATACTCAGTTACATCCTCTTCTTGCATCCCTCTATCAGTCCACACTGAAGGCTAATGTGTACTAATATGACTGCTCAAATAATTACTAGGATATTTTAGGAGTTTTTATTTTCTCCCCTGAAGTATATGTCTTTGGGATGTGGAATCAATACAAACTTTTATCATTCTTAGGTTTCTAGCTTGATAATTAATCTTAACCATCATCTCTTTTTATAAGACTTAGGTCAGAGGCAGTGTATGAACCGGGAAAAGGAAAAAAAGTTCATAATTCCCCTGGGGTACTTTCTCTTATCATCATGAATATGGCAAGAATTTTTTTTAGAAAGCAATTCCATTTTATTCTGACATCTAATTCTGATATTCATTCCTTGCTTCCTTTTGCTGTTAAATAATCAAAGTTATTATGTGATCTCCTCATCTTTCTGTTTCTTCACCTAAACGTTATTCATGCTTCTAGTCATGCAACTTTTCTATTTAGAAGTCATTGGTTACCACCCTCCTCATTTCCTAAACAGTGAATGCTAAAACACTTAGACTTTCCAAGTCATTTGCATCCTGACCCAAGCTGCCTGCTCAGGTATATCCTCCATTAGGAAATCCCCTCAACTGAACTAGAGGAGTAGGTATCCTACAAGTCCCAAATGATCCTTTTATAGATCTATAGTTCTGATCATATTTTCATTCCTTATGAAGTGTATTACATTTGATAACTCTGTATCATGCAATGGTATTTATTATACCAAGCCTATATACTAGCTAATGGCCCATATGAATTCTTTTAAGTTAACTTAACACAATGCTGTTTCTCCTTCAATTTTACTTAGTTTATTTTCATGTTATTGCCATGTGAAGTACACATCAAATTCTTCTGATGGGCAGGCCACTTGTTGCCTTCTACAGAAAATATATGACAATAAAATAGATTCTTGATGCAATTGCTGTAGAAGATATTATAACATCTTGCCAGAAGACTTAAACTAAACTATAGTTATTTTTTTTTAACTCACTTGGCCCTCCCATTTTATCTTTGGGGATTTTCTATATTCTAGTATTCTACATCTAGTAATTTCTACATCTTTGTATTTAAGTCATGGATGCTTTATAGAATATTGATTTAAAACAATGAAAACTCATATTCAAAAATATACCTGGATAGGGCTGGGGTTGTGGCTCAGTGGTAGAGTGCTTGCCTAACATGTGTGAGGCACTGGGTTTGATTCTCGGCAACATATATAAATAAATGAATAAAATAAAGGTTCATCAAAATCTTAAAAATGTATACTTATACATATATATGTATATGAACAAATAATCAAACAAAATATTACTTCTATACAATTTATTATTATCCAACTCTTAAGCATAGACTTGATACTATCAAATGTATGTTGGTTCTTCAGCAATCTAATAGATGTTACAGTGATATTGCTTAAGATTATATGAAAGGTAACTTCTTTTGTAAAGGTATAGTCTCTCTGTCATTTTCATATTTTTCTAAGTGACTTGTACAATAACAAGGCCCCTGTCTGTGTAATATTCTGCTCCTCTCAGAAATGTATTCTTTTATTCACATCATAACTTCTGTTTCACTTGATCTCTCTTTCTGCTGATTTGCAAATTATTTCTTTCCTTCATTTCCATTTTTAAGCAGATTAGTTGATTCCTAAATTTATTTAGGAAATTTTAAAACTGGACAATTTGCAAGTGCTATCTTGGTACAAATTCCTAGAATCTCTTGTAGTAATAAAGCTGTCAGCACAGGGTTCATGCTTTACAGGATGAAGGCTGTCTACTTGAAATATCTATGAACATTGTCTTTTGGTGTTTTTCTGGCCTAAGGAGAACACTTGGTCCACATATAAGTCAAAACAGAACAAAAGAGAGCAAATGCCCAGAAGAGGGTCTCATTTAATAACAACAGAAATACCACATAATTCTTGCTCTTTAGTTGGGATAACTGAAGTATATGTCATACTCTTTCATCAGTTTGCTAAGGCAACTCCCTTACAAGTGCACACAGTCATAACTGGTTTAAGATTATTTGCTCTGTTTTCTACTTCTTGTCACTATCAACTCCTGCTGGATCACCTTCAAATCTTTGTAGTATCAAGTCTTCTATGGACAAACCCAACACAAGAACATTTGAAAAAAAGAGCTCATAGGACAAAGGCCCTGAGGATAGTGTCCAGAGACTGGATCAATTACTATTCAGATGGTAATAAAGCAGTCGTTTATACCTAGGCTAATAAGTAGGAATGAGGAAAAAGCAAGGCTTGATTAGTGTAAAAAAACAAGACTGAGAAAATTTTGAATTTTTGAATCTTTCATTGGTGCCAATCAAATAGTTCTAAGGAACTCCAATAGGTTACTATATGTTATTAAAAAGCATTAGACTGTCCTGCCCAATAGAGGTCAGCCATTTATTGTGCTTGACCACCTAGTGAATGCACAATAGATACTTGAAATGTTTGAAAATATGGTGTCAGTAATGGAACCCAGAATCCTTCAATTGCTGAAGTATGTTAGGTCTGCCTGCAACACAGGCCAACATGGCATCCTAGCCAATACTACTAATTTAGGTCTCATAAATCACATAACATTATGGAATCCTGCATAAAATTACCTTAGACTAAGAATGTATGAGACCTAATGATGACATAATTCCATGAGATATTCTTGTCCTATATTGCATAGAAGCTCACAGCCTAATGGAACATTGAAATGACCTTAGAATACATTTGGATTACATACTGTGAAAACACCCTAAATGTTTGGATGCTGTCCTAAGGATTAGGCACAATCTTTGAATCAATCACCATTGTATAATTTATATGGTTCTGTGACCACAAGGGTTAGAATATGTGATATTTGGAAATGAATGATGAAATAGGCATAGTTGCTCCTGTTATTATGCCCATTGAGTTCCATGGAAAATTTGCATTTCCATCCTTCCAATTGATGACTCTATTCAATTAGAGATTCTGATTCCTAGGAGAGGATATTTCTACCACAAGACAGAAAAAGTTTCTCCTAACATTTATCTACTTTCTCAGATCTCATTTCAGGAAACATACTGTTTTACTCTTATTGTCATGAGAAAATATATTTGATCCATTTTTTTTCACTAGGTAAGGAAACAAAATCAGAATACAGAGATTTTACTATGATGCTCCATGATGCTTCCATATGCAGGATAACATAAAAGAACAATTCTAACAAACATGGCCTGACAAGAACATGGTAATTCCAATTTACTACACAAATAACATAATAAAACATGTATTTTTTATAAAATTTTTAAAAACTCAGTGAAATTCTGTAATTTAATACCTATACTTAAGCAATTATTTTTGAGTTACTTTTCTATTTATGAAATTAATGCATATAATATTATCATAAAAGAGTGACAGAGTATATTACTAAATGTAACATTTCTACTACTTCCTGCAATTCACATTTTAATTTTATATAATCTATTTGCATAACATATTATTAAACTGAACATTTTGTTCAAATTTTGTCCATTTTATACAAGTTATAAATTACAAAGCCTAAGTTCATCATTGTTTTGTAATCCCCTCTAATTACTCATTCTTCTCATGACAATCTTTAGGTTTTAAAGAATTTCCATCAGCTTTACTTGCTGAATATCAACTGAAGACACCATTCACTTTATTTTCTCTATGTATACTGAAAAATATTTCTTCCCAACTTCAAGTAGTGTACACATAATTGCCTAAAAGCAATAGAAATTTTTAAATATTATACTCTTTTAATCAAAAGCAAATATTTTGTATAATCTCTTAGGTGACATTTTTCATAGCTTACCTCATCTTTGCTTATTTTTCATTTTTAACAATATATTACACTTCAGCTTGGATTTTACAAACCAGAAAATTAATATTTTTCCTTGATGTTAAATGTACGATTTTTTCTTTGTCTATAGTATTAGTCCCATTGGCTCAGTTATTTTTATTTTTTCAAAATATTTAATTAACTTTGTGAACTTATTTTGGGAGCTTAATAGACTGGCTAGATAGAGATAATAGATAGATAGGCATATAGATCCTTCAGACAAAAAAAATACACTTTCAATAAGGAAAGATGCATAAACATAAAGTTAGGCCATCAAATGAAACTAGACCCAGCATTGGTGTTAAACTTCCTCCTTCTAATTTATTCTATGAAATTCTTCTATCATTAGCTTCCTTTCTTTTGAATGTTCTGGATCTCTTGTTCTGTTAGCTTCAACATTCCACAGCACACATTTGTATATTTTATATTACAATTTAAAAATAATAGAAGAATATTTTTCTTGATCCTCAATGGTCTTCCAAAATAGCCTAAGATTTTCTGTTTTATTACTTAAGTTTTCCCCAAATGGCTCCTCTTTAAATCCTGTCATAATTATATTCCATGAATTTGAGATATGCATCTTTGTACTTCATGAAGAATTTAAACTAGCTATGACTGGGTTAACTAATAGAAAACAACATTTGCTTATGAAACATTATTTAATCTGCTTACAGCATCTCCAGAAATTGATATGCCCTTTTGAAATGTTCTTCACCTTAGTTTCCAGGGAAAAGGTAAACATGCCCTTCTTGAACACCTCTTTTTTTTTTTTTCCTTTTCAATCTTTCTTTTCCCTTTAGCCCAACCCCTTTGCCCCTACCTGAAATTAGTGCTCCTGGGATTGGAACAGACCTACTTCTGTTTTGACTATCTGAATATATTCCTTCTACAATTTTTAACACATATTTTATTTTTAATGAACAAATAATAATTATATACATTTATAGTTTACAATGTGATATTCTGATATCTGTATATATTCTATTATGAAAAGTCAATCTCATTAGCATATTCATTAATAAAATTATTTAACATTTCTTGATAATGACAACACTTAATATTCACTACTATAGCTACTTTGAATCTGTGACACATTGTTATCAACATCTATATCTACTTTACACCAATAGTTGATACCACTGACCAGATGATGATGATGAATGTTAAATTTGTGGAGGGTATGTGTAAAATTTTATACTTATAAAAATGATTTCCATCCTAGACAATTCCCATCACCTAGATACTCAAACACTAATTTAAGTACCATTATGAAAGGATCTTGCAGGTATAACTAAAGTCAATTACCTTAATGTGAAGGTTATCTAGTTTTACTTTTACTAGTAACCTGAGCCATAAGATCGGGGATGACTTTAGTCAGCTTTTTGGCTGATGCAAAGAAACTGAAAGACCTGACCAAAACAACTGTAGAGGAAGAAAGGTTTATTTAGGCACTCATGGTTTCAGAGGTCTCAATCCATAAATGGCTGGCTCCATTCCCTGGGGCTTGAGGTAAGGCAGGCAGACATAATACTGGAAGAGTGCGGCAGAGAGAAGCAGCTTACATAATGATCAAGAAGGTCAGAGAGAGAGACTCCTCTCTCCAGATACAAAATACATACCCCCCAAAGCTAGGCTGCTAATGAACCACTTCCTCCAGCCACACACCACTTGCCTCCAGTCACCACTCAATTAATCCCATCAGGGGGTTTGATTTGTTGATTAGGTTAAGGATGTTACCAAATTATTTATCCTTCTTGCATTGTCTTACACATGAGCTTTTGGGGGACACCTCACATCCAAACCATAAAAGAGATATCTCTGGTAGCAAGGAAAGGAAAGGAAAAAACAGAAGTGGAGATGCAGCAGCAATAGTAGTGAAAGAGATTTGATGCACGAGAATGCCAAGAACATATTTTTGGCTTCTAATGTAAAAGGTCTCTAGAAAAGTTCAGCTGCAAGTTTCTTGGAGCAGAGATGGGCTCCCAATTGGGAACTGGGCACACCTTCATATTTAGCTATGTGAGATCCAACCCTGCTACTTGGTGTCTTGATTGCTGAGTGATGTCAACAGAAGAATAATACATTTGTGTTGTTAAGTCATTAAGTGTACTGATTTGCTGGACAACATTGAAAATTAATACACCAACCCTCTCCTCTTCCTTCTATATTGTTCTCCCTCTACTTTACCTAACTAGAGGAATTTTTTTTAATTAAAAAAGATAGAATTTAGTATCTGGAACTTTGTATTAATAAATACAGGGAACTGCACATTTATCATATTGGAGACATGCATGGTGAAGTTTATTATTTTCCTTGATCCAAAAATTGATATTTTATTTTATTTTTACTGGGACTGGGACTTGAATCCTCATCTAATTCTCGTGCATGCTAGCTAAACTTTGTCCAATGAGGCACATTCCCAGCCCTGAAATTCACATTTAAAATTCACATAATAAAATAATGAAGGAGTACAATGGCTTTAATAAGAATGAAACAAATATATATATATGTAAAAAGTTTTCATAGAACCTGGAGCAAAGTAGCCACTTAATATTTATTAGATATATTTTTATCATTGAAATCTACCTCTCCAGATTTGGGGAATAAACAAAGGCAATTAAAAAAAATAAAACATGCATCCCCATGCTAGGCAAATTCACTCTATTATATTAATATGTTCATTCATTGAAATCAGATGCCACTTACATTTCTCCAATAATATAAATCTAATTCTATAATTTAACAAAACATAAATACAAATGTGTATATTTTAATCCATTTCTCACCATCTTTTTCTTATTTATAATTCACATAATAATTTTCTCTGTTTTAAAATATTTTAAAAATCCTAGATAAATAACTTATCTCATCTTTCTCTTCAAATAAAATCTCAACACCTTGATGAGAAAGTCCTACTTGACCAAAGCTGCTTCTGCCATTTTTTCTGCTTAGCTTCCTTTACACATATCACCTTCCAAATGGATCAAATCCCTCCATCCTTTTCTTTCTTAACATCATCTTCATATACTTTCTACTGCTCTCTAGCATCAAGAGTTTGAGATACTTGCATGGAAGGAATAATCCCTTTCTTCATCTGACTAAATCTGATTTCCTCACCTACTACATTTTCAAAACATCAATTCAAGAGCTCTTAAAAATCATTATACCCAGAACACACCCAGGTGCAAATAACCTGACTGTTTTGGAATAGACCACCAGCATTGTTGTTTTAGTATTATTATGTGATTCTTATATGCACAAAGTCAGTGAACGTAATCTGAACTATGTCTCAGCATTGTTTGGTGCAGTAAAGGCCATTCATTGAATTACTCTCTACCCTGGATGTAATGAACTGTTTCTAGGTAAAGGGAAAAAATCACTTTTTCCAAATATGATATTATATTTGGTAATTTTCTTCATAGTTTTTTGCTCATTGGTCTTCTGACTTCACTGGTTTTTGAACAGTGAAGATTCCTGCTCCATTCAGTCAATTGTTTCTACACTAATTAAAAATGTGATATGCCAATGACGTTCTGGCATTGGGCCTCAAACAGGAGGTGTGTTGTTGGAAAAAAAAATAGTGATTTGAACCTAGTTGTGCTTTAGTGGACTATGATAAATATATCCAGTTCATTTTTTTTTGTACAATTAGCCTCAGTAATTCTAAGTGGATTTGACATCTTGATATTAGTCATTATTTTGTGATTAACTTAGCCCTGGTAAAGAGTAATGAGTCTGATTTTGATATTTAGGATTAACTAAATCGAGGCATTCTAATTAGGGACACAGGTGGTATTTAACATTGTTATAACTCAGTCAACCATATGTTTCCTGGAAGAATTTTGTCAATAATCTTACAATGACATGGACAGAATGTTTACAGCCCACACTACACAGAACATCTTTTCCTTGCTCTATTTATTCTACTTACTTGAAGCTTAAATTCACTCTACATGATTTTTCAGACAGAGTTAAGATTTTGCAATTTGATTTCCTTGAAGTTATTTCCATAATTTCTTTATGGAATGTGTATAAAGATAGTAAACACTGTATTTCATAAGACTTATTCTGAGTTTGGAGTTTTTAAACACCTCTTCAAAAGTCAACCTTTTACTGGTTTCTACTTTTCTTTTTGTCCCTATTTTTATTTGGGATTAGCATGATTAAAAGAAAATTGACAGAGAGCAAAATTATGCTGAAAAGACTTTAAGATAACTAATTTCACATATATTTGGCCTTTTCATTATATCTGGAAATTATAATTTCATTTATTTGTTCTTATAAGGGTAAGATTTGAATAAAGTAGATGAGGGATTGAATGTTTCTTTTTTCAGACATTAGTATTATAAATCAGTCCACTGTAGGCAGATGAAAGTGTTTTTTTCTGCAGGGTACAGTAGTCTCCTTTTCTTACACTTTCACTTTCAGTGGTTTGATTTATCAGTAGTCAACATGATCTGGGAGTATTAAATGTAAAATTCCAGAAATATACAAGTAATAAACTTTAAATAAGTTGCATTACAATACTTTGTTATAATTGTTCTATTTCATTATTATGGTTGCTAATCTCTTACTGTGCCTAATTTACAAATTAAAATTTATCATGTGTATATATATATGTAGAAAAAAAACACATTATATATGGTTCTGTAATATCCACATTTTTAAAATCCACTCGGTATCTAGGCACATATGCCCCATGGATAGGATGATAGTAGATAAAATATTGACTTTTCCCATGTGTTATGTTTTGGATGTGATGTGTCCCCCCAAAGCTCATATGTGAGACAATGCAAGAAAGTTTGGAGAAGGCATGATTGATTTATGAGAGCCTTAACCCAATCAGTGAATGAGATTAGTGAGTGGAAACTGAAGCTGAGTAGAGTGTGGCTGCTTCTTGCTCGTCTTGTGAGCTGCTTTCCTCTGATACATTCTTCTGCCATGATGTTCTACCTTACCTTGAGTCCTGAGGAGTGAAGTTGGCTTTCTATGGACTGGGACCTCTGAAACCACACGCCCTCATACTTTTCATCCTGTACAATTGTTCTGTAAGATCTTTTAAACACAACAGTTAAAAATATTACTAAAACACCATGTATTAGCTAAATAATCAATAAATTTAGATAAGAAAGTTCTGTAACTAATACATTTTGACTTGTATCTATCAATCTACCTCTACATTTTATCAATCTAGCTTGAGTAAAATTTTTAAAGATGATAATAATTAAATTTATAAAGAAATTGACTATTGCAATAAGTAATATGTGGTATCTTAATATGCAGCAGCTATTTCAAAATTTATTTATCTGTATCCACTCATCCTATTCCCTCAACAAGCCTGATTTATAGTCCAGGAATCCGAGTTAACAATGTCACATTAATGCACACAGAAAGTGACAGAGTTGAAATTGATTATTACAAGTTATGTCCTAAGGCAAAATTATTTCCATGAGTTTAAAGTAGTTATAAAAGCTAGACAATTGTCTTTGATGAAATATTTTAAAGGACACACTTTGCAAGGATCAAGACAATCAGTAATTAATCAGTAAAGATTCAATGGGTATGAAAAAAAAATTACAGTAGGAATTTCAAAGTACACACAGCTCCAAATATGTTTTTAATAAACCCTGTGTGTGTGCATCTGAAATACATCTAAAAGATTCAATAAATATGGAAGCACTTTTAATTATAGGACAACATTTTATGAGACAATGTGAGCATGTGTTTTTCCTTCCATTTTCACAAATTCCCAGAGAGTTAAATACATTATTAAGAGTGCTTCAATTTTTATGAAAATAAAATGGACAGAATTAAGATAAAGATAAACATGATCACAAAATTTTTATGCATCTCTTTCAGGAATTGGTAAAACTGATGACAAATGAATATTAGTAAGAAGATAGTTGATGTGAAAACTATCAACTATAAAGCAGAACTGGTATTTACAGAACTTTAAGAAACTGTTCTAGAATATAATTGTTTTCCCTAGTACAGAATGGCATTCACTGATAGATCAAATGCTGAGCAAATAACAAACTTATTAAATTGCAAAGCATTGAAATGTGTCTCTTCTTTGATCACAACTTAGTTAAGTAGCAAATTAATAAATATGTCCAATTAATCAGCAAATATTTGGAATTAAACATCATATATCTATATAAACAAAGCATTCAAAATAAAAAGCACAGAAATCAGAAAATAATCCAAATTTAATAATAAATATGTAACTTATATGAATTTATAAGACATTACTTTTAGGGAATTCTTACCACAAAGTCTTACATTGTAAAAAGGAAATGTTTAAAGTAGTAATAGATGTTTGTGCATTGACAAAAATTTAAAAGAGTAATTTAATTTATAGTAAAAGCATGGGAAAACATAATAATCAGCAGCAGTTAAATGCAACAGAAGTGAGAAAAACAATAAAAAGGAAAAACAGAAAAGGGCAAAACTAGTTATATGAAAGAGTTACTAAACTTGATAACTCCTTACAAACTTATAAGCTCGTTAGATAGAAAAATAAACACACAAAAGCACACATACATGCATAAACACTGTGCCAATAGCAAGAATGAACTAGGCACATCACTATAAATTCTAAAGGCATTAAAAGAATAAAAATAATGGAAATGTATAAACAACTAACTTAATAAAACATTACTTAAATTCAATAGAAAGTCTTATAAAATTTGACAAATTATTTAAAGTAACTTGAAAAACAATGCACAAAAACAAAAACATCCGAATTTTATACACAAACAAATTACACACACAAAACACAAATTAAGAGGTTTTCCAAATCAGTTACAAATGAAGAGGGAATACTTATCAACTTATTTTTGAGGCCAGCATATTCTTCATCTGATGTAGATGTTACAGAATGCGTAAGTGGGCAGCAGAATGCTTCTCTAAGCACCATGGGTCTGCAGGTATCCACAAATCACTCTCCTGCTGCATCTGACTTCTCAGCTGATCATCTGTCCCTGAGCTGACTCAGGGACGCTGGAGAATTACAAAATTCAGCCAATAGTTCCATTGGCTGGTTGCCTCACTCTCTGGCAAGGGGATCCACCTAGAGGTTGAAGAGAAGCTGTCCCCCAGGGAAATAGTCAGAGGGCCCTTTTGAACTGCTTATAGCCTGCTACCTCTGAACATGATGGATGGTGGAGCCCTAGGAAGTATGGCATCAGCACAATTCTGTAAGTATTCATCTACCCAGGAAGGAAGCCAAACAGAAAGGTTCAGGGGAGTTTGGGATGCATCCTCAATGCATTGCAAAAATGTGCTAAACATCCACCATCAAGGAATGATCCACAGGTACCACAAGCTGGTCTAGAGGATTCACTTCCTGTGGAGAGTTACAGAAAGGAAGCCTAAACGGAAGTGGATCAGGCTCTAGAGAAATATGAAGTGCATGTGATCAGAGGTGGGCTAAAGGAAGCCCATCCAAGATCTACTGGAAGGGCAAATGAGATGGTGATCTCTAATATATTTCCAGACAATTCTAATACAACAGTTAAGTAAAAAAAAAAAAATGCAGACCAAGGTATGTTTTGAACACAAATACAAATTAAAAATCCTCAAAAGCATATTATCATTGTGTGAATAATAATATATAATTAAGTTGAATTTATGTGCAATGAAATAATATTTCAATATTTAAAAACCAATGTGATTGAACACACTAATTAAATAAATATTAAAGTAACTCAACTTCATTTCAATAGGTGCAAAGCAAGCATTTACAATTTTTGTTTAAAAACTCATCCAATTGGGAATATAATAAACACTTTTCCATATAATAGAAGTCATCTTTGAAGAACCTACAGCTAATATCATGTTTAATGGTAAAAGGTGAAACACTTTAAAATTTAGAATAAGGCAGAGTTCCTATTCAAAAACTAACTATTCCTAAATCATATTTACATAAAGAAACTGAGAGAAATCTAAAATTATACGATATAATAAATAAGTGTTCTTGGCAAGTTCCCCAAATAAATTGTTCATGTATAAAAAGTAATTGCATGTTTGATACCAGTAGGCAAATATAGAACATAAAATTAAAATTAAAACATTGGCAATAGTAACATAAACATAATATGTAGGAAAAAATTTGACAAAACATCTATTCTGTTAATTATAACTAGAAATTTTTTTAAAGAATTATCAATGGATTATTGAAGTAAGTTGATAAGTTGGAAGACTATGCATTTTTGCAATTCCAATGAAAATCTTAGCAAGATATTTCATAATTTTGACAAAATCATGCATAATTTATTGAAAATGTAAATGGTCTAGAATAAACAAAACTATTTTGAAAAATAATTTGAATTATGGGAGACACTTTACTATATGATTTTGATACTTACTACAAGGTATAGCAAGCAAGACAGCATGTATTTTGTTGTATTTAAATTAAGCATGTTGAGCCTTTCAGCAAATGAACTACATTTGAAATGTTATAAATATTATGTTTCAACTGAACTTCCAATGCTTTCTGGGGTAGGTGGTCTCTGGTATTGTCCTTGAACTGTCTCCACTATATAATGCTCCTAATATAGTAGTGAGATATGGAAGTGACTGAGTGCTGCTGCCTTCCTTCCCTTTACCACCCATTACTGGTCCATCCGCTTCCCCATACATCCTCACCCACTCATGACAGACATCCTGGTTGAAGAAAGAAGTGGAGGTCTTGGGCACCACAAGCAGCAGAGAGTATGGAAACTGGAAGAGATAAACTGCATTTCTGAAACTCAGCAGTTTAAAGAACTGCTTGAACCATGGCCAGAATACTACCAGCTCTTTTCTGCCCGGGGAATGAAGGGAAACAGTTTGCTTTTTAATAGAATCTATAAAATTTTACTGTAACTTGTATGTTGTCTTATGATGAAATAAACACAGCCAATTTATCAGGTCATATAGATGACTATATTGTGAAGGGGCTGAGTCATGAAACAGGCCTAACTTCTACTCACATTTAACTAATTTTCATGTAAATTTGGAGTTTGTGTATATATATATCCCCCCCCCAACTTTGTCTGGTTTCTCAAACTATCAAATGCTGCTGCCACCAGATTGCTGAAGAAAAACTGTTTTGCCCCAGGTCCCTTCATACTGTCCTCATTCCACCTCTGCAGGTTCTGACCATCTGGCAGGCTGCTTCTAAATAGTGCCAATGTGTCGTCTGTCACATCCCACATCCCCGGAGGATATCTTGAATAATTGCTCATCCTAAGCAATAATAACACCTCTTGAGGCCAAGAACAAGTTGTTTATATATCTATATTGCCTCCAGCATTATCTAGACATTAAAATTGAAAAATTAAATAAGCATTCTATGGATAGCTAGTAACTACTGCTCAAAACACCAGTAACCTCTAGGTATGTAGGCCAGATACTATTAATGCAAACTGCAAGAGACTATCTCATTTTGTTCTGGTGGACCTTATCCAAAACAGATGATCTAGTGACCCTGGTGCAGAGATGAATTATGTAGAAATGTTAGGACATCTTTTGCATAACAGTTTTCTCCTTCAAATACAGAGACTTCTTTTGAGCAATGATATTGCTCAGTAATGAGCACAGACATCATGGAATTTTAAGAGCAAAAATTAGAATGCAAATAAGAAGCCAATGTGTCCTGAAATTCCTGCACCTAGATCCTTTTTGGATAACACAGGAAATCATTAAATCTGACTTCACATGACCTTCTAAAAGTTCAATAAATTTAATATATTACAGAGAATGAAACAATGGTATATGGTTTATGGACATTTCTTTAAAACACACTACTAGAAAATAAAAATGGATTGTCATTTTTCACAAGGTTGATATGAGAACAAATGTTTGAGAAACCACTGTTTCTACTGCTGTCTCAATTAATTATGTGCTGCTATAACCAAACTCCTGAGACTGGGTCATTTATAAAGAACAGAAATTTACTTTCTTACAGTTCTAGAATCTGGGAAGTCCAAGATCAGGGGCCCTTCATCTGGCAATGGCTTTTGTACTACATTTTCAGATAGTAAAGTGTACAAAAGTGAAGTGTTATCTACTTTTAAAAGAACTGTTTGCAATGATAATAGCCTTTTACAAGGGTGAGTTTTCATGACCTACAGACTTCACATGAGGCCGTACCTCCAAATTCTTTCTTTATTTTTAGGGACTGAATGTCAACATGTGTTGGAGGAACAAACATTCAAATCATAACAAACAGTAAAAACATCTCCTCTAAAAGTTCTTACTCCCCTCGAAGAAACACATACCATAGCACAATTGTGTACATATCTGTGGTGAACATATAACTTTCTTTCCACATCTAGAGGCTCTATATCCATGAATTCAAACAAGGATCAAAAATATTCTGAAAAAAATAAGTTGAACCTGAACAAAATATATGTGTAAATTTTTCTTGTCACTGATTCATACAAAAATGAAGTGTAACAATGATTTATGTAGCATGAACATTGTATTACTATTATAAGTAATCTAGAGATGATTCAAAGTTCATGGGAGGATATGTGTAGGTAATATGTAAGCACTATGCCACATAAAGGACTTGATTTTGTTATCTACAGGGAACTGTGCAACCAATTTCCTACAGATACTCAGTGCTAAGAGTGTGTGTGTGTATGTGTGTATGTGTGTGTGTGTGTATGTGTGTATGTGTGTGTGTGTGTATGTGTGTATGTGTGTGTGTGTTGCACTTTAAACAAATCTATGCCTTTGAACACTTCTACAACAGATTCTTTCCTATAAAAACTGCATCTATATTGTTTGAAAGACCACAGGGTAAAAGTAATGTTACCCCAATACCGTGCACCCCAACATTTGAGAAAAGAGCCAAACCAAGAAGGTCAATCTTTCCTTCTGCATATACCTTCTCCCCGGACAAACGTAATAAGACCTAAAAAAAAGAATTCTCTTAAATTTCCTATAAAGCAGGTCATAATAATAATAACACTTCTGTACTGAGTATGCACACCCAGAGGAAAGGAGGGCATGAGAACCCAAAGAAGGCACTGAAAACTACAGCTAGCCTATCTCCTACTTCCAATTTATTACCTCTGGATCATACTCATTTAGCCCATCCATGCTTATCTACAACTATCCTTAATACCAAACTTGGTATAATTAACATAGGCTTCCAGTTTCTTTGGATCCTCACTTGTGAATGTTCCCATGTTTTTTGTTTCTTGTTTTTAATTTATTCTTTTTAGTTATATCCAACACGAGGATACAATCTGACATGTCATTAAAGCCTTTTTTTTGGGGGGGGGTTGTAGTTCAGTGGTAGAGCACTTGCCTCACATGCATGTGCCACATAAAAATAAATAAATAAAATAAAGATATTGCATGGATCTACCACTAAAAATATTTTTCTTAAAAAGCTTATTTTATGTAAACTTATATGTGTTTCTTTTCTTCATATGTGTTTTGTTATAGGGACCTTTAGGTCTAGGAAAGGATGAGAAAAAAAAAACAAATCTATCTTAAAAATCTAAATGTCAATAATTTTCTACTTGTTTTTTTTTTTCCTACTTGGAAAATTCATTGTCTGTGAAGTGACCTCCAGGCCACACAGAGGGGACTTGCCACTTGCACATTTTCCACTCTGCCTCACCCCACTTAGAACGCCAATGTATTCTCCTTCTGCACATCTAACTGAAGCTTACTCAGGGTTAAATGTCTAATTACTGAATTTGGGTTAAGCAGAAGTAATGATGACTCTTGAGTAATGAAAAAAACCGTCTTCATAATGAGCGGACAGGAGTGAAAAATATTACTGGCTATAAAATTATTTTTAAAGAGGAGACAGAACATCTATAAGTTCAGCCCATTTACTCTTCATAAAATATTTTGTGAACAGCAGTTGAGCAACAAAATATTTTAAACATTTTTGGCAATTAATTTATATGGTATTGGCTGAGTTAAGAAAGAACATGAATCCATGTCAATAAAGACATTTTTTCATATTAAACTTCTCCCATCAAATATCATCTCTTAATACCATTAATATTATACAGTTGGCCCACCCTCTTCTGTACATTCTGTCCCTGTAGATTTAAGGCACTGCAGGCTGAAAATACAAATACAAATACAAATAATAATAATAATTATTATTATTATATTTTTGTACTGAGCATGCACACTTTTTCCTTTCCTTTATTATCTAAATGATACACCATAACAAGTATTTACATAACATTTGTATTATATTAGTAGTGTAATTAATGGGGAGATGATTTAAAATATATGGGAGGAGATGTGCAGGTTATATGCAAATACAATGCCATTTTATACAAGGCACAAGAACATGCACATGCACATTTTGGCAGCTGGGGGTGTGGGGTTGGATCTTGACATCAATACCCTGCAGATATTGAGTGAACTTGCTTGATTCTATAACTCCATGTCATCAATATTATCTGAAATATTGTTGACAGCAGTGAGCAATAATGTCTTCTGAGCAGCTACATTAGCATAATTATTCAGTGACTACCTTCTCTAATATGCCAATCCCCTAAGCAATTTCACCTTGAGTTACTTGTTTTGTGTAAGCAAGCACAGCCACCCTAGTCACTAAAAAGCCACCTGAGCACCACATAGCTAGTTGGTTATTGTTTCTATAAAATAACAGTTGGATCCATGGAAAGACTATTGCATTTATTTGATAGAGTTGGTAGAAAAAAAGAAATAGTGACATACAGGCATATTAAAGAATAAGTATATTTACTGGAAAAAGGTGGAATTGATAAGGACAAAACATACATAATTTCTAGGGAAATAACAGGACTCATGATAAACCCAGGCAGATGTATATCAAGAAAGAAGATATGGTTCACAAGAAAGAAGATATGGTTCACAAGAAAGAAGATATGGTTCACAATAAAGAAGATATGGAACTGTTGCTGATGAAGGAATGGGATTTAAGAAAAGTTACTGTGTTGATGTGTTAAGTTTTCACAGCTGTCTTCCTTATAGACTCCAGAATAAATCCATTAACCACAAAATGCTAACAACATCCTTACCATTTATCATCTGGTTATACCAAAAACATGTACAGATAATCTCATTCCTTTAATAGTGCCCTTTGTGAAACTGAACCCACCCAGTAATGTTTTATAGTCTGTGCTAATCATTCCACATTATTATCAGGAATTATTAGAACACATTCATTTTCAAAGTAATCATAATGTGAACACAAACATTAACAAAGTGCTTACTATATTTGTAGATGAAACCGAAATCTTCCCAGCAACTCTATTAAATATATATACATTTTTTCCATTTTATTGATAATAAAATTTATGTTAAATAACCTCAGATGACCTGTATACTTTGGATACCAGGAAGTCCAGCACTAGATTTTAATTGCCATATTATGTAGAGAGTTCTTGTAGAACAGATCTCAAATCCTTTTTGTATGAGACCAAACTGTAGCCAGGCATTTAAAAAAAGTTCAAAGAACATTTAAGTTCATGAAAAAATTGAAAAAGATCACAGGAAAAATATGTATACTTATGTTGTTAAATATACTCACACTTAGACTCTAAAATGAAATTGAACAACAAGGGACAAGTAGACAGTATTTCCTACTTATTTAATTAAAATCTATTTTACTTATATATATCAATATATACCAATATCTCACATTTATAAATGTATCAATTTATTTTGTTGCATTGCTGCTGGGGATTGGACCCTTGGCTTCTTGCTTTCTAAGAAGATGCTCTGTCAATGAGCTGCACCCCAGCAGCTACAATATATTAACCTGTATAAATTACTAAAGACATATAGATTTTAGACAAAGGAAAATGAAGGATCTAAACATTAATATAAAATACAAATAAATTATTACTACGTATTGTAGGTTTCTTCAATTTCAAGTATTTACTCATTTGGATGATGCAGATTTTTCCATGAATTTATGTTTATACAGTGTATTTTTTCTTAAATTCAGTGGTATATTAATTACAATGACTATTGGCCATGTGAAGCTTGTTAGTATTTTTATTAGCATGATTAGCTACCTGAAGCATGTGAGATTTTGAACAAAAATAGCTTAAGTAAAATATGAATAAAGAATATCATGCTACTATTATGCAAGCTGTTTATTTTAACCATTTAGTAAGTTCAAACAAGGCAAATTTTAAAACATGAGCAACAGATATAAATATATTGGGAAAACAATGTCAAATCCATTTTAGAATCATTTTTTTAAAGAAAAAGGGTAACCTTCTGCATTATTTAGATTTTCTTCATTATAACAAAATATCTAAGTCAGGGTAACTTTATAAAGAAAAGAAGTTTAGTTACCTCACTGTTTTGGAAGTTCAAAGATATGATGCTGAACTCTATTTAGACCTTGGGAGCGTTAGCTGAGCTGGGTATGTGAAAAATAAACTACATGTTGCAATAAGATGCCAGAGAGACTCTGAAGTCAGAAATGGGTTTTTATACCAACTTGTTCTGCAAATAAATTATACCAGGAAACCAGTAATTAAGGAATATCCCTCAGGTCTCCACCTCTAAAATGTCCTGACACTTTAGATTTCCCATACAAACTATAGTATAAAAACTATCAATGTCAAAGAGCACAGAATTGAAGGGAAAACAAAGAATTTGACATTCTTAAAAGAAAAGTTATTTAGAAAATCTGTTTTGTAAGTGAAAAAAAAAATTGGAACATTTTCACATTATATCCTCATTAATGTTTCCCTTAATGTTTCACATGCAAGTATAATTATATAGTAGAACTCTATATCTAAATAAATCTAAAAGAAGAATTTCAGTGAACAAAGAAAATAAAAAAAATATTATTGGTAACTTTACATGCTGTATTTAGTAGGCATTTTGCTTTTTTCTTTAAAAAATTTACCCCTAAATAAAATAATTTTGTTTCTTACTTAACATAATGTCTAAAATTTGAAAAAAAATAAATAAATTATAATTTTCTATTTATGCTGCATTTTTCTCTGGGTAAAAGGGTGCTCAAAATCTATATCATAAATATTCTAGTAAAATAAAGCAAAATAAGTGGTTAGAAAATTATTATCATTCTGTACTACAATATGTTCCCAATTATTATTAAAATCTGTGAAGTTCAAGATGGATACCATTTATGCTAGATTTTGAAGTGTTTTATTTTCATATGAGTGTGAAAATCTATTTTATTAATTATATTGTTATAGTCATTGTTTTAAGGACATTGAGGTACTGCATATTAAAAATTTTAATTACAGTTTGTTCCAGAAGAAGTTTAATTACATCTACTCTACTCAATAATCACACATTTTATTAAAATGTTCATAAATATTATGTAATTAATATGTTTGAATCACAGGGTCACAGAAAATTTACAATTATTACTAGAACACAATGTTCACGTTAATATAAAATTAATATAATAATATGAGAGGAGATTCAATGTAATTTATAAATACAATTAAAATAATAAAATTATATTTGAATTACACAAATTTATATGTATACATATGTATGTCTCCAGGTAGAGTTCTTTTAAAAATTTGTGTCATTTTAACCATGGGTTTATTCTCATATTTAATTTGAATTAATTACTGTATATTTTTGAATCACTACAAGACAAATATGTTTTGTATAATATTTAAATTCAATAATTATCAATAATTATTATATACGTTTAATTTTAGCTCTAGTTCTTCAAGGAAAGACTACATCCTAAAAGATTGATTAACCTTCTGTTAAATTTGAGAAAATGCTTCATAAATTTATGAACATTTTCAAGCATCTTCTTTGCTTGAAAATGTCCATAAATACTCACCTCTAATTTCTAGAGAAAAATATAAAATTTTGAAGGATTTTGAAAGGAAAACCTGAAATATCAGGTCAATCTAAAGGTAATCTGAGATCCTTGTTTGTTTCTTCAACAATTTCAGAGCTTTCTTCCCCCTCCTTTTTTTTTTTTTTTTGGCTTTTCTGTATTTTTTTAGATTACGCAAGATTGAATAAGATAAATCTTTAGGAAGCCACACATCCTGTGGTTTATTTTTTGTGTGCTGCATGCTTATTTCTGGTGCTAGTGATGAAAATAAAGTAAATCCAGTGCTTTGTAACTTGACTTGACTCACAAGATTGTCTTCTCCTCCTACTTTATTTACCAAGAGATTGACCATTCTTTGTAGGTATTCTGACTGTGGAAATGTACAGGGAAGCATTCCTCTGGTGAGCAAAATCCCTAGGGTAACAGGCACTCTGTTTCCCATGCTTGGAATGCCCATCAATTTCTCCTTGAAGCTAGTAAGGCAACTATACAGGTTCAGTATCTAGTTTCTATGGTAATATCCTTGGAGAAAAGAGCTCTGTGTTATCTAGCACCTGGGATTAAAGAATAATAAATAATAATGTAGTCATGGTACTAATGACCTATGCATCTTTTGATATAAATAAACAAGGCTGCTTGGAGATGCATCCACTCTTTCCCTTTCCTGCCTCTGCATCTGGCCTCTGTGTCTCCTTCTGTTTTCCTTAAAATTCTTAAAGGTAAATAAATCACTTTAGGAAAACAATACAAATATGCTTCACAAAAGTCAATTTTTCATTCCTCTGTTGCAAGATTCATTCCTCTATTGGCCATGTGAAACTTGTTTATATTTTTATTAGCATGATTAGCTACCTGAAGCATGTGTCCCATACCTGAAGTGTGTCCCATAGCTGCTGTTATTTCTTTGCTTCCTATCTTTTATTCTTAAATTTTTACATTTCCCTGATAATGAATTATATTTTTTTAATGAAACTAATATGAATTGATTTTATTCTAGGTTCCCAGGTTGGCCATTTAACTCAATAAATGAGTAGGTCAAGTTAATAAAAGGAAATGCCTGATTTTACTGAAAGAGTGACTTAAGTGATTGCAATATAAAAGAAACATTACAAAGATAATGAATGTCTGACCTATCACTTGTAGTGTCCAAAGTATTGGAACAAACCATATCAGAGTGTTTATATAAGGATTCTTCATGTTTGTTACAAATGGAGATGAAATACATATATAACCAAAAAAAATGTTTTAGTGAATATGGATTTATAAGTCATGAATTTTTTTTCAGATATTAAAATGATTGACTCCAAAGTAATTGTTATTATCTGTTGATTAAACATTTACTTTCAAATTATGGTAGACCATTTATAAATTTCTGTGTCTGCATTTTTTTTCCAAGCTGAATGCCCCTCACATTTTAGAAAATCTTCTTTACCTTTCAAGACATGACTCAGGTAACACTTCCTTCAGTACATTTTCTCAAACTAGTGAAGATTGATTGTCAATCTTGACTTCATATCTGTACTCTTTATTTTTTTTCCTTTCTTATTTCAAATTCTTATGTCATGTTTTTAAATATATGTCTGTTCCAGCAATAAAGCTTTAAGCTATTTGAATCTCAACACTTTTGACAGCTTTTGGAACTTTGTACTCAGTCAATAAAATTTTTTTGGCTGAGAAAAGGATCAAACTTCATCAGGCTAGGTGGCCCACGCCTGTAATCCTAGTGGCACCAGACACTGAGGCAGGAGGATCAGGAATTCAAAACCAGCCTCAGCTAAGGCAAAGCACTAAGCAATTCAGTGACATCCTGTCTCTAAATAAAATGCAAAATAGGGCTGGAGATGTGGCTCAGTATTAGAGTGTCCCTGAGTTCAATCCCCAATACCAATCCCCCCACCAAAAAAAAAAAAAAAAAAAGAAAGAAAGAAAAGAAAAAAAGAAAAAGAAAGGGATCAAATTTTACTTAAAAACAAGAAAAATGTTTAAAAATTGAATATCATTGGAAATAGATGTGTATTAACTAAGAAATTGTGGAAATACCATTATAGCCATCTGAAAAGAGAATTGGAGGGAAAGAGTGAGATCCCTTTCAGTTTCAAACCCAACTTTGAAAACACTAAACAATATGGAATCACAGGAGAATTAAATATTATTTATCTAATTAAATAAATACTTGGAATCGAAGATTTAATTTTATCCATTTCCAGTTTAACAGTATTATATCACCAGTACATAAGCCAAATTGCCTAAGAATTAAATGTACAGCAGTAATTAATTGCTGATTTTTGAACATAAGTAACACTACAGACAGATTGTTTTAGTCTGTACCAACAGACTCTGGACAATTATCAAAGTCATTGGTCATAAGTAAAAAAAATAATATGTTGAGAAAATATCAGATTTAAATATAAGCTATTAAAATGCTTACAAACTAAAGACATTTTTAGTCTGCAAGTAAACATAAGAGTTTATGGGATTTAATTGATAATTAAAATGTTGACCAAAATGTCCAAGTATGTCCAAGTATATCATGTAATTTCATGTTATAATTTCTCAAGATATTATAAAATTTAAACAAATACACAGATTATTTTAGAATGTGTTTTGGAACAAGAAGAAACCTCTTGAGATTGTTGTTGATGACCAAAACAATACCAACACACACACACACACACACACACACACACACACACACACACCTCTGCAAATATCTCATTTGTTCTGAACCGTAGAGAATTGTCCACATTAAAACCTAGAAAGACATAAAAGTGATGGCTGATAACACAATATCATTTAATTATCCACTTCAATTGACTCAATAGACAGATGGGACTTTAAGAGTGACAGTAAATAATCATCAGTTTAATTAGGTAGTGAATCTTGTTACAGCTGCTGTCCAGATGTGGTCTCTCTAAGAGAACAAATTAATAAAACTACAAATATTTTGCTTATGTATTGAAGGGACCAGTTTTTTTTTTCATTCTTGTGAATGAACCCCAGTAATAAGAGAGAAACTTTAAAAATTGACAAACTACATATTTTATTCTACTCATAGGGCATGCATTACTGTTCCATATCTCTTCCCAAACTGAGTCTCTATGAGACATAACATACATGTCAGACAAATGGATGATTCATACTCTGAGTGAGATGGAGCAGAGACAGCACAAGATTTCATCATGCTACTCAGAGTATCATGCAATTTAAAACTTGTGAATTTTTCATCATCCCTCTATAACCAAGGGAGCTACTTCTAACCCTTCTATGTCAAGAGAGCTATAGTTTATAAAATCATATAAGAGAGAGCTAGCTTATCAGATTTTTTAAGTTTTCCTGTGCATCTAGTTGTCAAATGGGTTAAAAGTTGCCCCCACCCAAGTCAACAGATACATTTTACATTTTTATTGTGTACAAGATGATCTTTGGAACTACATATATATTTGAAATGGTGAAAACTGTTGACAAATCTATTACCTCCTACTGTTATCATTTTGTGGTGACAAGACATCAGATTCATTCTCTTTATACTTTTGAAGGATACAATATATCATCAATAACCAGAGTCACCTTGCTTCAGGATAGGTGTCCTGAAATTTTATCCCTATCTAACTGTAAATATGTATCTTTTGACCTGCTGGTCCAACTGCCATCCCAAAGCCACTCCAACTTCTGGTAACCACAATTCTACTCTCTACTTCTAGGAGATAAAGTTAGTAAGATTCCATAGGTTAGTGAGATTGCCAGGTGTTTGGTTATTTGTACCTGCATTATTTCACTTAAAATTAGGTTGTCTAGGTCCATCCATTCATACACTGATTGTCATTTAGGTTGCTTTTGTATTTTGATTATAATGAATAGTACTGCAAGAAACATGGATTTAAGAACAAAATATATATTATATCCTTTCTGGTACAAACAGATCTAAGCCTTTGTAGAACTATCAAGTTTTGAAGAAAAGTAAATCTTCTTTAGAATTTCTGTCTTTATCATTTATTGAATCACTGAAGATATTTCCAGCTGAGTATATTCAAAGTATAAGAACGGTTTCCAGTTCTGAGAGTGGTTGAATAATCTAACTATATAAATACAATGTTTATCTATTCACAATGACTAAGGGTCTAAGATAAATTCTGATACAGAATTGGACTTATGACAACATAAAATTACAATAGCCTTGCTATTTTAGGTCAACAAACTTCTTAGTTTTAGCACATGACTTTCCACTGTTCCTTCTACAAGGCAAAGCCCAAGGAAATATGAAATTCATGTTGATCCACCTAGTCATCAAGTTAGTAGATTTGATTACAGTGCTAATTGAAAATGTGCAGGAAACTTTGGGCCCATGAATTACCTGAGGGCATGTATGTGCTGCATATCAGATTCTGTATCTTCCTTCTGTGACTTATCCTGCTGAACTTTACACTGTTGCAATGGAAGTTATTGTTATTTTAAAGTAATTGGTTGATAATGGAGAAAAAAACAATTCAAGTTTGGTAAAAATTTCATTTAATTTATTTCATCATCTAGATTATTCTTCTTCAAATTTATAGCCCAGCATGTTAAAATCTCTGAAGGTCATCAAAGATTCCAAACATGTGTAATGGATATAACCTTTATCCAGTACCTCTGACCATGGTACTATTAAGGATGAAATAGGTTTATTAGGGTGGTGCCTTCATTATTGAATACAGGTGACTTTATAAGAAGAGTGAGGCAAGAAAGTGTGAGCATGCACGCGCGCGCGCGCACACACACACACACACACACACACACAAGCTCTGTCTTTAGTCATGTGATGTTCTACATTGTATCAGGACTTTGCCAGCAAGAAGTCCTTCACCAGATGTGGCTGTTGAACTTGTACTTGCAGAATTTATGGACCAAAATAACCTCTTTCCTTAGCCGTTCTGTGGCATTATGTTATTAGCAATAGAAAATGAATTAATATGGTAGGTGATATATGTTTGAAGAAAGAAATACAGAAAATGTTCATTTCTTCAAATTATATATCATGAATAGTTTAAGAAGACAGCATGTGAACCTAGGTTAAAATGGAAAATAGTGATATTTATTACTTTATTTCAATTAGAATACTATCTTGAGTTTAGAGTGATCATACCCCAACCAAAATCTATAAACTGTAAGCACCAACTGTAAGCAGAAGAAAGTAATTTTACCATCAGTTTTATTTCCCTTCTCACTCTATTACATTAAGATAGTTTCAGAGTTGGCAATTCTGTACAGTTACTTGGGCATTTTGAGTCTAAAACAAATATAATTTTTTAAAAAATTAAATTTCTCATACAGTTATATATTAATAAATTTGATAATAATTTCTGTTGTTCTTATATATATGTATACATATATATATATATAAACATTAAAATCAGACAATAATTGGTTTCTATTTAATGTATCATTGACAAAGTTCTTGAGCAATTTCACTAAAGTCTTGTGGTTCTATAACATAGTTTTCGATAACACATTGATTCTTATTAACACAAATTTTGTATTATAGCAAAACTGACTATAAGTAAGCTTAACCTCTCAAATTAAGTGAGAAAAGATTTATTATAAAGAGAAAGAGTAAGGACAGGGAAGAAATAGAGATAAATATCCAAAAATATTCCAGGCACTGTGGTAGGGACTTTAGAATGTTTTAGAATTTATAAATGATAGAAGAATAATCTATTATTGGTGGGTATACATTTTATGGGCGAAGAGTCATGTGGAGAGAATTTGTGGAAGGAGGAGCAGCATTACTAATAGGTGGGACAAAAATGATCATTTTAAAAAGATTTGTTCTCTGTTAAGCTTTCCTCTACACACAGATCATTGAATTTATCCAAAGAGCAATCATCAGCTACATAAATTTGTTGATTTATCTTCCTTTGTCTTTCCTTTGAATATGAGCTTTGTGAAAGAATAATAATAGCACATCAAATGGATTTGTATTGTCAGTGCAACTTTTCGTGCATTTATAAAATCAGTGTCTGGTGCATAGGCTATCAATAGATGTATATTTAAAAAGTGAGTTAAATTTCATAGGAAAGCAATGTTGTCAGCCTTGAAGTGTAAGATCAATCTAGTTTGGGATGTTTTAAATTTAAGAGTAAATATTTATCTTAATTATCTGTAATGATTGACTAACTAGCATAGATTGAGACTCTCTTATCTGCCACTCATTGGATACCTAGATGAAGAAAAGAGAAGGCAATTACAATTACTCCTAGAGTATGGGGTAAGGAAATATCCAAATGGAAATTTTTAATAAAATTCATGTCGTCTGTGTTTCATTAGTGTACTGGGTACACTGGGGGAACTGTTGTGGGTTGAATTGTGTGTCTCCCAAATTTATATATTTGAAAGTCCAAACCTGTATTCAGAATGTGACCTTCTCTGGAGATATGAAATTTACAGACATCATCAAGTTAAAATGAAGTCATTAGGGGGGCGCCTAATCCCAAATGACTTGTGTTTGTATAAGAAGGGGAACTTTGGATGCAGACACATAGAGTTGGTAAAAAGACACAGAAAGAAAACAAACCTCTACATGCCATGAATTGAGATCTATGAGGATCCTTTCATGCAGCCCTCAGAACAAACTAACCATATCAAGGTTTTGATATTAACCAACTGCTTTCTAGAACTGTGAGAAAAATAAATACTGTTGTTTAAGTGATACAGTTTCTAGTATTGTGCTATGGCAGCCCTAGCAAACAGTAGAGCACCCATCTAGATATTATATGTTGGTTCCAAGTTTCATTCTCCCCCACCCCTAGCACTTCACAATTTTACTGGGGTTGGGTGATCTAGGCACTAGATAACCCAGACAGCCTTTGCTTGCTGATTGCTAATTGACTGCTGTGAGCCCATACATAAGGACTCCCAGTCCTTGAAGGAAAATTGGAGGAAGAAAAAGAAGGTCATGTTTTTTTTTGTTGTTGTTCTTGTTTTCTCTCTTTAACTCTGGTAAAGGATCGACAGCAGATTTTGGCACCACTAAGATACTTTGGGAACTAATATTATTAGTGTCAGTGACAACAGAGGAGGCTCTAGGTGCCCAGCTGTGAGTGTAGACTTGCTGGCTCCAGCATCAGGGGTAGATTACTTTGTCTTCTTTCTCCGTCTTGCAACTTCAGGCCTTCCAAACCAATTTGTGATCAAATTCTTCTATGCTTAAAAAGTCCAGAGAGAATTCTATTGTCTGTACATTTACTGGTTCAGAAAAACTGAGTGGAACAAAGACAAGTAAAAAGAAAAACTACCTTCAAGAAGGGAAACTGGTGTATAGGAAAGGAAGCACACAATATTGTAATTGGATGTGACAACAACCCATACCATAATACAATTATATAGCACATTTTGAATAATAGCATGCACTGACAGTTGGCTGGAAGTAGAATAGTGGCCAAATCAGAAAATACTGCAAAAATATGTTGAGTAGCTTCAATTTATCAGTAAACAATTTTAGTTAACATATTTGTCAACTTCTTTGATATTGCAAAATCTCTGTGAGAAAAGCCAGGCAGAAATTTTCTCCAAATTACAGGTGAACAAAAGAGATCAGCGAAAGCTAACCAGTTGTATTGCTAATTCAATATTTGAGATCTACTATTGCAATTGATTTTTTATATTTTTCAAGTTAATAGTCATTACTACTGCTAAGTTGTCAATATTCTTTATTTAATATTGACTTGGCTCTGAATATAATTACCTGTATAATTATCCATAAATATTTTAACCCAGCTCCTTTGTCAATATTATACTTTTGAAAATGCTACTTCTTTTTTATTAACCTATTTTAAAATTCTAAGTAAAAAATCAATATTTTAACCATTTACATTTGTAAATAAGATTTTAACAAGACCTAAAATATTGGCATATTTTCTTTCTGAAGTGCAAGGACCTAATTTGATGACATATCTTGCAGAAGTACATTAAGTAATGTTCTGATCAGTGCAATGAAGGAAAAAAAAGTTGAAACATGCTAATCAAAAATGCCATTTGTTAATTAAGACCATTGAAAGCATGAAGAGAAATCCAACAGAAAGTGAGATGTTCTTTGCCACCTGCGCACCAGATAGAGTGTTAACATCCAGAATATACAAAGAACTCAAAAGCATAACATTACAAATCCAAATAACCCAATAAATAAATAGACAAAAGAACTAACCAGATATTCCTAAGAAAAAGAAATACAGTCAAAAATATATGAAAAAATTCATCATCTCTAATAATAAAAAAAACCTACACTGAGATTTCATCTTATTCCAGTCAGAATGACAATCATAAAGAATATGAATGACAATAAATGCTGGCCAAAATGTAGGGGAAAAGGTACACTCTTACACTTTTGGTGGGACTGCAAATTCGTGCAACTATAGAAAGCAGTATGGAGATTCCTTAAAATCTATGAAGGGAACCATCATATAATCCAGCTATTCTACTCCTCATTATATGTCCAAACATTTAAAAGCAGAATACTACAGTGATACAGTCACATTAATGTTTATAGCTGTACAATTCACAATAGTCAAGCTATGAAATCAGCCTAGATGCATTTCAACAGATGAATCAATAAAGAAAATGTGGTGTATATACACAATACGGTATTACTGAGCCATCAAGAAGAATGACTTTATGACATTTGCTGGTAAATGGATGGATCTGGAGATTATCATGCCATGTGAAATAACACAATCCCAAAAAGTCAATGGTCAAATGTTTTCTCTGATATGGAAAAATGCTGATAAAAAATAAGTAGGGAAGGGAGAATAGAAGAAAGAACAATGGAGAAGACAAAGGGAAATGAAGGGAAGAAATGAAGGATGGGACAGGAAAAGACAGTGGAATAAATCTGACCCAAATTTCCTGTGTACATATATGGATATATCACAGTGAATCTCAGCATCATGTGCACCCACAAGATACTAATTTGCAAAAAGTCAAACTATAAGTAAATAGCAGAAATATCAGTAGAACAAAGGGAAAGGAACAAGGGGAGTGAGTAGGAGAGGGGATGGGGAAGTACTGGGGACTAAAATAGAACAAAACATATTCCATATTACTATAATTATGTCAGAATGAATCTTAATGTTATATACAACAAAAAAGAACCAATAAAGGGAGAAAAAATTGTTGTTTGTATTTTTCTTTAAATTTTATCTTAAAAATTTTAAATTTGTATAGAGGTTATAAAGTAAACACAAATCTCAACGATCTGCATATTAATAGAATACACAAGAAAAATATGCAGAACATCTTTTATATTGATGTTATTTGTAGATATTACTCTAAATATATCTGCATTATGAACTGTTTTCTAGTTGCTTTGAAGAGATGCTATGAAAGCTGAAATTCGTTCTACTTTACAAACGTCAATTGACCATGGATACGTTTACTTTAGGAAGATATAGAGGTGAAAAAGGAGATCCTCTACAACTAAAGAACATAAAAAATATAAATGGGCAGCAGTTAAACTCTGAAGAATTTCAGGGTATAAAAAGTCCACATTTTTGCAATTGTATGTGTACCCTCCAATATAATGTGTCCATATTCCACGTTCCCCTGATAATTTATATCAGAGTGCATGAAAACAATCTTAATATCCTGGAAAGAAGTGTAACATTAGTTAATTTGAATTCTAGATTTATGGTGATATTTAAAATACTTAGAAGGACATAAAATTTTTTAATAAAATGGACATGATCAAACAACAGTAGGCATAGTTATAAATGCTTTTTTTATTGATTGATGTGTGCACTTATCTACTTATCTCTTGGAATTAAGTAATGAGTTCCAGGATTTCCCATGTACACCAAAATCCACAGAAGTTTTAGTTTAATGATTTAAGTTTAGATGCTTATTAACTGGTATACAGTTGACATATAATTGGCAGGTATCACCTTGTATAAGTTATAAACCTAATATAATATAAATGTTATTATATTAAGTGATGATTATTTTACTATATTGTTTAAGATTTAATGGCAGGGAAATCAGTCTTTACCTATTCATTAAAGACAAAATTAAAACAAATATATTTTATCCATACTGTTGAATCTACAGATGTGAAACTCATAAACACAGAAGGCCAACTGTATGCATGGATTTCTATTTTACAATATTAACAATATGGGGAATATTAATGGATTTCAGAGGTCAATTAAACTTTCTCTCTTGGAAATATTGAATTATATTCTAGATAAGTCACATCCTAACTGGAAAAACTTAAATAGGCTATTGAAATTCTGAAAATTGAGTTCTTTACTTATAAATTATAGGATGCAATATAACCTCATAAATATAATGATCAATTAAGAATTTTGTATTAGCATATTATTTAGAAGAAAAAAGAAAACATGAGACAATGAAAACCAGTAAGATTTGAAGGTGGCAAACAAGAGAATTTTATCATGTATAGATTAGACACTTGAACATAAATTTTGAATGGCTAGTTGGAATTTTGTGACTGAAACTTAGGAGAGACAACAGTGCTTACAATATAAATTTTAAAATCTCAGCATATATCTGATCTTCAAAGCCATGAAACCAGATGAGTTCACAGGTCATAAATGTAGATGCATACACACACAAATACAGGTATTTTATTTTTAGGTATGTACATCAACACAATATGTTTGTGTGTTTATATGCATGTGTATATCATATATAGTTGTATTTATTTATATACATGTGCATATATATAAACACAATTGTTATATTGACAATATAATTTTTTTCTGCTAAGAATCAGAAAATTTCCTCAAATTACAAAATTTTCTTTTTCTGCAATCCTCACATTGGTGTATTACTTGGGAAGGGGTAGATACTTGTATAATAGAGAAAGCCAGCATCTATTTCTGACACATGGCTTGTGGCATGAAAGGACAAATTGAGCAAAAGGTCAATAGAGCAGAGCTGAGCACAAAATCTCTCCTGCTGTGAAACACAGACCTGCCATGGATGTCACATTCAGCTTCTTGACTAGCTTCAAAGTGTCACTCTAAACCATCCTCCCCATCAACTGCAAAGACAGCCTCACAAATCAACCTGACCAATAATACTGAATTTCTAAAGAAACACTTGAAAGCAGCTAAAGCCTGTAAGTGTTTCCTGGTTTATTACAGAGAATTTGCTCACAGGTATGCTAGGGCTCAATGTCAAGCATAAAAGATATAACTGAAGACAGTTATGAAAATTCACGCTTGGGAAAGTGGTAAGAAGATAGAACAAAAGTAAGAAGAAATCACTTTAAGAATTCAGAATATCTTTGCTTAGTGCATAGAATCACTATACCATGTACAGGCAGGTCTTGCCAACTGACTGGCACATGAACTCAAGTAGAAGCCCCTGGTACTGTGATATTTTCAGAAAATATTGAGAAAGGAAATACATACATCATGGTCCTCCTTAGTATGTCCTTTATCTTGATAATCATATATCACTGAGAAACACAAAATGTAGTGATCTCTTTATATTTTATTTATTTTGCATTACTGGGAATTGAACCCAGGGCCTCAGCAGGGGTGCTACCCCTGAGCTACATCCCCCTCCAGGTGATCTCTTTACATCACTGATTAATGCAATTACAATTATTTCCTTATTTTTTCTCATGTGAAAGAAAATAATTTTCTAAGTAAAATGTGACTTTAAAGTTGGGCTGGGGATGTGGTTCAAGCAATAGCATGCTCGCCTGGTATGCAGCCTGGGTTCGATCCTCAGCACTACATACAAAAAAGATGTGTCCACTGAAAACTAAAAAAATAAATATTAAAAAAGTTCTCTCTCTCTCTCTCTCTCTCTCTCTCTCTCTCTCTCTCTCTCTCTCTCTCTCTCTCAAAAAAAAAAAGTGACTTTAAAGAACTGTTCAAGTACTTTTCAAAAAATGGGGGAAAGTTATAAGACATTCTAGATGCAGAAGTAAAGATTTTGCTGAGAAGACAAAGAAATAAGATGATACAGCAGAAAACCTGTGAAGTTATTGAAATAGTAAGAGAGTAAGGGTTTTAGAACTACAAAAAAACCTATAGAGTAGGTTTCATCAAAGGCCTCCAGTATCAGTGATGAGGGAACTAATTAAATCTGTCACTAGATAAATCATGTTTGCCTTTGCCATAACTCTGCATGTGGGGAAAAAAATCTCACAAGGAATCAAAAGAAAAACTCTACAACTTTGACATTTTTGAACATGAATTTACGCGATTCTCATAATGTGAGGTTATCACAAGCCGAGAAAGTAGCAATTAAAAAATGATCCTGGTGTGGTGGAAACTCTTGGGGGGTCTATAAATCAAATGCAAAATTGCTCTGGAGGGACATATTAAACCATGTAGGATTTATAAAGGGTAAAATCAAAGGAGGATAGATTAAAATGTGCTCATAAGCTCAAAATCAGAAATTACAGAATTCATGGTAAGTGAAATTCAGCAGTCTCAGCACCAGGATAACTTAAGCTATAGGCTTAAAACCTCAAAGCAAACCCCAAGAGCATGAGATTCCAGGATGACAGAAAAACTACACACTTATGCACATATGCATATAATCAAAGTGTGTTTTAAAAGATTAAAGAGGTAAGAGTATGTTCTTGCTAAATAAAGTATGAGTGAAGAAACATAATATTAATTCATCAACCGATCAACTGGAGAAACAAAGAAGGAAGTTAATGTACCCCCACTGAGTGTCTAGAAACCACAGTAATTGGTGGCAATAAATTCTGAAAGGTGAAGAAAAGTGACCTTAAAACCAGAGGACTGTTTGAAAGTCTAATTGAGAAGAAATTATGTTTAAGTGTCCTCTCCCCACTCCATACAGGCAGGAGACTGAAACCTCCCTACTTAAAAGAAGACTGCAATATTATGTTCTGGAGCACATAAAATAGAAATTCTCTTGCCTGGGAAGAAAAGTTGAAGATTGAGAGACTGAACTATACACAGAAGCATTAAGTGGTAGTCAAGTACTTGTTATATTTGGTGTTCTAACTGGAAACAGGTATTCATTGCTCAGACAGGAAATATGAGATGTACATTATCATTTTTACAATATATGACCAGTCCAAGGACCAAGTGAAAAATCAATCTTAAAAATATCTTCAGTAGTGACTTCTGTAATAATAAATGCCAGAAAGATCATCATACAGCAAATGAAGCACTGTGAGCAATAGCCTATCTTGTATATAGGGAATAGATCAAGATTACCAGGAAAACATGAATTAAAAAAAATAGAGAGAGAGAGAGAGAAATGAAATAAATCTGAAAAAAAAGAAAATTTGAGAGAATCAGTGTACTCAGGGAGAACACATGTTAGTCGATACCCTTGCTATGGTTTGGATATGCTTTTTGTCTGTTCGCCAAAGATTCATGATATGGGAAGTGCTGGAACATTTAAGAAGTAGAGCCTGTTGGGATGTTGTTGTCACTCCTGACCTTAGAAGAGATGAATGTAGTGCTAAAGGGATGCTGATTAGTTATTGCAAGAAGATGGTTTTAGAAGAGCCAGCCTGAACCCTCCCTCCTTGCTGGCTTCCTGTCTCCCTTGTCTCTCCCTCTTGCACACACTCCATCCTGAAACCATCCACCATGAGGCTCTCATCAGAGGATGAATAAATGAGGTCATTCCATCATGTACTTCCAATTTCCAAAACTTTGAACTAAATATAGCTATTCTTTATGTATTACAAAAGTCTTTCAGTGTTTATTTACAGCAGTGAACACTAAGCTAGTAGAAAAACTAAAGATATAATAGAACATTCTATCTATCAAAGAATAAGACGTAATATGCCATCTATGCACAGAAAATACAAAATTCCTATCAGACAGATATACCATTTCTTAAAATGGATATAAACACAGGACATACAAGGGAAATATATATGAAGAATATCTAACTTAAAATCTACTGTTCAATAGAAAAAGTGAATACAGTTTTTATTTCATACCTGAGTTTAGGGGCATAACATTCAAAGTTTCATTACTAGTGATATTACTTGTATACTTATCTAAGATATTATATATGGAGTTAAGGAACTTCCATTCTGTGATAGCCATGGAAGTATATTACTCAAAACTCTTTTTGAGAAATAACCTCCATTGCAAAAAAAGTAATATCAATTGATAATTTCCAGCTGATGAGGGTCTACCAGGACACTTGGTGAAAGGTACCCTGCTCCCAGACTACTCCCAGCTGAGGATTGAACATGATGGGAACACTTGAGATGATGCCCTCCTGCCTGTGAATTCTCTTATGGCCCAGCCCTTTCTTGGGGCGTCCATCAATCTCATCAATATTTTATCAGAGCAGTTCTGCACATTGAAACTTCCTATACAAACTCTTTCCTATCTTCTCCTCTGGATCTTGGTCTGGGGCTTCCTCTCTCCTATTCCCTTTCTTCACTATATATCAAAGCATAGAATTCTATACCTAATATATTTTTTTAAATTTTAAATTTATTTATTTATTCTAATTTGTTATATATGACAGAAGAATGCACATTAATTCATAGTTCACCCATAGAGCACACTTATCCATATTTCTGGTTGTACACAAAGTAGAGTCACACCATTTGTGTCTTCATACATACATTCAGGGTAATGATGTCCATCTCATTCCACCATCTTTCCTAACCGGAGGCCCCTTCTGTTCCCCTCTCTCCAATTTGCCCTATCTAAAGATTCCCTATTCCTCCCATCCCCACCCCCATCCTCATTATGAATCAGTACCCTCATATCAGAGAACACATTCATCCTTTGATTTGGAGGGATTGTCTTACTTCACACTTAGCATGATATTCTCCAACTCCATCCATTTACCTACAAATGCCATAATTTTAGTTTCTTTTAATTCTAAGTAATATTCCACTGTGTATATACACCACAGTTTCTTTATCCATTCAGTCTATTGCACGACATCTAGGTTGGTTCCACAATTTAGTTATTGTGAATCCTGTTGTTATGAACACTGATGTGGCTGCATAAGAGTGGTATGCTGTTTTTAAGTCCTTTGGGTATAAACCAAGGAGTGGAACAGGTGAATACAATGATGGTTCCATCACAAGTGTTCCAAGAAATCTTCATAATGCTTTTCATATTGGTTTTTCCAATGTGCAGTCCCACCAGCAATATATGAGTATGCCTTTATCGCCACATTCTCACCAACATTTATTGTTGTTTGTATTCTTAATAGCTGCCATTCTGACTGGAGTGAGTTGAAATCTTAGAGTAGGTTTGATTTGCATTTCTCCATTTGTTAGAGATGTTGAACATTTTTTCATATATTTATTCACTGATTATATATCATTTCTGAGAAGTGTCTGTTCAATTCTTTGGCCCATTTATTGATTGGGTTATTTATTTATTTAGTATTATGATTTTTGACTTCTTTATATATCCTATAGATTAGTGCTATATTGGATATGTGTGTGGTAAAACTTTGCTCCCATTCTATAGGCTCTCTTTTCACTCACTGATTATTTATTTTACTGAGAAGAAGCTTTTAAGTTTGAATCAATCTCATTTATTGATTCTTGATTTTTATCTCTTGTGCTTATAGGAGTCTTGTTAAGGAAATCAGGACCCAATCTGACATGATGAAAATTTGGGCCTCCTTTTTCCTCTATGAGGTACTGGGTCTCTGGTCTAATTCCTAGATACTTGATCCACTTTGAGTTGAGTTTTGTGCGCTGTGAGAAATAAAGGCGTAATTTCATTTTGCTGCATATGAATTTCCAGTTTTCTTAACACCATTTGTTGATAAGGTTATCTTTTCTCCAATATATTTTTGTTGCAGCTTTGTATAGTATGAGATAATTGTATTTATGTGAGTTTGTCTCTGTATGTGCTATTCTGTACTATTGGTCTAAATGTCTATTTTGGTGCCAATAACATGCAGTTTTTGTTACTATTGCTCTGTAGAATAGTTTTAGGTTTGGTACAGTGATTCCATCTGCTTCACACTTCTGGCTAAGAATTGCTTTGGCTATTCTGGGTCTCTTATTTTTTCAGATGAATTTCATGACTGCTTTTTCTATTTCTATGAGGAATGTCACTGGGATTTTGATCGGAATTTCATTAAATCTGTATAGGGCCTTTGGTAGTATGGTAATCTGCCTATTCAAGAACAAGGGAGATCTTTTTTATCTTTAAGGCCTTCTTTAATTTCTTCCTCCAGAGTTCTCTAGTTTTCTTTGTAGAGGTCTTTCACCTCTTTTTTTTTTTTAAGGCTATTGGAATGGGATAGTTTTCCTAGTTTCTCATTCAGAGGATTTGTCACTGATAAACAGAAATGCATTTAATTCGAGGGTGTTGATTTTATTTCCTCCTACTTTGCTAAATTCATTTGGTAGTTCTAGAAGTTTTATGGTGGAATTTTTTGGATCTTCTAGGTATAGAATCATGTCACTGGCAAATAGTGATAATTTGAGTTTTTCTTTTCATATCTGTATCCCTTTAATTTCTTTCATCTGTCTAATTGCTTTGATTAGAGTTTCAAGTCCTATACTAAATAGAATTGGTAAAAGAGGGCATCCCTGCCTTGTTCCAGTTTTTATAGAGAATTCTTTCAATTTTTCTCCACTTAGAATAATGTTGTCCTTGGGCTTAGCATAGATAGCTTTTACAATGTTGAGATATGTTTCTATTATTCCTAATTTTCTAGTGTTTTGAACATGAAGGGATGCTATATTTTCTTTAATGTTTTTCTGCATCTATTGAGATGATCATATGATTCTTATCTTTAATTCTATTGATGTGATGAATTACATTTATTGATTTCCATATGTTTAACCAACTTTGCACCTCTGGGAAGAACCCCACTTGATTGTGGTGAACTATCATTTTAATTTTTTTTTTTTGTATTTGATTTGGCAGAATTTTATTGAGAATTCTTGCATCCATGTTCATTAGATATATTAGTCTGAAGTTTTCTTTCCTTGATGTGTCTTTGACTGGTTTTGTAATTAGGGTGATATTGGGCTCATGGAAGGAGTTGGATGTGTTCCCTCTTTTACTATTTCATGAAATAATTTGAGGTTTACTGACATTAGTTCTTCTTTAAAAGTCTTGTAAAACTCAGCCTTGTATCCATCTGGTGCCTGACTTTTCTTGGTTGGTAGGCTTCTGCCGCAGTCAGGCTGCAGCAGAATAGCTGGGGGGTGACGAATAACTTGTGTACGTTGATACAGCAGGAATAGGAGCCATTTATTGTAGGGCAACAGAGCTATTTATACATTTTGCACAGCTTATCTTAATTAGCATAAACTAGATACATCAATCAACCAATAAGTCATCTCCAAACTTAATGGCTCAATTTTGTTACTTCTCAAACCACTCCCTCTGACATTTTGCCAGGCACCATCCAGACTTGTTTACGAACTCTAACATTTCTCTGGCAAAATACCAGGTGTTATTTTTGACTTATTTGCAGACCTTAACAGGCTTCTGATGGTGTCTTTTATTTCATTGATTGATATTGATCTGTTGAACTTGTGTTTATCATCGTGATTCAGTTTGGGCAAATCAAATGAATCTAAATATTTGTTGATGCCTTCAATATTTTCTATTTTGTTGGAATACAAATTTTTAAAAATAACTTATAATTATCTTCTATATTTCTGTAATGTCCATTGTAGTATTTCTTTTTCAGGACAGATTTTATAATTTGAGGATTCTTTCTCCTTCACTTCATTATCATAGCAAAGGGTTTATAAATTTTATTTATTTTTCAAATAACCAACTTTATGTTTTCTCAGTGTTTTTTTTTCAATTTCATTGATTTCAGCTCTGATTTTAATTGTCTCCTGTCTTCTACTGATTTTGGTGTTGATTTGTTCTTCTTTTTCTAGGGTTTTAAGATGTAATATTAGGTCATTTATTTTTTGACTTTTTCTTCTTTTAAGGACTGAACTTCATGAAGTGAACTTCTCTCTTAGTACTGTCTTTATAGTGTCCCAAAGATTTTCATATGTTTTATCAGTGTTCTCATTTACCTCTAAGAATTTTTTAATCTCCTCTTTGATGTCTTCTGCAATTCATTATTCATTCATATTACTTAGTGGTACAGATGCTTCTATTTTTTAATCATTAATTTTGAATTTTATTCCATTAGTATCTAATAGAATTCAAGATAGTACCTCTTCTGTTTTTTGCATTTGCCAAGTGCTGCTTTGTTGCATAACACATGGTGTCTTTTAGAGAAGGATCTATGTGCTGCTGAGAAGAAAGCATATACTCTTGTTAAAGGATGAAATATTCTATATATGTCTGTTAAGTCTTAGTAATTTCTTGTATTATTGAGTTCTACAGTTTGTTTGTTTAGTTTTTGTTTGGAACACCTATGAAGTGGTGAAAGAGGTGGATAAAAATCACCCAGAATTATTGTGTTGTGGTCTATTTGACTCTTGAACTTGAAAAGAGTTTTTTTTTTTTTTTATGAACATAGATGCTCCATTTGGGGGGGTATATATATTTATAGTCTATTTTATTTAATATGAGGATGGAAACCCCTACTTGTTTTCACAGACCATGTAAGTGGTATGTTTCTTCCAAGTTTCACCTTCAGTCTGTGGATGTGTTTTCCTATTAGATGAAGCTCTTGAAGCCCACATAGTGTTGGGTCTATTTTTTTTTCTTAATCCAATCTTCCAGTCTATGTCTTTTGATTGGTGTGTGTAGGCCATTAACATTCAGGGTTATTATTGAGACATGCTTTGTATTCACGGTCATTTTTCTTTATTTTTTGTAATTTAACTTTTACTTGTTTTCCCTTTTGATTGCCTTTTTTCCTTTAGTGTAATATCTCCTTTTGCTCATTTTCATATTTTTTCCCATTTTCTCATTATCCAATACATTGCAGAGGATGTTCTGTAGTGTAGGCTTTCTCATTTTAAATTTTTTTAACTATTGTTTATCATGGAGATTTTATTTCATCATAAAATCTAAATCTTACTTTTGGTGGATATAAGATTCTTGGTTGATGTCCATTTTCTTACAGAGCTTGGTATACGTTGTTTCAGGATCTTCTAGCTTTCAAGGTCTGGGTTGAAAAATCTGCAGAGGTCCTAATTGGTTTTTCCATATATAATCTGATTCCTTGCTCTTGTGGTTTTTACACTTCTCTTATTATTATTTATGCTAGGCGTTTTAATTATAATGTTTCTTGGTGTAGATCTGTAATGATTTTGTACATTTGGTGTCCTATAAGCCTCTCATATTAATTTCATAATTCATTCTTCATGTTTGGAAAATTTTCTGACACTATTTTATTGAATAGATTATTCATTCCTTTGATTATAACTCTATGTCTTCCTCTATCCCAATAATTCTTAAATTTGGTCTTTTTATATTATCCATAATTCTTAAATGTTCTGCTTATTGTTTTTTGCCATCCTCCTTGTATGTTCATCTTTATTTTCAAGATTGTATATTTAGTCTTCATTGTCTGGGGTTCTGTCTTCCATGCAATGTAGTCTGTTGATGGTGATTTTTATTGAGTTTTTAATTTGTTTTATTGTATCCTTCATTTCAAGGATTTCTGTTTTTTTCCAAGAACCTCTATCCTTTATGGAAGTAATCTTTTGTTTCCTGTATTTGTTTATGTAGCTCTTTTTCAAAATGATATTTTGTAGCCTGTATTTTCTCTCTTATATCATTCACATAACCTTTTAATTATTATGTACATTCTGAACTCCTTCTCTGTCAGTTTTTCTGCTGTGCTGTCCATGAATTGTAATAATGTAATATCTTTGTTTGTTTGGGGGCATTTTTCTTTCCTTTTTTTCATATTGTTTGTGTGTCAGTTTTTACCCTATAAGCTTATAGTGTCCCTGAAGGTTTCCAATAACTCTCCTTTAAGGGGGAGATAATATTAACAGATCCGAATACAAACAATATACAGCCTGAAACCAAATAGCTGCTATTAAGGTGTTTACAATTGTGTCACAATATACAGAAATGGTAAGTTCAATTATTATTTGCAAAAGAAACAATAAGTTTTCAAAAGGGTCTTGGTGGACCAAGAAAGAACCAGGGATTGGGTGTATTATGTGTTGTTAAGGAGGTCGGAGATGAGGATATAATGTAATTAGATCTTAGAAAGCATGAAAGAGGAATATACTGAAGCTGGCTAATAGAAAGAAAAAAAGGGATAAAGTGATTTTGAGGAGACAAATAAGTGGGAAGACAATAGAGAGAGGACAGAAAACAAACAACAATTTAAAAAAAAATTAAAAATATAAAAATAGGAGATAACAGAATACACAACACAAATGTAATATACTATTCAAACATCCCAGTCCTAGGTAGTCTAATTCATGAAAGAATTAGACTTTGGTTTCATAAATGTGGGGGATGTGAGGGTGGGAGAAGAGAGAGACAGAGAAAAGAAAAGAAAAAATAAAGGAAAAGGAAAAAATCCCAAAGGAAAAATACGAGGATTGTATCTTGTTGGATTTCAGTATCTTTCTGCTTCCCTTCTTATCCAATAGGTGGGGTTGTCTGTTGTTTGCTGTATCTCTACCCTGGGGATGGTGATGGTTATCAGGGTGAGAGGGTTGGCCTTAGCGACAGAGGTCCTGGAGGTGGGATATAATACTCGCCAGTCCCTGATAGGAGACTGCAACCCAAGGATCTCTTTTGGGGCCTGCTCCTGTGATGTGCGCCTGGTTTTATCTCCTTATATCACATGTTGACCTCACAATTCATTTGTGTTCTCTAATTTATTTTCTAAACTGTATCTCACTTACCACTTCCCTTTCTACTTCCCAAGCAGGAGCCACTGTCTCCAGAGGGCCGTGCTCTGGGGGCTGAATACCTGCCTTGAAAAACTGTTTTGTGGGGCTGGGGACGTGGCTCAAGTGGTAGAGTGCTCCTCTGGCATGCGTGCGGCCAGGGTTCGATCCTCAGCACCACATACAAACAAAGATGTTGTGTCTGCCGATAACTAAAAAATAAAATATTAAAATTCTCTCTCTCTCCCTCTCTCTTAAAAAAAAAAAGAAAAGAAAAGCTGTTTTGTATTGGGCAATTCAGGACCAGGCTTTGCAAGCTACAGACAGTCCACAAAGCTGCTAGCACTGTGAGGGGTTAGTGGGTGTGGGGGAGCTGGGAACTATATGTACCTTGATGTTGCTTTTAGTCTCCAGCAGGAGTCCCAAACTGGGAGTTACCTCAGCTAAAGATGTTGACAAAGTTTTCCCAAGATGGAGGCAGCTGCTTTCAGAGATGGGATGTGGGGTCAGATGGGGACAGGTGGTGTTCAGAGATGCAGCTATGTAGCCTGCAGCATTGTGACTGGCGTCTGTCTCTAGACTCTGTCCATTGTTCCCAGGTGCAGGCTACCGCATGTAGGGGACTATAGCATTCATTGTAGTGAATGAGTAGAGGCAACCAGGGAAACTTCACATTGGAAGATGGGAATCCACACAGGGGAGGCAGCAGCATGCTCCGGTGGGCTAGAGTACAGGAGTCCTGGGCTGATGCTGAGGCCATATGCAGCAAGGCAGCCAGAATTCATGTGTGGGAGCAAATGTTGCAGGACCTCTAATAATAGAGAAACTATAATCCCATTACTTGAATTCCAGGTCTCAGAGTGACACAGAATACAGCCTCCCTCTAGCCCACCATCTTGGATTTCTCCCTACCCCTAATATTATTTCAACTGAAAACAAACACGTATTTTCATGCCATATGAAACAGCATAAAATTTGTCACAAGAAGAATTGTACTAAAGAAACTTAAAATGTAATTCTTTAGGTTAAAAAAATAAGATTGCATGATTAGATAGAAAACAAAAATCAATCTCCACAAAAGAATCAAGTGTGCTGTGAACAAACCTGGGTCAGGAAATGTACTCAAGGAGTGTGATTGCTAGATTATATGATAAGATTATGCTTAATTTTAGAGAAATGGACAAACTGTGTTTCAAAGTAGCTATACCATTTTATATTTCCACAAGCCATGGGTAAGATTTTCAGTTGCTCCAAATCTCCACCAGCATTTGATGTGGTTAATGTTCTGGATTTTGTCCAATCTAAGAAAAGTATAGTAGTATGTTGTTACTCTATTAATAAAGTTACTTTAAATTTGCCTCATTGGACATTAATAAAGGTTTCTAGCCTACTTATCATTATTGCATAATATATTATTTTTCAAATATTTTATTTTCAACCTGACTTTGTATTTATATGTTTCTTATATCCAACATATAATGTGTTCTTCCTTGTTCATGAAGTCCAACATCTTTCTTTTATAATTGAAAAATAATTCAAATGTAAAATTAATAAGTAATATGTTTAAATCTCCTGACATGGTATGTGGTTTTTATATATGCCATTTATTCTTTATTTATATTATTTGTGATATATACATTCTTTCTTATAATGTGCCCTTTTTGAATTTTTTTACAATTTTTTCTTGTTCTGGATATTTCAACATGCAAGTGATATTATTGTATAATAATTATTAGAAACTAATAACAGTGAATGTCTGTATTTATTGCCAAATTTTCATGACTTCCTGTCTAATATTTCACTTTTTCTTTTAATTTAATTTTTTAAATGTATTTTATTTTATTTAAAAATAATCAGCTTTCTAATAATTTTTAAACTGTAAATATAAAATATAAATACAAAAATAACATTTTATATTTTCCTTGGTACAGTCCTTTCTTGGAGTAATTCATTACCTAGTGTAAGTTTAACTTTCTATCAATTAGCTTTAATCTTCAACTTAAAAACAAACAAACAAACATCTTTTACCATTTTTTTGTAATGAATTTTCCTGAATAAAACATAAACCTGTTAAAAATTAAAACATTCTTTTATTGAATGTAAAATTTTAGATTAGATTTTTTTTCTTTTTTTTTTTTGGTGCTCATAAGTCATTAGTCATTCTCTGTGTTATTTTCTTTGATGCAATAATTACTTTCCCCTTGCCACTTAAGGTTTTACATTGCAGGGGTGGGGTGGGGGTTAAACAATTCAGTTGTAACATGCTAAGTAAGATTGCATTTGAATATCATTTACATGAGGGTTGCCTGAATTCCTTGGATATATAATTAATATCTTTTCTCTGTTAAGATATTATATTCATTTTCTTTCTTTTTTTTTTTTTTTTAATTGGGTACCAGGAGTTGAACTCAAAAGCAATCGACCACTTAGCCACAACCCCAGCCCTATTTTTTTTAAATTTTATTTAGACACAGTATCTCTCTGAGTTGCTTACAACTTTAATTCTATGAGGGTCGGCTTTGAACTCTCAATCCTTTTGCCTAAATCTCTAGAGATGCTGGAATCACAGGTATGTGCCATCGCTCCTGGACCCATTCCTTATATCGTCAAATATCTTTGCCATCATATTCCAATTACTGTTACTCTGGGAAACCAGTTGAATATAGGCTAGGGTATTTGATATTGTAGCATATTGAAAATGGTTTGTTCTGCTTTTCTTTCTTACTCCCTTTTTCCTTTCTGTTCTACTTTGTCTTCATTGCTTTTTCTTCATGTGGGTGTGTGTCTATTCAAATTTATTAGATTCCTTATTTGTAATCCAATCAGTATTTAAGTCTACTAGAACAAAATATTAAAAGTCAAACAGAGAATAAGAGTAAAGAAACCAAAGAAATATTATAATAACTGTAATGCCATGGAAATGATTAACCTGCATGTAACCTATCTCAGAATATAAAAAGAAATAGTTTGTGAAATTTGGTAGAGGCATTAACTTTTTTGAATACCATACCAAAACATACATTTTAAAAACTTTGTAAAAAACAAGCAGGAAAAATATAAATAAAATGGCATGCATTAACATTAGGATAAATATTTTGAATTAAAATAATAACTTTTTTTAAAAAAAATACCAGGTTAAAAAGCAGACTTTTTAATAAAGAATCAGTAAAATTAACAGCCAAGTTATCAGCTGAATCTATTGAATCAAGGGGAAAATGGAATTATATCATTACAGCAGAATAAAAAGTAATTGTTAATGAAAAATTCTGTAAACAGTGAATAGGTCTTCCAAACTTAAGATGTTTTTACAATATTTTGATACTCCAACATTAAAAATAATTTTTACCAGCTTATGCACTCCAAAATAAAATTTTATGCAATAAAATGTTTATTACAATCAGATATAAGAATTAAGAAAAAATATACTTTTATAAGGAACTAAATGTTAAGAGAGAAAAAATAGAAATTTTCAAATAAATAGGCTAAGTAGATGAATAGGTGGGTGGAATGAATTTAAATTAGATTAATTAACACATATGCATTCAACAATACAGGAAAAATATAATTATTTATCTACCATATTACATCTAAATTAACTTCATGTTAAATGTGATAAAATTATTGGAATTAAAAGAAACCAGAAAATTTCAGAGAAGTGAGGTATTCAAGTGCAATGGATACAGAAGCAATACTTTGATGGAGTCAACTGAAGAATACTTTGTTGGTTAAGTTTATCTGAAGTGAATTTTAGCTGGGAATATAGCTGAATGATTCAGCTCTTGCCTAGCATATGCCAGGCCCTTGGTCCAGACCCCAGTACTGTCAAAAGAATAAAAATATATAAGTGAATTTTAAATATTTGGCAATATCCAAGGAAGAGAAGAAAATATACAATGGCAAAATAAAAGCAAAACCATCAATAGTTCCTGTAATTTTATTTCAACATGTGCCTGGTTAGTAACTTCCTCTGCATTCATATCTCAAAAAGGCAAGGTTACCAAAATTCTAACTCTAATTTTCTATACCCATTTAGCATGCACTTATTCTATTGGTTTATGATAATATAATTACCAATCCTTAATTGTCAGCTCCACAGCTACTTGTCTATAGAATATCAGCATCATTTTGTCATTCTAGACTTTTGACTGTATTATCTTTCTATCCAGTGTTTTGCAGCCTCTTGTGATGTAATGCTTTATATGTGTCTTAATTCACAGCCTATTCTGTCAATTAAAATGTTACTAGACAGGGTCCTATTATAGTAAAGGATCCAAAAATTTAGGACATGGTTTTGGAACAAAAGTGTGACTACTACATAATCACACCTTTAAGAGATCAATGGTTACAGGCACTGGAAAGGCATCATTTTTTTTTTTTTGTCTAGTATAATACATTGATTTATTCCAAATAAAATATCTGTATAAATTATGTTAATCCATCGTATCATTTTTTTATGCCTTTGGCACTGTTATTTTTTCTCTGAAACTTTGAAAAACATTTTAATGTGCTTTTAAGAACTCTTCTAAAATAGGTAACAAGATGTCAACTCAATATATAATTTAAAATGAGTAAAGTTGCTGGGCATGGTGGTGAACACCTGTAATCCCAGAGACTCAGGAGGCTGAGGAAAGTAAATCCCAAACTCAAAGCTAACCTCAGCAACTTAGTGAGGCCCCAAGTAACTTAGTGAGACCCTGTCTAAAATAATTAAAAGAGTTGGAGATGTAGCTTCATTGTTAAGCACCTCTGGTTTTAATCCCTGGTACCAAAAAAATAAAAATAAAAATAAAATGAGTAAAGTTTAGTATTCTAAATAATTCAGGAAATTCAAACTTCTAAACCAAAGAGATTTTATTTCTTTCAAACTCTTTCTGTTATTAACCATTCTTTCACATACCTACATACCTTTTCTCAGCAGTCAAATAACAGATTCTTCCTTTTTCAGATTCCCATATTAGAAAATAGCCTGTATCCATAATTCCAAGGTTGAAGTATCCATTGTATTAGAGAACACAAATCACAGGTGGAATCTGAAAGTGTTAATTCATTATGCAAAGAAGTACTTATTTGTATATACTGTGTTCGATTCTCATCTCTGGATTAATAAGTTAGGAATAAAAAATGATGTGAACCTATTCTAATATGGAGAGCCCCACAGTTAAACATGAAGTTAAAATGAAAATAAAAGGAGAGTTCCTAGAATCTCATGTGGAAAAATAGTTTCCAGAAAATGAAAAAGATCAAGAGTTACATAAACATAATTTGTTATTCCACTATTCCTCTTATCATTATGAGATTCCTTTTTTGTTTCCTTAGAACTTTTTAGTATAAAACTGTCTTATTGACTGATTAGTTATCAGTGCTCTAAATTTTACAAATGTTGTATATTAGTAGAATTTTTTTTATTATTTTCTAGAAATGTTTAACAGAAGTAAATTAAATAAAACAATTAAGAAATCACTTATTTTTCCAAAGATTAAATGTTATTCTTTGGTTAGGTAAGTTGTGATGTTTTTGAGAGTAAATGAAAATATATATGAGAGAAAGAAGTGATTTTGATAAGGATTCTATAGGATGCTCTATATATGAATATATACATTTTAACATCTTCATTAAAAGTTTTCACTTTTAATTCTTTTTTTTTCCTCTTAAATATTATGTTATTTGCTTTGCCTATTTAAAATTATATTTAAATGCAGTTCCCTTAGTCCTTACAAGCTGTTGATCTAGGAATAATTATCTCTCTTAAAAGAATGGTAAATCAGCTGTGCACAAATATTCATGTCTGTGTTTGTAAACAAATAAAAAGGTGGAAGATAGATGCAAAATAAAAATAGGTATTTTTTTTAAAGCAAAAGCACAAGTTTCTTGTTTTCTTCACATTCCCCAGGGTTGAACTCTGTAAGGGATGACTGGGAGTTGTGTGTCTAGTATCAAAAAAAATGAAGTTACCTGCATAAAGCAAAGTGCATTAAAAAGTGGGTGGTGGCAGCTTTCCCTACTGTCTTTGGGGAGCAAACATTTCATTATCATATGAATAGTATGGAAAGTTCCCAGTATGTACTATATTTACATGTATCTGCATTCAAATACATGTAAATATAGTACATAATCATCTTGGTTCCTTTTGCCAAAATCTATTTGTCTGATATGTAAGAACATTTTCAGGCTGAATAATTCAAATTGTTTTTTTCAGACGTTCCTGCAATTCCCTGGGTTGTTAGTGTTTTATAGAGCAGTTACACACCTGGAATAATCCAAAATCCCAGATGTGGCAACACTGTATCTGTACTAAACAAGTTATTACAACAAACAAACTCCTCAGTGGAAAAAATGAATAATACTGGATCTGAAGAAAATTAGTTTTAGAAGGTACCAGTTCACTTTGATGTATTCAGTACATAAACAAGATGGAATGTGTTGGTTACTGACAGAGTACCTAAGACATCAAATAACTATTTCCAAATTGCTTTGCATCTTTGCTTCAGAGTGACTTGATTTATTGTTTTAAAAATGTGTTTAACTGATGCTGTCATAGTCTTTTATCCAATTGGACTCCTACCCAATACTGTGATGTAAACTGCATATCGGTAGCACTAAACAAATTTTAAACAAAGAAAATATTGTGGGGTTTTGATATCTTGCTATGATGACAGTAGAAAAAAACAGATTGCAGAAGTTATATTAATTCCCAGGTACACTTCTGTAGTGTCCTTTTGTAGAAATAAAATGAGAACCAGTTCTTCTTTGGCAAAATACTTGGGTAAAATGTAATTTCATGATTATAAAAATATCAGTCCATTGAACTCTCAAAGTTTATAAAATCTACAGTTAATTTTGTGTTTTGATGTATCATTTAATCTTATTATAATAGGTTATAATTGCATATGTTTTTGACCTAAGACTTCCTTGTATATTTGTACATTACACTTATTACCCCCAGGATTACTTTATTCTAGACTACGGTTTTATTGAAGTGAAGGGAAATGGTGAAGTATCTCAATGCTAAACCCGAATTACACGGTGTGTCTTCAGTAAGCAAAATGCATCATGATCATGAGGATCATATCACAGACAAATTGCAACAACAAAGATATTGAGTGTTCAGCATGTGCTAGAATATTTCTAGGTCTTTCTACATATTAACCCATATAATTCTTGAAAAAGAAATTAGCAAAGTACTATTTGTATCCACCTTATCAAGATGAGGAATCAGAGTGAGGAGAAAGTTAAATGACTTACTCAAGTTCACCCAGCAGTAAAGGGTAGGACCAGGGGGAAATATCTCAGCAGTCTGTCTCATGCTCTCCTCCTCTTAAACTTCCTGCTTGTCTCTTTTTTCCTGCCCAGGCCCCAGACCTACTCCTACCACTTGGTATTATAAGCAGGTTGACGTAGAGCTCACCTGTACTCATGCAGCAATTCAGCTGTTTCCTGTGACTTACATCCAGATGCTTTCCACAAGGTGTTCCCTTTGTGGTGTCACCTTCTTTATTTTTGACCTTCTTTATTTTTGAAGCCTTAGAACATTCCTGGATGAAAAATTCATATGCAATAAACTGGGGTTAAACAATAGATGATAGTGTGAACAACCAAATTTTGTTCAACATATACTGAATATGATATAGATAAAAAAAGAAAAAAAAACATTAAATAAAAACTACTGAAAGGGCATTCTGCTATGAACGTTACAGTTGTTACTAAGAAAATTAGGTATATTTATATGATCTTGATACAGAAAACTTTTTTAAGTTATTTAAATTTCATGATAACTAAGGCTTGAAGTAGACCACATTTATGATTTTCATTATGTGGAATATCAGTCCCTTTAATTCTCAAAAATTCTAACCCTAGATCTGTTTGTGGAAACAATTTAACCTAGGTGCACAACTGTAATCCCAGCAGCCTGGGAGGTCAAGGCAGGGCAATCTTGAATTCAAAGCCAGCCTGAGCAACTAAGCAAGGCCTTAAGCAACTCAGGGAGACCTTGTCTCTAAATAAAGTACAAAAATGGCTGGGGATGTGGCTTAATGGTTAAGTGCCCCTAGGTTCAATCCCTGGTAACAACAACAACAAAATCAATATAATTTTTTTTTCTATTATTGAATTTGACTGGTTATGATGAATCCTTTCTGCTTTCAAGTGTCACTTTTTAAAATTCCACATGAAACAATGTTACTCTGTTGTTCTTATATAATTTCTGTTTTTCTGTATTCTGCTTTAACTTTCTAAATATCTAGACTTTCATGAATTCAATTTCCTTGGTCTATTGTCTGTTGCTATCACAGATTACCTGAATGTAAATAATTTATAAAGAAAACAAGTTTATTTAGCTCCCAGTTCCAGATGCTCAAGAGTACATTGCTGACATTTGTGTAGGTATGACCAGGACCTCATGGTAAATGGCCTCATGATTGCAGGAGCACAATTGAGAATGAGGATTTTAGGGAGGTTCCAGGCTTTCCTGCAGCAACTCATAGTATCCTGAGCTAATCCAGCCCACCATAGTTGCATTAATCCCTTCCAGGATACACCCAATTTAATTACTTTACAATAATCACAGCTTAAAAAATTCTACTCCAATACCACCATCACACTGGAGACCAAATATTGTGTTATCATTTATATCTAAATAAATAAGTTCATTTTTACTACTAAATCACTATTATCATGTGTGTGGACATTTGTTAATTTATTTATATGTATATTAAATAGGATATTTTATTTCACTTTTTTCTATTCCTTACCATTTATAATAGAGTAAGGTGTGTGACAAGCTAAATTATAAGAATTTATTCTTTTGTGTAGTTTGTGTAAAGCTTTTTTTTAAAAAAATTGAAAAGCCTTTTCAATAATTCCAATGACAGTATCTTTGAAAAATTTGTCATTTCACACTTGTATTATTTTAGGTAATTTATTCACGACCATAAATTTCTGTGGACATAGACACAGCAATGAGAGGCACTGATCCCAATTAGAGAAATGACTAGAGGATCTAACATTATCTTATATGTGCTACCACTTATCATATGGGGTTAATAATGGATAACTCAAATGACTGCAGATGCTTAGTCACAATTTATGTAACTAATGTGTTCACTAGTGTCTAACATATATCAAGTATTTATTAAATATGCTTTTGTAGTATTTACTTAGACTGACTTCTGTCAGTCAATAAGGGAATGTTCTAAGTATGCTTTTATGCCAAGAACTGTGTGAGGAATGGAAATGGAAAAAGTAATTCACTAAAAAATTCTCTACTTCAGGTAGCTTGCCGACTAGGGGACACAGGCAGTTCAGATGGTGATACAGAACAAGATGCTAAATATTGAAATGGAACTGCTGATGATCCCACAACCATAAATTTCTGTGGACGTGGATACAGCAGTGAGAGGCACTGATCCCAATTAGAGAAATGACTAGAGGAGCTATCATTAATAGGAACGGACAAGAAAAGCAGCTATATATACACGAAGAAAATAATGTGGCGAGTTTTCAAATCATCAACCTAAGCAGAGCAATCTAGAGGACCCTTAAGATACATGTCAGAATCCAGAAGTTTGTTCTATCATACTTGGGAATATAATTGACATTTAGAGCTGATTACAAGCAAAGAGGGAAAATAGAGTGAAACAGGAAGGTGCCTGTTGCAGAGGAAATGTTGTCTTTTTACCTACCTCATTTTTTCCACTGTGCAGCCCGTTCACATAGAATCTGCACTTCTTCCAAGGAAATGATTGTCTTTCATTTCTATAACTGTCTTAACACTTGAATTTTTTAAAACATAAAAATAACCTGTATTGGCTATAATATTCACATTCCACCTTTTGGCAAAAAAGAAAAAAAAGGAAAAAGTTGAAAAGATTAGAACTTCAAGTTATTCTAAAAATTTCACAGAAAGATTTAAACTTTTTTATTTTGGCTATGGTTTTCTCGTGCTCTCTTTCCTTTTCACACCACCCATTGCTTTCTGCCTTAATAAGGCAATAGTTCCATTTAATTTACAAATGAAGAGAAGAAGGCTAAGAAAATCTGAAATTTTAAAATCATGCGTGCTTTTAGAAAGTTAACTGGAAGCAATAAAAACCTGCAGGCTTAGACTGTAATTCCTTCAACCCTCTTTTTGGTCATTTGTTACATAAAGAGTGGATATTATGCCACTGGGCTAATAGTATGTTTTTTCTAAAGGCACAAACCACTCACATTATTTTGAGCCTCATACTTATCCTACACCAATTATCCCTATATTCTGTTCTAATTGTTTTCTTAAAGATATAAAATAAAATTTTGGAAGCATTTTTTGTATTCTCTCTTTTTCTTTCATTATTCAATTTGGGCCTCTGATTATCCGATGCCCATGGGTTCTTTGTTTCTCTGTGTCTTTCTGTATTCACTCTCTGTATGAGACCTTTCTGCAACAAGGAACATAGATAGCTTTCATTGTTGAATAAGCTAGCAACTATGCATGTGTGACTACTGTGCACTGGAAATGTGGCTTGCAAGTTTGTTAAAATGACTTCCTTCCTCATTTTATGTTATTTTAATAATTGCTAAGAGGACGACTTTTCTAAATTTCAATTTTAGTTTATTGAAGTGCCATTAATGGCCATGGTACTAGACATAGCAGCATGAAACCCGCTCAGGCTTTCCCATCTCCCCCTTTCTGTACATTAGTCTCTAATTTTCTCTTGTCTCTCTCTGTCATTATTCTGTCTTTATCTCAAGTTCTGACTGTAGCTATCTTTTCATACTGTAGAGTCATTTGCTCAACTCAATGGAAAGGAATAAATTATACATCAAGTGAAACCACAAGGCACAGCTCTGTTCATAACATTAATTCCTCTTGGAGCATCTGCAGGGACTGCCAACTGGAGCTGTTTGAATCTTTTTGCTGGTCGGTTATGATAAATTCTGAGGGACTTTACACACACAGACACACACACACATTTTTTATTGTGGTTGTTAGTGTTGAACTACCAAAAAAAAAAAAATCAGAGCCTTTCAATGCACTTTAAAGTTTATAATTTTTGAAGTGATTAGAAAACAAAGAAATCTTACTAACGTCTTTAAACTTGTACCATGCAAGCATTAACTCTCTGGTTTATTTATTTTCATTCTTTAAACTTTTCTAACATGGGCATCACATTATTTGATGTAGTTACTCTTTTATCTCATAAATTTTGCATTCCTACCTTTCAGAAAACATATCTATTAATATGTGTTTTAGTCTATTCTTATAACACTTAAACGAAGACAAAACTTTGTCATGTTTAAAAATTTAAAGATCAACAGAAACTTTGATTTAAGTAGCCCTTATTCAATTTAAAGTTTTAGAGCAATGAGAACAAACATTAAGAGGGTATGAGTTGAGTACTTCCTCATAGAGATACCAATTTGAAATATCTTCCATGCATAAAAATACACTCACAAAAACTAAGGAATCAGGTGAGAAATTGTATCACATGAGTGGAGCATAGAAATAAGATAATAATTTAGTAAATATGATAGTCTCCTATTGCTTTAAATTATTTGTATCATGTCTCTTCCAAACCCTTTCAGCACAGAAATAACCTCCATGTGGAAGAAGAGAGTTAAGTAAGCAGCTGAATTTGCTGAGGACGCAAGCCTCAGGCCTACCAGATATCCCTGGCAACTGGTTGACCCTGTGCTGGCATGGCTTGTTGATTATTCTGCCAAGCTGAATATGTATGCACAGAAAAGCCAAGGAGACCAATATTGAAAAAGGAGATTGAGGTAGTAATCAAAAAATCTTCCAATAACGATTCCAGGATTTTATGTCTTCATGGGTGAGTTCTACTAAACACTTAAAGAAGAAATAATGTCAACAATCTCAAACTCTTCCAAAAACAACAACAACAACAACAACAACAAATATGAAGAGGAATGAAGATCTCACATTTTATTAATGAGGCCAGCATTGCCTTGACACAAAAGCCAGGTACAGATCCTATAAGAGAAAACACACACACACACACACACTCTCACACACCAATATCTTTGATAAACCTAGATGCAAAAAACTCTGCTGGGCACAGTGGCACATGCTGTAATCCCAGCATTTCTGGAGTCTGAGGAAGGAGGATCCCAAGCTCAAAGCCAGCCTCAGCAACAGGAGGTGCTAAGCAACTCAGTATGAGTTCATCTCTAATAGAATACAAAATACAGCTGGGGATGTAGCTTAGTGGTAAACTGTCCCTGAGTTCAATCCCCACTACAAAAAAAGGAAATAAATTCAACAAAATACTAGCAAACCTAATTTAACAACATGTGTAAGGCTCATACACCATAATGTGATGAGTTTATTCTTGGGATGCAAGAATTCTTCAGCCTATGAATATCAATAATTGTGATGTAGCACATTAACAGAATGAAGCATACAAATCAAGATTATAGCAATAAATAAAAAAGTGACATTTGACAAAATTATTTTATCATGAAAAAGAAACCAAAAAATTAAGTATATAAGGGATCTAATAATAAACCCACAACTAATATCATCTTCATTTATTATTATTAAAATCTTATAACACATTAAAGTTAACATGGTGTGAGACTCAAGAGATGAATTAAATTTCAGTGTATTCCTTTTGGAGTTCTCAGTCTTTCCTAATAATGGCTCACAATATTGCTCTCTGAATTCACTGTCTCCTGCATCCATCCTCGAGTGATCACTCTATTATATGATTAAAAACAGTACATATTACTGAAAATAAAAAACTGAGTCACAAATGAGACTATAATTTTCTCCATTACCTCCAATCATAAGTACTATATAATTTTATGAATGTTAAAAGTGTGAAAATTTCCCCTTAACTCTAGCTAAATATTGGCCTGAATTGTTTCTCATTTCCCTCCTTATATCCAAATTGACTCAATAGTGAAAGGAAAAACAGTCCCAGACAGAATTTATATAAACCTCAAACATCCAGGCAAAAACACTGACTACTTCAAATCTATAGTGCTTACATTCAAGTATAGTAGAGTTAACTCTCTTGGATCTGTATTGCATCCAGCAGGGTCATCTTGCAGCATTTAATGAAAGCTTGAGCTAATAGCCTGTAGAAGTTATTTCTTTTCACACAATGTATAACTGTTCTGCTTCTAACATTTGTATTCAATAAATTAATATTAGAATATTATTGGTGCTTGTCAAAACTTTATGCTCAATTGTTACAAAATTTGGAAATGTATTGATGAAGTTCAAATTATTTCTAACTCACAGAAATATGTCTTTGCCCTCAGAAATTAGAAAAAAAATCAGAAATTGATCTTCAGAGTTTTTCTTGCTTGTGTTTATAATTTCTCAATATACTGGAGGAACTAAAATCGTTATTCTATTAATTTGGTATAAATTTGCAGTAAGAGAGGCATGGTTAGGCATAGCCATTTATACATTTCAAAGGGTCTGCGTAAAAATTCTGGTCATTTGTTCTGTGTCAATTTAAGTTACCATCTCTTTTTAAGAGATAAAATTATAAGATACTCTCTTGTTTTTGTTATTGTTACCCATAAATTTTTATCATATTATTTAAAAATTTCCAGGATAAATTATTGAAAAAAATTCAAATAATATTTTTGTCTTTACTTAGTGAACTGTTTTTTATTCTCTTAGTTTCACACAGTATATTAGTGAACTTGAGAAAATATTACTTTTATTCATAAGCACTTCATGTATTAATACAAAAATTAATCTAAAATAGAAGAGAAGCTAGGTATTAAAAACTGCAGGACTACAAGTTTCACTGTGGTGTGGGGGCACATTTCACAGTGAATGCCTGGAATCTGTTGTTCTATTTAAGGTGTTCCTTATGCAGTCATCTTAAACGTCATCAAATTTCATCCCAGGATGAGCATTATCCTACTTTTAGAAATGAGAAAATTGAAGTTGAGAGGAACATAGTGATTTTCTCCAAGGTTGAGTGGCAACTTAATGGTAGAATCAAGAATAGAAAACAATTTTGTACTCTAACCTCAGTAGATCACTCTTTTTCTAATAAAGTCATGACTATATATAGTTGATGTGCTTATACTTTTTCTGGCATCAGAATATGATGTCCATATCAAATCCCTTTGATAACAGTGGTAATAAAGCCAGATGCCATGTTAGGTAACACTGACAAATCTCTCCTAATGGTATATTGGAATGGATAAATGTATGTATGGCTTGTGTTAGTAATGGTTTGAGGTAGTGCTATTAGTTTTATATTTCCTGTTAGAGAGAGTATTGGATTTCAGCAGGCTGTCATTCCTGCCATTAACAATTAAGAAATGAAGAATTACAAAACTCTCATTTTAAGGTACAGAGGGTGAAAGAAGCAAAGAAAAATGATTAGAATAAAATCCAAGATTACAGAGAATTATTCAGAAGTAAATTCATATTAGTCAGTGTGTTTGACTTCCTTTTCTTCAGCCGTAATCAGGGATTGGCCTAGGAAGAATAGAAGGAGAAGCTTGAAGGTGTTTAGCTACAATACAGGGTGTTGATGATGAAAGAAAACCCCCAATTTTTGTGCTCTTTATAGACACATACAACTTATAACATAATTGTCAGCATTATTGATTGTTGACAAATTCTTAACAAGTGCCAAAGACTGAATTATATAATTCATAATATAAAATTACAATTACATTTATATTTATTTTTATCCTTATATAAGTTATTTATAAAGTAAAATAACGAATGTATTTTTTATATATAAAGCAATCAGGGGTTAATTCAGGCAAAATATTAACCCAAACTCTATAATGAGGAGTATATAACAATAAACACACATGAAAATGTACATGGAAAATTGTACGTTTACTAGAAATATATCCAAAATTATTCTTCTCATAATTTTCCTGAGGAGTGTTCCAAAGTTGGCTTACTTTGACACTATGTAAAGTGCAATCTGTTGAAAGTAATTATATTTGCATTAGTCAGTATATTTTATATTTATCTGTCCAATTTTCATGGGATACTTGTGTCTATATAATTAAAAATAGTTCAAATGAACAAAATCCCAGCAGCGGCAATCATACAAAGTGCCAAAATTTGGTTTATAATAGCAGTTTCCCTCAAATGACACTTGGCTGTTTGGAGAAATGTCTGATTCTGGAAATGAAGAAGAAAGAGTGTAAGATGAGCACAGACACCTCCTCACAGAGTCTGGATGTCCCCCTCTCCTATCTCTCTTTCTTTCTCTCTCTCTCTCTCTCTCTCTCTCTCTCTCTCTCTCTCTCTCTCACACACACACACACACACACACACACACACACACACACAATGATGAGAATACATGAAAGTGATGGAAGATTCAAAGTGCTGGAAAAAATTTGAGCAAGACAGTAAAGTAGCATTAGCTTATCGGTTGCAAGTAGATATCTACGAATTGACTAAATATCCAAAAATCCATGTTGATATAAAGAAATGTTTGAATAAATAAAGAAAATATATTTATTTACCATGCAGAAGACTTTAAAACCATTTCTGTCAATGTGCTGACTGTAAGGAGATAGAACACATCTCCCCACTGCTTATGCATGGGCTTATCAAATGAATTCCTTCGAAGTAGAACAGTATGGCATGGAGAAGAAAAAAAAAAGAGACTTGACCTCAAAATTGGCATCAAAAGTCACATTCTATTGAGAGTATGTACCCTTGATACAACAGGATACTCTGGGGTCTTCCTTCCCCAAGCCCAATCAAATCATGAGAAAAAAAAAAAAAACATCAATTGAGTTGAGAAGTATAATGTCAAAAGGAATAGCTATACTGAAGAGTGCCAAAGTCATCAAAATTAGCAACATCTGAGAAAATGTCATAACCAAGATGACTCTAAATATAAGGTGGTATCCTGAAACAGAGAAATAACATTAGAGGAAATCTAAGAAAGTTATAAACTTTAGCTAATAACAATATATTGATATTAGTTGTGATATTTGCACCACACTGATCTAGATGATTTTAATAATAGTGGAGACTGGGTATGTGCAATATGTTAACTTCATTCTATCACAAAAATTCTATAAATCTAAAACTGGTATGAATTTATTAACAAAATTGTTCAAATTTTACTAGAAAAATGTACACATCAAATCTTAAGCTAAGATTCATTTTGATTGTACACATATATGTATTTTTTTAATATTCATGCAGTTTTGCACGTCCACTGGGGTGCAGTACACTTTTCTTCTGCCTTAAATGTGGACTTACCACATGTCCCGATTTGTGTCATGGCACGTGAGCAGTTACTCATTTATTTTACATTATTTTTTTAGCTGTTGATGAATTTTTATTTTATTAATTTATATGTAACACCAAGAATCAATACCAGCACCTTACATATGCTAGCCAAGTGCTTTATCACTAAGCTACAACCCCAGCCCAAGTGAGCAGTTTTCTGTAGCTAAAGTGCATCTGCATGTTATTTGTGTCTGTGTGTGTGTGTGTGTGTGTGTGTGTGTTGTTTGATGGCCCCAAGCAACATAGCATATATGAAACTTTTAAAAATGTGAAAATTCTTTAGTTTTGAAAATTACCATGTAAGTGTGTACATATTTGAGTTTTCAGGAAAGCAGCCAAAAATATTGTTGAGATTCTTTTGATATGAAAGTTAAAAACATTTATGTTTTCCTTCAAGATTTTGTGAAGCAACTTCAGTCCAAAGTCATGGTGAATACTATTTGTAAAATGGGAAAGTCAATATATCATTAATGTTGTCATTTTTAAAGGACTTTGTCTGTTTCCTCTGAAGAAATGAAAATATGCATTTTACTGATAAAAGTGATTATGATTAAAAATTAAATTTAATTAGCACCAGCTGCAAATATAGTTCTACTTGAATATGTATATAACATAAATCTTGATTTTTATAATACATGGTATTTATTAATGACATGCTTTTTGGAATATGTAACAAATTTCTGTACATACACACAAAATACATATATACTCATATATACATGTATGTATAGAAGTAAATACCTAGACAGTGAGCTAGATGGCGATAGAGTATATAAAGATGTATTTTTACCTTATGATAAATAGATCCTGATTCTATTTATGTCTAGAGAAATTCTAACAACAATAATCTGTATGTGATATGTTAGGTGTGATTTTTCCCTTATCATATAGAATTATTCATCTGAAAATACATGAGATATAATTCATCTTCCAGTGGCACTTAAGAAAGTGGCAATGATAATAAGTGAAAATAAGTTTCAGCAAAGAGCATTTGTAGAATCTTCTGTGTAGGTTAAAATATTTTTATGGGTCTATATAGTTAAATACTAAACTGCCAAATATTTTCCATTATTTATGGCAATGTGCTTTGCTGAATAAATGTGGTTTTTTTCTATTTTGAACTTGTTTCTCTGAATAATAGCAAACAGGGGAGCAATATTTAGTTTATTATAATATGAACTACATTGAGTGGCAAAGAAAAATCCATTTAAATCTTTTGTACTGGGTTTATCATTGGTATAATTTGAGGTTTGAGTTCAAAAGCAAAATATATTTAAAATCACAGAATGTTTTACAGTTTTTTACCTATCTTTATGTCTATGTTGTCTTCCTGGTAACACATTTCTTGTAAGATGATAAGGCAAATAAACCAATTGACAATTTAAATTAAACATAAAAAGGCTATTTCATTTTATAGAAAAAATGAAAAATTATGTTTGATAGGCAACTAAGTGCCACTAATAATTAAAGCTAGATTAAGTATATAGTGATTAGAAAATGACTATCCACAGAATAATTGGTTTCATTAATAGTTTCAGTTATATCTGGTACTAATCTGAATTACAAAGGGACAAGATTAATATTAACATCCATAAAGTACATCAAAAGAATATATGCAAAATATTTCCTGAGCATAAAATAAAGGACAATGGTAGTGAAGGTAAGTTAGGAATTAAATGATGTTTTTTGAAAGAGGACAGAAATTTTTTTTTTTGTTTCATTTTGGGGAAGGTTTCTTAATATTATGTATAATTATCTGATACTCCCTTCCATATTTACTTTTTTTTTACTGTTTTGCAAATGTTTCACTGAGAATGTAAACTTGGTCCAAAGTGATTTCAATATATTTATTGAGATATCACCTATCACAGTATTTGTGGGCCCTTGTTTTGTAACAATCACTAATATAGAAAATAAAAGTAGTTGGCGCCAAAATTTCATGATGCAGATGTCAAAGGTCTGAAATTCCATAGTGTATGGTAAAAAATGTAAACTTTTCCTTCCTGTATTCACTCATTCTGTTATTCTGGTCCATCTGAATTTCTGTTCTTTAATTGGCTGTAGGCTTAGGGCTAGGAGAACAAAAAACAAAAAGAAAAATTTCCAGTTATGACTTTTAAGCCAGTAACTAGTTGCACTTTGGTAACTAGAGTCCACTGAACCATTAAGTTGGAGTCAAAGACCTGTTAATAATCCAGTTCATTTGCATTCTGTTTTTGTTCTTAATTTGATGTTTAATTCCATTGAGAATGTCAGCTAAGGGATATTGTCTGAACTGGTAATACTTCAGTATTCAAGATTCCGAGAATATTTCTCTATTATATAATTTTATATCTGAAATCTATAGTTATTATAGTTTTCATAGAAATAAATGTCCCTGAGATTAAAATACTATTGAAATCAAACTCAAAAACAACTTTTTGAAAACCATCAGACAACTTATACCTTTAATGATGTTTTTCTTGAAGAGAAGTGGGCAACAGGGAAAACAACAAATCTTTGAAATCGCTTAGAAAATAATTATTTAATTAGATCAAGACAACTTTATTTTTTACTGTTGTTTTTAATTTGGCTTTTAGTAACTTCACTCTTTAAAGCATCATATATACTTTGATTTTTTTTTTTTGCCCCACTTTGGACTTGATGGTCATCTATCCTAGGTGAAGAGTTTAGTTTCATTAATTTGTATAAAGTTGTATTTTTAAAAATAAAAAAAATAAATTATCTATGTGTCTGATAGATTCCCCCTACAAACAAAATAAAGTTTATTTCCTTCGCAAAAATTTGTGGGTTTTTTTCTTTTTTTACTGAGTTCTTAAAGTATCAGAAGAACATAACAAAGGACTTAAAGAGGTGAATAGAGCAATCAGGTATCATAGAGAAATACATGGCATATGGTGAGCATGTATTAATTCATTATTATCTTTACATTTGTTATTAAGCACAATTGTATCTGTTCAAATAATAATTATGTGAGAACATGAATCAGAATTGCTTTTAAAATTTTGGGTTCAGATCATTGTGCTTCTTTTTTGAGAATCTGACTTTTAATCATTTTGCATTTTATTTAGCAAACCTATGCGTTTTCTATTTTTTAACTAATATATTTATTTATTCCAATTAGTTATATATAACAGAAGAATGCATTTGATTCATTGTATACAACTGTAGCACAACTTCATTTCTCTGGTTGTATATGCAGTCAGACATATACCTAGGGTAATGATGTCCATCTCATTCCACCATATTTACTGCCCTCCATTCCCCCTCCAGTTTTCTATTTTCAGGAGAATAAAATCTTATTAAATTCACCAAAGTTGAACTCAGTATTCTGATTGAATAACTGTTTCTCCACGTCAATATTTCAAGTGTCCTTCTAACAAAATTCAAATACTACAGCATTTGTTTATAAGAATCTATATAGATATTTTTTTCAGAATGGTTTCGGTTTGTTTTTAATTCAAACTTTCGCCTGCCTGATTTTATGCCTAAGACTTTTTGTTTTGTTTTGTTTTTGTTTTTGGTGTGTGTGTGTGTGTGTGTGTGTTTGTGTGTGTGTGTGTGTGAGTGTGTGTGTGTGTGTGTTTAGATTTTCTTCTGTTTGATTTTCTCTGATTTTCTTTCCTGGGCCTTGAGTTTCTCCTGGGAGTTTTGATATTGCATCCAAAAGGACTACCTTCTACATGCAAATGCCCTTTCACTTTGCATTTTCTGAAGCAGGACTAATTTTAGCTTCTTTCCAGCAGTAAGATTTATTTTTTTGGTGAGTTTTGGCAGGAGATCTGATTGGTTAAAAAAGAATCATCTTCATCATTTGCTATGTTGCTTTTCTTTTTACTTTAGGAAAAAAGAATAGAACATATTCTGCAGTCAAACCTTAGCCAAATGATCTAATCTATAAGGAAAATAAACCTGACATTAAAATGCTTTCCAGTTTGATCTCCAGCCCCACTGAGGGAAGGTCACTGCTCATTGCATTTTAAACAATTCTGACAAATCTGTAAATAAAATGGTAGTTTATTATTATGAATGTGCAAATTAACTGTCTTAAAAAAGAGCAATAGAAACATTTCAAATTTCTAATTTATTATAAATACTAATGAAAGAAACCACTGCCTTCAAAGTGATACTGAGTAAGGTTGTGCCCTGGTAACTAGCCTTCTCTCAGTGTCCTCTGGGAAGTGACATTAACATCATTGATACATTTGAAAAGGACAAACAAGCCATTAGCCCTTCATGAGTCACATCATAATAACAAAACATCTAAAACTTTAAGCTAATCCAATAGGAGGCTCCTGAGCTGTCATAAGCACACCAGCTGTGCCACAACCATTTTGTGAAGCTTCCTTTAATCATCCTATGACATCAGAAGAATGGACATATAACTACTCTTGGGATATTCTCTCTAGATTTAAGTTGTAATTAAATGGTACTAAGTACCACTTCACTTAGAAGCATAGGAACAAACTATTTTTGGATAATCTACACTTCATAAATTTAGAACTGTGTTTCTAATTACTTTAAATACTTCTTTCCATACATTCTTGTGTGTTTTTATCTCATCTTCTAAATAGCCTTTCACTTGATCCAGTTTTGCATTTTCAAATTATAGTTTAGTCATGTTAGGAATCTAATCACTTTCAAAATACAAAGTATGTATCTTCCCCTGATGAAAATATTTGACTTCATGGAAGAACATAATTGAAGATCACATTGGATCAAGTTTCAATTTCCAAAAATTTTCAATCCAATTTTTCCTAACATTTATTTTTTTAATAATTTCTAAATTTTATTTTTTAGAAAGAGCTAAATAGGCTATACATTTTCTGATATTTGTACATTATATGAGCAAAATTAACTAAATCACTTTTAAACATGAAGATTAGATGAGTTACATATGGTTTTTCTCTTTTCACATTCCTTTCACATTCAATAGAAATGTGCTTGCACAAGTGCACACACATGCGCGCGCGCGCGCGCGCACACACACACACACATATAGTTTTCCAGTTTTTAAAATCCTGTAGCCCTCATTGATCTCTTACAGAATAAAATAGGTGTATTTTAATGTGTGGATATTAATTCATAATTAACCTTCTTGAAGACTTCAGTATATTTTTAGGTCAGTTTTAGCTTTCTGTCCAAAATGCAAGCCTCAATGCATTATTGGCTAACATTGACAAACTAGAAGACACAGTCTGGATGCTGTGAGAGTGGTACATTTTTACTCTCTTTTATGCTTGTAAGTTACACCATTTTCTTCTTCCATAGTAACTTAACTCTATGCTTTCACTTGATTTTTGAAGCATGATTTCTTTATTTTATTTGAGCTTTCATACTGTGTTTAACCATCAAAGTTCATTCAAAAACCTATATCTGCCAGAATAAAATAGATACTGTTTTAAAAAATACAAACCTGGAATCTGTCCACATGAGAGCTGCCAGAGTTCATCGAGGGTTTTTGATTTTAAAAATCTCCATGGCTATTTCCAGAAAAATGTACCTGAAATATTTCATCCTGTTCTATCAACATATGCTGCTGTAAGTTGCTTCTAATTTGTTGAGCATTTTAAAGGAGGGTTAAAGTTTAAAATAGTTTCCTATATATAGTGTACCCCATAGGAAAAAAAGTGTGTTTTACTCTTATTCAATAATCTTACTTTAATCTTAATATTATTTTTAAATTCTTCTTGACCTATGTTCAGTGAATTTTATAGATGTCTGTGATCTATTAGGAACTTTGGAAGTATACGGAGATGTGTTGATAACATAAACTGAAATTTTTATAACTCAGTTTAAAAATATATAATTATATTTGACTATAGAAATTATTTTCTGCCTACTAAATTTCACAATAAAAATTTTTAAATATAGAAATACCTTTAGTGTTGGCTTTTAAATTGGGAAGATGGCTGTATGCAAAGTTTATGTGAAATTTCTGTTAATTTATGCATAATTTCATTGGAAAACCAAATGACTTTGCAGAAAAGATAATAGGTAAAGTGAGAGCTTAAATTTCTCTGGAAGATATGAATAACTAGAAAATACCAAGTTCCTGCAAGATTTGGAAGGAAGACAATACTTCATGGTGCAGTTACAACAACACAGTGCTATGTTGCCATTAAAGTAAGGTTTTAAAATAACAATCTGATTTTTTGTTTATGTTTATTTAAGCCAATATTTGCAAAGAACACATTCTGTGTCTTTATCAAGCTCTGTAAAGTCAAGGCCACCTCCTTAATCAAGGAAGGAAGGCAAAATTAAGTACCCTAACATTTCCATCTTTTTTTTCTTTTGTACCAGGAATTGAACCTGAGACATTTAACCACTAAGCCACATCCACAGCCATATATGTTATATATATACACACACACACACACACACACACACACAGATATATATGTATTATTTGTTTTTTTTAATTAATTAATTTTTTGAGACAAGTTCTCTCCAAGTTGCTTAGGACCTTGCGAAGTTGCTGCTGCTGGCTTTGAATTTGCAATCCTCCTTCCTCAGCCTCTCCAGGCACTGGGATTACAAGCATGTGCTACCATGCCAGGGCTTACCAATTAAATTTTACTTTGGCTTTCCTGAGTCTCAGGAAGATTTTATCTTCTCTGTTGCACTCACTTCTTACATATTTTATCCTATTTATAATTCTCATCATAACAAACCCATTTCCCTGCACTGAGTGACTTTGATATCCATTAGGATTTTTATTCTTTTTGGAGTTATTTCCATAATATTATTTCCTTGGATTCAATTATAGAAGAAAAGACATTCAATGTAGTTGTGTTTTCTAATTTGCTAAAAAAAAATTTCCACAATTTTACTTTGAGTAATTCATTTGCTATTGGTAATAAAATATGACAAGTCAATTTTTTGAAATTGGGTTTTAACTAAATGACTCATTATGTGAACAATAGGTCAAATGAGAAATATTTTTAAGAATTGAAAGAAAAATGCATTAAGCAAAAAATTGTGGAGTATAAAATTAAGGAATTTTTATCAAAAGGAATCTTATGTTCCTTGTTTTCTTCAGTTCCTCTATTAAGAGCCAAACCTAGGTCTGTAGATAGAGCTCAGAGTGAGATCATTTGCCACTTGCCCAGCTTGCTTAAGGCATCTGGTTCAATCCTCAGAAAACCTGCAGCTGAGAGAGAGAGAGAGAGAGAGAGAGAGAGAGAGAGAGAGAGAGAGAGAGAAAGAGTTAAATCTAGTCCATATGATGGCACAAGTGTATACACATTTAAAGTCATAGTGATTTGTATACTGAGCCAAGAGAATTATCCGTTCTAGTTCACCTTCTTTGGCAAGTTAAGATCTATATCAAACTTGAACAACAACAATAACAACAAAATTTTGGAATAGCTCAATGGTGCTGTACTGTTTGGTTGAATTCCTATTACCAGAAAGAAAAGAAAAAGAGAAAAAAAAAAAAAAAACAGAGCCAAATCTGACTGATTCAAATTGGGGTGTTTTGGACATTTCTTTATTTTTGAGAAAATGACTGTATGCCTATTAAGTTCAGTAAAAGAGACTATAAAGACAAATCAGACCTGACCATGTGGTGAGGGATATGAATACATCCTGATAAATCATGGGAAGTCAACAGATGGAGGTTAAACAAACATTAAATAGATGACCTCTGCTATGCTGATATTACCTTGTAACATGGAAAAGAGCTAAAATGTGTCTAAATTTTCCTAGTCTTTCTAAAATGTGTGTAAAATTTCTTAGTCTTTCTTTTCTTATTCAGAATAGGAGGTTGTTAAAATTAAATGTATTTTTAACTGATACACAAAAACTTAAAAACTATATATATATATATATATATATATATATATATATATATATATATATATATATACACACACACACACATACATACATACTTGTGTGTGTGTGTGTGTGTGTGTGTGTGTGGTTAACATTAGAAGTTTTAATGCTTGTACATATAATGTAATGTTTAAATCATGTTAAACATATTTCTCTCTGTAAAAATTTATCATTTCATCTTTTTTATTTTTCTAACTTTTAAATTTTTTACCTGAAACAACATATTAATGGGGTACTACATTATATTTTCATTATGTCTTCAACATTCACCTTTTCTTTATGGTAAAAACTTTTCAAATCCTTTCCTCCAGCAATTTTGAAATGCATAGCACATTATTATTGTAATCTACAGTCACCTTACTGTACATCAGCACTCCTGGACTTCTTGCTCTGACTAAATCAGTGTGTATTGACCAAGATTTCCCCATCCTTCCCACCTCCTACTTTTTCCAGGCCATAGTAACTGCTGACATATTTTCAGCTTCAATGACATCAGCTTTTTTAGAATCCATGTAGGAATGAGACCAAACAGTCCCTGTCTTTCTGCACCTGACATGCATGACTTTAACATAGTGACCTCCAGTTTTCATTCATGTTTTTACAAATGGCAGAATTTTCATGAATTATCCTTTCATATATGATGTGGTTCTATAGTCATCCCAACAGTTATCAGTTTGTATAAAAGTTAATCCTCCTTGATCTCCTTGATGTCACCTTTATCAGCACATTTTAGTGTTTTCTTTTTTTGTACTTGGTATATTAATTGTGATGTATTGGTCTTCCAATATGTGTTCAGTATTATTCAACTAATTCTAGAAGCTAAGTTTAAATATCTAGAAGAGCTCGCTTCAAACATTGCATTATTATCTAGTTTTTTTTATTAATTTGGCTTATTCGTGTTTTTTAAACAAAAATGATGTTAATTGCATAAAAATATATTATTTAATTTTTTATGTGAATTGAATTATATTTATGAATTATTTTGGGGGAAATTAACATTTTTATGAAGTTAAAACTTTCTACTAAATAAAATGGGCATATTTTGCAATTTCATCAGATACATTCACTGTGCTTTAAGGTTTTTTATATTTCTTTTTAATTTTACATCTAGGCACATTTTAAAAGTTGTTTGTCATAAAGTGAGTCTTGATGTTCACTACATATCATTGTTATTTTATTTATGAAAACTTACTTCTACTTGTTAATTATAAATCTTGTCACTTTGTTATATTATTTTCATTTTAATAGCTTTTATATTAATTCTTACATAGTTGTAAGTATACAAATATCTAATAATATTGTTTTATTTCTTTACTAGTTTTTACATTAAAACTGGTTTTTCATACCAAATTGCATCAATTAAGACCTCTAAAGCAATTTTTCTGTCATAATGAACACTTTAATGGTATATCTTTTTAAAATTTTGTTTTGTGTTGTTTTGTTAGTGCATTAAAATCATATATCATGGTATGATTTATTGTTACATCTTCATACATGTACACAGTAGAACAGTATAATTTTCTCAATTTAATTCCCCAACTGTTCTTAACATTAAGCAGAGTAGGAGTTTTGTTTCTAACACATGAAAACAAAGAAGTATTTTCTTTTTCTCTCAGCAAAATAGTAATTATATTTTTATCAATATGATGTAGGAAGTAACAAGGTGGAATGCTCTTATTAAGAAAACCAGTGAATTTTGTCCCAAGGAATTTTATTACATACAAGAAGTTATGTTTCCCCATCAGGGTTCATTTCAAATGGCAGAACAAATATAAAATATCAACATTCACTGTACTTCTAAAATTAAAAAATCAAAACTTTTTGTTGTTGCTTTTAGCGGTATTCCATTTCTGTACATTTTATAGAAAATTGAGTTAGAAGATGATCAAATCCAAAGATCTAAAAGTTTAACACTCAACATTGATTAAACAATAAATAAGTAAATAAAACAGGGCCATCAAAAAATATACTTGACAAAATTTCTAATTATTTTTAATGTGTAACTGGTAGAATTGGAAGCCAAAAGATAAAATAAGCCATGTTTGTTGTCCCCAAAAGTGATTAAGATAAACAAAATCAATGTGATTATAATGAAAACATGTTTCAAGAGAAGTTCCACCTCTCTAAATTAAAAAAAAAAAAAAATGTTCAGATGTGGGACCTCTCTATTCCAGATTAACCCATGGAACAAAGACACTATGCTTCTTACCAGAATCTGTATCAATACAGGGAATTGAACCCATGTTGAACTAAGACAGAGAATGCAAATAACAATACTGATCGAGTCACACTTTGAACTACACATAAACAGAAAATAATTCTTTGAGATAGTACAAGGATTGAAAAGTAAACATGCCATCACACCTCCGCCTAGTCTCTAAACAATATATTGAGATTAAAAGTGTCAATAGAAGCTTCTTCATAACCAATAAATATATTGTATAAAGGTATATCAAAATGTATATTCCTTGGGGTTACATATATTACTAGAAATGTGCTTTAATTACTAAATTAAAATGACGAGTTTCTGACTGATTGTCTGGCTTTAAAATTTAAACTTTTTTATTCAAAGTTTTTTATTTAACTTATATGCATGTAGGTTAACTTTGAAATGTGTGATTTAAGTTTAAAAAAGTTATTAGATCTTTCCTAAATTTGAAAACACAATATTTTAAAGCTCTTTATATCACAAAGAAGGAGATCATTTACAAGATTGTGAGAAGTAATATACATGATGGAGACTATTTTAAACAGTTTTAGGAAAATATCTGAAATTTAATGAGCAAGTACTAAAGCTTTATCTCTTGACCTCTTTCCTGCTTTCATCATGTGATTAATTTATTCATTAGTAACATTGAAGTTCATTTATCATTTTGATGGAGAAAATATTCTACCACTCCATTTAATTTTTAGTGAACTAGACATGGTGAACTACAATATGAACATATTGATTATCATGAAAAATGGTGACAGGCTGCTCATGATATCATAAATTATATTTTTTCCTAATCTGTACAAATTTATTTTGACTTTTACCCTCTTCTTTTCTGTAGGTTGAACAATTTTTATAATCAAATTATATGAAGAAACTCAAAGAATAATAGGGTCAATATAATTCATTTTCTCTTTTTAAAGTCAGGATTACTGAGATATAACACATGTAAAGTAAAATGAACTTTTTAAAGATTTACTGAACACAAATATATGATTATTTTTTACTTACCCATTAATGCTGGTATGTTATATTATAAAATATACATATTATGAAAATTAAAAATTCCCAACAGATAGAAACTATTTCAGCTTTCTAATTCCACTCTATCCAGCTCATGCTCCTATTGTTGTTAACTTATCAGACAAGAGAACCAGTTCTTCCTACCCAAGAATAATCCTGTGCAGTCCTCACCTGCCACCTCTGACTAAAGCTACTATTGACCCTCCTTTACTTTCCCTCAGCCTCCTCAGAATTTCCTTTACCATTTCTTTTGTCAGGTACACATTCCATCAGTTTGATCTGAAGTGATCATGAAATTGAAACCCCACAATCACACAGACACCTTCAGCTCAGAACTAACTTCCTGACAGCATTTTCTCCGTCAGGGTCCGGGCAGCCAACTGCATTGTTCCCCTATTTTCCACAACCCCTTCCTCCTCCATTTCTGCCCTCATTCTACTGAAAATAGCCTAATTCCTTTAATAAAAGAGCAGTGCTGTCTCTCAGAAGGTCTCTTCCCTTAGTTTATGAAGCATTTTTTCTTTTTTTTCTCCCTAAAATTTATTGTCCAAATTTTCTAAGTCTGTCTTATAACCTTCTTGTCTTTTGGTTCAGTCTGCACTGAGCATCTCCCTCTTAAAAAAAAGGTAAAAGAGAGATGATACCCCCCAAATCTGTCACTCTGTAGAAAAGAAATGTTCCCTGAAAGTGAAAGAAGGGTAAAAAAGGAAGGGATGAAGAGAGTCATGGAGAGTGGGAAGGAAGGATCAATGAGGTTACTCTCATAACTATCTTCTTTTTTTCTTAAATATTTATTTTTAGTTGTAGTTGGACTTTATTATCTTATTTATTTTTATGAGGATCAAACCCAGAGCCTCGCACATGCGAGTTGAGCACTCTACTATCGAGCCACAACCTCAGCCCATAATAACTGTCTTCTTATATGCAGTTTTTGTCCCTTTCTCATTAGGGAAAAAGGAAAAAAAAAAAAGAGGGCTGATTTTTCTACCAGTCACTGTCATTTTGTGTGAATAGTGCTGCTGAATGGAACCAAAATACTACATATGACCCAAGAATTCCTAATCACCTGCCACTAGTAATTCAATTACTAGTAAATATTCACAGTGATGTAAATACACACATTCATAGACACTCACAAACAATGACATTTCACAAGAAAGACACCTTTCTAGCCAGATAAAGAGATTCTAAATTGTGTATTGGGTTTCCCTCACGTGAATCATTGCATAACCTACACTAGATTCTCTTTCAAGTGTTTACTATTCTAACATTTAACAGCAAGAAACAGCCACAAATTTTTATTTATACAAATATAAACACATATGCTCATTTCAGTCTGGCTTCTTTTGCTCCACATTTTGCTGGCTATGGAGGTGAGATGAATTATGTTAGTGTGTCTTGTTCATTTTATCTCATTAGTTGATAAATTATCTATGTAAAATGATGGTGCAGAGTTTTAGGCTCCTCTCTTCTAAAAATTTCCCCTCTTCTAAGAATCCGTTGTATTCAAATATTCAGTCTATCTCTGTAACTCTAATTTCCACCGATATTGATAATATACTCTGATATTAAAAAACACATAAAACTTATATCCATTTACATAAGTCTGTTATGCATCTTCCTTCCTGACATGCTTTCTATGAGGCTTTTTGAAGTGACTTAATTCAACCTTAAGAAAGAAAGGGCAGGTGTCAATACTATACTAGAGATAGTCTTAGAATAACTTGAAGCTGCTTTGTTGCCTATGAGACAGAAATTCAGAGGTTTTAAAAGTTTTTATTCAAACCTGAAGTAGATCTAAATTTAGAAAACACAGAAAACATAATTTGTCCAGAAAAATATTGAGTTTTATCATTGCCATATTTACTTTGAAGAAATATTCAAAGATTTTAACCTATGAGAAGAATAAGCATTAATTTCTAATAAGCATATGATGAGGTCAAAGTGGATATTCTAAAAAAACAGGAACTGCTCCGTTTATTAGAAAAAGAAGTCCAGGAATGAGACTAGTCTATAAATTAGTCTGCCAAGGCTGACATAGTGCAATGCCCGAGACTACGTGACTTAAAAAACAGACATTTATTTCTTACAATTCTGAAAGGTTCAAGTTCAAGATGAGGCTATCTGCAGGTTGATAATCTTCTGAGTCCTCTCTCCTTGTTTTCCAGATGGCTGTCTTCTAAAGGTGTGCTCAGAAAGCCCTTTCTCTGCTTGAGCATCACTGATGTCCTTTTCTGTCAGTGGCAAGGCACCTATTGTCTTAGAATCTACTCTTTAAAAATTATTTTACCTTCATAATCTCTTTAATGCCCTTATCATTGAACAGAGTGACTTTGGGGGTTAGAGCTTCAAGACAAAGTTTTGGGGTATACTATTCACACCAGAACAGAATCCTATGAATACTATTGATTTATTTTTACTTTTTCTGAGTATGCCAGGCATAGCTATAATGATTTTACACTTCTTAACTTCTTTGTATGCACATAACCCTCCAAGTAACCCCATAAAGTGGCTACCATTATTACTTTCACTATGCAGAAACTTGGCACAGACACATTGAAATCAAAACTGGGATTGCAACCATTGTCTGAAATTGTTGCCACTAAAACATAGGAAATAAGGTATTGCTTCAAGATACACTTTACATATTTATGTATTTTAAACATTTATTTACCTTTATTTTTATTTATTTTTTATTTTTTATTTTTTTATTTTTTTTATTTTTTATTTATTTATTTTTTTTATTGGTCGTTCATAACATTACATAGTTCTTAATACATCATATTACACGGTTTGATTCACGTGGATTATGAACTCCCCCTTTTACCCCGTATACAAATTGCTGTATCACATCAGTTTCCTTTCCATTGATTGACATATTGCCTTTCTAGTGTCTGATGTATTCTGCTGTCTGTCCTATTCTCTACTATCCCCCCTCCCCTCCCCTCCCCTCCCCTCCCCTTTTCTCTCTCTACCCCTTCTACTGTAAATCATTTCTTCCATTTGTATTATCTTGTCTTACCCCTCCTTTCCTCTTGTATGACATTTTGTATATCCCTGAGGATCGCCTTCCATTTCCATGCAATTTCCCTTCTCACTCCCTTTCCCTCCCACCTCTCATCCCTGTTTAATGTAAATCTTCTTCTCAAGCTCTTCGTCCCTACCCTGTCCTTGTTTACTCCCCTTATATCAAAGGAGTCATTTGGTATTTGTTTTTTAAAGATTGACTAGCTTCACTTAGCATAATCTGCTCTAATGCCATCCATTTCCCTCCAAATTCTATGATTTTGTCATTTTTAATGCAGAATAATACTCCATAGTATATAAATGCCACATTTTTTTTATCCATTCATCTATTGAAGGGCATCTAGGCTGGTTCCACAGTCTTGCTATCGTGAATTGAGCTGCTATGAACATCGATGTAGCAGTGTCCCTGTAGCATGCTCTTGTTAGGGCTTTAGGGAATAGACCGAGAAGGGGAATAGCTGGGTCAAATGGTGGTTCCATTCCCAGCTTTCCGAGAAATCTCCATACTGCTTTCCAAATTGGCTGCACCAATTTGCAGTCCCACCAGCAATGAACAAGAGTGCCCTTTTCCCCGCATCCTCTCCAGCACTTATTGTTGTTTGACTTCCTAATGGCTGCCAGTCTTACTGGAGTGAGATGGTATCTTAGGGTAGTTTTGATTTGCATTTCTCTGACTGCTAGCAATGGTGAGCATTTTTTCATGTACCTGTTGATTGATTGTATGTCCTCCTCTGAGAAGTGTCTGTTCAGGTCCTTGGCCCATTTATTGATTGGGTTATTTGTTATCTTATTGTCTAATTTTTTGAGTTCTTTGTATATTCTGGTTATTAGGGCTCTATCTGAAGTGTGTGGAGTAAAGATTTGTTCCCAGGATGTAGGCTCCCTGTTTATCTTATTGTTTCTTTTGCTGAGAAAAAACTTTTTAGTTTGAGTAAGTCCCATTTGTTGATTCTATTTGTTAACTCTAGCGCTATGGGTGTCCTATTGAGGAATTTGGAGCCCGATCCCACAGCGTGTAGATCATAACCAAATTTTTCTTCTATCAGATGCCATGTCTCTGATTTAATATCAAGCTCCTTGATCCATTTTGAGTTAACTTTTGTGCACGGCGAGAGATAGGGATTCAGATTCATTTTGGTGCAAATGGATTTCCAGTTTTCCCAGCACCATTTGTTGAAGATGCTATCCTTCCTCCATTGCATGCTTTTAGCCCCTTTATAAGATAGTTGTAGTTTTGTGGATTGGTTACTGTGTCCTCTATTCTGTACCATTGGTCCACCCGCCTGTTTTGGTACCAGTACCATGCTGTTTTTGTTACTATTGCTCTGTAGTATAGTTTGAAGTCTGGTATCGCTATACCGCCTGATTCACACTTCCTGCTTAGTATTGTTTTTGCTATTCTGGGTCTTTTATTATTCCATATGAATTTCATGATTCTTTTATCGATTTCTATAAGATATGCTGTTGGGATTTTGATTGGCATTGCATTGAACTTATATAGGACTTTTGGTAATATCGCCATTTTGATGATGTTAGTTCTGCCTATCCATGAGCAGGGTATATTTTTCCATCTTCTAAGGTCTTCTTCTATGTCTTTCTTTAGGGTTCTGTAATTTTCATTGTATAAATCTTTCACCTCTTTTGTTAGGTTGATTCCCAAGTATTTTATTTTTTGGGGGGATATTGTGAATGGAGTAGTTGTCCTCATTTCCATTTCAGAGGATTTGTCGCTCAAATACAGGAATGCCTTTGATTTATGCGTGTTGATCTTATATCCTGCCACTTTGCTGAATTCATTTATTAGCTCTAATAACTTCTTTGTGGACCCTTTTGGGTCTGCTAGGTATAGAATCATATCATCTGCAAATAGTGATAATTTAAGTTCTTCTTTTCCTATTTTTATGCCTTTAATTTCTTTCGTCTGCCTAATTGCTCTGGCCAGTGTTTCGAGGACTATGTTGAACAGAAGTGGCGAGAGAGGGCATCCCTGTCTTGTACCAGATCTTAGAGGGAATGCCTTCAATTTTTCTCCATTCAGAATGATGCTGGCCTGTGGCTTATCATAGATTGCTTTTACAATGTTGAGGTATGATCCAGTTATCCCTAATTTTTCTAGTGTTTTGAACATAAAGGGATGCTGTACTTTGTCGAAAGCTTTTTCTGCATCTATCGAGATGATCATATGGTTCTTGTTTTTAAGTCTATTGATGTGGTGGATAACATTTATTGATTTCCGTATATTGAACCAACCTTGCATACCAGGGATGAATCCTACTTGATCATGGTGTATAATTTTTTTGATATGTATTTGAATCCGTTTCGCCAGAATTTTATTGAGGATTTTTGCATCAAGGTTCATTAGAGATATTGGTCTGTAGTTTTCTTTCTTTGAAGTGTCTTTGGTTTCGGAATCAGGGTGATGTTGGCCTCGTAGAATGAATTTGGAAGTTCTCCCTCTTTTTCTATTTCCTGAAATAGCTTGAAAAGTATTGGTGTTAGTTCCTCTTTAAAGGTTTTGTAAAACTGTGCTGTATACCCATCCGGTCCTGGGCTTTTCTTAGTTGGTAGTCTTTTGATGGTTTCTTCTATTTCCTCTATTGTTATTGGTCTGTTTAGGTTGTCTATATCCTCCTGGCTCAATCTGGGCAGATCATAAGACTCAAGGAATTTATCTATGCCTTCACTATCTTCTATTTTATTGGAGTATAAGGATTCAAAGTACTTTCTTATTATCTTCTGTATTTCTGAAGTGTCTGTTGTGATATTGCCTTTTTCATCCCGTATGCTAGTAATTTGGGTTCTCTCTCTTCTTCTCTTCGTTAGCATGGCTAAGGGTCTGTCAATTTTATTTATTTTTTCAAAGAACCAGCTTTTAGTTTTGTCAATTTTTTCAATTGTTTCTTTTGTTTCAATTTCATTAATTTCAGCTCTGATTGTAATTATTTCTTGCCTTCTACTTCTTTTGCTGTTGTTTTGCTCTTCTTTTTCTAGGATTTTGAGATGAAGTATGAGATCATTTATTTGTTGGTTTTTTCTTTTTTTGAGGAATGAACTCCAAGCAATGAATTTTCCTCTTAGAACTGCTTTCAATGTGTCCCATAGATTCCGATATGTTGTGTCTGTGTTTTCATTTAACTCTAGGAATTTTTTAATTTCCTCCTTGATGTCTTCTAAAACCCATCGATCACTCAGCAACCTATTGTTCATTCTCCAGGTGATGCTTGATTTTTCCTTTCTTCTTTTATCATTGATTTTCAGTTTCATTCCATTATGATCAGACAAGATGCATGGTATTATCTCTACCTCTTTGTATTGTCTAAGAGTTGCCCTGTGACATAGTATATGGTCTATTTTTGAGACGGTTCCATGTGCTGCTGAGAAAAAAGTGTAGCAACTTGATGTTGGGTGGTATAGTCTATATATGTCAATTAAGCCTAGGTTGTTAATTGTGATATTGAGTTCTATAGTTTCCTTATTTAACTTTTGTTTGGAAGATCTGTCCAGTGGTGAGAGAGGTGTGTTGAAGTCTCCCATGATTATTGTATGGTGGTCTATTAGACTCTTGAACTTGAGAAGAGTTTGCTTGATAAACACGGCTGCACCATTATTTGGGGCATATATATTTATGATTGTTATGTCTTGTTGGTGTATGGTTCCCTTGAGCAGTATGAAGTGTCCTTCTTTATCCCTTTTGATTAGCTTTGGCTTGAAATCTATTTTATTAGATATGAGTATGGACACTCCTGCTTGTTTCCGTGGTCCATATGAGTGATATGATTTTTCCCAACCTTTCACCTTCAGTCTATGTACATCTTTTCCTATCAAATGCGTCTCCTGTAGACAGCATATTGTTGGGTCTTGTTTTGTGATCCATTCTACTAGCCTGTGTCTCTTAATTGGTGAGTTTAAGCCATTAACATTTAGGGTTATTATTGAGATATGGTTTGTTCTTCTATCCATATTTGTTTATTGATGTTACTATACCTGATTTGTTATCCTCTTTGACTACTTTCCCCCCTTTACTGTCCTACCTCCCATTGTTGGTTATCAATGTTATTTTCCATTTCCTCTTCCTGTAATGTTTTGCCAAGGATTTTTTGAAGAGATGGTTTTCTAGCTGCGAATTCTTTTAACTTTTGTTTATCGTGGAAGGTTTTCATTTCATCTTCTAATCTGAAGCTTAATTTCGCCGGATACATGATTCTTGGTTGGAATCCATTTTCTTTAAGCGTTTGAAATATGTTATTCCAGGATCTTCTAGCTTTTAGAGTCTGTGTTGAGAGATCAGCTGTTATCCTGATTGGTTTACCCCTAAATGTAATCTGCTTCCTTTCCCTTGTAGCTTTTAAAATTCTCTCCTTATTCTGTATGTTGGACATCTTCATTATAATGTGTCTAGGTGTGGATCTCTTATGATTTTGCACATTCGGCGTCCTGTAGGCTTCTAGGATTTGGGATTCTGTCTCATTCTTCAAGTCTGGGAAGTTTTCTTGTATTATTTCACTGAATAGATTGCTTAATCCTTTGGATTGGAGCTCTGTGCCTTCCTGTATCCCAATGACTCTTAAGTTTGGTCTTTTGATATTATCCCATAGCTCTTGAATGTTCTGCTCATGGTTTCTTAGTAGACTTGCTGAGCTATCTATGTTCTTTTCAAGTTGAAATATTCTGTCTTCATTGTCTGATGTTCTATCTTCTAAGTGATCAACTCTGCTGGTAGTATTCTCAATTGAGTTTTTAAGTTGGTTTATTGATTCCTGCATCTCTAGTATTTCTATTTGTTTGTTTTTTATTACCTCTATCTCCCTGTGAAATTGATCTTTTATTTCCTGGATTTGCTTGTCAATATGATCTTTCATTGTCTGATTTTGCTGTCTCATGTCTTCCTTGAGACTCCAGATCATCTGAAGCATGTATGTCCTGTGCTCTCTATCTGACATTCCATCTGTTGCAGCTATTACCTCTTCTAAAGTTGAGTTGACCTGCATTGCCTGTGGTCCTTTCTTTCCTTGTCGTTTCATACTGCTGGCGTTTCTTTCTGCTTGGTGAAATTGTTGTGTCTTTGATATTTTCCCCCTCTATTTAATTATATTGCTCTTGTATAGTTGAAAAATCACCCTTTCAGGGCAGGTAGTGGCTGTGATCCTCCTCCAATTAGTGTGATACTGGGGAGGAGAGATATTAGAAGGGGAGGGAAGAAGTCACTAAAGAGAATGAGTGTAGGCAGGTAGAATTCAAGGAAGGTGGAATAGGACAATTGAAAGAAGTGAGAAGACAAAAGAAAAAAAAAAGTGAAAAGAAAGAAAGAAGAAACGAAAAAAAATAAAAATTTAAAACCAACAAAAAAAAAAAGAAAAAAAGAAAAAATTTTATAATGATAGTAAAAAAATGGAAATTAAAGTTTAAAAAATAATAGTAATACTAATAAAATAAAAAGAATTTAAAAAAATTGAAACCATTAATAGGAACGTTAAAGAACAACAACTACATCATAACAAAAAGTGAAAATAAAAAAAAATACTAATAATAATCATTAAAAAAAAAAATAATAATAATAATAAATGCAGTCATATAGCTCGATTAACTTCTCATCCAGTTGGTGGAGCTATGCCCACTGGGCCAGGCTTCTCTTCTTGATAGGTGGGAACCAATCACTGTGCCTCAGCTCTTCTTCCCAGACTGTGTTGGTCTCTAATCCTGAGTGCCTAGGGCCTTCTCTTGTGGTTCCTCAAGCCAGGCCCCGCTCACCTGTGACACTCACCACAATACTGACTACACGCCAGGTCTGCTGCTCCTGGGAGCCCTGTTTTCATGGGTGCCTGGGCACACCCTTTCTGTTTGCCTCCCTCAGACCCTAAGTTTGTAGGGCTTGGGGCTGAGGGCCCCCTGCGAATTTGTTTGCCCTCAGGTCGCAGCAACTCCCCTGATAGCTGGTGCAAGGGACCTGTTGTCAGCACTGGTGATAGCAATAGCTGGGAGTCCTGCGCCGCTAGTCCTGCGTCACTCCTGATTCCCTGGGTCTGGCTGTGGTGCTTAGTTGGCTTTTACCTCTTTGAGTTCAGGCGGGCCGACTAGTTATTTCAGTGGGATCATTAGTGTTGAGTCCATGAAGCAGGCGAACCTGAGCTAGAATGCAGCCAATTCGGGCTCCGTGTGTTCTGAGAAGGCTAGACCGTTCGCCCGGGGTCCACTTCAGCTCAACCGTGCCTAGTGGTCCTGAGCGAACAGTATTTTGACAGTTTACTTCTCCCTATGCCCGTGCAGCTGAAGGGGTTAGAGACTTGATCTCTCCGCGTCCGCCGCCATGTTGGATCATTTAGATTTTAAATTGTCACTCATCTTATCAGCTGTTCCATTTTACTCGGTTAAGAGTCTGTTCTAAGGTGCTCCGCGGAAAGCGGTGGCGGCAGCGGCGGTGGCTACAGCGGCGGCGGTGGTGGTGGCAAAGCTGTGGCCTTCGGGACCCCCGTGGAGGGGGTGCGGGCTGGGGGAGGGGAGGCAGCGCCTCGGGGCCGCGCGGGCCGGGTACTGGGCACGCAAGAGAGCGGGTGGGGTGGGGGAAAGAGATTGAGATCTAGAATTAGGGAGTGAGCGTGGGAGGAGAGATGGCGGGGGAGAAGCGAAGCGGAGAGGCGGAGAGGGGAGTGAGAAGGGGCCCAGGGAGCCCGGCAGCTCGGGGGCTGCAGCCTTACTGCTCGAGCTGAAGTCGTGGCGGATTCACTCCATCTAGGCCCTTTTCTTGACACGGTGCTGAATACTTGTCGACAGATGTCCTTTGATGATCTTTACTTCTTCTTTTAAGAAGCAGCAACATACGCTGCGGCGGCGGTGGCGCGGAGCACAGAGCGGCTCACTCATTCCCAGCCGCCATCTTCCTCAACATCCTACCTTTATTTTTATTTATTTATTTTTATGTGGTGATAAGGATTGAACCCAGTGACCCACACATGCTAAGCAAGTGCTCCACCACTGAGCCATAACCCCCCAGATACACTTTAAACAGTGAGCTGACTCTTTGAGACCAGAACTAGTGCATCCACAAGAAATTTTTTTTAATATTTATTTTTTAGTTTTAGATGGACACAATATATTTTATTTTATTCATATGTGGTGCTGAGGATAGAACCCAGTGCCCCGCACATGCCAGGCAGGCATGCTACCACTTGAGCCACATCTCCAGCCCCAGAATTTTTTTTTTTTAAAGTATCTGTGGGTAAATGGAGAAAGAGCAATTGAGGGAAGGGCAAAGGGGTTGGGGAAAAAGGAATGGGAAAAAGAAGTACTGGGGTTTGAACTTGAACATGGTATATTTCATGCTTCTAATTACTATGTCAAAACAGATTCAACTGTCAGGTTTAATTAAAAAGAACCAGTAATTAAAAAAAAAAAAAAAAAAAAAAACATTATACTGACCCTGACAGAAATATCCATCCTAAGGAAGAACTCTGGAAGCATGAGAATCATCTGCTGTTTTGTTTTGTTTTGTTTTGTTTTGTTTGTTTTTGTTTTTGTTGTTTGTTTTGTTTTGTTTTTGGTGGGGAGGTTGTTTTTAATCAGATGGGAAAGTTACTTTATTCATTAAATTTATGAATATCCTTACTAGCTTTAGAGTGTCAATGTTAGTCTACTTAAAAAATATGAAGGCAATAATATGATGTATTTAATCTTTCTCAATAATCATTATATAATGACTTAAGTTTAAAGTAATTTAAAGCTTATATATATATATATATATATATATATATATATATATTGCTACATACTTAGAATTATAATACTCTATTTCAGTTCTGTTATTTAAACTATACATTGTTACCAAATTGTTACCCAAAACAGAAGTGATCTTTTTTTTTTTTTATTTCCATAGTCTGTTTGGAAGATCACTGGTACACTGAGGATAAAAGCATATTCATAATAATGGGGGTGATGTGGTTATTTATTTTTATCATTGAATTTAACAAATTTTATTCTTTTTCATATTTGTGTTTCATTAGGTGTTCATATTCTGTGATTTGCCTTCAAAAGATATCATTCACAGTTTATTTGTATTGGATTTTGTATCTTTGTTTATGAACTTTTGTAAATTTCCCATATATACTAAATACTAACCTACTATAATATTAGTTAGCTGTTTTCATTCCTTTCCATTTGTTAGTACTTTATATAGAAGTCTTCTCTCAATCAATGCTTTTTGTCTTTGTTTTAAAGTATACAGAATTGCTAATAAAAAAATTGTTTAAAAATTCTTAACCACCTTTAAAAGATTAGCCTATATTTTATCTAACTTATTGTGCTGTTCATTTCTGAGCTTAATTTAAATATGCCATATTCAAACATTTAAAATACATATATAAAACAATGAGATGGGTAGTTAATCATATTTGTTTGCCATATGGATAACCAATTACACTATTATGGTTTACTGAAAATTTTGCTTCTTCCTATTGCTTTGTAATGCCCAGGATGTTGAATATCACACATACCATCTGCAGAGCACATCTGTTTAGAGCTACATATTTTTTTCATGGTTATTACTATATTACATAACAGTTTCACTATTCTAGCTCTGAAAGTCCTTATTGTTTATAATGTTTTGATTATTCTTATTATATTTAATATTCACAAGAATTTTTTGTATTGTCATATTGTCAATTTTTGTCATATTGTCAATTTTTAAATAATGTCCTCTTGGGGTTTAAAATATTAGTACTAAAAAGCAATGTAATCAGCAAACTTCTTTGTTTCTACTATGGAGAAAACATTCACATATGTACTACTTGTGGGTTCTGCCTTAAATTTTTAGATAACAAAGAATTTATCTCTAAAAATATTTGCTAGTTTTATCAAAAAAAATCTGAAGTTTATCAGATATGTATTTTTTTCAATTATGATATAAATACACAATTTGCTTTCTGGTCTGTTAAAGAGATAATAGTACTGATATTTGTATTTTATACTAAACCATCTTTGCTAAACTGGGATAAACACTAATTGGTCAGTGTTTTATCATTTCAATAAACTATTTAATTTCATTCAATAATATTTTATTAAGTTTGTATTTATAGATTATGTATGCATTACAGTGACTTTTTATTCCATTCATAAAGAATTTGTTATAAAATTTCAACTTCACTCTACAATTGCAACAAGTGATAAAGAATAGCCAAAACAATTTTGAAAAAAGCTGAATAAATTGGGAGGATTTCACTTCTCTGATCTGAACACTGACACTGAAGTAAAAATTATCAAGATGTATGGTATAGGCAAAACTTAGACAATCTGATAAACTGAATAGAGAATAAAATTCAATGCACTGAAATACAGTTTGTTGATTTCAACAAATGCAGTAGGAATTATGGTACAGAGAGGAAAGTATGTTCAACACATGGTGCTAAAAAAATTAAGGATCTGGATGTGCTTACAATATTGAAAATATATCATAGATACAAATAGGAATTCTAAATTTTTAAAGAAATCAAGAAACAAACACAATAGCTTTGTCACATTGGGATACACAAAGTCATCTTTTAGTATAGGAAAAGAATAAAATTAGCAATTTTTTTCCAAAAAAAAGACTGTTTTTCAGTTTAAAAACACTTTCATGAAAATAAAAAGACAAGCTTCATAATTAGTGAAGATTTTGAATATAGAATATTTGAATAAGGCAAATTATATATATATATATATAATATTTATATAGTGCATATATGTGTGTATGTATTTTGTATTCTTCCCCTCTCTAACAGAGAGTGTGAATATGTGTGTATCAACTAAGTATTGCAAAAAAGGTATTCATTTTTTAAAAAATGTGCAAAATATTTGAAGAGACAATTCACAAAAGGAAATAAATGAATTGGTCAAACATATTTTTTTGAATACCTTGCCAGAAAGGTATCGCAGGGTCACATGTTACATTTATTTTTATATTATAATGTAAATGTATATACCTGTAGTTTGTTTCACATTTTTAATTTTTTTGAGAAATTACCTTTACTTTTCCGTTGCAGGTGGATCATTGTACTTTCCCACCTGATAATTTTTCCTATTTTTTTGGTCAGGCAATTTGTTGTTTTTGTTTTCAATAAGTTATATAAATACTTTATATATTTTCAAAATTAATTATAGATGAATAATTTGCAAATATTTTCTCCTATTCTATATTTAACCTGTTCACTCTGGTGATTGTTTCCTTTGCTATACAGAATTTCTTCCATTTGATGTAGTCCTGATTTTCCATTTTTGTCCTTGCTGCTTGTGCTTATGGTGTCATATACATAAAATCATTGCCAAAGTCAATACCAAAAACATTTTTTAAGAGTATAAGAATTTCAGGTATTAGGTTTACACTGGTAAACCATCTTGATATATTGTGAGTGGTATACAGTGAGCATCAAGTAGCATTTTTTTCTACATATGGATATCCAGTTTTAGTATAGTTTGTTGAAGACATCATCATTGCCCAATGTGTCTTCTTGTTAGCCTTGTCCAAGTTAAACAGAATAGGAATAAATTTATTTCTAGGCTCTCTTTTGTGTTTCCTTTATCCATGTGTAATTTTATTCAAGTTAGTACTAGAACTTTTAGAAAGAGAAACTAGGCAAGAAAATAAACAAATTGTGCCTAAATCCTAAGGAAAGAAGTAACATTTTCACTGTCTGCAGGCATCATGATCTAATGTGTGGAAATTGTAATTTAGGCATAATTTGGTATTTTCTTGCCTAGTTTCTCTTTCTAAAATTTTCTAGTACTAAGTTGAATTAAATTGATGAGGGTGGGCATTCTTGTCTTGTTCTTGATCCTAGAGGGAAAGTTTTCTGTTTTTTACCTGTTAGGTGTGATATTAGCCTTGGGCTTTCTATAAACAGTAATGAATCACTTAATGATGGGATGCATTCTGAAAAAATGTATCACTAAATGATTCTGTCATTGTATGAACAAAAAAGACTGGATTTATTCAAATTAGGATGGCTACAATGTCATTAAATGATAAGGACCTATGAAACCATCATTGGGCATGCAGTTTGTACCTGATCAAAATGTCATTATGTGGCCTCGGATTTAGCTGCCTATATTATATTGTGGTACCTCTTTCAATATCTGGTGTATTCAGAGTTCTATCATGAAAAAGTGTAGCATATTTCACCTACATTTTCTACACTTATTAAGGTCCTGTGATTTTGCCCTTTATTATTCAAATGTAGTGTATCATCTGAATTATTTTCACATATTGAAATATCCTTTGAAAAGAGACCTAAGTTCCTCTTGTTCATGGTGTATGATCCATTTAGTGTCCTGTGGAATTATATTTGCAAGTATTTTGTTGAGGATTTTTCCTTCTATATTCATCAAGAATACTTTGTGGGCTGGGGATGTGGCTCAAGCAGTAGTGCACTCACCTGGCATGCGTGCTGCCGGGGTTCTATCCTCAGCACCACATACAAACAAAGATGTTGTGTCTGCCGAAAACTAAAATAAATAAATAAATATTAAAAATTCATTCCCTCCCCCTCCCCCCTCTCTCTCTTTAAAAAAAAGAATACTTTGTATGTGATTGAACTTAAATTATTATCACCTGAAATATACCACTATAAGATACTGTAAGCTTTTGGTAACCGTAAAAAAATAATATTTACAGAAGGTACATCAAAAAATAGAAAGAAAACGGAATCAAAGTGTATAACAACTGGGTGTGGTGGCATCACATAAAAATATCAACAAAATACAAAAGATGATAGCAAGAGAGGAAAGAAGAGCTAAGAACTTTAAGAGAAAACAGTGAGGAGAATAATAAATATTTTCCTATCAGGAACTCTGTAAATGTAAATGGATTAAACTTCCCAATTTAAAGACATAGAATAGTTCAATTGACAAAAAGACAAGACCCAAATACATACTACATATTAGAAACTCATTTTCAATTCAAGAACACACAGAGACTGGCAATAAAATGGTGGGAAACAATTTTACAAGTAAATGGTAAACAAAATACCGAATAGGTGACTATACTTAAGAATAGATTTTAAAGTATTTAAAATAACGATAAAACTGTCACAAGAGACAAAGGACATTAAATAATGAAACCAGTCTTTTTGCACAGAAGATATAAAGACTATATATATATATATATATATATATATATATATATCCATCAAAGTACTTAAATATATAAAGCAAATATCACAAACTTTAAGGTAGAAATGAAAAGCATTATAATAGCAAGAGACATGTTAATTTCTTTCACTAAATGTTAAGAACATGAGGATAGAAGATCAGTAGTAAATTCAGGATTTGAACAACACTGTAGCTCAAATAGTTCTGACAGACAGCCTAATCTTCCTGTGCTATGACAGCAGAATACCATTCTCAAGTGCACAAGGATCAGTCACCACAAATAACCAGAGAAGGAAAACTGTGAAATTAAAAAATATATATGCACAAAATACTCTTCAAAACTTCATAAATAAAAGTAAAGCAAAACCAAATATCTTAGGCAAATGTAAATGAAGACAACATTACATATTTTATATGCAGCAACAAAGGCAATTCTGAGAGAAGTTGGTGGTGATATAAAAATAAAAAGGAACAAGCAGCTCAGGTAAGCCACATAACTCCACATCTCAAGGAACTAGAAAAAAATAAAATCTAAACCCAAAGCTGGCAGAAAAAAAGAATTAATAGTGATTAGAGCAGAAATAAACAAAGAACAGAAAAAAAAGAATAAAACATCAATAAATATAAGACCTAGTTTTTAATAAAGGACCCACAAATTTGATAAATCTTTAACTAGAACCATTTAATGAAAGAAATAACACTCAAAATCATAAATAATAGAAGTGATATTACAATTCATGACACAAAAATAAAAATACAAACAAAATACAAACAAACAAAAAGTAGGCTAGTATGAACAGCTGTCTACTAACAAAGTGTATAACCTAGGAGGTATGTAATTCCTAGAAACACAGGACCTACCATGTAAAAACAAGTTGGAATAGAATTTATACTCAGTAAGTAAATGCAGGATTTGAACAAATCCATAATAAAGTTTCCCCAACAAAGAAAATTTCGGAACCTATGACTTCACAGGTGAATTTATCAACAACTAAAAACAAATTGACACCAGTCAATTCAGTCGTTCTCATACTCTTCTAAAAAAATGAAGAGGAGGGAGAACTTCCAAACTATTTTAAGGAGGCAGACATTATCCTGATTCCAAATTCAGGCAAGATATTGCAAGAAAGGCAAAGTCCAATCCAATCAGTGGGTAATTTTTAATATACAACCTAATAATTTAATATTTCTCATCATATAAAAAAGAGATTTAACATAAAATTTTGTATTCAATATATAAGAAAGGGCAAGGGAAGGAATATAATTAGTGCTCTCAATTCATATTTTTAAATATGCATGACTAAATGTATATAAAACTTATGTGGTATAAAATGATTTTGCATCAGCACTGAAATCAAATAAAACTAAACATTATATTAACAAATACAGCCAGAATTAAAATAAATTATTCCATTCTATATTTATTTTTTATGGTCGTGGGGATTGAACACAGGATCTTTCCCATACTAGGCAAGTGTTCTACCACTGGATTACACCTATACCCCCGATTCAGTTCATCAAGTAATTTGCTGGGAATTCTAATTCTCAAGTAGTAGAAGAGAAGAAAATACTAAGGCATTTTAATTCAGGGTAAGTTTATATTTTTAATAAATGTTATACTTTCCTGGTTCTGATAAATACAGAATTTAGGGGTACTGAAAATTTCAATGAGTTAAATAAGATGATCATTATGAAAATGTATTATGAAAATATATTATGTTAGAACACATGTACCCTACAAATATTTTTACTTGCTTACATGTTTTTGTATGTTGTTTTGATATTATTTTAAACAATAAAAATTTTCCTTTAAAAGTTTCAAATGTTTTTCATTTAATATATTTTAATTGCAATCACATAAAAAGAAGATAGACACAATGACCTTACAGTGCCTTCCAGCTTTCTGCTTCTTTACAGCTTTAGAATATATATGTTTTGATTATTATTCTCTTACAAATAGCATGTGGGAGTATGAGTACTGACATTCCATGAATAGTAATCAAGGTAATATCTATTTTATGAGGGCTCAGTTCTTAATTAAATTGAGTTCAGGACAGTCACCTTAGAAGAATAATTACAAGTCAAAGTGCAGTGATCAAGGTTATACAACTTAGACAAAGTTCTTACTGGTTTTTACTCTTCACTCAACTATTAATATACCTATCTTCACAGGTAAATTATTTTCTATTAATTCTGAATTGTATCCTCAGAAAACTACAGCTTGTAGGCTAATCTCTGTGTTTGTAAACAATTATGTTTTTCAGTAGTCATGCTCACTTAATTGTGTACAGATATCCCCATGCCATCTAAAAGGTAAGTTTAATGGTTGAAAAATAATATATATGGATGAAAAATCTAAACTTTTTCTAGATTGTCTCTTAAAGTTTGCCAAATTGTGGTCTACAATGAAATTTTTCAAATGTGTAGATGTACAAGATCTTTTTTTTTCCCCTTTATGCATGTACCTTGTTTTTGGCATTACAATTCTTAATACACATATATATGCACAATTTTTCAAATCACAGTTTGTATATAAAGTATGTTGACACCCAATTCAAGTCTTTATAAATGTACTTTGTATAATGATGTCCATCACATTCCAGGATCCTTGCTAATCCCCTGCCCTCCAACTCTTGCTAATTCTCCCTTTCCCTCCCACCCCTTTTCCCTATCTAGAATTCATCTAATCCTCCCATGCTCTCCCTCTCAACTGCCCTATGAGTCAGCCTCCTTATATCAGAGAAAACATAGGGCATTTGACATTTGTTTTGGGGGGATTGGCTAACTTCACCTAGCATTATCTTCTTCAACGCCATCCATTTGCCTGCAAATGCCATGATTTTGTTCTTTTTTAATGCTGAGTAAAATTCCATTATTTATATATGCCACATTTTTTTTAACCATTCATCCACTGAGGGACATCTAGATTGGCTCCACAGTTTAACCATGGTGAATTGTGCTTCTATAAACATTAATGTGGCTGTGTCCCTATAGTATGCTGTTTTTAAGTCCTTCAAGTATAGTCTGAGGAATAGCTGGGTCAAATGGTCAAATGTACTTGATCTTTTGACTAAATCATATAATCTCTGTAGGGTTGAATAACTGAGCCACAACCACTGAGCCACAACCCCAGCCCCTGATTGTGTGTCTCTTACGATATTTATTTTGTGTTTTGGTGGTAATTTCTTTCTTTTCTTTTGGAATTAGGAATGTAAATCAGAGGTGCTTAATCACTGAGTAACATGGGAAGATCCCAAGTCCTTTTTATTTTTTGAGACAGGGTCTCAAAAACTTGCTTAGGGCCTCACTAAATTGCTAAGGTGGAATTTGAACTTCCAATCCTCCTGCTTCAGCTTCCCAAATTTGTGAAATTGCAGGTATGCAACACCTTGTCTGGATATTTGTTTGGTCTTGCCCAGGTGTATGTGTTTTGTGCACATATCATCAAATTAATTTAAGTAGAAAATTTTTGTAAAATTTTAAAACCAAAATGAGGACTAAAGGATGGTAAGTGATAATTAGCAAATATTTATTGAAAGTCTGTATCAGAGTTTATTCACAATATGCCAATATTTTAAAAAATATTCTTTTTATAATGAAAATCATTGGTGAATTAAACATATGCTTTGATGACTTTTCTAATGTGCTCATTTCTAAAATAGGCATTTGGTAGGTTATCTTAACACAATCATTACTAATGTTTTGAAACAACACAATGCTAAATTAATTATGAAAAATCATATAAACTCATTTTGATTATCCTTATCCAAATACTAGATCACTTAAATACACAAAATATATCACTCTCTTTATGTGGTTGACGTTAATAAATCAAATTCATTTTCCAAAATTTCCTGTTTATAAAAATACTGAGAATAAAATCAAATTTTATTATTTATTTATTTTTTTAATTTTAATTATTCAATTTGAGTTGATAATTTTTTTAAGGTTACCCCTGCCATATGATTAAAAATTGAGTTGCAATGTCTATCTAAGCTATCTACAATAAAAATACTGGAAATTTGTTCTTATTCTTAGTATTATATCTTATGATGCTTTGCATTGTTGCTAATGCAATTTGCTTAGGTGTATTATATAAATTATGTTTTATCAAATGTTTTTTTCAAAATAATTTATTTTGAAGTTCAGAAAAATTCAATATTTTTGAACTTCTTTTTTTCTCATTATTACACAGCTATACTTAAAATATATTTTTTAGACATTTCTTTTATGAAGCTGTGTGCTGTGGCACACATCTGTAATCCCAGCATCTTAGGGGACTAAAGCAGGAGGAATGCAAGTTCAAAGCCAGCCTCAACAACTTAGCAAAGCCATAAGCAACTTAGATATGTCTCAAAAAATATCAAAGAAAAGGCTGGGAATGTGGCTCAATGTTTAAGCAACCCTGGGTTCAATCCCTGCTGTCAACAGAAAAAAAAATGTTTCTGTCATGGAAAATATAATGGCATAAAATAGTTTGTTATGTCGTATCCAATACATGGTACTTTTTCAACAAATGCATTTTTCCAGGTAATAAAAATAATAATGACATAAACTTTTATAGAAAAGCTAGGAATCTACTAAATCTTTAATTAAGTTGTTTAACTCCTCCTCATCTGTGGAAGAAGTTGTCTTGCTCAGTACAGTTTAGGTTTGGGAATCCTCTTTGTAATACTAATACTATACAATATTTATCTCATGCAAAATGAGTTTTTATTTTTAATTGAGTTTTTATTCTTTTTTTCCAAAAATAAATAATAATTTCTTGTTAACACATACGAAAAGCATAAAGCAAATCCCATTGCTTTTATTTAAGATGTTGTAATATGTAAAGAAAAATGCACTCACATTCATTACATGTAGTGACTAGTTTAACTTAGTTTTTTGATTTATTTCCATTTCTTATTTTTTCCACACCACTGTATTCCAGGAGTTACTCCAGAAAAATGACATTAATTTGAAAGCAAAGCCGCAGTCCACTGCATATGATTTTACAGATACATGGAAGAAAGAATCTGATAACAAACATGTGACTCTTTTTGGTCACATGATTAGCTGGCAGAGGAAAGAAAGAAGAATTTAAAAAGAAGGAAAGGTCATATCATAGAAGAAGTGATTCTTATGAAAGAATATATTATTTTTAATATTTCTGTTTAATATGTAATTCTACTGTGAATCATCACATCCAGGTCATTTCAAATTAAAAATTTTTGTATATGTTACCTAGCCTAGTATGGTTGGAAAGAATTTTAAATTATGAAAGGAATGGTTTCATATTCTCCCTTGGAAAATTTTATTTTAAATTCTTAAATATTGATTTTATCATAAGCTTAGCTTTTTAAAAAGCAAACGGCCTCTGAAAACTGATTTATAGTGACAAAAACAGTGTTGGAAGAAAATGCAATTAATGGAAATATGCCAGGTTGCTGTACAATTGAGACTTCATCATAATAAGGCAGAATATCAGGATAAAGAGGCTTATTTTGTTGGAAGAAAAATGAGAATAACAAAACAAGTATGCATAAAACACCAGGAAGAAATAATTCAGAACCTGACAAATCACCCAGAATTAGGTTGAATGTCATTGACTGATAAGATCAATGGAAAATTAAAATTAACTGGTGAGATTAATTAACAAGAAGAAATAGCAAAGCCATACTACTGTCAATCATTCCATAATTTCTAACAATGCTCAATTTTGATTCATACATAAAAAATTTTCTTTAATGGGGAAAATATCAAGGCCTGACACTGGGGGTATGGGCTAAATTGTTTTTAAAATGTCAGCTGAAAGGGTTAGCATTGAAAGCATAGAGTTAAATGCATACATTAGGATTGAATTATCAAACAACATTGGGCAAAGCAATTATTAACATAGTCAAATAGCAAAAAAAAGAAATAATTTACACTTATGTTCCTATATTTCATTAAAGTGTACTCTAATTTCTTAGTACTATACAATGGTTAGAGGTATTTTTTTTCTATTTCTTAAATATATTTTCTATATCTCATTTTAAAAGGTACAAGTGACTGGAAGTAATTTTCCTGTTTCATAAGCATATACAAATATTAAATTAGTCAGCAATTTCAAAAACAATTGAACAAATAATGCACTTTTTCTAAATTTTAATTTTGTTACTTGACAATGGACCTTTATGTATTTTATTAATTTATTCACATCTGATGCTGAGAATCAAACCCAGTGCTAGGCATGCCCTCTTCCACTGAGCTACACCCCCAGCACCAAATAATGTACTTTAAGAACTACAGAAATAGGTAAAGTCTTATGTTTAAAATAAGATTTACAGAAGTGGAATAACTGCAATTTCAATTTAGAGGCCAAGAATTCAATTTTAAAACTACTATTATTTTCTCGTGGTTGACCTTCCTGTTACAACTAGTACAAAGTACAAATAACAAGAAATATTTGAATTCTATTGTATTTGTATTAACCTCCACAAAGCCCCTAACATTAAAAATATTTAGATATCAGCACCATTGCTCCTATAACACTCTTTATACTCTTGAGGCAATTCATTCTTTGTCAACTTTAACAATATTGCTGTGATTCTACAACCAACCACTAACCACGGTGCTGTCATTAATGACAACAATTATATTTCATATTATTTCCTAAATAATTTGTGCTGTTTGGTTAATCACAATAATTTGACTAAATATAAGCAATATATAGACAGAAGCTAGATGCTACAATATAGGAACCAAAATTTATTGAGGAATAATAATAACAAGTTATGTAAAATAATTCTGCAAATATTAATTTGCTCATTTATCTTTGCACATGACTAGCTTATTTGGGCAAATGTAGTTCTTGTAAAGATATTATAAAGAAGTTATATCATTTTGAGAAACCTGAAAATAGAAGTCAAAGTTAATAAATTCGTATTAAGTGTATTATTTTGTGTAGATGGAATGTAAATTACTGAATTTTGGACAAGTTCTTGAAATATTAATAAAGAAAGGTTTTCATTTTGAGTTTTAAGTAAGTTGTTCTTCTCTTCAAAAGTCACTGAAGTACTTTAGCCAATGATGATAAAATGAAGCTTTTCTACAGTTCTTGTTCTTCAAGACCCTGATGGAACATATCAGTGAAGCTCTACAAGGTGAAAATCCAAATTTCTTTTTTTTAATTTTATTTATTCATTTTAGTTGCTGATGGACCTTTATTTTTTATTTATATGTGATGCTGAGAATCCAACCCAGTGCCTCACACATTCAAGGTAAGTGCTCTACCACTAAGCCACAACCCCAGCCCCCCAAATTTCTTTTAATAGAATGAAAAAGAAATAATCTGGCTTAGCACTTTAAATATACTGAGTGTTACTTACCAGTGAAGGAAGATATTGTTATTTCATCTACCTTTTGAGAACAGCACCTCAGAGCCTATAGGAGGCTCAGAAAAAAGCCAATGTTCACCCATAACAGTTTTGTCTTTTTTTTTTTCTTTTCATGGGATCAAGAGTGGTAGACTAATATCCATCTCATGTGTTTTTAGAAATTTTAGATGTATGACTGTGGAGCCTGAGAATAGTTGAGGATAAAAATGACTTACTCATATAAGCAATGGAAGGTAGATAGAAGCAGTTAAGGAAAATGGGATGGTACTGGATACTGGAAGAGTAATTGACAGCCCAGCCATTGATGACTCACTCCCTTTTATGTGATTTTGCTGGATAGAATGAAATGCATTTGTCATCACGTTTTATTTACTTTAGTATACATTAAACACTTTGGCAGTTAGCATCATTGTTTTCAAGTCTCAACCCAACACTGACTAATGTGTCAATGTTTTCATTTTCCAGTTATAGAAGCTGAAGTTTGAATAAATTTAGCAACTTACCAAAGGATGCATAGTTGGGCAAATGGAGAACTTGGCTTATTCCAAATAGCCATCTTTCTAAAGCTGATGGCTTTCAGCCATATCACAGTCTGTTCAACAATTCATACATTGAAGTACCTGAGAGAGAAAAGCTATTGTCTCAGAGGAATACCAAAGGGCTTGGATGAGGGAGTGTCATTAGAAAGAGATCAGAGCTTGTTGTATGGCTTCATTGGGTAGGTACCTGTGAAGAATAGAGAAAAATATATATTAAAATTATTAATTTTTCAAGGAAAAAAGTACAATACATGAATTCTAGTGTAGGAACAAATCCAAGAAAGACCCTATTTTGAGAAGAACCATACTTTATGCCAAATGTTCTGTACACTTTTTAGAAGTGGTTTCTTATTCATAATGTGAAAATTGCCATTGTTTTATTTATATAAAACATATGGCATAAGGAATGATGTTGTGACTGATTCAGGTCACGTGGTTCTCTTTCTTACCCAAACAGATCCATACATCAGGGCACTTAATTTTTACTAATCCATTGTCTAAACCTTCAGAGTTTATTTTCATGTTAAAAAAGCACTGATGTTGTTGCTTTCTGTTTCTCCCTAAATGTATGTGTTTTTATCTTTTTGTGTGATAATGAGTCATTTTTGGCATAGTCTGACATTTCCTTCTCATATGCCTTTCCCTATTTCTGCTCATAGTGATGGAATCATGGCCGACACCCTTGGCATTCATCTCTGCTGCCACTGTGTGAAGAAATCCATGATTGGAGTTTTACACTGTCAACAAGTAGAGGGATTTTCTGTGATCCTGTCACTGTCTATTTGTTTTACACTATTTCTCTTTTCCCTTCACACATTTCTTAAATGTAATTTTATGTGAAAATGTGGTTAGTGGGCTGTTTTACCTATTTTTCTGGATCATCAATAGAAATATTAAGTCTGATAGGAATAAATACAGGCCTCCATCCCATCCAATAGGATACTGACCCTTGTAGGTTTATTATTTACCATCACCCATTTTCAAATCTGCCAGCGAATTTATGAGATGTGTGCATACTCTAATCTGAAAATCCCCTGTTGATTTGGTTACTAAAATTTTTAAACTATATTATACCTTGATATTAACATTAGAAGGGAAGATAATTGCTCTCCCTTTTCAGGGTTAGACTTGACTTCTAGGACTGGGAAGCAGTTGTCTCTTCCACACAATGCAGATTTTTTTCCGGACAATTTCAAAAGTGCACAGAATAGTTGACTCTTGTGTCAAATATATTTTCAAGAATTCAATTTTTCATAGTTAGGTTTTACTTAAAGAAAATTCAAATGCTTATTCAATGCATTAAAATCTAAAATAATATAAAATGCCAATAAATTATTTTTTTTCCAAAAGATGAACCAAAGTTATTATTGTCAAATTTTAAGTACAAATTGAATAACAGATTTGATGATACATTTTCCCATTAATTATATATTCATTGTTCTTTTAGTGTGCACAATATCATACACTGAAGGTATGCTGCCAATATCTGTAAATGGTGTTAATTTAACAAAAGTGATAAGTGCCAAGTTTTAATGTGGCTCTCAAAGTTGTAGAAAATAACCATTCAGACTCATTTTCTGAATATTTAATAAGTCAGCCATAATAGAATTTTACTGGTAAATAATCATAAAGATTTCATTTAAACTAACATTTTTGGTTTATTTTAAGAAACAAATCTGCAACAGAAAAGTAAGTACATTAATACAGATCAAAATGCTACATATCAGACTAACACTCAGATCTTTAGACTTCTAGAACTCTGACACACCCTGCACAAATTTTTATTGCTAAAAAGTATGTGTATTGTTTTTCTATGGCTGTGTTACAGATAACCACTAACTTTGTGGTTTTATATGCCATGTTTATTAGGCTGCTCTGCTCATGGTCTCAATAGGCTGTATTCGGGATGTCAGCCCAAAAACATTCACAACCAGAGGCTCAACAAGAGAAGAATCTGCTTCTAAGATGATTCAGGTTGTTGATAGAAGTCATTTCCTAGTGAGTATGTGACTGAGGACACTGGATTTCTGCTGACCCTTTGGTATAGGCCATCTTTGGGTCTTAGAAAGTACTGGACGTTTCTGGAGGTCACTCACAGGTCATCGGGATAGAAGATTTCTTGGCAAGAATGCTTACTTGATCAAGCTAGCAAAGGCAGTATCTCCCCTCAGAGAAGTCCCTGTTCCTATTTTAAGGGCTTTCAACTGATTAAGTCAGTCCAAGACAAGGTAATCTCCATTTTGATTATCTTAAATAGAACTGATTGGTGAATTTAATTACATCTGAAAAATCTCATCACCTTTGTCATATTCTAGTAGTTAAAGAAAGTCACAGAGCCAGTTCACATCCAACAGGAGTGACTATAAAAGGGGTGATCACAAGGTCCTGGGAACAAACATTGTGATCCTAAAATATGCCCAGGAAAGCTTGCTACAATGAATCCAAACTATAAACTAGCAATTCATTGAATCTAAGGCAACTACATCACACACAGAAAACATAAAGGAACTTTAAAATTTTTCCTAGTAGTTCAAAAATTCTTCCAGACTCCTGGTACATTCTCTGTTTTCAAAGGTTGAACTCATTTAGCTTTATTTATGATCTCATACCTTTCTAATTTTAAGAATTTTAGAATGTCTCTTCTCCTTTTTCTTTATTCTTTCTCTCTCTCCCTTTCTCTGACTCAACTGAATCAATCCCATCATCTTATCATAGATTCACTCTACTCAAAAGAAATATAAAATCCTCATATACACATGACATATATAATCCCCCTGAAGAGTAAAACACAGCATGTGAAATTAGTTTTCAATATATATTCTAATTAACTGAACATATTAAAATATTTTCTTAATGTGAACTAAATACAAAAACTTAAGGATCTACTTCTGTGGAAAACAGCAATTGTATTTTGTGGTACCTGAGAACAAGAAAATAAATGTTCTCCAAATATCAGGGTCAACATACATCTGGATATAATGCATGACATTGTACATTAACTAGTTATAAATGTGACTTATTTCTCCCTTCATGTTACTTGAGAACCAACAATCTCTGTCAAACATAATTTTTTTTTACCTATGATCAATCTCTGTGGTATTATTCAGTTCTGGGCAAAATATTTCTGACAATAGAAGTTCTAGAATTTTCTTCTCTCTGCAATGATATAATAGCCCTTAGACCAGAGAATATGTGCCACATATTTATTATTAGACTTCATTGACTGCAGCTTGCTTTTGAAAGAGGAGTTATTGCTCTTTAAGCTTTTCACAGTGTCATTTAGAGTAACCCACCCTTATTGTAAATTCATGAAATTTAGTGCAATGTAGTCAATGGATTTAATAAATGTTCAGGTTTTCAAGCATGGTTCATAGTGTTTTCGAATTAATATCATGAAACAAAGAGGATTTTAGAAACTCTTTCACCATTTGTTATTAAGTGGTTCTAGTTACTGGTAGTTATACTGACCTCTGTGACAGGAACGTGGAAGGAAATGTTTTATTAATGATTGAAGAGCACTTTGAAAATGTAAAGTGCCACATAAATGCTAAATTATTCCTGACATAAGGAACTAGACAATGCCAGCTGTCCTGGCAATAAATGTCAGATCATGGGATTATTTCTGGAAAAAAAGCTATTGTCTAATCTCTGTACCTTCTGTCTTTTGAAAGAGCAAAGGTTATTCCTTTGCTATTAGTAAGATGCAACAAATGCTACTGGCTTTCTCTTACCTTTGAATACTTAAGAAGTTCAAAATAATGTTACGTTAACAACAAGGAAGAAAACTACCAGAACTAGAAAAAGTAATGATATGAAATTTCAAAAAAAATGTATCAAAAAAATCATAATCACAAAGGACTTAAAGAATTCTGTTCAATGCAATGCATATTTACTCATGAAGATGTACAGTCCACAGACCAGTTATATTACAACAGTGAGACATGCATCTGAGAAACCAGAGTATCAAAAAATGATATGTGAGACATAAAGTTTATTGAAAAAATATTTACAGGAAAGATCCATTGTTGACAGACTGGATGGATAGTATATCTCACTCATGGTGTGTCATCAAGTAGTGCCTCCATTCCTCATGGTAGGACTCCAGGAAGAACCAGTGGTTACAGGATAGACAAATAATTCCTCCATCCCTCATCATGCTTCTTCAGAAAGCAGAACCTTCCTCCCTTGTGAAACCTTGTCCACTGGCAGTCAACCAGTGAGTGTCACTTACTCTCTGCAGTGTTCTCAAATTTACACCAATAACACAGGAGAATAGTTTTACAAGTTAGGCTATCAGGGCAGTGAAATTACTAGCTGAGTTTGCTTTGTTTCTTTGTATGGTCAGCATCTCAAGGAACTTGGCATGAATTTAAGAGAGAAGCTTTCTACAGATAGCATCAACTTGCCCTAATCCTCATCACAAGTAAAAGAAAGTCAGTGGCCTTCAAGGCAACATTTATCTGGACATTCTGGTTCAGTTTTACTATCATCATTCCCATACTTGGCTAACTTGGGAACAGAGATGGTGTTTTTAAGTGATGTGATTTTTTTGTGTCCTTCTTTTTTCAAGAATGACACCCTAGATCATAAAGAAAAAACAGCGTGCCAGAGTTGGTGGCACTCAAATCCCAGTTATCTCAGAGGCTAAGACAGGAAGATCACAAGTTTGAGGGCAACCTGAAAAACTCAGCAAGTCTTTGTCTCAAAAACAAAACAAAGTCATTCTAATGAAAAGAAGGAGGTAGAAAACTCAAATTACTAAAATTTGTGATGAGAAAGGAAATATCAGAGCAAACACTATTGAAATACATGAGACAATTATAAATTATTTTGAAAATTTATACTCTAGTAAAATAGAAATCCTCGAACATACTGAAAGATTTCTAGAGGTATATGATTAACCCAAACTGAGTCAAAAGGACATACACAATTTAAACAGATCAATTTTAAACAAGGAAATAGAAAATGCCATCAAAAGCCTACCAACCAAGAAAAGCCTAGGACCAGATGAATGCACAGCGGAGTTCTATAAACCTACAAAGAAGAATTAATGCCACTGCTCCTCAAATTATTTCATGAAATAGAAAAGGAAGGGATTCTTCCAAATTCTTTCTACGAAGCTAGTATCATCCTGATACCAAAAGCAGGAAGACTCATCAAGGAAATAAAATTTTAGACCAATATCCCTGGTGAACATTTATACATAATTTCTCAATAAAATTGTGGTAAATCACATACAAAAACATATTATAAAAATAGTGCCCCATGATCAAGTGGGTGTCATTCCAGGGATGAACATTGGTTCAACATATGGAAATCAATAAATATAATTCATCACATCAATAGAATTAAAGACAAGAATCCTATGTTTATATCAATTGATGCAGATAAAGCATTTGACAAAATACAACTTTTTGTGTTCAACACACTTAAAAAAAAACCTAGGGATAATAGGAACATACCTAAACATTGAAAAAACTATCTATACTAAACCCAAGGCCAACATCATTCTAATTGGAGAAAAATTGGAAGCATTTCCTCTAAAAACTGGAACAAGACAGGCATGTCCTCTTTCACCATTTCTATTTAGCATAGTCCTTGAAACTCTAGCCAGAGCAATTAGACAGATGAAAGAAATTAAAGGGATACAGATAGGAAAAGAAGAACTCAAACTATCATCATTTGCTGACGACATCATTCTATACTTAGAGTATCAAGAAAACTATATCAGAAAACTTCTCAAATTAATTAAATAAATTCAGCAAAGTAGAAGTATCCAAAATCAATACCCAATATTTATAGCAGCACAATTCACAATAGTTAAGTCATGGATCCAACTTAGATACCCTTCAGTAGATGAATGGATAAAGAAAGTATGGTATATACACACAATGAAATTTTACTCAGCATTAAAAGAGAATAAAATCATGGCATTTGCAGGTAAATGGATGGAGTTGGAGACTATCACACTAAGCTAAGTAAAAATCAAGTGATGAATGTCTTTTTTAATATAAGGATGCCAATTCATAATGGGGATGCCAGGGGAGAACATGGGAGAAATAGACAAACTTTAGATAGGGCAAGGGGGAGGGAGGAGGGTAGGAAAGATACTGGAATGAGATGGACATCATTACCCTAAGTATGCGTATGAAAACATGAATAGTATGACTCTGTGTTCAACCAGAGACATGAAAAATTGTGCTCTATTTATACAATATGAATTTAATTGCATTCTACTGTCATATATAACTAATTAAAATTAATAAAATTAAAAAATATAAACAAAAAACAATACCAATGCTTCTAATTCAGGTGCATTTTTATACATCAGTGATGGTTTCTCTGAAAGAGAAATTAGGAAAACTATTCCATTCATATTAGCCTCAAAAAGATACTAGGGAATCAACTTACAAAAGAGGTGAATACCTCAAAAATGAAAGCTATAGAACAATAAAGAAAGAAATTAAAGAAGATCCTAGAAGAAGGAAAGATCCCCTATTCCCTTGGATAGGCAAAATTAATATTGTCAAAATTGCCATACTACCCAAAGTGCTATACAGATTCAATACGATTCCAATAAAAATTCCAGCATCATTTCTTATAGAAATAGAAAAAGCAATAATGAAATTCATTAGGAAAAATAAGAGACCCAGAAGAGCCAAAGCAATCCTTAGCAAAAAGAGTGAATCAGGAAGCATCACAATACCAGAACTTAAACTATACTCCAAAGCTATACTAACAAAACCAGCATGGTAGTGCACTAAAATAGAAATGTAGACCAATGGTACAGAATAGAGAATACAGAGACAAACCCACAGGAATACATTTATCTCATACTAGACAAAGGGACTAAAAACATACAGAGGAGAAAATATAGCCTCTTCAACAAATGGTGCTGGGAGAACTGGAAATTCATAGTGGCAAAATGAAAATAACACGTATCTTTCACCCTGCACAAAACTCAACTCAAAATGAGTCAAGGACCTAGAAATTAGTTCAGAGACCCTGTGTCTAATAGAGGAAAAAGTAGACCCAAATCTTCATCACATCATATTGGGCCCCAACTTTCTTAACAAGACTCTTAAAGGGGAGGGAGGGTAGAGAGGGTACACTGGGGCAGGAAAGATGGTGAAATGAGATGGATATCATTACCCTAGGTACCTGTATGCTGCACATATGGTGTGACACTATAATGTGTACAACCAGCGAAATGAAAAGTTGTGTTACAATTGTGAACAAAGAATCAAAATGCATTCTCCTGACATATATACTTAATTAAAATAATAAATTAATTAAAAATAAATTAAAAAAAACAAAATTAAAAAGGTATTGGGGTTCAGCTCAGTGGCAGAGCATTTGCTTAGTATGCATGAGTAGAGAAGGCCCAGAGTTCAATACTCAGGATCACAAGAAAAAAAAAAAAGTGCCTAACTGTTGGCTGAGAGATCTCTCTATATCTGTGTGCATGTGTAGGGTGATGGAGATGAGCACTATATACACAGGGAGGGGACATGAACAAGTCTGCTGGTGTGGATGTGGTGTCCCAATGAGTCAATCTCAATCTCAATATCTCTCTCTCTCTCTCTCTCTCTCTCTCTCTTCTCTGTCTTTTGAAATCATACTGTGATAACAAATTTGTCATCCATTAATAAAAACAGACTTTCTCAATCTGCTTAATAGATGCTCAGGCCTTCTGATAAGGATGTAACTCAGAATAAGTTGCTTAGAGAGATAAACATATGCACAAGAGCAAAGAAAAGATACAACATCTATAAAGTTCTCTGTCAAAGACCATTATTCTTATCAAAAGAGAAAGACTCATGCAGATAATAAACAGAAATGAACAAAATAGGAATAGACACTACAGTAAATATTATAAGTATGATAAAAATTTTTAAAAAAATCTTTAAAAATACTGCAAACAAAAAACTGAGGTTTAGAAAATAAAGCATAATGACTCTTCTGGAATCTAAACTGAAAAGCAAGCTAAAATGCTGATAGAGATATATCATGAATTCAGGATCAAAAGATGAAATAAAGTGTCAATAAGAGTTCTATCAGACCATGGAAAAAATTGAAGAAAATTGAGTAATTTAAATAATTCTAAAGCTCAAAATATATATTATTCAAAGACACAAATCTCATAGAACAAATAATATTAAAATAATAAAAATAAGCATTTAAAATACTCTGATAATGTTTTCAAGTTTTAAGAATGCAGAATATATTTACCAAACCTTCAATATTTGAGAAAGAAAAAAACCATGGTAAATCATATAGAAATATATCAGACTGCCATAATGCTATAATCAGCAAATTTGCAGATCTCATTTGATGAAAAGATGTCCTTTATTGTGGTGAGCCGTTTCTGTGTACTGTGGCCGCCATTACAAGATGGCGCTGGCTCCGCTGTAGTCTGTGACAAACAACTCCTTATCAGAATGAGTTGGCACTCTGTGATTTGGCACCGTATGAGAAAAGTCCACGTGGCAGTTGTGCATTGGGGCTTTATCTGCTTTATTAAGGCTGGGGCACTCGGGAGTAGTAGTAGTGGCAGTAGGAGTAGTGGCAGTAGGAGTAGTAGTAGTAGTAGTAGTAGTAGTAGAGAGAGAAACAAGCTAAAGACATGTCAAAACAAGGGCCTGAATAAACTGCTGAAAGAAGATTCCTGAGTTGTGTCTTCCTTGCGGGCAAGGGGTCGCGACACTTTATCATTGTTTAGGGAAAATAACTTTAAAGCAAAATTTATTAAATAGAACATTTAACTGACTTGTCAGTTAAGTTTAATTTTTTGAGGCAGGAAAAGACACCTAAATATGTCTGCTTGTATCCTTTATCCAAAAAAGTCACTTGAGGAAAATGTCGTGCTAATCAAGAAAGTAAATGAAGAGACATTTTGTAGGAAGAAAATCAAGGATTTATATGAAAGAAGATGGCAGAGGTCTCCCAGGTGGCTATCTCCAGAGATATGCAGGCTTCAATGTAAAGTGTATAATGATCAAAACTGTTATAAATATTATACTGTGGTAAAAACTTAAAATTATATTTCCATTAGCAGAAAATATATTAGATAGAGCCTCTACAAGCAGCACAAACCACCTAAAACAACCAACAAAAGAATAAACATGAAGACACCAAACTATAGTTGAGAATGGATGTATGAAATTCATTAAATAGAAGAATCTATGAAAGCTAAAGACATTACCATCAATTATCTGTGAACTACCCAAAATTATCCTTAATGAAAGAAGTAATAAAACACAAAAGTTTTATTTTGAATCTGGTTAATATGAATCAGGCTTACAATTTTTTTGACATTTTAAGGCAACATGCTTTCTGAAAAAATGACAAAATTTGTAGTTTGGATATTGGATATAAATGTTAATGCAGTTTCAAATGTTGCTAATTTGAATAATGTGGAAATGGAGACAAAAATGAAAGGAACTTTAAGAAGAGTACAAAATGTTAAATTTTATATGAAACATCAAAGCCTATCATGAGCAAACTGAATTTTAACCCCCACAAATTCATACAACCCTTCTGAAACAACTTGAGAAAACACAGTATTAAGCCAGTTGTGTGGAAAGGAGCAAGCAATCTGTAGAAATGTACTTTGAGAAACATCTGGGATAATTTCCAAGTGGGAATGAGTTTGATAAGAAAACAGCAAGATTAATTGAAAAGTTTTTCTAAATAGAAGTTATGCTCACACTTCATCTGCCTCATTCCATGCTGCCTGGAGACAATTTCATTTCAGCATAGCAGAAGCCTAAATTTTATTCTCTAAGAGACTGATGAGAGCCCTATACTGCAAGACTACAGGTAATTTTTAGGGAAATGTTTATATGCCATATATTATGTTGGGATCCATAGAACTTTTTCCCTGCCTGCATTCTTGGCTGTTTGAGAGTAAGGCAGCTAGGTGAATGTTCTTCCAAGCTGGGTACTGGAGAAGTGGTCTCCACATGAGCTTACTAGCTCAAGAAATACGACTAAAGATTCTGACATTAAGGGTTCCCCATTGAAATAGCTCAGCCAGATAATGATTAAAAAAGAAGAAGAAGTTTCAACTCTGTGTGCAGCATTTGCAACCTTATTTTAAAATTCCATGTCTTTAAAGATTAGAAAACAACTCAGGATCACTACAAACTCTCTTTAAAAAATATACATGAAAAAGAGACAAAAACCTGTATGTAATAGATTGATACTAATGTACAAATAGGAGGGAAAGAACAGATGCTATGCAGAGAGATAACTTTAAAAGTGATTGCATTGGTTTGGGGGGGATTGGCTAACTTCATTTAGCATTTACTTCTCTAACTCCATCCATTTACCTGCAAATGCCATATTTTAAAACCAAATGCTGAATATTTTCTTTGATATAAGGAGGCTGATTCATAGTGAGATAGGGTGTGGGAGCATGGGAGGAATAGACAAACTCTAGATAGGGCAGAGGGGTTGGAGGGGAAGGGAGGGGGCATGGGGTAATTAATGATGGTGGGACATGATGAATTATTATCCAAAGTACCATATGAAGACATGAATTGGTGTGAAGATACTATGTATACAACCAGAGATATGAAAAATTGTGCTCTATATGTTAATAAGAATTGTAATGCATTCTGTTGTCATATGTAAGTAAAAAATGAAAAAAATAAAAAATAAAATAAAAAAGTGATATCTTTGAACATTAAAAAAAGATAGATCATTAATAAAATAACAAGTGTATGCTATTAAAAAGCAAAAGGCAGAGATCAAAGTGGCATTTAAAGGAAATTTAATAAAATTATGCAAATAAAATTTCTGATAAAATAAAATAAAAATCAAATGAAATGGAAATTATTAGAATGCAACAAGAAAATCAGATACCTTGTTCTCGGTTTTGTAGATGACACCACCCCACCTCCCCCCCCCCAAAAAAAAAAATAGAAGTTCTTGAAAGAGAGAAAAGAGAACATGGAAAAGTGAGTAAGTTCTCAAAGCAAATAGTAAAAAAATACAGGATGATTGACAAGGCACCAGGGGGTGGCCACAGATAAATCAATGGAGAACCACAAAAATTTATCAATGTAAATCATGGCATTTTCAGGTAAATGGATGGAGTTGGAAAATATCATGCTATGGATGGAGTTGGAAAATACCATGCTAAGTGAAGTAAGCCAATGCCCCCAAACCAAGGTTGAATGTGTTCTCTGATAGGGATGCTAATTCATAATGTGAGTGGGGAGGAATGGAGAAATTTTAGCTAGGGCAAAGAGGAGGGAGAGGAAGAAAGGGGGCATGGGAACAGAAAAGTTGGTGAAATGGAAGTGACATCATTACCCTAAGTACATGTATGTGGACACAATTGGTGTGACTCTACTTTGTGTACAACCAGAGATATGAAAAATTGTGCTCTATAGGTGTACTTTGAATTGAAATGCAGTCTGCTATCATGTATAACAAATTAGAATAAATAAATAAATCCAAAAAAAATTTAGCCAAGAAGCAACAAGATATGCCCCAGTTAACACTCTTCACTGACACACTTTTCCCCCTGCTTCCAGGGCAGCTCAGTCTCCTTGATTATCTCTCACTCTCTGGAAACTCAATCTCCATCTCTTTTCCTTGTTCTATATGTTCCCCATGATTTCCTTATGTTGGAGTCTCCAGGGCTTAATCCCCAGATTTTTAAATTTATCTTCGATTTTCATTTCCCTAGTAATGCTTCTAGTGTTGTGGATTAAATCTGTATGTTCATTACCAAAACTGGATTTATGGTACAGGCCTTTGTCTCTGCTTCAACCTTGATCAGTTTCTACTTTAGCATCTTAAATCAACATATCTGTAGGTGAAGTCCAAATTTTCCTCCTCATTTCAATCTGCTGTTCTTGGTGCCATTCCCACATCATTTGATGGTAACTGTTTTTCCTAGGAGTTTGGCACAGTGACCATGATGCTAGCTGTTTTCATTGCTGTGACAAAAAGACTTCATGAGTACAGCCTAGAGGAGAAAAAGTGTAGTTTGACTCCTGATTTCAGAAATTTAAGAAATTTATGATCCTGATCAGACAATTATATTGCTGTGGGTGTGAGATGAGGCAGGACACCATGGTGGGAGGGACTGTCAAAGAAAAGTTGCTCAGCTCATAACAGGAAAAAAGAGAGAGGGAAAGAGAGGGAGGGAGAAAGGGGCAGGGGATCCAGAGGACAACAAATTATTCAGGGCCCGGGTGACCTACTACCTCTATCCACATCCTCCCTACCTAGAGTTACCCCAGTATTCCATCTGAATTATTAATATATCAAATAGATTAATCACTTTGTAGGTTACAGTTTTCATAATCAAATATTTTCTCCTCTGAACATTCCTTTATTGTCTATCACAGGAGCTAATTGGGGGAAGCCTCATATCCAAACCTCAACAACACTCTTCTTCTTTTTCGTATTCAACCTGAGAGAAAATTCTCTTTCTTACATTCAGAATGCACCTGGATTCAAGAACTTCCCACCATCCTCACTGTTGACTTTGGCCTCTTCTTCCACCATCCCAATTTGTTGTGATCTTATAATCAAACATTCTATCTTAAACAGAGTATCCAGAATTTTTTTTTTTAAATCTGATTATTTATCTCCTCTACACTCTATATTGCAATGGTCTCCAGGTCTCTCCACAGGACTAAAAGTTGTCACAATAGTCTTCAGAGCCTTTCATGACCTCTGTTTTCATTTTCTCCCTTAACCCATCCACTGCTAGCCTGTTTTCTATTCCCCCTTGTTAAATTTTCAGCCAGAACTTCTTTCCCAATATGCTCTCTGCTGAAATTATTTCATCAACATATTTGCTTAATGAATGCTTCAATTTATTCACATGTTTTCTCAGTTGTAATTTTTATGTAGAGGTCATCTATTACCTGGTGCCCCATTTGAATTGTATTCTACCTTTTCCACAATCACCATTTCCCCTTTTTATTGTGGATGTGTTAATTAAATTCTTACAATATTCTTTTAAATTTACTTATTTCTTATTTTTTTAATTTATATTTTTCTCTTTAATATAAACTCCATAAGGTAGAGCATTTTAATCTGTTTTTGTATACCAAAGGATCTCTAAACCTCCTAATATTCTTTATCATATATTAGTACACACTGATTAAGTGAAGATAGGAAGGACTGCTGAGCAAATTCTTATAGTTATCACAATATATACAGAATTTTGATGTAATGAAATTTGTAATATATTATCTTTCAGAGGATAAAAGTGGGAAAAGTCAGAGAATATAATAAAAGAACAGAAAAAAACAAACGAAATATAAATATTTTACAGATAATGGTTGAAACGAAAAAAAAATAAGAATAGCAACATAAATATATGATTTAGAGACTGGATGAAAATAAAGATTTGAAAGTTACAGAAATTCTGCTATTTTTATAACAAGCCTTATAAAACTACATAATTAGTTATGTATAAATGTAACAGAAATTAACATTAATTTTAAAAAGTAATTCCATTCAATGAAAGTTTGGGAATTTATAACTTTCAAACATCTATGAGTTGAGCTATGTATTGAGAGATGCCAATACAATTAAGTTGAATCTCCATCTTCCATCACAGGGGTTAGTCCTTTAATATAAAAAGTATAAATCAAAAAGTGGTGATATTATATCATATGTAGCCATTTCTCATGAAAACTAAATGAAATAACTGAAGCAGGAAATAAATTAACCACAAATTTTAGAAGAAAACATAACACGAAAAATGATATAATGGAATGGAATGTCAAAGAGTTTGCTATTTTTTGTTATGACCAAACTATTTTGGACTACCTCATATATACCATGTTAGTAAAGATTCAGTAGTGGTAAAATAGAAGTACCTTTATCCCACCTTATCCTTTTTTGTCATTTTATATAAACTCACCTTCCTATATCTTAACACATCAAATGTAAGAACAATCTTATGCTGATTATTCATAATCAAAATAGACATAGGAAGAGATGAAGGCCACTCTTCTGTAATAATTCTCATTCATCAAATGATCCCCAATTTCTGGTGACATCAGTCATGTGATTTCTTCTTACTATGTCCACAGGTTTGGGTGAAGGAAGTCATGATGAGGATTTAGTGTGGGCATTTCCTTTCAAGGGTGTAGGACAAGAGTTTAGCTTCTGGCTTCCTCTCTTAAGAATTCATTTTGTCTTCAACTTAGATGGTTAATTCAAAATTAGTAAAAGAGAGGAAAAGAAATTCCCATGATATTTACTACACATTGGTAACACACATGAAGGGACAAATGCAGGCATGTTGTCACCACAATTTTTCATTAGTTATTCTTGTGTCCTAACATTTGTCTTCTTTCCTGGCATTGCTAGGAAAGAAGAGTTGGGGCTTGATTATCTGAAAAAAATCATTAATTTATATTCTAGGAGACTGCTTCTGTCCTTTTTATTTTTTTTTATTTTTTAAATTTTTTAACATTTTCAGCAGCTGGTCCTGTAGAGATCCTCCTTCCATGGAAAGATATGCCTTTAGTATTTCAGTCTAGTTCCCAATGACTGGTTTAAAGTCTTGACAAGATCTCTCTTATATTTTGATGGAGCAATTTCATATCTCTATACTGAGATGGTATGGAAGCAGACCTAGATTTTCTAATCTAGATATTTGCCCTGACTTTCATGGTTCTCCTAAATCCCATGACATTTATGAAGACAGTGTTAAGAAGTGCAACTTCTTCTCAAATATTCATTTTTTTTTCTACATGGAGTATGTAAAAGTGTCCAACTTATGAAAACTTTATGTTTCAATGCCTTCATCTCTAAAGTTGGATAGTTGTTTCTATCTCAGAATTATTGTGAGGACTAAATAAATTAATGTATGAAAGTTGTTTTAAACAGTACTTTGATCATTTTTAGGACAACTTCATAACAGTATCATTGCTTTTATTTGGTTTTATTCCTGTAATGATACATATAAGTCATCCCTCAGTACACATAAGGGATCCATTCTGGGGCCTTCTACAAATAACAGTGTGTGTATACTTAGGTATGTCCTTACATAATATTTATATATAACCTAAACATTTATTCCTACATACCTTGAATCACCTCTGGATTATTGTGATATCTAATAAAATGAAAAATTCCATGTGACATAGTAGCTACATTGTATAAATTTTAGGAAAATAACAAGAAAATATCTATAGGTTCAATATAGACACATTTTTTAAACAATATATTTTCAATGCGTGGTTAGTTGAATCGGTGGAAGTCAAAACCACAGATTAGGAGAGTCAGCTGTATTTGCTCTCTTAATTTTAGTTAATGCCTTTATTCTTTATCTTCACAGACATGTTTATGCTTACTTTACCTGGAATCTCACAGACCAGGGTTAAAATATTTTTCTACAATGAATCAACTGAATGTAGTAAGGGCATTATGACATATTGCTCTTGGAAATTTAATCCAAGGAAGTATATAGAAGATAGTTTGTTAAGTGGTAATTTGGATAAGAGAATTTCAGGCCGGCAAACTTCAAATAATATATGTAAAATTAAAGAAAGTTTCCCCATTGAAGATATATGAAAAAGTCAAATAACAAAAACTTTTCAAGTAAAAATTGATAGAACTTTGAAGGAAAATGTGACCCTGAAATTTGACTTTCATTACCTGAGAAAGTAAAAAAAAGAATGATAAATGGTTATGGTAAAGCATGTCAAATGATTTAATTAAGTTTGAGATATTTGTGGCAGAGATATCCAAAATATTTAAGAAATACTAAGATAATGATTCTAGTTCAAGTTAGAGTGGACTAGTGGATACCAGATTTTGAATATAAGTTAGAGGTGGATCTGACACAATTATAGTCTATCTGGCATAAGGCCTGTATTTACTGATATATTGATAAGTTGGTATATAAAAGACTGATATAGTTTTCTATGGCTGTATAATATACTACAAAATGTAATGGCTTAAATCAAACCAAAAGCGATTGTTTTATTTTATGCTTCTGACTAGGATTAGTGGTTTACTTTTTAAAATTTTTTTTGTAGTTATAGATGGACAGAATGACTTTATTTTATTTATTTATTTATTTTTATGTAGTGCCAAGGATCAAACTCAGTTACTCATGAGAGGTAGGCAAACTCTCTGCTACTGAGCTATAGTCCCAGCCCCCAGTAGTATACTTTTTGACTGGAGCTTCTCACAGCTGTTTCACTTGAAAATTGGGAATAAATTCCTTTGCGTGTTTGGCACTGATGGACATCCAAGGTATTTCACTCATATTGCTGAAGGTTGATTGTGCTTTGGGCTAAGAGCTTAGCTATCCTCTTTAGATATCTGGGCATTTTCTCAGCATAGTAGTTAGGTCCTGAAGATGATTTTCCTGAGACACATAGTGAATGCATCCTGGACATAGAAGATGATGCTGCACTATTTCCTATATATTGTAGAGGAAGCTGCTATAGAGTGCACCATATTGAAGAAGACTCTTCATTGGAAGCATATCTAGGAGTACATGACAATATTTACTACAAAATACAACCCTAAAATCAAAGTGAATGCAAAAGGCTTAGCATTGGGTTCATTCCCTTTTCTTGGGTTTTCAAAGAATTTGAAAAATATTTTTATACTTACTGTTACTATTTACTATTTACATTTATTTATATTTACTATGACTATATACATGAGAAAAGAAGGAGGGAAATGCTATTGACTGATATGGGTAGAGAAGAATTCTGGAGAGACATCAATACTGTGACCTAATGTGAGTCCTGGAAAATGAGAATAGATAAAGTGATAATTGCAGTACTTCTGGGAAAGGAAGTGGCACATTTTGAGATGTTTTCTTATTTATTTTCAATTTTTTTTACCCCTACAGTTTGCTATCCACATTAACAGTGGAACAAATATAATGTAAAAAAAAAAAAGTCAAACTTGTGAGCTATGAGCCAAATCCAACAAGCTGACTTTAAATGCTGATTCCCTAAATACTGAGTTGTACATAATACTGGATTTCTTTCAGTCTGCTTTTCCATCTGCAAATAAAATCTATTTGTGTCTGCATTTTATGGTAAATACTGTTCTCTCTTTGTGATCTCATCTCCTTTGTTGATAAATTCTGATGACCAACATATTTGTCCTTGAAGTTTTACAACATAGAACTGGGTCTAGATATATATCTTCTGATTCCTGGATTGGGCTACTGCCTATATATTGTATTTATTTATAATTTTAATAAATTATCAACACCATTAATTTACTAATTCACCTGCAAAACCTGTGGCTTAAACACATTATCTCCAGCCAATTCCTTCCAGTGATAACTATCAAGACTCTCAAGTTAAAAACTTGTACTTGGCCTTCACTGACATTCTCCTGGCTGGCACCACTGAAAATCATTAGTAGATGCTGTGCCTTTGGCAACAGTTCTGCATGTATTTAGATGTCAAGCAGCATGTTTTCTACTTCAAGGCAGTGCAATCAGGTTTCCTGGGAACTGGACTAGCACAGTCAGCATTAAATCATTGGAAGACTTTAAATTGACAGGCCTATAATCTTGGGTATCGTATATTGCCATCTTGGATAAATGGCTAAATAAAATTTTATAATGGTTCTCATTTTCAGCAGAAAGAGAAATTCATTTCAGTTTGTAAGCTATTTCCTCAACCACCTCCATATCTTATGAAAGTACTGGCAATAAGGCATGGCCAAATAACAAGAACAACTGGCAGAGAGGTTTTAATTAAATTAACATACCAATCTCACTAACCTTAATTATTCAAATTACTAACAGAGTGCTATGGGCTCCACATAACAGCAACTAAAACCAGAATACTTTAAGTAAATAAAACAGCTTAATATTAGTTGTTTTGCCTTTTAAAAAGCATTATCAGCTCATGAAAAGTCTAATTATTTGAGGTCATGGGTGACATTTTAGTAATCAATGGCTAATCAAGTAAAATGATCTTAAGTTCATACTACTTAATTCAGTTCCCCATGTTATTTGAAATATACAAAGAAGTGTATAGTGTTTATATGTTTTAAAAGCAAAACACTTATTGACTCATTTTTCTCCCCTCTATTACTATGGACTGCTTTACAGTAGAGGAATCCTACCATATGACAGAGATAATAATAACGGTTCCTCGGGTGTATTGGGAATCTCCCAATTTAATAAGCTCAGGTTGTTACCACATTTTTAAAATTTTTTTTTGAGCATGTAAGACTAAAGAACTAAGAACTTGAATAACTGAAATAATTGGGAGTGTTAGAGAGAAAAAGACCTGAGTCCTAAAAGGATATGTGACTGAAAACTTCCCAATTCAACTTACTATGCTTTTAACAGCTATAACCCCATCATAAGTCATGTGTGTGTGAGTGTGTATACACACACACTCACAGACACAAAAACTGGCATTATAATATTTATTTTTATTTTTATTTTTCTATCTTTCTCTCACATTCTCTGACATAAAAGTTGGAATTGATAAATGACTTTCTCACCAATCAGTCAATAATAATTTTATATTAAATCATGTCCAATGACTGATGATTAGGAAATGTAATGCAGAAATGAACTTCAAACACACCAATTTGAAGCAACACTCTACATCAGAAGGCCTGTTGTCTTCTAAAGTTGAGCATGCCAGTGCTAACAAATGTATTCCCTTTTCCTACAATCTTTTTCAATATTACTGCCTAAAAATGGGTTGGTTTAAATACAGTAACTTTTTCAGGCATGTTAGAAAAACAAGGGAAGAATAGACTAAAGAATTAACCTTTTCCACTAAAGACTGATAATAGTGTGTTCTTTTTTTATTGATAAAAATGCTTCTTTGAATTTCTGTTGTTTGGACAAATTAATTAGACAGTAATTAATAGCTTGATATACACAAATGCAAAAAGGAAAAATAATACTTGAGAAAAGAAGACTATACTTAAGGTGTTGAAGAGATATCTGAATTCTCAAGTTTATTGTGGCTATTCATAATAGCTAATGTTGGATATCAATCTATGTGCCTGTTGACAGATGGATAAAGTAAATGTGATATATACACAAAAGAATAGTATTCAGATATAAAGAAGAATGGAATCCTGTTGTTTGAGGCAAAGTGTACGGAACTGAGGAAATTGTGAAATTAGTGAAATAAGTCAGAAGCAGAAAGAGACTGCATGTCATCTCTGGTATGCAAAAGCTACAAAAGTTAACCTGAATATAGAATAGTGGCCACTAAAGGCTGGAAAGTGTGGGAAGTGAGGGCAGGTATGGGTAGTTAGATAAGACATACAAAAACACTTAAGCTGAATCAAATTTGAGTTTGACATTGTGATACGCCCTTATAAGAGAAGAATCTGAGAAGAAAAAAAAAGAGCAGAGTGTGGCTAAGAGCTTTAAAAACTTGGAGCTGAAAGAGACCTTTTTAACAAAAGATTTAACCCTAATTCTGAATAAAACAATTCAGTACTCTATGTTGATATCCAGATCATCCCAGGCAGAAAGAATGACAGCATGCTGGTACTGACGTGGGGATGGTTTAATATGGCCAAAGAAAAATAAAAGTTATCATCCATCAAAGAACAAGGGAAAGATAATAAAATCAGAATGGAAGAGAACTGCAAATAATTTTCCATGCTGGTAGACCATGGAAATATGTTTGACTTTTACTCATAAATAGGAAGTAACTGGATGATTTTGAATAGTATACTGATAAGACAGAATTTATAACTTTAAATTGGTGCTCCAAGTACTGAATGGAGAATATAACTATAGTGGACAGTATTGCAAGACAAATATATATGCACGAAACCTTGTTGTCAGTTGTTGTAAGTTTCTAATTGAGAGATGAGGTGCCACAATTTCAGTTAATAAATACTTAGAATATGATTTATTTTGAGGAGAAAATTGATGGCAGTGATGAGGAATTGTCTTATTTGCTCTGTCAAAGCATCTAAATATTAACTTCGATACTGTGAAAACAGAAGTGTTGTATAGGAATCACAAAACACATGTAGTAAAACCCGTGAAAGGTACAACATATTAAACAAAAGAAAATCCCTTCTTTGAATTCTAATATCACCTGCAACTATTTGATTAAATACTTGCATTAAATAAGGGCTAGAAAATTATTGATATAATATTTAACTTGAAAGTATGATCTAAAATTCATTTAAACTGTAGAAAATTAATGAAGCAATAATAATAAGATGGAAAATTTGGTATTTACACAGTTACCAGTGGGCACCTTCCAGACATTAAATTAGGAAAATTAAAACACTAAGTTCTGCTTTTAAATATGATTCTTTAAAAATGTAAAATCTGAGCAGTGTAGGAAATTCTGACAGAGTTCTTCTTAGAAATCAAATAGTGACATTATTGTGCACACTATGGTCCCCTAAACATAATTCTGAATTGTGTGTGTGCATTAATTGCATCTCTGGAATAAAATTAAACTATTATATTTGTAAAGGTGCAATATTGAAGCTTTTTTTAAACAAATAAAGGGACCTCATTAGATTTATTTTTTTAGTACACTAGAAAGATATGTTTTATTTTAAAATGAAAAGATCTTTCTCTAATTCACTTTAGTCTTAGACCTTTGTGTAAAAGGGATGAATGATGGATATTTGTGCATTTTTTTGGAAAGGAAATTGATGTATATTTTCCCTCTTTTAAGAACATCATCAGCTCAAGGACATGTATCTGCTCAGCTTTGTAACAACAAAGTTTTCGCTGAGCATAGAATATAAAGATTCAAGAACTCTGGACCATTTTGTTAATGTAGAATTACATAATAGAGGCCATTATGGAGATGCCATCACTCTCTTGAATTCAGACATATCGCTATTTATTCCAGTTTTCTCATTTACTTTTAAATGTAGATGTAGAATCATAAAATTCACCTTTGCAAAATGTATAGTTTTGTGGATTTAATGTAATAACAAAGCTCCATGACCATTACCACTAATTTCAGAACCTTTTTTGACCCCCAAAATGTTTTAATCTTTTAGCAATCATTGTATATACTCCCTTCTGCACCAAACAACTAACTGCCGATCTACTTTCTAGTCCTATGGATATATGCCTATTCTGGACATTTGCATAAATGGAAGCATGATAGATAATTTCAAAACTTTGTGTGTGTGTGTGACCGGGGTGGGGGTGGGGGGAGTTTGTCTAGCTTCCTACACTTAGCCCAATGTTTTTAAGGCTCATGTACTGTGTAGTATTTATCACTACCCCCCATTTTTTTAAATTATTGAGTAATATATGTTAAGTGTATTTTGTTTATATATTCCATTGACTGATAGTTTCCATTATTACATATTATGAGAAATATCACCATAAAATTTGCATGCAAGTTTAGGTTTACATATTCAATTTATTTCTGGGCCATGCAGTGCTTTATGGTAATAAAACTTTTTTAGGGGGAGGGGAGTACCATGATTTGAACTCAGGGGCAATCAACCTCTGAGCCACATCACTAGTCCTATTTTGTATGTTAGAGACAGAGTCTCACTGAGTTGCTTAGTGCCTCCTTTTCACTGAGGCCGGCTTTGAATTTGTGATCTTCCTGCCTCATCCTCCTTAGACATGCAAGCACCACCACACTCAGCATGGTAAAAAATTTTGAGGGACTTCCAAACTAATATCTCAAACAACTTCACAACCTCATGTTCCCACAAGAGAAAAATGAGGGTTCCAATATTTATTCACTTCCTTGTTAATGCTAATAATTGCTATTACTATTCATTAAAGTATAACTATCCTAGTATGGGTGGAGTGGTATTTGTGAATTAGACCCCATTTTTTAGTGACTAATGATGTTGAAATTTATTTATGTGTTTATTGACTGTGTAACCTCTTTGGAGAAATGTTTATTCAATGTCATTGTGCATTTTTAAATAGGATTATAAGACTTTTAACCTCTTTATGTGTTTGTACCTAATTTAAATGTTTTATAGGCAACATGTATATGAACAATATTTTTATCTATTCTGTAAATCTCTGCTTTTCAATTGGAAAATTTTATCAATTTGTTTTATAAAACTGTTTTACTGCATTATAATTATACATAATAATATAATTCATTTTGGCACATTCATAAATGCCTATAACATAGTTTTCTTCATTTCAATCTCCTGGGTCTCCTCTTTCCATATCCTTCTCCATCCACCTGATCCCATATTCTATTCTATTGGACTTTCTTCTATTTATTTTGTTTGTAACAGAAACAATGATGTTTCTGTTCCATTATCTCTTCAGTCACCCCTTCATCTGACAAAGATGCCCTAAATGTCTGAATCTATAAGTGAGTAAATAAATAGATTAATTAATTAAAAAGCATTAGGCCTCTGAATCATAAAATACATGCTGGCAAAAAAGCTGCTGCCACCGGCGGGAGATGAAAATAAGGAAGATTTGCATTGACCACTTAGGAACCATCAAACTGATCAAAATATTCAACCTCAAATTTTTGGAGGACAAGGTTCTCTATGGTTTGAATGTGTAATCCCTTATGGGACATGAGTAGTGTCCCATCTTTCATGTTTGATTTAAGTGAACTCTTTTATTTTCCCTAGCAAATTTACCTAAAATTTGATCAATTTAATAAAAGAACTGACTTGTTTGTTTTTTTGTAAATTTACCTTTTTATAATATGCTGCTTACTATATTAAATCTGTTATAGTCTTTTTTCTAAAAAATCTTTTGTTTTTGTGGGCTAGTTTGCTCTTCATTTTCTGTCTCTTAATTGAGAATGTTGTAATTGATCTCAAATATTTATTTTTAGTGTAGCACTTACAGCTATAAATTGTTAATAAGCAATGCATATCAGATTATGATATGTATTGGTAGATTGTGTTTTTCTTTTCATTTATCTCAAATAATCTTATAGTGTTTTCTCTGATTTCTTATTTTACTTAGTAGATATAGAGAAACATATTAATATTTTTTTCAAATATCCTTCTATTATGAAGACAACATATTTTGCATGATTTCATTTAAATATTATGGAGATTGATTTTTGGTCTGACACTGAATCTATGCTGGAGAATATTCTATACGAACTTGAGATATGTATTTTTGCTGATTTTAGGTGGAATGCTGTATAAATTTTTGTTAGGTCTTGTAGAGCTACTGTGTTTTCAAAGTCTTCTATTTTCTTACTTATTTTATTCCAAGTGTTGTGTTTATTATTGAAAAATAAGAATTAAAATGTCTACATATTGTCAAATCATCTATTTTCTTTCTGTAGTATAGAGTTTTGTTTTAAGCTGTTGTGGATTAATGTTAAGTACATATTTGTTTTCCATTCTCACATATTTTAGTAAAGTAACTCTGCTAAATTAGAAAATATATTTCTTTATCTCTAGAACAGGTCAGCAATAAAATTCTCAGGTTTCATTTATTCTGAAAATCTATAACCTTCTTTCTTTGTTGTGTGTATAATTTTACTCAATACAAAATTCTCAATATTTTTCCCCTTTCATTACTTTAACTATATCCTCCTACTGCCTTCTGACCACCTGTATGGTTTCTTTATATATATATATATATATATATATATATAGAGAGAGAGAGAGAGAGAGAGAGAGAGAGAGAGAGAGAGAGAGATAAAATTTAGTTTTAGGTGGACACAGTATCTTTATTTTATTTCTCTGTGTTACTGAGGATCAAATCCAGTGCCTCATTATGCTAGGCAAGCATACTGTTGGTGGCTGCGACCAAGTCAAGATGGCACCTGGTAGTTTGCCAGGAGGAGTGGCTTGTGATGCAATGCCATGGAGCCATCAAGATGGTGGGGACTCCTTATTGGCTGATTGCTGTATCTGTAGGGGAGCTATGCTATGATTGGATGATGCTGATTGAGTCATGCTTTATGTAAATCAGTTAGATATATATACCTCTGCTGTTCCACAATAAAGCAGTTCCCTTCAGTTCCTGCTTCAACCTTCACGTTTGCTTGTCACCTCCCGGTTACTTTGCACAGCTGGACTGAGCCACAACTCAAGCCCTGACCTGTATGTTTTCTGATAAAAAGTGAACTGTTAATCCTTTGGTGAAGTTCTTATTCCTGAGTTGTTTTCATCTGGCTTATTTCAAAATTATCACCGTTTCTTCTAATGATTTGCACACATGGTGTATAGGTGTACATTCCTTCCTGTGTATCCTATGTATACTGCATTCAACCTGTTTTTTGTCACACTTTGGAACTTCTGTTTTCTTATTTTTTCAAATATTTGAGAAGTCCACCTCCTGGTTACAGAGGTCTTCTCATTGTCAATTTCAAAGCATTTTTCAGAGAAGCATTTTGGGATACAACTGTTCTTTCCAAGTATACCAGTTCTTTGACCTCAAAGAAGGGAATATTGATTAAGGCTTCAGGGCCATGGAATGTCATGCTTTTTCACAAATTTAAATTCCTAGCCCATGCTCCTTCTTTCTTAAGTCTTTTTTATGAGGTTTTGAGACAAGATATTTTCTAGATGCCCTCAGTGTCAATTGTGGTAGGCAAACTGCAACATCCATACAATAATCTTTGGGGAAATGAAACATATTGAAAACAAATACATTCTTAGGCAAATCCCACATCATTAATAATTATGTCAAATTTCTTGAACTAAACTTTACAGCCAAAAGGAAAATACCTTCAGAATGGATAGAAACATATAATCTAACCACATAATACCTTCAGAAGACATACACATTTTAGATTTACATACACAAGTGAATTAAAATGGAAAGATTTATATTCTTCTCCTTATGGTGGAGGAAGGGAGAACCTCAAAAGACATGTTTCCTCACTCCGTGTTAGTCCCCAGGGATTGGTCAATTCCAGCCCTTCTCCCTTCAAATTCCCATTCCTCATCTCAGGATGCCTGGAACTGCTGAAGCCTTTTGTTTGCCTTTAACAGTGAAAGGACCACCAAATCTGTGCTGACCACTTGACCCTCAACTATCATGATGTTCCATGGGGGAAACAGGAACTGTGAGGGGTCCGGGTGAAGTAAATATTTACTCCTATTTTAGTCTCTTTCTTGTAAAGCAATAATTTAGCTTGACTTTTTCATTTTGGGTTTGTTGCTTCAACTGGCTTCTCTAACACCTGACCACTCAGCTTCCTCTCCCCCAGCTCTGCTCACTCTGATAGTCTTCTATTTTCCTTGTCCTTTCCCTCTCCACTAAGTCTGCATTGCTTCACATCATGGTGTGCCACAGGCTTCAAAGGCTCTATTAATTTTTCTTCACTTTTTTCCTTCTCTGTTTCTGAGACTAAATTATCTCAGTTGAGCTATCCTTGTGTTTGCTGTCTTCTTCTGAAAAGTAGGCCTGGAACTCTTTTGATAAATGCCATATATCAATCATCATGTTTGCAACTTCCAAATTTCTTTCTCATCCTTTTAAAATAATTTTTTGTTATTGTTTTTTTTTGTCCTGGGGATTGAACTCTGGGGCACTCAACCACTGAGCCACATCCCCAGTTCTATGGTGTATTGTATTTAGAGACAGGATCTCACTGAGTTGTTTATCACATCACTTTTGCTGATGATGGCTTTGAACTTGCTATCCTTCTTCAAAAAATTAATGAAAAATTAATATCAGCAAGGATGATTAACTAACAACCTATTTAAATTCTTCACAATGACAATAAATAAAGTAAACATTTTCAGAAGAGTGGAAACAAACCAAAATCTTGTGGTACTTGAGGGAATGTTTTTGAAGAAAAAATAAAAGAATCAGCCTCTTGAGCTTCTGGGAATACAGGCATGCACCACCAAGCCCGGCTTTTAATTTTTTTTTTATTATTATTCTTTGTAGAGTTTGCATTTTTGAAAATGTATTTATCAAATAATATATTTTGAATATCCAAAAATCAGATCCCTCCCCAAGAAGGGTTGGTTGTTTTTGCTTTTTTGATTATTCAGGGATTTTTCTGGATTAAGTATGCAAAGTGTTTAATTTTTATGTGTGTGTGTGTGTGTGTGTGTGTGTGTGTGATTGCTTTTCTGTGCTTGAATAGTTTAGAGGAAAGTTAATGATCTTCAGTAATTTTCTTAAAATCTTGTCATTTTTCCCCAAGAATTTCTTCGTGGGAGTGATGTTGCAGCATGCCTACAATCACTAGCCAAGAGCTCAGATTTATGCTTCTGCATGGCATTCCAGGTACCAGGGAAGATGCCAAAGCTATTCAAAGCCTCCTATGAACATCTCATTCCCCAATTTTTCCATATCATTAGCTCACTGTTTGCCTCAGTTGCGACACACTCTCTCAGGCATCTATAAAGTTGAGCAATTGAGGTTTATTGTTTTCAGCTAATTCCCGTCCAGAAAATGTATCTCCAAATTAATAAACTGTGAGTTAGGTCAGTTAATGCCAAGTCCTTTTAGCAGATCTTTCAGGGACTCACTAGATAAGTCAAACACTGAAAATAGAGCATGGGCTTTGAAGTAATTCCATCAATTTCCAGATTCTAATGGCTCACTTTGCTTAAGCCGTATATTTCTAGTATATTTCAGAGTATGCTAGAAAGGAGAATGACAAGAGAGTATGCCACAGCACTCATTTATCACCACTCTTACTGATACGCTTTTATTTTTTCTTCAAAAATTCTCCCTCAAGTACCACAAGATTTTGGTTTATTCCAGGTCTTCTAAAAATGTTTATTATATTTATTGTCATTGTGAAGGATTTAAATAGGTTGTTAGTTAATCGTTGTTGCTGATATTAACTTTTCATTAATTTTGTAAAGCGTTAAGTGATTTGATGGTTCGTAGGGTTAAGTAAAACTGTGGTTTATAAATACTTAAATTTTATAGGAAAAAAATAAAAACTTTTAAAAATGAAATCTCTCAAAATCATTAAATATAGAAATTAGATTTCAGCTACATATTTATTCAACAAATTCATTGAATATTTGAACTTAATAAAGTATTATTTTAAAATTGATTTTTTAAAAATTTTCTTAATTTCTTAGAGTAATAATTTTGTTTCCATGAATATAAAAACCTTAAAAATTAGGTGTTATTTATGGTAGCTGTCTTATATGAACTTTTGTTTTCTATTAATTTATAAATAATACCACATAACAGTAATATTATCCTTTTACTTATATGTTAAATTTTCTTTCTTTCTTGGCACATTCTGAAAATTAATGCTTAATCATTTTTTTAAATGTTCAATTTCTAAATATGAAATTCTGGGCAACATTTGAAATAGTATTTATACAGAAAACTTTGTCCTTTCTTTAAATAACTCACTATTGTGCTTTAGACAGCATGTGCTGAACACCCCTACATGAACATTGCTTGCATTTAATTAGCAAGGTACTCACCTATTCTATACTGGTGCTCTCATTTGCTCAATTTCACATGGGCAGCCATGGACAGGTTTAACTTTAAGATACGGTATGCATTGTTTTAACACTCCTCTATCTTACTGAACAATATTTACAAAAATGGCATCAGGTGTGTTATTTTGATATTCACATACTAACATACTGATACCCATTTATGCTCACACATGTACATAAACAAGTTATTATCATTTTATACTTAAATACATATACCTTTTTATTTATTGATTGAATATGACAATTTGTATGGAGCACATTGGTTTGTAAATAATGCACCAATATAATTACTTTTGTGGCCCTGCTTTTTATTTTTTTAAGGTCAAGGGGATATATGTTTATATTTTTACCATCACACTTCACCTTTGAACTCTTTTCCTTTTATTTATTTATTTATATTTTTCTTCTTTTGTGTGTGTGGTGCTGGGGATTCACCCAAGGCCTTGAGCACAGGACACAAGCACTCTACCAACTGAGATATATCCCCAACCCAGCCCTTCCATTTTTTTTTTAATTTTTCAATTTATATATATGATAGCAGAATGCAGTACAATTCATATTACACACATAGAGCACTTTTTCATATTTCTGGTTGTGTATAAAGTATATTCACACCAATTTGTGTCATCATACATATACTTTGGCAAATATATATACACACACATATATACATATATATACACACACTATAGTGCAATGATTTAAATCAAGAATCAATAAATGGGATCAATTGAAACTAAAAAGCTTCTGTGAGGTGAATAGAAAACCTATATCTTGGGAGCAAATCTTTACCCCTCATAATCAGATAGAGCACTAATCTCTAGGGCATATAAAGAACTCAAAAAGCTAAACACCCAAAACCAAATAACCCAATCAATAAATGGGTCAAGGACCTGAGCAGATACTTCTCAGATCAGGTTATACAATCCATTAACAAATATATGAAAAATGTTCCTTCTTCTCTAGCAATTAGAGAAATGCAAATCAAAACTACTCTAATATTTCATATCATTCCAGTCAGAATGGCAGCTATTATGAAGACAAAAAACAAGAAGTGTGGTGAGGATGTGAGGAAAAAAAGTATACTCATACACTCATACATTGCTGGTGGGATTGCAAATTGGTGCAGCCAATACAGAAAAGTATGGAGATTCCTTGGAAATCTGGAAATGAAACCACCATTTGACCCAGCTATCCCTCTCCTTGGTCTATATCCAAAGGAATTAAAAACAGCATATTACAGGGACACAGCCACATCAATGTTTATAGCAGCACAATTCACAATAGCTAAACTGTGGAACCAACCTAAATGCTCTTCAGTAGATGAATGGATAAAAAAATGTGGCATATATACACAACAAAATATTACTCAGCAATAAAAGAGAATACAATCATGGCATTTGCAGGTAAATGAACGGCACTGGAGAAGATAATGCTAAGTGAAGTTAATGAATCCCCAAAATACAAATACTGAGTGTTTTTTCTGATATAGATATAAGGATATAGATATAAGAAGACTGATTCATAGTGGTGCAGGGAGGGGGAGCATGGGAGGAATAGACGAACTGTAGATAAGGTAGAGGGGTGGGAAGGGAAGGGAGAGGGTAAGGAGTTAGAAATGATGGTGGAATGTGACACCATCATCAGGTCCCTCCATTCTTTAGAATGTCCTGAAAGCCTAATAGTGAGCATCTTTATTTTGTCTAATATAACCAAATTATTGTGCAAGATAATTTTGATAATTTATACAAACATGAACAGAGTATAGATTGAAGTATTCTCTTTATTATGTCAAATATTTATCATTCTCCTATTTTCCACTCATTACTAACCTGATGAGAATGTTTTAATTCACATTTTCTTCGATATTAATGAATTTTCCTCATTATTAGTGAAGTTGACAATATTTTTCAATGTGTTGCTAATCTTCAATTAATCAATGAAGTCAGAATGGCAGCTATTATGAAGACAAAAAACAATAATCTTTTATTCACTTATTTCTATTGGTTGTGTCAGGCCCACAAAAATGGTCAAGTGTGGTTCCTTCCGGATATGTTTTCACATAACATGACTTTACATGACTAGGTAGTGGGGTGGGCCCACTTTCATAAGGGCGTTAATCCTAATCATCACAGCAGCATACTCATGATCTGATCATATGCCAAAGGCCCATCTCCTAATACTGTATGTGTCCTTTGGGATTAGAATTTCAACAAATAAATTTGGTGGATTCACAAATATTCAGACCATAACATTCTGTCCATGAGATTCAAATTCATGGTTTTCTCAAATGCAAAATGAATTCACTTCACCCCAACAGCTTTAAATGTATCCACTCATTCCAACATCAACTACAATTCTAAAGCCAGAGACTCATTTAAAAGTTATGTAAATTAAATATGATTGAGATTTAAGGTACAATTTGTTCTGTGGGAAAATACTTCCCAGCTGTGACCCTGTGAGTTCAAATAACTTATTGACTTCCAAAATAGAATGATGATGATGGGACAGGCAAAGGAATGAAAATTCCTATCCCAAAGTGAGAAATTGAAAAAGGAGATGGTAAATCTCATATGAGTACAAATCCCCAAAAACTCTTCGCCCTAAATATCATCTATAATTTTCTTTGATTCAATGCTCTAACCTGTAGACCTTTGGAGTGGGTTAGAATTTGCACATTCTAGATCCATTGGGACACTGATCCAACCCCAGTGGCTCTATTGGACTCTGTCTGTATGATATGTCACTGGATGAAGTCCCATGCTTCTGGATCTCCTGGATTAAATAGGCATGGTTGTAGCTCTAAACTTCTGTAGTCTTGAGGGTAGTCCTAACCCCTTGGTTCTGGGCATTGCCCTATTGGAGTCTCTTTCCAAGAGCCTCAATACTGCCTGAGTTTCATAGTTGTCCTAGGCATCTCTTTTTTAAAAAATACTTCTTTAGTTGTGGATGGACACAATAATTTTATTTTTATGTGGTGCTGAGGATTGATCTCAGCACCTCACACGTTAGGCAACATGGCTACAAGCCCAACCCCTCCTAGGCATCTGTTAAAATTTAGGTGGAAGCAACTAAACCATCACAGTTTTTATACCTCATGAACCTGTGGAGATGGCACCCTATGGATGCCACACGTCAACAGCTTATGTTCCTCAGAGAGGCAGAACCCATGACCCACACCACATCTGGGCCCACTGGAGATACACCTGGCTTGGCTAAAGAACATGATACTGGAATGTAAAGAAATGAGTTTTGAATATTTTTTTTTTCTAACCAGAGGACCTTGCATTCTAGACTGGTGATAGAATTCACTTCCTTATAAAACAAGACCCCAGAAAGCTAGCTAGTCCCTTCACCATGTGAAAAACCAGATAGGGCCATTTACAAAGCAGAAACAGAACCCTAATCAGACACTGAATTTGCCAACGTATTGATCTTTAACTTCCTGCCACCTGGACAAAGGTATTTTGTTTCAGTAGCTGAGAGAAAGTTGATACCAGAAAACAGATAAATTATTCAACAAATATTTAAAAATGTGAAAGTGACTTTGGAATTATGTAATAGGTAAAAAGTTTAACAGTTTTGAGACACATGCTAGAAAAGAAAAACACAATGTTTTGAACAGACTGTTAAGAGAGATTTTTGTGAGGAATCTGAAGACTAGGTATGTTCCAATCAAAATCTTTGAGAAAAACTTCATAGTTATGAATAGTGTATTAGTAGAATATGGATGTTAAAGACCATTCTGGTGAGATCTCAGACCTACTGCATGGGCAATTCAGATTTCTTCATGTGAACATTGGGAGAACAAAACCATTCAGAATATAATAGAAATATTTATATATTGCTCATATATAATATTGAAAAACTAAAATATATAATGGTGTTTAGACATACAGGTACATATAGATTTATATACACATAAACATAGGTATATATGCAGATATACATATAGTAGTTCATAAAATAGAAAAAAAATGCCTGTTAAAAATTTATCTAAATGTTCAGATACAAATTACTTATAGATATCTTGTTTTTCTCTGCATGTTGAGAGCAGAGAAACTGTCTGCCTTTTTTTTTCTTTAGATTATCTTAGCAAGGATATCTGTATAACAAATGATATAGATAAGATTTGTACCAGCCCCAGAAGATAAAAACACTCTCTTTTTAGAACAAATAATAAGCATACTTGTACGTATTATAAAAATTAGTATTTTTTAATCTTAAGGTATCTCTCCTATAATAAACTTTTTGTCCATTTTTCCAGATATTTTCATTCATGCCTATGCCATCCTTGCTGGAATTTAATGAAACAGAAACTGATAAAAATAGGCAATGTTCACCTTGCTTAATGAGTCTTTAAACCAGAAATCTGTAATTTTCTGTTAGCATGGATAAAACTTTCAGGTAAACGTGTTACAAATTAGAGAAAATTCAAGAATCTTCAATTATCTCGAGTTTAATCAACTAAAGAGAACATCAATGAGATGGTAAAAGTGGTTCAAAATTCCCTTTTAAAAGGAAAAAAAAAATAGGAGTTCGTTGAAAAGAGTTTGTTGAAGTAGGCTAAGAGAGAAAATATTTTTCAGTTCCTACAAAGAAACAAAAGCATATTCTTTGAGTTTATATTTTTTATGAGACAGAAGTATTTGCATACCCACTGGGCATTCATGTACATGTTTATTTGTGTTTAAGAGTGAATAGCAAATAGCAAGTCAAACAAAGGTATACTCCTTTTTTTTTTTCTTTTTGATTATTAAGGCCATCACAAAAACATACCATAAAGTGAGTGGCTTAAATTACAGAAATATATTCCTTCATAGTTTTAAAGAAGCCCCAAATCAAAGTTTCTGCATTGTAAGTTTTCCGAGAGTTTGAGGAGAATGTGTCCCAGGTCTCTCCAATGCCTCTCCATTGTCTTCTGGTGGTTTACTGGCCATCTTTAGTGTTCCTTGACCGATAATTCTAACTACAGCCCTCACATGACATTATGCCTACATCTGCCTCTGTGCCTAAATTTCATCTTTTAAAATGATTCAGTAGTACTGAACTAGCATTCACCATAATAAATCAATGTTATCTGTACATTTGCACAGCCCCTATTTTCAAGTAAGTCCACTTTCACAAGTGCTGAATGTCAGATTTCAAAACCTTCTTGGAGGGGCTTTAGTTGAGGCTTAGTGGCAGAGCACTTGCCTCCATGTGTGAGGCACTGGGTTCAGTCCTTAACACTACATAAAAATAAGCAAAAAAATAAAATAAAGACATGCTGTCTATCTATAAGTACCTAAATAAATAAATAAAAATCTTAGAGAAACCAATTCAACTTACAAGATCCTCTTTTGGTGGGCCTTTTAGACAATGCCCCCCAAATGACATTGAAAGGATATACTACCAGCCTTTTTTTCTGCATTTTCATATTTTAGATATCCTTTCTAAACATGTTAATATTTCTTTTTTGGGGGGAGGGGGAATGATTAGAAGTGTTCTGAATATGTTTTCTAAAATGAACAGTATATTTTTCAAATTAATTTAAGATAGGACACAGAAATTTCAAATTATCAGATACAGTCACTATTGTGGGATTGAAAGAGTAAGTCATTTAGGATGACACTCTAGATCTCAAGCTTAACTTGTTCATTTGGGTGACTTTTGTGAAGATTTAAAATTTAGAACTCTATAATTATAAGATATGCAGTTAACATCTCCTTCCAAACTGTTAGATTGGTCTGTCATTTTTCTCTCTTGTTCTCTTTTTTATAAAAAAAAAAAAATTTAGTTGTAGATGGACAGAATGCCTTTATTTTGTTTGTTTATTTTTGTGTGGTGCTAAGGATCGAACCCAATGGCTCACAGATGCTAGGCAAGCAGCTCTGAAACTAAGCTACAGACCCAGCCCTCTCTCTGTTATATATATATGTGTGTGTGTGTGTGTGTGTGTGTGTGTGTGTGTGTGTGTTGTAGATGGACACAAAACTTTATTTTATTTATATATTTTTAGGTTGTACTGGGGATCAAACCCAGGGCCTTGCATGTGCTATGTAAGCACTCTACCACTAAGCCACAACCCCAGCCCCTCTGTTCTTTATGGGCTATAACGTTACCGACTTTCAGTTGTATCTGACTTGTTTTTAGTTTAGTAATTATTAGTTGTCTTATACTTTCAGTGTTTGCTTACATTACATATGGCAAATAGCATTAACTTAATTATAACCCCCAATTGATATATTGAACCCCAAAGCCCCAAATGACTGTAACTGGAAATAAACATTAAAAGAATTAATAAAGGCTAAATGAACTTACCAGATTAAGGCTCTCATCCAGTAGGATTTACATCCTCATTACAAAAAGCAGAGGAACAGAAACCAGAGCTCACACTCACTCTCCAGACATGCAGAGAACAAAGGCCATCTATTGACACAGCAAGAAAGTGGCCACTTGCAACTCAAGAAGCAAGGCCTCACTGGAACCCAAACCTGCCAGAGGTCAGTCCTTCACTGTAAACTTCTACTGCCTAGAATTGTCAGAAAATAAGTTTCAGCTGCTTGTCACTGCATAAGTTGTGTTTTGTTATGACAGTCCAAGAAGATGCAAATAGTTACAGTTTTTTGTTTATTGCCAATTCTTGGATTTTAAACTTTCTGGCCAGAAGTACTATTCATGTAGCCTGTTCTTCTAAATAAGCTTTCTTTTCTCCAATAAATGAACCCTTCAGACTTGAACACTCAAGATCAAGGTTTTCCTCTTTTTCATTAACATCAACATCTGAAATAGCTTTGTAATCCCTACCCAAGTGTCCCAGACTCTGAAAATACCCTTTTTATTTTTCCAAGTATTTTCTTTCAAGTTCCATGAAGAAAATACAATGGTGATAAATGCTGATTTTTCTGTTTTGCATATTTGTTTTCTATGTCCCTGTTTTTGAATGTGAATATTGTGTGCAAAGCCCTCTAGTGAATAAATTTGTCTCAGTTCTTTAAAGACATGGCTTTGTCTTCTGGCTTTTACTGCTACTGTTAAGAATGAGCTACCAATCTTTATTTGTTCTTTTGAAAATACCTGTTTTCTTCTTCTGTCAATTATTAAATTATCTCTGTATTAATTATTTCATGTTTGATAATATTTTCAAACCTCACACTATATCCAGTATGATGGTTCAGATCTACAATTCAGTTTATTAGGGCTCCTTTTAGATGGTCTATGCTGTCATTAGACAATGCGTCAAGATCTTAATTTAAGCCACATCTGTCTCATTTCTAGAAACCCTCTTTATTTTCTAAAGCATATCCAGTATTATGTTTCAGTCTTTGTTATTAATTAAATTGTGTTCTCCACCACCCAACCCTACCAACACTTTAAATTTTAATTCTTTGGTACCTGTGAAAATGGCCTTATTTGAAAATAAGAAATGTTGTAGACAAGCAGGGTAAATACTTTTTTTCCAATGGGAAATAATACTATCTGACCAAGGTATTTAGAGAAGACACAGAAATTTGGCTTGCAATGGTGGAACATGCCTGTAATCCCAGAAGCATGGGAATCTGAGGCAGTAGCACTGCACATTCAAGACCACACTGGGCAACTCAGCAAGACCCTGTCTCATAATATAAAAAGGGCTGATATGTATTTCAATGATAGAGCACCTTAGATTAAATCCCCAGCATACAATAAAACATTATTTTAAAAAGCAGAAATTTGCACATGGAAACAGATATGAGTTGACAATGGGAAATTAAAATGGAGAATACAATTTACAAGCACAGGAATGGCTAAGGGCATTGGTAGCCACGAGAAAGACATAGAGTAGACTCCCCCCACAATCCTTTGAAAGAACTCATCCTGTCAACAACATAATTTCAGACTTTGGCCTGCAAAATTTTGTGACAATAAATTTCAGTTTCTTAAGCCAACCAATTGTTGTATCTTTCTTTATATTGTAGCTGTAGGAATCTAATAAACTTTTCAAAGTCTTCCTTCATTTCTCTTTATACATTCTATAAATATAATGCATTAATAAAGCCTATCTGAGTGATCTATAATATGCACTTAGAATTTTAACTCAAAACCTCACTTTTTTTTATAGTATGCTAGAAGAAATCAAGAATTTATCTCTAGTAATCATTTGTGTTTGCTTTTGCCAAATCTTGGCACGCTGCCAAGCCCAGGACTGCACAGTGGAATGAATTCATATCCCTAAATTTCATGAAGACAATACAATTTATATACATGGTTTCATTTTTAATTTCATGTAAAATATACACACTCAACATAGGAGAAATATTGTTGTAGGCCTGTAAATTCAGTTATTTAAAGGGTCATGAACACTGAATTTAGAGCATGTAGCATGAAGTCACATTTGTTTTATTTCAATTTCAGTACATAATATAGCTGTGTTTCAGTAAATTTATCTGCAAAATTAGACTAATAATATCAACTTTCTTATGATTTATTGAGTATTATCTGCAAAAATATGGTGAATGTTATAGTTAAAGAATTCTGAAACATCTTTTTAATTACTCATTTACAACAATGTTCTTTGGAGGGTCAACAATATGATTAGATTCCAAATTAATTCAGAATTTCATTTTTTTGTGTGTCAGTCAAAAATAGAATCACTTGGTATTTTATATCCAATAACTATGTTCTAAATATAAATGAATAATAATTACTAAATGTTTAAATGGACTTTAAATATCTTCCTATTTGTTGCTCAATCTTTACAAAAATTGTACTACATAATGCTGAGGGGTTAAGGAGAATAAATGAACCTAACTTAGAGAAAGACAGGAGATTTTTTAAGTTGGTTTAGTTTTTTCTATCATTTTTATACACTGTATTCCTTTCATTGTTGTTTTACAAACATAATTTGTACAAATTATAGCTTAATTTGTATCTTGAGTCCTATCACAGATTAACCAATTTCAGTTTTTTATGAATATTAATATTTAGGTAAATTATCTTTCCTTTAAAAGAAACTATGTTTTCTTAGTTTCCTACAGAAAATCTGATTCTTTAAAATTTAATGTAAATTATTTGCCATTGTCAATATTTCCCACAGAATAAAATTTAAATGGATTCTATTATATATTTTGCTCAAAACTAATTTAAATATTCACATTATTGTTGGTATGACCGTTAACATTATATATTATCTGTCTATCTGTGTGCTTGTGTGTGTGAGAAACATCTTTGACTACTATATTTCTTCAGGATTTTATGAGCCTTTGCTGTTGATTAACACAACCATGAAGAAACATGCATATACATACCCAAGTTTGTCATCTTTTAAGTAGCATTAATAAAAAAGGACATGTTAGGAAGACAATGCTGCATCTGACTCTTACATCTCATATATATCTTATTCCATAATTCTTCATAATTATGGATTAATTTATACATATCTACAATATCTGATTGACCTGGCATACTTTCACACCTTTGGGGAAAATATTAAAATTTAAAATGTTATTAAAATACACATTTTTTATTATAAACTATTTATAAAGAATATAATGTAGGATTTATTCTGAACATAAATATTTTATATTTTACCTGAATTTTAAAACTTTAGTGCGTTTCTTTGGGTTCTGCATTCTGATATTTTTAAGAATAGCTCTTAAAACTAGAAATTTGTCAGAAATAATTTGATATGGAGTTTTTAAATTGTTTTTAATTATACATCAATCTCAAAAATAATACATGGACTCATGACATCTTACTTTATAAATAGATTTAGAAATTATAGCTTTAATGCATAATTTGAAATGACAACTTTGAATATAATTTTACTTAGTGTAAGAGATTGTGATACCAAACCTGATTTATTATATTAATTTCAAAATAAATTTATACCATACTAACATAATTGAAATAGCAATTACTCTGATAATGGTACTGACAATTAATAATAAATAGAAATGGAAAGGAAAAGAATTCCTAAATTTTTCAAAATAGTAATATTGATACATATGGTTATCACTACTAAAGACTAAATAAGATTAAAATAAGAATGTCAGACTCACAGGCAAGATAATCAAAAAAACATGGAAGATATAGACATCATTTTTAAACAATTGGCAAAAAAACAAGGATGTCAAAGAGATATGTTGAACAGCAACAAAAACACAAAGGTAATAAAGGTGAAGAGTGAGAAGAAGACACATTATCAATTAGCACACAAACAGAAACTACACCAGGAAAGAATAGAGAAGTTCCTTTTATAAAACTAAAATTCAATCTATTATAAACAAAGAAAAATAAAACCAAAGTTTTCTGATGTGAAGAATAATGGAATATATTTGTGTAGATATTATCAAACAAGTTTACATATTTTTTCCTATTTAAGACACGTCTAAAAGAGTGAAAATGACAGTAAAAAATTATATTCAGGCATGTTGCATGTTTTTGAGAATTCCCCAAAACTTTGTGGTATAAGAAGATGTTAAATGAATGATATTATCATCTCAATACTTCTTTATAACAATCATTTGCAAAATATCAGAAACATAAGAACAAATGTTTCTTTTTATTGACTATGAACTTTGAGTCAGCAGGGTTCAGTAGGGCTCAATGGGTTGTTTTGTTCTTAGTTTTATGCTTCAGAAACAATGAGCCTTTGATTCATGTTCTTTAATGTATGGCCATCAGACACCGCAATCATTCATTCTCATGCTAATCACTAATAAATAAATAGCAAAAATAAGTCATATGAAAGGGGTTAAATTGTGTGTGTATATGTGTGTGTGTGTGTGTGTGTGTGTGAGAGAGAGAGAGAGAGAGAGAGAGAGAGAGAGAGAGAGAGAGAGAGAGACTGTTACATTTAATTGCCCACAGTATGTCACATGGCTGAATGAAAATTCAAGAGTTAAGAAGAAAGTTGTGTGGATAAGAGAATGTGAATAAATTTTTTAATGTAAAGAAGTGAGGAATTTGCTATAATAATGTAATTCATCACAAGAGTACTTGACATAATGTATAAAGGTATTTTATAAATATTTAAAGTAAATTAATAAGAATTGTGAAGTAATAAGTTCTATATAGCTCGAAGGGTTAAAAGTCTGTCTGAATAATTGGTTGTTCCAATTTTACGAAAGGATGCTGAAAATAGTTAGAAAATTAAATTACCTATCCTCATCTTTGAATTTATAAAATAAAATTCTGACTTGTAGAATAATGACTAATATTTTTCAGAGGGAGGTGACCTAATCCAAGGTGAAAAATTTATTATTAATGATAGAGATGAAGTTCTTACTCTTATATTGTAAAAACAAGCCTAAATCAGGCATAGCTACCAGAAAATATTCCATACGTCAACAAAATTGCTAAAGTGGATGTTAGAGGAAAGCTGTGTATGAGGACGCCAGAAAATTCAACAGAAAGTGAAGAAATGATATAGGTCAAGTGCAAATCATAAGAATGAAGAAAAGAGTTAATGCAACTGAAACCAAGTTCTGCTTTATCATATTATGCACAGACTTTATGAAAAATACTCAGGTAGGCACAATTGAGCACAAGTGAGTTCTTAGAACTTCCAAACTTAAAACAATACGAAGGGAGCTACCATACTTTTACTTAACTAAAGTTATTTTAGTTTTACAAATGACTTCCTGCACATTTTCATATTATAAAACTACATGAGACTATTTTCTGCCCAATGAACATGTCAGGAAATATATTACTCTTTTTTCCACCAATGTTTCTTTATCTGTTCTTGTGATTTTTTTTTCTCTGAAGCTTTAGAATTTCTACTTTCTTGAAAGAAAATTCTACTATTATAAAATATGATATGTAAATTATATAATTCAATGTTGCTTAGGTTATACACAGGTATTGTTCTTTCAACACTATGTACACTTTTAGAATATTTTTTATCACCGTAATAAAGAAAATACATACCTCCTTAATATTCATTGTCTATTTTCTCAAAACCCTTAGATTTCAGCAACTACATCCTCATTTTTGTTTTTATAGTTTTGCCTATTTTGTATGTTTTACATAAAATAATTGTACAATAGGTGATCATTTGATATTTGCTTCTTTTATTCAGCCTGACATCTTAAGAATTATGCATATTATGGCACTTACCAATATTTTACTTATTATTTTTACTGCAAATGTGTTATTTCATGGGTTAACCACATTTTTTCCATTTACCAGTTAATGAACATTTGTGTGGGGCCCACATTTTTGTCTATTATAAATAGTACAAATATGAATATTTATATGCAACTTCCTGTTTGCTCATACTTTTTCATTTCTCTTGTGTGTTTTTTTCCAACTTCTTTTTAAAATTTCTTACATACAATGGAATTTCTTGATTAGGTATTAACTCTCTTTTACTGCTTGAAGAATTGCCATATGCTTTCCGAAGAAGGTGCCTAGTTTTATATTTCCAAGTGTGGTGTACATTCCAACCTGTAGTGTTTCAGTGTTCCAATTATGCCTTGACAAGAGATGTAAGTATGTGGTGTTTTATTTAGATATTTCATTGAATGTGAGTTGGTTTCTCATTGTGATTTTGGTGTCCATTCTCCTGTTGGGTAATGGTATTGGACATCTTTTCATGAATTTATTGGTCATCTGCATATCTCTTTAGAGAGGAGTCTATTCAGATTGTTCTCCTGTTTTTTTAAATGTTATTTAACTTTTCATTATTCAGTCATAAATATCCTTTATGTATTTTGGAAATATGCATAATTAAATGCATTATTTGTAGACAGTTTCATCTAGTCTCTAGATGTTGTTTTGTAATGAAAGGTCTAAGCAAGTGAATATTAAAATTTGAATCAGAAGCCTTTCCCTATTTATAGCTTGCTCATCCTGATAACCCATGATAGAGTCCAGATGTTCCCACCCTTCGGCAGCAGTAGCAAATTTAAACCACACAGGTCCTAGAACTTAGGAGCACTATTCCAGGCACCTTTGTTCACTCTGCATAAAACCCAAGCACAGCAACCCTCCCTCTTCTTTCAAGCCATATTCAGACTGGTTTATGACCCACCCTGCTTTTAGATTTTTCAGTAATATCTCTTCATAATCCTGTGTGTGTGTGTGTGTGTGTGTGTGTGTGTGTGTGTGTGTGTGTATAATGTTATGTGTTTTGGTTTGTTTTTTGTTTTGTTTTGGAAGTAGCAGGGATTGAACCAGGGGAGGTTAACCATTGAACAACAGTCATAGCCCCTTTTTATTTTTTAGTTTGAGACAAGTTCTTGCTAAGTTACCTAGGGCCTTACTCAGTAGCTGAGGCTGGTTTTAACTTGATCGTCCTGTCTCAAACTCCTGAGTTGCTGGGATTATAGCAAAGCTACACTGTGAGAAGCATAAATGTTATTTTTGTAATATTCTAAAATTCATCAAAATTATCTGAGGTGTATAAATCATCAATTTATCAGAAATATAAGAATAAATTCATCTACGTATAATAACACAAATAACATGATATTGACACCAAAGCAGATGTGAAGACCAATGGTACAGAATAGAAGACACAGAGACAAACCCATATAAATATAGTTATCTCATACTAGACATATGTGTAATAAATATACATTGGATAAAACACAGTCTTTTCAACAAATGGTGCTGGGAAAACTAGAAACTCATATGTAATAAAATAAAATTAGATCCCTGTCTCTCATACTGCACAAACTCAACTCAACTTTTAGTAGATCCAGGACCTATGCATTAAACCAGAGACCCTGCACCTACTAGAAGAAGTAGGTCCAACTCTCTGTGATGTTGGCTTAGGAACCAAATTCTTCAACAAGACTCCAAAAGCACAAGAGCTGACATGAAAAAATCAATAAATGAATGGGATGGTACCAAATTAAAGATTTTCTTCACAGTAAAGGAAACAATGAAGAACATGAACAGAGTTTCTACACAATGGGAGGAATTATTTGCCACCTGCAACTCAGAGCATTAATCTCCAGGATAGATAAAGAATTCAAACAACACCAAAAGAATGAATAATCCTATCAATAAATGGGCAAAATAAGTGAACAGACACTTCACAGAAGAAGACATATGATCAATCAATAGATATATGAAAAAATTCTCAACATCCCTAGCAATTAGAGAAATGGAAATTAAAACTACACTGAAATTTCATCTCACTCCAGTCACAATGGCAATTATCAACAATACAAGTAAAAATAAATGTTGGTGAAGTTATGGGGAAAAATGTACACTCATACATAGCTGGTGTGACTGCAAATTAGTGCAACCAATCTGGAAAGCAGTATGGAGATGCCTTAGAAAACTTTGAATGGAACCACCATTTAACCCAGCTATATCACTCCTCAGTATATATCAAAGGAATTAAAATCAGCATACTATAGTGATGAGGCCATGCCAATGTTTAGAGTACCCAATTCACAATAGCTGAGCAATGGAGCCAGCTTAGGTGCTCTTCAATAGATGAATGGATAAAGAGAATGTGGAATATTACAACAGAATAATACTCAACCATATAGAAGAATGAAATTATAGAATTTGCCTGTAAACAGATGGAACTGGAGAATATTATGCTAAGTGAAATAAGCCAATACCAAAATACCAAAGTCCAAATGTTTTCTATGATATGTGGATGCTGACTCAAAATAGGCATAGGAGAAGGAGGAGTTGAGGTCCACTGGATTGGACAGGGAGGGATGGAGAGTAGGGAGGAATGATGGAATTTGGAAAGATAGTAGAATGAATCTGAAATAACTTCCCTATGTTCATATATGAATACATGATCAGTGTAACTCCACATCATGGACAACCACAAGAATGGGAAGTTATACTCCATGTATGTCTGATATGTCAAAATACAAAAATTATAGTATAATGTATAACTAATAGAAAAAAGAATATATGCATGTATGTACATACCTTTGAGAATGTTCTGAAACTATTATTTTATTTCTTCTCGTTTTAAGACTATTCATTTTCTGTTTATTCTCTAGTTAGTTTGTGTAGTTTGTTCCTTTCTAGAAATTTGCTTATTTTATATGTGTTATGTAATTTGTGGATATACATATGTTTAAAGTGTTAACTTAGAATAATTTTATTTCTATCAGGTTGACCAAGATATTTGCCAATTTTGTTGATATTATCATGGCACCAACCTGTGTATCTTCTGAGGACTCTTCCCTTAATTTGTATATGCCCATCTTATGTTCATATATTCTTCACTCTGTATATCTGAGTATTACGAGATAAGTTGTGTTCCTTCCATTTATTGAAACCTTCATGCTCATTACCTCAGAATTGTTAATATGAGGTCCTGAGGATAGACTGTTAATCAGTGTGACTGGTGTCCTTATGAGATGATGAGGTCAGAACATAAGCATGTACAAGGGGCAGATAATAAGAAGACACAAGAAGAGAATGGCCATTTGAAAACAGAAGCCTGGGAAGAAAATGACCCTACTGACAACATGGTCTGAAACCTCTTATATATAAAATAATAAGGAAATAAATTTCTGTTGGACCAAAGAGAGCCACATCCAGGAGTTTCTCACTCACACCATGGTCCATACACTTTCCACAGCAATTCATCAGTGTAAGGATTAAAGAGGTAGTTAATTTCATGGCTCCTGCAACTATTTCTCCATATAAGCAAATTTTGTTGTAACTGTGCATTCACTCATCTCTCCAGACTTTGATGATTTGCCCTACACATTCCATTCTGTGTGGAATTTAAGAAAAATCATTAGTTTTCAGTATTTTAAAAATAATTTTCTACTTGAGGTATGAAAAAGTTGATGTCAACATTTTTCCCTGCCAGAAATAAAACCAGAGATCCCTCTAAATAACACATTTAATTTGCAAATAAAATGTGCATTTAGTGAAGTAAAAACAAAATCATAATCTTCCAAGTTTAGAAAAAGGTTCACTGTGATTGTCTTTTCTTTCAACCTAAAGCAAAAGAAATAGAGATAATTTATCAGATTTGTGAAAAATCATTTTCATGTTTTATAATTGTGCATGTTACTTTGTAAATATTTAAGAAATTTCAATCCAGTTAACCTACCTTATTTTTATCACTTGATAAAGTTTCTCCTTGTTTGATTTCAAAGTTATAACACTTTTTGATTTCTCCTGAATATTTTTGGCAAGTTTATCAATATTATTGAGATATTATTAGCTGATACTATTTAATTAAAATATGCTTTTGTGCTCTTCAAAAGCTTGAATGCACTGTATAATGTTACTCTATAAATTGTGAAGAATATTAGGATTTTGATATTTGCAAACATCAAAGGGGTTTTATTTCTGGTAATAACATTTAATATGGTTCAAATTAATTAGGAAAATAATGAAGTGAATCTATCTTAATGAAATTTATTTTATTTTGTAGATTTATCATAAGCAATCATAATTATTAATAAGATGCAATTTATAAATAAAATAGTGAACACATTTTATTTGCAAAGAAAATTTGATATTAGTCAAAATATATTGAATGTATTTCCATTTAGTGCAAGGCTTTTCAATTTTAATGATCAAGTTAATTTTAATATTTCACATTTTTAATTTATCTGTATCTTAGGCCAATATTTCTCCTCTCTCAATTACATATATCAGTGGACACACTTGTTTTAACTTAACTGTTATTACAGAGATTTACTCTATATAAACTAAAAAAAACCTTTTATTCAGTCAAATAACTCTTTTCAGCAATACAGTTTAATATTTTGATTATATTAGTAAGCTCACAGTTTCATTTATATACGAAAACTTGCTGAAGTAATTTTTGTGTGTGTTTTTTATTATACTAACTTTATTCATGTTTTGTTTCAATTGAAAGCAACTCAAATAGAAAGTAACAGGAGAAGTTATAAAAGATGTAAAGAGATTCTTGTAGTCATACAAAGGAATATGCTTGGTAATAAAAAATGAAACAACTGAATATACATAAGGATAGAGATAAGTCTCCATCAGACTTTGATGACTGGCACAGACCTGCCCAACCAATTATTAACTACGGAGTCCCTTAAATATAGCCTAGAAAATGCAAAAATAACCTATAGTGAGAGAAAGTAACAGAGTTTAAATATAGCCTAGAAAATGCAAAAATAACCTATAGTGAGAGAAAGTAACAGAGTGGTTGCTACGTTGGAGTCAGTTTTGAGGTGTTATTTATTTTTTAATAGGTTTTAGAAGTTTGGAAAATTAGACAAAGGGGAATGAAGGGAAGTAAAGGGGACAAAAAAAGTAAAGACAGTGGAATGAATCTGAAATAATTTTCCTATGTACTTATACAAATTCATCATAGTAAATCCCACCATCATGTGCATCTATAAGAATTGGGTCCTAACCAGAAAAAAAAAAGATATATGTATCATGCTTGTACAATTATGTCAAAATAAATTTTATTGTCTTCTTAAAAAAAATATAGGTGAAATCAGAATATTTAGTGAGACAAAATGAAATCTTCTAGTATTATCCAGGATGGCTTCAACATAACTTGACTGTATCTTCAGAGACCCTGTTTCCAAATACAGTCATATTTGCAGATTCAGAATGGACAAGAATTTCACAAGAAAAATTGGTAAACCTAACGTAGTTCTCTTTCTAGCCCTCTCCCTCAATTTTCACTAGTTTTGTATTTGAAAGACATTCACACTCTCCAAAATTTTTCAAAGTCTTAATCATTCCATCATCCATGCTAAATATCTTTTAAATAAAATCAAGTTAAGCCTTAAGTTATATCTTTCAAATTGTCTAGATTATTTATGGGTAAAACATTGGAAATGGTGCATTGCAGATAAAAATTGCTTTTGAACTGTGGACTTATTCTAGAAAATAAGTTATGTACATCCCAAATAAAATCAATTACAAAAGCAATAAATATGCAAGAAAAGGGCAATCAAGACCTCCAAGAATATTCAAAACCCAAAATGGCAAATTTTGCTGGGATTCAACACCAGTGAAAAACCTTTTGTGGCTCAGTGCTTTGCCCTTTCAGGCTCCTTATATGATCTCTCCACCTTTGCCTCTCTACAGGAGACTCTGCAGCCACAGTCTCATGAAAATGGTGGCAAACAGCCACCTATTTGCTGCATGTCAAATTCTGAAAATACAACATCCCTCTTTAATTTTGCCATGTCTTTGTATACTCAGCATAAGTTGGCACTGTTTCTGCTGACTTAACATTCTCAAAACACTTGTCAGTCTTCCATGAATGTCAAGGGAATCCATGTCATTATACATGAGGGTCCTCCGAAATGTCCTTCCTGGATCATTTCATCTCTTTTTGGCTTTCACTGAGGTAATTGACAGGACCCATAAGTCATATACCTCATTTCCCTAGCAAAGGTTTGTGCAGCCATATCCTTGATGTTATCTCCAGAGCATGCTTCCTCATCTTTTATAATACTGATACTCTATACCTAAGTCATCAACTTCCAATTCCTCTTGCTAAATGGTTCCTTTCTCAATTTATCTCTTCTCATATTTTGCTATAAGTATCAAGGAGAAATGACACAAAGCCTCCAATACTTAGCTTGAAAATCTCCTGAAGTAAAATTTCAGGTTCATCCCTTAGAAATTTTACTTTCTACCCAATAGCAGAACCAAAGTCAAGCATATGTACTATCACTTTATAACAAAAAAAAAAAAAAAACAATTTCCCTCCAGTTTCCCATGAAAATGTTCTTTATTTCTGTCTGAGATATCACCATAGGTTCAATAGTTCTCACTGTTCAAGTTTATATTTCTAAAAAAAAAAAAAAAGTCTGTTCACAACAATGTATGTACTCTCTTTAGACAACAAAAGCTTTTCCCAGCATCATCTTTACTTCATTTTAAGCCCTCACCAGAATCACTTTTAAACATATTAATTTCCACCATTTGTTCCTTCAAAATAATCCAGGTTTGATTTTTTGTTTTAATTAATAGCTACAAAAATTCTTCCAATATTCTCTAATCATTACCCAATTCCAAAGTCACTTCCATGTTTTCAAGTATTTGTTATAGGAGCACCCCAAGTCCTGATATCAGTCAGGGTTCTATAGAGAAACAGAATTATACATAAAAATTTATAATTATATCTACAACTTTCTATATAGATATTTAGAGAGAAATAGAAGAGAGAGAATAATTTCCTTTACTTAAAGTCAATTCATTGTACATGTTACTAACATCTACAAAATACTTTCACAGCAATGCTTTCATTAGTGTTTGGTGAAATAACTAGGCACCATAATCCACCCAACTTGACATGAAAAACTAAGCATCAGAAATAGTAAAGTGCAGAATTAAACAAGAAGGAAAGGGCTTTCTAGACAGAGAGGGCATCTTGAACACAATCATGAAGATCAGAAAAAAGGCATGATGTTTCCAGAGAAAAGCAAACAAGTCAAAATCTCTTGGTATGTAGTTCTAAATTATAACAGTTGAAAGGTTACCAGGAAGAATCACTTACAACTTTTTTTGTAACATAAAATATTATATTCAACTTATGTATGGCCCTATCAAAAGATTTTAATTGGAGACCGACATACTTATATTATAAACTGTATTTTTGTTACGACTAAAGGAGTCAGGGTAAGAAGTGAAAGGAAAAGGGATCTCACACCTATATTTGTATACAGAAGCTACCAACTATTCAAAAATGACATAGCCCAAGTCAAAGTGGCAGCACTTTGATATAGTCATTAGTTTCTATCATCTAATGCTCTAGTTCACTTTAATAATGACTAACTTTAGACTAGTTATTACTTGTTGAGTTTTGTGAAAGAATTTTTACATAAACTCACTCAGTTCTTGATCAGAATCTATTACTATTTTTAAATATTATCTTCTTTTCCACTATATTCTTATGAAAACACAGCCTTGGAGAGGTAAGGAGTGCAGCTCATTTTACAAACCTCTCAGATATCAAATCTGTACTCCTAAGAACAATGTCAAATCACAGGTTGGCTCTTCTGAAAAGAACTGAAATAATGCCAGGGCAATAGCAAAAGGAAAATGTTGCCACTTTGACTTAGAACTTGAGAACAGGCTGAGAAACAAATTTAAAGAAAGGACCATTCCCTTCCACTTTGTGACTTTATGAAGATTCAGGGATATTATTTTGATGCAATTTAATAAGTCCTATTCCCATTCTTTAAATTTATTCCTCTGATTAATTGACTGAAATTGATTATTAGGAAAAAATTAATATAGCAAATTTATTATTGAAATTTATCACCTAAGCATAATTTTTACATGCCATGTTATATATGTTGAATGCTTATATGTAATATATTTAAGCACATATAAATATATAGAGAGAAGATAAAGATTAAAATACATAGACAAAAATATACATCTATATCTATCTTGTACATAGTTCAGTAAATCTCTATTTAAGGTTTGCATAGTTTACAGGTAAGTTGTACTCATTTATTTCTATGTTAACACTGAAAATCTTAGTGTTAAAGTTTAGATATGAGGTGTTCTCCTCAAAATCTAATGTATTGGAAACTTGATATCCAGTGTAGCAATATTCAGAAGTGAAATGATTATTCCATGAAAACAGTAACCTCATCTGTGAATTAATCCATTTCATAGGTCAATCATTTGAATAAACTCCTGGGTGGTAACTGTAATTAACCTGGGTTTGGCTGGAGAAAGTTGGTTACTAGATGTGGGCCCTTACATCTGTATTTGTCCCTGGTTTTTCTTTTCTCTCTTTCTCCCTCCTCCCTCCCTGCCTTTCTCTCTTTCGCTCTCTCTCTGATTTCATGCTGCTATGAGTTGATCAGTTTTTCTCTATCACATCTTTTTGCCATGCTGTTCTACATCACCCTGGACCCAGAGCAAAAGGGTCAGCCAGCCCTGGCCTACACCTCTCAAACCTTCAGCCTGTATTAAACTTTTACCACTCCACAGAGTATCTTGGTCACAGCCATGTAAAGCTGATTAGCATATATAGTTCTACTCATTGTAGACAGAATAATGAGAAGCCAGTGAGTTAGGGATTTAAAATAGACAGAACTTCTGTGGAAGACCATGTTTTGGTCGGAGACACTATGGTACAATTATATCTAAAATGTTATTAGATAATGTGGAATTCAGTTTGCATGGATATTTGAGATAAGTCTACTAAAATACTATACCTTAATTATTTTCTGCCATTCTGATTCAAATATCTTGATTTTCAAAACTGAAGATATGTAAAATCTGAAAATAATTCAAGTCACATTTTTGAATCCCTGTGAGATCTAGATTTTTTTATTGAAGGTAAAGTAGCTCTCATTGTTTCATAAAAATTATATAATTTTATATTTAAGCAGGAATATTGACTAGTCACATCCTCTAATCAATCAAGACAATACATTCAAATTACTAATTTTAATCTATGCAGGTCAGAGATTTTATTTTGATAGATATTTTGAGATATGTTTGTTTACACAAGCATATGTGTGTGTGTTTCATTGATGATATCTATTTTTGACAAATGGCTTAAAATAAGTTTTATTTCTTAAAAAGGACTCTTATATCTGTGTCTAAACTACTATGATATGTGAATTAAAAATAATATATATATATATATATATATATATATATATAGAGAGAGAGAGAGAGAGAGAGAGAGAGAGAGAGAGAGAGAAGGAAAATATATATATATGTATATTTATAGAAGGAAACCCAATAGTATTATAAATGCTAGATAAGCTGAAGGAGATATTATCTTTTCTGACAGAAAATTATACATAATTATAGAATTCTGAACTCTTTATTATACTTATTTTTTTCCATCCTAATTTACTTAACATACACAAGGTTCAGTATGTTTGTACCATCTCTCTCAGGAATTCAGATATTTAAAGGAGCTTTTATACATCTTTTGGGCCTAGAATTACACTAACAGACTTACTACATTCGGGCCACTATAATAAAGTCTTCAAAACTGTATGGCTTATTAAAAAAAAAAAAACAACAGAAATTTATATCTCACCATTCTGGATACTGGGCAGTCCTAGAATAAGATGTCCATAGATTTAGTGTCTAAGAAGGATCTGCTTCTTGTGAGCAGCAGCTTGTTCCTGTGTCCTCATGGGGAGAAAGGGGCTAAGTATTTTTACTCATTTCAAGTCATTTGTTTCCCTCTTCCCATTTTTGTTTCAACAATCACTACTTTATTCTTGTTGTCATAATTTCCTGTTTTTACAAATCTGAAATCTATACCTTAACATTTTAGTGTGTATTTCATAAAAGGAAACTTTCCATTTTCATATAAATGTGAAAATGTTGTTTATAATAAACTAATCTACCTAATTTTTCCTGGGCTTTGCATATGTAAAAATCAAATGAATTTTCTTCATGGGACTACTTTTAAAATCACATAGACCACTGTCTTTTGAAGTGTTACTTTGTCCATTGTTTGCATTTGATTATATCTAATTCAGACAACAATATAGTTATTATTAAATAAAAATTTTTAAATGCAATTGTTAGAATATATTGTTGTTTTGTCCTTTATTCAAACATCATTAAAAACAGATAATGTTTTTAACCAAAATTAAAATTTCAATTTCTTCTTATTTTTACTATATATGGAATACATATTGATGTATAAGTGGATAATTTTTCTGGGGTAAGCATATTAATTATTTTATTCTCATAAGCTCCTTTAAAAAACACTCATACAAGGAATGTGGTATAGTTGTACCATCACCAGTTTAGTAGTGTTACTTTTGGTTTTAAAATAACAATTAATAATAAATTAAGAGTTTAGTATTCTATTAAAATATATCTGCTGAGCATTAAAACAGAAACACAATCATTTTTGCTGTCCTTCATAAAAAAGTAAGGGCAAATTAATTACAGATAGAAATGGTAAAATATTGAATGTTTATGTGAAAAGGGAACAATATTTCCTAGCTAAAATGAATGAATAAAAATCTTCCAAATTATTAGATATAATACTAAAATTCATTATATTTATGAATAGATTTGTTATTTAAATCTTACTTTATGAGAAAGAGTAGGGGGATGTGGAGAGGGAGGGCGAGGAGGTAGAGGCAAGGATATTTTTCATTGACTTCAAATCTCTCTATACATAACCATTTGCAGGAATCTTAAAAAAGATTTCCAGAGTCTTATGAAATTCGACCTACCATCTTATCACTTGGCAATCTTAATCTTAAGCCCAACCAAATTTTTTAAAAAAGGTTTAAAACGCAGCTTGATCCAAGCTCTGTCATTTCTTTGCTTTTCTTAAGACCTCAAGAAAATGATTCTTAGGCTTAATCATGGTTTCGTAGTGTGCCAATGGCAAAAACTTTAGCCACTTTACTACTCAAGATGACCTCTCATGTAAACCGACTGATGCAGTTTCAAGACCCCTGGACCCTCACATCTGTATCAGGGAATGTGAGGACTAGAGTAGAGGAAATTCAAGTCAGTGATGCAGCTACAGCAAGAAAGTCCAAGACAAAAACAAATGAGATTGCAAGTGTTTCAACAGGAACTTATTGCTTTCTTGGCTCTTTTTATTTAAAAAAAAATATTAATGCATTATTTCATTACTTATTTTAGTATGATTTTAAAGCATGGGGTTTAATTTGCTCTAATTTACTCCCCAGTACTCCCCTTTCCTTCTCCTCTTTCCTTCCACTATTCCCTTTCTTTTACTGTACTGGTCTTACTTCCATTTATTTTTAGTTTGGTTTTTTTTTTTTGTAATTAGAAAATTTTAAATAGAAATAAAGGTGAAATTTATTGTTGTATATTTATTCATATATATAAATAAAATAATTTGGTCAGATTTCCTGTCTTTCCTTCCTCCCACTCAATCACCTTTCCTTATCCCACTGATCTCTCATATTTTTTTGAGATTCTCACTGCTTTTTTCCCCCTAATTTGTCTTGGTTCTTATTAAGAATCTTTGAAAGAGACTCTCTTAAAGTCAAAATTCAATTTTGAGATCTTAACATATTTTATATGTTTTATTTTTTTCTACCTGCATTGTTCTTTTAAATGCTTTACCCTTTTTCTCTACTTTTTTTTGAATCTTGGAGTATTTTATCTGTAAGTCACAGAGTGCCAAGATTTCATCAAACCAGCAAAACCCAGAAATAGGCAGGAGAATATTTTCTTTTGTAGCTTTCACAGGAATTATGACTTCACCAATACCTTGATTTTCAACTTCTAGCCTCCAGAATTCTGAGAGAAAAAATATTCTGTTGTTCTAAGCTACTCAATTTGTGGTACTCTGTTATAGTAACTCAAGAAAATTTACACAATAGATTAATAAGTTTAAGAAATAGGTGTGTAGTAAGAACATCACATCAAAGGATAGAAAAACATCTGTGATTTTTCTAGAAACCTCAGTCAATCACAACATAAGATTTCACCGTAGCTCTTCTTCTAGTAGTGCTTGAGAAATAATACAGAAGTAATCAATACAATTATATAACTAATAACCTGGTGACTATGAAACCTGTAGTAAAAAAGTAAAAGGGTACACTGCATGTCCTAAGTTTTGTAGGTTGAACTATGTCCTTAAGTAGAGAAGTGCAGTGGGTTTAATCCCAGTATTTTAGAATGTGAACTCAGTCTACATGGAGCTAATTAAGGTTCTTAGAGAGGACATTAATCCAATATGACGGACATCTTTATATGAAGTACAATATCTGGACACAGACAGACATGAAAAGAGAAAAGATGATGGGAAGAAACAGTACAAAGATGGCAATCATCTACAGGCCAAGGAGGAAGGCTTTGAGGAGATCCATGCTGTATAGTCTTCAGAGCAAACCAACCCTGCTTAACCTGAACTCAGACTTCAGCTTCCAAAACTATGAGACAATAAACTTTTGTTGTTTAAGCCACCTTTGCATTGGTAGCTCTGGCAAACTAATATATAACTAGCTAATGAATCTTAGATAGACCAGATTATTAAAAACTATTTTATGAAAATATTTAGTTTTTTCTTTATATAGTATTCAGTTAAATCATTTGTACTTCTAAAGCATACATAGTTGTTTAATGCTTATGCCTTAGATCAGCTGATTAATGAATGTATCTTCTGCCACTAATAAATTCCTTTGAAAATTTAATTTTAACATTCAACATAAAATTAAAGATAATAACCAAATTTTTATTAGAAAATTTCTTTCAAATTAGGATTAAGGTTAGGATTAAGTGTGTAAATTCATGCAATGTGCTAGAACAAGGACCCAACACATTGTAAATCAATGTAGACATTAGATGTTAATTACTGCATAACTATAGCATTAAATTTACTAATATTGATATATTGTTAGAGAACCCCAGCTAAAAGTTAAACTTATTGAAATAAAAAAATAAAATTTTAATATTCCTATTCATAACCATCTTCCCTCAATTTAGATCATTTATCCAAATTCTCTTCTTTTTCTAACATAAAACTCTGGTTTCTTTGGGTCTATATCTAGCTATGAATCATCTGATTTGTTTGTCATTTTTGTTTTTGCAGCTACAGGTACTGCATACTTACTGTCTTCTAGTGGCTCCTTTAATTTAATTTGTTCCCTGTTTCCCTAAAGTGAGAACCTCACACCCATCACTCCTGTTCACTCCTTTGTTGTCAGTTCATGCAGCCAGGAGCAATTCCCTTTGCCAAGTAGTATGGTGCCAATTCTTTGGAATTGATATTACTTATAAGAAGAAGATTCTGTGCATAAATTTTTGTTTATCCTTCTTCCATCTGACACTGTTGGTTTTTCATGAGACTGAAACCACAGATCAACAGACAACATAAAACAAAACTTAAAGTGCTGTTCTGGAGGCACTCATCTCACCTCTTGGATATCACAGTGAAGTCTCTGACAATATGGTTCTCACATTCACAGGGTAAGTTTTTATGCTTCTATACATTTCAAAAAAATATTGTATGTCTTCTTAGTAAATGTATGTTATGCCAATGTTCTTTCCCCTTCTAATTCCCAAATTCAATGTGGTAGTGCTTTACTTACTTTTTTATGATTTTCATCTCAAGTGACATTATACTACTTGAGAATAAGTGACATTATACTACTTATTCAATATCGACAGTGACTTCTGCTCTTTCAAAATGACAGTTTTGAAATTTGGTATTCAATTTTCCTTGTAAATTTATTATCTTTAGCATACGACACAGTTCAACAAGTTATAAGCATGCCTAACTGTCCAACATTGATAAGTGAATTGAATAATATTGTTTCCTTTAAACATCTGAAAACTTAAACATATGAGGAATCATGACCAACAGATGTCTTAATAAAAAAATGATTAATTAAGAAGAGTAATTATGTCTTCATAAGAATAACACTTTTCTAGAACATATATCTTTAAGCTATAAAGGCACTTAAAACTAAAAATCAATACACTTCTTTTTTTTTTCCCCAAGAATGAAGAGCATTTATGTTATGCATTTGTTTTAGTGCTGCAATGCAAATCTCTATTACATTTTTATGTGAGCTTCTCCTGTACATCTGGCTTCAAATTTTACATAATAGCAATCAAGTTATTCTTAAGAGAGAAAGACAGAAATTTTGGATATTTTAATTTCTACTGCAAAATACATATGACCAGCACACAGCCCAGGCAGGCCCAGGAGAGTATCACGGAACGCAGCAGCTCCCATTTACCAAGGTGTGGCCCCCCCAGCCCACCTCTATCTTGGAACATTGCAGCCATTACCATACCCTTTCCCATGTAGTAGTCTTCAAACTTTTGACAATGGGCAGGTCCTGGAGGTAACTGCAGCAGAGCGTGCTACAGTGCTGAATCTCTGAACAGGCTGCCCAACATCACCATTCAGCCATCTGTTTCAGCCTCCTCTCTAATGTGGTCACCTCCAACTTGGAACACTTTCAATGCCAGATTGGGGTTACTTCTGTTGCTTTCACCATCATCTTTAGTTGCGGCAGCTTCCATATTGGGACACTGGTCGGGGACTAGAAGCCCAACACCAACGTGCTTACAGGTTTGATGATAATGGTGCCACCAATTAGGAACATGGCTGCTTCCATCTAGAGACAACAGCCAAGACCCAGAAGATCATCACCAGGGTCCTTGCAGGCTTGATTACACCAGCCATATTCCTGCTAGGTGTGCTTATAGCCACCATCTTGTGGCAGAGGCAAGAGAGAGGCTTGCATGGGATTGCTCTTTCTCTTTCCTCCTGGTGACAGCCAACTTCTTTTGATTAATCTTTCCCACTTCCTTCCTGTGATCTAATACCTCTTTATTCTCCCTTCTGGCCTCGTAAATATCACAGCCCACACACGCCCACTTCTCTCTTTGTCCACTGGTAGAAACTGTACACCCTTTGACAAACCTACTGTTTTTATTGCAGATACTAACTTAACACATCATTGCTATTTATTTATTGTAAACAGGAGCTATTTGGCTTAAGGATGTATTTTGTTTGCACTGGGCTCTGTTATAATTGATATTTCACTTAAAGGTGAGACATGGAAAACATGCAGGGACACTATAACATTATAAGGTAGAAACTGTAACCGCCGGATCCACCGTGCTAGAAGGAAAGACACTCAGAAAGCATAAAAAAAAAGGGGAAAAAAGTATCCCCAAAAACCAAGTTGATGCAATAATATAACCCATTAATAGCACGGTAGAAGAAATGTCAGAGAAGGAGTTCAGAATGTATATAATTAAAATAATCTGCAAAGTATGAGATAAGAGAGCAACAAATTGTCACTACAATAAAGAGATAAGAGAACAAATACAGGAAACAAAAGATTACTTCAAGAAAAAGATGGAGGTTCTAAAAAACAAACAGAAATCCTTGAAATGAGGGAAACAATAAAAAATCAATAGGAAGCATCACCAACAGACTAGATAACTTGAAAGACATAATCTCAGACAAAATATATAATCTTTAAATAATACTGACCACACAGTGAAGATGGTAAGAAACCATGAACAGAACCTCCAAGAATTATGGGGTTACATGAAAAGACCAAAGTTAAGATTTACCAGAATGGAGGAAGGCATAGAGATAGAAACCAAAGGAATGCACAATCTCTTCAATTAAATAATATCAGAAAATTTTCTAAACCTGAAGAATGAATTGCAAAATCTAATACCAGAGGCTTACAAGACACAAAATATACAAAATTATAACAGATCCACACCTTGGCACATTATAATGAAAATACCAAGAAAAAAGAATAAGGAGAAAATTTTAAAAACACAAGAGAAAATTATCAGAGTATATACAGGGGGAAAACAATTAGGATCTCTGCCCATTCTTCAATCCAGATCCTGAAAGTTAGAAGATTCTGGAACAACATATACTAAACTCTAAAAGAAAATGGATGCCAACCAAGAATCTAATATCGGGAAAAATTAAGCTTCAGATTTGATGATGATGTAAGAACCTTCCATGATAAACAAAGGTGAAAAAAATTTACAACAAATTTACTAAAAAGCATTCTCAGAAAAATATTCTTTGAGGAGAAAATAAACAAAAATAATGAAAATGAGCAAAGAAAGGAACTACACTAAAAGAAAAGCTAGTTAAGGAGAAACCAAGTCAAGTAAAAAAACAAAAGAAAACCAAAATGACTGGGAATACAAACCATATTTCAAAAATAATACTGAATGTTAATGGCTTAAACTGATCAATTAAAATACGTAGACTGGCATATTGGACTGAAAACCAAAAAGACTCATTAACAATATGCTGCCTTCAAGAGATTTATCCTATTGGAAAAGACATCCACAGACTGAAGGTAAAAGGATGGGAAAAAAAAAAAAAAACATACCAATCACATGGACCACATAAACAATCAGGGGATTCCATCCTCATATCATATAAAGTGGACTTCAAATCAAAGTTAGAAGGGATAAAGAAGGAAATTTCATACTGTTTAAGGGAATAATACATCAACAATACATAACAATCAAAAATATTTATGCCCCAAACAATGGAGCACCTACATATATCAAACAAACCTTTCTAAATTTAAGGATCAAATACAACACATCACAATAATACTGGGTGAGTTACACACATCTCACCCTCTGGATAAATCTTCAGTTCAAAAACTAAACTAAGAAACTACATTCAATAATATAACCAATAATTTATACTTAACAGACATATATACAATATCTCATTCATCAATGAGCAAATACACTTTTTTCCTTAGCAGGACATGGATCCTTCTCCAAAAGAGAACATTTAAAACCCTTAGTAAATTCAAAATAAAAAGTTACTACCCTACATTCTATCAGACCATCATGGAATGAAATTAAAAATCAATGATAAAGTTAAAAATAGAAGCTCTTGCAACACCTGGAGACTAATTAATATGCTACTGAATGACTCATGGATAGCAAATGATATCAAGGAGAAGATTAAAAACCAAAAAATCCAAGAACTAAATGAGAACTTCAATAAAACATACTAAAATCTCTGTGACAGTATGAGAACAATTATAAGAGAAAAGCTCATTGCATTAAGTTCATTCATTAAAAAAAATGAGAATTCAATAAATAAATGACCTGACATTACATCTCAAAGCCCTAGAGAAACAAGAACAAATCAATACCAAAGTAGTAGAAGAAATGAAATAATTAAAATCAGGACTCAAATCAATGAAAAGTAAACAAAAGAGAAATTTTAGAAATTGACAAAACAAAAAGTAGATTCTTTGAAAAAATAATAAAACTGATAAACACTTATCCACCATAACAAACAAAAAAAGAAGAAAAATTAGTATAACTTCTGGTGAAAAAAAAACATCATAAGAGATACTATTAAAACACAGATGATAATTAGAAACTATTTGAAAATGTATACTCCAATAAAATAGAAAATCTTGATAAAAATCAACAAGTTTCTAGAGACATATGATCTGCCAAAACTGAACCAGTATGATGTACACATTTCAAACAGATCAATTTTGAACAATGAAATAGAAGACTACCAACAAAAGCCTACCAACCAAGAAAAGCCCACAACCAGATGGATTTTCAAAGGAGTTCTACAAGACGTTTAAAGAAGAACTAATACCAATACTCCTGAAATTATTCCATAAAATAGAAAAGGAGAGAACCCTTCTGAACTCATTCTATGAGGTTAGTATCACCCTGATACCTAAGCCAGAAAAAGACACAGCAAAGAAAGAAAACTTCAGACCATTATCCCTGATAAACACAGAAATAAAAAAAAAAACTTCTCAATAAAATTCTGGCAAGTTACATACAAAAAACATATTAAAACGTGTATGAAGACATGAATTGGTGTTAATATAATTTGTTTACAACCAGAGATATGAAAAATTGAGCTCTATTTGTGTAATAAGAATTGTAATGAATTCTGCTGTCATATATATATAAAGAAAAACAACATAATAAAAAGTGCACATGATCAAGAGGGGTTCATCCCAGAGATGCAAGGCTGGTTTTACACACTAAAATTACTAAAGATAATTCATCACATCAATAGACATAAATAGAAGAACCATATGATCATCTTAATAGATGCAGAAAACCATTTGACTAAATACAACACAGTTTCATGTTTGAAACACTAGAAAGGGGCTGGGGTTGTGGCTGGGAGTTAGACTGCTTGCCTAGCATGTACTGGGCACTGGGTAAAATACAGATATTGTGTCCACCTACAAAAAGTAACTAACTAACTAACTAAATAAATAAAATACATGTGATAGATATGGTGTCACATGCCTTTAACCCTAATAATATAGGAGGCTGAGGGAGGATGTTACAAGTTTAAGGTCAACCTCAGTCACTTAGTGAGGCTGTCAGCAACTTAGTAAGAAGACCTTGATTCAAATAACAAAGTAAAAAAAAAAAGTGAAAAGTTCTGGGGATGTGGCCCAGTGGTACAATGCCCTGATTAAACTCCTGATATAACAAAATAAAGTAAATTATTATGTAAAATAAATTACCCAGTATTTTCCCTAATTTTAGAGAGAATCTGAGTTTTAGAGTTTAGAGAGATAATATAGATTATCTCCTACAAAACAGTGGTATTACTTTATACACAATCACTCTTTTTTTTTAAAGAATTTACAAGGTATGATATATACAAACACATTCTATATTTTGAAGGATTCTGTGGTTAAAATGTTTTCCATGAAATGCAAATACCCTCTGTGAAATATGTCTTAAAGTGCACAGAACATAGTTAATAGCCGAACTATTATAACAAAACTGAATAAGGAATATTAATAAAAGCTACTTAAGAATTCCCAATATTAGTGTGCAATGAATAAAAATCTAAAATAATTGACAATGTTAACCAAATTCCCTGGATATTTTCCTTTTTTGCTACCATGAAGGATCACAGTCATCTCCGCATGCATTTATTTTTGAAGTCTTACGTCCAATTCTGTCTTCAGAGGATTATTCTTGGGATATTGCAAATACATTTTCCATACATGCACAGATTCTAGAGTTCTTTGTAGGTTGACTGTAAGCCATACAGAGATATTAAGAGTACATAGTCTTGCTTCAGTTTGGAAGCAATTCTCAGTTACATCTTTATATCCTAGAGTTCCACTGCAGGCTCAGGCTACAGATGAAATTGCCATCTAACTTAGCTTCTTTTTATTCCCTGTCCTGTGTTCTCTGTCACTAATTTCTCCCAGAACATACTTCTACTATAATCTGTGTCCACTTTTAGAAAATCCACCCTGAGACACCTTAACTTTAGCAGATCAGAAATTTAGAAGAGTAAGTGAAAGAGAAAAAAGATGGAGAAATATAGAGCACTAATACACTTAGAACAGTGGAAGAGATCTTCCAAGCTTGAAATTCTGAATTACAGAATTGTATGTGTGAGAAGTATATTTAGTAAGTAATCTGGGTGAGTGTTTATCTTAAATGCATTTCCATAAGTATATACAGAAAAATTTATCTTGCTAGATCAAATCCCTTGTATCATTAATAGTGAATTAAGAAAATCACATGGTTTAATGATGGAGGACTGATAAACTATGGTTCTGTCCCAATAAGACCAGGCAATATTGTCTTTATCAGACCATTTGCAAAGGATGGTCTCAGTACAGCACTTTGCAGTATGTGTACTCATACCCCACCACCCTAACAACCATAGATATAATTATTGGTTAATTAGAGGTACAAAGTAAGGAGAGTTTTACACAGGCTAAATAAACCTTGGGGTTATTCTCAAAGGACTGTGAATAGGAGAAAATATTTTTTTGAAAAACTACAGCTAACACCATTCCTATGGTGAAAGCATTCATTTTTCTATGAGAATGGGAACAAGTCAAACTTTCACTCTTGTCATTCCCATGCAACATTGTACTAGAGTTTCTAGAAAGCAGAATGAGGCAAAATAAATATAAAATAATGTAGTTCCAATTGTGAAAGAAAAGTGAAACTATTTTCAGTCCCAGAGGACATAATTTTATTTGTAGAGAAACACATCATATACACACACACATTCATAAATATAGGAGCTAAGAAAGCGTTTGGGAATAAGTGCTATAAAGAGTATAAAATTAATTTTCACTTCTACAAACTGGAAACAATCATATATAAATGTAAGAAAGCAATTATATTCACAATAGAATGAAAAAATTTGAAATAAACTTATCAAAAAATTTGATAACCTCAAATTATATTCCAGAAGGAAATTATAAATGTGTAAGTTTCATGTTAATGAATGGATGACTCAATAGTGTTAATATTGCAGTTCTTCCAAAATTGAAATATAAATTCAATACTAGCCAACGTTACCTGACAACGTTACAAGAGTATTTTTCGTAGAAGTATAAAAACTACAACTAAAAGTTATATTGAAATATAAGTATCCTAGAAAAGTCTAAACAATTTTTAGAAAAATATTTTGTGAGAATAGTACTGCCTGATGACTGTGTGTGTGGTATAAGACTTGTTCTAAGAATATACATGTAGATGAATGGAGTATAAAAACAAACTATTTTCATGTGTAATGATTTTTCAAAGCAATTGAATAGGTGACAGGATAGTATTTTCATATTGAAACCACTGGACACTCATATTTTTAAAAATTTTTAAACACTCATCTCAAACGTACAGAACTGACTCAAAATTAATCATCAAACAACATGTAAAACCCAAGTAGAAGACACCTAGAAGAAAATAAAAGGCACAATATTTACAACGTTGGAAAAGACAAACTGACTTTAGATGTAACATCAAAACATGAACCAAAAGTTTTAAAATGTTAAAAACTGTATTTTTTTTCAAATAGCAAAAAAAGAACCTTTTGTGCTTCAAAATAGAAAAACAGAAAAAAAAAACTTTGTGCTTCAAAATAAGAAATGAAAAGAAAGCCACTAACTGAAAGAAAATATATGTAAATTAATGTTGTGACAAGGGACTTGTATCTGGAACATATCACACTACATGATTAAAAAACACAATTAAAATGGGTAAAATGTCAAAGCTATATTTCACCAAAAAAGACATGCAAATGACTAAGTTCAGAATAAAACTATTAATATTATTAGTGGCTAGGGAAATGCAAATTCAAGTCAAAATCAAATGTCTCTATAAACTGACTAATGGCTACAATAAAAAAAGACATACAATATCAAGTGCTGGTGAGTATCTGGAGCAAATGGAGTATTTGTGCATTGCTAGTGGAAGACTAACATGGTCCAGAAACTTTAGTTAATAGTCTGGCAATTCTTTAAAAGTAAAAGGTGAGATTAACTTCAAGCCAGTAATTTTGTCCTGAGAAGTATATCCATTTGTCTTATGCATTTATATTCTTCAATGTTTCAAATTTTCATTGAAATATATATTGAATTAACGTATTATACATACTGAAGTACTTCCAGTTAGTATATGCAAATGCCTGTATCAATACACTGAATAAATAGTGCCGCAGTCCGGCTACAGCAAAATAACTGGGGGGGGGGGGGTGACGAATAACTTGTGTACGTTGATACAGCAGGAGTAGGAGCCTTTTATTGTAGGACAACAGAGGTATTTACACATTTTGCACAGCTTATCTTAATTAGCATAAACGAGATACATCAGTCAACCAATAAGGAATCTCCACACTTAATGGCTCGCTTTTGTTACTTCTCAAACCACTCCCTCTGGCATTTTGCCAGGCACCATCCAGACTTGTTTACGAACTCTAACATTTCTCTGGCAAAATGTCAGGCGCCATCCTGACTTGTTTACAGACCTTAACAAAATAGTATAGCACCCCAGAAGTCTCCTTTGCCACCCAAGATAAACCATGGTCCTGACTTATTGACAGGCTAGTTTTACATTTTCGTACATTTATGTTCCTGTAATATTGTGATATAAATTCACTTGTGTCTGGCTTCTTTCACTCAACGTACTGCTTTTGTTTTGTTTTGTTTTCTTTTGTTGTCTTATGTTTTTGTCCTGAGGATTGAACCTAAGGGAGTTTTACCACAGTTTTACCATCACTAGCTCTGTTTTTTTTTTTTTTTTCTTTTTAAAATTTATTTTGAGAACATGATCACCAAGTTGTACAGGCCCATATGGCACCTGGAATCCTTCTGCCAAAGCCTCCAGAGTAACTGGTATTACAGACCAGTTACCTACATGTAAAAGCCAAAAGTAGATGACTCCTAGAAGAAAATAAGAGGTCCAATATTTACAATAGTAGGAAAGGCAACACTGTACCCAACCTCAACATACTATGTGTGAGATTGATATGATTTTGTGTGATTATAGGCTTTTCATTTTCATTGCTGAATTGTAATTTATTATAAATGACTTTTCTGATAGTGAAATATATATATATAATTAATATGACTGGTTCCTAGGATATGTAATATATGTATATTATATATGATATACATATATACATACATTTGTATATATATGTGTATATATATGTGTGTGTGTGTGTGTGTGTATATATATATATATATATATATATATATATATATATATACAGAGAGAGAGAGAGAGAGAGAGAGAGAGGTATGTATATACTTGCAACAAGATTAGTTGGCCTGAATAATTTTAATAGGTCTGTGTTCCTGCAGAAATATATGTTTTGGTGTGGAATAGTACTCCTTTATATGGTACACCACATTTTATTTATGTTTTACCAGTTAGAATTTATTTATGTTTTCACCAGTTTATGGACAAATAAATAGCTTCCACTTCTTTGTGCTATTATGAATAAAGTTGCTATGAAATATGAGTCAAAATTTTTGTACATAAGAATATTTACTTGGTTTATATCTGGGTAACCTGTCTAATGGTAAGAGAGATGTGCTGCACCCAACATTAATACATTGCGGTCTATTTGATTCCTTATACTGAGAAGGGTTTATTTTATGTATGTAAGTACACCATTTTGGGGAGCATAAATATTTGGAATAATTATAACTTGGTGATAGAAGATTCTCTTAATCAGTATGAAGTGACCTTCTTTATCTTTTCTGATTTAATTTTGGCTTGAAGTCTACTTCGCTTGATAGGGGAGTAGCTATCCCAGCATTATACAGCTTAACTTCCATGCTGTATCTTTTCCTATTTTTTTCACTGTCTCTGAATGTCTTTACATAATTGTGGTTGTGGGTTCTCTGCCTTTGGTCTGTGGAAACAGAAGCATCTCCTGTGACCAACACAGGTGACTGGGACATTGTACCAGATCAGGGAAGAGAATCAGCCAATTCATCTGGGTTTAAGCTCCCACTGCCTGAGGTGGGCACCAGTCCCTCTGGTTTCTGGAAGAAAGGAAGCTGCCCGGCCTGCACCTGAGTGATCACTCCTACAGCTGTGGCAAATGTGAATTGTAGGTCTCATCTCCTCCTCTGTCTGAGCTCCTCTGGAGACTGTGAGAGCACTGGGTTAGGCCAGCACTTCCCAGGAGTGAGCAACTCTTAGGTCTGTTCCACCCAAGAACTCTGCCCCTTGTCCACAGTTAGAGGAAGGGAGTTTCAGAAACCTTCAGCTACTAGCAATCCCTCTACAAGTTCCTTCTAGAAAAATTACTGACATTGCTCTACAGGGGCACTCCCTCTGATTTATTTCTTGCTGAAGATGGAGAGATGCTATGTTGATTTAATTTCTCCTAGGAAGGCTGGCCTGCTGTGGACTTCACAAAGATGGCTGTCGGTGTCCAGCAGAGCTTTGAGTCCTCTACCTGGGTTAAGCTGCTTGGGCACCTTCACTGACTGCTGTTCCCATCACATTTTCTGCTTTTGTTTCTAGCTGTTGTTAAGGAAGTGAGCTTATCTGCTTTTCTCCTTCCCCGCCCCAATGCCCCCTGCCCCACCCCCCCTCTCTCTGTTGTCCCTTTCCCCTACTCCACCCTGGTCTGGGTTGGGGGTTAAGGAAAGTCTCAGAATATCTAATATTGGGTTATAACGCATGTATCCTGTCACCCAACTCTCCAGTCAGCTCTTCCTTTACCGCATCCTTTCTGTGCTGTGCAGAGATTCCAGGTCACCTCCTAGCTCTGCTCAACACCTTCAGGTCTCCTCCTTCCTAGACTTTTACAAACAGAAACAGTATAGTTTTAGGGTGCAATGTTTATAGCTGTTACTCAGTAATAAAATAGTGCAAAGAATGTGAGTTAAATAGAACATACTTACCATATCTAATTTTCTGATTCATATGGAATATTTATGAAATATAAATAAAGTAAAAAAACGAAAAGTAACTAGTATGACGTTATTAAATGGAGATTACTGAATATGTGAAAAGAGATGAAAATTAAATGTGAGTTTACACACACACAAACATAATCAATACTAATCACAATTTCTAACATTTTTTAAAACTTTATATAATTTGGCAAAAATATAGCTTATAACTTACTAGCTAAAGCTGACACATGTCCAAAAATATGCATATGTTCATATTTTATCCAAAGGAAAAATCCAATATAGTTTCCTCTCATTTAAAAATGATTAAAATGCACCCAGTCTCTCAGGATTTTATCGTAAATCAAATTAATCCTAGGGACATTAGTTTTGTAGTGAAAATACTTATATCTACAAAGAAAATGGAATTTTCATCCTAAAAGTTCAAGTGGTAAATAATTTTTAATAACTGGTGACTTACTGTTTTTGACCCTTGCTGTTTCCAACAGCTTTTCATTTCCTTGGAGTGTGCATCATATTACAAAAGACAGCACTGCTGACGACTTTCAATATGAAATGTGTCTGGAGAGGTTTAGAAGCTTTTTTTAGAAACTGATAATAAGTGCCATATTTACTTCCATACTTCACTTTTTATCAATAATAAATGCATAATTACGATGTACTTTAAGATGTGTTACTGCAAGTGGCAGGTCAAAACAAGATTTTTTATTTGTTTAATAAAGATAATTAAACCTCTCACATACTTCAGGGATAAGAATGTGCTTGATCTGTTTTTTTTTTGTTTTTTTTTTTTCCTTTTTGCACTTTTATTATTTTAACCAGTATACCTTGCGGGGGGGGGGGGGGGGGAAGATTGTTATCTCTTCAGTAAACTTTAGATTAGGTGCTCTGAGTTTCACCCTCCTTTTATTTAATTAATTAATCTGGATGCATAAGCATGTTCTAATCTTGTTGAGCAAGGCCATATCTTTATCCACTAGAAGACAAACATTCCAACATTCCTCTAAACTGGGGATTCCACCTAAAAAACTTGTTCTTCTTTCACACCTAAGTGGTATTCTCCCACAGATTTTCTATGAGTCAAACAGATATGTTGGCTTCTGCTCACTGACTTGTTTGCCTATTTTTCAACTTATTCTAAACTGAGGTAGTAAGGAAGCTATACTTTAAAGGGAGTGATTTCAGAATTTCATTTGTTAAATAGACTAGGAATCCTGAGAATAGTTGCTTAATTAAAGATGCAGCAGTGCTATCTTACAGGGGTTGTAATGTTCTCAGTGAAGTACCAGGCTCCATCTTTCTTGGCTCTTACAATCTGACATTGAACCACACAGGTCCAGCTTAGCTTGGTAATAAAACAAAGCTGAGATGGAATTGGGATTTCTTCTGGCCCTGATGAGAAAAGATCCTGGTGCTTCATGATTTTCTATCCCGTGAGAAAGGATTGATTAATGAAACCCTTGAACCCTTGATTTTGCTTAAAACAAAAACAAAAACAAAGGAAAAAAAAAGAAAGAAAGAAAGAAATGAAAACTAGCAACTCCCTACTATCAACCCAAACTTCCTGCAGAAACTGTTCTGCAGATGTTCTTCAGTATGATTTCTCTCCCCTGAGGGAGACTTGTGGGTGTTCATTACTGCCTGTGGCAGATGTTCCATTTTAGGGTTCTTTTTTAGGTTCACAATTATTCCACATCTGTCTCCTGAGACTCTGTTCTACCAGTGATAAAGCTGCTATATTTATATTTGTGTATGATTTTTGACTCTTGTTTTTATAATTTACTATTGGAAACAAAAGAGACTTTATGAAATATACAATATTAAAGTGGAAATATTTGGTATTTTCTCCTTGTTATTTTTGATTGTTTAAAAATATCCTTTGTAAATTAGTTGCAATTTTCCAGGAAAAAAAAACTTATTTATAAAATAATATCAACATGTTTCCACCTTTCTTGCACAATAACATGGACAGAAAGATGTTTGAAATTGACCGCTCGTTTTTAATGGTAATACTGAAATGTTCAGTGGAAATCATTCATTGACACTTGACTTAATTTACTCATACTCTTAAATTAATCGACAAAGCTAATTTAAATAAAAAGTTTATTTTCTTCTACTTTTTAACTATGTGATTCCAGAGACCCTTTATGTCTATATCTTTTAGCATTATGTACCAATTGCATTCCTTCGTTCTGTCATCGTCAGGAATTTCTTTAATGTATATAAAGTTCATGTGTTTTGAAGTCCACAGATAATTATTGTTTTTGTGTTATTTTAATCATTATTTCTTGCCTTAATAAACAAATAATAAATAAAACATAATTAAATGGATAAATACTTTGCAATTAAATTGGGCTCTTCAATTAAATAATGCAGATTAAGCATTCCTAGTTCATACATATGAAATTCAAAATAATCCCAAATTTAGACCTTTTGGGTCACTGATATGAAGCCATGAATGGAAAAATTCCACACCCCATCTCAAGTAATACATTACAGTGAAAATGTTGGCATAATAAATATATCCTATAAAATTGCCTTCAGGCTATGTGTATAAGGTGTATATGAAACAAATTAATTTTGTGTTTAGACTTAGGTTCTGTCCCCAAGATATCTCATTATATGGATATAAATATTACAAAATCAGCAAAAATCTGAAATCTGAAACACTTGCAGTTTCACACATTTTAAGTAAGGATACTCATTCTATTACCCATATTAATTTAAAAACTATTTAGAAAATAAGCTCAAGATTTCTACTCTACAGAGAAGTTAGGAACAACCCAAAGAACCACCACATAATGTGGCTCCTTTTTTACATATGAAAGCAAATACAAGTAACAAAAATTGCTTTGTATTTCAAAGGAAACATAAGCAATGTTTTCTTACAGCACATAAATTTAATTTCCTTTTGCTTTTGGCCATTTTAATTTTTTTAATTTCTCTAGTTCTTTTTCCTTTTCTTATTATTTTTAAATGCATCATAAGCATAACAAACATAAATGATTTAAACAGGGTAGAAAAGCAAAAAGTAGATTTTTTGCATCTAATTTTTCATGATGGATTTTCATCCTTTTCCTCCATGACATAACAATAGGTATATATACACACATATGTAAATATATATGCAAGAGAAGAAAAAAATCTATGTCTGCTAAACATTATTAAGTGCTTCTGTGTATAAAATCCGTCTCCATGTGTTGTAAGTTTTCCAAGAATTATAGGATTAGTACAAATAAAATCAGTTTATATATTCACAATTAAATAATTTATGTAATATTGTTTGATTAGAAAGAATTCTAGTTTATTTGTGTTTTCAGTCATAATATACTCTCTGATATTTTGATTTACAGTCACTAGTATTATGCAATTAGTATTTGGTGGTAAGGTATTATTATTCTGTTCATCACTGGTCTACAATGTTTGATATTTCTTTTGTGGATTGTAGTATTCATCCTTTCATTCATACAAACTCAGAAGATAGTAATGAACTCAGTCAGGAAATCTGTTCAGCCTCAGACATTCATCAGAATAGGATAACAGACACATAAGCAAAATGACATCTTATTACAAGGAAACACTTCTTCCAGAGATGCTACATCACAAACTACTATAATACCATTCTCCTTTTTTTTTTCTCTCTCTCTCTCTCTGTCTCTCTTTTTGGTTCACATTATTGCTTTCTAACTCACTGAAAAATTTTGTTTCCTAATATCTAAAGAAATCATACCTTAATTTTTAAATTATGTCTGCAAGAAAGAGAGAAAGAGACATCTTCCCTTGTGGCTGTTTTTGACTGGAGGTCTTGTTATGCTACCAGCTGCCAGGCTGGCCTCATATTCCCAATCCTCCTGTCTGAGCCTCCCAAGTAGTTGGGATTAAAGGTGCAAGTCACAAGAGTCAGCAACATCTTACTCTTGAATGAAAGAACTAAGTATCTTTGAAGTTTTCTTTTTTTTTTTCAATGATTTTTAAAATTTATATATGACAGTAGAATGCATTATAATTCTTATTGCACACATAAAGCAACATTTTTCATATTTCTGATTGTATACAAATTATATTCACACCAATTTGTGTCTTCATACATGTATTTTAAATAATAATGTCAATCACATTCCACCATGGTTTCTAACCCCATGCCCTTTCCCTTCCCCTACAACTCTCTGCCCTATCTAGAGTTCATCTATTCCTCCAATGCTTCCCCTCTCTACCCCACTATGAATCAGCCTCCTTATATCAGAGAAAACATTCTGCTTTTATTTGGGGGGGATTGGCTAACTTCATTTAACATTATCTTCTCCAACTCCAACCATTTACCTGCAAATGCCATGATTTTATTCTTTTTTATTGCTGATTAATATTCCATTATGTATATATGCCACATTTTTATCCATTTATCTGTTGAAGGGCTCCATAGTTCAGCTATTGTGAATTGTGCTGCTATAAAAATTAATGTGGCTGTGTCTTGATTTCCAATATGAAAATAGATCTTTAGGTAAGGGATTTTTATATTCAGAACCCAAAATCAATCTGGATATTATTTTTACCAAGGAAATGAGATTTGAGTTCACTTTTGGACAGAGATCTGACTTTGAGCTGTGATTTTCTTTGAATCACATAAAAGCATTATTCTATTACTCCAATATTCATTAAAAGCTACCCTCCTCATCCAATACAGCAGTCCATCTTTGCGTTCTTTGGTGAGTTGTTCCATGGTTGCTCTGGCAGAAAATAATAATAAAAAAAAATCAAAGTGTTTTTTTCTTCAATGTATATGGAAAGCAGTATGGAGATTTCTGGAAAATTGGGAATGGCAGCACTGTTTGACCCAGCTATCCCTCTCCTTCATCTATACACAAAGGACTTAAAAACAGCATATTACAGGAAACACAGCCACATCAATGTTACAGCACCACAATTTACAATAGCTAAACTGTGGAACCAACCTAGATGCCCTTCAATAAATGAATGGATTAAAAATGTGGCATATATACACAATGGAATATTACTCAGCAATAAAAGAGAATACAATCATGGCATTTGCAGGTAAACCGATGGAGTATGAGAAGATAATGATAAGGGAAGTTAGCCAGTCTCCGAAAACCAAATGTCAAATGCCCAGTGTTTTCTCTGATATAAGGAGGCTGATTCATAGGGTGATAGGGAGGGAGAGCATGGGAGGAATAGACAAACTCTAGATAGGGAAGAGGGGTGGTAGGGAAGGAAGGGGGTATGGGGTTAGAACGGATGGTGAAATGTGATGGATATTATTATCCAAAGTGCATGTATAAAGACATGAATTGGTTTGAATATACTTTGTATACAACCAGAGATATATTAACAATTGTGCTCTATATGTGTAATAAGAATTGCAATGCATTCCACTGTCATATAAAAATAAAAATTAATAAAAATGTATATCAGTAGGGCACTTTATTTGTCAAAATTTTAAGATAAACATGAGTGGGTGATCTTTATACTAGGTACTAGTTAGTATGCATACAACAGTGTGCAAGGTAAGTATGTCACTTTTCTAATTAAATTTACTTGTGGTAAGAAATGAAAATAGTAGTAAGAAAATAAAACAAAATAAAATTTGAATAATCACTTTTTAAAAATAAGAAAAACAGAACAATTGAAAAGACGACACATAATCAAAGAGAGTCCAGAAGAGTATTGATAAAGTTGTTGAGAAGATCTCTTTGAGGAGGGGGTGTTAAAAATAGTGCTAAATGATGACAAGGTTACTATTTGAGTCTGCTATTTTAGTTGCTGGGACAGAAAGATTTGACAATAACAATTTAAGGAGGAAAAGTTTATTTGGGGGTTCAGGTTTCAGAAGTCTCAGTCCATAGACAGCTCCATTCCTTGCGGTGGGAGGAACTGAGGCAAAACATCATGGTGGAAATGTGTGGTGTAGGGAAGCAGATGGGAACCCAGGTAGCATAGAGAGAGAGAGAGTTCCCTTCATGTACAAAATATAAACTGTTAGGGTCTGTAAACAAGTCAGGATGGTGACTGGCATTTTGCCAGAGGGAGTGGTTTGTGAAGTAACGCCAGCAAGCCACTAAGTGTGGGGATTCCTTATTGGTTGACTGCTGTATCTAGTTTATGTTAATTAAGATAAGCTGTGTGGAGTGTATATATACCCCTCCTGTCCTACAATAAATGGCTCCCACTCCTGCTGTATCAATGAACACAAGTTGCTCATCACCCCCACCCCCCTGCAGCTGGACTGCAGCAGATGGTGGCCCCGTCCCGGGAGCCCCAGGACATTCGGGGGTAAGTGACGAAAAAAAAAAGCTGCCCGTCCATAGATAGGATGGGAGCAAATCTGCTCGTCCCTAGGCAGACAGGGTGAGAGGAAAAATGGCCATTTTGAGAAAATGGAGAAGATTGATACAGTATGTTTGTGTCTTGTTTTGTCTTGAAATGTTGTATTGTCTTTGTGATGAGAATATGGAAGGGGTGAGAAGTAAATTACTAAGGGAAAGAGGCACCTCAATGGAACCAAGAATAGTTAGGGCATGTGTTGATGGAAGCCCAGGAACTCTAGTCAGAAAGAAGAAAGTTCAGAGGAGGAAGGATTATCAGGAAAAAAGTTGCAGCCAAAGGCTATTACTGAATACTTTTCTTACTGGAGGGTGCATGAATTGGTGCTGCGGCTGCTGCGTGTGCAAGCCGATCAAGGCGCAGCAAGGACTTTCCAAGTGGTAGCAGGTGGCTCTTCCCGGGTCCCCACCCGGGAACCGGATGCCACTGCGGGAGCCCAAATCCAGACCTAACCCGGAGGCATGGTCTCACAGGCTCTTGCTCCCTGTGCCCGGTGGCAGTTTGAGTTGGAAACACTCCCCGGACTCTCCCCGTCTGGGGCTGCCCAAGGACGCTGCAGCCAGGCAGAGGACAGATGTACATGGTGTCCCTGAAGTTTGATCATTTCCAAGGCCAGTAACTACAATGGTTCTCCCACACCTGGAAGCTAATGAGTAATGAGCACCATTAAGGCTTATTTCAAATGTAAAAATCCTTGAGATAATGTACTAAATTGTTCAGAAGGTTGTTTTCTTAGTGGAATATTACAGGATTTTCTTTAGCATCATTGCTTGAATTCCTGCCTTCATCCCAGTGCCGATGAGGGTGGAAGAATTTCCATGTTGCTGAGAACCAGACGAAACTTCGGATCAAGCTAGCTGCCTGAAGAACTTACCTGGACTGTGATTTAAGCTAGCTGCCTGCAGAACTTACCTGGACTGTGATTTACCTGGACTGTGAGCTAATCTATTGAGACACTGCTTTACCTGGACTGAGACAACAAACTGTAATCTACAACAAATTGTAAGTCTGTATCTTTGCAAATGGTGTCATTGCTTCTTGCATGGAGCCATCAATTGGCTTGGTATTGTGGCATTTTTGTATCCCCCCCTTCTGCTTGTAGCAGATTGTTTGTGGTGTTTGTGTAAAAACCACTATGGTCCTTATTTAAATTAAACAAAAGGGGGAAATGTTAGGGTCCGTAAACAAGTCAGGATGGCACCTGGCATTTTGCCAGAGGGAGTGGTTTGTGAAGTAATGCCATGGAGCCATTAAGTGTGGAGATTCCTTATTGGTATGACTGCTGTATCTAGTTTATGTTAATTAAGATAAGCTGTGTGGAATGTATATATACCACTCCTGTCCTACAATAAACAGCTCCCACTCCTGCTGCATCAATGTACACAAGTTGCTCATCTCCCCCTGGTTAGTTTGCTGCAGCTGGACTGTGGCAATAAACCCCAAAGGCATGTGTCTAATGATCCACCTCCTCCAGCCACAACCTACCTGCATTCAGTTACCACTCACTTAATCTCTATCAGGAGATTAATGCACTGATTATGTTGAGGCTTTTATCACCAAACATTTCACCTCTGAACCTTCTTGCATTGATTCATACATGAGCTTTTGGGGGACACCTCACAACTAACAGGTATGATATTAATTTATCACATGGAATACCATTCCAGACAGAAAACTCCAGGGACAGGTAGATATTACAGAATAGGAAAGGAATTGGCAGATACAGAGCTGAGTCAAACCATGTAATTTTTTTTTTGAGAGAGAGAGAGAGTGAGAGAGAGAGAGAAAGAGAGAGAGAGAGAGAGAGAGAGAGAGAGAGAGAGAGAGAAAGAGAGAGAGAGAGAGAGAATTTTTATAATATTCATTTTTTTAGTTTTCAGCTGACACATCTTTATTTGTATGTGGTGCTGAGGATTGAACCCAGTGCCATGTACATGCCAGGCAAGTGGTCTACTGCTTGAGCCACATCCCCAGCCCAAATCACGTTAAATTTATAGAGACAAGTCTTATTTCATTCAAGATCTACTGGGATGCTTTGAAAACAGTAGAAAAATGACTTTCAGGAAAAATTTGGAAGATAAAAGCAAGTTTGGAAGCTGTTAGAAAGCACTAGGAATAATGTAAAACTGGAGGTACATTGAAATAAAAGACTCAAACTGATCACTAGGGTTTTATGTATTAACAACATATTGTATGTGCTGACATTCATTGATAAACCAAGAGGAAAATAAATGTTTTTTAAAAAGTGTGAACTTTCTTGGAAATGCCCTCCTGTGCTAAACCACTTATTGACAAGACATATAAAATAATAACTCTGGTACTAAGGGACAACAGGTAGCACAAGATTGTGACCCCTCAGGGAAGGACTAATGAAGTGAACCCAATAATTTGTCCTGATGTAGTGTCTGAAGACAGTTTACAGGCCACACCTCAGGACACAGAATAGACCACACATTCTCAGTGAGTTGAGAAAATATCTCATAATTTCCTGAGATAAGGGCAGAAAGCCAGAAAGAAAGGATTACACCTCTGTGGGAGAAAACTTCCAAGATTCTTCCCTGAGGAAAGAACTGCAAGGAACAGTTTTTGGCTAAACAATGATCAAAATTAACCAAAGCTTTTATACAGCTATAATTTTCAATAAGCCGAGATTGAAGTTATAATATAATCATGTAGAATCTACAGAATCACTCATTTATTACACTGCAAAGTTGACTTGAGAATAAAAACTGATATGAGCCTTCCAATATAAGGCTTTAACTCAAAACACAAAGTTTTGGAAATAAAAGATCAGACAGAGAAAATCCAGTACTATTTGAAGAAATAAAGCAAAATTTTGCACCCCCCCCCCCAAAAAAAATACATTGAACTCAAAACATCTAGAATTCAGGTAAGAAAATATATTATTCAGCATGCAAGAAGCAATAAATAAAATTTGTAAGCAAGAGAATTAAGATAATCAGTGGAAAGAGATGGAAATGAGAGAAACTACGGAATTAGGGTAGAAACAGACCTTAAAATAGAGATATTTTATATATGTTCAAAGATGCAAAGAACATGATAAACAGAAGAAAGAAATCCAAGTGTGTTAGTCAGATGTTTGTTGCTGTGACCAACACTTGTGACAAGAACAACTAGAGGAAGAAATGTGTATTTAGGCTCATCATTTCAGAGGCTCAGTAAACTTCACCCCTATGTTCCTGAGGTGAGGCAGAAGATCAAGGAGGGAGTGTGTGGAGAAGGAAAGCTGCTCTGTCATTACACCTAGGAAGAAGACAGAGAGCATGACTGCAAGGAGCTGGAGAATATGTAATCTTCAGGGCCATGCCCCAGTGACCTGCTTCCTCCAGCCATGCCCTACTTGCCTACAGTTACTACCCAGTAATCCATTCAAATCATTCAGCCATCAAATGGATCAATTCATTGATTAGGTAATAGCTTTTATAATCTAATCATTGTGCCTTTGAGCATTTGTGCATTGTCTCACACATGAACTTTTGGGAGATGCTTCATACCCAAAACATAACACTGAGTTATGAAAATAAACTAAGTAGAAACTCTAGAGATTAACAATTTAATATCTGAAATTTTAAAAAAGACAAAAACTGATAGAATAAAAAGATGAGATAGAAACAGGTTATAAGTTGCAGATAAAAGAGAGAAGGGAATAATCATAATTAGAAAAAAGATGAAATGAATGAAAATATCTTATTGTGAACTATACCCAAAATAATAATATAATAATAATAATAACAACAACAACAACAGATGGGAAGACAGAAAATATTGGAAGACAGCATATTTTTTTTTCTGAATTTAATAAAATTTATAAGCCACACAGTTCAAGAAACTCAATGAAGCTAAACAAAAGAAACATAAGGAAAATATTTCCAGGGCAAAACATAAGTAACTGAAATCAAGTTATAAAGAAAATTTTATAAAGGCAGCCAGAAAAAGAATAACAATACAGATGGGGAGCAAAGAAAATGATAACAAACTTTTCATAAAAAACATGTGCTGAGGGAAAGGAACACACACACTCTCTGTATAGCTGAATGAAAAAATAATTAGAATTCAGAATTTAGCAAAAATATTACTCAAATAAAACTGAAATAAAGTTTATTTTAGATTCATAAATTTGAGATAATTAATCACTACTGGCACATAGGTCTGTGAGTGTGTGTATGCTCAAACACTAAAAAAAATATTTTTAAAAGAAGGAAAAAATCTCATATAAAATTTACATTTTCATTAAAAAGTGAAGGGCATTAGAAATGAAACTGTATATATGTTATATTTACATAGAAATGAAATATATTTTGCTAATTTTTATTTCTTTAAAAGGTAACTGAATAAACTAAAAACAGTGATTTTGAAAAATTTAATAAATGAGACTAAGAGAAACTACTAACCATATAATCAAGGAATTAAAAAGTAAATAGTAGAATAATTCAGAATTACTGTGAGGAATTACTTGCCCATAAAACAATCCAAAAGAAAAAGAAAAATATAGGACAATAAGCAAGTGTAAGCATGAATCAATGCTAAAAATACATTAAAAATGTGATCTATATTTTCAGTTAAGATGAAGACCAAATGAAGAAATCAGGCATAAATATCTTGAATTCATATCACATATAAGGAAGATATAGGTTAAAGGTAATACCATACAGGACATAGGAAAGATGGCGGAATAGACAGGCACCAGCTCACGGCTCCTCATTGCAGAATAATTTGACAGCAATACAGTGTCTTTGTGGGAACTTTATTATTCAGAGGAGATTGAATTTAGTATCTTTGTGGGAGTTTAAGAAACCTCAATGGATCCCAAGACCATGGAAGTCCATTTAAGGAGGACAGGTCTTCCCCCAGATGGCAGGCTCACTAATTTTGATCCCAGCTACAAACCTCCAAATAGCCTCATCTCCTTTCAGATTCTGCTAACAAACCAACATCATCTAAGAGATATAAAAGTAGTCAGATCTGTCCATACTTTTGAGAGTAGGCCCCTCAGCCTTGGTCTGCCCATGATCTTGAAGTGACCCTACAGTCTATAGTACAGAAGTATAGTACAGAAGAAGTCCTGCCTACCCACAGGCCCACTCAGGGACTCATTCATCTGTGCCCACACAGGCAAAAATGCTGATTTCAGCATGGATTACAAGAGGCCCTCTAAACTGGCTCTCATGTCTCTCAGCTACATTCAAGGAACTGTCTTGTTACACCAATGGACTCACAGGGAAACACACCCTTCCAAGCCCCTAGAGGAAAATATCTGATCAGTGAGGTGAGTAGAAAACCTACAGCTTGGGAGCAAATTTTTACCACTTGCACATCAGATAGAGCACTAATCTCTAGGGTATATAAAAAACTCAAAAAACTAAACACCAAAAAAACAAGTAACCCAATCAATAAATGGGTGAAGGAACTGAACAACCCCTTCTCAGAAGGTGATATACAATTAATCAATAAATATATGAAAAAATGTTCATCATCTCTAGCAATTAGAAAAATGCAAATCAAAACTACTCTAAGATATCATCTCACTACAGTCAGAATGGCAGCTATTAAGAATATAAACAATAAGTGCTGGTGAGGAGGTGGGGAAAAAGGCACATTCATATATTGCTGGTGGGACTGCAAAATGGTATAGTCAACATGGAAAGCAGTATGGAGATTCCTTGTAAAACTGGGAATGAAACCATCATTTGACCCAGCTATCCTACTCCATGATGTGGGATACCCAAAGGACATAAAAATGGCATACCACAGTGACACAGCCACATCAATGTTCACTGCAACACAATTCATAATACCTAAACTGAGGAACCAACCTAGATGCCCTTCAATAGATGAATGAATAAAGAGAATGTGGCATATATAAACAATTGAATATTACTCAGCAATGAAAGAGATTAAAATCATAGCCTTTGCAGGTAAATGGATGCAGTTGGAGAATATAATACTGAGTGAAGTGAGTTAACCCCCAAAAAGAAAATGCCAGATGTTTTCTCTGAATCAGGAGGCTGATTCATAGTGGGGTTGGGATGGAGAGCGTGGGAGGAATAGGCAAACTCTAGATAGAGCAAAGGTGTGGCAGTGGAAGGGAGGGGACAAGGGGGTAGGAAAGATGGTGGAATGAGATGGATATCATTATCCTAAATACATGTATGAAGACATGAATGATATGAATACACCTGTATACAACCAGAGATATGAAAAATTGTGTTTTATATGTATAATATGAATTGTAATACATCCTGCTGTCATATATAACAAATTAGAATAAAAAATAAAAACAAAAATATTCATAGGAAAAAAATCCAGTATTCTAGAAACTGAAGAACATGACAACAGTGAAAATATCAATAAAGATCTTCAGTAAAAGATCTGATCATATAGCAGTAATCAGTAAAATGAAAGATCATTTGTAATGAGACAGAAGAGCAAAATTAAAAACACTGAAAAGTTGTGAAGAAATTATAAGATACCTACTTAATATAGATTCTATATACAATTTTACATACATCATACACATGAGGAGAACTACTATACACATTATGGAAATTATACAAGAGTAAGAGAAAATGACAGAAAAAAAATGTTGAAAGAAATATAGGCTGAAAATGTCCAAAATCTTTGGAGAGATATTAGCATCTAAATTCATAATGCTCAAAAATTCTCAAGCAAGAGCAACCCAAACAAGAGTACCCTGATGCAGGTAATAATCAGATTGGCAAAAGAACACCATAAGCATAAAATTCAGAAAGCAGTGATAGAAGATTGACCTGTTACTACCCAGGGAAACTCTGAAGTTATCCATGAATTTTCAACAAACTTTGCAAACAAGGAGAGTGTAAGTTGATATATTCAAAGAACTTGAAGATTACAACTGTTAACCATAATACTCTATCTGGGAAAGTATGTTCTCAGAAATTTAAGAGAGATTAAAAACAATCCCAGAAAAATAAAAATGAAGAGAATTGACTGCCACTAGCCCGACTCCATAAGTAATGCTACAGGAAGCCCCTCAAGTTGAAACCAAAGACATCTATCTACGTCTTCTTACTAATATACTGTCAATCATATATCCATCTTCATTCTCACAGAAAGGTCATGTGTAATGTTTGCTGAAAATGTTTTGTTTAAAAAGCATCAACATCAGTATTATGTTGTCATCTATTAAGGTCAGAAAAATCCTCCTTTAAGAAACTTTAATATCCCAATATTGTATTTAGTTGACGATAAGTGAAGATTATAAGCTGTATTGTAAACATTCTACTTTTCCATATTGAATGCATCTCAATGTACATTACACAAATCATCTACAATGGGACTTTTAGAAAAAAAAATATCTAGAATAGAAAACATCACTATGAGAGTACAATTCTCTTGAGAACTGACTTGAAGTAGAGGATGGACCCCAGGGAGAAAGTGTAGGTTGCTCTCTTGTTACAGACCTGATAACTTCCTCCATTTACAGTGTAGAGCTCTTATTATTTCACACTCAACTGTCTTTTGTGATCCACTGTTTTATTATACAGGAAGTTTTTACCACAGTGATGATATTCAAACAAATGCATTAGAAATTTGGAACCATGCTAATCTGCTCATATCTTATGTCCATCTCTCTCCAATTATAGAATTTCTGGTGTATTTTTATCTAAGAATTAGTTTTTTTCCCTGGAGAAGATAATGCCTATTTATGAGGCTGTGAAAAAGTTCAGGATTCCACACATCTAAGGGTTAAAAATCAAACACTTTTTTTTTTGTAATGCAACCTTCTGAAATATTTCCCAACGTATTCCCTCAATAAACACTATTAAGATGAAGAAGCATGTCCAATCAATAATGGTAAATATTTTGAGATGTGTAAATAGGAATTGATTTATTTCTGTCTTCAAAAAAGTTAAATTTTGAAAAAAGAAAAGTCACACATTTAAAACTGTCGTAAAATTAGAATGTGGTAAGAAATATAAAATTGTTGAAAATGCTGTCAGTTATGAAAGAAAAAAGAACATCCAATTGAAGAGAAAAATAGGATTTTTTTTTCCTTGAAAGGGAGCATGTTTAAAGGAACAATGGGTAAAGATAATTCTGCGACAGAACAAGCTTGGATGAAAGTGGATGGTGGGATGAGTAGAAAACAGGAGCATAGAATTGCTAAGAAGCGTGGTCACGTGAACAAACAAGACCAAAAGCCATAGGCAAAAGCTCAGCTAGATTCTGCAGAATATTTGATTTCGTGATTTGATATCTTTGAAGAAATATTAAATTTACTTAGCATAGAGAAGTGATTTGAAAAATTAATTTTATATTAATTTATCTTTAGTGTGGGAGAAAGAAGTCACTAAAATTTTTAAAAAGTGATTTAACAACAATCACAAAGGAACAGGTAGAATGAATAACAACAAAATTATTACAGGAACTAAAAATAGAAATGAGAGGTTAATAATAAGTAAAATAAATGATAAAACTTAACTCTGGGTAAAAGCCACAAAAGAGTGAGTATTCTACTATTCTTTTGAAATCCACCAATTTACACTAAGTTGTGTATGAGTAGACTATAATGAATCCTACCTTTAATATATAATTATAATGTACTAATTAAAAATTTTGATAATAGAAAGAAGACCAGTAGAGAAGAGCAAGGATAACAGATGGAGGAAGAAGGGGAATAAGATTGATGAAATTTTGTTTGTGCATGTACAAGTTTGGCACTTTTTATATATAATTACAATGTACCAATAAAAAAATACTCAAGTTGAAAAAAGTATTGCCAATTTGTGTGATCAACAGGAGAAAATGCCATTTCAATAACTATAGAAATTAATTGGACAATTTTATTTGGGATTTGGAAATATTATGAATGAATTTTCAATGTGTCATCCTGTGAAAAGGGAGAAGACCTCTTTCAGCCATTCAAATGTAATAATTTTTAGCCAGTTAAGGATAAAAGTATAAGAACTTTTATATCATCAATTATAAATATAAGGCTTTTAAGCCAATTAAGATATGGAGTTTTCTGTGAGAAATTCACTAGTCAAATTTTATTTTTGAAAATGGATGGCCCCAAACTGACACATCAAAAAACATATTCAATTGCAATTGTCATCAAAGATGCCAATGATGAGTTTCCTGACACATTCACATTTATAAAAATGAAAATAACAAGTGCTAAACAGGAGGTTGTGTAATTATAATCTGGCACACTCACAGCCAGAAATGTGAACAGCCATGGAGATTTGACACAGGTGAACATTAGACATACCCATATGGACCATTTCCACCTGTAAATGCTGAGAACCTTTACCTCTCATTGATGACAATATTATCTGACAACACTCAAAACTGATGCCTCCTCAGGAATTGCCCTTAACCAAGGGAAACATCTCCTGTGCTTATAATTGATTCCAGGAGGCAACAAATATCTGATGACCATTGAGCAGCCAGACTTTTTGACATGCATAAGTATATGATAAATATACGCAGAATTACATGTCAACTTGTGTCAATTGTGGTGATTTTTTTTCCCCCAAATTTACCAGTTACTACCAGTGTGGCTATTTGCAGAGTATTCTTAAATTCTACTTTCCTTAGATAACATTAGGACAGAGGTTTAAAAGCTAACATAGGCTTGGGGTAATCAATTCATCTCATCAATATTCACGTATTTTAGAGTTGAGACCATGTTAATATGTCTAACATAGATAAGTACATTTCCCATGGCATCTACAAATGAGGCTACTACTACCTGGTTTAGTTTGTGGTACACACTTATTTTAGTATTGTAATTTTGTAGAGGCCAGTTTTGTGAATTAATCAGGAATATTATTGATGCTATTAATATTTTGTCACTTAAGATGGAACAAAGATATTTCAACTACTACCTAAATACCACCCAACTTAAAGATGACTTAGCTCCTAAATTTTACTTTAGAAATTGCTCACTAGGACAACTTCCTTTACACTGCAGAATGGAGATTTGATTGAAAGTAGTGTATTTTGTGGACACCTTCCAGTGGTAGGCTTGTACAGAGGAAGAAGTGGAGGGCTGCACACTCTTTCTCTTATCACTTAGTCACAGAGGAAAAGATGATTGGTCTTCAATAAAAGCCCATTCCCTAAAGGTTGAGAACCTCTCCTTCTGAATGTAAATACAGTTATGAAAAACTTGTTTTCCTCAGTGCTTTGTATTCCAAATGTTATTTTTTGTCTATTAAAAAATTGTGGTTAGAGTTGGAGGACACAGATGTGGGACGATACAGATGTGTGCACACACACATACACACACAGTTATAAAGGTGCATATGTTATTACTGCTGCAGACTTCTTTTGTATTTTATACCTGTAAAGGTCATAATAAACTACATTTGTGCCAGTCATGATTTCCACTGTGGGTGAAAATAGATATGTATATGTATAAACATACGCATATACACACAAATTGGAGAAAAATGCTTTCAAGTGCATGGAATTATTTTCTTTGGCTACTTTTTCAAAATAATTTCAATACCGATCAGTTCATGTAAATCTCTATCATTTGATATCATGCTTCAGAAGAGAAAAATGTTTGCCAAGACAAAGGTTCGCCATGCAATAAGTATTAAAAATAACTAAGACAAAATATTTAAAATGTCTCATCATAAAATAAATGAATAAATGAGGTGATGCATACCCTAATTAGCTTGATTTTGACATTGTGAATTGTGAGAATATATAAAAATATCATATTGTACACATAAATGTATATGATTATGATTTGTTGATTAAAATAATACTAGAAAAACTTTAAAGTTTAGCGATGTTTAAAGCGAGTAAAAAAATAGATCATATATTTATTAGTTGTTATTTCTTTCTTTGAAGAGGATTATTTTACCTAAAGCTTAAGACATTCAGGAATGTCAACTTTGGACCCAGCCCACACTACTTTCTTGCACATACTCATGCATTCATCCTTTCAGCTCTCCCTTATTGTATCCTTACAGTGATCCAGGACTTTGTTGCCATTAATTCTTTCAGTCAATCTCTAATGAGCTGATTCTGCACCAGAACCTTTTTTATGCACAGAACATTGAAAGAAATAAGGAAATAAGAATACAATGATGCCACTTTTCTTGGAATTTGTGGGAAGACATATAGTTGCTGGAAATGACTTCCAGAAACACACTAGCAGGGTAACATCGGATTAGTAAAAGTGTCACTACATCTTTTTGAATTTGAATGGAAAAAATGCAGTAGTTCTTACAGAGGCCAGTTGTCACAGACTGATTCAACATGTAACAGCCTATTATGTGACAGCTAAACACATGGAGAACTTGAGAAATGTTGAAGAATAACCACCTATTCCCAGTATAATTGACTAAAGCAAGGCTATAAACATGATAGTATATTCTCATTGGCATTGTTGTTTTGGCAGTATGAAGCTGATAATTATGATGATGACAGTAAATTTCTATTTACACTTAGTATTTACATGTGGTAGTAAACTTTAACACTATCATAATACACTCTGGGAAATGGTTATTTGTAATATTTTTTTGTAAAATCAATTTTCTGTTTTGATCATGGAATGTGCATCTCTACTTCATAGCCTCCACTCATTGCATATTAAGTTATAAAATAACAATTAAGAACATTCTTAGCATATGTTGCTAAATTACCACTATAAAATGCCATTCACCCTTCACATGGCTAAGACAGAGAGTGGATGGCGTAGAAAAGAGGCTGGCTCAGTGGAAATGTGCATGCCCTGTACTCAGACAATTGTTCATAGGCATCTTGAGAAAATCTGAACATGGTAAAGGAAGCTCCCGATCATTCCGCCACTCTGAATTATCCTGTTCCCTTCCCCAAGAAATCAAATGCTATGACTAACGTGAAAAAGAAGAAATAGCTTAGAGAAGAAAGTGTCTCCATGCGTGTCAAAGAATTAACTTTGACAAGGAGATAGGGACATATACTATAGATTTCATGTGCTCTTATGTGTGGATGACTGCATTCTTAGCTACATTTAAGTAATGGACAGTCCTGCTCATTTTATACCATTTGTTATTTTAGAGATTGGTGGCAGTAGGTTTGGCCATGTTTTGTAATATATAAAAAATATATGTGCTTGTGTGTGTGTATGTTTATATATTGGTGATTTATATATGTGCGTGCGTGCACATACACACACACATGCACACACACACACACACACACACAGAAGGAGGGAGGGAGGAAGGGTGGAAGAGAGAGAGGGTTTTTTTGTTTTTTTTTTGTTTTTTTTTTTTTTTTTTTTTAGTACTGAGAATTGAAACCACGTACATTTAACCACTGAGGCACACTCTGAGCCATTTTCATTTTTCAGTTTAATACAGAGTCTTGCTAAGTTGCTTAGGATGTCACTAAGTTGCTATGACTGGTTTTGAACTTGCAATCCTACTGTCTCAGTCTTTTGAGCTACTGGGATTACAAGCATGCATCAGTACACCTGACCAGATACATTTTTTTGTTACAAGATAGATTGGTCTAAGTTCAGGTATGTCCATCTAGGAATGTGTAAGGCAGAACTGGAAATTTGTATGACTCCTTCCATCATTTCATGATGGGGATGATAGAAAACCCACATGTAGATATTGATGGTGATTAAAATATAGCTATATTTAAATGTAGAGTCGGCTATATGGAATGAACAAGATTTAACATCTGTTCCCACAAAAACAAGAGTGAAGCAAAGTGATGCTAACATAGAGACCCTTATATCAAAATGCAAACTATAATATCAAATAAGGAACAAGGGAAATTGACATAGGAAATTCTGTCTCATGCATTAGTCATTAAAATTCAGGAGAATTTTTATAGAATTTTTCGATGAGAAAAACCCTATTCTTTCACAAAAGATATTTCTGGGTACTTGTTTTTTGGAAGATTTATCATTACATATTATATTTATTCTTTTAATTTCTCAAATTATAATATAAATAAACAGCCTAATTAAAAAGTACTTAAAACTTATCCATTTTAAAAGGTGATAGGCAGATCATTAGAAACAATTGTTTTCATCATTGAACTGGAAGCAACTGATATTGAACTAATCAAAAATTTTAAGTGCTTTTATAAGAACTGAGAATATAAAAAGTGCATTTCTGGTTAAAAAAATGAATAACATGACTTCTTAAAAGTGTATATGCTTTGCTGTAGAATCATTCAAAGATAATCAGCTGATGTGAGGAAATGCAATTATGTTTTAAAAAACAAAAAATATGTTCTTCATACAAAAGAAAAAATAATGTCTTGAAATTATTTTGATTGTACTTGTTATTTTCTCTTTTAAGGTACAGCTATTCTGTGATTAAAAATATTCAATGATACTTGAGACTTAAAACATTGACTTAGATAGCTAATTTTTGAACTGAGGTTTCTTTCTGAACTCAAATGGAATATTTCAGTGTGAAGTGGCTATCAGATGTTAGTGTCTATCAATAGTGCATTCCTTCTCAGGTAAATAAAGACATCTAACTCATTTAAATAAAATTAAACAGTGACCTGATGAACAGGGAATCAGAATAAACACAGCTTAAATCTGTAAAGGAATTAAAGATGTTTATGTTGAAGAAGAAAAGTCTTAGCAGGAAACATGATAGCTATAATTCATTGTTTGACAGTGTCATAGAAAAACAAAATATGATAATTATTTCATGTTGTTTTAGAAGACAATAATAGAATCAATGAGTAAAACTTCAATAAAAGTAACCTAATCTCGATATATCGAGTAAATACCTAGCAATCGCAGCTGCCCAGAAAGGGCAACCATTAAACCTATTAAACTCTGTAACCATCCTCTGTCAGAATATCACAATGGGGATTTTGACTTTGGATGAACAATAAGCTCTAAAATCCCCTCTTCCTGAAAATGAACTCTTCAAGCTGTACCCTACATTCCTCTTTGGATATTGGCATTCCACTGTGTCTTGTACTTTGAACACTGTCTTTCTGCTTGTATTTTGCTTTATCCAAATGAACCCTCTGCATATACTTGTGATAAAGATCAGCCTTTATCTGACTGTGATATGCATCTAATCAATGTTTTAGAGATAGCAAGATGTATTTCTATTCATCTCAATCTCCTGGGATAAAAGATGAGATCAGCATATTCTCAAATTCTGAAGGCTACTTTAAAATCTTTGTGATTTTACCCCTTCTAACCTGTCACTGATTTCTTTCCTCTTATTTGCTGTTTTATTTGACCTCTCTGTACACTCATACACTGCACTTCCAAACTCCTTAGTAACTTCAACATTTCCTCCTAATATAAATATATTTTTCCTCTCTCCTACAGCTAACATTCTTGAAAACATCAAACTCTATACAAATAACCTATTTTTTCACCCAGGTCTAATTAGTTTTTAAAATTGATTGACTTCAGTGACAGTCAGCCCAGCCCACTGGAATTACTGACTCATGCTATAATACCACACAGGGCTTCACAACCTGGAGATGGTTCTTAAAAGAAACCCTGACCATTCTTATTTCTAAAAAATAGAAATAAGAATAAGTCTCTTGAAAACTCACACAGCCTCTCAAAAACACACCTGATTTGAGGGCACCCTTTCTGTCTGCTTTCACCATTCATTATTAAGCTCTAGAATATTATTGGAAAAATAGAATAAGTAAATCAAATTCTTCATGTTCCTCTTAAGTCACCTGTATCCTCTTAATTATGTCTTGTCAGACTTGTGTTGCAGGTCACAGAAATTCATTATCCTCACTCTTCCTTGTTCTCATCTAGTGTTCTAATTTTTCCTAAAAGGATTAAAGCTTTATGCATTTTAGTTTTTCAGCTTATCAGATCTAATTCTTCAAAGACATGATATTTTCAATTTTTTCCTCAGAATTAAGATCAAATGCACTGGTTCTTATACAGATAGAATATCGACATCTGAGTGCTTATTAACAACACAGATTGCCAGATCCTCTCTCTTTCTTACCTCCAGATTGACTGATTTTGAGTTCTGGGCCGGGGTAGGGATAATTTCATCCTGAAAAATATATTTATATGAGGAGGAAATTATGAAGTTACTAAGAAGTTTGGAAGTGCAGTGTATGAGTGTACTGAGAGGTCAAATAAAACAGCAAATAAGAAGAAAGAAATCAGTGACAGGTTAGAAGGGGTAAAAATCACAAAGATTTGGAAGGTCCTTGTGCCCTGAGAAGGGCACGATACTTGAGATATTTTGGAATCGATATCAATAAATAATAAATAAATAAATAAATAATTTTATTTTTGAATCTTTTTGAAAGTGAAATCAAAGGAGAAAGTGAAACCTGTGCTTGGAGCCCTATCTTAGGCACACTCTTCCCCCTCCCTGGATATATTCTCATGGCTATCTGCTTGTGCCACACCCCTGGCCTATTTTTCATGTCCTTGCCCAGCCACCAATGCCATGCTCCTCAAGGGAGTCTCACAGCAATGTAGGGCATAATGGTGGATGTCTCAACTCCTATACGGAACTGTCATTGTGACCTGCATTCAGCAGTCATCCACATTTCAGGTACTTAGCACACACCTGCTCAGAGTTTGCCATTTCTTAGAGGTTGCTTTTCTGCCATAGATTGGAATAGAGACTGGAAAAGATATTTTCCCAATTCCTTTCCAGAGTATGACTCATTGGTATCACATAATAATAGGGGAACTGAGGAGCAAATGGGCCTCCTGAGTGCCAAGTGGTAATCCCCTGTGTGGTTTTGCAACTGCCCAAGACATATTCCCATGCTGTGCAGAATGTGACATTAAATAGCCTAAAACAAAACAAAACAAAGCATCAACAATAAAAAAGAGACCTCCTACCATGACAGGACTAGGGAGAGACCCCAGAAGAATGAAAAATGTGTTATGCTTCAGCACCATTAAAGAGATTTTCTTCTTGCTTTTTGAACAAAGGCTTTTACACTTTTATTTGACTTTGGGACTTGCAAATTATATAGAATGACTTGGGTAGGATATAAGAATTTGCATTCCAAAGCTCCTATGTGGCAGTGACTATTACTGAGCAAAGGGTCATGTGTGAGAACTTCTGATCACTAGATCACTAGAACCTTGTCATGCTTTGGGACAGCAGGTTCCTCTACCTTTCCATAAGACAAACATCCTGCTTGTGAACTGGGTGCTTGCTGAAGAAATTATTTCTTCTCTCTGTTACATGGCATTCTATGTTTCTCCAACTCTTTGAAAATTGTTAAGAAATATAATACCTTTTAAATAATAACAACTTCGGTTCGTTTTCTTAATTCAAGGTAATACAGTAATGCAGAAAAAGTAGAAAATAGAAATCAGCATGAAGAAATAAAATCAATCAAAATCCTGCTACTCAGAGATAACTCAGTTAATATCTAAAACATTTTATTATAATATTCTGCTGCTCTTTGAGACTCCATAACTATAGACTTTTACTAGTAATCAATATGCAACATTTTATTTCCTTACTGTCTACTGACAAACCTCAGTGATTTAAGAGATGATAGCCTTCTCCCTCATCAAACAACATTGTTTTAAACTCCTCAAAATACCTGAAATTCCTATGCATTTCCCTCCAAGAGGCTGAAATTTACATTTTTCTCACTTTCTTCAAACTCCTCACATCATTCTGGCATTTCTTTAACTGCGAATACATCTACTTTGTTGAATTCTAATTTTGTTAGATATTTTACTGTCGAGATTTAAAAATGTGAAAAAGGAAGCAGTAATTCTAAACCATTTTAAATTTCCTTTAAATATTTTATTTTTGGAACAGATTTAGGTTCACCACAAAATGTAGAAGACAATACAGAGATTTCCTATAAATCCTGCTCCAACACATGCAGAGCATATCAAATGCTCTCCCCAAATGGTGCCTTTGTTAAAATCAATGAACCTACAATTGCACCTAATTATTACAATCTATAATTCATGTTGCAGTTTCCTTTTGATGCTTTTTAAAAATTTTGAGGTACACTGAATACAGTGATAACTTTTAAGTAACATACAATTAAGTATTATGACAATTTCTGTATGAGTTTTAACAGTGCTTCTGAAACTTATCAGATGTGCAATATATCTTTAAATGATGCATATTGATATTCTGAATGAATACTATCTTGTTACTATGTGAAAAATACTTTTATGTTATTGAGGTTTTTTTAGCAAATTAAAAAAAAACTTATTTTTTAAAGTTTATGCAAAGTACCCACAATTTCCATTTCTTATTATATATACATAGTTGTTCTTTGTATATCTAATACTAGTAAAATTCCATAGTCATTATAGATGTTCAATGAATTTATGTTGATGAAAATTACCTCCATTGACAGATGCATATTTAAATAATTTAGCATACATCATCACAATTCTATTCAAAAATGTTTATTTTAGGAAACTAAGTTATATTACACTAGAATTATAATAATGTAGCGAGTAGATGGTTTTGAATATGTGCACCAATTCTGGTCTGTTTTAAAGGAAACCATAAAACTTCCAAATCTGAGAGCATCAAAAAACAATTGTATGCAAATCTCTAGCATAGATCACTGAAAATAATGAGTTTTTATCATATCATAGTTTTGTAATCAACTATATAACACCTTCCAAAGAAATGAATATGAAAAAAAGTTATTCGAACAAATCCAAGTTTAATCCATTAAGATCTATGCTTGTTGGAAAAATCACCCTTAGAAAGCAGTAAATATGTTGCTATGAACATCTACTTGAAAATTTTATAAGAAATTATGTTTTGAAATTTTACATTCTCTAGCATAAAGATACAATTTGCTACATGATTCATTGCAATGTATTTTCCCTTTGAAAAATCCCAGAAACATTAAGTAAAAGGAATTTCTGTGCTTACTCAAAGTGACTGTATTACATTTGTTGTGAATCTCACAAATTGTAACTTACCCTTTGTGAAGTGTGTTAGGAAGTATTATGTGGAGTTGCATGAATATAGTCAGCAATGACTTGGTCTCTGCTCTATCCCTTCTCTCTACTTATTGCCTTCTTGCTGCTAACTATGGCCTTCTTGCATTCCCACCATGTCCTCTTTGTGGTCACTTCCTTCCATATATCTGCAACCTATTTTTCCTTTATGGAGGTAGAAATCCTAGATCATATACTTGGTGGTATAGAATCCTGCAAGATATACAGTAACAGGAAGAAAATTCTCTGGGAATTGATGTCTACCAAGATGATAGCAGAAAACCTTGTGTGCTCTCTAGCAAATAGAAGTTTGCAGCCCAGAGTTCTGTAAAAATAAATAAATATATAAATATAAATGTAAATATAAATATAAATAAATGAAAAATAGATGAAGAACCCTTCAAGGTCCTGGCTAAATTTTGTAAGGCAACTGTGAAAAATCACCCCTGGGTGAAGACAGCAAAGTCAGTTTTTCAGTTGTACAGACTGGGACCTTAGGTCATTGGAGCAGTTAAAGTCTTCTGCAAAGACTTTAAGTTTAGCCAAAAAAAGTTCCTGTCCAAACCACTGTGAGTAAAGCACATAAACCCACCTTCGGGAAGGCTGGGACACAGTTACAAGGTTATAAGAACTATGGCCTCATGATTTTCAGTTTTTACGTCACAGTTCTAAAAAGGACATTCAAAACATTGAACAACAATGTTCTCTTGTATGACTTTGCCCACAATGCCATGAGAGTAGACTTTTGTTCCCAGCAGTGAAATAAATACCAATACTATTAGGGATAAAAAAAAAAGTGGGTTCTTTTTGCATCTTGTGACATGGTCTACCAAGTTTTGTTGTTGTTGTTTTTTTGTTTTTTTGGGGGGGTTACCAGGGATTTAATTCAGGAGTTCTCAGCCAGTGAGCCACAACCCCAGCCCTATTTTGTATTTTATTTAGAGACAGAGTCTCACTGAGTTGCTTTACTGCATCACTATTGCTGAGGTTGGCTTTAAACTCACCATCCTCCTGCCTCAGCCTCCCAAGCTGCTAGGATTACAAGCATGCACCACCACTCCTGGCTCTACCAAGGTTTAGACAGTGACAATGGTAATAGGATGCGTGGGATGTGAGCAACTCCATAGAACAGGAAATTACTGTTTGCAACTGCCAATCACACACCAAGAACATAGGATTGTATGATGAACATGTGAGAGTTTTCACTCTTGTCTGCCAAGATATGAATGAAGCTAAAAAGTTGGAATTACAGTTGAAGATGCTGATCCATTCATCACATGTCTTCCAACCCTCCTCTCAATGGGGCCAGATTATCTTTACCATCATAACTTCCTTAGATTTTCTAAAGCAATGCTGTAAGAAGCAAGAGGCATGGCTGAGCCATATCCTTACCATGTGGACATAGCTGGTCTCCAACCTCAGAAAGGAGGGTTCCCACAACTGCAGTACATCTCCAACCAGACCTGCATGTTTGGCTTCACAGGACTCAAAGCTGGAAGAGGCGGAGCTGCTGACCAAGGACATGAGAAAGGGCCTGACAAAGCATAGCCACGTCTCTGGGCAGAGATCACGTCCTGAAATGTGGGCCCCCTTGCCTACTGCACTTACCAGGTCACCAAGTAGTGTCCCTGCTGTGAGGAAACAGAATAATCTTTCTGTCTCTGCCTACTGTTAAGAGATTTACATGGAAGATGAGGGAAGATGGTTGGTTGTGTGTGGACTGTTTCTTCCAACCTTTATGCATAATTATCAGCAATTGAAAATGTTTCTCACACAATTACATGTAATGACGTAGGCCAGAGACTTCTAAGGCTAATATTAAGTACTTTGTAGTTCTAAACAACTCTTCCCATCATTTTATGTCCATTTTTTTCCAACAGAGTTTATGCATAGTGCCAAAAATCCTGCAAATCATAGCATTACAATATTTTAGAACACTAAGCGTCTTATGGTATTAAAACTTTGTCATTGAATCCAGCACGAGAAATAGCATACTACAGGTTTTTAGAAAAGACCTAGTTATGTCATTAACAGTCAATTGTATGTTTGTCTTCTCACAATGGAGCAAACTTTTCAACAGACCATGTTACAGAAATATTGTATCATGAAAACCAGTTAATCTGCTACTATTCCTCTGATCAAAATAAAAGATAATGCTTACATCTTATTTAAGAAAGAATTAAAAACTTGTAGAAAAATGCTTCAAGACTTATGTGTATATCTTATTTCTGGACACTACCATCCATAGTTTTAACAAGCATTAATGATTATTCAACTGCATCAATTCTTTAACATTTATCAATATTTTACTAGAACGATTCATGTTTCCTTCTCTTTATTTTTATGCATTTATTTATTTATAGCACTAATGGCTGATGTTTCTTTATTTCTCTAATGAATTATTAAGTGCTGTCATTATTTATTTTGAAGCTGAAATCCTTATCATTAATGTTCTTTTCTTCAAGCAATAAAAGATCTATAATTAACCTAGATTTTTATCCTGGTCTATTTCTGATTAGCCATCAACTCCATTTTATCAATATGAATTTAAAAGTGAAGAATGTCATTTTCTGCTCAAGACCTACTCTCGTTTCTTAACAACAAAAAAAATTGGACAGAAGGTATTTTGTTTCAACATTTGTCAGTTATTGTGCAATCTTCCTCTTTGTTGGGTTGTTGCCTCTGCCAAATTGGACATCTTCCTATCCTTTAGAGGAGTTGCACAGTCACTCATATTCCATCCTGAGTCAGGCAATACAGGGAAGTAGCAGAAGTCAACATTCTGGAATTTGTGTGCTGCCACTAGAATCAGGGTTTTGCTCATTGAAAGATGACCACTATCTGCTCTAATCATGAAGACTTATCACAGCCAAGATTCTCTTATAATACAATTGCTTTAGTCCCTGTTCCCCAAAAATAATCACCTGCATGCACTTAGAGTAAAAACATTATGCCTGGATGTATCATATTTTCAACCTGTTTTTTGAAAGTGGGGTTAAAACCTCACTCAAAATTTTTAAATTATAGATAGGTTGCAACATTAGTTCAAGAAAATACCATACACTCTTTATCCAGAGTCATCACTCTTCTCAAATCAAATATAATTTGAACCCTTTGTCCTCAATCATTAGGGTATATCTCCTAAGAACAATATTATTCTGTTACATAACCACAGTACAACTATTAAAATTAGGAAATGTAACACCAATACAATATGATCTAGTTCAAATATTAGATGAATTCATCAGTTAACCAATAATATCATTTAGTCACAATTTTTCCCTTCTAAGATATAATATATTATAAAACATTAACTTTTATGTTAACATTTTAATCTATTTAGTCTGCTTTAGTGTGAACAAATTCTTTAGCAATATTTGTCTTTTGTTCTTGAAAGTTCTGAAAAATAAGAGATACTTATTTTTTGTTGTTGTTAGAATGCCCTTCAACTAGGATTTACGGTATATAATGTTTCATCAGGGATAGGCACAATTAGATAAGATAGATAGATTACTTCAAATATTATGCGTCCATCTTGGTGAATCACAACAGAAGCCACTTGATTTGGCTTAGTGACATTAAATTTGGTCACTTGTTTTAAGTTTAATCTACCATATCTACCTATATAGTTTTTTTTAACATTGTCCTTAGTAAATAATTTGTGTAGATGGACTTTAAGACTGTATAAATGTATTACATCTCTTCACACTGCCTTCCATGGTTTTAACAAGTGCTGAGATTAGTAAACTTCACCACTCCATCATTTCATTTACATGCAATTACTTTACTGCACAGAGTTGCCTTTGCTTTATTTTTCTATTCACTTATTTATAACAGTGGTGGTGGATGGGTCCTTATTTATTTAATGAACATATAATTAATTTCTCCATTATTTTGAGGGTGAAATTTCCCCAAGTGTTGCCAATGAAAGCCTCTTTCAGTTAGTCTTTGTGTCCTTTTCCTACATTTCCACCACTTTTTGACCATTCCCAGTAATTCTAATAAAAAGGATATCTTCCAAGTTAATCTTAATCTTTCTTAGTCCACAGCAGGAAAAATAAGCTTCACAGGTTCCTGCTTCCTTTTAGTGGAGAATATTTAGAAAGCAAGCTATGGCAAGAGAAAAGGATGTCCATTCTCATCCCTCCTAATCAATACTGCACTAAAAGACTTGCAATAAGTAAACAGGCAGAAAATGCATTGTGAAGGAAGAAGTAAACTGTTTTTTTTTCAGAGATGGCCCTGTTAGCAATACGAGAAACTCCAAAGAATCAATAAATATTCCTGAAACTGATAAGAAATTAGAGATAGATTGTAGTATACAAGTTTAATATACAAATGATTTGATAACTTATATACTAGCAACAAACTCTTAGAATTTGAAATTTAGTACATGATACTATTTAAATTAGTGCCAAAAATACACACAGATAAAACTAACAAACGAGAAACATGAAGAAAAGTGACCGAAAAATTTTAAAAACTAAGAACACTGAGAGATAATCTAAGCTTATGTATTGGAAGGTTCACTATTATCAAGATTCCATTCCTTTTCAATTATACCTATAGATTCAATGACATGCTAATAGGAACATCAAGGGTTTCTTTTTTGTCAAAAATAAATGTTCTCTAAAGAATAAGTGGAAAGGCAAATAAAGTGGCCACCACATTCTTAAAGAAGAAGAAATTCATAGAATCAATATTATCTGGCATAAAGATGTATAAGTCTACGGTAATAAAAATAACTGTGTGGTATCAGTGAAAAATATACAAATACATCAAAGGAACCCCAGACAAAGAAAATAAATATAGTCTACTGATCTTTGAACAAAAAGCAAAGGAAATCAATGGAAAAGGATATTATTTTCATCTAATGGTAACACAATGGGACATCTCCATGTAGTAAAACAAACAAACAAACAAAACTAAAATTCCTTAAAATTAAAAATATATGCTGTATGAAAGACACCATTAAGATAGAGAATAGAGAACACATTTTGTTGGTAGATAATTTCAAAATATACAGGATAATTAACTTTCAAGCAAAACACAAAAAGAGTTATTAAAATCCCAAAATAAAAAAAATCACAAAGTAGGAAAATCTTAATAGGAACCTTACAAAATAAATTATAGAAATTAAAAATAAATGTGAGAAATCCTCAACATCATATGTCATTAAATAATTGAAACTTAAAACAAGAATTAAATATCACTACCTCCTTTCTAGAATAGCTAAAATCCGAAGCAGAGACAACTGTAAATGCTGGTAGGATGTGTTGTAACAAGAACTCTGGCTCATTGTTTCTGAGGAGGTGAAATGGTGCAGTTCTGTGAGAGACAATGTGGCAGTCTCTTTTAAAAATGAACATACTTTTACCATCTAATCTAGCAATCACATTGCTAAGTACTTACAGATGAACTTAAAACAGTATCCAGGCAAAAATATGCACATTATTATTTATACCAACTTTTTTGGTATAGAACTTTTTACTTACATGAAATAAAATAATCTTGTGCGAGTACACATATATCATATCTGTAAAATTACATTTATATTAGTGATGCATATAGTACTTTTTATCCAGAGCTTTGATGAATGTTTTATTGAAACTGTACTTAATATTTCATGATAAGTAAAAGTAATATTAATATAGTAAATGAAATATTGTTGCTGATGAATTTATCTGCTTTGATATGGTGCTGAGGATAGAACCCAGGACCTAGGACCTCACACATGCAAGGCAAGTGCTCTATCACTAAGCCACAATCCCAGCCCAAAATATATCTTCTCTTTAAAAACACAAAACAAAAAAAAAAAAACAAAACAAACCCCTTATATTCTAATATTACATAAAATTGCAACAAAACATATGTTTGTTGCTATAGCCAAATTTTAAACAATTATGATCTCATATTCCTGCCTATTTTATTAAAAAAAAAGATTTTGTGAATGGTTCTGTAGAAAGTAAATTAGTTATATGCAGTTTTTCAAAAGCATAGGAACTTTGAAAATTTTTAAACCAGAGAAATGAATAAAGAGCCTAAATTAAGAATAAGCTCTTTGTTCTGCTCCTATTTAGATATGTTTAAAGTATTATGCACTCTACAAGTTACTTTTAAATATGATCTAAAAATACATATAGGAAAAAGTTAATGTAATCCATTTCTATATTTGTCTTTTTCTATTTTTTTCTTTTTTAATCTCATTTAAGCTTTTCAAAATGATCATCTTGAATAGTTATTTGTGCTCATAAACTGACAATATACATTCCATTATTTTTCAAGTAAATATTCCTGCACTATATAGTTTCTCAAAATGAGAAAAGCAATTCATTCACACAAAGTGAAACTCAGTATTTTCTTTTCAGAAGTCTGATTCTTAAAAAAAGGTCCTTAGTTCCAATTTTGGAGCAAAAGTCTCTATGACATAGGAACTTCAAATTGGAGCAACAGAAGTCTAAAACATATGTGTTCCATATCCTCTAATTTACTTTCATCTGTCAAGAAATGAGGTCTTTAGAAATCAACATGCAAGATCCCCAACACTTGAAATACCTTCCCTCATTTCATTTAAATTAAAATAATCTTCATGACACACTAGAAAGACCCTGTTTAATTCAAATTTGTTCTTATGTTGATTTTGTATGCTATCTTTACCACATAATAATTGTGAACTAGATTTTGAACGGAATTTTTTTTTTTTTTTCCCAATGACCAATACTTTTTTTTTTGGAGTCTCTTCCTGTCTTCCTGAATTGTTTCCTCTTCACTCATTACTCAATCTGGACAAAATAAGAAAACATGGAGGAGGGATTCATTTATTATTTTTCACTCTCCTCTCATACTGCATTTATATATTCATATTCCTTTTCAGTTTTTAGTGCCACACATGGGTCTGTATAGTGCACTCACAACTCTGTGTGCATTCACATGACTTGCTCTGGATAGAATTTTTTAAGAGGCCAGTTTCGAGGCAAGGCTTGAAGAGGCATTTTTGTTTCCAGTCAGTTACTTGTGCTTCCTTGATGTGCCATGAGTAAAGCATTCTTGGACTGGAGCGGATCAAAAAGAGTTCAAGGACACAAAAAGGATCTGAAACTTACTACAGAATGACAAGTCCACTTGGCCTAAAGCCTTCAGGAAAGTCATCTTACTGAGACACAGACATGTGAAAGAGAAAAACAATTGTTTGTTGTTTCAAACCACTGAATTCTTGGGTGGTTTATTGCAAGGCTTCACCATAGCAACAGTGAAGCAATACAACATAATGGTCTCTAATCTGTGTTGTTGTAACTTGGCAGTGAGAAGCCAAAGTCACCCAATCAGCTCTTCCCTTTGCTATCAGGTGGCTAAGTGTGTCTTATATTGGAGATTCCTTTACAGCAGCATACTGCACCTATGATGAAATCTCAGAAGAAAATTATTCCTTGCATAAAAATAATGATAAATCATTCCTTGTGTAATTAGGGCTACGGTGGAAAACACGTCCAAGTCATTACATTACAGGAAGAAAAGTATTCTAAAAATCTATTTATTAGAATATATCTCTCAGCATTAATGCCCTAGGAATTTAGTAATTATATACTAGTTCCTCATTTGTTTAACCATTTAAATCCATTAACTGATTTCTTCACTTGATTCATACATTTAAGAACAAGCAACAATATTTTAAATGTTATCGTTTTTGTTATTACTTACCTAAGTAGGTGGGTAAATGTTCAAAGTTTGAAGGCTGTAAGATCTTTCAATATTAAGATATTCATTCTGACCAAATAATTTAGAAGTCCAAAGTAAGCACAAGAAATTTCAGGAGTTTTATCTGGAATTCCTTATTTGAATGGTGAGCCTAAAGTTTACTTTCAAATGTAAACTGCCTAAAATTGGTTAGGCAAGCTTAATATCAGTAAAATAATGAAATTTATACAATCAGAATAAAATGTATACTATGAAACAATAGTAATTAAGAGTATGTTAAGTTCATGTGTAGCTAATAAAAAAAAAGAGCACATTAAGAATATTGTCCCAACAAGATAACAGAATTGAAATTCCAGAAATAATATTCAGTGTTTTTATATTTTATTAAGGTAATAACATTGAAGAGAAAACGAATGCAGGCAATATCTGTCTTATCACTGATCCAGAATGATTTTTTCTATTTTTATTCAGATGAAAGAAAAAAAATAAGTAAATAAGGAATTCTATGCAATCCTATTTTTTTTCCAGTGATTGAAATGACCGATTCTGAGGCCATTTTCTATTTTATTGTATGATTGTTCAAGTGAGAAATATATTGAAGAAACTGCATAATATATTTCCTAATGTTGGAAAAAGGAAGATGTAAAAAGCAAATGAGAGAGGACATGGAAGAGTTTTATGATTTCATGAAATTGGAGTCATTACAAAGTACTCATAATTTTACTGTAGACCCTTGCTAATTATTGTTAAGGTCTGTAAACAAGTCAGGATGGCGCCTGGCATATTGCCAGAGGGAGTGTTTTGTGAAGAAATGCCAGGGAGCCATTAAGTGTGGAGATTCCTTATTGGTTGACTGCTGTATCTAGCTTATGCTAATTAAGATAAGCTGTGTAGAATGTATATATACCCCTCCTGTCCTACAATAAACGGCTCCCACTCCAGCTGTATCAATCTACACAAGTAGTTCGTCACCCCCCAGGGTTATTTTGCTGCAGCCGGACTTCGGCAAATAATAGATGCTTCATGATATAAATGAATAAATTATACTTGGATAATGACTGATATGGCAAAAAAAGATGAGTGTAAGATGAATGATGTATGACAGATAATTTATTTGGTGGGTGATAGAAGTAGAGAAGAGGGCCTACAAACACAGGGCTAAAGGTGACTTGGCATGTCTAGAACTCAGATCTTGATTTCCACATACCATTGCCATCATAAAAATAAAAACAAAGTATAAAAGCAAACAAACAAACAAAACCCCAAAAAGCTCCAACATGGCAAGGACTTACAGGTAATTCCAGGACTAAAGCTCAGATATAAGATGGATCTTGAGTATCTTGTGAAAAAGAAAGAAATGAAAAAATGATAAAATTAAATAATAATAAAATTAAAAAATGATAGAGAAATAGCAAAGGAACAGAGAAGACAGGTATGAGAGATCTCTATACTCCAAATCTCAGCCAATTTTATAATCAAAATAAATATAGTATAAAAATTATAATTATCATAATACATTTATTAGAATAAGAACCTTCATCTCCATACTGACTCAACCTTTCTAAGTAGCAAGGATTACAAGAATGCATCACCACACTTAGCAACTAAATTCTATAATTCATAACTCAGTTAGATGGACACATAATTGATAGATGATAAAGATAAGATGGAGACAAAACAAATATGGTACAATGCTAATTTGTCAATCTGAGTGAAGCATGTAAAATATTTTCAATTTCTCTGTAAATTCAAATTAAAATTTCAATGCATATACTATTTTTTAAAATAAATGTGTATAAGAAAATTAATGGACAGCTATATACTGGGACAATATGTTTTTAAAAAAACATATTAAGAATAATAGTGTATTTAAATTTATTTGAATTATTGCATAATAAATTTTATGGTTCTGTTTCAGTCTTTCTTTTCCTCCTACTATATTTATTTTCTGAAAAAAAGGTATTTTGAAAAGTTCTAACATGTTCACGTAGAATTTAGTTTTCTGATAGAAATATAAAATAGTTTTCTGATAGAAATATAAAAATAGAAAATACTTCATTAAAAATAACATTTATCTTCCTAAACTTGTTTGGAGCCTTAAAAAATGCTTACTCAGTTAAATAAAATCATAGTTTTATGATTTATTATGTCAAAATATATCTAATTTTATGTAGTATTTTTCTTTCTCTACATGAATTAATATAAAACAACAGTGTCAAATGACAGATGTTAGAGAGGAGAGCAAATTATTTAAGAAGTCTTGAATGCTGTTGACAAAAATATTGCTTTGCCTATAAATCTCTTCTAAAGATTTAATGTCATTTGAAATAATAGAATAATTGGCAAAATAACTAGAGAATATAAAATAAGCAACAATTTTAGTAATGTACATGATCTATCAAACTGACATACCATAAGGATACTTCATCATACTAGTATAAGAATAGATGCATAGTAATACACAGTCACAATTTAAATAGAGTATCATGCCATGATATTTACTATGAGACAGATCAGAAAGAACTCAAATATAATTAGGTGAATATTTTCCATAATTTGTACACAGTAAATATTTTTACATACACACCTTCTCTCTTACACTAAACAAACTAGCAAAAACAAATGCTTTTCCTCCAAAGTCACTCTTCAAATAATCATTCATATATACAGCTTGAAGTCACAGACATTAGGGCATGGATTTGGTTTAGCCGGCTGTGAGAGTTTTGTACAAGGAAGATAATGAGGCAACACATTCACAAATAAAAAAGTAATTGGAAGAAAACAGTGTATCATGTACTTTATAATTTAAAGCTAAAACATTATTTTGATGGTTATCATTTATTTAAAAAAAAAAACCTTGTGGCTGGCCTTGTGTTTCTTTATAGTCATTAAATAAAGTCTGACATATGTATTAAATCACTAAATCCTCATGGAAACAATCTTTGGAAAACAAAATAGTAACACACATATTTAGAATAAAAGTACATAAATCAATAGGACAATAGCACTATTAGTAATTAATAACTGGTAGATGGGGAGACAACAAGTCAGTCATTTGCTCTCATCAATGATAAATATGATCTGTCATTATTATTGATTGCAGAAATATGCAGATCAAGAAATTTAAGAAACTGTTTTCAATTCACAAGGAGAATCATTGGCAGAGAAGTAATCTATCAGGCATTTTGGATTGGAATCCTACATTCTTAATTACTCAACCATACAATTTCCCTATTGTAGATAATACTTGCATAGTCAGAAATACAAAATTTACTACATTAGGAGAATCATTTGGAAAATATAGCCTCAAATTAAGCATAAATGTTGATGTGGCTCACAGATGGATGATGGTAACAATGAAAGACATCTGATAGTTTTCTAGCTTAATTATTCTAAGCTTTTTTTTTTTTTTTAATTACAATGTGCTTGAGGTATACTTGCTGGCAACTACAGAAATGTACCAATTCCCGCCATGATGATGGCCAATGCACCATAATCTCGCCACCCGGAACCTACAGGGCTGTATGGCTGCAAAATGAGGTGAGGGGGCTGGAGGGGAACCACCTGTGCGGCTGGTCCCAAGGACTAGGGCTCATCCGTAGCAGTGCCTGACTGCTGGAAAGCCAGATCAGTCTCCTCATTGGTCAGCCCTTTCTTGTTAAGGAATGCTCTCTTGGTCGCAAGTGGACTGTAGCGAACCCGGGAATTCTGTAGAAACTTCACTGCTGTGGCCGTCAAAGGCACCACCTTTTCACTTCCTGGAGTAGAGCTTGGCTGGCTCGGCCACTCTGCCTGCTCCTAGGACGCCATTTATGATTCTCTATGATTTTTATTAATGCTTTTTTCTCTTTCACTCAATTTATATACATGTTTATTTTCTTGAGAAAAAAAGCTATTGGAGATTTTAGAAAATAATTCATTTAATTTAATGTGATATTTTACATTTTCATATGTGCATGTATTTTCCTTTACATCCTTTACCGTTTTAAAAGAATTATTTTGTAGTTATTTTATTTCCTTTTCAAGATTCAGTTTTCCATAGTGACATGAGAAAAGAAGCAACTCTTTGGTGAGAAGATCAATGCAATTTTTCTTTAAAATTTATAGATTCATACTTTGATTTTATTAGTAAGTCTCAAAATACTAATAATCTTACCTTTCTATAAATGTTTTGCATCTCACTCTGTTTTAGAATCATTCTCTAACATTCAAATTTGCCATATTTTGTTATTGTTCTTATTGAAAATTTTTTCTATCATCATAGAATATTACAGGGAAAAAAAACAAGATAAAAAAATTAACATTTTTGATTTCCTAAAGGTCGTCTCTGATTTTTTCTTTTAACTAACTTTTTTATTTTCATTACAGAGTAAGTTAGGTATTTCTTTAAAAAAAAAATAGTAAATCAGAGATGCAGAAAAAATTTTGATATATCATCCTGGTGAATATTTATTATTTTCTTTGGGAAATTTAATATTCCATTGGATTAAATGACATATTTGTACAACTTAGGTGTTGTATTGTCAATTTACTATATTCTATCACCAGGTTAAAATGCCATCGACATAATTGTATTTGTGCTCATGATACACAAACACACACTTTTATTCTTAAATGAAAATCAAGATTCCTTTACAACTCAAATCTGAAAAACAAACAACTTGATTTATAAATGGTGAAAGGACTTGACAAGATTTTTATAAAGAAATTCACAATGGCTTATAATCCTAGGAACTTGTAAGGCTGAGCAGGAGATTGTAAATTCAAAGTCAGCCCAGGCAATTTAGTAAGGACTGGAATATAACTAAGTGCTACATCACCCCTGGGTTCAATCCCCAGTAACTAACACACACACACACACACACACACACACACACACACACACACAAAGATAGACATTAGTTAATAGTCCAACATAATTAATCATTAGGTAATGCAAAAGAAGACCATGGAGAGAGATTTCTGAAGACTCATTAGAATTATTACTATGAAAACACATATACAAACACAAACACACAAATAACAACAACAAGAAAGCCCTGAAAATAGCAAGTGTTGAAGATGTAGAGAATCTGGAAAACTAGTGCACTCTTGGTGGGAACGTAAAATGATAAAGCCACTACAGAAAAAGGAAATTCCTTAAAAAGTTAAAAATAGAACTACCATGTGATCCAGAAATTCCATATTTGGAAATATATCCAAAATAATTAAAATAAGGTTCCAAATAAATTTACATATTAATGTTAATAGCAGTATTGTTCACAAGAGTGAAATGGTGGAAGTAACCAAAGTGTCTATCAACAGATGAGCACATAAAATGTGGTGCATACACATATTGGACATATTACTCAGACTTAAGTGGGAAAGAAATTCTAACACATATTATTACAAAGTGGATGGAATTTGAGGACATCATGCTAAGTGAAATAAGCCAGTCACAAGAGGACAAAGCTCTCATCATTCTGCTTATTAAGTACCTACAGTAGTAACACACTCTTAGGATGAGAAAATAGAATAGCGGTTTCTAGGGGCTGGAAGAGAGAAAAATGCATAGGTGTTGTTTAAGGAATACAGCTATAATTTTGCATAAGGCAGAGTTCTGGAATTGGATAATGGTAATGGCAGTGAAGCAATGTGAATGTGCTTAATGTACCCTTTAAAATGATTGAATGGTAAATTACATGTTGTATAAATATTTCATCCCAGTTAAAAGTTATATAAAGGGAATTGCTTAGCCACTTAGAATTATAGATATAAATGCCCTAGGCAGTAGATTGCCCTTAAATTCAATATTGATAAGTTAGTGAAGACTTCTGTGTACTTGAACATTCTTATCTTTCTTTTCTGAAGTATACAACAGGTAATATGAATAGAATCACACACACTTCCTCTGAAGAAACACAGAAATTTGAGCCTTGGAGAAAGATTAAGGATGTTTTTAGTTAAAGGATAACAAACAGAAAAAAGGACAGGACATAAAATTCATAAAGCAATGCTTAACAAATAAATTGTTAAGTTTGTTGTTTTGGTCAGTAAATATTGACTTGAAACAAAGAAGATATAACTAAATGCAGAAGTTTAAAACATGATGAAAATAGGACTTTGATTAAAAAATGATTTGAAGGATATACAGACAATCATTGAGGGAAAATGTGGGGATTTACCCATATGATTTGTAATAACAATGAGCAGAATGCACATAGCATACTGGGGCAACCAACAAGACAATGCAAGGAGAATGATCCTATATAAACACAGCCCTGTGAAGGAGAAAGTTAAGACCTTACTTCCGAGAGACTGATAATATTCAAATTCCTCTCTCTCTCATATTTTAGTGGAAGCCATGATTAAATATAATAAGATTTTTTAAAAAATAATGCCAGAAGAGAAGGAAAACAAACAAAAGGCTACAGAAGTAGAAGGTAAAGTCTGAAAACTTTCAGTGCTTTATAGATGATAAAGCTGTCAACAGTAAATCCTAGATAAAGTACCCAAACTGAGATTTTCAGTTTGTCCAAAGTCGGATAAACATAAAATATCTGTTTATACTTGTTAGCAATGCAATTAAAAAAAACTGATAAAAGACAAATATGAAAACGGCCATGAAAAAGAAAAGAGCAAACAATTTTCAATATGTATGCAATAGTTTGTATAGCTTTATACCAACATATATACAGGGAGAATTGATATTATTCATTATATTTTACATGTTGGGCTTAATATTTAAAAGAAGCAATTGTATACACACACAAGTTAAAGATTTAAAAGTGAAAAAGAAGACTTTAAATTACAAATATAAAATAGTTACGTGGTTTTCTTCATGTAAGGATGAATTACACAATGCTTAACAAAAAAGACATACTGAAAGACAAGCAGATTTTCTTTAATGAAATGAATGAATTTTAAAGATTAAGCACATGACAGAAAATATGTTTGAATATAAAGAAAATAATGACCATAAATAAATTTTTATGAGGCACATTTTTATCAAAAAGAAAAAGTAAATTACTACGAATAAAATTTAAGAAGTGAATTCTAAAAATAAATTACAAAAGAAGCCAGAATTGTCAAACATTTTCAAATGCAAACATTTGAAAAACCACAATATAAAACTTGTTCTGCTTATGTTAATTGAAATATAGATGATATAAAGATTATGTACATGTACTGATATAACCATATGCAGAGTTTTATATAAATATATGTGTTGAGATATAAATAAGCATAAAATAGATACACAGACACATAAAACGGATAATACATTAAACAGAGATAGGACTCAAGCTTAAAGAATGTAGAGATTGTGTTAAGTTTAACATACAGATAAATAAATAAGCAAGTGAATAAATAGATCTTTCATTCTATCCTTATTGAAGAATATATTTTAGAAAAAAAATAATGATTATATATTAAAGTATATTTCTAACATTTTGGGTTTTTATTATCCAAATAATATTAGTGATATTAATGATAATGATATTAGTGATATTAGTGTTATTAGTGATAATGATAATGTTAACAATGATATATTTTGTCCAGAGGCAGAAAAATGAGTGGTAATAGCAAATTTAAAATGTTCCTAAAGAGATTAATACTCGTGAACAATCTGAAAATTTGAAAAAACTTGAGTAAACCTAATGAAGAAGATAGAACCAATGGAGTTCAAATAAAATTAAATCTTTAGCCTTGACTGTCAACCTTCATTTCTAGTTGTCTTTCTTTCTTTCAGATATTTTAAAATTAATGGATAAAAATTCCTAATTTATTTTTAATAATTTCTACTTATTTTTCTACTTTATTTGTAAAATATACCTGGTAGCTAGCTTTCTACTTGTAGGACTTATTCTCTAAAATCAAAGAAAAGACTCAACTGTACTTTTTATTCCCACATTTACACAGAAAGTGAATTTATCTTGGCTTGCATAGGCACATAATTATAATTCAATTGTTGTTCTCCTCAGTTCAATAAGTTTTTCCTTGCAAAGCATTTAAAAGCTTTTATGAAAGTTCTGGCTTTGTTAAAGCATTTTTATAACTCTCCCTTCCTAGCTATGTTACAAAACATCAGTTTCACAAAGCACACACATATAATCAGTAGTTTAGTAGATACAACTACTAGATCTTAGAGATCGAAAATTCAGATTTTCAATTTTTTTTTTTTGGTTAAAATTGCAGTTTTTCCCAACATGGTATTAATGAGAAATCTGTAACTGTTGTCTAATTTCACTCATTCAAAAATCTTGCATTTTTATTGAATTTATTTTTCAAAGGATAGATTCCAAACTAAAATTTCTTATAAAAGATATTGTTATCTAATATTAGATAACTCTAATATTAAATTGCAAACAAATAGACTTCACAGTTTCCAGAACATTGATATATTATGCATATATATTAAATTTTGTATTTATTGACATTTTATTTTTTCAAAAAGACTGGATGTCACAGCATAAACTGAGTGTGTAATTGATGGTACTAACAATTATTGAAAAGATAATTTTCTTTTAACATCCATTGCCTGAAACATAATTATTAATAATTGCTTATTTACAAATACTACAATGATGTTGAGAAACATAGGAACTAGTAATGTAAAGAACAGGGCCACAAAGCAAAGTGGCCAAGGGTGAAGATCTTGAAACATTAGAGAGCACATATGTCCAAGGCTTTTACAAATGAAAACCATTCTCATGCTGCAACGTGGAAAAAGACTTGAGATATACCATGTTTTAAAATTATTTTGAAGAATATTTTTTTGAAATGAAAGGCATACTTTTTAACTTTTTCTTATTATTCCGTTAATATACATCCATTGTGGAAAATGTAGAAACACAAAAAACTAATACAGTTTCTTAATAATTGAAATTAAAGCAAGAAGCAAACTTATATTATAATACATAAAGCTTCATGGTAATGGAAACAGGATACAAACTTAACATATATTATTAATATGCCAATTAGTATGTAAATTAATATGCCACCATGAAAGTGGAAAGTAAAATTGAATCTTGACAAAAAAAATATCTGAGCATAAAGGAATGATCTCAGTTATTTCTTAACTGAAAGTACTGGGTACAACAATATCTTGGTAGGTTTCCACAGTAATATTTCCATAAAAATGAAAATATTAAAAATCCTGGGAATTGTGATGATCTTGCTTACAGTGAAACCCTTCTGTACAACTGTACCTGACAATGGACTGTTATTAGTCATCATGTATATTATGCAATACATTCATATTATGCATTTTTAAAAATATATAGAAACTTCAAAAAGGTGATTTCTTTGTGTTAAAGTGATGCAAATTTACCCTGATATTTACTCTCAACAGGTGCATAAGTCCATTTTGATAAGAAGAAAGGAATCTGTGCTATGGGTAGCTTCAGGAACAACTGACAAAATAAAGAAGATGAGTATGTTTTATATATGTTCAGTTTTCTTTTTTGAGTTAACAATTCATAGCACTATAAGAAAAACCAATTGCATCTTTTCAGTTCAATTTCCTGTTAACAGCTGTGATATCTACAGAAGCAATGAAATATGGAAAATATTACACTTAGGATGATCATAATTAAAGTTGGTAAAAAGAGAGAAGGAAAAGGACAAAAACAATAATGAAAGAAAACATTAAGTCTGATTACTTAAAATATTTTATGTCATAAGTAAGAAGTTTGGCACAAGGCATTAAATCCAGATATATACTATTTTAAAAGTCATTGATGTTCAAAACACTAGAAAAACTAGGGATAGTAGGAACCACACCTCCACATTGCAAATGCTGTCTATGCTAAACCCAAGGCCAACATCATTCTAAATGGAGAAAAAAATTGAAACATTCCCTCTAAAACCTGGACAAGACAGGGATAACCTCTTTTATCACTTCTATTCAACATAGTCCTTCAAACTCCAGCCAGACCAATTACACAGATAAAAGAAATTAAAGTGATGTGAATAAGAAAATAAGAACTCAAACTATCATTATTTTCTGATGACATGATTATATACTTAGAAGATCCAAAAAATTCTACTAGAAAAATTATAGAAATAATAAATGAATTTAGCAAAGTAGCAGGATATAAAATCAATACCCATAAATCAAATGCATTTCTATATATCAGTGATGAATCCTCTGAAAGAGAAAATATGAGAACTACCTCATTGCAATAGTCTCAATAAAGAAATTAATTAATTAAATATTTGGGAATCAACAAAAGACGTGAAAGTCTTCTACAATGAAATTTACAGAACACTAAAGAAAACATTGATAGAGACTGTAGAAGATGGAAAGATCTTCCTTGCTCTTGGATAGGCAAAATTAATATTGTCAAAATGGTCATACTATCCAAAGTGCTATACAGATACAATATAAGCTCAATTAAAATACCATAATCGTGCATTATAGAAATAGAAAAGCAATCATGAAATTCATTCGGAAAAATAAGAGACTCAGAATAGACAAAGCAACTCTTAGCAAGAAGAGTAAAGCAGGTGGCATCATAATACCAGAACTTAAACAATACTAAAATGCTATAGTAACAAAAATGGCATGGTATTTGCACTAAAATAGATATGTAGACCAATGGTACATAATAGAAGACAAAGAGACAAAACCACATAAATACTATTATCTCATACTAGACAAATGTGCCAAAAACATACATTAAAGAAAATATGCCTCTTCAACAAATGGTAGTGAGAAAACTAGAAATCCATTTGCAGCAAAATGAAAATAAACCCTTATCTCTCACCATGCATAAAACTGAACTCTAAGTGGACCAAAGACGTATGAATTATTCCAGAGACCCTGAGCCTAATAGAGGTAAAAGTAGGCCCAAATCTTCATCACTTCAGATTAGGCCCCAACTTCCTTAACAAGACTCCTAAAGTGCAAGAAATAAAATCAAGAATTAAAAAATGAAATGGACTCAAACTAAAAAACTTCTTATCAACAAAAGAGTGAGGTTAAGAGAAAGCCTATACTGATGGAGCAAATTTTTGCCACACACACATCAGATAGAACATTAATCTCCAGATATGTAAAGAAGCTTAAAAACTTAACACCAAAAACAAATAAACAAACAATCCAATCAATAAATAGGATAAGGAGCTGAACAAACACTTCTCAGAAGGTGTACATTAGATCAATAAATATATGAAAAAATGTTCAACATGTCTAGCAATTAGAGAATTGCAAATTAAAACTACTCTAAGATTTCATCTCATGCTAGTCAGAATGGCAGTTATCAACAATACAGACAACAATAAACGTGGGTGAGGATGTGAGGAAAAAGGCACACTCATCCATTGCTGGAAGGAAAGCAAATTGCTGCAGCCACTATGGAAAACAGTATGGAGATTCCTTAGAAAACTTGGAATAAAACCATCATGTGAGCCATCTATCCCACACTTCAATCTATATCCAAAGGATTTAAAATCAGCATACTATAATAACACAGCCACATTAATGTTTATAGCAGCTCAATTCACAATAACTAAACTGTGGAAGCAACCTAGATGTCCTTCAAGAGATGAATGGATAAAGAAACTGTGGTATACATATACACAATGGAATTTTAAATCCATATTAAAAATAATAAAGTCATGGCATTTGCAAGTAAATAGATGGAGTTGAAGGATATCATGCTAAGCGAATTAAGCCAATCCCCCAAAACGAAAAGCTGAATGTTCTCCCTGATAAGTGGATACTGATCCATAATTTTAGGGGGGAAGGCACTATAGGAAAAATTAAGGAACTTTGGGCAAAGGGAGGGAGTTGTGGGGATGTGGCATAGGATCAGGAAAGATTGTGAAATGTGATGGACATCATTACTCTAGGTACATGTATGAATGTACATATGGTGCTACGCTATATTATGTACAAACAGAGAAATGAAAAGTTGTACTGCAATTGTGTACAATGAATCAAAATGCATTTTGCTGTCATATATACCTAATTAAAATGAATAAATTATTTCAAAATTATTGAGATTAAAGAAAAATGAAAAAAATGTAACTATATTAATGAGAAAAAACAGAAACTAGGGTTGGTATTTAATTCATAGAATACCTTTCCATAGAAATAGACACTAACTCTCAATAACAGAAAAATTAAGGGATGAAAAGGAAACTATTTTGCACAGTAGTAGAAGGTACTCATCTATACAGTCATACAATGGTGGTGATTTTAAACAACGAAGATAAAAATTTAAGGCAAAACATCATTAAAATTTGCAAAGAAAGCTAAACAAATGGATTGAAGTATGCAAGAAAAGAGTTCCAAAATCCTTCTTAGTGATCATCTTGTATTAGCAGCTATTTAACAAAAAATTCAAATGGTAAATCCCTTGAAACCAAGAAAGATAATTTAGAGAAAAGAAAAATATAAACAGATACATTACAACTACAACACAGTTTCTCGACATTATACATATCAAAAACAATGCCTTTGAGTGGGTGGTATTTAGAAAGGAGTGATCTAATAAAATAAACAGAACATTTAATACTGAGTCTAGTGAAACCCTAAGGATCACATCTCAGAAGTGAGTCTAAATTATATAAAAAATAAAGTACATAAGAATGACTACACAAATGCTTAAAAGCAAACCTTCAGACAATCATCCTGTTTAAAAGGAAAAAAAAAAAACATGTCCGGTGTGATGGCACACTCCTGTAATCCCACTGGCTCCGGAAGCTGAGACAGGAGGATGGCAAGTTCAAAATCAGCCTCAGCAATGGCGAGGCACTTAGCAACTGAGTGAGATGCTGTCTCTAAATAAAATACAATATAGGACTGGGGATGTGGCTCAGTGTTTGAGTTCCACTGAGTTCAATCAGTAGTACCTAATAATAATAATAACAACTTTTTTCTTTCCCATATTTTTCATTGATGCATTTTAGTTGTATATAATGGTTGGATTCATTGTTACATATTCATACATGCACACAATACAATAATATAATTTCTTACTACAAAACAAGTTCATGACTATGAAAGAATATAGAAAAATCCTATAATCAGTATTCCAAATTGCTTGGCATCCAATAAAAAAAATAGTAGATATGCAAAAAAAGCAGGTAAATATAAATTACAACCAAGATAAAATCCACTCAGTAAAAGTAGATTAGAAATCCTTTGGATGTAGCAGAAAATGGCATTAAATAGTATTATAAGTGAGTTTGTAAATAAAAGCAAGTATATGGGCTGGGGATGTGGCTCAAGCAGTACTGCACTCCTCTGGCATCCATGGGGAGCAGGGTTCGATCCTAAGCACCACATAAAAATAAAATAAAGATGTTGTGTCTACCAAAACAATATATTAAAAATTCTCTCTCTCTCTCTCTCTCTCTCTCTCTTTCTCTCTCTCTCTCTCTCTCTCTCTCTCTCTCTCTCTCTCTCTCTCTTTAAAGAAAAAAAAAGAAAGAAAAGCAAGAACATAATTAAGAGAGATAGGAAAGAGATTAAAAGATTCAAAGGGAATTTACAGAGATTAACAAAAGAAAAAATACATTGAAATAATTGTATAAATTTTTTAGAATTTTTAATGATTTTTTAGTTGTATATGGATACAATATCTCTATTTTATTCATTTATTTATTTTATGTTGTGCTGAGGATGGAAGCCAGTGCCTCACCCATACTAGGCAAGTGCTCTACTACTGAGCCACAACCTCAGCCCCAAATTATTAGATTTTTTTTAATGATGGACAAATGATTAGTAAACATAGATATATAGCAATTAACTAACTCCTCCACTTTAATAAAAGAACCTAAAATATCTGGACCTGTTAGAAAATATAAAACAGTCAAACATACTTAAAGTTAAAAACAACAACAACAACAAAACACCAAAAGCAACAACAAACCCATATAAAATAGTGTTAAAGAAAACGAGGTCCATTTGTTTCCAAATTAAAAAAAAAAAAGCCAAATTGCACTATGTCAAAATGTTCAATTAACTCAGATCAGAAAAAAGTAATAAAAATTATCAAGAAAATGATAGAGTATATACTTATTGTAAATATAAAATCTTTAAAACAAGTGAAAGCCATATTGCATATAAAGAATCCACAGTATCCTATTAATTTGGGCAAAAATTATACAAGAGTTGACAAAGAAATGTTATTTTAAATTAAAAAAATCAAAAATGTATGGTTACAAACCTAAAAAGGAAAAAAAAAAGCAGTCATGGGAAAGTAAGCATAATGTAAGAAAATTAGTAGCAGATAAATTTTGTTATGAGATTTGCAGTACAGAAAGTGTATGGTGTATAAATGTTTTCAGAAAAGAGACAATGTCAACTGATGGAAATTTATATCTAAATGAGGTATTCCAAGACTGTTAACATTTTTACTCATTTGGTTTATCATTCTATCATTTTCTCCACATCTGTGTCAGAGCTTGTACCTATATGTCTCCATCCATCTTTCTGTCTGTCTACCCACCCCTTCATCTTTTTCAGGATATTTGAAGAATGCTGAAAGTTGTGCCTTTACCTCTAGCTACTAATGTATTATTTACTTAAAACAAAAATCTCTCTTTGTTTGTCACAGTATGATAATCAATTTCAGGAAAATTGATATTATTCTAATAGTATTATCTAAATTTCATACATTTACTAAAATCCTTCAATTTTCTATTAAAGTCATCACAAGGTCATACTTTTTGTTTATTAGTCATGCATCTTCAATCTTCTTTAGTCTGTATGTGTACCTCAGTATTTTCTTTAAAATTATTTTATAACACAGAGACTTTTGAAAATATATTTGTTTTCTCATATTATCTGTTAATTTGGTTTATCTGTTGTAGTCTGATGCTTGATTCTGTCTATACACTTTTGGCATGATACAAAAGCAGAGGTTATCAGCTCTTTGTTGCACATCATAGTAATAGGCAGATAAAGTTGGTTTCTAGTATACAGAAACGTGCACACAAATTGGCATCATAAATTAATGAATTCTTATTTTTAAAATTGGTTATATTTTATTATTATTATGCTATATTTATGTAAATTGAAACAAAGCATACTTCTATTTGGTTACACATATACATTTAAACTAAGAGACAACATAAAATATTCTGCAGAAATCTTGGTGTTTAATATGTATATGAAGATGTTTTCTGTTTGCAGAGGTGTTTTCACCTTTAAACAGAAAATTCGTTCCATAAAATCAAACTAAGCAGTTTATATTGTAGTGATGAAAATTTTGTGCAATTCTATAATAAATGTATTGTTAGGTACTAGTTAAACTTTTAAACAGTATTCCCTCTGGATGTCATTAAGAGATGTGAAGTGCTGATGAGTACTGATGGTGAATTAAAGGAAAGAAAATAAATTGTAGTCCTGCTCAGTTAATAAATGTTATGAGCATTAGTGAAAACTGAGAACATTAATCTGTAGGGGTTCTCACTTTCCTAACTCTATGATTTTCTCTAAAGAAAATACCTTACAATGTGTCCTTTTATTGTCATTTATAACAATCCCAGTTATTCTGAAATTAAGAATCCTCTTTATGTCTAAACTTTTGTAAGAATACCCTCTTATATCTAAACTCTAAATTGGAAAAAAATATTTTGTGAGTTATAAATTAACATTTTTAGAAGTAAGATCATAAAAAGGTGTTACTTAAAAAATATTTCACCAGAAACATGTAAGAAGCTGAGCTGCTATAGTTAAATAAATGACATGTTATATAACATCTAGGTTCTTTTATTGTAATGTTGTTAGTTTCCAAGACATACAATAAAATAAACATTAAAGTAAAACATAATATCATTTCTGAGGATCTTAATATCTATCAATTTATCAATGAGAATTACAAAGAAAAAAATAATACTTTTATCCACTTTGGGACTCCCAAAGATTAGAAAAAATGAGAGTGAAAACAAACAGAACACACAAGAAGTAAAATTTTCATTGGACTAGTGCTGTTCTGTTAATGTTGTCTCTGCCTTTTATCCATATACAATATCTTCTTCTGTACTTCTCCAAAGGCTGTTTGGAATACTGGGAGGAAGCTCCCTAGAGATCTGGCACCAGAATGAAGTTCAGGCTCCATTGGCACCAAGTCTTTCAGCTGGAAAGAGGTATGTCATTGATTTCCTTTAATTCACTGCCACTTTTATAAACCTAAAATCTACATCACTAATAACAGAGATGTAACTTTGAATGTTAAATAACAAGAAGCATTGTAGAGTGTTACATTGTGGGACACCAAAATTTGAAGAAAGTCTAAATTACAGGTATAGTTTTCCAAAAATCAAAAAATCAAGTCTTACAAAATTAAAGTTACTAACAATTCTATTTTTTTTGATCAAACTGCATTTAATAACCTCAGTCATCAGTCCATAGCTCAATTATTATGTGAAGTAAGTTTTCAAATTTTTTTTCTATCTGTGAAAAACTTAACTCTACAGGAAATGACCTTTATTCAAGGATTTGTCATTTTTTTATGATAGTATTTCAAATAGTTTATTTTTATAACCATTTTGATCTTGTTTCATATGTCAATCAGGAAATACATACTCCAGTTTTAACCAGCTCAGATATGTCCAATTTTTCTTCAGATTATTTGAACAAGTATGATTAGGAAATTATTCAGTTCATTTTTTTAATTTTATTTTTTATGTTTTTATTAGTGCATGATATTTATGCATAACATTGGGGTTCATTTTGACATAATCTTGTATGAATGAGATATAATTTGCTCCACTTCACTCCCCAGTGTTTCCTCTGTTCACCCCTTTCTATTTCTACTTAGTTATCCATAAGACATCTCCCAAGGCCAAAATTCCCTGTAAAAGATAATTAGTTTAATCAATAATAAAAATGTATTTATTTCTCACACTTCTCCATAACTCATAGAATTCCCTTCACTTCACAGGTGTCATATTATTAAAGAATTATGTTTAGTTACTTCTCTTTATACATTTCTCATTTTTTAAAAAAAATTATATAACTGAAACATAGTTTAGAGGTTTCAGAAAGGAAGATAGAGACTAGCCCTTCCACTTATTCTAATAATATTTTTAATTAAATTTTTGGTGAAGGCATATACTTTCCCAAGTTACTTTGCAGAAAATACACTTTTATTTTTTTGCTACAATTGAAAAAAAATACTGCAGAATGTCCACTGTTACTTAATCTTAGATTAATTCCAAACTAGATTTAACTGTTTCAGAGCATGACATTTATTCTTGCCTGCATTTCCATGCAAGAAATCCAAGTTCTTTGTCTCCTGTTTAGGAGGAGTTTGAAGTATTATTGATGATAAATAATGAGTTACATGGCTACAACAGAGCATAATGATGTGTAACTTTATGTTTTACATGCTGTTCTCACTTTAGAATTTTCTATTTAAGCAGTATCGTTTTACAATAATTCCCTATTGAATACCTTAAAATATTGTGCTAAACTAATAAGGTAATTATTACATATTGAATATCATAATTGGCTGACCTATCCAATAGGCAACATGTTAAACCTTGTTTTTGCTGTATGGTAAAATGTTTTTATATAATTTACTTATAGATATTTCACTGGATGTTTAGAAGTGTTATTATGGCTCACTTTTCACACATATTTGTAATATTGTATTGTAATATATTGTGTTGACCCATCTTGGCCAAGTTGGATGACCTAGCTAGAGACCAGTCAGTTCCCTTTCTTAAGGTGTCAATCAAATCCATACACCCCCAGACACTCCCCTTATTATGTTCTCATACACTGGGTTATGATATCCCTACCCTACTTGTTCTGGATCAGAGGCCATTCACCTAGGGATAACCCCTATTCCCCAAGCTGCTTAAATTCTTCCACTGTGCCAATCCTAAACATTTTTCCCCTGGTTCTTCTATTCCTTCCATCTGAAGATAATTATGGTGCCTTCCAATAGTTCCTACTATGTGTCTACTGCTGTTAGCAACCCTGGTGCTTCAAGTATTGCATGATGAGCTGCTTTCTCTTCCAGAGAACTATGATCCTATAAAACTATAAATTTCTTGGGCTGGGGATGTGGCTCAAGTGGTAGTGCACTCACCTGGCATGCATGCGGCCCAGGTTCAATCCTCAGCACCACATACAAACAAAGATGTTGTGTTCGCCGAAAACTAAAAAATAAATATTTAAAAAGTTCTCTCTCTCTCAAAAAAAAAAAAAGCTATAAATCTCTCTCTCTCTCTCTCTCTCTCTCTCTCTCTCTCTCTCTCTCTCTCTCTCCTTGCTTCTCCATATCTCACTCAAAGTAAGATGGTTAGGGGGCTGTGGCTCAACAGTGGAATGCTTGCCTGGCATGTGTGTGGCACTGGGTTCAATTGTCAGCACCACATATAAATAAATAAAATAAAAAGTATTGTGTCCACCTATGACTTAAAAAAATTAAAAAGTAAAAATGTAAGATGGTTAAACAGTATTTCAGTGTCCTGGAGTTCAAAACAGCAAATGAGATTATATGCTTATTATTGCCAAGCATGGACCTTAGCCATAAAAAGCTCATAATAAATAAATCATGAAAACTCAAGTCTGTATGAAATAATAGTTAAATAGGAAGATAAGCATCTCAAAAGTAGTATAAGAAGGTGTGTCAAAGGTGTGAAAACCAAATGTGCAAATTATTCAGCAGCGGAGTTGTGGGAGATATATTTTTCTGCCTTATTTTATTCTGAAACTTAAGGAAAGATGGTCAGAGTGGACTAAAAAGTCAACTAGAGAGGATTGTATGTGCAAAAGCAGGGATATCATAAATGCGTATATTTTACTTTAAAAAGCAAGCACAGTTATGCAGAATGAACATAAGTTAAATGAGGGAAGGTTTCAGCTGAAGTAAAGCAAATGCTATAATTTTCAATCCTATTTTCATCCAATGTATTCTTATCCTTTCTTCTTGCTTTTATACTACAAGTATTGATATTATGACAAGCACTCTCATAATTTTTAGCATTTGAACCTGCTTGTAATTTTTACACATTTTAAAAATATTCATAGTGTTATATGTATTAAATTGACTCTTGGTCATATATCTTGCATTTATTTTTACCCATAAATCTTAAAACATTTTATTTGTCTCAATACAAGCTTTCTTTATGTGCAATTCAAATAGATAAATATTTTAAAATTATTTTCTGGAAAACATGTAATAAAACCTAGTTGTTGTCATTAGAGGTAGATGGAATGACATTTATACTTAGAAAAGTCATATTTAAAAACAGTTTTGTTTTAATATTAATTATTAAAACAGCTTATGTTGGTATAAGCTGTCAGGTGGGAATTAACTTTATTTTATAAATCAATTCCCATTGCCTTTTATAAAATATATATATATATATATATACTAATATATATAATTGAAATTTAAACTTAGCAAAAATTAAATATGGAGGTATTTTTGTATACTTCCTAATATTTTTATTGATATCTCTGATGAAGTTGGCATGAATACCCTAGGTATATTTTTTGGTTGCAGTATTTGTATTTTTAAAAGACAAATATTTATAATAAAAATATATTCATTTCCAAGTATATAAATTTCATGCAGAGTTTGCTAAATTAATTAAAAAATCCATTAAAAATATTTTATGGAAAATTTAATGTATGAAATATATGTGTCCATCATATCAGGCTGCATAATATATTCCTCTAAAGAGCAATCTGAGGAAGATACTTGATGTACTAGAAACTTGTGATAATATGATTAACAAAAGTGAGGTTAAGAAAAAAGACTCTCAAAGCATATTTAAAATGAGAAGTAAATGAAGAAAAGCATTCTGCCTACATCTGCAAGTGCACAGTAGTGAGAAATTCTTTCAACAAGGCAGAAAGCAATATGAGAAGGTCTGTTGAAGAATAAGGAAGATTAAATCTGAGACATTAAGAAGGTAACAGCACTGAAGTAGCATGAACTAGAGTTAGAGAGGAGAAACAGAGAGTACAAGTGCAGGGGATTTGTGTTTACCCTTATAGGCCATGCAGGAAGTATGTATTTCTTCCACATTATAGACTTATTAATATTGTGTCAGTACCCATAACAAGAAAGATGAGGATTGTAAGAATAGACTCATCAGATTTGAATTTTTAAATATCACCATTCTGGTTTTTTTAATGTGGACTTGATTCCAGGAGCACAAATAAATCTGGAAAAAAAAAAAAAAAAAAAGCATGTACTCGGTCACTGAAACCATCCAAGTGTTTGAAGAATATGACTGGAGTGAGGGTAGCTGTGTCAAGATATGACAGAGAACCTAGCAATATTTTCAACCACTAGCAAGACAGTGATTGAAATCAGCAGCCAAGCAATTTGAAAGAGACAATAGAAAATGAGAAAAAGAAAAGCTTCCTTAGTGAAAATAAATAGAAATGTTACTGGATTGGAAATCCCAGTGAACAACAGGTATGCCAGGACTCATGACACAAGTAGAAGCATGGAAAATGACCTTACAGTCCTTTTCCAGACTTACTTCTAAAATATTCACTCAAGCTTGAAAGCACCCATTGAGATTTTCATTAAATTTTATGTATTCTCAGAGAGAAAAAAAATGTATTAACATTATTGAACATTCTTTGTCAAGAGCTCATTAAATATCTTAGTTCATGTAGACCTGATTTTATGTCATTTTTCAAATTCTGTTTGTTGATTTAAATACAACTTGCAATTGTGTTCACAATTCTCATTCCAATGTTCATTCTAATATCTAATAGAAAATGAAATGTTAAAACCACCAAATTGATGACTGCTTCTTTAGCTATTGAGCAGAATTCAATAACAGCAATTGCATGACCTGTCAGTGAAAACTGCATACTGCTTGAAGGGATAGATCTATTTATTTGAACCTATAATTAAATCTACTACAGGCTTATGCCAACATATTTACTTCTGACAATTTAACAAGTCAGGGTCATGCATTATTGTACATATTCTTGATCTTTCAAATTTTAGTTTCAATGCACATGTGTTCCAATTTCAGCTTCATCTCCTGTTTATTGTTTCTGTCATCATGAGCAACTATTTATCTTTGTCTCTATTTCCTAATCTGGAAATTTTATATATTAGTTTAGGCCTCAAAGAGTATTTGCATATTTATTTATCTGCTATTAGTAATTAATTAAAACTAATGTAAAAAAACTAATGTAGAAATTCTTCATTTATTCTATAAGAAATATTGGCACACAACATCTTTATAAATGTTACATCATAGTGCTGAGAACTGTGAAGATCAAAGGTATCGTACCACCTCAATCCATCTTTGGAGTGTGTGTGTGTGTGTGTGTGTGTGTGTGTGTGTGTGTGTGTGTTTTCTCTGTGTGTGCATGTGCAACAAAGTGAATAACTTATAGGGATAATTTTTTTTTCTTTATATTCAACTGAGAACTTCAAACAATGCCTGAAGAAAATCACTCTAAGAGAGCAATGATTTCTCAAAGTATTTTGTTTCCCATCAGAAGAAGCAGCAAAGTGAGACCCAAGAAAATATAAGTGATCACTCATCATTTTAAGGGCAAGAGAAAGGCACTATTTTGGAACAATATGTTTCAAAAATTGAATTCGAACTAATAACATAATCTAGTTGTAGGTAAAGAAGAGAAAAATATTGATATGTCAAAATAGAAGAAAGGATAGTGCAACTAACAGTCCAGAAAGCACATATCTATATTTTCCCATTTTCCTTTTAATCTTAAAAATATTACTCAGTCGGGTAGGGATGTAGCTCAGTTGGTAGAGTGCTTGTCTTGCATGCACAAGGTTCTGGGTTCAATCCCCAGCACCACCACCACAAAAAAAAGAATAAATAAATTAATAAACAACCGCCCCCTAATATTTGTGGTTATAATCTTAATTAATTTTGCTCCCTCCATATATTATGTTTTATAGAATACATCCATATTTTTAGAAAGAATGAGATTTCAATTGGAGGATGATGTAAGGAAGTGGGCAAGAGAGTAAAATTTTAAAAATAATAGAAACAAGAACTGATTAAGAGAAATGAAGAAGGAATCATAGCATGCTAACCAGTTTTGCTGCAAATAAATTGGCTACATTAAAATTTATAGAAGTAACATTTTATGTAAAATGATTTTTAGCAAGCATACATTTATAAAATTTTGAAATTGTTCAGTAGAAGTCATATAGCCACTGATCACTATCAATCATGCTAAAAGTTTTCAGTGGAAAATATTCCTTTAAAAAAAACTAATTTCCCATGTGAAGCACAAATAGCTCTTCTTTTCTTCACCTTTACTTAATACAATGGTCAAAAAAATGTATGTACGGAGAAAAAATATAAAACAATATCAGGTATGCTTATTACTTGCATACAGCTAGATGTCTAGATGTTCTTCCAGTACACTACTGTGGTTTCCAGGACATGATAATTGCTTCAGCATTTCTTTTGCCTTAAGTTCCTTAACTATTTTTAGTTTTTATCAAATGTTCTTTTAGATCTACAGAACTTTTCCTGATTTGTTGTTGTTGTTGTTGTTGTTGTTGTTGTTGTTATTGTTGTTGTTGTTTGAAGAATGCACAATTCCAATTTGGACTTCCAGCTTCCTAGCCCTTCTCTCTTCTTCTTTGGTCTTCCATTCATCCTAAACATGGGACTTACTCCACTGTGCTGTCTCCTCCCTCATCTCCATCTTTATTTCCTCATCTTGTTTTTTGTTCTCCATGCTCATTTATATCCCATTAATGTAGGAATTTTTTCTGGAGTATGTATATTAATAATTGTCTTTTGAGTTCTTATCTCAAAACTTTCTTGGATTCTGACTTGATTTAATGACTTAATTATAGCCAGGTGCAAATATGTAATATACTATTTTCTTCTTTTTTATTGTTAGACCTTTTGGGAAAATACTATATAAATTCATTTATTATCATTTACTGGGGGTCCTGTGAGAAGCAATATAAATCTCCCATGTCAGTTGGTTATTGAAGGATATTAACAATAAGCTTCAGGGAGAGAACTTACCTTACTGTTCCCCTACCTGCCCTCCTGCCCACTCTAAATTAACCCCACCAAGAAAATTCCTACCATGACCTGGCCCTGCCCACCAAAAATGCCTGCCAAAAGTAACTAACACCTCTTGTGATCTGGCTCTGCTAAGTCGCTATAAAATCCAGAGCCTCCTGGTGGCCTGCCACCATTTTCCCCCCAATTATGTGCCCCTCTGGTGCTGAATAAAACACTGGTGGTCCATTGAGGTCTGCTGCCATTTTCTTTTTCTTTTTGTCTTCTCTTTAATGTGCTTTTAGTTATGGCTTTTGTACCTCATCAATAACTTTTATTGATATAAACTCTGCTAATTGTTTTGAAAAGAAACAATTGTTCAGTTAAATAAGTATATAAACTCTGCAGTTATAGTTTTGTGTTAATAAAATTTTCTGGATTTTGAAATAATAAGCTATATGAGACTTCCTTTTACTTTTTGACAAATTCTAACAGTTATTTTCACAAAATTGAGAGTCCTGTAATTCAATATAAAATGCTTTGTTTTGCTTTCATTTATTCCAGCTCTATTATTATTCCAGTTCTTATTTAAGTTCAATTTTCTCACCTATATCATTTTCCATCTCTCTAGAGAACTTCTTTAAACACTACTTGTGAGGCATGACAAATTTCCTCAATATCTGTTTGTCTGAGAAAGTCTCTTTTGTTGTTGTTTTATTTGTTTCCTCTTTCCTCTTTGAAGTATAACTTTTCTGGAAACAGAAGTTTGAGTTCAGAGCTTCTTTCAAAACTTAAATGTTTTAAGTCACTTTCTTCTTGCTTTTGTAGTTTCTAAAAAAAATATATATTATAATTCTATCCTTCTTCTTCTGTAAGTGAACTGTTTCCTACCCATTCTTGGCTTTATTCAACTCTTTGTCTTTGGTTTTCATCAATTTGAATACTACTTGCCCAGGTGGTGTTTTTCTTATTTATATATTTTCTTTCTTTTTCTTTTTCATTTTTAAAATTATTCCCATTGCTCAGTGTCCCTGAGATTATTGGGTTTTGGTTTCTAGTCTGGCATTAGTTATGGAGAATCTCTGCCATTATTACTCCAAATACCCTTCTGGTAGTTTTTCTCTTCCTTCTCCTTCTGCCTACTTTTTCCCCTATAGTATTAGGTTACTATTTTCCATTTTACTTTTCATTCTTTTTCCCTTCATACATTTCAGTGTGGGAAGTTTCTATTTCCACAGAACATGTAAACTGTCAAGCTAGTCCAGCAGAACTCTACCAGGTTGTCAATTAAAATTAGGTGTTCCTGCTAGGATTGAAACCTTTCTGCTTGGGGTTTTCTTCTCTTAAGGAGCTGTGATAGTCTATATTCACCTGCATATATCTCTGTAGTTATAGAGGCAGCAATTTGTCCTGTGGCTTCAAGTGCACAGTGACAATAAGAAGAGTTAACTAATTTTCTGTTTGATTACCTTTTTAAAAAATTCTTCTGAGGAAGGTGACAATATCCTAGTTCTTTATGAGTTGGACTATAAACCAGAAACACAGTCAACATAATGTATAAATCCCGTTAGTAATGTCTTTGTTGTCAGTTCAACTCACATTTTTTCAATTGTAGATATTTATGTCACTTTTTAAATGATTCAATGTAAAAAAAAAATCTATATATCATTGTATCCTCTTTTAATCAAATATAAGTACCTAATTGGTCAATTTTGCTACTTTTTTACTAATGTATCCTTCCTCATTGTTTTATTAGTTATTGGAATTAATATATATAATAGTGAGGTTTATTTTAACCTATTCATAAATGCATTCTTAATTATTGCATAGGTTCTGTATCCAGAATAATTTTCTCATTAAATTTGTGTTCAACTATCTATTAGGCAACTTTCTTCTGGACTGCCATTTGCACTACTTACTGAGTCTAAAACAAAGAAGAATAAAATGCAGTTCCTACTTTCAATGTTATGAATCTGTGATCTTAAGTTAGCCAAACACACAAAGTATATACCAATTGGCAAAATGTCAATATATTGATTTCCTGTACCTATTGCAAAAAATTACTATAAACTAAGTGACTTAAAACCAGAGAATTTTATTTTCTCACAACCAGGTAGACCAATAGCTATAAATCAATGTTTTGTTAGGGATATGCACTCAGTCATGGCTGAAGAAAATATTCTTGCTTCTTCCTATTTCTAGAGGCTCTGATTATCCCTGATGCCTGTGTCACTCTAATTTCTCTGAGACACATAACTTGCTTTTTTCTTGATTGTGTTTCTATTCTTTGGTTCAACCTAAAACTCTTCTTTTGCTTTTCTCTCCTGAGAATAAATATGACTGTATTGAGAGCCCACATGGATAACCTAATCCAGCTGAATTATGCCCATCTAGAAATTAACTTTGTCTCATCTTTTAACATGAAATGTAACATTGACGAATTCTGGAAATTATGGCATTATACAAAAGTAAAACAATAGACATTAAAGAGTAAAGAATTCATGAAACCCCTTACTCCTGAAATACATATCTTTAACCTATCAAAGGGAAGCATGGTTAGGGTTCTTATTTTATTTTTTTTTTTAGGATTTATTTAGAGAAAAAGCAATCCACACTGAGTGATTATTCCAGTCTTTCCTAAACATGAAAATACATATTTGATTTAAACATCATAAAACTTTGAGTAGCATATATGATTTTCAAATTAATTTATAACTGAATTCAAATAAACAGATGTATAGGGTTACATTAATATCCCCGATCAAAGGCTCATAAATACTATAGTCAGAACTCTGACCACATTTCTCGAACCAAACCTCACATTTAAGAAAATTAATAATAAATAATAACATAATAAAGACAATCAGTATAAACCAGAATGCTATATTTTTCTCTTATCTTCAGAGTCATGTGATTTACCTTAATAGCTCTTTGTTAACTCAGAATTTAGGGCAGCACTCTCTGGTTGCTAGCTATTATCAGAGTTGCTACTACACTTAACTGATCCCTCAGCAAATGTAGACTTAAATAGCACATGCTCTCTGCCTTAAGCCTTTGGGGCTTGTGTCAAAAACAATCCCTACACAGGCCATAGAGGCTGGGAAATAATGGGAACTCTGAGCCAGGGGTAACAGCAGCAGAGTTGATAAATTGAGAAGCTGTGCTCCCAGGCTCCAGGAGCAGAATCCTCTCTTTCTACTTATTGATAAATTCTTACTGAGGATAAGAAGAGAAAAGGCATTTGGAGGCAGAGCTTGCCATCCATCGATCAGTTCCAGAATGCTTGGAGGTGAGGAAAGTTTGACTGGTACATGAAGGGCAAAGAATCTACATTTCAAAAGCCGAACTTCAGTTGGACTGTTTTGCCTTAAAGCATAAGTGAAGATCAAAGCAGTAAGAGATTTAGTGCCATGAATTTGATAGATCCTTGTGTTTATGAAAAATAAATCATATGATAAACTAATAATAGAAGACAATGGTCCTGAAAACTAAAAGGAAACTGGGATGTTTATCTCCAGTTATAACATTGTTTGAAGAAATTATTTGGGGGTTTTGAATAAGCTTTAGGCTTTGAGATATCAAGCTACAATGCTGATAGATCGACCAGCTATAATTTTCAGTTTATTTATTTATTTTTTTTTCATTTTGTAATGGCATCAGTATCTCCAAGGCTCTGGCTGATAAAATGGATGGAGAAAAAGAACAATAACAAAAAATTATGTCAAAGTAAAAATTTGATCTGAATCCTGTCAACTTATTCAAAATAGAGAAAATTTATTTCATGGTGTAAGGGTTATCAAGAGCAAATCTTGTCTTGATAGTCTTGTTCTTCCCTATTTTGTAGCATTAGGATATAAAATATGTTTTCATAAAAATATGTGGTTAGTCTGAATACATTGTGTTCATAAGATGTCCAGTTTCAAACCTACAGACTCAAGGAGATCTCCTATTCATACTTGGTCTTGCCTCTTCTGGGATCTCAACCCAGGCAGACAGGGCTTGTAAATGGGAAATTTCTTTTTGTCATCTCTATTCACTGCTGAGCCTCATTAGACAAAACAAAGTTCACTGTAGGAGGAACTATTGGGAGCTTGGGAAGTGGTCAATGTAAATTAGTTCAAAAAATGAGACTTCAGTAGTCTCCCAGCAGAGAGGCAGGAAGCCATATAGAGTCATCAATTTGAAAGAGAAGGCCTAGAGCCTGCATGTTCAAAGCTGAGCCTGTGAGTGAGACTTGCTCCCTGTCTTTCTTGCTTTCCTTTCTTTCTCACTCACAGATGTTTACCTGTCTGTGCATGAGCACTGTGCATCCTTTTTGAAGTTTATTTCCATGCAACATCTGTGAAAATTTTTGGCTTTAGGTCTTACTTCAAAGCTTTTGTATTTAATGATAGCACAAACAGATGATTCAACAGTAACAGCATAACCTGCCAGGAAGGCATTTCCATGTGACACACTTTTTGATGTCTAATAGCAGCATAAATTTTCAAAAGGCAAACAAGGTATGTTAGCTGAATGATAGGAAAAAATCAATTTAGTGTGCCAAAGAAATGATGGCAAAATGGTGAAATGAAAATTCTGCTGCTTTCTCTTCTGCAAGGCCCAACTTATATGTTTTTTGTTTTTTTAGCTCTCAGAAATCTTTGTTAAAGCTTTAAGCGCTACTATTTGATTATCTTGATCCTAGAAGTAAATGCATATCTAGATCACAAGTTGACTTTCACACATTGTGTGCTATCAATGTACACAGAATTCATCCAATAGGTTTATGCATTTTATCATGTGAACCTTCACAAAAATATAAGAATACTAGCTTTACCTCCTTTTATATTTAAGGAAGCTAATATTTTAGGAAATTATGTAACTTTTCCCAGGTGACATGCAATAAAAGATGAAGCCAAAATTTAAACCAAGGCAAACTAACCAAAAAACATGGAGGGACTGTGCCACATTGGTCCAAGAACATTCCTGGAGTAACTGTGCTTTTACATGTCTATGTACAGTCACTTAAATGAGATTTTTAGGTCAACAGACATTGTGTATAGGATTTTTTTTTAACTAGTAAAACAATGTTATTTGAAATCCAAATTTACCACTATAGGACCTGGAGGACTTTTATTAATTCTACTCTTTTTTTAAATAGCAACAACAAAAGACCATTTGACTAAAATATCCTAAAAGCAAACTTTTGAGTCCCTCAAATGAATGCTACCAAATGATGTACAAGGAGAGCTTTGGGGGTGTTTCAGCCTATTTGTTAGCTAGTCAATAGTGATATTACTTTGAAAAAGGAGTTGATTACCCTGGATTACCCTGAATATAGAAACATACACTTTGTTAAGTTTTTGCCATTCTCAAGGTCATTTATTACATAAAGTTTGTTTTGACAATAATCACCCAATCTTAGTGGGAAACAAAAAAGTCTACCCTTGTTTCAGTGCATTTTATGATCTCCTAAAGCTCAAGAAAACAAATACAAAAGATGAAAAGATTATCAAATGTTATAGATTCATACACATTTCTTATTTTTGATAGTGGTAGGTACAATAATAAAATCACAATATCAGAGGAATTCATTGCAAATGCTTTTGTGTGTGAGTGTGTGTGTATTTAAGAAGCATTGATATAAATCATGTAACCCCCTTTATGACATGGAGAAAATCTAAACATTTTAATATTAGAAATGGAAAACTGAGAGGAATTGAACTAAAGAAAGGAGTACAATCTTTAAACATAAATATTTTCTTTCTTATACTAGTGAGGAATAGAAGATAGAAATATAAAAACCAATTCATGAGACTCTACTAAAAAGGCTAACTCAAAGACAATGCTTAGTAGCAAGAAATCTGATTTCTCTAGGGGGTTGTCCATATTAACAGATTTTCTCAGTGGATTGGAAGAATTAAGAGCATGTTGTTTTGCAAATATTTCACTCTATAATCACTGTTCTTTATGTCTTAATTAGTAATATATATTAATTGATAATTTATAATTATATTTGAACTAGAGCAACACCAGTACGTATTATATAGAACTTTATGTTCACACTAAGAGAGGGACCACCTATATACTCCTCTTTCATTAGAAAAAAAATCAGTATTACTTAGACATTCATGTGTAAGATTAATATGGATTTTTAAATATTTTCTTAAAAAATAATTCTACAAAAATGTAAAAAACGTAAGATATGAAAGAGGAGCTTGGTCTACAAAACTTCTCATGTAACTAATAGTAATTATTTAAATGCCTATGAGATCTTTATTTTTCAAATTTTTTATGCAAACTAGCATGTTTTGTGCAACCATACCAACCATAATCTCTATTAGGAAGAAGGAAGTTGGATGAACCATTGCAGAGGCTATTTCTTCCCATTAAATAAATCATGTGAATATTAAAAATCTGCTATAGAATCATGGAGATAGATATATATATATATATATATATATATATATATATATATATATATATATAAATATGAATATAGCTACTATATTAGAGGATAACATCCATGTGTTGGAAAATTTAGGCATGCATGCAAACCTGAAAATACATATGAATGCCACATCACATGCATGTGAATTGTCTTTGAACAAGGATGGCACTATTTGTCAGAGCATGTTTTCAATACCCAAGTGGAGGGTCATTTCTCTCCAGTGACAGCAGTGGAAAAAGAGCAAAAAGGCAGCTAGCCAGGGAAATCCCGGCCACTAGTCATTTGGCAATGGAGTCCTATTCAGAGGTTTCACAGAGAAAGATAAATTGATTTCTTGGAAGAAATGAACAGTGAAAGTCAAATAAATTGCTAAAATGTGCTAGAGTTTGTCCTCCAAGAATAGGAAGACCATGTCTTTTTTGTTCTTCAAAGGTGCTTATACTAAAACTTACAAAATCTTTCAAGAAATTCTTATTTACAAATGCTTTTCACAAACATTCTGTAGTAGAATAATGTGGTTAGATATTGAGAGAAACGGCAACAGAATGGCAGAGGAACTATAGATATGGAAATTTAAATCTGAGATGAGCTTTCAAAGGTGGAAAGAAACACATTCACACATGATTTAAAAATTGTCCTTGGACATTTAGTAATAGGTTGTGTTTATTTCTGCATTGAGGGAAAAAAAGATATTGATAATAATTAAAAAGAAAATAGAACTTTTGTATAAAATACAACACTACTTTTTCTGCAAAAATATCATCTTAAAGCTACACATGATTAAGTAAGTTTCACTGGGTATGAGATGACACCAGGATGGAAAATTTTTCAATATCTAAATCAGATATTTACTTTCTATCACTCCTCTGCAATATATTTTAAAAGAGAAATTTTGAGGAGAGCAATAAGGTTAAAGTTGTTATGTTATTGTGCATTACCAAGTAAAATTTCCGTGACAAGTATAAATTTATAAAAACTTAAAACATTTTGTTCTCACATGCTATTTTTTAGAAATTATAGAGAAAACTTTCATCCCATATTCAGGAATGATTAAAACATCCTGGATATACCAAAAAAATTGGTTCAGTTGTGGGATTTACACATAATGTTTGAATATTAATTCCTCAGCAACATGGTATGAATCATCTTACCTATAATTTTGACTCTTTTTCCATTTCATCTTTCTAGATTTTATGGCTAATTCCCTTTGCTTCAGTTAATTTTTGGTAATGCTGAAGTTTAAATAGTAGACGCTTTATGCTTGAACTATAAAATTGTTTTGAATTATATTTTGTTTACTGATATATGTGTTATTATTTTTAGTCACTTGTATTATAAAAATAAATAAAATATTACTTCAATTTAATTGCCTTATGGTCTAATTAGGGAGAATATTGAACTAATTAAATATGCATTAGGGGCTGGGGTTGTGGCTCAGTAATAGGGCGCTTGCCTCCCATGTGTGAGGCATCAGGTTCGATTCTCAGCACCACATTAAAAAAAGTCCATCTACAACTAATAAAAAAAAATTTAAAAAGTCATTAAGGTAAAAATAAATTTTATACATTTTCTGTTGGAAATTATTGATGAGTATTTAATCTAGTAGTATGTTAAATATATCATGAATGATGCATATTATGCATTATATAAGGCAGAATGTAAAACTATTATATGATGTAATTCATTAATATGAATTTTTACTCTTACAAACACACATTTAATAAACTAGATTTTTAGAAGACATAAAGATATATAATTTTAATATTACAAATTAAGATTAGAAATTAAATCTAAGCTGCAAAAGTCATGAGTGTAGCAATTTTTAAAATTTCTCTAGATCCTATAATAAGTACCAAATAGACAAAATAAGTTAGCACAAAAAGGTAATTAATGGGTGACACATTCCACGAAGCCTAAGGAAAATAAAAAGGAGACACTGAGACAAGTTGCAGAGGCAGGGAAGATGGCAGAGAGGCCAAGCTGCCAAGCTTTATTTATATCAATCGCTATTTAGGTCATTGGCATCATTAGTACATATTGTTCATTGTATTACTAGGCAGGATACCGTCTTCGCAACATTATGCAGCTTATGCCTCAGTTACATACGAGGTTACGATGTGAGATGTTAGGAGTTTTGTGTAGCTCTCAAGAAATTCCATTGTATTAAGTTACTGTTATGTGGACAGGTTTAGGCTTAGTGGAACATTGTGGTGTCTAACAAGAGAGTTCCTTTATATTCCCAGGAGCTGTGTGCTTAAGATCAAGTTTGAGGCTGATAAGACTCTAGTGGCATTGCCACAGCAGCTAGACATGGCCCATGTATTAGTTATCTTACACGTTCTTAGGAGAAAATGCAGGGCATTCTAAGGGTGGGAAACAGAGTGCCAGTTACCCCCAAGAGTTTGCTCACCAGTGGAAAGCTCCCCTGTATATTTCCACAGTCAAAATCCTTACACTGAAGCTACATGAGAGGTTCTTAAATCTCACAAGAGCTTCTGAGAGTAGCTGGTGTGGCTAAAGCATTCCGTGACGTCAGATTTGGGCTGCCTGCTACACAGCAGCAGATAAGAAGAGAAACAATAAACAGAAAGGCCTGAGAGATAAGAAGACTCAGGAATGACAGACAAAAACTTGCCCTCCAAGAGGTCTAGAACAATCTGAAATGCCATAATAAGATGTGCAGGCTTCAGATGTTTCTAAAAAAAGACCCAGAGAACACAGTGATCAAAGAGAAGATCAAAATATGACAGCATACATCCCTAGGTTTCAGGGAAAGTAAAACAAATGTGCTTTTTCAGAACGACAAAGACCTACCCTGAAGGAAAACTGTTGGAACATAGTCCAGGCTGAGACTGATAAAATAAAAAACAGTGTGAATCCTGGAGAAATATTGCTTAGATACTAGGGGTTAAAAAATCCGGAGTGCAGAAATCAAAATACAATATTATACAGCATTTAAAGTGAATAATTGCCTTTGTAGGTGAGGTCTATTGCATGTGTTAGGTACAGTTAGAAACACTGATGCCAATGACCTGAATCAATAAATCTGTTAATCAGTCAATCAATTGTCTATGTATTGCTTTCCTGAATCAGATGTCTTAAGGTGAGGAGTATGTAAAGAGACCTATTTTGCATATTGCAGAGAAGGGAACATCATTCCTAAGAAAAAAACCTTCAGCAGCTCTTTATAAAAGAATCTCCTCATCTGATAATATCCTACTGTTTTAGGTTTCTGAAGAGAAAAAAAAAACAGTAGGAGAATAAACATTTGTGATTGGCTCATATGATTATGACAAGTCTCAAGAATTGGCTCAAATGATTATGACATGTCCCAAGACTTGAAGATGGCAAGGTACAAACTCTCAAGAGAACCTATGGTATAATTTGCACACCCAAAATCAGCAGGCTTAAGAACAGTAGATGGTTCAGGTTTTTTTGATAGTGGGAAAGATTTGTACTATCAGTAGCCATGCAGGAGGGGATCCCTGTTACTCTATCTTTGTTCTATTCAGGTCTTCAATTAATTCAATGAGACCCACAATTATGGGCAGCAATCTTCGTTGCTCAGTTACTTGTTCATTATGCTATCAAACATCTTCATAGGTAGGCTCAGCACAAAGTTTGGTCACATGTCTCAGTCAAGTTGATATGTAAATTTAACCCTCACTCCTTTGAAAAGGGATATGATTTCTTTGAAATACAAAGAGGCCAGCCACAGTGCTGCACTCTTGTAATCCAGGCAACTCAGGAGGCTGAGACAGGAGGATTGTGAGTTCAAAGCTAGCCTCAGCAGAGGAGAGGCGCTAAGCAATTCAGTGAGACCCTATCTCTAAATAAAATACAAAATAGAATGGGGATATAGCTCAGTGCTTGTGTGCCTCTGAGTTCAATCCCCAGTACCCAAAACAAAACAAAACAAACAAAAAAAAAAAAAAAAGGAGAACAAAATATCTTTAACAATAGTATCTTTGAAGTTCACATATAGATACTAAAATGAAATTTAGTCAACACAATAACTTACTTTGTGCCACAGTGGCAATAATTATTTATATTAGAAAGGGATTCTTGTTTTTGTATATATAAGAAAACTTTCCTTCCTTTGGTGGCAGAATGCTCTAAACCTGCAGAACTCAGAGTCTCATGATGGAAGTTCAAATTTCCCAACTGAGTCATTGTGAATTGAAGCCATAGGAAGTCATTGGCCATTGAGTGGATAAGATCACAATTGTTTCAACTTCTTGTTTCTCAAACTTATGTATTTTTACCAGTGAGGACATCTAACTGTCCTTTGTTTGTTTGTTTTTTTTGGGGGGGGCAGAGATTGAACTCAGGGGCACTACTTAACCACTGAGCTCAAAATCTAACTATTTTTTTATTTTTATTTATTGAGACAGGGTCTTGCATGTTTCTTAGAGCTTTGCTCAGTTGCTGAGTAGGGCTTTGAGCTCACAATCCTCATGCCTCAGCTTTCCAAGTTGTCAGGTCCTGCAAGACCATTTATTCAGGGATACAAGCACCCTGCTGAGGGGATAAGGAAAAGGAAAATCAGACAGAAAAGTAGACACAAAAGGCCAGGGCTTGGTAGTTCAGCTCACCTCTGGTAGGAGAAGACTGACCATGAGGAAGCTCATGGTTTATTATATAGGTTTAAACATCAGAAGAATTCATTGTGAGAAAGTGTCTTCAAGATAAACAAAACCAAAGCTGAGAGTAAAAGCAGCCCAATAAGAACTATGAGCTTTTGCCATAAATCTCTACCTCTGGTTGGCAGATACTTGAACCCAAGTTTAAGAACTAATAAAATTCCTTGGCAAGCAAGGCAAGTGAGATTGGAAAAGGAACACCATCCATGGATTTCTTAGATGTGTCAGGCTAGAATGAATCTCTGCATCTTTGCTATGCTCACTAGACACAAATTTTGCATAATTACTTTTCAGGAAATTTTAGGTTACGAAGGAGCAGTTTTAGAGTTTTCCGCTTGGCTTTCTCCATCATGGCAGTTATTAATCACAATTAGGAATCCAATTTGAATGTGTGTCAATTTCCAAGTATGTTAATGCCTGTTAAATATTCAGGTTCATTGTTAGTGACCACCAAGGTGGTTCATATAAGCCATTTATTACCTGATATCCTCATACCCTCAACAAGTAAGAAGGCTATGACAATGTTTCCCAATGTGTCCATATATTTTTTAAATCTTCTTTTGTATTCATATGTGGTTCTGAGACTTGAATCCAGTGCCTCATACATGCGAGTCAGGGGCATTATCACTGAGCCACAACCCCAGCCCCAATATCACATAGACCCTGTATCAATAGTGCTAAAAATATGTGAATAAACCTCATTTCCCAATATGCCACCTAACTGAACATATGATTCCCTTTAGATAAAGAATGAAGAAATCATTTATGTATATATATGTTATTGTGCTGAAGGTTTGTTCTGCTTGGAAACTTCTAGATCTTAATACGGGTCAATTCTGGAAACTATGCAAGGGCTTGGAATATTTTTATTAAGATAATCTCCCTCAGATTTGCTGTGCCAAACATTTATTTCTCCTTCCAGTTTAAGCCAAATAGTGCATTTGTCTTGCACCGATCTATTTTGTCCCTTGGGAGACCTATTGACCACTATTGTGAGTCTTTATGAATTGGGTCCATGGGGCTGCAACTCCAACAGTGCTGTGGTTAAATGCTTTCTAGTTGCAGTCATTTAAATGTCACCATCTGGACTGTCATGTTTCAAAATTAATTCATGCCTACTGTTTTCAATTAGTCAAGTTTTGTGAGTCTTTCTACCTCCAGCCTTGAACCTAAAAGATAATCCTAGTTTGGTAAGTGATTCTATTGTCCTCTAATCTATAGGATTTTTCCTTTCTCATTTTTTTACATAATATTTTTCCCATATGGGAGATCATGTATCTTGAAAAATTAACAAATTCTGGACATTGTTAAGGTCTGTAAACCAGTCAGGATGGCGCCTGGCATTTTGCCGGAGGGAGTGGTTTGTGAAATAACAACAACCAGCCATTAAGTGTGGAGATTCCTTATTGGTTGACTGCTGTATCTTGTTTATGTTAATTAAGATAAGCTGTGTGGAATGTATAAATACCCCTCCGGTCCTATAATAAACGGCTTCCACTCCTGCTGTATCAATCTACGCAAGTTGCTCGTCACCCCCCTGTTAGTTTGCTGCAGCCGGACTGCGGCAGGACATGTTTCTGTTTTCACTCCTATAAGTTTTATTTTTAGTATATTTCTTTAAAGTTCTTTATTTATCTTATTGGGATGTGTGTTTGTGTGTGTATGTGAGGGTATTAGAGATTGATCCCAGAAGCATTCTACATTGAATTTTTGGTGATGTTGCTGTCTTTCACATCAGGGCATTCTTGTGGCCTTAAAAAATTGTGTGTCTTCTGGACCGTCAGAGAAAAATTATTATCTTGCTTGTCTTTTGTCTCTACATTTTATATCTACTCTAGCATGCCCACTTCCCTGAACATTTTACTCTATCATCTGATATAACTGAGGCATTTCTCTTTTACTCAGCTTAGACATTGTGCATATCATGGTGCTGGAAGCCATCATATGAGTTTGCAAGATCTCCTTATGTATTAAATCCTTCCTCTTCAGATGATATTATCAGATAAATAAAGCCTCTGCTTTCCAATTTTATGTTCTAGTCTCTTTGATGAAGAATCTTCTAATCCATTGCCACACATGCACCCCAAGCTACTGCTACCATATGTCATTTAGGTTCATAGCTTCTTTAAATTGTAGTTCATTCTTTCTTTATCAAGCCCCGTGGCCCCTGAGATGGTTGATGTTCTCATTTAAGCCTAGATATAGTCCAAGCAGCCAGAAGAGAAATATGGACAGATCTCAAATGGTATTTTACCTTTCAGAATTATTGAGTCAATTATTCTTAATAGAGAGGAACAGGACATTTCGGTAGATTTAGATGTCTCAAAGGAGTTATAGCAATGAAAATCTTGAGGAGCAGCTACCACATTTTTCATATCTGTGTTAGGGTCACAGGTTTTCTGGTGAAACTCTTTCTTTGGTGTTATAAACATACCTTCCCTGAGGGCTTAATCTTCTTTTTAAAGTTAATCACATAGGCTAATAAAGAGCAAGCTTTGTGCTTGACTTTCTCTTCACTGCCAATGCAAGACTTGAGGGGTTTTTTTTGGCCACTAAACCAACGAGTCCCTTTGGCTTTTTTACACTTAATTTTTAGTTGCTTATTATTTTCTTTCTCATCCTATCAACATTATGTAGGAAAATTCTGCACACAAATGTGTACAACGATGGAATGACAGAAGGAAAGAAGGTTATGATGGTCTGTTTGCAACTAAACCAATTCACATGTACATTGTTGGTAACAGTATTTTCTAACTTGTAAAGCTGTTGATTCACTTTTCTTCCTCAAATATCTGCAAAATAAATCCTGTCTACACACACTCATACACGAACACACACACACACACACACACACACACACACACACACTGCATAAGGCTCTATATATTTGTTCCCTGCCTAAATATTAAATTTCTTTTTATTTCTGCTTTTCAGGACATGGTCGGTAATATTTTGCTATGGACATTCACAAAAAGAAAAACCAAGAGAAGATCATCATCAACATTAGCAAATATCAACACAGAGCCAATCATGTTTGATTTCTTCCCATGAGTTTCTTTTATCTGCAAAGAAATATGAATACAAATTCCATACATCATGTATGTCCTGGAAAGAAAAATTGACATTGGGAATGAAAATATAAAAGAACATAAAACAAACCCTTTTTCAGCTTTCACCTACAAATTGAACAATATGTGTTTAATTTAATCAAAAATTAGATTGTGTAGTGGGCTCAAACTCTGTCTCCTTCAAATTCAAATATGGTAATCCTAACACCCAAAGTGATACTAAAAGGAAGTTGACCTTTGAGAGTGGAGCCATCATAAACAGGATTAATGACTTTACACAGGGGGCTTTCACTCTCTACCATATGAGGACACAGGCAGAAGGCAATCAACTATAAACCAAAAAGAAGATGAATCTTAATGAGGAGCTAAATCAACCAATGCTCAATTTTGGATTTCTCAGCCACCAGAACTGTGAGAAATATATATATTTGGGGGTTTTTTAAGCCACCAAACTATGACATTTTTTGTTATAGCAGACTGAATTAATTAATAGTCATTTAATATTTATTCATCTATATTTATTTCCATAATGCCTCCTAATTTATTTCAAAGTTATTTTGTTGAAATCAGGATCCTCAGTAGGGCACAAGATATCACCAGCTTGGTAAATGATTCTAGTGTCCTCTAACTATAGAATTTCCCCTTTCTCATTTTTTCCATAATATTATTCCTATATGGGAGATCATGTTTCTTGAAAAATTAACAAATTCTAGACATGTTTATGTTTGTATTCCTATATATTTTATTTTTAGTGTATTTAAAGTTCTTTATTTACTTTTTGTGTGTGTGTGTGTGTTATTCGAGATTGATCCCAGAAGCATTCTATCACTGAGCTATATCCCTATTATATCCCTAATAGATATATATACACATATATATCTATCTATATCTATAGATAGATATAATAATGAAACAAGATTTTACTACAATGCCTCAGCTGGCTTTGAACTTGAACTTGTGATACTTCTCAGTCTCCTGAGTAGCTAGGATTATAATCTTGCACCACCACACCCAGCTTGTTTCTTTAATTTTTGTTATTCTTCTTAGTTGGTGATTGCAAACTAGGATTTAGATTAGATGACATATTGATTTTTCCATAAGAGTCTTCATAAGTAAAGCACTATAATTTCTATTAATTTAATAAAGTAGAACATAATATCTGGTTGTCTCTAAACTTGTTCTTAAAATCCTCTCAGACATGCTGTATCTTAAAGCATTAAGCTGTGCCATAGCTTACTGTATTTGTAAACTTTTTAACATTTATTTTAAAGAAATAAAACAATTTAAAGGAATACATAAGAATGTTACTACAAAATATTTTGAAATAGGAAATATTAGAAACTTAATATGAAGCCAGCAAACAATGTCTAAATTAATGCATTTACACATAATCAAATATGTTTATAGTTATTAAACAGAAAGCTTTCGAAAAATTTCGATAAAATGAAAACTGGCATGGTAAACAAACCTGTAATCACAGTTACTCTGGAAGCTGAGGCAACAGGATCTCAGGTTCAAAGCCAGCCTCAGCAGGACCCTGTTTCTAATAAAACATAAAAAGTTTGCTGGGAATATGGCTCAGTGGTTCAGTGACCGTGGGATCAATCCCCAGTATAAATAAATAAATAGAAAATGTTCTTAACATAATGATACAAAAACATGTATAGACATATGCTCTTCCCTTTAAAAAACAGATGTCATTTCAAAATCAAAGAGCTAATACGTAATGTGAATAGCCTAATGATTATTTTCTTATTTATTCTAATTCATTATATATGACAGTAGAATGCATTTCAATTCATATTACACATATAGTGCACAATATTTATGTCTCTGTACACAGAGTTACACCATTCCTGCCTTTATAAATGTACTTAGAGAAATGATGTCCATCTCATTTTAATGTCTTTCCTACCCTCATGTCCCCTCCCCTCCCTTCCCACTACCAACTAAGATATATCCCAATCTTGGCCCCCTCCATTCTTTTTGTGTGTGGGTGCGTGTGTGTGTGTGTGTGTGTATGTGTGTGCTTATTATTTTATTCTAATGTGTTATATATGATAGCAGAATGCATTAACAGTTCATATTATACATACAGACCACAATTTTTCATATCTCTGGTTGTACACAAAAATAGACTCACACTATTTGTATCTTCATACATATACTTAAGAGTAATGATGTTCATCTCATTCCACCATCTTTCCTACACCCATACCTTTCCTTTTGCCTCCCTCTCCTTTGCTTCCCCCCTCCAACACCCTTATGAATTAGCATCTTTATATCAGAAAACATATGGAATTTGTTTTTGGGGGGTTGGCAAACTTTACTTAGCATATCTTCTCTAATGTCATCCATTTACCTGCAAATGTCATGATTTTATTCTCTTTCATTGCTGAGTAATATTCCATTGTGTATATATATACCACATTTCTTTTTATCCATTTATCTATTGAAAGGCATCTAAGTTGGTTCCACAATTTAGCTATTATGAATTGTGCTGCTATAAACATTGATGTGGTTGTGTCTCTATAGTATGCTGTTTTTAAGTCCTTTGGGTATAGACCAAGGAGAGGAATAGCTGGGTCAAATGGTGGTTCCATTCCCAGTTTTCCAAGGAATCTCCTTACTGCTTTCCATATTGGCTGCACCAATTGGCAGTCCCACCATTAGTGTATGAGTGTACCTTTTCCCCCACATCCTTGCCAATACTTATTGTTGTTTGTCTTCATATTAGCTGCCATTCTGATAGGAGGGAGATGAAATCTTAGAGTAGTTTGGATTTGCATTTCTCCAATTGCTAGTGAACATTTTTTCATATATTTATTGATTGATTGTATTGATTGTATATCTTCTTCTGAGAAGTTCAGGTCCTTGGCACATTTACTGTTTTTTTTTTTTTTTTTTTTTTAGTGCTTAGCTTTTTGAGTTCTTTATATATCCTAGAGATTAGAGATTAATGCTCTGATATGTGTGTGGTAAAAATTTGTTCTCATTTCGTTGGCTCCCTATTCACTTCACTGATTCTTTCTTTTGCTGAGAAAAAGCTTATCAGTTTGAATATATCCCATTTATTGATTCTTGATATTATTTCCTGCACTATAGGAGTCTTATTAAGGAAGTCAGGGCCTAATCCAACAAGATGGAAATTTGACCCTACTTTTTCTTCTTTAGGTATACCTCCTTTTTCTTCTTCTTTCTCCTTTGGTTTAATTCCTAGATCCTTGATCCTCTTTGAATTGAGTTTTGTGCATGGTGAGAGATAGTAGTTTAATTTTATTTTGCTACATGTGGGTTTCCAGTTTCCTGAGAAATATTTGTTGAAGAGGCTATGCTTTCTCCAGTGTAGATTTCTGGCACATTTGTTGAATATGAGATAACTATAATTATGTGCATTTGTCTTTGTGTGCTCTATTCTGTACCATTGGTCTACCAGTCTATTTTGGTGCCACTACTATGCTGTTTTTGTTACTATTACTCTGTAGTATAGTTTATGTTCTGATATAGTGGTATAGTGATGCTACCTTCTTCACTCTTCTTGCTAAGGATTACTTTGGCTGTTACTTTTTTTTTTTTTATTTTCCCAGATGAATTTCATGACTGCTTATTCTATTTCTACGAGGAATGTCATTGGGATTTTGATTGGAATTGCATTAAATATGTATTGTCCTTTTGGTAGCATGGTCATTTTAACAATATTAATTCTTATCCAAGAACAAGGGGAATCTTTCCATCTTCTAAGGACTTCTTTTAGCATTCTGTAATTTTCATTGTATACGTCTTTCACCTCTTTTGTTAAGTTGATTCCCAGTTTTTTTTTTAATTTATTGTAAATTGGGTAGTTTTCCTATCTTCTGTTTCAGATGATTTGTCACTGATATATAGAAATGCATTTGATTTATAGGTGTTGATTTTATATCCTGCTACTTGTCTGAATCCATTTATTACTTCTAATAGTTTTCTGGTGAAATTTTTTGGGACTTCTAGGTATACAATCTTATTGTGGGCAAATAGTGATAATTTAAGTTCTTCTTTTTTGTATCTATATCCTTTTAATTTTTTCTTGCTGTCTAATTGCTATGACTAGATTTTCAAGAACTATGTTAAATAGAAGTGGTGAAAGAGAGCATGCTTTTCTTGTTCCAGTCTTTATAGAGAATGCTTTGAAGTTTTCCCCCATTTAGAATGATGTTGACTTGGGGCTTAGCATAGATAGCTTTTACAATGTTGAGGTATGCTCCTGTTATCCCTAGTTTTTCTAGTGCTTTGAAAATGAATGGGTGGGGTATTTTGTCAAATGCCTTTTCTTCATCCATTGATATGATCTTGTGATTTATATCTTTAAGTCTGTTGATGTGATGGATTGTTTTTTGATTTCCATGTGTAAGATCAGACTGCATCCCTGGGATGAACGCCTCTTGATCATAGTGCACACTATCTTTTAATTTTTTTTTGTATTCAATTTGCCAGAATTTTATTGAGAATTTTAGCATCTATGTTCACTAGAGATATTGGTCTGAATTTTTCTTTCTTTAATGTGCCTTTGTTTGGTTTTGTAATCAGGGTGACATTGGCCTCATAGAATCAGTTTGGAAGTAGTCCCTTCTTTTTTTATTTCATGAAGTAATTTGAGAAGTATTGGTATTAGTTATTTTTTAAAAGTCTTGTAAAACTCAGTTGTGTATCCATCTGGTCCTGGGCTTTTCTTGATTGGGAGGATTCTGATGGTGTCTTCTATTTCATTGCTCGAAATTGATCTGTTTAACTTGGTTATATCATCTTGGTTCAGTTTGAGCAAATTACATGATTCTAGAAATGTGTCTATGCCTTTGAGATTTTCTTTTCTTTTTTTTTTTTTGGAGTACAAATTTTCATAATCCTTTCTACTTATCTTCTGAATTTCTGTAGTGTCCATCATGATATTTTTTTTTTCAGCATGAATGTTAGTAATTTGAGTTTTCTCTCTCCTTTTCTTTGTTAGGATGGCTAAGGATTTATCATCTTTGTTTATTTTTTAAAAGAAACAACTTTTCATTTTGTCACTTTTTCAATTGTTTCTTTTGTTTCAATTTCATTGATTTCAGCTCTGATTTTAATTAATTCCTGTCTTCTAATGCTTTTGATGTTGATTTGTTTTTCTTTTTCTAGGACTTTGAGATGTAATGTTAGGTCATTTATTTGTTGACTTTCTTCTTTTAAGGAATGAACTCCATGCAATGAACTTCCCTCTTAGTACTGTCTTCATAGTGTCCCAGAGATTTCAATATGTTGTATCAGTGATCTCATTTGCCTCTATGAATTTTTTTATCTCCTTTTTGATGTCTTTTGCAATGCATTGTTTATTAAATGGCACATTACTTAGTCTACAGATTTTGCAGTAGCTTCTGTTTTATTTTATTATTGATTGCTAATTTCATTCAATTATGATTTGATAGAATGCAAAGTAGTATCTCTATCTCTTTATTGTTTTCTAAGAGTTGCTTTGTGGCATAATATATGGTCTGTTTTAGAGAAGGATCCGTGTGTTACAGTGATGAAAGCGTATTCACTTGTTGATGGATGAAATATCCTATATATGTCAGTTAAGATTATGTTATTGATTGTATTATTGAGTTCTATAGTTTATTTAGCTTTTGTTTGGAAGATGTATGGAGTGGTGAGAGTGGTATATGAAAGTCACCCAGAATTATTGTGTAGTGGTCTATTTAACCCTTGAACTTGAGAAGATTTTGCTTGATCCTAGGTACTCCAATTTGGGGGCATATATTTTTATAATTTTTATGTCTTGTTGATGTATGTTTCCCTTAAGCAGTATGAAATGACATTCTTTATCCTTTTTGATTAGCTTTGGCTTGAAGTCTACTTTATTTAAATGAGAATGGAAACCCCTGCTTATGTCCACAGATCATGTGAGTGGTATTTTTTTCCCCAACCTTTCACCTTCAGTCTGTGGGTGTCTTTTCCTGGGTCTATGTTTTTTTTAATCCAATTTGCCCATCTATGTCTTTTGATTGGTGAGTGAAGGCCATTAACATTCAGGGTTATTATTGAGACATGATTTGTATTCCACGTCATTTTTTAATTATTTTGGGTATTTAACTTGACTTGGTATCTCCTTTGATTGGCCTTTGCTTTAGTGTACTTCCTCCCTTTGCAAATTTTCATTGTTGTTTTAATTTCCTCCTCATGGAATACTTTGCCAAGAATGTTCTGTAGTGCAGGTTTTCTTGCTGTGAATTCTTTTAGTTTTTTTTTTTTTTTTGGATCACAGAAGGTTTTTATTTTGTCATCAAATATGAAGGTTAATTTTGCTAGATATAATATTTTTGGTTGGCATCCATTTTCTTAAAGAGCTTGGTGCATTTTGTTCCAGAATCACCTGGCTTTGAGTGTCTTGATTGAAAAATCTGAGATCTAAATTGTCCTTCCCCTATATGTAATCTGATTTATCTCTCTTGTGGCCCTTAAAATTCTATTCTGTTCTGTATGCTAACCATTTTCATTGTAATGTGTCTTGATGTAGATCTGTTGTAATTTTGTACATTTTGTGTCCTGTAATCCTCTTGTACTTGATTTTCCAATTTATTCTTCATGCTTTGAAAATTTTCTTTTCTTTTTTTTTTCTTTTTTGGGGAAAAAAGCAATGTTTATTGACAAAATTCACATTCTGTAAATATGGAAAATTGCTTACAGTAACAACTCTCTCTCTCTCTCTCTCAGGACCAGGATAACATCTCTGCCTTCTTCTCTGGGTTCTCCTTCCTCTATCAACCAGTTAATTCTGTTAATAGGTTTTCTTCCTTCATCCTATATACTTGCCCATAACCCGTTTCAACCCTATTTGTACATTATATTTCTCAATTAACCATCTTGTGAGTTCAATACCTGCTTTCTCAGTCACTGAATGATGCCAATTTCCAACACATGGCTTAAAAACTATTTCTATAAAAGGCACAATTTAGAAAAACTTTGTTAACACAAAGTTATATGGAATCATAGAACCATCAGATGAAATGAAAAGCCAAGAATCTTCTAGCTTTCCTTTTCTGGACTCTCTTGCCTCTAGGCAAAGGAGTAATCTGGTTGATCCAATTTACCTTTGTACAAAAGATTTTATGTGTGAGTCTTAAGTTACTAACCAATGATATTTCAACACCCCCACTTACCGCTAGTTTAATCCCTAGTGGTAAATAATAGATAATTTAGCTATCAGGACCTATTTGCAGAAATTTAGCCAAAGTTGAATGTGACACAGAAAAAGTATACACCATGAGCTTCATAAAATAATTCTATACCTATTAAAGACTATTGGGTATTTTTTTCAATAAAATATGACAAAATAATTGACCCTCCCTTGGTATATTATAGGCATGTATAAATATATAATATATAATGTACAAATATATAACAATGAATCCCATCACATGGGCAATTATAATGTGCCTCATAAAAATATGGGAAAAAGAGAAAAGTAAAATAGAACTCTCATTAAAAAAAAAAAAAAAATTACCGATGGGACATGGTGGCCAATGCCTGTAATCCCAGTGACTTTGGAAGCTAAGGCAGGAGGATCATAAACTTGAGGTGGTCTGATAAAAAGCATTTGAGGATAAACTTCCAAATCTCAGAGAAGTGTAATTATGTCAAGAAAGTATTTAAGAGAACTTGAGAAGATGGCACAATCCCCGAGAAAAGGAGATTCTAGGTTCCATGGAATTAGAACTATTAGGGCAGCTGCATCAAGTAGTTGTAGATAATGTCCTTCAAGTTTGTCCCACTAATTACTGATGTATCACCTGGAGCCCAGAACCCACATAAGTGGCAGGGTAGCAAATGATAATTTATTGTTTTTAGAAAACTAGTAAGCTTCAATTGTTAATACTTGTGTACTCTTGAAATTTAAAGATACTTTTGCAGGATAGGTCTGGGGGATTGCACCTATAATCAAAGTGATTTGGGAGGCTGAGGCATGAGGATCACAAATTTGGGGCCAGTGAGGCCCTAAGCAACTTAGGGAGACCTTTTCTCAAAATAAAAAAATTAAAAAGGGCTAGAGGTATAATTCAGTGGTAAAGTGCTTTGAATTTTTTCTATATTATTTCATTGAAGAGATTGTGCATTCCTTTGGTTTGAATCTCTGAACCTTCCTCTATCCCAATAAATCTTAAATTTGGTCTTTTGATGCTGTCCCATGATTCTTGAATGTTCTGTTCATGGTTCTTACCATATTCACTGTGTAGTCAATTTTATTTTCAAGATTAAATATTTTGTCTTTATTGAGGTCCTGTCTTCCAAGTGATCAAATCATTTGGTGATGTTTTCCATTGAGTTTTTTGTTTAGTTTGTTGTTTCCTTCAATTCACAGATTTCTGTCTTTATTTTTTTTCCCAGAATCTCTATCTCTTTCTTGAAGTAATCTCTTGCTACCTATATTTGCTCTCTTATCTCTTGTTGGAGTGATAGATGTTTGCTCACTGAGCTCATTCTTTAATTCCCAGATCATTTTAATTATGTATATTCTGAACTCCTTCTCTTAATTTCAATCCACTGTGTGGATTCTGTTGTTGTTGTATCTTGATTTGTTTGGGGCAATTTCCTCCCTTGTTTTTTCATGATGTGTTTCTTCCTCTCTTACAGTGTAGATCTGAGGTATTGCAGCTTCTACCCTATTGTCTTATAGTGTCCTTGCAGGTTACCAATACCTCACCTTTAAGGGTGATTTCAATGTTACAGCCCCAATGTAACCAAAATACAGCCATAAATTAATTAGCTTCTACTTTGGCATTTATAGATTTGTAGCTATAAACAGAAATGATGAGTTTGGTTATCTTCTATCATATAGTGAATAGGTTTGCATAGTGGGTTACAGTTTCAATGGCAGATGGCGGGACAGGTGGACAGGCTGTGAAGTTTATCAGGTAGGATGTGAGAATATTGAGGTATTTGATTATATGACTAGTGAAAAGCTATTCAAAAGAAGTTGGCTTTTTGCAGGAGAAACAAGAGAGGCAACCCCATGCAAGGCTCCTGTTACCTCTGCAATAAGATGATGATTGTTAGCACCTCTAATAGACATACCTCTGGTGCATCCAGGCCCACAAGGATCTCAGTGACATTTTACCAGGTCCTGATATATGTCTCTAGATAAAAGTGATGATGTCCCATTTTGGTGGTTGCAGCAGCATCAAACCTGTAGATACCTTGATGTTGGGCTGTGTAGCCACACTTTTTTGAATACAGAACTCTCTTAGTGCAGGTGCTGTTTGCTGCATTTAGGCCTCCCTAATAATTCTTATGTATCCTAAAATTGATGTTATATGAAATATAAGAACCTAAGGCACTATAAATAAACAGATTTACAATTAATTTTTTTGAAATAAACATTTTCTTTTGTCCAGCTCTCAATGGCTTAGTGGTAATAATGTAAAGTAAGTAGAAAGTATATGGATTTTTTTTATAGATTTTTAAAAATCTCACAGTAGAAGAAGAACTTGTTAAAATAAGGGAATGTGTCCAAATTGTGGAGCACAAAAGTAACACTACATGTTCTGTGGATAGTATACTCAATTTCACTGAGCATTTTATTTGCATTTCTCTTGTGAATGACACTCAATAAGATGATACAGAATCCTAAAAAATGTTACGGGAAAAGTAGGTTTTCCCAGGAAAAAGGATAGTACAAAGAACATGCACCCACCAAACCAAACTGTCTGCACAAAGTGGTCTCCAATAGAAGTGATTGCATAGCAACCAACGTGGTCTCCAATAGAGGTGATTGCGTAGCAACCAAGTGAGGCTCACTCAACATCTCTATAGGAATAGTGAATAAGTAAAGAAGAATTCAGAATATATAACACTCTGAATGTCCTTTGAAAAAGTTATAAAGCCATTTATCTAGACCTGGGGGAAAGTCTCTAAGTCTTGTTATCAAATGAAAAGAATCCCAAATAAAACAGAGTAGGAACCCAATGTTTGTATAAAGAATATATATATATGCACACATATGAATGTTAACAGAAGCTGCCTGGGAGAGAGAAAGCATTACATTAGGTGAGATGCAGGAAAATTCTTCCTTTCATTTTTACTCTTTATGTTTCAACGTATTTGACATCATTTCCCAAATTTTAATAATTAAATGTATAAGAAAACAATTCAAGATATTTTACAGTTTTATCTTTATTTTGTTTTGTTGAATAGTAAATGGTTTGAACATTTTAATATATTTGATTTTTTTTATATATTTACCATTCTGAATTGCCTCCTATTGGCATTTGCCCATGGTAAAATTTATCTTCTGCCTGTTTTTTTTTTTTTTGCAATTTTTTTGGTCCTTTTATTGATTGTTTTGCATTGCAAATGTTATTTTACACTGTAAAAATTTGTCTTCACTCTTAAACTTTGGATTTTTAATCAAATCATTCTTTGTGTCTGCATTTATACTGCGCATCAGAGTTTCAATTTTCTTATATTTTATTTCAAAAAATGTGTGCTCTGTACATTAAACCTTTATTCTTTGTGCTATGACCTGAATGTTTGTGTCCCTCCAAAACTCATATCTTGAAGCTTTATCTTCAAAGATGATGGTATTAGAAACTGAGGTCTTCATGAGAAAATCAGGATTAGAGCAGGTCATAAAGGTAAAGCCCTCTGAACAGCATCAATGCTCTTGTCATAGTCTAGAGAAACCTTATTTCTCCCTGCTCTTCACCATGTGAGTCAAATACATGAAAAAAGTTTGCAGTCTGTAAAAGACAAGAGCACCATCAAGAAGCTAACTATGCTGGTACCTGATTTTGGATGCTCATGCTTCAGAACTGTGAGAAATATTTTTTTGTTGTTTATATAAGCCATCAAGTAGACAGTCATTTGTTGTAAGTAAGATGACATCTGAAACTTATTTGAATCTATATTTTAAGATCTATATAAGCAGAACAGTTACTTGCTAATTAAAATGTGTATGTGTTTTTATCATGATCATGTTATGATATCCATGTATTTTTCAAGTCCCAGAACAAAGCATATTGTTTGAGGATTATTACTTACCTTACTAGCAGGAACTGGAAAAGGCATGGATATTTGGTCCTTACTTACTGCCCTCATGAAGATGAGCTTCTGTTCTGGAAAATTTAAACATCAACTTAAAAATCTGTTCCTGAATATCTGTGGCTAATAAAGCTTTTCGTTCCTATTATTTTATTAATTCTCAACTTCATTAGCTTTACACTTGTGCTTTTTCCCCCTAATTCAGTCCACTTTCATCTGATCATTTGGAGAAAGACATTTCTCCCTTTTTTCATCATTTTTATCATAAGAAATGTTTGACCAAGGGGTCATGGTGCTTGCCTAAAATCCCAGGACTGAGGAGGCTGAGGGAGTAGGATCAGAAGTTCAAAGACAGACTCAGCAATTTAACAATGCCCAAAGCAACTTAGCAAGACCATGTCTCAAAATAAAATAAAAGGGGTCATTATGTGGCTCAATGGTTAAGCGCCCTTGTGTTCTATCCCTTATTTAGGAAAAAATAAAAATAAAAAAGATTGTAATTTGCAGATATACCTCTGTGCTGATTTATGAATTTTGCATAATGCCCATGGAATGTTTAACTTATTTTTTCAGATTAACTTTTCATTCAATATTTGCCAGCTCTGTCTTTAGTGACACTATGATTTTTTTTTTATAAATTGAATTTTATTTTATACATTTTCTGCCCATGTTTGTTTTTCCCATCATAACCTAGTATCTGTTCTTTTTTCATGAATTCTGAGTTTATTTCTTTGCCTTCATTTTCTGACAAATTTGCTGCCATCATAAAAATTTTAAACTTGGTAATTTTGCTTTAATCAGGAACATATGTTTTCTTTCCAATATGTAGAATTAAGAGGCAATGATAAAATGCGGTACCTGGGTGAAAAGTGCAGACAGTGGTTTATAGGCTGGGAAGGCCTCAGGAAGGAGGGCTTAGCACACAGGTGAAAGGCAGACACACACCTAGGGCCATTGCTTCTTGATGCTCCATGAGGTGGATGCACACTGCTGAGCACCTTCTTGAAGTCGTACCAGGTAGGGTGAGAGTATACCATCAGATACATACAGCAGGTGTGCAATACTTACCCACAATGGATTTAAGATACATATGAAAAAGTAAATTCATGGTAAATATATAAATATTAATTCTCCTTTCATGTTATTATTTGTGAACAATCTATTTTTCTCTTAATTTCCAACAGAATACCTTTATTTTTGGTTAAGTTAATGAACTGCTAAAACTTTCATAAAAAATTTAAAAACCAAACATAATATAAGGAAGACTGAGCAAATATTTTAAGCTTTGTTTCAAGACAGAAAAATTTTAAGCTGTAGAAATTAGCAAGAGAGTTTGAAGAATTCCAGAGAATGACTATATTTCTTTCAGACTCTTGATTAACTTTCACTTTGGCTTCCTACTTCTTCTTTTTAATTCTTGCTCTCATGTGGAGCACCCATAAAATCACTGATTCATTTTATTCGTGATTCTGATTGTTCCAATATCCTATACTGATTTTAATTTTTTTAAATATTTGTTTAAATCTTTTAGTCAGGTATGATAGCATATACTGGTAATCTCAGGAACTCTGGGAGACTAAGTCAGGAGGCTCACAATATCAGGGCTAGCCTTAGCAATTTAGGAGATCCTGTGGGTCTCAAATCAAAACAAAACAAAAAGTGGGAGACATGAGGGTGTGACTTCTTGGTAGAGTACCCCTGGGTTTAGTGCCCAGTATCTTAAAAAAAATCAAAAACAATTTTCATACATTTTCCCCCATTAAATTAATATTCATCCCCATTTTCTAATAATGACATGGATAACAATGCACCTAAATTCTAATATTTCCAGAATTGAATTAGTGATTAATAAATAGATTACATATGAATGGCAATGCATGTATTGAATGTCCTTGTTAATTTCACATTTGAACTTATTGTTTTAATCCTAATAGAACAGTAAACTCCTTTGTTGTCTATTAAAGTTTAGCTTCTGTATTGGTTTAGATTTTTATTAGCTTTATTAATAACATTTATCTTCAAATATGACAATTTAAACAATTTTCTAATGCTTTGCCAATGTAGCTATCCACATCTTGTTTTATTATAAAATTAAGTTTTTAAATGTTATCTGCAATGCCTAAGGAAAAATTTAAAGCATGTTTATATTGATTGAATTAGTGTATTTTATTATATTAGAAATTAACCTTTGCCAGAGGCAGTATATAATTATATAATTATATGGGGCATAGTATAATCTCCATTTTCTAGGAAAACTAGTTTTTTGTTGTTTGTTTTTTTCTAGGCTGGAGAATCGCAAATTGACCTCCATAATGAGGGTAAGTCTCATTAAAACAACAACAGTTTTCTCCTTTCAGTTATTTTTTCTCTATATTTTGGGAATTTTTCAGATATTCAAACTTACTGAAAAAACTGCTTAATATGTGAAAAGTAAACACAGTTGATTTTTTTAAACTTTTCATTATTATTTCATATTATATTATAGGCCTCTTTCATCAAGTAATCAGAATTCTTCAAAAACAGGGTTTTGATTTTGGGTTTTCTAGATATAGTCCAAATACTTGATATCAATAACCATCAGGGAAATGCAACTCAAAACCCCGTGAGATACCACCTCACCAAGTTAGAAAGGCTATTATAAAAAAGGAAGGAAGGAAGGGAGGAAGATAACAAATTCTGGCAAGGGTGTGGATAAAGGAAGCTCTTATTCACTGCTAGTGGGAATGTGAATTTGAAAAGCCATTATGATGTACAGTGTGTCAGTTCCTCAAAAAACTCAAAGTATATTCATCATGTTATCTATTCATCCTTTCTTTGGGCACATATCCAAAGGAAACAAAATTGTCAGACCAATTAAACCTACCTGCTTCCCCAGGTTTAGTGCAATACTAATCACAGTAGCTAAGATGTGGAATCAGTCTAGGTGCTCATCAACAGATAATTAGATAAAGAAAATGTGGTATGCATGCACAATAGGATATTCAGCTTTTAAGAAAATGGAAATCTTGTCATTTGCAGCAAAATGAATGAAGCTGGGTATCAATGTTAAGCAAAATATCTAACACATAAAGACAAATACATGTTTTCTCTCTTATGTGGAAGCTAAAATACAACTAAAAATAGAAATACTTATGATGAGGAATTAGGAAATGTTGGTGGAGTAGTTGGAGTTGATTTGTGCATACCAATTATAAGTATGAAATCCCATTCATATGTTTAATTAATATGTTAATAAAAATTGTTGATGTAAATCTTTAACCTTCCCAGGCACCTGAAATGACATTTTGAAATATATGTAAAGGAAAATTAACTGCATAGAAACAAACACAATATCTTATATTCCATTACTTTTCTCAAAGGAAATTGCCCAAACTAACTGACTTTAGGTAAGGATAATAGTGGCACCCACCAGCAATTTGACATGCTTAAATGATGGCAGTAGAAGGACCATTGAGAAACTCTTGGAAATTTATAATCTAGGTGCCTATACTCCGTTAAAGAAACATTAAGGAATTGTAAAAGAAAAAACTACAAATCTACAACTCTAAAGAGGAATATTTATAGGAAAATCTGTAATTGTTAATACTATGTGTTCACTTCACTAGGCTAAGATACCCACTTGCTTGATCAAACACCAGTCAAGATACTGCTGTGAAGATATGCTTTATCTTTAACATTTAATCTGCAGACTTTGAACAAAGCAAATTACCCTCCATGATGAGGTGGGTCTCATCAATTAACGAAAACCTTAAGGGCTAAGACTCTTAAGACTGAAGTTTGCAAAGACAATGAATTTCTTCCTCCAGACTGCAATATAGAAGTTATGCCTGGTTTTCCAGTTTGGGATTCAAAACTGAAACATCAACTCTTGCTCAAATTTCCAGACTGCTGGTTTGCTCTGCATATTTTAAACTTCCCATTCCACACAAATACATAATCAATTCCTTAAATAAATATCCTACATAAGTTCCTTTAAAAAGCAGTCTTTTCTGAGTCAGGAGGATCACAAGTTCAAAGCCAGCCTCAGTAAAAGTGAGGCACTAAGAAACTCAGTGAGATCCTATCTATAAATAAAATACAAAATAAGGCTGGGGATGTGGCTCAGAGGTCAAATTACTCTGAGTTCAATCCCTGATTGTCCCCCTTCTAAAAAATAAATTTAAAAAAATCAGTCTCTTCACCCCCAAACAAAAACACCACAAAATGCAACACAAAACAAAGACACTGGAAGAAACTATATCTTCTGACAACTACAGTTACATCAGATGTTAACTGCTAGCTCTTAGCCAGATAAACAAAAAATTCATAACATAGGTCTATTTGTCTTAAATTCTATGCCTGGTACAATATGTCTACTATTTAACAAAAATTATATGGTACACTAAAAGTGTAAGGGGGGTCCGGCGGAGCGTTGGAGGGAGAGACCACACAAGAGACTTACTCCATGCAATTGGCAAAAGGGGATTTATTGGGGATCCATTCCAGCTCGCTGGGGCTCCGTGCTTACTCAAGAAGGGAGAGCAGCCCAGAGCCCCAAGCAGAGGTTCAAACAGAGCTTAAGAACACTTTTTGGGGAGGGCAGGAGGCTTTGCATACATCAGAACAAATCATCATGAGGCGCGGGGAAATTAAACAACAACTCTGAGACGTGATTGGCACATTCATTGGTGGGAACAGATCGGGCGGGGGTGATTGGTCATTCGTAAGCGGGTTACACATTCAAACTGATTGGTCCAGGCCCTGTGACAACTGCACAGGGCCCTAGGCTAAATGGCCAATAGGGTGTTGTCTTAACTATCTCAGGAATCTGGGTGTAACAGAGGAACTTAATAATACCTAATCTTTTACATTCAAGCTTTCCAGCTTAGAAACTTTACCCTTTCAAAAGGAAAAAGAAAACGTATTCTAATGAGACCAAGTAGGCAATTGGGCAATAGTAATAAACTCAAATATAATGGTGTTTTGGAATTTTCCAACCTGACATTTGAAATAATTGTTATTAATATATGGAGAGATCTAGGGAGAAAACTTCCTAATTGGGAAAGTGGAATACAAATGGACAATGTAAACAGAAAGATGGCAACTATAACAAAGAATTTGTAAAAACTGCAGAACCAGGGGCTGGGGCTGTGGCTGTGACTCAGCAGTGGAGCACTTGCCTAGCATGTGCGGGGTCCTGGGTTTGATCCTTAGCACCACATGAAGTAAAATAAAGACATTACGTCCACCATAACTAAAAAGTAAATATATTTTAAAAAACTGCAAAACCAAAAACACTGTCAGGTGTTGTTACCGCTGTTGACCGGTGATGAGAGTTCTTGCTTCCCCAATTTTGAAGAATAACACCAGAGAAGCACGCCCAGGCAAGGTCAGAGTAGAGATTAGAAGTTTATTAAAGGACAGCAGAAAAGACTTCTCCCGGAGGAAGAAGGGGACCCAAGAGGTGGAATCCGTGGAAGTGCGGTTGTCTCCCCTTTTTATAGTTCTTTCAGTGATGGAATGTAGGTTGGAAGGCCTGAGGGGTGGGACACAGGTGGGCCAAAGAAGTAATCTGGGCAGGAAGGACTTCTGAGTCAGCATCTTCAAGTTTGCTGGGGGCTGTTCATTAACACTTCTTTGAGGTGGACTTTGGCCTAGGGCCTTTTCGGACTTCATTAACATTCCATGAGTTGTCCCACATTTCCCAGAATCATTCTCAGCATGGCCTCCATTTTAGATTTCACTGGGTATTAGACCCGATTTATCTAACTACACTGAATACCTAATTTTAAATCTGGCTTCAGTGTTGTTGGACACACCTGCAATCCCAGCGGTTTGGGAGGCTGAGGCCTGAGGATGGTGAGTTCAAAGCCAGTCTTAGCAATTTAGAAAGGCCCTCAGCAACTTAGTGAAACCCTGCCTCAAAATAAAATATTAAAAAAGAACTGGGAATGTGTTCAGTGGTTAAGCACTCCTGGGTTCAATTCTGGTACACACAAAACAAAACAACAAGAAAAACTACCCCCCCAAAAACAAACAAACAAACAAACAAAAAAACACTGTCACATAAACAGAGAATGCCTTCCACAGGCTTATAAGTAGGCAGAATAGAGCTAAGGAAATAATCATTGAGTTTGAAAATACATATGCAGAAACCTTCTTAAGTGAAATTTGATAGACCCAACCTGATCTTTTATTAAAATTGGGAGCCATCTTGCCACAAAGCCATGAAAAGCTAATTTCGGCTTTACTATAAATTACTGCAAATTCTGAACCTGCTTGGAATGCCTGCCTGTGCCTTAAACTCACCCATGCCTGGCTCTCTGACCAGATAGCAGCCCTCTCTGAAACTTCAGTGACACCTCATCAATCTTGGCCTTCCCTGGCCATATACTGACCCTCTCTGAGGCTCTAATGGTCTTCATAAATTCTGATGTTGGGGCCAGCAAAAAAACAAAATATAAACTACCATTAGTGTGTTGCTTGTCAGAGTTCTGTTATCTGTAACACCCCTTTTGTGTAACTTTCTGGGCTATAAAGCTGGGCTGTAGGAAAGGTGGGGCTGCTGTTTTGTTCCTTTTGGGAGGGAAAGGCAGCCTGCCGATCAAAATAATAAGCTTGCTTTAATTTGATTTTAATTGGAGTCAGTGGTCTTTTCTTGCATCCTGGTCTAACAAAATTCACAAAAGAAGACAATGGAAAAAGGATGAGCAAAATACCTAAGAATATGGGGCAATCATAGAAGGGTATACTATATAGGTATTGGGAATAAAAGAGAAAAAAATAACATAAATAATATTTTATAATAATTTAGTTTTAAAAATACTGAAACAAAAAAAGAAGGTGGATTCGGATCAATTGTAAATGTATGTTGCAAAATTTAGGGCAAATGTTACATAAATTTTAAAAGGAAGTACATCACTGATCTGGTAAGAGATGAAATGAAACAGAGACAAAAAAAAAACATTCTCAGTTTTACATCAAAAGAGACAAAAGGAGTAGAGCATTTAAAATATTTTACTTTTTTTTACAGGTACAAATTCTTTTATTACATTGGAAATTTTATCTAATATTACCTAATGCCACATTGGTTGAAGATTGGTAAACATTTCTATAAGTTGCTTTACTAGCATTAATTTTAATGCAATTTGCTCCAATGAGTACATTATTTTGTAAATGCCATACAAATTTTCAACAATTCCACAGTGAATTCACATTTTTATTCAATATATTATTGTTATCCTTGTCCTCCACTAAAAAAGAAGTACAATGGGAAGAAAGCACAAGATAAAGAGGAGATATTATGGCTTCATAGGACAGAAATAGGAGATATCAATTTAACTATATAAAAGATTTTAAGTATGAATGGACAAAAGCCAACTTTAAAACAAAACGATAGGGAGACAATAAAAAAAAACTGAAAACTGACTATATTTTGTCTATAATAAGCCAACTTTAAACAGAAAAACATACAAATTAAAATGTTTACAATCAAAATTAAAGGGAGAAAGAAAAATATATCATGCTAAATCAAATGAAGAGATAACTTAATATACGGAGAGCTCTAGGGGGAAAACTGGAAAACTGGGCATGGATGATTGCCAGAGACAATGATGGGCACTATATAATGGTGATGAATTAATTAGAATATTCACAGAATACATAAGAATACTTGTTAGACCACGACGCAAGAAAAGACCACTGACTCCAATTAAAATCAAATTAAAGCAAGCTTATTATTTCGACCAGCTGGGCTGCCTTTCCCTCCCAAAACGGTGGGAACAAGACAGCCCCGAGGCTTCTTTGTGGCCCAGTTTTATAGCCCAAAAAGTTACACAAGGGGGGGGGGGGTTACAGATAACAACACTCTGAGGAGCATAACACAAGTTTACATTTTTGCTGGCCCCGGCATCAGAATTTATGGAGATCTTAGAGACTCAGAGAGGGTCGTTATCCGGCCAGGGAAGGCCAGAATTTATGAGGCGTCACTAAGGTTTAGGAAAGGGTTGTTATCTGGTCAGGGAAAACCGGACCTGGGTGAGTTCAGGGCACGGGCAGGCATTCCAATCAGTTTTACAACATCAACTAATGGCCAGGCCATACAGACATCCTGATATTTTTACAGAAAACAGAAATGAATCCTTCATAACTTGTGACAAGCTGGCTTCTGATCTAATGAGATAACTAGGCTAGGTATATCAATACTGTGTGTATATTTATCAAACATCATGTACAAAAAATTGTGAGATTAAACTGATAGAACTTTAAGGAGGAGCTGGAGATGCAGCTTAGTGATACAGCACTTGCCTATCATGTCCAAAACAGTGGGTTCTATGCTGGAACCGTAAATTAGGGGGGAAAAAATGAAAACCAAATAAATAATAAATGCAAAAAGAAATAACACAAATTCTCTATTATCATTGGAATTTTCTACGAACCTCTATACGTAATTGATAGATCCAGACAACAGAAAATTAAATTACAAATCCTTTGGATCTAATTGGCTTTTATGGAGTAATTTGTACAAGAATAGGAGAATAAGATTCTTCTCAAGCTCAAATAGAAAATTCACTATTATGGACTCTATTTAATAAAACATACCTTAAAGCATATAAAGAACTGAAATCATCCAGGTATACTTTAAGAATGAAATGAGGGACTGGTGATGCAGCTCAGTAGTACAGCACTTTCCTACCATGTCTAAAGTTCAATCCCTAGAACCACCAATAACAAACAAACAGAGAACACAATAAAATTAACTAGAAATAAATTACAGAAAAATCACAAAGTATTTGGATATTAAATAACATAGTTGTAAAAAACTCATAGATCAGAAAATAAATGAAAAGTATTTTTTCACAAAATTAACTGAATGAAAATGAAAATGTACCTGTCAAAATGCGTGAGATGCAGTGAAAATAATGGTTAGAGGCTCTTGTATACATAATTGTCATTTACGGAATGCTTTTCCAATATCAGAATATATAGCATTATATGCATACACAATAAAAGATCTCAAATCAAATACTTAAGCTTTCATTTCAATGTACCCGAGAAAGGAGAGTGATATAAACCCAAATACAGAAGAACAGAAGTAATAAAATTTAAAGCATAAACCACTAAAGTTTAAAATAAAAAAAAAAATAATGAAGAAAATCAGTAAAATCAAAAGACAGGTCATTGACATGAATAAAAATAATCAATAAGTTTCAGCCAAATAAAGAATAAAAATAAAAAAAAACACAAGTTTTATATATCAGAAATAAAATTGGGACTATGACTAACAACCCCCTTGACTTCAAAAGGATAATAAAGAATATTTGTGATGAAATGAACAGACACATGTAAGAACATAACAAACCAAAGATCACACAATAGAATAAATATGAAAAATCCCACACTGAAGCAATAATTGACTTTCCAGAGGAGAAAACACCACCATACCTACATTTTTCCATGGGTCAACTCTATTAATGATTTAAATATTAAGTCCCAATTAATATTATATCCCAATTTTTAAAAATTTCTTCTAGAAAATAGAAAGAAAAGGAATAGTTCCTAACTCAGTCAATGAGGTAATATTACCCCAAAACCAAAACAAGAAAAACATGTTATGGGAAAAGAAAACTATAGAACAGTCTCTCAAATGTAAATATAAAAATCTTAAACAAAATTATGACTCATCAAATACTGTTAGAGTCTGTAAACAAGTCAAGATGGCACCTGGCATTTTGCAGAGGGAGTGGTTTGTGAAGTAATGCCTGCCAGCCATTAAGTATGGAGATTCCTTATTGGTTGACTGCTGTATCTAGTTTATGCTAATTAAGATAAGCTGTGTGGAATGTATATATACCCCGCCTGTCTACAATAAATGGCTCCCACTCCTGCTGTATCAATGTACACAAGTTGTTGGTCACCCCAGGTTATTTTGCTGCAGCCAGACTGCGGCAAAATACAATAGTGTATTTAAAGAATTGTACAACACGACCAAGTAAGATCTATCCTAGGTATTCAATTCTGGATCAACATTCAAAAATAAATGTAATACATGAAGTCCAAAGAAGAAAAATCATATGTTAACATCAGTTCTCCCAAACAGGGACCTGAAAAAATAGACCATCCATTCATCATAGAAACTATCTTCAAATTAACCATGAAAGATATTTTCACAGCTCCATATATCATATATATAAGGAGAAAAACAGTTAACATCATAGTTTATGGGGAGAAAATAGGTGTTTTTCAGGATTGAGGCAAGAATGTTTCTTCCTCTGCTCTTATTCAATATTTACTGGATATTGAAACTAGTGTGAAAAAGACAAGAAAATGAAAAAAAAAGGTACACAGATGAAGGAAAAAATTGTTTGTGTTCATAGATATGATTGTTTATGTGGACAATCTAAAATAATTGACAACAGCAACTCCTAGAACTAAAAAAATATTATAGCACACCTAGAGGATATCAGATTAATACCCCAAAGTCAATTACAATGAACATTTGGAATTTGAAATTTAAAAATACAATACCATTTTCATGAGCTTTAAATTAAAAATAAATTATGCATGAGTAAATAAAACAAAACATGAAAATCTATGTAAGAAAAACTGCAATGCTGATAAAAAGAATTTAAATATGTAAATAAATGGAAAGTTATACTCTGTTTACAGAGTGAAAACCCAACACTGTCAAAATATCACTTTCTCTGAAACTGATCAATAGATTCAAGGCAATCTTAATCAAAATATTAACTAGTTATTTTGTGGATATTAAAAAAAAAAAAAAACTTTTCCTAAAGTGGATGTGGAAAAGAAATGACCCAGAACAGTGACATGATACTGACACATAAATACCAGAGTGAATTCCATCATCATATACATCCACAAGAATGGGGTCTTAACTAGAAAAAGATTTATTCCATGGTTGCATAGTTATATTAAAATGAATTCTATTGTCATGTATAACTAAAAAAAAATTAAAAATTGGCACCACCCAACTCAAAGCCATTATAAAGTTACAACCAGAAATATGAAAAATTGTGCTCTACAGATATAATAAGAATTGTAATAAATTCTGTGTCATATATAAATAAAAAATATAATATAATATAAGTTAAAAAATTACAATAATGAAGACCCTGTGGTATGAGTAAAAATAAATGAATTAATAAATAAACAAACAAACAGATGAATGAAACAGAACAAGTAGCCCAAATGTAGACCCATACTTATATAGTGAACCGCTCTTTCACAAAGGAGCAAAAGAAATTTTATTCAAGAAACAGTGCCAAAAGAACTGTATATCCACATGTAAAACAGTTAATATAGATGGTGACTTTATAACTTCCACAAAATTTTATTCAAAATGGTTTATAGAATGAAATGTAAAACACAAAACTGTAAAACTTATAAAACATGACATATGAAAAAAATGACCTTGTTTTGTGTCATGACTCCTTGGATACTGTGTAAGTATATGATCCATGAAAGTAAAATTACACTTAGGATTTCACTAAAATTAAAAATCTCTACTTGTGAAATACACTAAGAGAATGAAAAGGCAAAACATGAACTTGGGAAAAATCTTTGCAAAATACACATTTGATAATTTTATTCCATTACAGAATATGTGAGCAGTTCACAAAACTCAATAATAAGAGAAAAACCCAAAATTTTAAAATACAGAAATGCTTGGGATGTGACTCAGTGGTAGAGTGCTTGCCTAGACATGTGCAGGACCCTAGGTGCAATGCCCAGTCCTGAAATAAGAAAAAATAAAAAAGGAAAAGAAAGAAAAAAAATGTAAGGGCAGTAATTATGGGAATAAAAACTTACCAAAGAAGATGCATAGAAAGAGAATGGCATATGAAAAATTTTAATCATATGTTATTAGCAAACTGGAAATTAAAAGTTGTGGTACAACTACAGATCTATTGAAATGGCTAAAATCCCAAGAAACTGACATTACCAATGTTGGCAAAGATGTGAAACAACTGTAACTCTGTTTTGCTCTTGGGAATGCATATTAAACAGGCACTTGGGAAGATTCTAACCTTCTCCTACAAAACTTCACATTATTTACTGATATGATTCAGCAACCATATGCTTAAAAAGCACACACATGAGTTGTAAACAAATGTACTGACAAAAATGTGCTCACAAAATGTTTACAGCAAACTTATTCTTAAATTCTACCAGGTGGAATCAGCCAAATTTTTTTTTCTGTTAACTGGTGAACAAATTGTGGTACATCCATGCAGTTAAATATTATTCAGTGACAAAAGCAAATACACACTCAAGCCATGAAAAGACATAGAAGAAATGGAAATGCATATTTCTGGGTGAGAGAAGCCAGAGGTGACTTATTGAATGATTCAAACCATATGAATGATACAAAACTCAGACAAACAAAAACCACCCAGATTGGATAGTTGGAGCAATAAAACCTTTCTTTTTGATAAGGTCATGGTAGATATATAATATTTTATATTGCTTAAAATCCATAAAATGTAAAACCCAAAGAATAATGCTCTAACTAATTTATTTTAATTATTAAAAATGTATTAATGCTGGTTCATCAATTGTAAGAAATGTACAGTACTGCTGCAGGTCAACAAGGAAATTGTGAGAGTTTATATACTCAAATTCTCTAAGTCTAAAACTGCTTTAACAAGTAAAGTGTATTATTGTGTTTAAAATTCACGAGGAAATATTATGAGCATGATATGCCATCAAATTAGAGACCTGTATGAAATTGGCAAATTCCTAGAAAAATGATCTGATGAAAGAAATTAAAAACAGAAAAAGTTAAATATGCCTAAATCAAGTTACAAGATGGTATCTGTGATCAAAATTTAACACAGAAAAAACTAGATCTAGAAGGATTTACAAGTAATTCTACCAAATATCTAAAAAGAAATAAGATCAAATCCATGACAAGGTTTTTCATGTTATAGAATTATAATGAACACTTCTCAGCCCATTTTATGAGAACAGCATTAACCTGATGCCAAAATCAGGAAAATGCACCACAAGTAAACTTTGAAATATATGCACACACACACACACAAAAAAAAAAAAAAAAAAAAAGAAAACACTTAACAAAATACTAGCAAAATTCACCTAGTAACATATAAAAGGACAGTACGCTAGGAGCAAGAATGCAAGTTTACTTTAACATATATGAAACAATATAATTATATTAATAAAAGACAAAAATATTTAGGTTTAAAAAGACAAAGAGAACACATTTGACAACAAATTAAAAATAAAATTATAAACTACAAATGGATGTGAACTAGACCATAATGATAAAGGCGTGTGTATTAAAAACTCAGAGGTAACATTATATTTCATTTTTAAATACTTAATGCTTTGTACCCCTAAGATCAGAAACAAAGCAAAATGCTCACTCTCATCAATTCTATTTAATATCATATTGGAATTTCTAGCAAGGAAAATAGACAAATATATAAAAAACATTAAAAAAAAAAACCCTGCCTCTATTTTTCTTTTCTTTCTTTGGTGGTGCTGAGGATTGAACCCAGGGCCTTATGCTTGTGAGGCAAGCACTCTACCAACTGAGCTATATCCCTAGGCCCTGCCACTTTTTTAGAGATATGATCACACACACACAAACACACACACACACACACACACACACAAAATAAAAATAAAACAAAAAAAAAACTAAGAATAAAAAAGAGCTATGCAATCTTATAAAACATCCAAAATTGTAAATAAAATATATCTTTTTTTTTTTACCCCTAAGCATTGGAAATTAATGAAATGAAATTAATGGAACAGTTCCATTTGCAACATAATAAAAGTTAAATAATTAGTATAAGTTTTATAAGAGTAAAAGACTTGTACACTGAAAACCATAAAAAATAATTATTTTAAAATCTTAAAACTAAAGAAATACATGAAATAATATAAATTTTTAATGCTTTAGAAGACTTTACATTCATACTATAAATTGATACACCAAACTCCTCTGAAGATTAAAAGGTATTCCAAACAAAGGTATTAGTGAATTCTCTGCAATAATTTACAAGTTGATGTTAAAACTTATATTGCAATGTAAGATATATTCACAATATCAAAAATAATCCAAAAAGAATTTTTATGGATTGTATTTATCAGTTCAAAACTGAATACACCATTGAAATATCCAGAAGTATGAGATACTGGCACAAGAACAGACATAAAAGAAAATGGAGTAGAACTGAGAATCAATCATGGTTCATTTTATATGTCAACTTGACTAAAACATGGGTAATGAAGACACTTGACCAAATGCCATATTGAGTGTGCCTGTCAGTGTGTTATGTGTGAGACTGTCATTTGAATTGGAGAGCTCATAAGTCTTCAATAAAGTGGGTCAGCATCATTCAATTAGTGGAGACCTGAATAGAAAAAAAAAAAAAATCAACTCTGAAGTAAGAAGGAACTCCTCTGATGTGAATTCCTGCAAAAGAGACATTAATTTTTTTTCTTCCAGTTTTTGGATTAAATGAAAATGTCAGTTCTTCCTGATTCTTGAGACTGCCATCCCTGAACTAGAACTGTACTATTGGATCTTCTGTTTCTCAAGCGCTACCACATGACCCAGAATTATGTGATTGGCTCCACTGGGTCTCTAGTCATGCCAATTACAGATCTTAGAACTTCTCAACCTCCTTAGCTGTGAGAATCAGTTCTGGAAAAAATAACAAAAAACACTCTTTATGTAGGGTTGGGAATTTAGCTCAGTGGCAGAGCACTTGCCAAGCATGCACAGGGTCCTGGGTTTGATTCTCAGCCTTGGGGAGGAAAAATGATAAAAAACAAACAAAAAAAACCCCAAAAAAAACCATTTTGTGTTTGGAATCACAAAATCTAGGAAAGGAAAGTATAACTCACGTAGTGGCAGATTTATTTGCATATCATAAATATGAGAAGGAATTTGTTTGCATAATATATTAAAAAATCATAAAACAATAAAAGAAAAATAACACAAATAAATTTGACCAAAAGATTTGAATAAACAATTTTCCAAGGAAGATATAAAAGTTGACCAATCAGCATCTGAAAAGATGTTCAATGTCAATACACAGTCCCCTCACCTTATATGTGATTTTACCTTCTGCTTTTTTCAATTACCCATAACAAATTGAATTCTGTAAATATTGAGGAAAAATTACAGAACTAAACAATTCTTAAGTTTAAAATAACTAATAAAATTACATTAAATTTTCATAATAATTCTATATCATTATTAGATATTGTTAATCTCTTACTGTGCCTAATTTATATATTAATCCTTATTATATGTATGTAGGTATAGTTTAAAAAGTAGTTTATATAGGTTTTAATAGTAATCTTGGTTTCAGAAATCCACTGAGTGTCATAGAACATATTCCCCAAGGGTTATGGAGAACTACTGTAGTTTTTAGGGAAATGTAAATAAAAATAACAAAGTCACTTCAAGTGTATCAGGAAGATTACAGTAAAAATGTTAGAAAATAAGTGTCTTTAAGGATGTGGAAAATAGAATATTGATGTATTGATGACAGGAATGTAAATGGTGCAGAAATTTTGCAAAAAATATTTGTCTGTCCCTCAACTGCTAAACATAAAGCTTCCGTAGGACCAAGTAAATCCTCCTCAAGGTACATTTCCAAGGAAACTGAAAGCACATGTCCATGCTTTTACACAAATGTTACAGCTGCATTATTTATAAAGCTAAAAATAGAAATAGTCTGATTTTATACTAACAGTCTAAAAGTCTGATATATGAATAAAGAAAATGTGATTTATCCATACAATGCAATATTATTCAGTAAATAAAGGGACTAACATTGTCTAGAGGTTTGTAAATGGTTGACTTTGAAAACAATATTCTCAGTGAAAGAAATCTGACACAAAAGCACATAGGTTATATAAATCAAATCAAGTACCATGATCATCGTAGGTAAAGTCATTGATTGAAACAGAAAGCTGATTATTGGTTGAAGAGGCCTTGAAGACAGTGGTGTGGCAAGTACTAGCTAATGGTTATGAGATTGTTTAGGAATTTTCTAAAATTAGATAATGTTGATCAGTGCCCAAATGTTGTATATAACAAAACCCACTAATGTGTATGATTTTAAAGTTGAATATCTTCGTAGACAATATATATCTCAGTAAAATTGTATGAGAAAGAAGAAATAATGCAGCTAATATGGTTTTCAGACTTTCAAGGCAGTCCTGGTACATACTTGTCTGTTATTGATGAGGTGTATTATTTCAAACATTACCTCATATTCTATTGTGTCATTTCTCATGTTTGCACAACACAGTTAATAGCAGAACATACTACAAAAAGAGTTTGGTTGTGAGGTTTAACAATTGTTAAGTCTCTTTTCTGTATTTTGGAAGGAAATCAAATACTAGCCCCAGACTATTAGGAGAAAAATAGACTGTTACATGGTTCAGAAAACAGTAGTAAAGAAATACAAATTTGGGTCTGGAACATAGTAGGAACTCAATAAGGATTAATTGGAGAAATAAAAAAATTAAAAAAATAAAAACATTGAGCATAGTACTACTGGAACACAGAAGCAGAAAAGCTTACTTTCTCTGGTAGTTTCCTGAAGAAGTTCATAAAAGGAATGACTTTGACCTAATGATGCATTAAATCTGTCCAAAGGGGAAGGTGCAGGTACCAAATCCATAGTCAAAGAGCACAGTGTTCTTCAAGTAACAGGAAGGAAGGCAGCGAGGCCAGGGACAGTAGTGGCCCCTTCTTCTGTCCTTCCTTCACGGTTCTTGGAATGTTCTGGTTTGGGAAATTTGCTCTTGTAGATCTGTGAGAAAATTGTCATTCCACTGTGAAATAGCAAAGTTGCAAGGACTCATGCTGAACACTCTGTGTGCTATGTTGAAACCTGTGAAATGTGTTTTAGTAATGACAGTCTAATATGCAGGTGTTACATGCAGACGTGAGTATTGCTTACTGCTGGGAGCATGCCTGTGTTTCATCAGATATCACATATTATAAAAATTATCAGCTAAACATACCAATTTTTATGTTGAACTTTGGTTTACCATAAACTCTAGGACCCATTTTATGTTTTTTTAAAACTTTTAGTTTTACTTTATTCAACTTTCTTCCTTTAATTATGACTCATTATGTAAGTATTTAAAAGTGATGACTCAAAAAGTTAGATAATTATACAAAGAAGGCATACATGCTTCCATAAACTTTAGCTAGAGATTTTGAGTTGTGTTTGTGTCTAAGATTTGTCCTTTGAAAACTAAACTTTTGTCACTGAGCCATACCAAATCAAGAAAAGTTGAGTTGTTTTTAACTTAATAGATAATTATTAATAAATTTGTCTTTTGCTTTTCAAAATTAAATAGTTTTAGATTTGGGGAAATGTTGTGATGATAGTACAGAATATTTTTATTGACTTAATACCTGTAGCCACTACCATTAACATTAAATATTACTAGTATACTTGTCACAATTAAAATGCCTATACTGTATATAATAATTAAGTACAGCTTATACTCTATTCATGATTGATTAATTTTTATCTAATCTCCTGTCTTTCTTTTCCAGGAGCCTCACTGAACATATCATATTACCCTCAGTATATCCCTCTATTGAGAGTCACATGAATTTGTTCCCATTATTGGACTGGATTTACTGCCTTTGGAAGAAAGATCTCAAAAATAAAGTGGCACTTTCATCTCATCATATTGTGGATACATATTGTCAGTACAGCATTGTGGTGTTGGTCACTTTGCTGAGACAGTGTTTTTCAGATTTTTTTCCCCTTGTTGTAAGGTTTTTATTTATCATTCCCTGCCTTTTCATATTGTACTCATTGAAAGGAAATCACCATGTATAGGTCATAATTAGGAAATGGGAGTTATGCTTGAATTCTTGAAGGTGAAGGATTTATATAAATTATTTGCAAACCTGCAATTATTTAGTTTATAAGTATGGCCTCATTGATATTGACTTTATATGTTATAATCCAATAGGATTTGATTCTTCTTTCTTCTCAAGTTGTTGTAGCTTCTGCCACTGAAAACTCCTTTGGTTAGTTCCTTTGTACCTTTGACATGGCCTAATATTCTTTCTGTACTTGTATTTTGCTTCTCTATGTTTTGCTTTCTGTTTTCTTTCCCTTCCATACTCTTTTGAATAATACTACATAATGCTCTAGGTTCAGATGGCATATTTATTCCCCTGGTTGTAGAATCAGCCATTTTTCCAAGGATTCCAGGTTCTTCACATGTTCTAAATTTTGACAAAGGTCAATCTATGTCTCTCCCTTCTTACTAATCTGTAAACTGTCACTCCAATAGTGAGAAATGCTTTATTGTGTTTTTACTTTTAAAAAGTATTACATATGAAAATTAAGGAATACAAATGTATCAAAAAGTAAAATTCCCCCAAATCTCTTGGCAAATATAAAATTAGTCTCTGTAATTTATATCTGAAAGTATACAGCTACATCTAGAAAAAAAATTCATCTCTTCACCCACTTAAAGGCTTCTACATTTTATCAATAATCAAAGCTACAATGAATTTGATTTGCTCTACTATATAAAGAATTGTGCTATGCACAGAACATACATTATCTCTCATAATATTCAGTCATGCTTTTGCATAATTGTTATTATTTCCTTCATTTTGCACAAAAAATACCCTAGAGCTTTGTGGAGGAGAAATGCATTGCCTGTGTCACAGTCAATAAGCTGCAAAGAACCGAGGAACTGGATCAAAAAGAAGAAGTTAGAATCTTACTTAACCAGTACATCTAATAACTTCCTATATATTGGTCCACTGTTAATCACCAACAAATTTGAGGGGCTAGGGATGTGGCTCAAGCAGTAGCGCGCTCGCCTGGCATGTGTGCGGCCCAGGTTCGATCCTCAGCACCACAAACAAACAAACATGATGTCCGCCGAAAACTAAAAAAAAATAAATATTAAGATTCTCTCTCTCTCTCTCTCTCTCTCTCTCTCTCTTTCTCTCTCTCTCTCTCTCACACACACACACACACACACACACACACACACACACGCACTCTTAAAAAAATTTGAAAACTACAACTGAATTTTCTTTATTGATTAAAAAAAAAACTTATATTAGGTAGGACAAGATTATGCCCTTGAAATACAGGACTTATAGGCAAGTATATATAATTTTATAGTTCAGATTATACATATATATTTATGCATTGAATTTTGATAAACTCCTCTTAAGGATACTTACTGGCTAGTTGTGAAGAGGAGAAACTGGTGGCAGGAAGCTTTGATTACCTGCATCTGCAAAAGTTCTCTGAGGCTGGGAAGTTTGTGTTATCTGGCACTCTATCTCTAAATCCTAGAAAAATGCCTGGCATGGAGATAGAATGTTAAAAACTGCTGAACATTACTAGAGTGGAGTAATTTTAATATACAGTAATTTTAAAATATAATGCTTCCAGCTTTTTTGCTATGTATGTAAATGAACAAAAACCATGATAACAAAATACTGCCTTCAGTAACTCATAATCATTTCTGCTCATTTCTCTAAGGATCCTTTAAATTTATTTTTTGTAATGATATTTTAATAGATTGGTTGGTCTTAATAAAATTTAGTCTTAATCATTTTGTGGAGCTCTCTTAATTCAATGCCTACTTCATTTGGTAGTTGTGAACATCTTCATAGGAATGAGTATTTAAGATATTTTAATGTCTGTTATTATGAATTAAATGAAATATATGATACAATCATTTATAAATGATTAAATTATTGCTTTTAAGCAATAAAATTTTCTTCTAGTTTGGTTAAGCTAAGTTAGGAAACTTAATTTTCAGTTTTTACTAAAAGTTGTGTGGAAATAATTTTATTTGATAAATGAATATACTATTCTTGAACAAGGTAAGTAGATATGAGGAAAACAAAACACAGAAACAATTAAAATTGTGAAATAACACATTAAATAGATTATAGGCTTTTTATATAAATGGAAAAGCTGCAAATATAATGGCTCTTCATAGATAAACTCTCGCTATTGTCTGAATTGTGTCCTCCCAAAATCTAAGTCTTGAAGCTCTAACCCCCAGTGTGATTGTCTGGAGAAAGGACCTTCAAAGACATAATGAAGATTGCATGAGATCTTAAGCGTGGCCCTAATCCATCAGGAATGGTGTACTTATAAGTAGAGAAAGAGATCAAAGGAGGAAATGCATATAGAGGAAAGTTAATGAGGACACAGAAAAAGGGAGACCATCTGAAAATGGAGAAAACAAGACTAAGGATAACAACAGCCTCCTGACAGTGTGGGGATTTCCAGCCTCCAAAACTGTGAGAAAATAAATTTCTGCTGCTTAAGCCACCTGGTGTGGGCAACCCTCACTGATGGATCCAAGAGTCTAAAACCAAAAAAAAAAAAGAAAAAAAAGAAAGAAAGAAAGAAAGAAAGTCTCTGAACAAAGCTAATTGGATGAGAGAATATGTACAGTTACTTCAGTTCAGATATTTAATAGTGTTTGTAGCTTTAGGATTTTTTTAATGTGAGCTTCAAAGTACAGGTCAGGAACTAGGATAGATATGTCTACCTTTCTATTTTCACATCTACCTACCTATGTCTCTTTATGTACCTACCAATATATTTTTTGACTATTCCAAGTAACTTGAAACAAATAATGTGTTCCTTTCTATTTTATATAGCTAATAATTAATATAAATTACTTCATAGGCATTATATAAGTGAGGTAAGGATGATCCCTGTTTAATGACCTTTTCACAGCACACTAGGGCTGTCAACTCAAAATTCTTCTGGTATAAAATTCAAATTCTTATACATTCAGGTGCTTTAAATATATCCCAAAAAAATCTGCATGGCATGACACACACACACACAAAAAAAATGCTTTGAACATCGGTTATGCTTAAATAATATAAACTCTGGAGTCATTAAAAATCTCAAGATCTCCCTTTGAAAATGGGAGGTGCTACAAAGACACCATTATTCCAAGAGGTGTTATCTAGAAATTTGTCTAGAAATTTGTAAATTTTATCATAAGTGATGGAAATACTTTATAAAAACTAGTAAAGTTAGTCTGCCAAGAAAAAAAAAGAACTCAAGTCATCCATTTAGTTGAGGCATCACATATCACTGATATTCCCTGACTCTAACTAAGCTGATTTTCAACGACTCACCATGGATTGTTACATCTGTTGTATTTGAAGTCTGTGAAACATCAGTACCTCAAGTAGATGTTATGACTTTTTAAAAAAGACTTCACTTCTACTGATGGCAGGGACAAATTTGCCTAAAATGGGATTTGAAACATAGGTTAAAACCATGCAGTATCTTTTCTTTGGTATTGCATATCCTTGAGTTGCAGATTCTCTGAAGACTCAAATTGTACACTTAACATTGCTGACAGTTTCAAGCAGATGTGCAAGTCACAGCAGCACAGAGCAAAGAAAAGTTGAAGAACCCTGCAGAGACTTGTTGGAAACCAGCTCCTATTCATTAAAGCCAATGGTAAAATGTAAAGCAAATAGAAGGTGACCAAGGTTACAAAGATATTTATTCTGAATATTTTCCCTGGGGTGTGCAGATTGTCAGGGGTTGCTTTCCTCTGTCATCCATTCCCCAACACAGCATGAGTTAGAAATTTTATCAATAAATGTTTTCACTCTCAATGTTCAACCTATTCTAATAGACCATTAAATACAGTTTTTGGGTTCACAGCTTGTCAACATCATTTGTCTATACCTGTGGCAAGGAATAGGTAATAAGATCCTCTCAGCATTTTGCACACATAAACTGAGATGATGAATGCTTTGTTTTACAGAATGCTCAGGTACATTAAATTCAGAGACCTAGCTGGAATGTGCTGGATATTTACTACTTCTAGATTTGAATTTTATAAAGAATTTTTAACTATAGAGGGTTATCAGTTAAATATTACAGTCAATTATGTATTACAATTAAATGATTAAGAAAATATACTATGAAATTAATTTTTAACCTTGAATTTATTTATTCCACTTATTGTTTAAAATATTTCTGTGTTCAAAGATCTTCTAAACTGATTTAGAATTTGCTATAAAGTTCAACTAAACAAAAGTATTATAAAATATGTTTTATAAGTAGAATGAACTTTCTACAGGTAAAAGTAAAGTGACTTTGACTCATTTTATTTACTGTTCATGAAAGAAAATTATTTTGAGATGTTTTGGTATTGATACTATCATAAAATGTGCATTGTATTGCATGTCATGATATGGATAACATCAGCAAGACTTGACTAGGAGATAGTAGCTGAGCTGCCATTCAGACTCCCATGGTCCCGGTGTCACCAGATATATAAAAAAGGTGTTCAACATTAGTAGACACCAGGGAAATGTAAATAAAAACTAAAATGAGATATTACATCAGAACTGTCAGCATCACTGTTAAAAAAAAAAAAAAAGAAGAAGAAGATAAGTGCCAACAAGGATGTGAGGCCTTATGCCTGTCAGTGGCAATACAAATTGCATCAGCCATTATGAGAGAGAGTATGGAGATTCCTGAAAGCTCAAAACAGGTCGATTAACAAAACTGACCCAGCTGTTCACTTCTGGTTATCTAAGTGAAGCCAGTACACTGAAGATTTATCTGCATTTTCATGTTAATTGCATTATTATTCACAATAGCCAAGATACAGAAACAAATCTAGTATCTGTCAGTTGATAAAAGTGATTTCTACACACAGACACACAAACACATAGGGATATTCAGCCTTAAAAAAGAGTGAAATTCTGTCATTTGCAATAGCAGTAGTGAAGCTAGAGGACATTATGCAAAAGGAAATAGGCCAGGCACATAAAGATAAATATTGCATGAGGTCATTCATGGAATCCAAAATAGTCAAACTCATAGAATCAAAAAGCAGAATGGTGGTTTCCAAGGACTGAAGGGAGGAGAAAATGGATTGATACTCTTTAGAAGACACAAAATTTCCAATTATACAGGATAGAAATCTAAGGTACAGCATGATGACTCTAGTTAACAACATTACATTGTACACATGAAATTTGCTGACAGGATGGAGCATTAGAGTAGTCACCAAACCAAAAAATAGATAAATAAATAAATAAATAGAAAACATGAGAGCACGAGAACAAAGAAAGAAAGAAAAAGTAACTATAGGAAATAGTGGATATATTAATCAGTTGAACTGACACAAGTTTAAAGACATTGTGAAATTGTGTATGTATATCACAATATATTGCTATGCCATGTTGTGACTACCTTTCTCTCTCTCTCTTTCTCTCTCTCTCTCTTTCTCTCTCTCTCTCTTTCTCTCTCTCTCTCTTTCTCTCTATCTCGTCTCTTTCTCTCTCTCTTTTGTTTGGAATTGACCCAGGGGGTTTAAACCACTGAATCAGATCCTTAGCCCTTATTTATTTATTTATTTATGTATACTTAGAGATGGGATCTCACCAAATTACTTAGGGCCTTGCTCTCACTAAGTTGCTGAGCCTGGCTTTGAACTTGTGATCCTCTTGTCTTAGCCTCCAGAACCACTGGAATTACAGTCATGTGCCACCATACCCGATTCTACATCTCATGTATACATGTTTTGTTGGCTAATTATTTCTCAATAAAGATAGAAAGTAGAAAATATTAAAGTGATCTCACGAGCATTGTTTTCTATGAGTTTTTAAACTTGTAGAACAAACAGCCATATTATATGAACAGCAGAAAGTTTAAAAGTCTAGTAAAATCAAACTAGTACAATGAGAATAGCATGTGTTGATGTGTTGAAATTCACAATGTTTTGTACTGGGTGGTCAAGATATAAACAGAAGTTAAATAAATTACATCAATATAGTTGTTTTTTTTGGTGAATATAGCATTAAGTTTAAGCTGTATGCACTGGTAGACTCTTTGTGATACTATTAAGTTAGATCCACAAAGTTTTGATAGATTTCCAAAATGCATCATTCTTAAACCTATGTAGATGAAAGCCTGTTGGAGTCCTTTAGGGGATACCTCCTTTCAAACAGTGCTTAAAATCGAAAATCATGTTTTCATTTGCAAGGTGCTGGGGTCACATTACCCCCTTGAAGGAAATACCGCCAATGATCTAAAGATCTCACAGTAGGCTTTACTCTTAAAGTTTCCAGCTTTTCCCAGTAGTACCATGCTGGGGACCTAAACTTTACTACTTGGAGCAGTGGGATGTGAAATATCCAAACTGTAATAGAAACTGATCACTCCAGGTATCCACAAAGCGGGATCGTGTAACATTTGACTTTCTATGACTGGCCTACTTCACTTCCCTTTTCCAATTGAGCAGTATTCTTCCATGTGCATGTCTGTGCATATACACAGATACACACAAATGTGCACACACATGCCACATTGTTTGTTCTTTCATTCTTTGCTATGCATTATGCACCTAGGTTGCCTTCATCTTCTTGCTACTTTGAAAAATTATGTGATGAATATTGCTGTACAACTCTCTATTTGAGTCCCATTTGCTCATTCTTGGGTACATAGGCAAATGGTGAACACCTATATCACGTGGTAATTCCACATATATAAACAGATATTTGTGTAATCCTACACAGTTGCTATATGTTTCCTTATTCCCTTCAACAAGGCACAAGAGCTCCAACAGTCCAACATGCCCCCTACCCTAACACTTTTCATTGTGGGATTTTCTGATAACAGCCATTTCAATGGATATATGCAAAATGTTACAGTGGTCTGATCAAAATTTCTGGTTAGTGCCAGCCGTGGTGGTGCACACCTATAGTCCCAGCAGCTCAGGAGACTGAGGCAGGAGGATCACATGTTCAAAGCTAGCCTCATATCCTAAGCAACATAGTCAGACCCTGTCTCTAAATTAAAAAAAAAAAAAAAAAAAAAAAGACTGGGGATGTGGTTCAGTGGTTGAGCACCCTGGATTCACTTCCCAGTATCAAAAAAAAAAAAAAAATCTGCTTAGTGAACTCACATTTTCTTTGGTTATCTATATATTCTCCATGGAAAATTTCCACTTAAATTACTTGTAGTATAATCTGGCTGCTTGTGTTTTGTTTTGAGTTGGAGAAGATCTTTGTAAATTCTGGATATCAACCCTTTATCAGTCCCATAGGAAACTTAATGATCTTCATGATACCTGTTTCTAATATTAAGACTGATTATTGAATTCCTGGGATTACAACGAAATCCCTTCATTATATTGATACCCATTAACATTCCACCTTAACACTGGTACCAGTCACTGTGATCTTTGCCTGAATCAACCACTTTAATATAGACTCCAAGTGATTAATTAAATTTATTTCTTCTTCAGTTACATAAAATAATTTTATTCTAAGAACATATAATCCTTAGAGCTATTTAATTATCCTGAAAATGGAATTCCTACCAAAAAGAAAATAAAATGAGTACATTGACTTACTTATTTTCAAAGCAATGAGTTTATACTTTTGTTAACACACATGATTTTAACATTTTGATTTGGTATTCTTTATTCTCTCCTTCCTTTTATGAATATCTTTATGGATTCACTTGAAGAGTATTATCTAAATTTAAATAATTTTAATCAATTGTAGTTGTTTTATTAAAACTTCAAACTTCCTTATCATTGAGCTATAAAATAATACTAAGGTTGAAAATTGACATAGCCCTAGTATATTTTGGTAGCTTATTTTCCTTTTCTGATACTGTAGCATGCATCAAATTTGTATTGTGTATTTTCTGCCTCGAATAGAAAAACCAGCCATTTCCTCAGGCCTTTTTAATTAACTGGGTTGTATTAGAAAAACAACCTTTGGGGGCTGGGGTGCTGGCTCAGTGGTAGAGCGCTTGCCTAGCATGTGAGGCACTGGGTTCAATTCTCAGCAACATATATAAATAAATAAAATAAAGATCTATTGACAACTAACAAATATTTTTAAAAAATAAAAGAGAGACAACTTTTGCATTAGGAAGGCTATTGTGTTATGATGAAAAGTGTCATCCCATACTTTCTAATAAAAAGTAGTATTTCAACATCTATTACACTGTGACAAGTAAAATAACTTCTTAGAGTCTACTCTGATATCATTATATTGCCATATGCAATTTGGATTTATTTTTATTTTGAATTTTATAAAACATAGTTTTAACTAGATAATAGACTCGAAGTTTTCTTTTTAAAGAGTAATGGATAGATATATTGATTTAAGAATCTGACACATCTCCTAGAGTAGGGATACAAACAAAATCTTCTGGACTTTGCTAAATATGTATAATAAGATATATATATATATATATATATATATATATATATATATATATATATATAAAATAAGATATATATATCATGTGTTTGTGTCCATCTAATAATATTCACAATTCACTCTGCACTCAAAGCTGAATAAACAGATATCATTATCATGGTTCAGCCAAAACTCATTGCTATCTGACAAGTTCTATAACAAGAGAAAAATCAAGGCTATTTCTGCCATATATAGCCTGTAGCATTTTTCCAAAAACCTTCCCCTCTAGGATTGCATTGTTCAAACTATACACATTATCCAGTATTAAGTGATATTCTCTATTATAAATTTATAGAAAGATAAAATGTATATTTAGTTCATGAAGATAAAAAAAGATTATCTTAGATAACCATCTCTGGAATTACATTAAGGATTTCTGCACCCTTCACTTCATCCGCATGTCTATTACTCCAACCAACAAACTAACTGACATGGGGACCTGGGGTGGCATCCCTGGTAGACTGCTTCAGTTTCATACACAGTGATTATTTCTACTTAGAGTCTGTGGCAATGGACAGTGAGTGCTTGTCATGTCTGTCATCTTGCTTGCCCTTAATTGGAAAAAATGATGGATTGATGGAAAGACAGGAGTCAGGAAGATGTACAAAAAGATGGAAAGCACTAAATAAAAACAACAGTGCACAGATTAAAATATATGTTAAGCTTTGCAAACATTGCAAGCAACCAGACTGTTTGAAAGATGCTTTTGTTCAGTTTACGGATTTATGACTTGCATTCTCCAATATTTATGAACACAGAGAGTATTTGCCTAAAGCATGATACAGTGGCAAAGCATTAAAACTGACAATAATTGCCTAACACAATGAAACAAGATAATTATGGACTTTTGGCTATTTTACCTATTGAATTCAAGATACATCTACTACTCTTAAGTGTGTTTCTAAGTAATAAATGCAATCATCTGAAATGAAGGTTAGTTACATACAAGATTTTAAAATCTTTTTATCTCTTAACTAGTGGTGTTTTTTTTTTCTTTTCATTTTGTTTACAGCATGTAAATTGCAGTTTTACTTAATTCAACAGATTCATGACTAATTGGCTGTCACTTCCATTGTGCATGCTATATTCAATAAGCTACAATTATAAATCTTTCAGAGTTCTCTTGCTATTAAATGAAAAGTGAAGCCAAACAAACAAAATTACATTAGGTTTTATAGTTAACTAAGACTATGGTCCTTGGCAGCAAAGTTTCCTGATAATAAAAATAAATAATACCATTTTATTTATGTCCATGTATGCTTTACAGAGCAAAGAGAATTGTGTACTGTTTTTCTGTTGGCCAGTAAATTTTCCTGCAGATATGTACTTTAAAATAAGACAATAATATGAAGAGTTAACTATTCTTGTTGATTACAAACACTTTCCAAGTAGACCTCAATCTTCTTTTCTATTCCATAGTCAAACTTTCTGAATGTGTTATCTACATAGTTTTTTTTTTTTTGAACCATCACCTAATCACTAATAAAATACGGGTTGACATCTATTCTCTTGTATCACTAAATCTATTCTCCAGAGGATTCTAACAAGCCCCATGTTGCCAAGCCTAAGGATCATTTCTGTGCAAATATCTTATTGGAAATAATCTCAGTACTTAGTCTTTCTAAACCCAAACTTTACCTTTGGTTTCTGCTCCATGACAGAAAAATGGTATAACTGCTTTACATCCTGGTCTTGGCAGTCTGTCTATCTTGCTCTTTCCTTCTTCTACCATTTTTTTTAATCAATAATGTTAGGAGTCTATGAATTTTATATTGTTTTCACAAAAATAATGTAGCCTATTTATTTTGAGTATTTATTATCTCATTGATTTCAACATTTTAAAATTGTCTCATTACAGTTATAGCATGCACTGTAATTTTAGCCTATTTATTTTGAGTATTTACTATCTCATTGATTTCAACATGTTTAAGTTTTCTCAGAACAGTTGCACCATGTACTATAATTATCTTGGCTTAATATATAGACAGTCCAGGAAAGTATTGTTTGTTTGTTTGTTTTTCTTAATAGTTACAAAATTCTGCTTTTTTTCCCTTCCTTCCTATACAAATTGATTCTAATGGGTGACATATCCCTTCAGGTTTAAGAACACACTGTCATATTTCCTTTAATATTGTTCCGACAATTTTTCTCAGCTCCTATTTTTCTGAATGTGTTTTTAATTTATTCTCATTGTTGAATTCTACCCATGATTATTTTCTCTGGCATTGACTTCACAGGTTCTGTTTGTTAATTGCTTTCTGCTATACTATGCAGTAAAATCTAGATGATTCTCACTAACCATTTATTTTTAATAAAGTTATCTGCTGGTTAAGACAACATGCCATCAACTTCCGGATCTCAGATTCAGAAGGAGCAATGTTTGGATGCAGATCAGGAGGGAGTTACATCCCAATCTAATCCAGAAAGACCTCAGGGAGGACAAAAAGGACAAGAAGACCAGGTTAATGCCTGGTCTTATAGATCCACCCTGATCTGCTCACTTCCCAGTAGGCTTGGTGCCTGGCTGTCATAAGGCACACTAGCAGGTTTCTCCCAGTTGTGCCCTGACTCTGGATTTGAAGTCAGGCCCACCCTCCAGCCTACCAGCTTTTTCAGAACACAAGCAGTTGCTTCTTTTTCCTGATGTCTTACATTATATAAGCTTCTTGTTATTGTGACCAATAAGCTTCTTATTATTATTCCTTGTTCATAGAAAAATGAACAAAAACACTAGTAAAGAAAAATACTACTATTGGCAGTAAGTTCACTCTAAAAATTGATTTCACATTGAAATCACAGTGAATTTTTAACATAATTTTGTAAGAATTGACATTTTTATGAACATATATACTTCCATCACATAAAGTAGTATATTCCTTCCCTTGGTGGTAGTCTCATATCATATCCTTTGATAAAATTATATTGTTCTATCATATTACACATGCACAGAATTTAACATATTCTAATTAGGATCCTATTCTTGTGGTTGTACATTATGTGACACACTAGTCATGTATTTATACATGAGCATAGAAAGTTATATCCAATTCATTCTACTGTCCTTCCTATCCCCCACCCTTCCCTTCCTTCAGACCCCTTTGTTGTAATCCAAAGGATTTCTATTCTTCCCCTGCCTATCCTCTGTTGTTGTAGGTCAGCATCCACATATCAGAGAGAACATTCAGCCTTTGGTATACTGGAATGGGCTTATTTCACTTAGCATGATATTCTCCGGTTTCATCCATTTACCAGCAAATACCATATTTTTATTCTTCCTTATGGATGAGTAATTGTCCATTGTGCATATGTACTATATTTTCTTTATCCATTCATCTGTTGCAGGGCATCTAGGTTGGTTCCATAGCTTACCTAATGTGAATTGAGCTGCTATAAATATTGATATGGGTATGTCACTATAGTATGCTGATTTTAAGTCCTTTGGGTATAGACCAAGGAGTGGAATAACTGGGTCAAATGGTGATTCCATTTTAAGTTTCTAAGGAATCTCTGTACTGCTTTCCAGAGTGGGTGCACCAATTTGCAGTCCAACACCAGCAATGTATGAGTATACCATTTTCCGCACATCCTCACCAACACTTATTGTTGCTTATATACTTGATAACTACCATTCTGACTGGAGTGAGATGAAATCTCAGTGTAGTTTTAATCTGCATTTCTCTAACTGCTAGAGATGTTGAACATTTCTTTATACATTTGTTTACCATTAATATTTTATCTGTGAAGTGCTCATTAAGATCTTTTGCCCTTTTATTAATTGGGTTATTTGATTTTTTGAGTGCTAAGTTTTTTGAGTTACTTGTGTATGCTGGAGATTAATGCTCTATCTAAGGCACAGGTGGCAAAGATTTTCTCACATTCTGTAGATTCTCTCTTCACATTCTTGATTATTTACTTTTCTGTGAAGAAGATTTTTAGTTTAATTTCATCTCAGTTTTTTTTTTTTTTTTTTTGAGGGAGATACTAAGGATTGAACTCAGGGGCACTCAGCCACTGAGCCACATCCCCAGCCCTATATTCTATTTTATTTAGATACAGGGTCTCAATATGTTTCTTAGCATCTCACCATCGCTGAGGCTGGCTTTGAACTTGCAATCTTCATGTCTCAACCTTCCAAGCCACTGGGATTACAGGAGTGTGCCATGGAACCTGCCTCCATCCCATTTATTGATTCTTGATTGTACTTCTTGCACTTGCAAAAGTCAGTTCCTAAGCTGACATGATTAGAGTTGTGCCTACTTTTTCATCTAGTAGGCACAAGGTCTCTGATTTAATGCCTAGGTCCTGGATTCACTTCAATTCAGTTATGTGCTGAATGAGGGATGGAAGTTCAATTTCCTTCTACTACACATGGATTTACAGTCTTCTCAGCCCCATTTGTGGAAAAGGCTATCTTTTCTCTAATGTATGTTTATAGTGACTTTGTTTAGTGAGAGATAACTGTATTTAGGTGGATATGGCTCTGTGCTTTCTATTCTGTTCTATTGGTCTTCATGTCTGTTTTTGTGACTTTTTTTTTCTAACTATAGCTTGGTAATATAATTTGGGCTCTGTTATTGTGATGCCTCCTGCAATATTTTTATTGCAAAGGATTGCTTTGGCTATTCTGGGCCACTTACTTTTTCAAATGAATTTTGCTGAGGGCCATTGCCAAGTAGGAATGACGCATCGATATTTCCTTGCCAGCGTACCCCATGTTAAATGGACTTGTCTTGGAAATTTGCTGCGACCTTGCTTGTGTGTTTGAGAAAGATGACCCTGCTCAAGGTGATGGAGGGTGGATCCAGGTTTGAGGAAGTATCCTGCAGGTTTGAGGAAGTATCCGGGTTTAAGATAATTTGGGTTTAAGGCGTTCCCGGTTTAAGACAATAGGGGTTTTAGGGAAGTTGGAGGTTGAAGATTATTGCTGCTGGGATTAGGGTGTCCCTGCTGCTTGTTCCCGTTGAGTTCTCATGAGATTAAAATGGGATTTGGAAAAAGCCTCATGGAGTAGGTGAATTGTGCGGGCAGATGGAGATTTCCCCTGAACCTGTGTGGAGGCCGCTGTGAGTTTGGGAATAAAGAATTGCTGTTTGAATCTACAAGGTGTGTGATGGCTCGTGATTCTGTGCCAAGCCGAGACTTTGGCAGAATTTCATGACTCTTTTTCTATTTTCATGAAGAATGTCATTAGAATTTTAATAGAAATTGCATTAAATCTGCATAACGCTTTTGATAGTATGGTCATTTTGACAATATTAATTCTGTCTATCCAAGGACATGGGAAATCTTTGCATTTTATGAGGTCTTCTTCAATTTCTTTCTGTAATATTACGTAGTTTTCATTAAGAAGTCTTTCACCTCCTTTGTTAGAATGATTCCTAAACTTCTTATTTTTCATTTTGAAGCTATTGTGAATGTGATAGTTTTCCTGATTTCTCTTTCAGCTGATTTGTCATTGGTTTATAGGAATGCAACTGATTTATGGGTGTTAATTTTATACCTTGCTACTTTGCTAAATTTGTTTATGAGTTCTAGAAGCTTTCTGGTGAAGATTTGGGGGTCTTCTAACTATAAAATTATCTCATCATCAAATTCAATAGTTTTAGCTCTTCTTTTTCTATTTGTATCCCATTAATTTCTTTCCTTGGTCTAATTGCTCTGGCTAGAGTTTCAAGGACTATGTTGAATAGGAGTGGTAGGAGAGGGAATGCTTTCAATTTTTCTCCATTTAGAATGATGTTGGCCTTGGGTTTAGCATATATAGCTTTTACAATGTTGATGTATGTCCCTACTCTTTCTAGTATAATGAATTTTATCAATAATATTTTTTCTCTATTGAAATAATCATGTGATTCTTCTTTGTGGGGTTTACTCAATGTTAACTGCCTGATGTTTAAAAGTAAAGTTTCATTAAGTCATGTTGGTGAAATATTTAAAAATTATATTGCTTTTTACAAGCTTATTCCAAATACCTTGGGAATTTTTCAATGTTTTTAATGTGTTTTTCAAAATTCTATTAGGACTTCTAATTGGGATGATGTAATATTATTTACATATATCTTTGTGACACCTATCCATTTTCTCTAGATTTTTATTTTTAAGACTTTACTTGGCTAGCTTGAAATTTGTAGTCTTTAAATCACATCATCAAGAGAATATGGCTTATCTTTTTATTTTATATGACTGTTTATAATGACTATTTCATGTTGTCATATTAATTGTAAAACAAAACATTTAACTCTGCATAATAATAAGGACACCTTCCTCCCTCTCCTAACCCTCCAGATTTTCCTTGACTTTAGGTGTTTGCTACAAGAACTTGATAAATTATTTTATTACATATTTTTATTTAGCTTAAAGTTTTTAGTACAAATGACTTTCTTTTATCTATTTTAAACATTTATTTATTTATGTATCTTTTTTAGTTTTAGGCGGACACAATATTTTGTTTTTGTTTGGTGCTGAGGATTGAACCCAGTGCCTCATGCATGGTAGGCAAGCACACTACCACTGAGCCACAACAAATGATTTTAAATATTACTAAGAACTTTGTGTACATGTTACCATGATGTATGTACATTTTATTTTATGAATATTTGTTTTGTAGTATGATTTTCATGAAAATACTCTTCATTCTTTAAAAAAAAAGAATTTTTTTAATATTTATTTTTTAGTTTTCGGTGGACACAAGATCTTTATTTTATTTTTATGTGTTGCTGAGGATTGAACCCAGTGCAGCGCATGCCAGGCAAGTGAGCAACTGCTTGAGCCACATCCCCAGCCTTCATTCTTGTGATACATTCTACTTTGTAATAAAATATTATGATTTTTGATGCATTGTTATAGTTTTAATACAGTATAATTTATTATAGTATGGGTGAACATATTAATTATATTTAATGTAAACTGGACTTTAAACATAAAATTTCCATACTTTAGTATTATTGTTTATTTTTAAAAAATTATTCAATATGTTCTGATTTTGGTCCTATGAGCTGGAATGAGTTAATTATCATTAGTATTATCAATTAGTTAAAGGTTAAATAGGAACTAATTATATAAATGTCTTTACATTTTTCCTTTTTCCTTTGAGATTCCTGTTTTTGGTGGTAAGTATTTTTACTCTTTTTTATGTGTGGATGGGCCTGTTAAAATCTCCTACTTATTTTAAGTCAAGATTTATATTCTTCAATGAAAATATTTTTATTATTGTGTTTCATCATATTTAAATGGAATTTCAAATAATACCTCATTATGTATTTTTCTTCATTTTATCTGTGTAATTTTGTTTCATTTATGTATGGTAGACCAGAAAGCATTTATTTTACTGTGCTAGATTAGAGTAATTTCAACAGAGACTCACTATAAGGCCAGCCCCAAAGCCTAAAATATCACTCTGTGGCAATTTTCAGAAAAAAAAAAAATCTGCCCATTTTTATAAAGAAATAAACCAAACATTTTTCTGCATTTAAGTCCTTCCTTTACTTGAAGTTTTAGACACACAATAATTGTAATGACAAATTTAGAGTTATTCTATTTTTTCTTGATTCTAATTATACCACATTTAATTTACCTTCTTATCTGGAAAATGTAAATATAAGCACCCGTGCCCAGGAAAATGTACAAATTCAGGTTCAGATGATACCAAAGAATAACTTAAATATACACCTCAGCATACCCTTAGCAGAGAGACAGCCTGTGAAATGGAATAAATACAAAAGTGAAAAAACAAAATAATTTGAAAAAACAAAACTTTGGGGAAGTGAGAGAACCTGATTGCCAGAGTTACCAAATTAATAGAATGAAATGTCTAGTTATCAACAAGAACACCACAAATGAACCCCAAGTGATTTACAAAAAATAGGAGACTACTTTTCAATTATTAAAAAAATATATTAATAATCTGTAAAAAGTGTTCCTGAAAAAACTCAATGGCAGATCTACTAAACTAAACATTATAAAACAACTCTCATATATATGCTCATAGAACTAAAGAACTGTGTGAAATAGTCAAGATCACAATTTACAAACAAATGTAAATATCAATAAAGATAGAAAGCCTAAAAATAAACTACAAAGAAATTCTAGAGCAGAAAAATCCAATAACTGAAATAAAATTTTAGTAGAGAAATTCAAAAGTATTTTGGAACAGATAGAAGACAGAATCACTGAATTTGTGAAAGGACAATTAAAATTATTGAGTCTGGAGAGTAAAACGGAAAAAGGATTAAAGAAAGGTGAACAGAGACTAATGGACATGTGAAACATAAGCAAGTGGCTTCATACATACATTGTGGATTATCAGAAGAAGAGAGAGAAAGGGGTAGAAAGAATATTTTATTAAATAATGCCTGAAATTTTCACAAGTGTTATTGAAAAATAAATATAAACATTTATGATGCTTTATGTCCTACAAGTAAGATGAACTAAAAGAGAAATAGGTTGAGGTAAACATTCAAAAAGGACAAAGAGAATCTTAAGAAAAGTAAGAGAGAAACAGCACCACATAAAAGGGATCCTGATAAGTTTATAAACACATTTCACTTCAGAAAATTTACAAACCAGAAATCAATCAATAAGTAAGTAAAAATGAAAAATAAAATATCTACAGCAATGAAAAGTATTGTGTAAATTTTTCAGTGATTGGACAAATTGAAATAGAACAATCTATTTCATTTTACTTTAAAGGAGATAGAAGGAAGGGAAAAAAAAGATTTTAAAAGTATGCATTTTTCTAGAAGAGTGGACAACTGAGATGCCTGATATGTATGGGAGCAAGTGTGGATAGTTTCAGACCATTGACCTAGCTGGTATCTTTTCACAAGTTTCCTCTAAATTTTCTGAAATGAATAAATGGTAAGAATGGTTAAACTAATAAGATTTCTCATTTAATTAATAGAATGTCTTATTATTTTTTATCTTCATTATTGCATTTTAATAGTACAAAAAAGTGAATTTTTTGTGACAATTTCATGTTCATATAATATTCTTCGATTGTATTCATTTTCATGTAAGTGACATGATTGCACATTCTTTATAGGTGAATAATAGCCCATTATGTATGTACACTACATTTATAAAGCCTTATCCAAACTTGATTAAACTGGAAATCCATATGCAACAAAATGAAACTGAATCTCTTTCTCTCTTTCTCTCGCCATGCACAAAAGTTAACTCAAACTGGATCAAGGAGCTTGATATCAAATCAGAGACTCTTTGTCTAATAGAAGAAAAAGTTGGCTCCAATCTACATATTGTGGGGTCGGGCTCCAATTTCCTTAGTAGGACACCCATAGCACAAGAGTTAATAACTAGAATCAACAAATGGGACTTACTCAAACTAAAAAGTTTTTTTCTCAGCAAGAGAAACAATAAGAGAGGTAAATAGGGAGCCTACATCATGGGAACAAATCTTTACTCCTCACACTTCAGATAGAGCCCTAATATCCAGAGTATACAAAGAACTCAAAAAATGAAACAATAAAAAAAACAAATAACCCAGTCAACAAATGGGCCAAGGACCTGAACAGACACTTCTCAGAGGAGGACATACAATCAATCAACAAGTACCTGAAAAAATGCTCACCATCTCTAGCAGTCAGAGAAATGCAAATCAAAACCACCCTAAGATACCATCTCACTCCAGTAAGATTGGCAGTCATTATGAAGTCAAACAACAACAAGTGCTGGCGAGGATGTGGGGAAAAGGGTACACTTGTACATTGCTGGTGGGACTGAAAATTGGTGCGGCCAATATGGAAAGCAGTATGGAGATTCCTGGGAAAGCTGGGAATGGAACCACCATTTGACCCAGCTATTCCCCTTCTCGGACTATTCCCTGAAGACCTTAAAAGAGCGTACTATAGGGATACTGCTACATCGATGTTCATAGCAGCACATTTCACAATAGCTAGACTGTGGAATCAACCCAGATGCCCTTCAATAGATGAATGGATAAAAAAAATGTGGCATTTATACACAATGGAGTATTACTCAGCACTAATAAATGACAAAATCATGGCATTTGCAGGGAAATGGATGGCATTAGAGCAGATAATGCTAAGTGAAGCTAGTCAATCCCTAAAAAACAAATGCCAGATGTCTTCTTTGATATAAGGGGAGTAACTAAGGACAGAGCAGGGAGGAAGAGCATGAGAAAAAGATTAACATTAAACAGGGACGAGAGGTGGGAGGGAAAGGGAGAGAGAAGGTAAATTGCATGGAAATGGAAGGAGACCCTCATTGTTATACAAAACTACATATAAGAGGATGTGAGGGGAAAGGGAAAAAAAAAAACAAGGGAGATAAATGAATTACAGTAGATGGGGTAGAGAGAGAAGATGGGAGGGGAGAGGTGGGGGGATAGTAGAGGGTAGGAAAGGTAGCACAATACAACAGTCACTAGTATGGCAATATGTAAAAACATGGATGTGTAACCGATGTGATTCTGCAATCTGTATTTGGGGTAAAAATGGGAGTTCATAACCCACTTGAATCAAATGTATGAAATATGATATGTCAGGAGCTTTGTAATGTTTTGAACAACCAATAATAAAAAAAATAAAATAATAAAATAAAATTATATAAAACCTAAAAAAAAGAAAGTTATTTTTGGCTCTTCATTTCTAATAGAAATAAATGATTTATTTGTGTTCTGACACAAGAAAACCTACCTTATTCAAACAGCTTTAACATGGTGAATGGCATAGGTGATATCTTGGAGAAAGATAAACTTCTGAGTTTACCAAATCAAAATCTTATTGGTATTCACATGTCTCAAGAAGTTTACTATCTTCTGGGTCTGCTGACTACATCATTGATATCATCCAAATTCTGATTTTGTACATAAGTGTAAAATTACTGCCAAGAATGTTCACCATTGCTTGCTTTCTGGTTCATATTACTATTGGAACAAAAAAAAAGTAGCTGGAAATCATTTCTGTATGCAGTGAAAGAAATTTTCACAAAGCAAATTTTTTTATTATTCTTTGTGGTACAAATTTCATTATATTACTATTCCTGGAAAAACACATTACACACAAATAGAATGACTTGGCTTAACCTATCCACCTGATTCAAGACATATGATTAGTTTTCAGCTTTTCATCCAGAAGCCTATTGATGATCCATATGTGCTATCCTAAGGTTGGATACATAAAATCAAGTTTACTTTAACCAAAAGGAAAGAATAATCTTATCTTAAACAATAACTGTGTATGCAAGAGGGATACTAGGAAATTTGTGGGCTTGTTGAAGAGAAAATTTATAAAGTTTCAGAACATGAAGATAGATTGAATTGCTGACAGCGTATCAATATTATCTTGTAGGTGGGGCCAGGAATCATAGCTATTCCATGTGTAAATTTTCCTTATTATAGGACTGCCAAAAAAATTCTATCCAATCTAGATGTGTTTCTTTCTGTGGGAAGTCATGTTGAATTTCCTTTTATTGTTTCTCTGTAGTTTATGTTAAAATTAAAATTTAAATATTAATGACACAAATATATATTTTAAAAAGATCTGCATTTATTAGTAAGTATGTTAGAATAGATTTTTAAATCATATCGGTCAACAATATGAATAAGATAAAATATGATAAACATAAAAATTAACATGTTGCTGAAAGAGCAATAAAATAAGCCAAGTGACCAAGTACCCCTGCCAAAAAATAAAATGTGAAACAATTCATGGTTATTTGCAATCAGAGAAATGATGTTAATCAAACAAGAAATATGGGTCTGTTTTTATGGCCAAATTCATTATCAGTTTAGAAAAAAAATTAGCTAAATCATGGACTTTTGAAGAGAAAGCAGGCTGAATCTGAGACGCATATTAAGCAAGACTTTCACTGGGGACTAAAATGTAAAGCAGGAGAGTACCAAAGTAAGCCTATAAGCGATGGAATGCTACAATAAAACCATCTTTTACTTCTATGGCTGTGGTTTAAAAATAATAAGCCTTGAGTATTTTCAATTACAGATCTTTCTGGGATCTGAAGTTCAAATTAGCAGTAGCTATCTAGACATAAAAATCATATACTGATATAGAAAAGTAAAGTTCAATATAGTTTCCCAGGTTAGCAGTTTTCATTGTAACCCAAAAAAAGCAAATTAAAACCTGTTTTAGTGGAAATCATTCTCTATTTAAGCCCTCGGGATATTAACAGATTAAATTGAAAAAAAAAATGACCTCAATATCAAAGATGAACAACTACAGAAGAAGTCAAACATAAGAAAAAGCAGAAAAAAGTAGGAATTAATATACATGCTTTACCCATCAATATATTTAATGATATTTGAACACCAGTCCAAAAATACAGAGGAATTATGAGATAAATTTTAAAACCTAAAATGAAATCTAGAGAAGTCTGTAATTTTTGCAAACATTCAATATAATTTTAGAATGAAATATAAATGTTAAAATAAAAATCACAATAACACATTAAGAGAAGATTTCATTCAGCTAAATAGACACTTAGTGAAGCATTTTTTATTTACTCCTAACATATTCAATTTATCAGAACATAGAATACCTGAAGAATAAGCAAAAGAATATATCTAATGATAGCATAATAACAAAAAATGATTTGGCCATATTAATATCAGAAAGATATTTTCAAGATTTTAAAAAAATCATTAATAATTTATAAGATGTTTGAACATTAAGAAAACCTAATAATTCTAAATTTTCAACATTATATAAATCTATCCAAGCAAATCACTGCAAGGAAAAATAAATATAAAAGTTTACATATTTGTAAATTTTCTTGAATTTCTTCAACTAAGAACACATCGTGGAGGCATATACTTGTAATCCCAGTGACTACAGAGGCTGAGATAGGAGGATGACAAGTTCAAAGATTGCCTCAGAAGCTGAGCAAGACCCAGTCTCAATAAATAAATAAATAAACAGACAAAAAATAAAAAAGACTTGGGTATAACTCAGTGGTAGAGTACTTCTAGGGTCAACCCCTTGTACTACAAAAAAGAAAAAAAATCATAATTAAACAGGAGATGGATAGATAGTCATCTGGATATGTATATCTTAATACAGAATTTTGTACTGTTTGAACAAGTGGGACTACAAGAATGTCCTGCATTCCAGTAGAGAACATGTAAGAAAACAAAGGCATGCAGCAATGTAATGAACTGCTGTACCAGCTCAAGCTCACATGCCTATCTTCTGCAATTAAAAGGGTAGACTGGTCTGGTGTTATGGTGGATGGGTATACTCCCAGTGACTTGGGGATTTTAAGTTTAAGGCGAGTCTAAGCATCTTTATAAGGCCCTAAGCAACACAATGAGACATTATCTCAAAATAAAAAAAGTAAAAATAAAAGGGCTGAGGATGTAGCTCTGTTATCAATTGCCCCTGGATTAAACCAGGGGTTAAGTTACAACCACACCGCAGAAAAAATAAAGTGGACTAACTGGAGAGAAAGGTACTACCTACTTTTAGATTGCATGGTGGTATCTAATTTCACTAAGCTCCATTCAGACAAAAGTACATGCTATCTTTCTTTTATGCTTTCAAATACCAATGGATACTATAGGACCCCAGAATATCAGAGACCAGATGGCAGTATTTGAGAGCCCAGAGCCAGGTGAAAGCATTTTTACAATCACTGTGCCTTGATCCATAACAATCTGGTTGCTACTGAATTGAGGAATGTATGGAGTTGGGATACATAGACAAAACACCTCATGCAAAGCTTGTTTTAATTAATAGTGAAGGAAAATGAAGCATGGCAAGATATAGCCAACCTTAGTAACTGTGATAGAGACATAGCTGGTAGTAGGTAACTCTCAATCATTCACTGAGAATCCTTGAGAACACGTGTACCTCAATCACTCACTAAAAATGAGAAATATTTCTAAGTTGACACCTCTAGGTTTTGAAATGTCATCGACTACCTATGGAATGTCGCTCCTACCTATTTATTGAGTTGCCTTGAAAGTTGCCAAATTCAAGCAAATTTCAGAGAAAAGGCTGTCTTTTTTTTTTTTTTAATAGGCCCAGGCTTTGGTCAAATTGTTCTGTTTCTTGTGCTTTAAAATGTAGCATATGCAGTGATATACAACAAGGTATTGGTGTATATCATATTGCTAAATGAATCTCTGTCAGGTCCTAATATAAGGAGTAACAGGAATTTCTAGGGCTTTGAGGAAAGAACATTCATTCTGAGTTCAGAGAACTACTCTTTGTTGGCAGCATCTCGGATGTTCTTAGATCCAAAAAGAGAAAGACATTCTACCAAGAATCAAAAATTGATATTGAGACCTAAAGCTGCTCATCAGAAACTGAGTTTTCTCTCACCAGCCATGTTTGTAAAACAGTCTGTATGACAGTGACCCATTGCTCAACTCAGACTTAAGCAGATCCATAAAACCCAAGGAAAGTGCAGGAGCAGATTCCCATGACAACTTCCCCACCCCACTGCCACTTTTATCTTTAATCCATACCTAGAGCTTTAGTAAAGTTCTCCCCAAGCCAATTTATACAAAAGGAAATTACTTAAGTCAGCTCCACATGTAGTCTTCACAGTATATTGATATTAGGCAGATTGAATAACATAGATGCAAAATGGCCCCACTTAAGAATGACTTAAGGAAACATAATGATGAAAGAAATTCTTCATCTGATGAGCCCACTTATCTATTCATTTTATATAGCTGAAAGAAGACAGGAGTTTCCATATAGGTAAATTTCTGGATTGTGTATAACTTCAAGACTATTTCATCAGGGACTGAAATAAAGAAGATAGCATCACTGACAAGTCTCAGGGAATGAAAATGTGACCAAACTGTGGGAGTGGTATGAACTATGGGAATTTTTCATGTCACAGTAGTCATATAAGAAAGCAACTTTTGTACAACCATCTGTTAGCATCACCTATAGTTTGATTGTCAGACAGCTTTTTGTTAAGTCTCCCACAATTCCATGAGCAGAGAAATTATGGTGACAGGGATGGAAGATATTTATTGTTCCAAAAACAAGGTAGTTTCCTCAGTGACACTTGATTTAAGTACTGCTTAAATTATTGCTTAATTTCCAAAAGCCAAAGGCAGGTACTGTGCCTCAAAATGGAATCATTTTTGTGGAGCCAGATAGCCAATTGAAGAACATCATTTATATTTGATCAACTCTAACTATGAGGAAGCAGTAACTTTTTTCTTATAAGAGTTGACATGGACTCAATATATGGGATTGCTCTATGTACAGTGTCTTCACAAGCACAACATTTTTAAATGCACTTTGCATCATTGTATCTTTGTACAAATATAGCCTGCTACCAATGTGTAGAAATGGACTTCTTTCTATAGGTCTTACTATGAACCCTAACTCTTGGGGATACACTGTTGGACTATAATGTTGAACATCATTTAAAACACTAGTATCAGTTTATGAAGCATCCCACTTGGATTTTGTAACACTTTGAATAAAAAAATCTCAATATATGAAACGTTACTCTAGCTATAAAAGACACCTGGCAAGACCAAAGGATTGAAGGAAGGGTGGAAATTCTCCCTCTCAAAATCACAGTTAGAGACACACTTTTGGAATTTTTCTTCCTACTCCAATATTATATTCTTCTGGATTATGATCTCTGTTTTCCTAAAACTGGAATTATGAATTCTGCTTAGGGACACGATATTATCTTCTAATTTTAAAGCTGTGTCTTTTGGGGTCAATTAGGCCAAAAAGGAGTAATTGTGTTGGCCAAGGTAATAAAAGAATATAGCCATAACTGGGAGATGACGGAATCACAGGTTTCTGCCTGGTTCTCACTATCCAAGGTGCAACCAAAAGACCAAACCCTTTGGAGATGATGATCTTGATCACACTACCGAATAAACCAGATGAGCCAAATTGATAGCTGAAGATGAGCCTCTTCTACTGTGTTTTCTAAGCAAAGGTGATTGGCTAGTCTCTTGAAGGAAAATCTGATCAGAAATTACTTCATGGTGATTAAGTGGGGAGACTACTACACTTAGGGGAAATGTAGACCATATATAACCAAGATTATATAGAAGGTCATGATACAAGTATCTAAATGACACATGGAAGAGATAGAATTTGGCAAGGTTCTGTCTGTGTGATCATTTCATTGCCTCAATGTCTTCTTGTCTAATCTTTCTTTGTGATCCCACGTTCATATTCCCACACACTATTGAACTTGAATTAAATAATATATTATTGGGCACCAAATTCATAACTTCCTAATTCAACATGCAGTGCTCCCATTTAATCTGGGATCTCTGCCTCCCTGTACACTTAATCTTACTGAGTCAAAAATATGAAAAAGAAAGCAGCTGAGTGTCCTTTTATCCTAAATTCTCTCTTCCATGGACAATTTTGAGTTGAATTTATCCCATCTAACCCACAAAGTAATTCGACGTTTTGCTCTATACATGATTGTAATATGTCTTTGCTTGCCTCGTTTGTTTTATTTTTTTTCTTATTTTTGTTTTTACTTTCCCCTCTATCATCTCTGCACAGTATGTGTCCACTCCAAAATCAGGGCCACTATCCGAATCTGTTTTGAGTTCAAGAAAACCACATTGTTTTTTCTAAGAATGATAAAATTGAAACACATCTCAAACATTCAATCAAGAAATTTACCACACAGACACAGACTATTATAATAAAAGGAAAGAATTCTCTAGAGAAACAGAACCAATAGGTTTGTACATTTATAGAAACAGATTTATTTTTGAGAATGGGCTCATGTGATAATGGAGAATGGCAAGTCTAAAATCTGCTATGGGAGCAGGCAGGCTGGTGCGGGAGAAAGTCTACCAAGGCCATCTGCTGCAGAACTCCTTCATGACCAAGGACATTCAATCTTTTGTTCTTTTGAACCTTCAACTGATGTGGTCTACTCACATTGTGGAAGGCAGACTGCTTTACTGGGTCCACTAATTGAAATGCTAACTTCACCTAAATACACTCTTACAAAAAACATCTTGAACAATATTTGAATACATGTAAAAGAAATCTCGGTGCTGAAGAGCTCCCATATCAGTATAACATGCTGTGTTTTGTTAAAATAAAAATGTATGTCATGAAACTTAGGGACAAGTTGACATACTTTTACAGTGAGATGATTTTGTAATATGTAAAAGAAAGCAAGTATATTATTTATTCAGATATGATTCAAAATGATATTTAAATATCTTCTCACAATTTGAATACATTTTTCTTCTGAAAGCAAATGATATTCTAATCATTCCTCAATAAATACATTAAATTTAATATTACTATTTTTTTTCATAGGAGGTAAAAGTCCATATATATGATAACATAGTATAATCACATGAAAATTTATGGAAACATTTATTGTAAGTGTTAATTTACATACTCACATGTTTTACATGTGAGGTAAGAGGTAGGAAGGATTTTTCTGATAATGTATACTGTGAAATAGATTGGAAATTCTGACACCTAAAAGACTGTGTTCAACAAGGTCAATTTTCTCATTTGTAAAAGGGAGGTCCTTAGTTGTGCACTATTGGTTTATTTATTCAGTTATTTATTATGAAGATTAAGAGAGATCCTCTACAAAAGCTTTAGGCAAAGTCCTGGTCACAATTTGCATTGAATCAATGCAGTCTGTCATTTAACAGTGCTACACAGCTGTTGAGGATGTGGTATCAATCTATAGAAAATGGTGTTGTTTCAATCTATAGAAGAGATCTTGAACTATGAGTGTATTTCAGAGGAAAACCCCTTATTTTCTCAATTGTTCTGAACTGGAAAACTGGTATCTTCAAGTTATCCTTTTTCTGGCAAGGATAGAGGCACAATCTCCAAGGTAACTAAGTCCCAAAACATATCAGAGTTTAGAAACAGAAATCTATACTTAAAATTTCACTAAAAAGCAAAGAGGTCATTGGTAACAAATTGCAGCTCAGTAGCAATATGCTATGTGTAGTCAACCTTCTAGTCACCCAGTCTTCAGGGTTAATTACCAATTACTACTGATTTCCTATGACCAGCAATGCTGTTCAATTTAAGTAAAACTTAAGTCCTGAAGAACTGTTGTGTTTATTTTTAGAAGCTTCAGTGTCTTAAATTAACAATATAGCTCACTGAATTTTACTTTCATCATTTTATGCAAAAACTTAAAATGACCATTATAAAATGGAATACTGTTCAATAATATTTGATAAAATAGAGTGACTATATACTCTAGTTCAGACATGAAATTAGTTAGAATAATGTTTAGATTATTCAGAAATAATTTCCAGTTGGGTGAAATAGTTGTATTAGCTGGTTCTCTTAATTATTTGATACTATCTTTGAATAAAGCAAATGAATAATTCTGTCTATTAGGACTACAAAAATAAATGTTTTTCTTCCTTCTCTTTATAATCTCTGAAATAAAATTTAATGCCAATGTGTTGTTTCCAAAGTACCATCATGGATCTGGGGTTATAAATTCATATAGTATATAATGGAAAGTATATTTTTGTGTGTTTTTCAAGAAGTTTCAACTACTGTAAACCAAGTGTTTTTAAATAGTTGAAAATTAACTATATAGTATGGAATTTATACTATTTTTCTGATTTCAAAGTATTTATTTTTCAAGTTTTTAAAAATCTAGCATATCCTTCAGTTTCTAACTTGTCCAAGCATATGTTATGTTAGCAAACAATGCATCAACGTTTAGAGCAAAAAAGTATTCAAAAGTAAATGTCATGAAGTCAGATAAGTTACATTGTTTATTTTTATCAGACAAAAAAATTCTGAGTGTAAATTTAATGCAACTCAAGCAACATCAAGCTATATCACATTATTTGCATATCATTAATAATAATAATTTTACAGATTGGAAAATAATATTAGCTTTTGAGCATTAAAAAACCTAACTTTTCCCCACAGGATTTGTGTGTATTGAGCAGAATATTTAACTGCTTAAAACACCTTTAAGAAAAGTTCAACAGCTGCTTAATTCAGCAGCATATATACTAAAATTGGAGTGAAACAGAGAAGACTAGCATGGTCCCCACATACAGATGACACATAAATTCGTGAAGTGTTCCCTATTTAAAAAAAGAAAAAGAAAAGTTCAACAAAACCAATGGAGAAAAAAGGCAAAAGTTTTGGCATTTGTAAAATATAATAGTTATCCATATAAGCTAAGTATTCATTTGATCCTTGACTAAAGAACTTAGTATTATTGTTTGAATATAAGATGCCCCTCTATAATTCCTGTTAATGCAGGAAGATTCATAGATTGGATTGTGAGAGCTATAACTTAATCAGTCCTTTCTAGTTTGAATGAAATGACTGGGTGGTAAGTGTAAACAGGTGGTGTGTGGTAGGTGGAGGTGGGTCACTGGACAATGTGATCCTGAAAGGGTGCACATTCCAGAGATCCCTCCCTGACATCTGCCTCTTGACTCTTCCATGAACTAAGCAAATTTCCTCTGCTGGCTTCTTCTCCCATCATGTGCCATGTGAGCAGAACATAGAGCCTTCCATCTAAGGACTGAGATACTTGAAACCATAAACACCCAATAAACTTATCCTCCTCTAAGTTGTTCTTGAGGGGTACTTTGATTACAGTGATGCAAAAGTTAACTAAATCTCTGAGAAAGAAAAATTACTGCATTTTCCCAACATTTGCAGTATTAGCAGCCATCAGATGTGAAGTTTTGAGAGAATTTTGGTAATTTCCAGATATAGAGGCAGATAGAGATTGTAAAATTAATAAAACCCCTGTTAGTCTTTTGTAATGTTGCAGTATGACCCTATTTGTAAGGAATATATTTTGCCAAAAGGAAATCATAAAATAAATGTTTCATCTGATTGTAATAGTTTCCATGATTTGATTAAAGTGTTCTTCAGAATTAGTCTATGATTACTCAAGATTTGCTCTAATTTATATTAAATTTGAATGCACTGTGAATAAAAGAGTCACGAGTCACGTCGCATTTGTATCCTTACTAGCTTCATTCTTAGTAAATAGATAAACATGGATGATATTGGTTGAAAATGGCAGGACAAATCTGGATATCCAGTCATATCTCACGGTTGAAAAGGATGCAGTTTGTTCTTTTCTTTTGCTTGCTTTCTTTTCACATTCAGTGCTGAGGGTTGAACCCACAGCCTTCAGCTTGCAAAGAATGTGCTCTACCATTGAACTGTACCTCCAGTGGAGTTTTATTGATTTTAAAAGCATCTTTTTAATTTTCTGGTAAAGAGTATCATCACTTATTAGTGTTTTAGATGAGGTTTCTGTTTGTTTGATTGTTTTAGAAATTATATTTTAAACTTTATTTTTTTACAAATATTTCTGTCTTCCTATCAAAACTAGACTAAGGTTTCATCTCACTATAGTCAGGACAGCAATTATCAAGAACCTGAATAATAATAAATGCTGATGAGGATATAAGGGTAAAGGGTTCATTCTTTCATTGCTGGTGGGACTGAATATTAATTAGTACACTCTCTATGAAAAGCAGTGTGGAGATTCCTAAAAAAAAAAAAAAAAATAGGAGTGGAACCACCATAAGATGCAGCTATCCCATGCCTTGGTAATACCAAGAGAGCTTACCCAAAAGAGCTTAAATCACCATACTACCGAGATATAGCTACTTCAATGCTTATGGCAGCATAATTCACACTAGCCAAATTATGGAATCAGCTCAGATGCCCATTAATAGATGATGGGACAAAAAAATATCTTAGTTATACATAATGTAATTTTACTCTGCTGTAAAGAAGAATAAAATACTGGCATTTGCTTATAAATGAATGGAAATGGAGAAAATCTGTCTAAGTCAAAGAAGTGACACAGAAAATCAAGAGTCAAATGTTTTGTCTCATCTGTGGAACCTAGAGCAAAATATAGAAAAAAGGCACTGGGAAAGGGGACAGGATATCATAAAGATATAGAGGAGATTAATGGAGTAGAAGAAGGAGGGTGAGAGGAAGTTAGGAAAGAAATTAAATGGAAAGAAATAGAAATTAATTTAACAAAATCATGTTATAGACATATATATATATAAATACATTAAATGGAATTTAATAAATAAATAAAGGAGTAAAGGAAGATCAATAGAGTCAAGGAGGGATTAAAGTGAGAGGGAGGAGGAGAGGGAAAGGGGGGTAATAGGGATTAAAATCACATTTCTTGTATGTATTGTGTTTTAAAAATGAAACCAAATAATACTTGCTCTAATAAAAAAAAAACAATTAAAAGTAGGAAAAAAGTCAGTATGATTTGTCTTTATGGGGTATAAAGATTAAAGATTTATTAGAAAACCAATTATTTCAGAACCCAAAGCATTTTTCTCATAACCTTATAGTGATTACAAATAATATTATTAAAACCATCGCATGCAATTTACACATGCAATATAGTCCTTACCAAACCCTCAGTAAAAACAAAAATTGCATGTTATATAAACTATTTCAAATATACGGAAAATAGAAAATGCTTGAAAGCTCAATCCAAGAAGAAATCATTTGCATGATTTTCTGATTTGTACATTAGGTGTTCCCCCAAAACTCACGTGTGAGACAGTGCAGGAATATTCAGTGGTAAAATGAGCAGATTATCTGAGCTATATCCTAATCAGTGGAGTAATTCATCATGAGTTAATAATTTGAATGTAATAATGGGTGCTGACTTTAGGCAGGATGTCAGTACTGTGAAGGACTTTCCTTCACAAGTAATTTCATGATATCCAAACAAGACGCCCACACACATAACTCTTTGCAAGATAGTTTCACTTATAAAAACAGAGACAAATGACTTTAGACAAAGCCTTAGGAAATCAGTTTTACCAATGTTTTCAGGAATTAATGTTACTTAATTAAATAAGTAGGTTTAATTCTACAATTTTGAGAATAATTAACATAAATAAATATATTAATACAGTTCACATACTAACAGATTAAAAATAATACAATATTGTGACCATAATACAAAATAATTCTCAAATTATAGTAACAATTCTGGATAAATGAAACAATGGTAAAATAAAGTGCAAAGAAATATATTTATTTACTTATTTAGTGAAAATCAACTTTTGAAAAAAAAAAGTATAAACCAGTAAGTTAAATTGATATGAATGCTTATATTAATTGATGGAATGGAAAAACCTCTGGAAACAATGAAACCTGGGAATTCAAATAAAGAGAGATAAGTTGCAATAGGCAAGAAATATTTTAGATTTAATAAGTACTCATTGAGAAAAGAAAACAATTAGGTGAGCACAATAATGGAAAAAATAACTCTACCTGGATTAACACAATAAACATAAATAAAAACTCTTGTAAATGAAAATCTATTAGGATCATCTTTTAATCAGATTGGGAAATTTACCAAAGCAAAACAAGAGTTCCTGTTATTAATACATTGATACAATACTGTAAAGAAAGTATAAAAGCAGATAATAAACTCTATAATTAACAGAATCTTAAGAATTAGAATATACATTTTATTTTAGAAAATTATTAAAATAAAACAAACAACCCTAGTAAACTGACAAATGATTTGGTTAAAAAAAAGCATAGTAAATAAAAATACTGCATACTCTTCCCCAGAGAAGGATAAAGCAAAGGACATGAACAAATGATACTTCATAAAAAGTATTATCTATGTCAATAGCCATGAACTTCTGGTAGACAGTGTTATGGCATTCACAAAATTTGAACTGTATTTTATCCCTCTTGTTATTTTTGTATAGTAATTTCAATTCTAAAAATTTGTATTACAAGAATACACATATGAAAAAATATATATGTATGTATAAATATTCACATATAGAGAGAGCATATCTATGGTAGTTTTGTTTTGAAATATCTGAAAATAGCATTAATTTTTATGAATTATGAGAGTAGTTAAAATATTCAATAAGTGAATCTAAATGATAGGTAAGTGACAGTGATAGTCAACATCACTTGATATATTGTAGCATCTTCAAGACATATATATATATATATATATATATATATAGGTGTGTTTATAATATATTATATATTCACACATATATAATATACAACATTTCAGGAATAAAATCCAGTAAAATATGAAAACAGGTTACCACTGAGAAGTAAGGGTGTTCAGGAATTTAGAAGATTAATTTATACAAGAAATTCCAGTTTCTAATATACCTACTTCTACATTGTTGGAATATTTATAATAAAATAGCATTTATATACCAATTTTTAATAAATTTATCCCTGCATTAACTACACCATCACTTAACTATATATTCAATCTATTAACTATATAACTGTATTAACCCTGTGTTGGCCAACTTTAAGATTAGCCAAGCTTGTAATTGTTTTTTCAGAATTAATATGGGAAGATGTCAATGGCCTATTTTGTGGAATATTTTTTTAAATCACATAGAATTGTCCTTTATTTTCATGTAAATATTTGCAAGAATGAAATTAATGAGATTGCATGGGAATCTTACTAAGCTTTTCTAGGGAAATTTGTCCTCATTTCAATATCAATAATACTTACATTTCTCCCTAATAAAATTTATGTAGATATGGTTACTATATTAGTGTTATATAAATGTTGGAGATATATAGAAGAACTGTGTTTAAAGAAGGCCATATTTTAGCATGAATTCTTTTCACATCCATGAATTTGTATATGAATTTTTATGTAATTACAGAAGCAATTTATAGACAAACTTGTATTCTACAAGAAAATAGGAAAAAATATTTTTTTTGTGTGTGTCATTTACCAAAATTTTTAATATATATATATATATATATTTAATAAAAATGATATTTTGGAATCTATTTTAATTTTTTTGTAGTTTGTTCCCCCTACCCCAACAAAGGGAAACAAGATCAATTCTTTTCAAACATATAAAATGAAAAAATTTTGAAAAATATATATAACCTCAACAAATAAAGAAACTCATATATAATTACACATCATTTGTCTTGAATTTAGGTAGCATATATTTAATGTTGAATATATGCAACTGCAAACCTACAAAATACCATATAAATATATTCCCATGCAATACATACATCTATACACCAACATGTACATAAACACAGACGAAATGTATGTATTTAAGAAACATCTTTATATTTATGTTTAGAAAATTGCCATCATCTTGCATATGATATTGGGTGCCTAAAGTTATTTCAGTTTGCAATGAACTTTATTTTTGTTTATGTTTATCAGATATATTTTAAGAGATCATTATTGGTGGGTATATTTCCTCCTACATTACTGCATATTTAAATTAAATTGAAATTTACACAAGTACAAATAATATTATGATGGGAATTATTGTAAATCTCTCATTATGAAATTTTGAAACAAAGCTTTAACTTATTTAGTAATTTAGTAAAGAAAAGGCTGAATAGCCTTCATACTTTGTTAATTCCTAGGGGTTTTATGTTTTGTGAGACTCATGAATGAATTATGTTTATTGAGTATACACTTACTGGTTGTAGTGGTGTCAAGAAAAGCTCCTGATGGTTATAGTAATAAGAACTCATAGAACACCGTAATGTGTAGCGATAAAATACCTATCCCTGCCAAGTAATCATCTTAGATTTTGTAAATAAACATCCCACCCAGAAATTTAGAATAGAATGTATTGACTCCTTTTTACTTAAGTAAAAAAACAACAACAAAAAAACTTTTCTTCTAAATATATTACCAGCATGGTTTAAATGTTCAGAATTAATGAATGTGGAGCAATAATTTCAATGGAAAAACGTCAGCTGTTTCTCTTTTTGGGGTGAAGTTGAAAATCTGCTGGAATTTGAGATTTTCTACCTGAAAATAACATGATCATTAACAAGATTTTTATTTATAAACTTACAGAAAATTTATAGAACTTCTTTGTCGTAGACTTATAGGCAAATGTTATTTTTCTACTTTTTATGCTGTATGCAGTAATATAAAACTGGATTTGCTTTCAACAAATACTAAATTGTTCATGAAATATACTTTCTATTACATGAAACTGTATTTGACTATAAAATGTAGTGCTTTTTGGATGTATTTTTAATATTTTTTTTGGTTGTAGTTGGACACATTACTTTTATTTTCTTTCTTTATTTTTATGTGGGGCTGAGGATTCAACCTAGCACCTCCTACATTCGTTCTACCACTGAGTCACTACCCAAGTCCCTAAAATGTAGTTTTAATCATGGTATTTGACAGGAATTTTCTCGATGTGTATCTTTGTATTAAAGTTATAATAGGTTCTTAAAATAAAATGGAATTTTGCTTGATTTTATAAAATATAGAAATATATTATATCCATTTCATTTTGGTAAAAATGTAGTATAAATATGCATATAAAATAACATTTATTAAAAAGCTTTGATATAAAAATACATCTGGACCTGAGAGTTTTGAATAAGGAATTATGAAAAGCAATTATCTTCAACTTGTTTTTCTTAAATTTTTTTTCCTTGATTTGCGTCTCCCTCACTCCCTGCTTCTTTCTTTTTTTCCCTTTGTGTCATTTGCCAAAAGCTTATTATTTTTAATTTGTATATATCTAGATATATTTAACAAGAATGATATTTTTGAATTTATTTGACTTTTACCTTTTTGTAGTTTGTTCCCCTTACCTCAACAAAGGGAAAAAATACCAATTCTTTTCAAACTTATACAATGAACATGTTTTGTGTAGTAACCACATTTGTAATACTATCTTAAATTTTCCCTCTGTATTCAATTCCCTTCATTCTTCTTGCATGCCTAATTTCTTACAGTTTGCTATTTTATAATTTAGCATAAACCCATTGGAATGGAAAGAGATATAAATGAAAATAAATAGTTTTATATGTATTTTGAGAATTTGAAGAAAATTTTGCTCACTTCACCATTTCACATGCCTTACAATGAATTATAATTAGTGCACACAATTTATAATGAATTTTATTTGCAATTTTATTTAAAAAATCATCTTCATAATTTATAAACTGTATGCAGAATAGATCATTTTAAGCCCTCATGCATCGATTAAAACCTTATCTGCCTGTCTTCACTGTTTAAGAATCATAATATAGCCTCCATGGTTATAAACACTCCTCTAAAAATTAGTTTGACTAATGTGCACTTTTATTTTGTTTATAAAAGTCTATGTGCAGCTGCCATTGAAAAATTTGAATGTTCTGACAATATTTACTAAAACTGGAAATTAAGCAAAGTAATAAAAATGATTCACCAGGGAGATATAGCAAGGCAGAGACAACTAAGTAAACATATTTCATCTGAAGTTTAACTAATCTGTTTAGCTTATTTTGCACAAATTATCCTATTTAAAATAATACCTATGAAAAGATATTATAACATTTAACAAAATAATTATTCAGAGACGAAGATCAACCCTTTTGCCTTTTCTTTATCTCTTGGTGTAGGAAACACTTATAGTAATAAATTTCTACAAAGAAAACAGATACAGAATACTTCCTTCACAAGTGTCCTTTTGGCTATCCTTTGAGACCCACTCACTTCCCTTGTTTTTCCTCTCCTTAATGACTAGTACCCATTTGTCTATTCTGCTTTCTATATTTTTGTCATTTGGGGAATTCTGTTAAAACATAAACATATATATAGTATGCAGATTTTTTAGACTAAATTTTACATCTCACTCTTATTCTCCTATGATCAGTCTAAGTTGTTGTAATATAAATAGTTCATTTTTAAATTCCTGAGTAGTATTCCATTGTGTTTCTTTACCATGGATTAGATTGATTCCATTTATCACTTTGTTGATGTATTTTTGATGTTTTTGGTTTTTGGACATTGCTAATAGAGCTTATATGGACATTTGTGTACAGATTTTCATGAGAACCTAATTTCTTATTTCTCTGAATTAATATTCAAAATTTGTTGTAATCACTGAAGATGAACTATAAATATTATGTGTATAATACTACAATTTTCACAAAATATAGAGTAATATTCACAGGGTATTTATTCCTAGAGGCCTAGTGATGACTTATATATTAGAGTATCAATTCTTATGCATACTATGAGTTTCTGTATATATTTGAACCTATGATAAAGTTGAACTTATAAATTCGGCACAGGAAGCAATTTATAATTATAACTAATAATAAAATAGACCAGTTATTACGATACACAGTAAAAATAGTTATGTGACCGTGGTCTCTATTTTTCTGTCACCTCTAAATATATTGCACTATACTCACCCTTTTTCTTATGATTATGTGAAATAATATCTAAAGGAAGAAATTTATAAGATTCCATTTAGCATATCTGAATTTCCAGCATTTTTATGTTTGCATTTTGAAGCCATTGTCAAGGAAAATAACAATTATTTAATCATAAGCATTGTAAGGCCACAACAGTAGAACTGATGACAGACAAAACTACTAAACATCTTAGAGCTAGATAGTGTATACAGTGTGGATATCCTGAACAAAGGAGTGGTTTATATCCCATCTGAGGCAGAGTGGAAAAATATGAAATTTCATTATGCTACTCAGAAATGCACACAATTTAAACATTAAGAATTATTTTGGTAATTTTTCATTTAATATTTTGACCTCAGTTGGCTGAAACCACAGAAATTGAAATGTAAATAAAGATACCATTGTATATTATGTAGAAATACATGCACATGTTTATCAAAAAGCCTATACAAGAATGTTTATTGCAGTAGTATTCAAAGTAGGCAGAAACTCAAAAACAGCACAAAGTTCTGTTTGTGCTGCAAAATTCATCTTTGGTGAGAGAATTCAGGATAGTTTTATCCACCAAAGACACTGATTACAAAGGAAGGCAAAGACAGTACTTCAGGAACTTTAATGATATTCTGCCTCTTCTTGAGTGTTGTTTGTACTCATTGTCTGATAACTTATGCACCTCTGAAAACTGTACTAAAACCAAGTCTCCACCCTTTCCTCTGGTGTGTGCTTGCCACCATAAAGTGTTGCTCTCTAGATTATCAAGTAATTGCCCCACTCCTCTTTAGCAGTGAGTTATAGGTTTCTTGACACAGATGGCTTTGAGTTCAAAGTCCCAGAGCATCTTTCACCATTTGCATTTTCTTTCTCCCTCAAGACACTGCCACATTTGTAACATCTCAGTGCCTTAGTCTAGTGCTCATTAAAAAGCCTTCTCTCCAGAGTTTAGGAACATATATCCAAAGGACAACTGTAATTATTGACATGATGTGGCTTCTTTCATGAGCTTTATTGCTTGCTGAATTGCCTTCAGTGGAGCGTGAGTTTAATTAGTGAGACTAGATACCTATTGAAGGACAGTGACTGTTGTTTGATCCAGTGTAGCTGGTCCCCTCAAAGGTTAGAGGGGTGAGGATATTTTTCCTAAATGATTTTGGAGCCTTCCTTTTCTGGACATTTTCAAGAGGAATTCTGATCCATCTTCTCAGCTCTTATAACACACAAAATTATATACAGTTCATTCTTTTTCAAATATTGCCTAGCATATTACCCCATTTATCAGGTAAGAGGCATAATGATACACAGTTTACATGTAGAATCTAGTGATTATATTAAGCCTATAAATTAATGTTCATATTTGTCTCATTTAACAATAGAAGAGATACAAACAGTATTAGATCATTCCCCAAAGAATCAATCATGTCTTCACCTTGCCTCTGTTATTTCATTCTGTATCAAAAAGACCAGCTCTGCCCACCTGCAGTGCCATTTGGTCACAGTTAGTTCTTGTCAGGTTGCCCTTCTCATCTTACTCAGGGATTGCAATGATGAGGTAAAGGGGGAAATGCCAATAAGTTTCATAGCAATTTCATGGAAGAATATCAGAAAAGCAATTGAAATGCTTAAAGCGTCTTTCTAATTTCTAGAGCATTTTGGAGGTGGCTGTATGTTAGAAAGGACAATCCACAATTTCCAAGTGCCTGTGCACATCTTTAGCTACCGTTTTAATTATTCAGTTGATCCAGGTATACCTGGAAGCTTTCAATAATTTCTCACAAAAGTTCAACGTAATTTTTTTCTGCCAAACAGCCTATGCTAATGATATAGAGTAAACTTGCCAAGGATATGTGGGCATTCCCTGCCCTATAGGCAATGAAATTTTAAAAATACAGCAATAGTTTATTAGGCCTCAGGAAGTAATAATAATAATAAAAATGATAAATAATAACAGCAGTAATAATAATATAACAATAAGGAGAAAGAGAATGAAAGAAATAATTCTTTGTGTTATGCACACTTTTAAGCACTTTATATTAATTATCTCATGGCATTCTATATAATAGCATGAGAGGAGAACTTTTCACATTCATTTTGAATGGATCAAGTACTGGAATGTTAAGTAAGGTCAGTTATTTGATATGGGACCCATATGTATTGATGGAATAGAACCTCTGAAATAGTCAAATAAGCATTTCCTCCTTTTAATTGATTACCCACTGTGTTTTGTTACAGTACAGAAAACTGCCTAACATAAACATGTTCAAAGTGGCAAGCCCCATCTTATGATACTATGCATCAAGGAGGTAAAGGTAGTAAGAGGCAGGCTACTTGGGTTGCCTTGAGGGAAGTGCTAACATTATCCCAGTTATAATAGAGAAAGGAACACCATATTATTCATTATGAAAAAGATGGCATTTAGGACTCTGTTACAAATAGCTGTATTTCAACTTTAGCTAATGCAGCCACACTTTAGAGAAACTATATAAATTCTGCTGAGATAGCACTGTTTGGGATAGACAGATACATACATTTTCTTTTATCTTTTATTTTTTAAGGGTCTTACTATGTTGCCAGGGCTGGTGATGAACTTGTAAAATAAACACATTTTAACATTGGCCTGTATATTGTTGTCTTAATGGAAAGAGAAAGAAATTTAAATACTCTGTCAAGATGAAACCAATAAGATTTGCTGACATGATGAGAGAGAAGAAAAATTAATGAAGAGTCCACAATCTTGCAATTGTTGATTGGGTGAATGATGATACCATTAAGTAAAACAGGAAGCATGAAAGTGGATCAGGACTATGGGAAGGAAGATGATGACTTCAGATTTTGTTGAATTAAATTGAATCGCTGATGAAACATTTAAAATTGGCTACCCCACGTAGGGGAAATTGAGTCTGTTCAGAAAGTGAAACAGATTCTTTATGAGCATAATATCTTTTCTTCCAAAAATTTTTAAGCCATTAGGGAAAGTTATGCATATAAAATAAAGTCATAATGCAGTATTTAGGGTTCCCATTTGTAATGGATGATGATTTTTTTTTGTTTTGTTTTGTTTTTGTTTTTCATTTACCACATATGGAAAATATCCTTGAAGAGGGAAATGACATTTTTATGTACTCTGTACATTTTCTAGTTTAACCATTATAAACCAAGTGTCAGAGTGACTGCATGACAGGCTTTCATATTGCATCATTATCTAGAGATGGCTCAGTCCTGTATACCTCAGCCTCATCTGCTTACTCATTATAAATAAAAATGTGAATGAAGCGTAAATTCCATATTTCCACCCCTTTGATTCTTAATTCTCATGAACTGTTTGGGAACATTTTACAAACTAAAATCTTCATAAATTTGTATCAAAAATTTATAAAGCATTTAATTTAAGTTAATTTGTGCTTTGAGTTATAAAAATAGCTTTTTTCGTTTTTAATTCTGATTTTATGTGACAGAATGTGTGAAAATAAATTTCATCATGACTTCTTTTTATATTAATGGCTTTGAAAATTTTCACTACTAAAAACTAGAAAATGAGCATCTGTATTTTTTCTTTATGTCCTTTTTCATTATTATTATTTTAAAATTATTATTTTTTTTATTTCTTACTGTTCTGATTTTTGCCCCAGGTGTAAATAAACAGGTGTGAATCTATTGAGTCTTTGGGTGATTGACCTAGTGATTTTCTGACAGTTCACTGAATATCCAGTAATTACCTTATTCATACTTGAAGATTGCATTATCTCAAATTGCCTGGAATGATAACAATTTACAAAATTTGCTCTGAGAGTTCACCTTCACTGTAAAGTGATCCTCTTTCTCCCTAAGCTACATTATCTTGTAAGAAGGAGTCCAGAGAGTCTCCATCTATTATTTTTCCCATTTCTTTCATTTTTATTCTCTGTGGCCCTTAAGCAGCTCTAAGAAGGTAGATGTGTTTGATGCCTACATTGTTTATCTTACTATTTGTCAGTGTAGAAACCCAAAATAAGGAAGAGGTTTTCAGAGTCTCTCAACAAAGTTATACCTGTCCTTCACAACCGGATTCTTCAAGTTAGCTTTGACTATGAAATAAAAGTTATTAAAGTCAAAATGCTACAAGATTAGTTTTCAACTTTATTCTGCTGAATCTTCAATAACAGAATCAATATTATATATTTCCCTAGAACTAGATAAAGAGGAAAACAAACATTTACAAATTAACTTTGTTTTTCCATTTTTATGTTTACTTGATATTTATTTGTGAGGATCTTACTTTGGTTCATTGAACAAGCAGAAGTTAACTAAATTGGGGGAAAATAAGATACACAAATTAGGAACATTAATTATTGTCTGTGTTGTAGAAAAAAATAATGTTTTAAGGTTAATTCAACTTCAAAAAGCTTAAAGAAATATTCGGAATTTATTTTACTGTTTATTCAGGAATTACAATAAATATATATATGAATAAGTTTAACACATAAATTTAATATTTTGATAAGTTTTAATCTAATTGTCTTTTAAACTATAAAAATAAAGTAAAGATTGCTTTAATGGTCTTGCATTGTAGTAAATTAGTGGCACATTAATTTTTTATATATAAATGAGCATTTAGCTACTTTATTATTGATATATATATAATATATATGTTTTATATATATAATATATAATATATATGTATTGCAGTACTTTTAATTGAACTCAGAGTCTAATGTATAATGGGCAAGCACTATACCACTGAACTACAACCATAGCCCATATTACATATATTATTTAAATTCCTAAGCTGCTATTTTCATTATAAGACATATTTGTATCTGTGGACATAATGTATACTACACTTACTATAAATTTTCTTAAAGTTTAAAATAATATAATTTCTCTATGAAAATATATTATTAATAATCCATTGAAACAACCTCTAAACATTACATGGAGTATACTTTTATAAATGCCAACTTAAATATTATAACATTAATCTCAATTTTCTTAAACATTTTTCACTTCAAATATTCTAATTTTTAAATAATTGTTTCATTTTCTCTGTCATTTAATGATGTATATAAAGCAATTTCACATGTTTATATTGTATAATTTTCTATTTATTTTTTCATCTTAGTCAATTCACTTTATTGCTTTCATTTGGGAAAAAAATGTAACTTTAATCATTAAAATAAATTGTGATCACAAAATGGTAAAAATAATTGTTTATTTTGAAGAATTAAATTACAAATAGAAAGGAATAAAACTTTAAAAGATAGTTTACAAATGTGAATGTTTACCTGTATACATTAAGATCAGTGACCAAAAGTTTCCATTTCAATAGAAAAATAAGTTCAATGAAGTAATATTACCTTAATTAATCTCTAGAGGACCATAAAGCTAAATTCTAATGAGGACTCAGATATTTGGAAAATGTCAGCCATATAGTATAAAATGAACATTGATTTTTACATATTCCTTTTTTTCCCCTGAAGCTTCTATAAGATACATTTCCAAAAAAAAAAAAAATAAATGAAAACTCAGAAATTTAAACAAAAGAGAGGAAAGGAAGCTAAATAAAAGGAGCAAAGATAAAACTTTTGATATTAGTTATGCAGCCCATCTGGTAAACAGCCATTCTGAATGAGCAATAGAAGAGACTGAAAGAATTTCTGACATAGACAAGCTTATATAATTATTTATTGAAGACAATACTCCATTTCTGAGGTGAGTCTGTGTGATGAGATCCTGAGCACAGAAACTAGATAGGATTCCTTCTCTTATACATCACATCTTCCAGTAGTAGCATTAGATAAAGAAATTGATTAATTATTAAAAACAGATCCAATGTCTGATAGGAGCAAGAATTCAAGAAACTAATGTGATACAAAAAATACATAAGGACCAATTTACTTGCATAAATAAAGTTCCCTCTAGGGAGATGGTGTTTATTTTTCATTGTGGTAGGCAGAACCCATGAAGATGCCCATGTCCTAATTTCAATATACTACCTGTGAATATGTTATTTTCCATAGCAAAGGGGAATTAAGTTTGCAGATTGAATGAAGTTTGCTGATTTTAAAAGAGTGGTATTAATCTGATTTATCGGGTGTGAACCAATGAAATCATTAGTGTCCTTGAAAGTGGAAGGGAGCACAAGAAGAGGAGAGTCAGAGAAAGACATATTGACCAGGGAAAAAGCTCAGATAAATGCAAGGTTGTTGTTGAAGACAGAGGTCGGGGCCTCAGAGCAAAGGAACACAAGCATCTTCTAGGGGCCTGAATAGGCAAGAACACCAATTCGCTCTTAGAGCCCACAGAAAGAAACACAAAGTTTTGCTGCCACTGATTGGAACCAATGAGACCCATGTTTGACTTCTGACCTACAGGATCATAAGGTATTAAATATGTGTTGGTTGTTTTTTTTTTTTTATAGAGCGAGAGAGAGAGAGAATTTTAATATTTATTTTTTAGTTTTTTTCGGCGATCACAACATCTTTGTTGGTATGTGGTGCTGAGGATCGAACCTGGGCCACACGCATGCCAGGCAAGCACGCTACCGCTTGAGCCACATCCCCAGCCCAAATATGTGTTGTTTAATATCACTCTTTGTGATAAATTGTTATAGCAACAAATAAAAAAAGCTAACTACAAATGATAAAAAAGAGATAGTCACTTAAATTTAAATAGATAAGTCAGTACAAAAAATTAAGATAGGAAAGGCCTTAATATATACAAAACAGTCTGGATCAAATTTGTTTATATATTCTATAAATCTAAAACTGTTTTAAAATAGAAAGTTTTGATTTTTTAGTTGCCAAAAACAATACAACAAAGTTCAAAGGAGTTTTTAAAAATTTTTCACTAATAATTCTCTACAGACTTTGTTGTTCTCTAGGCTTCTATGCATATGTATTTATTTATTCAAGGATCCAGACTTTTTGAAAATAGGATATAGATTTTACAAATTTGATTCATCAGGGTTTCTGCAAGATAATATTTTTGAAAACAGATATTTGTCTCCCATTTTGTGATACATGCACTTGTGATTCTGTCTTTGACTCATGGATTAGGTTCAAAACATTTCCCTTAAAGCAGTGAACAAAGATGTCTGAATACTGCCAGGATTTGCAGGATGCTCTCACTGCTGCTTCTTTCTTTAGTGCCAGGATCACATAGGGTCACGCTATGCACAAACAAGTTTACACTGCATATATGGGACATTGAGAGAAGGGAAAAAAAAAAGGCTGTGGAATGTCATAGGCTGGAAAGATCCGTCACTGTTCATGAAGAACCTCCCTTTGCAGATCAAGGAGTCACTATCACATGGAACCAAGTGTTTGGTTCCATAAATTTGGGCATCTTAAGAGAGTCTTAAAACACATGTGTTCATATAACTGAAGAACTCACTAACCTTGAAGGGCTGTGACAGGGACACGAATGTGGGAAAAGTTTATCAAAAGATATATATGATATATTTAGAGTGAAAGTTGGAGATTGTGCTATCAGAGGAAACAAATTAAAACAGACCAGAAGTTGGGGTGGACACAGAATATACAGGGGTGGTCTATTATCTTTTAATGATGACTTACTAATACCTAATTTAAGTACTGTATAAATTCACCACTTTCATCTAAATTTATTTTTATTTCAAATGTATTCACTCTTCAGTTATCTACTTCGAAAAAGTGAAACTTCACAGAATGCATGTAATCAGTATTGCCCAAAAAAAGCATGTAAGAAAATATAACATTTCTCTTAATTGTTGAAAGCAAAGTTGATTTCAAAAAATTTGTGGCTGTTTGTATACATACATGAACTAATTGAACAGCATTATCTCCTAATAGCAGCACTTTTCTGTGCAAAAACAAAGATCCCATTATTATAAAACAGCCTTTTCTTCCATCTATGATCTTCCTTGTATCAAACTTTGGTCTCACTTCCCATTTTTTGTCCTGACATTTCATTTAATGTTTACTCTTTACTCTTAGGCTCCCCATGACATGTCACAAAACTGAGTGATGTTCTTCCCTCCAAACTCAATAGAAAACAATCTAAAGCAAAACAAGACACAGAAAGCAGCTATTATCATCATGCTTGTTTTCTGCCAAATTTCAAGGCCCAACCTATCTTTTACAGGAAAAAATATTCAAAAATCCTCCCATCTCCTTTACAGTAGGACAAGAATTATCATTAGATCATAAAGAGATAGTGGAGATGAGCAGGCACACTGGCTAACACCTAGCTTCCAAAGCTTCTGAGACAGTAGGTTTCCTGACCCCCTGAATTGGAGGCCAGTCTGGGCAACATGGTGACACTCTGTATTAGAAAAGTAAAAATAAAAAAAATGTGTGTGTGTGTGTGTGTGTGTGTGTGTGAGTTATATATGTATGCATGCATATATAGTCGTCTCTGTAACATCTAAAGGAATTGATTGAATTGAAACTAAACATGCCTAATTTTCTATTTGTCTTTCTTGAACAATGTTCAGTTCCAGACTTCCTCAAGGGTTCTTGGAGGCAATTAGACTGCAGGTGGAGAAAGGCTCCCCTTGGTGCTATTGTGTTGCTATTTTTTTTTCCTGCTCTGGCGATTGGACTAGGGAGCATGCTGCTCCACAGCAGGTGTGAGTTTTAATGTTCAGTCAGCTAGTGACAGTGGATAGGCCAGCAAACGGAGCCCCTCGGAGGTACTCTTAATATGAGACAAGCTGTGGTTGTGAGACCTGTAATTGTTGTAGGTGAGGGACAGGGAAGTCAATTTACAGATCAAAATAAGTTTGAATAGTGAGCTGAGACCTTCCTATTGAAATGTATTTTCACCTTTCCAATTCTGTTTATGTTTCTAAATTTTACTTATAATCTGGCTCTATTACCCGTAGACCTTTATCTATCACGTTTCTTTCAAGGAATTTAGGATGCCATATCATCAATCATCAAAATAGACTTGAAAGACACAAAAAGTTATTGCCATTTCCCTTTTCAGATACAAAAATAAAAGAAAGAAAATTGAAGGGGAGGATAAGTGATTTTCTCCCCCATATCACTCCAAGAAGTCATGGGGCAAATCAAGAAGGGTCTCAAGATCTCGTGACTTATACAAGCAAGGGATGGAACAGTGGAATAACAACATAGAATACAAATAAACTGTCAATAAAATAAAAAAAATTCTCTTGCTCCTCTGCCAGGTACAAAGAGAAGAAAAGGTACTGTTTATTAAATTGTGTCCCTTTTATCATTATACTAAATTTTTAAAAAAATAGCAAATGTTAACAATTAGTACTAACTAACAATCTAAATAATTAAACATTCAACTATTTATTCTCAATGGTATTCTTTTCTCTCACATATCTCTATTCTATTTCTTATTTTGAATATTCACAATACTATGTTCATAATTCTATAATTTTGATAAAAGTAATTATACAAAAAGTTTTTAATACAAGGAAATATGGAAAGGTCCAACATTTAAATCTGTAGATATTGTGAATTCTGAAATAAGTTGATTTGATTTTATATTTATCTGTGCGTTTTCATAAAATTGGAAGTATTCATTTCTGACTTCAAATAAGAGGTTTAGCTCCAGAATGAGTGCTACCCTTATTTTAAAGAAAGTGGCCTCATATTCCAAATTTAATTTTTTTTTTCTTTAAACGACAAAAGACTGGCAGTATAGGGTAAGTAACTAAACCTGCATCTGGAGGAAGGGGCACTTGTTGGAAGAAACAAGGTTTCATATTTTCTTTCTGAAGGTAAATGCTACACAATCATAATCATAAGGGAAGAAATGCTTAACAGATTAAAAAAGGCCTAATGCTGTATAAGGTAACAGTGCCAGGACCCTGCATTCTGCAGACATATGGAAGTTGTGTTATACATCTTTCCTTCATGATTCCTACTGGTTGTTCACAGAAAAGATGCAGAGAGGTTTTTAGCCACATAGGGTGCAATTTAATCAAAAGCTGGATGACTACAAACAGTAAGTTTTAGAGATGGAACAATAAAGACAAAATATATGTTTTTAATTTTAATTTATCTAAATGAATGTGGATTTCCTGCTGTAAATTTGTAACAATGTACTGTATTTATTGCATATGAAAAAGGGAAAGATTTGACTGTAATGGAACAAAGAATGAGAGACACCAATTAGGTATAAAGGGTCTTAAAATTATTATTCTACAAATTCTTATAGTATAGTTAAAGATGGGTTTATATTATTAAAATATGTGATATAAACTCAAGACAATCAGACAGATCTTGAAAAAGAGTTATAAATGTAAAAATGAATATATCTGGTGAGCAGTCTTCAAGAAAGCATAATAATCCTAATTATGTATGTAATGTACTTTAGGGCTTTCAAATACATGAATTAAAAACACATTGGATAGTAATGATCATCACATTCCACCATCATTAATTATCCCAAAGTACAGGTATGAAGACACAAATTGGTGTGAATATACTATGTATACAACCAGAGATATGAAAAATTGTGCTCTCTATATGTAATAAGAATTGTAATGGCATTCTGCTGTCATATATAACTTTTTAAAATTACATTAAAAAACACATTGGAATGGAGAAACAAGTGGGGACTTCAATACTACACTCCCAGAAATTGATAGGCCATGTTGATAAATTAGTAAACCATACCAATGTTACATTCTGCACTGATTAAAAAACATTATTGGTTCACATAACAGGAGGATGAATTTTTTTAAAAAAAACTTCATTTATTTGATTAGCATACTATAAACATAGAAATGAATTCTCATCTGATTTATTGAACCATACTATACACTCAGTATTTTCCAGAAGTTCAGATATTACCTACTGTATTAATTTTCTAAGACTTTCTTAGCAAAGTATCAGGAAACCTGGTAGCTTAAGGAAACAAATTTATTGTCTTCAAATTCTGGAACATCAAAGTTAAAAATCAAGATGTTAGCAGTGTCCTGCTGTAAGTGTACTTTTATTTATGTTTAATGATTTCTTGACCTGGTTTTGGGGTCCTGCTTGGAGATCCATCAGTTGTCCAGGGGAACAGGTACCAGAAAACTAGAGACAACCAATATTCCCATAGCCATAGGGATCTTGGGAAACCTAGCTATAACCAGGGGGCATAACCTAGCTATACCTTGACCTTTCAAAAACTGGCCTTTGGGCTCCACCTGACACTCTTTCCTGTGTACAACCTCTGTGTACCTTATGTTTGGAGCTTTCTCTCATGCAGATAGTTGGAGATAGGCTGTTTACTTTCAATGTAATAAGTTACAAATTAACAGAAGACTGCCTTTTATCTGCTCCAAGTTATTGTGTTGTCTTCTGCTATAAGAAGAATCTTTAAATATTATAAAAACAAATGTTCAACCAGAAGATTCCTAAAAGAGTATTTCTCTGTTTCTCCATAGCTTCTGGAAGTTGCTAGCAATCCTTGGCATTCATTTATGGATTAGTGACTACAAAAATCAAGCCTGTACCACCTCTGTTGTCACAGGTATTCTCCCTGTTTCTGTGTGTCTGTGTCTGGACATGACATTCTCCTGTCTATATTTGTTTGTTTTTCTTCTCCTCATCTAATGGAGACAGTTATATTTGATGAGGGTCAACATTAATTCATCATGACCTTGGTTTGACTTGATTATATCTAGAAGGCTGCACTTCCAAATAAGGTCACATACACAAGTACCAAGAGTTAAAACGGTAACATATCTTTTGGGGCAACAATTTAACACATAACACTTAAATGTGGAAGATGGCAGAATAGAATGACAGATCATACTGGAAGATGTTATTGGGACACTGAATTAATCAGCTCTGGCCATGCCCTCTTCTCAATTTCCAATTTAAAAAAAATTAAATTTATTTTTATTTCATTTACATTTACATGCATCTTTTAAAAGTGCTGCTATTTAAAACAAGTCAGATGCAAAGTACTATATATTATATGATTACATTTGTGTAACATTCTAGGAGAAGAAATATTATAAACACAAATAAGAGACAAGTGTTTGAGGTGGGATGAGGTAAAGAAAAGTTGTTAAAAAGAACCTCATGATGAGAATTTTGGGATGATGGAAGTATCTGTAGGAATTTTCTGGATCCAATATATGTATGTCAAAACCCATGTAACTATAATGTCATAAATAGTGAATACAATGTATTTAGACTAAAAAATTATTAGGATATATGCAATGGGATGCTAGAATGGAATGCAGATGGTGACAATTGATTCTGTCATACAAATGCATGATGAACCTCATGAGAAGGAGTTGTGGAAAAGGAGCTGATCTAAGAAACTTTGAAAACAGTGTTTTAACTGGATTTTTTAAAGGCTAAAGACAAATGGGAACAGTACAAAGTCTCTCGTTGGTAAATTTGTACTTCATTGGGTTACCATTTAGTCATTCTGAAACTTCTGTATGTGTATATCAGGTTGAACAAATTAGTAAATAAATTGTAGACAGTGGAAAACAGGCTGTTTACTTCCAGTGAGAGAAATTACAAATAAACAGAAAGAGATCGGCTAGCATGAGCCTTTTGGTCCTGACCTAGTCAAACAAATGAACATTGGCACAAGCATGAGTGTTCACATGTACACACACACACACACACACACACATATATATATATATATATATATATATATATATATATATATACAGAGAGAGAGAGAGAGGTAGAAACTGAAATAAATGCAGGTATGGCTGCATATAGGTGAGTCAGCATACCATATGCTTTATAGATTGGAAAAACAAGTAGTTCCAGAAAAAAATGACACTCTAGTAGCCACAAGCATACGGAGAATTAATGTATTCATTTTTAAATATCCTTTTCCAATTAAAAAAAAAAAAACTGGGATCTCTGAAAAACAGTCTGATGATAGGACTGAAGCAAAATAAACATAAATTACATTTGGAGCATATCATAGTAGCAGATTGGGAGAAAGTGCTCAGACATATAGTTAAGCAAATATATCACCAAAGGTGTGTGTAGGGGGATTTGAAAATCAAAGAAAAGGAAGAAAAAGAGAATGGGATCTAGTCACTAGGAAAGAGTTACCAACCAGACAGAGCTTCTAATAGCCAAGGCTTGAGCCATCAAATAAAAAAGCCATAATAAAAAATAATAAAATTACTAAGAAAATACTTTTTTATATTTTATTTGGATTATAGTTCTTCAAATAAATCTGAGTTTGTGTTATAAATAAATGGCTATTTAAATTGATGGGAGCATTTTTTTTTCTTTACACAAGACTTCAAATAAGGAGAATGAAAATCCACCAGTTCAGTATTCAGGAAAAATTACTGCAGACAAGATCAATGAACAAATGCAAAAGGAGGAGCAATTTCAAGAATAAAACAGTATATTTTCATTGTCAAAAAATACATTATTCAAAATATTTGTCAATTTCTGTGATTGTTGGTTATTTCAACATATGTCCCAAACCTCTTCTTCTTTTTTCTTTTTTTGATGCTCATTTCAAACTAGTTAAAAAAAGAATGTTAAAACTGGTAACTTTGGAGTGGAGAAACCTAGAAGGCATCTCTCTCATCCATTGTTAAGGTTCACATCACATACAGTAAGTCATATTGATTTCAAGTGATCAGGACAGTCATTCCTGTGGCATTTCTCCCCAACCAGCCAGCCTTGGCCTCAGGAGAAAACATCAGACACATCCAATTTAGGAAGGAATCATTTTATACAAAACCTGTCCTGTACTCTTCAATAGTGTCAAGGTATGGATAAACAACGAATCTTCAGAAATCATACTATATTATAAGAAACTAAGGATGTAATGAAGGCTAAATGCAACTTTGTTTTCACATTGGATCCAGGAATATTAGTGGGGGGGAAAAAGAATTTCAGTTGGGAAAATCAATGAAATCAAAATGTTCTCTTTTTGGGGGCAGACAGAATGTATAACATTATTTCTGGGATGGGGCTATAGCTCAGGTAGTGTTTGACTCACATGCACAAGGCCCTGGGTTCAATACCCAGCACTGCCCCCCACAAAAAATATAATTTCTTTGTTTTGATAATTATACATAATTTCATAAACTGGAATAATATCAAGACATAATTTCTAAAAAAATGAAATTATTGTGGTTTTGCTCTTTAACAGCTTGCTTCTCTGCATTTTGTATACCATTAAATATTCTTCTATAAAATGAATTTTGGAAGCTGAGAATTAACCATCATATGAAGTTAATGCAACGTATTAAACAGCTATATTAGTGTTAAAAATTTGTACATTTTTATTCTTTGTGCTTATAAATAATTTTGTGGTATAAGGGGGGGCTAGGGAAGAATTGAGGTACTTTGGATTAGAAGGGAGGGAGGGGGAGAAGATATGGGAGTTAGAAGAATAGTAGAATGAATAGGACATTATGATCCTAGGTGCATATATGATTACGACTGGTGTAATTCTACATCCTGCACAATCAGAAGAATGAGAAGTTATATTCATTTATGTATGATGTCAAAATCCACTGTACTGTCGTGTATAACTATTTAGAACAAATTTTAAAATTTTAAAAAAAGAATTAACTTTAAAAATAATAATTTTGTAAAAATCATGTTGTTCTTATAATTCAGCTCTTGTTGCATGTCTACATTTAAAATATTGTATCATGTTGCTTGGTAATTGCCACAGTCTGTCTGGGCACAATTCAGGAGCCACTTGTCAAAAGAAACTAACTTTATTTTTAGAACTAAAAAACGCCAAACAAAACAGCTCCTCAGGAAAAAACCCTCAGAGCCCAACTGCCACCACAGGCTTCCACAAGCCTCTTACTCCCACCCCAGCCTCTCCACCTCCCACAATCCTCCTGCTCTTGAGGCTGATTGGCTGGGTTGTGTGGGCGGAGCCAAAGAAGTCCCCCAATGAGCATCTCCGTGGAGGAGTCAATCAGCTAGATGTTGCTGGGGCCCCTGTGAGCCAATCATCAGCTGCCAGTCTGAAGGGCAGGGAAACAGCCCAATGAACATCACCGGAGAGGAGCCAATCAGCTAGATGTTGCTGGGGCTGCTGTGAGCCAATCATCAGCTGGCAGCTGCAAGTTTGCTGGGGCCCCTTTGGCTGTGGCTCTCAACAGGTAATTTCTTAACATTTTGTGTGCCAATGACTAAGAACAAAGAAAAAAACATAAAATGTAAATATTAATAGATTCTAGTACTTAATTCAGCAAGCCAATGAAGGATCCTGGGCTGAACATGAGTAGAGAAAACCCAGATTAAGCAATTAAGCATTTGAATTAAAGCAAAACATACATCTAAAAGTAGCCATTTTATGTTCATAGATCAAAGAAGCACATGTTCTGAGCTTCTCTTAAGGATTACCTTGAAAATAATAATTTATTATTGAGTGGGGATGCAAATATGTGAACCAAAGGGTTTCCATTTCCATTCTACCTGCAGTTTATGTTATCGAAAATAAGCCATAACAAAAATGTATATCATGAAGGACTCAAGAAACAAAGAGAAAATAAAAACTATTAAACCACATGCTGTAAACAATAAAATGGGACTCCAGGAGATATCTGTGTCCTGATCCAGGGAACCTCTGAATGATCTCTTAAACTGCTTCTTTAAAGGGGAATATCTGCAGAGGTTGAGTAGCTTTAAGAAATTGAGGTGGGACATTTGTCCAGGTTTATCTGGATTTCTCTTAAATGGCATTTTACACATACTTATAAGAGGAAGACAGAGGGAGAATTGATACACAGAGAGGGGAGAAATGTCATGAAGATGATGAGAGAGTTCTGAAAATGCTGTCCTTAAAGTGTGGATATACTACAATACCCAGCAGTCACCAAAAATTGGAAAAGGAAAAGAACAGATTCTCTCAGAATTCCTGGGTGGGGGTTGGGGGGGTCATGAAATGGCTGCCCTATGGACACCACGATTTCAATACAGTAATACAGACTTTACTTTTCTGCCACCTGATTTATAAGAAATTAAGTTTCTGCTGCTGAAGCCACCAAATTTTGTGGTGATTCATCAGAGTAACCAGAGTGAACTAACTTAGTAACATTTTTTAAGTTAAAATATATTTTAAAAGAGTTAATTAGGATAAACATTGAAACATGCTTTATTAAAAATTTGCTTTTAGTCATGAACACAATAATTTATTGAATAAAGGAGTCAATAACTGAAAATACTAAAGTAGGTGAAAAATAATAGATGATTCTGAATTACAAAAATTGGTATGACCATTAATTGTTAAATCTAAGAGCTTCTTTATTAAAAACTTTAATGCTCTATTAATATATAAAATATAGCTATATAATTTTAAATATATAATCAGAGATTGACAATGTTAAATTAATATGTGTGGTTCATGTATTATCTCAAGAAAAGAAATCCAAACAAAACAGAAATATCAGGTTGAGAGGAGTGGATAATATAGGGCAGCAATCAAGCAATAAAGTCAAGATAACTTCATTCAGATCATTAAGCAGATAATCAATTAAATTACATAAATTTTTTCAGAGACTAGAATATATATCAAAACATATTTGTTGTGTGTGTAACTGTATGCTTGTTCAAACTTTTCAGAAATCAAATAGAAAAGGAAATATTCAAGCTGCTTGTACCCATAATGGGCGAGCAAATCACAAATAAAATTTAGTTGAATAGTCTTTGAGCTGTATATTAAAATGATAGCAGTTTTGGACCAAGAGACAATCATTAGAGAAAGGAATAAATCACCTAATATTAGTGTGATAAAATACTGTGTCAGCATGCTCTTGAATATTTCAAGGAGTATTGAAATTATAAAATTGGTCATGCCTGCATGAATAGTTCACTTAGGAGTCACTGATGGTAGCTGTTTTTGGATGGTGGTATTGGGCCCTTCAGGGGTATGAATGGTGGTGTCCTTAGCAAGATCAGCATAAATGAGGGTATAAATAGATTATAGCTTAGGCATGCTTGAAAAGAAAATAAATATTTTGAAAGAATTTATATGAAAAAGCCAGTGTGTGCATTCTATATTAAGTCCAATAGAAACACTAAGTACAGAAAAAGATATATCAAAGGCACATTCCAATAATGACATGAGAAGTAAAATGAGGCTATAAATAATACCCCACAACTCATACACACACACACACACACACACACACACAATCTTAAATTACAAAGTCAAAAAACCTGGCTTTCATTTTTAATTTGACACTAAGAGCAAAAGTACAACTTCAGGAAAATAGAAAAATAACTACCAAATTTCAAATGCTCATCATTTCTGTTTGAATCTTGCAAAGCATAATGCTCTATCATAATGTATCTGTATTTTTATAATATCCTCAGGAAATAAATATAGATTGTTTAATTATTGATGGCTTTATTTCTTTTCTTCTATTGGTTTCAGTTTCACCAGGTTTTAGAGTACATAAGTAAGAAGTTAAAACCCTTATTCAAAAATAAAAGTTGAAAAATTTTCGTCATTTAACATTTTTCATGTTTCAAAAGTATTTTTCTTTTTTGTTAAGAGTACACTTCTATTGCTTGGTAACAAGAAAATACAACTGTATGATTAGTTGCAAAATCTGTTTACAAAAAAAAAATTGAAATGCAGTTTGTGTGAATAAAATGTATGCAGATGTAAATGGTGTGTAAAATAGCAATAATTTTACCAGAGAGAAAAACGTGTCTTGTCATATCTGTCCACATTTCATTACACTTTTTTTATGTACTGTATTTTGAAATTGCTCTTATCTTTTATAAAAAATAAGTATTTTAGAAAATAAACACAAAGTCATACTATTCAAGAAAAACAATTATTTCAAGTTGATTTTGAAATATTAATGGGTAGTAACATATTTTAATTTTCTAGAGATAGACATGTCATGATATATATTGAATATATGCACAAATACAAATTTAAAGAATAATCAATACTAGGGTAATATTAGAAAAACTTGAGATATGGCTGACATATTTTGAATATTTTTCTTTATAAAGATTCTTATACTATACTTGAAACAATATATGTATACTCAATGTAGATATTGTGTTTCAGATAATTTTTTGGCACTGGGAATTGGCCCTTTTTTATTTTTTATTTTGAGACACTGTCTTTCTAAGTTGCTTAGGGACTTTCTAAATTGCTGAGTCTGGCTTTAAACTTGCCATCCTCCTGCCTTAGCATCCCAAGCAGATGGGATTACAGATGTATGTCACTGTAACCAGCTCAGGTAAACTTTATAATAGAGACTAGAAACACAGTACTTTGTTTATGTATAAATTAATGATTGGTTTGGAAAAACATTATAAAGCAAGATTTATAGTTCAGCATGTATTTTGAGCACAATCAAGAAGTTAGAAAATGTAAAAACAAAAGTACAAAGAAAAACAGTAATGAATATAATAAAAAAGAATCCTCCAATAGAATATATGAATACTATATAACAAAAGGGGGAGGGGAATTCTCAATTAAAAATTCATAAATATGTTAAATAGGCAATTTACACCTAAAGAAAGAGATATAGCCAATGCACATAAGAAAAGGTGAAAACATGCCACCTACAGGCAGAAAAATATAATTGAAACAAAAAATATGGTTTTATGTGGAACTGTTACCTCAAATTGTGTGTTGCTGCTATAAATGAAAAATGTCTCCCAAAGGCCCACAGGTAGGTTTGGTATTGGGCTTGACAGCATTGGGAGGTGGTGGAAACCTTAAGAGGTGAAACTTAGTAGGAGGAAATTAGGTCCCTGTGGGCATGTCCTCAAAGAGGATTCTGAGACCTCACCATTTTGTCTTTCTTACTTCACCAGCCAAAGGTAAAACTGACCTTTTCCCCCATGTGTTACCACTGCCTTGCTGTGTTAGTCAGTTTTTCATAACTGTGACCAAAATAACAGACAAGAACAACTTACAAGAAAGAGAGTCCATATTGGCTCCTGATATCAGAGATTAAGTCCATGGTGGACCAACTTCATTGCTGTGGACCAACAGTATGACAGTACATCATGATGGAAGAGCATGGCAGAGGGAAGATGCACTGCCATGTTGGACAGGAAGCAGAGACAGGAAAGCTGGAAGTGACCACAGAGAAGATAAACCCTTCTAGGGCACACCCTCAGGGATGCACTTCCTGTAGTTATGCCCCACCTGCGTGTAGTTACCATCCAGTTCATTCAGGCTAGGTTGAGCTGATTAGGTTACCACTCTCACAATCCAATTATTTTACCTCTGATTATCCCTGCATTAATACAGTAGTCTTGTGGGACAGGTCATTTCCAAATCTAACACTTGCTATGGGTCCAAAGCAAGGTCATGACTGCAACTTTCCAAACTGTGAGCCAAAATAAACATTTACTTTGAATAAATGTATTTTTAATCAGGTTTTTGTTATAGTAACAGAAAGAAGACTAGTATGGCAATTTATAATCCCAATAAAATCTAAATGTAAAAATATATACAAAAAAGTCTTACTTTAGACTTAGTGGGTCAAAGCACCAGTAAAGAAATGTTCAAAGAAATGATATAAATATATTGAATAAAATCAATGTGACATATATATATGAAATAAAACATTAAAAAAGAGGGAAAATATTGACATTTATCAACAAAAGTTGATAAATGACATTGTAATTAGTGGAAAAGCAAAATGAAGAAGGAAATGATTTAAATGTTATTTTTAAAGCACAAAGTTAATTATACATGTGACCTATGATTGCAAATATGTGAAACTGAGTTAAAGGATGCACTGAAGAATCATGAAGGTGAGAGGGAAATGGAGGTGGCTTAAAGTGAATTTCAGAAGTACCTGTACTTCATTATTTCTTATAGTGAAAAGCAATAAATGTAATCAAATGCTAATAAGCATGAATATTCATGAATATAAGAACAGTTGTTTCATTTAATTTTCTATGGTTTTCTATCTTTTTTTTTTCTTTCTGTAATACTGAGATTGAGCCCAGGACTCTACCACTGAACTACACCTTTACCCGATAGCCTTTCTTTCTTTCTTCTTTTTCTTTTCTTTCTTTATTTCTTTTCTTTTTCTTGACAAAGAGTCTGTGGTACAAAGTTTTTAAGGATATCCTGGAACCACCATCCTCCTGCCTCATCCTCCCAAATTCCTGAGATTTCAGGCATGTGCCACTGTGCCAGGCTACTTTTCCACATTTAAAAATAAACTAAAATAAAAATTTTAAATTAAGCAATGATACTAAGAATGGAGATTTTTCTTATAAATGGAAGGAAATATTTTTTTAAAAATATATAAATTAACATTTGAGGAAAATGAGCCTTATTCAGGTTATATAAAAAATACAAAACTTCAGCTTAATAAAAAGTCATAAATACCAATAAAATCACCAAAATTTAAAATAGTGTGAACACAGCAAACTTATTGAAAGAATAAATAGCAAACTTAGAGAGACTTAAAGTCAATAAATAAAGACTATTATCTGAAAAGGTCATTCCCCCAAAATACTGTTCAGGCCCAGGATACTGATGGCCCTTCCTTAAAATCAACTGTGTCACATATGATAAACTAGTCACCATAATCCTGAAGAACAAGCCAGGATACCTAGGTGTGGAGAATTTGGAGATTCATTTCTGCATACCATGCCTACTTTGTTGGGCAAAGGAGAGTCATCTGATTATAGGTCTTATCTTTGACAGCGTCTCCATAAGTTCTTGATGTACTTAGTTTAAAACAATATTAAATAACATTTCTAAATTGATTCAAGCTATCATATTTCATTAGACTTACTATTAATGATGAAGTAATAGAAATAGTTGTAAAAATTTCATTAGTATATATTATGCTCATCATCTTCTATCTTTGGTTTTTAGATTATTTGAGACTTTCTCACCAATTCAAAAATATATATAAAAGATGTGATGGCTATTAATATATGTAAAAAGGAGGAAAATGCAATTATATGCAATAACATAGGTTTTATTTGGAAAATCAAGAGAATGAATTGAAACAAGTATTTAGAAACTCATTTAGTAGCATTGTTTGCAAAAGTTTTATGTCACCAATATATTATACTTACAAAGAGCAGTTTAAAGACATAAGGAAAGAAAATGCTTTATTGATAGATACAATAACATAAAATTCAAACTGGGAATATGCTTAAAATTGAAATATAATACTCACTTGAATGTTATAAAATTAAAATAGGTAAATACAGTAAGCAATATAAACCTATTATGACATTCTGTGTGATTTTGTATAAAATATATGTTGTCATATTCATTAAAAGTAATATGTAGCTTATTTCAATATTGATCAAATCTTCTTTGTAATATTCTTATATTCTCCAAGTTCTCTACAATAAAATCTATTACTCTAAACATTAATTCAAATCATAATATATAGAATAATTTTTTAAAATTGTAGAGAAACTCTATCATTAATCCAACACTTGATTTCATAGTAATTACTACGTTTTACTCTTTAGGAAGTCAAGTACTTCACTTAGCCTACAAAGAAAGCCATGTAATTATCAAATAGCTATTTTTAAATGCTGGGTAAAACCTTCATTTCCTTCAATTGCAATCACAACCTCTGCACTTTTCCACTTCTTGTTGAGAAATTGAAGTAATAATGAGCCTGATCACAATCAAGAATTCTTTATGTCTTATTTTTCTGTATTTCTTATTAATCTTAACTCTACTTAGTCCCTGGTCATTGGGGGTTATGCCTTCTACATTCCCTTTTTTTTTTTGGGGGGGGGAGGCATGCAAACTATATTATTGCATCTTATTAGTATATAATGGTACTATTTACATAATATTACATTTTCTTCGAGTGTTTCTTTTCATTTGTAATTTGTCCTAAAAAATTAGCTTTAATCCTTTACCTTCATTTCTATATTCATCATTAAGTTTTTAAAAAGGCAAAATCTGAACATAAGATTAAATACACAGGTAATTTTTCACTTTAAGAATACCAATAACTTTATTATTTATCCTGCTGTGGAAAAAAAATTGTGAAATATTACTTTTATATCTTAGTTAAATATCTTTCATTAAGTCATTGTGCAATTGAAGAAGTCCATAAGGTACCTATAATATCCACATTTAAAATTTTTATTAAATAATAATGCTCAACAAAGGAATTTCAAGTTATTGTATAATAAAGGGAGGAGTAAATAAATATACAAATGCAGTCATTAAAATCCAGTGCCTGTTTTTAACATTGTTTTCCTAATTGATAGGCAGGGTGATAGTATGGCAAGGCAAATAGAAGCTGCTGGAAATACTTATTACTCACTGGACAGATCAAAGGCAACATCACTACTTAGAGGCAGCTGTATAGACAAATATTTCCATCTGTATCATGAAAGATACAGAAGTTGAAATCATTTAACCCTTCTGACCTGTGATTTGGAAAACGCCAGACTGATATTAAAGGAAACTAGAATAATGCTGCTATCTAATGCTGATACCCTCAGTAGCTTCTGTCCTAATATGTGGTATCTTACTTGATCAAATGAAACCAATTACCATAATGCAGTAAGGAACAATTAGCTTAGAATTTTTTCTATTCTCATAAAATAATAAAGAATAGGGGAGCAGTTAAAATTTGCTCTCTGGTATACCATAACAGAGGGGGATTTTTCTCCTCTTAGTTTCACATAGAACATTACGCTAGCTAGCAAGTACCTTGATGAAACCATGTCTGTTGGATCTGGAAGATAGGACATGGCAAACCTAACAGATGCATCTGGGAAAACCTTGCAGGTCTGAGGGCAGTAGTTAAACTCTGAATCTGTGGAGCAGATTGACAATTCTTTATTTGGATCCTTGGATCTGAGGTGTGTTAGGTTATACTCTGTAAAATGACAACTGTTTACTCTTCCTTTTACAAGGCTTGTGAGAAAAATATGTGATTTTGAAAGCAACAAAATTCACATCTGAGTGTGCTACTCAAACACATAGTGAATAACTCAATATGTTGCCAGTTTCCAAAGAAGTTCAGACAAAAGAAATTTTAACATTCCATGAAATTTTCACAGTGTTTTAATATCTTTATAAAGGAGATAAAAATGAATTAAAATATAAATCCCATTGCATTGCACAAAATATGCATGTAATCATTTCACCTTCAATAAAGTTTTCATTTGTGATCACCTCATCTCTAAATAAACCTAACAGAAATAGAAAAGATCCTGGGAAGGACAGTGACAAGGACTGTAATAATGAGTAATACTTTAGGAGTGGATTCCAAATGAGGGGGAGATTAAAAAGACTAGACTGAATTGCATTGAAAAGATGAAGGGGTAAGGGTCATAAAATACAGGCATATTAAGTCAAGAATAGAATAATGAAACACAGAGTTCTTCCTTTTTGCACTTTTTTACAATTCAAGGACAATGTATGAAACCAAAGTGCTTAAAAGTTGAAAATGGAGGTCTTCTTCCAAAGAATAAATTGTCAAAAAAAAAAAAAAAGTTTCGGTGTGTCTGTCAACTCAATCCTAATTGGAAATCTGAATCTGCTCTGTGCTTCTATTTTGCAGTATTTATTCATATGATAGAATACTGGATATTAAAAGAAATTTAGAGATTGTTGTGGTCTATTTTAAATTGAAGAAAAAGAGGAAAGTTATGCTCAGTTTGTTACACATATGTATTCATAATTCATTTAGTGGGAACATTCTTTCCAGGGTTCTTATGTTACTTGTCTTTTGAGTACTCTGATTAAATTCAGAATTATTATCATATATTATAATTCACATAGCTTACTTGTCTGCATATGCAAAAGCAAATTTATGCTCCTTTGATGTGCACTGAACATTGTATATAGATACACATATATTTGATGCATCAAAAATTTAACGTGTGTTAAGCTTTATGTTTTAATTCATTTCATTATTCACTTTTTCATTTCAAGGTGTTCAGTGAATTAATCATCTGATTGTCATCAACCTACATGCAAAAATATTTTATGTAAATTCATCTATGAATTTACTATCCTTTATACTTCTAATGTGGAGTATCAATAGAAAATATATGGATACCAAAAAATCAAGTGTTTTCTTCTGGAATAAATTGAGCAACTAATAAATAGCATGTTTACTTAACATTTTCCATATTCATTATTTTTGACATTTTTCCACATTTTGTTAATAAATAATAAATTTAAATCACTGATAATGTATCATCAGTTTGATTTTCTTAAATTTATAATTCCCACAGAAAAAATTCTATTACTGTTAGGGTCTGTAAACAAGTCAAGATGGAGCCTGGCATTTTGCCAGAGGGAGTGGTTTGTGAAGTAATGCCAGAGAGCCATTAAGTGTGGAGATTCCTTATTGGTTGACTGCTGTATCTAGTTTATGTTAATTAAGATAAGCTGTGTGGAATGTATATATACTCCTCCTGTCCTACAATAAATGGCTCCCACTCCTGCTGTATCAATCTACACAAGTTCCTCGTCACACCCCCCCCCCACCCCCACCCCCCGGTTATTTGGCTGCAGCCGGACTGTGGCATATTACTTTGACATAACAAATGAGAAAAATATGCATAGTAAAATCTCAATATAAGGAAATTATAAGGTGACTTATATTGAAGTATAGTTAGTAGTTTCAGAGACATTAAAATCCAGTGTACACAGTCCTATTAGTTGATCTTCCAAAATACATTTTATATTTATTTTTATTTTAGGCATTTTATCTCCCAACTTATACCAGACCTATGCCATGTCTCCCCAAGTTTAGATCACATTTTGCTAAACATTTGGCTTGACATCTTTCATATGCTTCTAGAATGTGACATACCTAACTGTTTATAGTACACATTTTAAAGAATAACAGATTCTTATTATCTACTCCTTACTTACTTAACAAGTACATAATTTCAGGATTAATGTTTGTTTTAGTTTATTTAACAAAAACCCTGTGGAATATGTGTGTTATGTTTTTAATTGGATTTTCCTTCACATGTTCATGTGCTGGAAACTTGATTTCCATTTTGATGGTATTAAGTTGGTAGGACCTTTAAGAGACAGCCTAGTAGAAGGTAATCAGGTCTAGGTATCACTGTCCTTGGAAGGGATTAATGGTGGTTTAATGAGTTGGCTCTTACAAGAGTGACTTGGTTCCAGTTGTTGGTAAAGATGGAGCCTGGAGAGTTTCTCTTCTGGGAGCTCAAGTCCATGACGCACTGAATGGCAGGCCAACCATCACCTCCAATCCCTGTTAACGGCTCGAACTTTGAATGGCGCATATCCAATCCCTGAAGTGGCAGGAACTCTCAGCCAATGAAGAAGTAACAGCCCACTCGCCTTGCTCCTTGTAATCCTGCATTGAGCCCATAAATATCAACACCCTGTTCATTCTCGCTCTCTCTCTCTTACTCCCACCTCTCTCCTCTTTCTCTCTCTTCCCCCTCTCCTCCTCTCTTCTCTCTCACTCTTCCCCTCTCCTCTCTCCTCTCTCTCCCTCTCTCCCCCTTTTCCCTTCTGCTCTCTCTCTCCCTCTCTCTCTCCCCCTCTTCCCTTCTGCTCTCTCTCTCCCTCTCTCTTTCCCCCTCTCCTCCTTCTCTCTCTCCTTCTCTTCTACAATTGGCACTATGGTCCTGCTAATCTCAGACAGGTAAACAGTTGTTTTGGTTTGTTGAGTTTACGGAGCTTTTTCCACTGTTCCTACACTAGTGACAAAGGATTGTTATCAAAAAATTGAACCTGGTCTCTCCCTGGCTTCTTGTTACCTATGTTGTCATTGTGATGAATCTACAATGAGGCCCTCACTGGAATTTAGCAGCTGCTGACACCATGTTCTTGAATCCTCCTACCTGTGAGTCACATAAAACTTTCTTCTGCACAAAGTATTCTGCCTCAGACATTTTATCATAGCAGCAGAAGATGAACTAAGTACTGGCCGAAAAAAGCATTTATTGCATAATAAGAAAGTTAGGAAATCCATGATAAAATGCTATTGTTTTTCATAGCTATTGTATTATTGCATTTCTAGGCAATTGAACTGTGGGAAGTGCCTCCCCATATCAAAATGCACACAGTGATAGGGTAGATTACCTTCTTGATTCCAACTATTTTCTATCATTGTGGATGTATTTTATATACTCCTAACCATTATAATGGCTAATGCAGTGGCCTTGTAAGTCATGTTCTTCTCCACCCACTGAGGTTGGGCTTGATTATATAATTTATTTTTACCAATGAGAATTTAAAAGTACATTATGTCAGTTGCATGCAGAAATCATAGGAAACATCACCACTTTTTATCATCTTTCTTGCTATTTTCCCTCTACCATTAGAATGAAGAGCTCAAATAAAGTTTGCTGCCCTTGAATTTGGTTTAGGAATGAGAAGATGGTAAAATATATCTGATCAGACATCTAATAGATGAATCCAACAACTGACAAGGTGTATTAAGGACAATAGATATCATACCCTAGAAACCATTTCAAAGAACAATGTCATAATGCTTTCTTCTTGTGTTTTCTTTTAGGAGTTTCATGTTATACGCCTAAATTCATGTGTTAGTCAGCTTTTCATCAGTGTGAACAAAATCTCTGTCAAGACAAATTTGGGAGGAAATTTTGGTTCATGGTTTAAGAGGATTCAGTTCATGGTTAGTTGACTCCGCAGAAAATTATGGAGAAGGACATGGTGAAGCAAAATTTTTCAGCTTAAGGCAGCTGAAAAGGGAATAGAACGAGAGAGGAAGGGGCCAGAGAGAAGTTAAAACCTGTTATATCCCCAGTGACCTTCCCCCTCCAAGTAGGTCCCACCCATTGCAGTAGTTCATTCAGCAATTCATGGATCAGTCCATCAAATGGATTAAATCAAGGATGAGGTCAGAATACTCACTACCCAATCATTTCCTCAAAGTCCCACATTTGAATCTTGCTGCATACACATGAGCTTTTGGGAAACATTCTACATCCAAATCATAATAATCTGGAAATCCATCTTCAAATTAATTTTAATGTACAAGGTAAGGTCATAATCCAACTCCATTCTTCTACATGCGGATATTCAGTCTCTCAGAGCTATTTATTGAAGAGGCAGTTCTTTCATCATTGTATATTCTTGGCATCCCTTTATTTCTGGGTTCTCTATTTATTTCAGTACCATACTGTGCCTATTACTGTTGCTTTACAATACATTTTAAAGTCAAAAAGTGTGATACTTCCAGCATTGTTTTACTTCAAAACTGCTTTGATTATTTGAGGCAGCAGGTAACAAAAACAAAATCAGACAAGTGAAACTATATAAAAATAAAATTTTCTGCATAGCAGAGAAAATAGTAAAATGGAAAGAGAGAAAATATTTGAAAATCATATACCTGATAAAGAAGTAATATGCAAAATATGCATGGAAGTTCTACAAATCGATAGGGGAAATGATTTAAAATTTATCCTGGCTGAAATTAAGTAATGGATGCAAGGAAACACAAATCAAACTATAATTAGATGTTACTCATACCTGTTAGAATAAGTATTAAGAAAAAATGAAAACAAGTGTTGGTGAAGGTTTAGCAAAAAGTAAGCCCTTACACACTATTGCTGGGGATATAAATTGGTATGACCACTATGGGAAAGAGTGAGGAGGTGTTATGATTTGGATTTTAAGTTCCCCTGAAGGCCCCTATGCTAAAGGGTTGGTCACCAGCATGGGGCACTTTGGGAGTTTTTGGAGGGGGGGCCTATAGGAAGTAGTTGGGTCATTGGGTTCATGAATTTGAGAGATAGTGGAATCCCAGTCCTCTCTTGTTATTCCTTGCTTCCTCGCTACCATGAGGTGAAGGACTTGCTTTCCTTGTGCTTCCCACCATACTATTGCCCCAATCCAGGCCTGAGTCAGGAGAGTAAAGTAACTATACAATGAAACCTCTGAAACCAGAACCAAAATAAACTTTCCTTCTTCGTAAAATTTGTATCTCATGTATTTTTTACGGCAACAGAAAGCCAGAGCAATGCAGGTTTCCTCAGAAAATTAATAGAACTCGTTTATGAACCAACAATCCCATTTCTGGGTGTATATCCAAAGGAATTGACTTCTGGATTGGTATACTTCTTGAGAGGTATCTGCATATCCATGCTTATTAGCACATCGTCTCAGCAGCCATGTTATGGGAAAAACTTAAGTCTTCATTGGCAGACAAAATAGATAAAGAAATGTCTGTGGAAGAAGTTATATCTTTGACTCATTGCTGTTGAGTTTGGTCGAGTGAGCTTATCAAGGTAATGAAAAGTGAGTCAAAATGACAGTATGTCAGATATGAACGGAAACTTTACAACACATTATGTTTTGTCAGTCATCATGATCTGCCATCAGAGGAGCATCTTTGAAGTACATGCTGTTCTTTCATCCTTGACACTAAAACAGGAAACACATGAAGCAGAGTGATCAGATTGAGCTCAGCAGAGCAGAAGCAGCCAAAACTGACTTATGGCCACAAAAGTATAAAATGAAAGAACAGCAAAGGTCTGGGGCTCTAAGCTACTAAGATTTGTGTGTGACTTTGTTACCACTGCAAAACTAGATTTTGCAGAGTCTTAATACAATGTATACTCTATTTTCCCTGAATTGGAAGAATACTTACTGAGTAACTGCCGTGTGCTCAGGGATTACATAAAACTCTGTGGATATAAAGATTTTTAAAGCATTCTTATTTATTCTTTATAATAAAATAGATATTGCTGAGTATACAGACATAATAGACTGTGATAAATACTATAATTGGTTTACATGTATAAAGTCGGAGGACCACCTAACTGCACCTAGAATATAAAATTTGAAGAAGTGTTGGCAGAGGAAGAAATAACTAACCAACCTAGATCGTGGAAATATGCAAAAGTTCACAGAAAGGACAAATTGAGGTCTTAGAGACCACAGGAAAAAAATAAGAGTAAAGAATGGAAGCACACAGAGTTTGTAAAACAGTCATAGAAGCCTGGTTGTTGGTAGGTACTATACAGAAAAGTCATTCAATGCCAAGTTAAACTAGGTCTGTCTCATCATATTAATGAACTTGCACTTTACCTGGTTGAATGAATGATAGCAGAATGATAAAATGGAGTATTAATTCAGGGCAAAAGAGAAAAGTAGATGTAAAAATGCATTTAAGAAATTGAACTAAGACATAGTCATTGGGCAGTAGATATTTAAGTCTCCTGCTTGCTATACAGGAGAAAGACCAGAGGTAATTTGGTTCCACTCGGGTGCTCAAATGCTAGTGTTAGCTAAAGAGGAAAGCTGATGCTCATGACCTTACATCCCTCACTGATGATAACCTGAGGCCCAGTCATACTTCTCTAACTCTTGCTGAGACATGAAAATTAGAAATCTGCACAAACAAGCCAAGGTCAAGTTCCAAAGAAATGGAGTGACACGGCAGCCTCTTAAAGCCATATGGTTCCCAAGGGACCTTTGTCTATATAAAGAGAATGTAGAAGGTGATTGACAGAGGACGCTGTGGGAGGAAAGAAGTTAAAGAAAAAGGTGAAGAAAAGCTTTGGATATTGACATCAATATTATTGTCTCTATATTGTTTTGTCCATGTACCAAATAACTTTGTTCTCTTGATCTCTTAAGACCCCAGGGTTCTATCTAAATTTATTTAACCCAAGCAGGTGATGTGAGAAACAGAACTGTTTTTTTTTGTCCTGGAACTGTGGAGCTCCAGCCGATGCCTTGTACAGCGTCAGTCATAGGAAAGAAAACATTACATTTCAAGCTTTCTGTCAAGTTTGAGGAAACGAGTGAGACAGTAAGGACGGGCAAACTATTCTGCTGTAGCAGTAAAACCTACAGTTTAACATGAATAAAAAAAAAAAGAAAGAAAAAGAAAAAGGAAAAAGAAAAAAGTCATTCTTCAGCAAAGAAATATTTAAACGTAAAATGCACATATTTTATACCCTATGTCAAATAAAACTCAAAGGAAATGCAAAGTAACAATCCCCATTACTTTCTGGGATGAAAAAACATCCCAGAAACTTTCTGGGCAGTGGAAATCCTCCGGGTTCAGCCCTTCATATGCAATCAGCCTTTTCTGGACTCCAGAATTGCTCAAGTGAAAAGGAACATGAGCATTTCCACTTTTCTTTCTGCCACCATCAAGGAAAGAAATCCATTTTTATAGAGGTTGACAAATCCAGGTTTATCAATAAAACCATATTAACCACATGGACAGTATAGACATTTTTATAAGAGTGGTTTTATTACTGCTCCAACTTTCAAAAAAAAGTACAACAAATAAAAATCATATTTTCACTTTATTTTGTTGTTGTCTAATTTGTTTTTTTATGATTTTATTTATTTATTTTGCATTACAATTCTTAATACACCATTATACAATAATTTATCATATCTCTGATTATATATAAGGTATGTTGACACAAAGGGAGGGAGAAGGGGAATAGCATGGATGATGAAAGGAGACTCTCATCATTATACAAAACACATGTGTGAAGATGTGAATATTTTCGCTTTTAATAGGAGGAAAAATTAATCCCTGTTTCTTTTCATAGATGTGAAGGAATTATTTAACTTTTCTAAGACTCAGTTGTTTAAAGTAATTACAAAGAGAACGTAAAGAGAAATTATTGGAATAAAGAAGGATAAAAAAGAGAAGAGGAAGGACTTGAGAATTCACAAAGTCTCAAGGTTCCCTTCTGAGAACAAAAATTGGCAGAAGAATTAGAACATAATAAAAAGAACCAGGGAAGTATGTAGAGCTTTGATGAAGACACCTAATTCAGTCTGAGAGTGGAAAGTCTGAGTTCTCCCAAAGAGGGTGTTGATAAAGACAGGAACAAATCAATATAAGATTTGACATTTGGGGAACAGCAAGTACCTTAAGGGAAAATTTTAACTCAGTATGTGTGTGAGATCAGTATAAAAGTATTTGCATAGTGTCTGTGTGGAACACGGCATGACCCTGTCTCTGGGACTGATATTTGAAATCTGAAAGTTTTCGATGAAAGGATACTCAGAAATGACTATTAGACCTCAAAATAAGAACCAGAGGTAGAAATTAATTGTATTCATCTTACAGGTGGTTCCATATTTGACCTAGGTTTGCATATATAAACAAAACATAGAATTTTTAAAATCATATTTTACTCTCATAAATCTAATGAGAGTAAAGGAATGAAAGGGGAAAGAAAGAATGGAAAAAATTGACAAAAGGATGAACAAAGTCCTGCCCTAACTAGTTTTCAGTTTCCTTTTTATTTCATTTTTTTTCTTTTCCTGTGTGCATATCTCATTTTCTGTTTCACATCCAAAGCTCTGTACCTTCTGAACTGGCTCCTTTCTTTGGTTCTTCTGTCAATTACTTTCTATAGCACCTACTTGTTCTCTTACCTTCCACAGTAATATTTACGATTCACGAGTCTGGAGGTTAAAGAAGCAAGTGCTTGTCTGCGTGTCATAAATTAATGCTGTCTGTCTGGAATTCATTACCCTCCCTTCACACACTGGAAAGGAATAATACTAATAAAAAAAATTGCTGTCATTGTTGGTGTCCTTCGCTGGCAGAGGCTGATGTGTAACAGCAGGTGCTTTAGAAAGAAATGCTGTTAGCACTTGTAAAGGCTGGCCAGCCACAGCTCCCTCCTTTCAGCTTAGGGAAACAACATTGTTTCTTTTGATGTTGGACTGTCAGGAGGTATTTTTACAGAATAGCTCAAGCAAACAAAGTGGCACAAGATGAAAATGATTTCAGAATCCCGACTTGACATAGAAACTGAGAATATCATTGCTGGTTAATGATTGCGAGAAGGATCTTTTATCCAAAAATTCTCTTTGCATATCTGTCTTTAATCTTTTTTTTATCTTTAATTGACATTTTTATATGTTACATTGTGAAAAGGGTCTTTTTAATGTTCTGCCTCTGATTATATGCCCTGATCATAAACATCTCTGACCTTAGTTGATGCTATTTGTTACAGGTATCATTGAATATGTTTACATGGTCTCAAAGCTATGCATATAATGTACCAATCAAAGCATTTCTGGGAACATTATAATGAATATCTAGAATTAAATGATGGCTGGATTTAATCAGATAGTCATTAAGTCATTAATGTCATTTGGAAAACAATTTTTTTAAAAAGTGTTGTAATAACTTACATTTCTCCAGATCATAGTAGATTTCAAAGTGCTCTTTATTTGAGTTAATTCATTTGATTTTCAAAACAGCTAAAAAGAAATATATACCAATCCAGTTTTCCCTACAAACAAACAGGATCAGTGAGGCTGAGTCACATACCCAGCAGGGAGCAGAGTCAACTACAGAATCATTCTCTCTCAGTCCAACCCTGGAACAATTTTCTGTTCATCAATGTGCCTAAGTGTTTTGAGATATTTCCACAAAATTTCAAAATTATTTGTAGGAGGTGAAGGAAGCCGTTGATAGCTGTTGTATGCATAGACTTCTTGGTATCTGCACTCATCTTTACATCCTCCTTCCTGACTTGGAAGCCCTTACCCAGCTTCATGTATTCACCATATCACCACCAGCTCAGGAGAAGTCCCTAATGCATGAAAGTTGTCAAATAAAATGTGTTCTAATAATCTAGATGTATGGGCCTATAAAAAAGTAGGATTTATTGAAAACCATTGCTTTCTGAGAAATACTAAAATGATATAAATCTCCAAGAACTATTGAATCAATGTTCATTCCCCCTAATCCCCATACCTTTCTTTCCCACTTTCCCAACCCATCAACATCTACTGATGGTAGCAGAAAATGAAAGAAAACATGTCTGGGGCCCAGTCATCGCTTGGGACAGCCTTTCTGTTTTCTGAAAGTCATTAACTCATTATTCTTAGCTTCCTGGATTTAAAAAGTACTTTTTATAAAAGGTAAATTTAAAAAATAGATGGGATAACAAGAGAAAGAGTGTCTTGAAATCACTATCTGAAATTGTGGAAAAAAAAACAGTCGAAAAATATCATTCATTAGGGCTCTCCACCTACTTTCTTTTGTGTGTGTGTGATACTGTGGATTGAACCCAGGGTGACCTTCCAGTGCCCTATTTCTCCATCCTCTCCTGCCCCCCCCCCGCCCTTATTTTCCTGACAGAATCTCACTGCTTTGCCATGCCTGGTTTCAAATATGTGATCCTCCCGCCTCAGTCTCCTGAGTAGTTGGGATTATAGGTGTGCACTACTGCATTCATCTGAGGTTGTCTTTTTTTAGGCCTAAAAACATATATTTTTTTTTCCTTACTCACATTAATAGAAAGAAAATACTGTCTACACATGCTGCCTTTTTTATTCTTTTTCTGTTTGTTTTTATTTTATTTTTTTTAAATATTGCAATAGCTTCTTTCTCCCTGATAATCAATAATATAGTGCCGCAAACTGCCCGGCCCCGGGCCGGCTGAGTCCCGCTCCTGCTGCCGAGCACTGCCTGCGGCACCCCTGCTGAGCGATTCCCTGCTGAGCTGTCAGTGCACGCGGGCTTGCAATCTTGCAACCCGGTTGGGCACAAAAACACAAGCCAGTCAAACTGAGACAAAGTTTTATTTAGAGAGAGGCCGTGTGCGTCCCCTAACAGGTGGGTCCGCCACGTGTGTGTTCTACCTGAGCCGGGGGGTTTCCCCTTCCCCCGGAACACCCTCCTACCATCCTTTCCCAACCAATGGGAACTCTCCCATTACAAGAGTGACATGAGTAACCTGAGTCCTGAAAATGGGCCCAGCTAGACAGCATGAGTCCAATTACCATATGAATGTGAATTGCTGGCTGGCAGTCATAAAATCCAAAGGTGCCTGTATCAATATTTTTGCTGTGGCTCCTAACAATATAGGGCAATGGGACTGAATTATTCTCCACTGCATCCTCCCCGCCCACTGTCTCTTTCTACATCCATGATGAGTGTTTCTACTTTCTAATCTCATAATGAGAGTTCCAATTGCCAAGCACAAAGCATATTTTTTTTTTCATTCTGCCTTCTTCAATGTCTCTGATGCTCATCCCCTCTGGTTATCTTTACCTCTACTGCATAAGAATAAACTCTCCTGGTTTGTTGTTGGTTTGGCTAAACTTTTATAACTATTTAAGGACTGGCTTTATGGACTGGAAAACTTGTGACAAACTATATATTGTGCTATATTTTAATCTCATAAAATGTTATTAAGAAAGCGTGTCTTTGTTCTAAAAATTTTGTCCATATTCTATTGAAGAGGAAACTGAGGCTCAGAGAAATCAGTTTGTCCGGTGTCAAGGAAGTAGTTGAAAAAATATCATTCTTGATTGAAGAAAATGAAACTCCAACCTAAATTGGCTGTCTGTTCTCAAGTGCTCTATTTATAGTCTCAACCACTGGATGGTATTGCCCTTACTCCTCTGACCACTTCTTTTCTTCTAAATGGATGCTTTCTTCTTTGTGAATTTTAATTTGCTTTATCTTCAGTTTTGTTATGATAACAATGTTTTATGTACTATCCCCATTTTCATGGGACATGGTCTCTCACATTTATGGTGAACACCTCGTGAAGTTTGGTGACTCCTGTGAAGCCTGTGTTGCTTTCTCTGAGAACTATCCATCACTGGAGGTCCTTGCTGAGGGAGTGACCATGGCTTCCATCTAAGTACAAAAGACTTTTTCTTCTAATTTGCTAGGAGATGAAGAGTTGGCCTAGTCCTTGCAATGTTTTATTTTCCAAAAATATTTTTCTATGACATAAATTAATCAGACATAAGAGTATGATCAGCCCAGGAGCCCAGGTTTTGTCAAAGAGATAGCGTAACCCCAATCCCTGAGTTACCCAGTCCTGCTTCAGGTCATTTAGTAAAGTTAGGTGATATATAATCCTTGACTACGGAGACAGACACCTATGAATTCTCTTGCCATCTTTCAGCTGGCTTTAGTGGTCTTTGTCCTTTGAGGGAAACTGCCGCTGCAAGAGAGAGAATTTAGTTGCAAGTATCAAACACTTGAAAGTGAGAAAACATGGAGTGCAGAGAGGTTTCCCCATTCCTGGGCTGTAAACCTGCCACCACAAAATAACAGAGTACAAATCAAAGAATTAACCTGTCTCCTGAAATTTTTAGGAGCCTGGACCTTGTGTCACATGAAGTTGATGCTTTAGGGGAAACGAATACAACTGTAGTTGAACCATAAAAATAGAGAAAAAATCTAGTCTCAGGTTGCTAAGCTTAGAACAAAAGTCAAAATGTGTGCTTTCTACATGCTGGAAAATACACTAGGACTGAAGTGATTCTTTGTCAAAAATCGATCATTTTCCATTCTAAAATATGAAATGTACTATTGCTGGACCTACATTTTTAAGGTCCACTAATAAATATTCATAATAACTTGTCATCACCTAATGTAAGTTGACTTATTTTTGTAGTCTATTGTCAAATAGCATCATCCTGACAAAATACAGACATAGAAGAGACCTTTGGGAACTATAGAACCCAAACGACCTGGATTCTGTGCAACCTGAGCAGAAGCTTTCTGTGTCTGTGAAGCTTCATTAGTGCTAAGCACCAGGGGAGATAAGGATATAAGCTCAAAGATTTCATGGAAAGAAAAGTCCCTGCATTTCCAGGCTTAAAGAATGCTGTATACCACCACCAGTGCCCTCAGGCTATAAGAGGTGTGTTGGGAGAATCACATGTGGTTGCTAAGTGATGAAACTTTACATTTTGCTTATTCTAGAACAGTTACTTGCAAATCTCCAAGTTAGAGACTGAATCATTGAGAGACCTAACCAGAAAAACATCTGGAGTTGGTAAAGTCCATGGGGGATTCATATCCAAAAGGGGAAACAGCCAAAACACACTACAAGTACATTTACTTGTACACACTCTCACACACACACACTTGCGTGCACATGGATTTGTGCTTGAATTAAACTAAACAAAGCAGAGCATCTCTTCTCGCTCCTGAAGCAAAGAGTTCTGAAGAGGATTGTAATGAAGTGGGCATTCATAACTGCACATCCTTTCTCTAGCACTTCCCCCTGGAGGAGCTCTGAAGCACCAGTGTCAGGAGAACCTGTTTCATAAACATCTCATGAAGCAGCCAAATTAGCTAAACAGGAACAGGTTTCTTAGCAGTACCCAGAAAATTCCCTGAATTGAGACACAGGTCAGTTACTGCCACCAGCGATATCTCCCTGACAGCCAACTTCTACTTCTATGACTTTGAGAAAAATCTGTGATTCACATCCCTCACCTTTAAAATAAGGATATGAACACTATCTCGCATATGAGGTATTTGTAAAGGCTAATTGAGTTAATCCATGTTTGGTCCTCTGAAGAGTCCCAGTGGCACTGTAAGCACATGCAGGAAGTCAGCTGGTACAGACACAGACTCTCTTACAGATGAGGAAACAAGGCACTGAAGTGTGAAATAGCATGCACACAGTTATACCTCTAGTGAGTGGAGAAGTTGAAAATAATAAATAGGCAATCTAACTCCAGAAATTCTTTTCTTGGAAGCTTTTCATAACCATGTATTTGTATCGTTTCTTTGTCCCAAACTATCAGATGATTTTTTGTTTGTTTGTTTTTGCAGTGAAACTTGGAGAATGATAAGAAACAAGACTTGATCTGTCTTGAGGACAAATACAGAAAAAAGTGACACTGAAGACAATGCCACTTTGTAATTGGGGTGCAATCCATGGTGAGGCAATATATTACCTTCCACTGAAGACAGAGTGAGTGCATTGTAGCTGAAATTGTAACTGAGTGGTAGGAGGAGGCAAATTTAAATTTTAATCATGGGGAAAATATTGTCTAGACAAAGAGTATTATATACTAGAAACATGTGGAGATGTCTGCCTAGGCAGACATACTTATATAAAAAGGGATGGAAATTGCCCAGTTTTATCATATAAATGGTTGGAGAAATATGACACAAAAGCACAATAAATAAAACTATACACATTCAGAAATAAATGAAAGGATCAGTGTGTAGCCCTTGAAGAAAGTAAGATTAATCTAAACAATTTTCAGTTGTGAAGCTGCCTATATTTCTTGTTCTTGAGAGACATTTTTATTCACTTATTTTGTCTAAAGAATATCTTGCTTGACTTATTTAATCTAGGTCTTTGCCCTGCCCTTATTCTCCCAAATCACCATTTTAGAAAAATCTCAGGCTCTGCATGAGGTACCAAATTTACCCCACTTGCTTCCTTATTTCCTGACTCCATTTGTGTGTCACATGGGTGATTTTAACTCATTATAAACCACCCTGAATGCTTCAGAGTTGATCTAACAGTTAAAATCACAGGTTCAATATTAGACTGCATGGGCTGCATACAGGCCTTGCAGATTCATAATTTGTGTGACTTTGGCAAGTTTCTTAATGACTCCATGCCTCAGTCCCATAACTCAGAAATTGAGACTATTTTAATAGTGCTTATATAAGATGCTCTTTTATTAGGAAGAGTATATGTGGGACAGTGATATAGTACATAGTAGGGGCAGAATAAATGTCAGCTTTAGCTATAATTTATCCCCTTCTTGTATTGCAACCATTTACTAAAACTCTAAAAACTATACTTGAAAAGTCCTTTGTTCCCATGTCATTGTAGGCAAAGAAGCACCAAATTCTGCTGTAATCAGTAACCAAATACTTTCAAATATGTGCTTCCATTTCTACCCAACTTCTTTAATTCAGATTCCTGCTGGATGTAATTTACCCTTACATATTGTTTCAGAATTTATTTTTAATATTATGTTATTTATTTGATATATATATATGTACCTTCTCTTTTGAAAGAAATATCTATTATGCTGTTAATATATCATCAACACTTCTTGTTTTAAGACCTATAGGTAATTTGTAATTTTTTTTGTTTATGAGAGGGTGATAGAAATATCTGGAGAATAGCCTTAATGTCAGTTTAAAAGTATTACACAGTTTGATTTCTCTTAAGTGATAACAAAGTTATACTACAGATTTCAAAATTGTATACTCACATCAACAATGGCTAAAAACATGAGTATCCACAATATACATTGCACTTTGGAGTGGGTTGAAGATAATATTGAACTCCACTAGTTTTTACTTTTCTAATTGAAATATGATCAGCATATTTTTATATGCTTTTTTTAGTTAATTGACCATTTTTCTTACTGGTGTTTTATTTTATTTTATTTCAATTCATAAGACTACTTGTATGTATTTGAGTACTTTGTGATACATACTGAATATTGTGTTCCCCCCAAGGTCATACATTGGAATTCTAACTTCCAATGAGAAAGCATTAGGAGGTGGAGAATGTGAAGGTAATTAAGTCAGAGAGGAGAGCCCTAATGAATGGAACTAGTACCTTTACAAAGAGACACCAGAACTTCCTTCCTCTGCCTCTGCCCTTCTCCTGTGGAAACACAATATGCCCATCTGCCAACCAGGAGGAGGGCCTTTAAGAGGGATCAGGTAAGTCTGTGCCTTAATCTTGACTTCTCAGCCTCCAGAACTCTGGCAAGCATTTTTTTGTTGTTGTTGTTTAAGCTCCTCTGGCTTTGGTAATTTGGGCATAGCTGCTCAAAATGACAGGGACACAGGTATTATGAGAGTTATATCCTTCTGTCTTTATCTCTGTTGCTTTTTATGATATTATTTTAAAAACATATTGGCTTACAAAACTCTTTTAATATTTCCATTTTATTTGCAAGTTATGATGTCAAACTAACTTTTTATGTTGACTTATTTTAAATGTTTTGTCTAATATCTTTTTCACATTAAGATATTTTATGTTATACAAACACAAACTCACACCTGAGTATATGTGAACATTTGAATGACAGTATGTACAGACAACACTTAGTTTTGTGATTCTTTTTAACTCCATTTCCGTATGTTGTGAGAATGGAGTCTCCCAGTACTTCACTTACCTGAGTTTTTTGGGTTTTATTCCCCCTACTGCTTCAAGAATATTGCAATTTTAATTATTGTAATTTATTGTATGGTACATTTTGATGTCTAGAAGAACAGTCTCTTAATTGCTCCACTTTTTGAAATAAGAGTTTGTTGCTATTAAATATTTTCTAAATGTACTACTTTAAATTTTTCTTTACATTTTTATTGAAAATATGTGACATTTACATTTCAATTTATGAAGAAATGACATGTTGAAACTAGAAAAATTTCTACCAGAGACATGGCATCTCTCTCTTAGTAATTAAAGAATGATAGAAATATCAATATTGGTAAAGATTTATGATTTCCACAGTACAGTTATTGAACATTTTATGTTAATTTCACAAAACATAAATTATAATCACAATAAACTGAATTGTATCCTCCCATAATTTATATATTTAAGTCCCACCCCTAATGTTACCATATTTGGTAAAGACTTTAAGGCCTTTTAGGAAGTAGTTAAGATTTAATGAGGTCATAAAGGTAAGGTCCTCATCCAATAGGAAGAGACACCAATGTGAAGCCTCCTCATCCAATACAAAATGTGTGTACTCTCATCTCTTTTCCTCCAAACTATTCTACAAGTTTTATCAATTATTATGATGTTATCTTTGCTTCTTTTCCAAATTTGAGTTTTGTAAGTTTGTAGAAGATAAGGCCTGTGCTCAAGTTGCCACAATATTATTTGTATCTAAAGCAATTGCTTATAAGGAAGTGGCTGTATTAACTAATGAATGCATTAAAACACAAATATATCACTTCCATCACTGTTAACTCAATTTGTAAGTTGCAGAATATGTAAATCAATGTCTATAAATTAGAAAACAAGTACTACATATTATCCTGCTTCTTGATACTAATATATTTATCCTAAAGATTTTAAGGAAAGAACATAAAAACACATGAATACATTGATATAAGTAAGTTGTACATGAGAGAGTTAGAGAGTTAAAGTATAATCCAAATGATCAAGGAAGGATGCTCATACTGATTTCTCCAATACTAATAATTAAAACAACAGAATGATTGTTTATTAAAAAATAAAGTCACACATGAAGACTACAATCATCATAAGGGTTCAGCTTCACAAAATATCACAAGTTCACTCATTCTATATAATTAATATATAAGTAAAAGAATAGAAATCCACTTTTGCCTCCAAATCTCTAGTTTTCTCCTTCCTAAAGTTAACCTCTATGCTGACTGTTAACAAGAATCATATATCCTTTTTTGAACAGACATAGTAAATGCAATCATATACCATGTGTTTTCTTGCCTGGGTTCTATTCTGTTGCTCTACAGTAATTTGGAAATCACCTATGTATTTTGTCAAGCTTGATTACTTAATTTCATTCAGTATAGTATTCCATTTTATGCATCTGGTATTATTAATTTATCTATTTGATTGACATTGGAAATTTGAGTTACTTTCAATTTGAGATTATAATAACCAATGTTGTTATAAACAACAGCGTGTATGTGGTGTATGTGGGGAGATGTGCCCATACATCTAGTTATGCTAAGTGCATCTCTACCAACTTAGTTTCTAGGTAGACCTAGAAAATGAGTGTTCAGCTTTCATAGATAACACAAAACAGGTTTTCCAAATAAGCATTACAATTTCTACTAGCAATATTTGAGAGTTTCTATTGTTCCACATCCTCACCACCATTTGTTATTGTCTGTTTTTTTTTAAACTTTAATCCTCTCATGCTTCCCTTCTAATATTTTCACTGGCCTCAATCTGCTCCAATCAAAAGAATTTTCATTTATTTATATAACTGGGATAAGAAGGAGAAAGAAGAAGGAAGCTCTTTTTTATTATGCCTAAGTATCCTTTTAACTCTGTCTTTTCCTGTATCAAAGCAAACTTTCTTTGTAAATATTCAAAAGTCATAATATAAAAGAAAATAGGGAAATATTATGTATCTGATACCACATAGAACAGTTGTTATACTTTGAATACAAAAACTAATTTTTACAAAACAAAACCATATTTTTAGTTCTAAAGGGAGTTATTTTTTTTCTATAATGAATTATAGTTTCCAGCTTAACCTATGCTTGAAATAATTTTAGCATTCTGCTTAAAATCCTGAGCTTTCCTACTTTCTTATGTAGAACAGCTATAAATGGTAAGAAAAGCAGTTACTCTCACAAACACTTTAAGTAACTTATTGTTATGAACAATTGAGTTATTTCATATCAGTAAATATTTATGGTGTTTGTAAAAATTTCACTACCATTCTTAAAAATAAAATCTAGTAATAGTAATTAATAATATAAACCATTTATCTTTTATACTTATGCACATTATAAATCTAATGTGAATTTGAAACTTGAAAAACTAAAATGCAATAGCATACATAATCTTTGTCATTGATTTCTGGATTTACTCAATACAAACATAGATATGTTTAAATTCTGATGAAAACAACAGAAATTTAAAGGGAAATTCAAAGGGAAATCTAGCAAAATGAATTTAGCATTTCCAAATTTATCTGTCAAACCACATTTAGATCATAATGCTCACTGAAATTGATTCTTTATATTGCTTTGATATTAAAACACTATTTAGTGTTTTGTTTTACATTAGAAGTCTTTACCAAATAGTTACTTTATATGTGACATTCAGGTTTAATTATCTTTTACTAAAATCAGCCATTCTAAATAATGTCAGTTTCCTGGTATGTCTAAACTGGACACCATTTAAACAGGAAAAAGCATTGTAGCATACATTAAAAAATTATTTGCTATTTTAGTGAACAATATAAGATTGTAAATGCATGTACTTGAAACCCAGATGATGAATAGAATTTTTTTTCTTACTAGCATTATCTTTCCTCTTTTTACAAAAAATAATTAATTATCTCATGTTTTTCCTTTGTTTTTTTCACTTATGTATTCTTACCCAACATATTACCTATGTGTGTATTTGTGTGTGTATTGTATGTATAGAAGGAATGGGCAATGAGGGAATGGTTATTGAAGACTTGAAACTTGACAACCCATGCAATGTGGAGGGGAAATATTTAGTAAAACTGATTGGGAAAATGGGTAACTACATCTGAAGGTCTAATATTTCCAGGAATGTTTGCAAGGCAATGTGAATGGAATGGCATGCCTTGGTTTCAGTTAGCAACACTTGACAAAAATTTTATCAGAAATGGAAGGTTATAGAAAGGAACTCGTTAATTTGCATTAAGAAATAAAAGTTGGAGTACCCTTGTTGAAATCTCTGGGTGGAATTAAATGATGTGCAATAAATTTCTTCATTAAACAAACAAACAACAAAAAAAAACCTAACCCAAGGAATAAATAATATACAGTGAGCCTGCCCCTCGTTTCATGTCTTATATGTAAGGAAATTTCTTTCTTATTTTCATGAGCATGAAAAGAAATAGCATTTTAGTTTTGATTTTTATTTCAATGATTGTTGATGAGATTAATTATTCTTACATAAATTTATGGACCATTTATTCTTTAATTTTGTGAAAATTTTGCTAATTCATTTTGTCAATTTTTGTTTTGTTTCTTAATGATTTATCATATCTCTTGTTCATATTTGGGTTACTTGCTATTTTTCAGGGTCAGTTAGTTAGAAATATTTTTGATCATGTCTTGTTCTTCACTGTCATTATGTTATTTCATTGTGAATTTAGAACCAAACTTCTGGAGTTTAATGTTGATAAACTGTCAAATGTTTCTCCCTGCAAGGGATTATCACTTGTTTTACCACAATACATTGAAAAACCCATTATTTTCTCCAGTGATGGACAACAGCCTGAATAACACTGAGCTAGTGTTTCCAAACTTGCTGGAGTACTGTCTCTAATTCACCATGGTTTTCTGGGATGTGATTGTGGTGCGCTTTCTGGAAGCTAAGTGGGCCCTGTGAGCTATTTCACCAACAGATAGAACGTCCCAACTCTTTAACTTCTGAGTTAGGCCTCAAGAGAGCTGCAGTTACTTTCTTTCTTTGAGAATGCCCCTTCTCAGAATCCAGCCCCTAGATTCTAAGGAAACCCATGCCTCAAGGTAAGAAGGCCCACATGAACATATACCAGGTTTCTGTCTTCTGAGCTGCAAGTCCCAACTGCAAGCCACTTGAGTGAGGACATGTTGAACATCCAGCCATTCTTGCAGCTTCTTCTCTACAAGTTGAACTAGAAGGAGATCAATATAGAGATTTATTAATTTTAAATTGTGGTTTAAAATACCAAATAGAAAAGTCTATTTTTATGCAGCAATAAATAAGCAAAACAGACAAATTGAAGTCAAATATATGCATAATATGGTCTCTGGACTCTTGAATCCATATCATTTTTTTTTGTTTAAAAATTGCTGCTTCCATGTCATATTTTAACCAATTTACATTATTAATCTTAATACCTTGATATATGTTTAGACATTGTTATAAATCCTCAGAAATGGGTATTTTTAAGCTTTGTTTCTTGATATAAACTTAGGTGATACTGTTGCACCAAGCAAATGGAATTTTATAGGGACTTGATGTTAGATATCTAGCTACAAAAAAATTTGAAGATTGATATTGATTCATTCTTGAAACTTTATATTTTAAATACTGTTTTATAATTATTTCCACAAATACCATGTCACTGTTTAATTAGATTAATCCCCCCAAGACACTTCATATTCTCAATAATATTTTAGTTAGTATGATTTGTGTTTTCATTTGCTAACTCTTATTGAGGTGTAGAAATAAAATCAAATTTTTGTCTATGTACTCAAATTTTCACTTGTAACACTCTCTTACTGACTTAATATTTATTTCTAAGTTCTTTGTAATTATGAACTCATAGTATAGAGATAATTTATTTTCTATCTTAATGCAATGAGTAGGACTACAACTATTGTGCTAAAAGAAAAGTAAGGAGTGGGCACATTTATCTTGTTCTAGGAATGATTTCAGTTTTTTACTATAAAGTATGATGCTTTTCACAGGCTCTTTTGTAAACACATTTAACAATTTAAACTTGATTTTAGTTACTGATAATTTTCACATTTTCCCTCTGCATTTCTTCCATAGTTTTGATTTGAGGCTCTATAAGGATAAGGAGAAAATTAGTTGAAAAAACCCTGAAATTGTACTAGGTTTTAAAGTTGCATGCCTTTTCAACTTTTATGCCAATAAGTATATAATAAAACAGAAATAAAAATATAAAGTCCAAAGAAAATTAAATAAGAATTTCTTCCATTGAAAATAAAGGATCTAAATGCATGTATTTTTTCCTTATCTCCCTAAAATTATATTGAATTACACTACAGTTTTAGAAGTGTAAAAAGACTTATTGATAAGAGTAATGAAAAAAAAATAAAAGCTGGAAAAAATAAAAGTTTGATGACCTACTGAAAATACAAGTTGGTCAGTGTTATATAATAAAGAACAAGCCCAGGAGAAACAAGCCATATGCTTAAAAATACACAGGCATAAAATTTTCTTTAAGTTTGTGAAAATAAAGGCATGTTTTGTGGAATTAACTAGATTAATTACAGAGTTATATTGAATTAACAATCATATTAATTATAGAGCTATCACATTATTACTGTAAAATGAATTAGGTCAGTCTGCTCCTTACCTTACTCTCTACAAATAGAAAGGCCTTGAAGACAGAGTTAGATGTCTCAAGCCTTCATTCCCAGAACAACTAGAAAACTTACCTACCTTGAAAAAATAACACTCATTACTTTGGTGTTGACCCAGGATCCCTGGGTATGAAAACATTGCAGAAATTGTGCCAATTTAGACCACTACAATTAGTTTCAAGAAGCACAATTGAACCCAGAAAATATGAAACAAAGTTCACAAACACACACACACACACACACACACACACACACACACTCACACACACACATGCACTGAAACCAAAGACAGTTGCACCTTTTACAAAAGGAGATACCCTAATCTCTTCACATGAAAAACGTTATCATTATTTTGTTATAGATTTTAGAATTCTCACAAACAAGAGAGCTTGGTCCTTATCTACAACTAATAGTTATTATGAACCCAATGATGGAAGAGAATGCTTTGGGTAATCATAAATACAGCAATAGCTGGGATGTAGCACTAGGGATCCTAAATCAAATGGCCAGAGTGAGGCCAGAGAATCAATATTTTGCACTTTGGAGGTGATTTCAAGGTAAGGCCAAGGTTCAGAAAAACTTCAAATTAACTCCTCAGAAGAATTTCTGTGTGTGTATCTCTCTGTGTGTGTGTGTGTGTGTGTGAACTTTGTTTCATATTTGCTGGGTACAATTGTGCTATGCCAAGAGGAACAATGGACTAACTTATTTGGTTCACTGTGTTTTTGAAATCCAAGTAAGTAAATCTTAGAATATCTAAATTTGGCCAATGCCTATTTCTGTTTGTTACCAAGCCAAAGTGGACTCTCTCAGTGGAAAATAACATGCAGCTACCAAAAAAACAAATTCTTAAAATCTTGTAAAGTACAATAATCCTGCTGAGTTTCGGAGAACAAAGAATTGAGAAAGAACATGTTCTGTAGGGGAACCTGTTGAGCACAACGTATAATTATAAAATTTAGTCAATATTGACTCCTCTTTCTTCCTCAATCAACCTCAAAATGTATATCATGAAGCTGCAGTGTTTCTAAATCTTACCAGTACTGGAAGGGTGAATTTGAGTGCATCAGAGTTTTGTAAGCAGCAGGAATCTGATTTTCAAGCTTGCAAGTAAGGTAAATTCTGACCCATATTTTCAATTATTTTCATAAGATCCTGACATTTTATAAAGTCCTTTGATTTATATCTCTCTGCAGCTAGTCTTCTATTTCAGGAAATAATTTGTAAGAACCAAGTGACTTAAAATATATGTTTTGAAGTGTGCATACTACCAACTTAATTGATTACTCTAATTTTCATTCATTTATATTAAAATACTATGTCACAGAACTTAACAGCAGAAATAGCTAAAAGAGAAGGATAAATATAAGTCCCCCCCCCAAACACTGAAATTTAAGAGAAATGCCTGGAAAAATATTTAAACTAAAAAAGTGTAACTTTTGTTTACTGTTCTAGGAAAAAAATTGCAGGTAGGCATAAAAAATCAGAAAAGCCTTTACATAACTTTGCTTAAAAATACGAACATATGAAAGCAAATTGTCCATAAATATTGAACTATATAAACTGTGAAAAAATATACTATGCAGCAATTTGAAAGAATAAAGAAGACATATATGTAATGGAACAAAAAATACTGAATACATTTTATTTTATTTTATTTTATTTTATTTTTTTTTTTTTTTTTTATTGGTCGTTCATAACATTACATAGTTCTTAATACATCATATTACACGGTTTGATTCAAGTGGATTATGAACTCCCGCTTTTACCCCGTATACAAATTGCTGTATCACATCAGTTACCCTTCCATTGATTGACATATTGCCTTTCTAGTGTCTGATGTATTCTGCTGTCTGTCCTATTGTCTACTATCCCCCCTCCCCTCCCCTCCCCTCCCCTTTTCTCTCTCTACCCCTTCTACTGTAAATCATGTCTTCCATTTGTATTCTCTTGACTTACCCCTCCTTACCTCTTATATGACATTTTGTATAACCCTGATGATCGCCTTCCATTTCCATGCAATTTCCCTTCTCACTCCCTTTCCCTCCCACCTCTCATCCCTGTTTACTGTAAATATTCTTCTCAAGCTCTTCGTCCCTACCCTGTCCTTGTTTACATCCCTTATATCAAAGGAGTCATTTGGTATTTGTTTTTTAAAGATTGACTAGCTTCACTTAGCATAATCTGCTCTAATGCCATCCATTTCCCTCCAAATTCTATAATTTTGTCATTTTTTAATGCAGAGTAATACTCCATAGTGTATAAATGCCACATTTTTTTTATCCATTCATCTATTGAAGGGCATCTAGGCTGGTTCCACAGTCTTGCTATCGTGAATTGAGCTGCTATGAACATGGATGTAGCAGTGTCCCTGTAGCATGCTCTTGTTAGGGCTTTAGGGAATAGACCGAGAAGGGGAATAGCTGGGTCAAATGGTGGTTCCATTCCCAGCTTTCCGAGAAATCTCCATACTGCTTTCCAAATTGGCTGCACCAATTTGCAGTCCCACCAGCAATGAACAAGAGTGCCCTTTTCCCCGCATCCTCTCCAGCACTTATTGTTGTTTGACTTCCTAATGGCTGCCAGTCTTACTGGAGTGAGATGGTATCTTAGGGTAGTTTTGATTTGCATTTCTCTGACTGCTAGTGATGGTGAGCATTTTTTCATGTACTTGTTGATTGATTGTATGTCCTCCTCTGAGAAGTGTCTGTTCAGGTCCTTGGCCCATTTATTGATTGGGTTATTTGTTATCTTATTGTCTAATTTTTTGAGTTCTTTGTATATTCTGGTTATTAGGGCTCTATCTGAAGTGTGTGGAGTAAAGATTTGTTCCCAGGATGTAGGCTCCCTATTTATCTCTCTTATTGTTTCTTTTGCTGAGAAAAAACTTTTTAGTTTGAGTAAGTCCCATTTGTTGATTCTATTTGTTAACTCTAGCGCTATGGGTGTCCTATTGAGGAATTTGGAGCCCGATCCCACAGCGTGTAGATCATAACCAACTTTTTCTTCTATCAGATGCCGTGTCTCTGATTTAATATCAAGCTCCTTGATCCATTTTGAGTTAACTTTTGTGCACGGCGAGAGATAGGGATTCAGATTCATTTTGGTGCAAATGGATTTCCAGTTTTCCCAGCACCATTTGTTGAAGATGCTATCCTTCCTCCATTGCATGCTTTTAGCCCCTTTATCAAAAATAAGATAGTTGTAGTTTTGTGGATTGGTTACTGTGTCCTCTATTCTGTACCATTGGTCCACCCGCCTGTTTTGGTACCAGTACCATGCTGTTTTTGTTACTATTGCTCTGTAGTATAGCTTGAAGTCTGGTATCGCTATACCGCCTGATTCACACTTCCTGCTTAGTATTGTTTTTGCTATTCTGGGTCTTTTATTATTCCATATGAATTTCATGATTCTTTTATCTATTTCTACAAGATATGCTGTTGGGATTTTGATTGGCATTGCATTGAACTTATAGAGAACTTTTGGTAATATCGCCATTTTGATGATGTTAGTTCTGCCTATCCATGAGCAGGGTATGTTTTTCCATCTTCTAAGGTCTTCTTCTATGTCTTTCTTTAGGGTTCTGTAATTTTCATTGTATAAATCTTTCACCTCTTTTGTTAGGTTGATTCCCAAGTATTTTATTTTTTGGGGGGATATTGTGAATGGAGTAGTTGTCCTCATTTCCGTTTCAGAGGATTTGTCGCTCATATACAGGAACGCCTTTGATTTATGCGTGTTGATCTTATATCCTGCCACTTTGCTGAATTCATTTATTAGCTCTAATAGCTTCTTTGTAGACCCTTTTGGGTCTGCTATGTATAGAATCATATCATCTGCAAATAGTGATAATTTAAGTTCTTCTTTTCCTATTTTTATGCCTTTAATTTCTTTTGACTGTCTAATTGCTCTGGCCAGTGTTTCGAGGACTATGTTGAACAGAAGTGGTGAGAGAGGGCATCCCTGTCTTGTACCAGATCTTAGAGGGAATGCCTTCAATTTTTCTCCATTCAGAATGATGCTGGCCTGTGGCTTATCATAGATTGCTTTTACAATGTTGAGGTATGATCCTGTTATCCCTAATTTTTCTAGCGTTTTGAACATAAAGGGATGCTGTACTTTGTCGAATGCTTTTTCTGCATCTATTGAGATGATCATATGGTTCTTATTTTTAAGTCTATTGATGTGGTGAATAACATTTATTGATTTCCGTATATTAAACCAGCCTTGCATCCCAGGGATGAATCCTACTTGATCATGATGTATAATTTTTTTTATATGTATTTGAATCCGATTCGCCAGAATTTTATTGAGGATTTTTGCGTCAAGGTTCATTAGAGATATTGGTCTGTAGTTTTCCTTCTTTGATGTGTCTTTGTCTGGTTTCGGAATCAGGGTGATGTTGGCGTCGTAGAATGAATTTGGAAGTTCTCCCTCTTTTTCTATTTCCTGAAATAGCTTGAAAAGTATTGGTGTTAGTTCCTCTTTAAAGGTTTTGTAAAACTCTGCTGTATACCCATCCGGTCCTGGGCTTTTCTTAGTTGGTAGTCTTTTGATGGTTTCTTCTATTTCCTCTATTGTTATTGGTCTGTTTAGGTTGTCTATATCCTCCTGGCTCAATCTGGGCAGATCATAGGACTCAAGGAATTTATCTATGCCTTCACTATCTTCTATTTTATTGGAGTATAAGGATTCAAAGTAATTTCTGATTATCTTCTGTATTTCTGAAGTGTCTGTTGTGATATTGCCTTTTTCATCCCGTATGCTAGTAATTTGGGTTCTCTCTCTTCTTCTCTTCGTTAGCATGGCTAAGGGTCTGTCAATTTTATTTATTTTTTCAAAGAACCAGCTTTTAGTTTTGTCAATTTTTTCAATTGTTTCTTTTGTTTCAATTTCATTAATTTCAGCTCTGATTTTAATTATTTCTTGCCTTCTACTTCTTTTGCTGTTGTTTTGCTCTTCTTTTTCTAGGATTTTGAGATGAAGTATGAGATCATTTATTTGTTGGTTTTTTCTTTTTTTGAGGAATGAACTCCAAGCAATGAATTTTCCTCTTAGAACTGCTTTCAATGTGTCCCATAGATTCCGATATGTTGTGTCTGTGTTTTCATTTAACTCTAGGAATTTTTAAATTTCCTCCTTGATGTCTTCTAAAACCCATTGATCACTCAGCAACCTATTGTTCATTCTCCAGGTGATGCTTGCTTTTTCCTTTCTTCTTTTATCATTGATTTTCAGTTTCATTCCATTATGATCAGATAAGATGCATGGTATTATCTCTACCCCTTTGTATTGTCTAAGAGTTGCCCTGTGACATAGTATATGGTCTATTTTTGAGAAGGTTCCATGTGCTGCAGAGAAAAAAGTGTAGCTACTTGATGTTGGGTGGTATAGTCTATATATGTCAATTAAGTCTAGGTTGTTAATTGTGTTATTGAGTTCTATAGTTTCCTTATTTAACTTTTGTTTGGAAGATCTGTCCAGTGGTGAGAGAGGTGTGTTGAAGTCTCCCATGATTATTGTATGTTGGTCTATTAGACTCTTGAACTTGAGAAGAGTTTGCTTGATGAATACAGCTGCACCATTATTTGGGGCATATATATTTATGATTGTTATGTCTTGTTGGTGTATGGTTCCCTTGAGCAGTATGAAGTGTCCTTCTATATCCCTTCTGATTAGCTTTGGCTTGAAATCTATTTTATTAGATATGAGTATGGACACTCCTGCTTGTTTCCGCGGTCCATATGAGTGATATGATTTTTCCCAACCTTTCACCTTCAGTCTATGTATATCTTTTCCTATCAAATGCGTCTCCTGTAGACAGCATATTGTTGGGTCTTGTTTTTTGATCCATTCTACTAGCCTGTGTCTCTTAATTGGTGAGTTTAAGCCATTAACATTTAGGGTTATTATTGAGATATGGTTTGTTCTTCTATCCATATTTGTTTATTGATGTTACTAAACCTGATTAGTTATCCTCTATGACTACTTTCCCCCCTTTACTGTCCTACCTCCCATTGTTGGTTTTCAATGTTGTTTTCCATTTCCTCTTCCTGTAATGTTTTGCCAAGGATTTTTTGAAGAGATGGTTTTCTAGCTGCGAATTCTTTTAACTTTTGTTTATTGTGGAAGATTTTAATTTCATCTTCTAACCTGAAGCTTAATTTCGCCGGATACACGATTCTTGGTTGGAGCCCATTGTCTTTCAGTGTTTGAAATATGTTATTCCAGGATCTTCTAGCTTTCAGAGTCTGTGTTGAGAGATCAGCTGTTATCCTGATTGGTTTACCCCTAAATGTAATCTGCTTTCTTTCTCTTGCAGCTTTTAAAATTCTCTCCTTATTCTGTATGTTGGACATCTTCATTATAATGTGTCTAGGTGTGGATCTCTTATGATTTTGCACATTCGGCGTCCTGTAGGCTTCTAGGATTTGGGATTCTGTCTCAATCTTCAATTCTGGGAAGTTTTCTCGTATTATTTCACTGAATAGACTGTTTATTCCTTTGGAATGGAGCTCTGTGCCTTCCTGTATCCCAATGACTCTTAAATTTGGTCTTTTGATATTGTCCCATAATTCTTGGATGTTCTGCTCATGGTTTCTTAGCAGACTTGCTGAGCTGTCTATGTTCTTTTCCAGTTGAAATACTTTGTCTTCATTGTCTGATGTTCTCTCTTCTAAGTGATCTACTCTGCTGGTAGTATTCTCAATTGAGTTTTTAAGTTGGTTTATTGTTTCCTGCATTTCTAGAATTTCAATTTGTTTGTTTTTTATTACCTCTATCTCCCTGTGAAATTGATCTTTGACTTCCTGGATTTGTTTGTCAATGTGATCTTTCATTGTCTGATTTTGCTGTCTCATGTCTTCCTTGAGACTCCAGATCATCTGAAGCATATATATCCTGAACTCTTTATCTGATATTCCATCTGTTGCAGCTATTACCTCTTCTAAAGTTGAGTTGACCTGCATTGCTTGTGGTCCTTTCTTTCCTTGTCTTTTCATACTGCCCGCGTTTCTTTCTGCTTGGTGCAACTGTTGTGTTTTGAAATTTACCCCCTATTTATTTATGTTGCTCTTGTATACTTGAAAAGTCTCCCTTGCAGGTGCGGGCGGCGGCTGTGCCCCTACTCCAATTGGGGTGACGTGTCTATCACGCTGGCGGCTCTCTGGGCCTGTTCCGGGAGTGGAAGGCGGCTCTTCTCTGTCCCTATTCCAATTGGGGTGTCGTGACTACAATGCTGGCAGATCGCTGGGCCTCTTCCGGGCGTGGGCGGTGGGCGAGGCTGGCGGGATTCCACCTAATGGCAGTCCCTAACCTCCCTGCTTGCTAATTAATGGCTTCTCTGAGGCGCCACGCCTTCTGTAGCAGCGGGGCAGGCCGCGCGAATCAGTTGGCCTGGATCTCCGGGGTCCTGCTGCTGGCTGTTTTGATGTTACAAGCTGTTGGAGAGTGGTGGTGTATTCTTCAGCTTTCCCGGATGGTGGCCACTGACTGCCTCGGTGGAGTGTCCGCTGTGGGGGATGGGACTGTACCGCTTTCTTCCCCTTCTGAGAACCCGAGCTCGGCCCAAGGGTCCGTGTGGGCTTGGCTGGTGGGATTCCACCTAATGGCCTTCCCTAACCTCCCTGCTTGCCAATTAATGGCTTCACTGAGGCGCCACGCCTTCTGTAGCCGCAGGGCAGGCCACGCGAATCAGTTGGCCTGGCTCTCCGGGCCCTGCTGCAGGCTGCTGGGATCCCTGGCACTCTATCACTTTGATTTTTTCTGCTTGCCCCTCCCCCAGCGCTGGCTAGCCAGGTTTCCTTTTGGCTGCTACTGGGAGGAGGGGTTGGAGGTCAGGTGTCTCTGGTTTCCCCCTAGCCTGTATGGAGGCTCAGCTTGATACTCCCTCTCCCGGCAAGCCTAGGAGAGATTTTATGCGAATTCCCGCTGTCTGGGGGGTGAGCTGAATGACACCGACCTGTTTTGATGTCGCACTCTGAAGGAGAGTGGCGGTGTATCCTTCAGCTTTCCCGGATGGTGGCCGCTGACTGGCTCGGCGGAGTGTCCGCTGTGGGGGATGGGACTGTACCGCTTCCTTCCCCTTCTGAGAACCCGTGCTCGGCCCAAGGGTCCGTGTGGGCTTGGCTGGTGGGATTCCACCTAATGGCCTTCCCTAACCTCCCTGCTTGCCAATTAATGGCTTCACTGAGGTGCCACGCCTTCTGTAGCCGCAGGGCAGGCCACGCGAATCAGTTGGCCTGGCTCTCCGGGCCCTGCTGCAGGCTGCTGGGATCCCTGGCACTCTATCACTTTGATTTTTTCTGCTTGCCCCTCCCCCAGCGCTGGCTAGCCAGGTTTCCTTTTGGCTGCTACTGGGAGGAGGGGTTGGAGGTCAGGTGTCTCTGGTTTCCCCCTAGCCTGTATGGAGGCTCAGCTTGATACTCCCTCTCCCGGCAAGCCTAGGAGAGATTTTATGCGAATTCCCGCTGTCTGGGGGGTGAGCTGAATGACACCGACCTGTTTTGATGTCACACTCTGAAGGAGAGTGGCGGTGTATCCTTCAGCTTTCCCGGATGGTGGCCGCTGACTGGCTCGGCGGAGTGTCCGCTGTGGGGGATGGGACTGTACCGCTTCCTTCCCCTTCTGAGAACCCGTGCTCGGCCCAAGGGTCCGTGTGGGCTTGGCTGGTGGGATTCCACCTAATGGCCTTCCCTAACCTCCCTGCTTGCCAATTAATGGCTTCACTGAGGCGCCACGCCTTCTGTAGCCGCAGGGCAGGCCACGCGAATCAGTTGGCCTGGCTCTCCGGGCCCTGCTGCAGCCTGAATACATTTTAAATGTGGAATAAAAGGTAATCCATAAGAGAATCATAGAATAAAGTCTGTTTATGAAAACAATACTAAACATAAAATAATCTCCCCAAGGACCGCATTTTTGTATTTGGATGTTATTTAGGAAAACACTTGTAATAATATACTTAATTGAATTATTTTAATTGATGAATGTTGATTCTACAAATGGGGTGTTAGTGTGGTCTATTCAAGTGTACACAAAAACACAATCCAATTAATTTTACACACCAATACCTCTCGCCACTTCTCTCCCCAATCCCTGCCTTCTCCTTCCTCTACCCTAATGATCTTCCTTTTACTTGCATCAAGTACTTCCTTCCAACCTCCTATTTTTTTTTGCTTTCTAGCTTCCACATGAGAAACACATATGATAATTTTCTATTTAAATCTGAGTTATTTTGCTCAAATCTTGGTCTCTAGATCCATCTTTTTCTCCTGCATACGACGTAGTTTCATTCTTCTTGATGACTGAATAAAACTCCTTTGTGTAGATAGACCACATTTTCTTTATCCACTCATCTGTTGACAGCTTGACTTTTGTGAGCTCTGCTGTGTTATAATGGGTATACATTTGTCTCTAAAATATGGTGACTTTAATTCCTTGGGAAATATACCAAGGCAATTGAATTATTTCTAATACTTTTTTAAAATTTAACATATTTCATATATATAATTATAATAATTAAAAATTAAATATCCATGTATGGATAGAAAATATTACTAATTCTATACAGCAATAGCTCTGGAAGTCAATTCCCTGTTAGATATATGATTGATTTTAAATGTGATTGTTTTTGTTATTACCCATATTGCTTCATCCACCTTCAAACTCTTCAATATATTCCAGTAACTTTCCACGATGGAGGTTAATACATTACAAATATGTTTTATCCCTCTTAGAGATAGACAAGGTGCAGAGACATTATTCAATAAATGTTTACCAAGTTACTATATGAAATAATTCAGTGAATATATGTGTGAGTGTGTGTGATAAATAGATAGGGGGTGTGGAGAGGAAGAGAGAGGGAGAGAGGAGAAAGTGGAATTTTTAAACAGAATTTTAAAGGCAAGTTTTGGTTGCTTAACGTATTTTCAGTTTTCTATCCTCAGCAACTAGCAAGTAAACCAGCTGGTATTTGTTTAATCTTATTTGAATCTTCAATTTAAGATACTAATTCTATAAAGAAGAAAATCCTCAATGTAAAAAAAATTCTTAGGAATTAGTAATATTAAAAAGTAAAAAAAAACAACCACAGAGTAACTTGTAGAAATTTCTGAGATTCTAAAAATTTAAATCTAGAAAATTTCAGAGAACATATAGCCAAGAATAATAAGATAAAATGAAGAAAATAAGGAAGTGAAAAAATGAAAAAGACACAAATCTTTAAATTTAAGCAAAGTAGAAGTTAGAGAGTAGATAATTTTTGAACAAATAAACTATGCCTATTCTAAGGAAAAGATTGCATAAGCTATAACTACAGTCAAATGGTAGAAGATGTGAAGTTATTTTCTTCATGCTTATTAAAACAAGGTAACAAGATTCAGAGCCTGATAAACAAATTTTCCTAGATTTATAACTGTGAGAAAATCTTGCATACGTATAATGTTATACATATTTACATGACAATATGAAAACAGAGGAACATGTGGTCACATATGCATCAAGGCACAGAGAATAGGGGTTAGGTGTAAACTTAATTGACTTCTTCTACCAGGCAATAATAAAGACAGGAACCAAGCTAGGTTTTGTGTATCTACCACATTTTCTTTATCCACTCATGTGTAAATGAACATTTTGATCACTTTCATATCTTGCCTCTTTTTAATGACAAAGCAATGAACATGGAAGTGTGAATATCCATTCAAAATCCTTATGTTTTGGGCTGGGGATGTGGCTCAAGCGGTAGCGCGCTCACCTGGCATGCGTGTGGCCAGGGTTCGATCCTCAGCACCACATACAAACAAAGATGTTGTGTCTGCTGAAAACTAAAAAATAAATATTAAAAATTCTCTCTCTCTCTTTTAAAAAAATCCTTATTTTCATTTTTTCTGGATAAATGTCCAGAAGTGTCATTATTAGATCATGCAGTAATTATATTTTCAAATTTCTAAGCAAATTTCTTCCTGTTTTCCATAGCAATTGTACCATTCTGCATTTTGCTATGTGAAATAAACACATCCTCCTTATATTGAGGTTTTGTTCTATTTAATTGAATTGCGTTCTGACAATTAAATGACACCAATGCTTGCCAAATTTATAAGACTACATTTCTGGTCAGGACATACTCTACATGATTTTACTTGTATGAGATAGAAGGGAAGCATTGTGTAGGTCAAAAAATATCAGATTTCTTTAAATTTCCTAATTAGAAAAGCAGAATTGCTGATGATGGGAAATCTTTAAGAATATGCAAATGAGGAATCTCAAACTGCACTTTGGTTGAGTTACTGACATGAGGTTGTTTCCTGCAAAGTTTTGGGTGGTCATCCAGGATTTAAAAAATGTGTGATTAAACAGATAAAGTGTTCTCTTGAGAATCATTATGTTTGCTTGTTCATTTTTGTGTTTAAAATTACATGGCAGGATATCTGCCCTCAAAGAATTTTTGAGTGCATAGTATTCTGTTTTTCTGCAAAAATTTCTTTCAAAAATTTTCTGCAGAAATTTTTCATCTTTCACAACTGCAATATTATACGCATTGAAGAGCAAATCACCTTTCCTCTTCTTTTTCCCTTCACAAATTTTAGTTCTTCAGTTGGATTTTGATTTTACCTTTACTATTAGGAATTCCACTTTGTTCTTTTTCATCTCAGCTTGGCCATTCTTTGAATTTTCTTATTTTAAACTATTATTTTAAATTTTTCTTTAAGTGTTTTTCAAAACTACTAAACACATTATATATTATTATTTTATTTTATTTAAGCCAGGGAACACTATACCATTGAGCTCTCCAGCCTTTTTTTTTTTTTTAGTTATAGATGGACAAATACCTTTATTTTGTTTTATTTTATTTTTATGTGGTGCTGAGTATTGAACCCAGGGCCCTGCACGTGCTAGGCAAGTGCTCTACTACTGAGTTACAACATTAGCCCCCCCCACACACCTTTTTTTAAAATTCTGAAACAGGATCTCACTAAGTTGCTTAGGGCTTCCCTAAACTGCAGAGGCTGGCCTCAAACTTACAATCCTCCTGTATCAGCCTCCCTAACAACTGAGATTACAGGCATGTATTCCCATTTGTTTTTATTATATATGTTATGATTCTAATATCTGAACTCTGTGTGAATATATTTCTATAATCTATTTTGTTTCTGGAAATTGTTTCTTATATTATTTCCTTTGTGTCCTCTTTTTTTTTTAATGATTTCTGAGTGGCATCTTCTTGGAATTTTATCTCTAATCAAGCCTGGGGTTTTATAATTCCCTCAGGATTACATTTGATATTGACTCTAGCCTAGAAGCATTAGAAAATAATGATTTCTCATGAGGATTTTTTTTTGGCAGAGAGAGTTGAATTTGGACTGCAAACCACAGGAGACCTCATCTATGATTCCAAATTACTGGTGAGAGCTTTTTGGTTTTCATCTTATTTTTGACAATTTCAAGGCAGAAAAGTCAGGAAAAAAAAATCCTACCATACCTTGATATGGTAGGATAAACTCTTATTCATCTGTGTGGTAGTGGGCAGTACTTGTTGACCCAAGGCAGTTCTTTTTGGCCCAGTATTTTTTTATTGTTTGTTTGTTCATTTATTTATTGTGGTACTGGGGATTGAACCTAGGGAACTTTACAACTGAATTACATTCCCATCCCTTTTTATTTTTTGTGACATGATCTTGCTATGTTTCTGAGGGTCTAGCTAAGTTGATGAGGTTGACCTTAACTGACAATCCTCGTGCTTCAGTCTCCAAAGTCTCTAGTATTACAGGTTTATACTACCATGCCCAGCTTTAGCTCATGCTTTATGGAAATATCTTCTATTTAACTCACCACCTTCTTCAACTCAGAGTTTTGTCTGCCATGCTAAAATCCTACGCACTCCTTGAGCAGTAGGTTGTGGTCTGTGGGGTAGGAAGGAAATAGGCTAGAAGTTTACTGTGCTTTGAGACCTTTGTGGTTCCAGCTTTCAGTTTAGTTTTAGTCAATTTGTTTACATTTATGATTGGCATCAGGATAATGAAGTATTGTGTGGCAGTTTAGCTCTTTCAAGGGGGATATGACTTAGTTTGGGATGCTATAAAAAATTAACATAAATCAAGTGGCTTGTGCTTCAGAAATTTAGTTCTCACATTTCTAGAGCCTGGACGTCTAATTTAAACTGAATCGGGTTCTTGGGAGGTCCGTCTTCCTGGTGTGCAGACGGTTGTCTTTTTGCGGTATCCTCAAATGATCAACAGAGAAAGAACAGGCTCTCTTGTATGTCCCTTGAGGACAACTTCACTCTAACAAGCTAATTCCTACCCAAGGCTTCTCCTCTAAACACCATCACCACAGTAAGGGACTAGACATAATAACTTTGTGTGACACCAACATGTAGTCTGGAAGAGGAGGATTGTGCAAAAAGTAATTTCCCTAATGCTGGTAAAACCCGCAGTTCACTCTTCTACTATGTAGCCTTGACACACATTCTCAAATGGTAAGATTGCTGCTTCTTGCAAAGATGTGCTAATGCTCCTCTACTAAGATAAGAACTGTGAACATGGTGCTGTCAAGAACTGTGAACGTGCTGCTGTCTTCACTAAGGAAAGCAATGTGGCTGATTTTTACTTGAGTTCTGTATTTGCCCATTTTGTCTGGGAATCAGCTCAATTTTATAATTATCGTGTTATGATATGATGGTCCTAGTATTCTCACTCACTCTCCAGGGTTCATTCAGAGCTTGGACCATTTTCTGCCTTTATAGTGGCACATCCTTGGTTCAGCCACCTTTGTAAATTGAATGTGGCCCAGCAGGAGGTGTGGCCTTGCCTCAAATTCATGTCAGTGCTGCCTATTGGCCAGGAAGTGGGTAACACACCTACTGTTGTGTATTGTGTTATCATTTAACCAAAAATATACAACAATGTTAATTTTTGTCTAGTTTTCTACTGTCCAGCTCTTAAAGAAACATAATTAAAAATAAAAATTTCTTTATATATCCAAACCAAAAACCTCTACTTAAACATACTATGAAAATAAAAACACTTTCATTATTAAATAAATTTTAAACCAGAATGTGTTATGATTTCCAGGCACCCCCTAAGCTATTCAAAGTCTGAAAGAAAGTTTATCCTTATATATACCCAAGGAAGTACAACCTCTTAGTTCATGTTTTCAATGTAAACAATTGCTAGTGTCCCAGAAACACCCAACAGCACCATGTGTCACATATAGCTAATTAATTCTAGATTTGTCTGGTAATTGAAGTGACCATGATGTTTATTAGTTGACTTAATATAGGGATGTGACAGTCAACTCATATCTTTCTGACAGAAGATGGTTTTGTAATGTGGAATCAGACTCTACTAAATCAGTTATCTTCCTACACATTCAGAAAATAGGATCGAGGGGCTGTGTCCCTTGGCCCTTATTTCTAAGAGAAGGCTCATAGGTTCTTGAAAAACATACTCCTCTGTCATTTATATAAAATATGTGTGTGTACATATAATATATAAATATATATATGTACATAAACAATCCTTGAACACCTGTATTTGGTGGACATTTAAGATCCAAACCATAACAACATCTACATAAAAATTCTGGTGTAAAAAATTTCTTTATTTTTTATTTATGACATTTTCATATGACATTTGTTTGATCATGAATTTTTTAAAGAAAATGATAGAAACTATTTGATATAAAATTTATCCTTCAGAGGATAACATTTTATCCTTTGCTTTATATGTATACATATATAAATATAAAACAAAGAATAGAGAAAATGCATAAGATCATGTTTCCTAAATTAGATGCAATATGTAAAATATAGGACAGATATCTTTCCATTGTTTCTATGAAGAAAGCTAGACTTTTATTTTAATTTTGTTTTCCTTTCCAAAATAGTACTCCTTATCTGTGCTAATCAATTTTCCATCTCTGTGACAAAATACCATAAATGATTGATTTAAAAGTAGAGAATATTTATATTTAGTTAATGATTTCAAAAATTTCAGTCCATGGTTATTTGACTCAATCTCTTTGGGCCTATGGCAAAGGAATAAACCCGAGTAGGAGAACAGGATGGAATAAAGTTGTTCAGCTACAGGCAGCCACGCAACAAAAGAGAGAGAGAAGAAAGGGGCTGGGGTACCAACATCCCCTTCAAAAGCATGTCCCCAATAACTTATCCACCAGGCCTCATCTAAAAGTCCCACCAATTCCCACCATTGGTAACACGCCTTGAGTATATACATGTTGGTGGACATTTAAGATCCAAACTGTAACAGTGTTTACATAAAAATACTGGCTTAACTTTTTTCTTTATTTTTATTTATGACATTTTCATGTGGCATTTTTTTGATCATTAAATTTTTAAAGAAAATGATAGAAACTATTTGATATGGAAATTATCCTGCAGAGAAATAAAATCCTGAACTATTAATTCTGGTTCATGTTATTCATGTCATTTTAAAAATTTCTCTCTTAGCTTCATTTTTCATCTTTTTAACCTCTTTTCTTTATATTAAAAAAAAAATAGTAAGAACTCTTCTCTCATCAATTTGTCCAAAAAGGAATGACAAGATTTTTCTTCTTCCCCCCAGGTAACAGATGTGTGAATATGGATAGGTTGTGATGAGGCTGTTTTGAAGATGACTACTAAGAAAAAAAAGAAAAAAAAATGCAGGCACATTTTGAAAAATTTAGAGGTCAGAAGACATGGAAATTTTCAATATGAACCTGAAGGAGGCAGCAGCTTGAAGAAGAGTATTTTGATATTCTTGGTCTGTGTGTCAGCTGAATGGGTCTAGGGCAGAGAGCTCTGCAGCCCCTCCCTCCTAATTCCCAGCTGTCTGTGACCCAGATATGTAGAGAGGAGTTTAGTGTATTTCTACCAGCATGGAGTAGGGGCAAGAATGTAGGAAAGAGTCTCACTACACTTTAAAACATCAAAGGCCATGTATGGATTCAGCTTTTCAGCATTGACAGTGTTTTTTCCAAGTGTGATCTATGGGCCCACAGTGTTCCCAGAGCCATGTCTGGAGGGTATATGGGATCAAGCCATCCTTATTACAATCATAAGTTATTATTTATATTTTGGATTCTCATGAGCACAGATATTTCATGAGGTCCCTTGATGTGTGAAGCTAACGGGTTGAATGTAGCCGTTTTCTACTGAGTCAGATCTGTTCTAGAATCCACTATTAACAAGTGGCTACTAAGTACTTAAAATATGATCATTCTGCCCTTGAGATTAACTGTAATGTAAATACTTACTGAATTTCAACGATTTTTTAATGAAAATATATAAATGTAAATTATCTTAATTATCTTGTTTGTTGCATTAAAAGTATTGAATTCTTTATATATCCTAGAGATTGATGCTTTATTGGAGGTTCATGTAGTAAAGATTTTTTCCCAATCTGTGGGCTCACTCCTCACGTTTTTAATTGTTTCCTTTGGTGAGAAGAAGCTTTTTAAAAAATGTATTGATTCTCGATTTTACTTCTTATGCTTTAGGAGTCTTGTTAAGGAAGTCAGAACCTAGGTCAACATGGTGCAGATGTGGGGCTGTTTTCTATTCTATTAGGCACAGGGTCTGTGTTCTAGTGTCTAAGTCTGATCCACTTTGAGTTGATTTTTGTGTGGGGTGAGAGAGGTTTAATTTAATTTTGCTACATATGCCTTTCCAGTTTTGCAAGCACCAATCTGTAGGATATATAAATAACTCAAAAAACTTAATCCCCCCAAAAACAACAACAACAACAACAACAACAACAACAAAATAACCCAATCAATAAATAGGCTAAAGACCTGAACAGACATTTCACAGAAGAAATACAATTGATTAACAAATATATGAAAAAGTGCTCAATATCTCTAGCAGTTAGAGAAAAGCAAATCAAAACTACTCTAAGATTTCATCTCACTCCTGTCAGAATGGCAATCATTTAGAATAGAGGCAACAATAAATGTTGGCAAGGATGTGGTGAAAAAGGTACAGTCATACATTGCTGGTGGGACCACAAATTGGTACAACTATTATAGAAAGCAGTATGGAGATTCCTTAGAAAATTGGAATGGAACCACCATTTGACCCAGCTATTCCTCTCCTTAGTTTATACCCAAAGGACTTAAAATTAGCATATTACAGTGGCGAAGCCACATTAATGTTTATAGCAGCTCAATTCACAATAACTAAACTATGAAACCAACCTAGGTGTCCCTCAATAAATGAATGGATAAAGAAAATGTGGTGTATATACTCAATGGACTATTACTCAGCTTTTAAAGAAGAGTGAAATTATGGCATTTGCCCATAAATGGTTGAAGTTGGAGAATATCATGCTAAGTAAAATAAGCCAATCCCACAAAACCAAAGGCCAATTTTTTTCTCTAATATGTGGATACTAATTCACAATAAGGTGGGGGGCACTCGGGAAGAATAGTGTTACCTTAGATTAGGTAGAGGGAAGTGATGGAAGGGAAGGGGAAGAGATGTTAGAATAGAAAAGATAGTAGAATGAAACAAACGTTATTACTGAATATATATATGTGTATATATATGTGACTACATGACCAATATGATTCTTCAACATGTACACTCAGAAAAATGAGAAATTATATCCCATCTATGTATGATATATTGAAGTGTATAAATGCATTCTACTGTCATGTATAACTAATTAAACCAAATTTTAAAAATTAAAAACTTTAAAAAATAAAAAAAATAAAAGTAATTTGAATTTGTGGATAAATAAAATGTTATTTAAATAAATTTCATGTATATTTTTATGTGATTACAGGAAAAAATCATATTGCATATATCTGTATCATATATGTATATATGTATATATATTATATGTGTGTGTATATATATATATAGTGTACTATCTATCTATCTATCTATCTATATATATATATATCTTGTACTATATTCCTATTGAATAATGCTAAGCCAGTTAATAAATAAATTTGAATAAAATAGGTAAAGCAATATCACTTTTTCCAAATATTTTATTTTGTAAATGGTGGTTATTTTTTATAAAAGTATGCTATTTTTGTTAATATAAAGTTTGTGTGATATTTCAAATAAATATCTTTAAATTTTCTAAGTTCCCATTTTTAATGCAGGTTGTATACATAGAATTTACAAAAGTAATAACTCATTTGACTCCTCAATAAAGTCTAGGAGTGTGAAGCATTCCTGAAATGAAAACTATTTTAGAGTAACTAAATAACAAAATTACTTTTTGAGCAGTAAATAAATCAACATCATCAACATCATCATATGTTGCTTAGCCTGTTCCAGGGTACTTTACTTCTAGTTTTATGCATATTAGTTTATTTAATTTTCCAAGCATTATATGGTGACATATGTTATACCCAGACTTACCAACCAAATACTTGGCCATATTTTCAGAATTTTTCCTGCTTTATGTTTAGTCCTGTAGTAGTCACTCATTTATAATTTATTAGTTATGCTTGAATTCTCTAAAGCCTTTCTTTAAGACTAACCAAAGATTTGGAAGAAAAATGTAGGTTACCATTAGAGCCAGGACATTCTTCTTAGTACTTATTTGGAGGCCAAAGTACAATCTGATATTTACCATCCCCAAACTATTTTGAATCATGGTAGGCTAAGTAGGTATTATTGCTAATATCAACAGAGATATGGAGATAATCAAACCCTTATGACTTAGAAGTGTCCTCTGTGGAACATTCAGAGAGCAGAAAGAACCAATGAGGGAAATCTAGAAGTTCTATCTGTAGTTCCACTCAGTGAACTGGTATCTATGAAATCTCTTGCAATTAGTGTTATGGCACCCCTTTTCCTCAGTTTTCACCCCAACTCACCAATCTGCACATAGTCCTAATGTATATAGATTTTTTAATATAAAACTAAACACCAAATTCCAGGAAAACTGTTTTTTGGCATTTTGCTGTAGAAATAACCATCATTCCTCACTGAAGAAGCAATGGGCTAGGCCAGGCTTAGGATGGAAGAGTAAATATTTCTTGAATAAAGTATTATATTAAGGGTGTTTCAAGGCTAATTTTAACCAAAGGTGGTTATTAACTTTTGTAAAGATTGTACCTTAGATGCTTTCTTCTTAGGAAATATCTTGGTTATGAATTGGACCACTTTTACAAAAGGTAAAAAAATATCTATATTATTTATTGAATACAATGGAGGAAAAATAAATAAGAATGCAAATCTGAAAGCTATACAGAACCTTAAAAACTCTGTCAAGTAAATTCTGAAAATAATTCATTGTTCTATTTATTAAGGGTAAAATGGTCTCATTCTTCAATTTTTGAAAAGCTAGAATTATGTACAGAATTTTGGCAAATTGATAGATTCTTTCCAATTTCCAATGTCACAGTAAGAAATCATTCCTTATATTTCTTTTTCTTCCAGCTCTCCAAACTTTTTCCATTTTCTATTATGGTTCATGTTTGCTCTTTCCTGTTACCTTTAGTTATTTCAAAAATGCATTAAAATGTAAGCCTGAATTTTTATGTTTAGTAAAATCTATTAATTATGCCACCTATGAAGTCTAAAGTTTCATTGATTCCTTCATTGAGGAATTTATTTCTTCATTGATGAAATATAAAAATATTTCCCTTCTCAACTGAACCTCCGCTGTCTTAGTGGATTCTGGTTGCTATAACAAAACACCACAGATGCAGTGGATTTTAAACAATTTTAAGTTCACAATGTAGGAAGGTAAGAAGCCCAAGATGAAGAAAAACATCTTCAGATTTGATTTGTTGAGTGCTGCAAATGAATTATGAATCTTGAACTGCTCAGAAACAGAAGTGACAAACCTCTTGGGAATTTCTCAGTGCAAAGGCACCAAGAAAACTACCCACTTTTATGGCAATGCCCTGTTCAAAGGGAAATTCCTTGTTAGCCAAGGAATTTTTACGAGTTCATAACCTTGTGTTCGAATGCCTGCCTGCTGCCTGAAGGTAGAGAATTACAGGAGCAACCTGATAAGCCCTAATTGGGCTACTTTTACACTCAGCTTCAGTCTGTTTATCTAGGATAAGCGTTCTCACAATCAATCCTTCTGATGTTTAAACCTATACCATGAACATGCTGAGCTTGCTCACGGTCAGTCTTCCTCCAGCTTTTTCTCTACTTGTGTTTTTGTCTGTTTTTTTTTTTTTTTCTTTTTCTTAATCCCCCTCACAGCCTGGTTTCATGTAGCCCTGAATAAAGCTGTTGCACAGGATGGGACAGTGGTGTCCAGGTGAGACCCTGCTGATGCCTAGATAGCACCTGCTAGCTGTGTCTTCACATGGTGGAAAGGTCTAATTTGCTCCCTGGAGTATCTTTTATAAGGAAACTAATTCCACTTATGCTTTAGTCAATTTTGCATCACAGTGACTAAAAGACCCAAAAGAACAACCTAAAGAAGAAAAAGTTTATTTTGGCTCACAGTTTCAGAGGTCTCATGTGGGGGTGTCAGACTGGTATTGCACACCACCTGCTGGGTGAAGCAGGTAGGTGGCCTTCACCTTCACTCTGCAAAGAAGGGCTTCAGCTTATGGACTTGAGCATTATCCAGGGGGATTGAGCAGCCCCCTTTGAAACCTTATCCCCTGGCTTATTTTGTGATGAACATTCCATGAAAACTCTTTCATATGTCCCCCCCTATGAAAATAAAGAGATCTGGGTCCACGCCCTCTTGTCTTCCAACGTGGAAGAGGACACTTGAGGTCACAGAGCAGTCCCACTCTTTATCTGAGAAACTCATGTCCTTGAGTTGTGGGATTTCTTTGCCATTTTCTTAGTTTAATGTTGCAGCCAGCTCCTTTTAACCCAGCTCATTTCGTCAGCACAGGTCACATGGGGAAGGAAAGCAGCTCAGGACATGGTAATCAGGAAGCAGAGAGAGAAATCTGTTCCCCAAAGACAAAGCCCCAACAGCACATCTCCAGTGACCTATTTCCTCCAATCACAGCCTACCTGCCTACAGTTACCACCCAGTTAATCTATATCAGTGGATTAACATATTGATTAAGTAAAACACTCATAATTTATTTTACCTCTGAGCATTCTTGCATTGCCTCTAGATGAGTTTTTGAAAGAAACCTCATATCTAAGACATAACAACGCATAAGAACTCTACTCATATGCTGATCATCCACTATAGTAGTCAGAGTTCTCTAGACTGAATAGGATAGAATATTGATATCTACACACATACAACTATAAATGATGTAGATATAGATACCTGAGGAAAAAAATAGGATAAATGACTTGCAATTATGAAAACTAAGAAGTGGCATTATAGATTGTCTGTAAGGTGAAGAACCAGAGAAATCCATGGAATGGCTCAGTCCAACCTGGAAGGTCTATGAACTAAAGAAGCCAATGTGTGACTTTCATTTCAAAGCTGAAAGCCTGGAAGCCCTGGGAGATTGATGATAGAGTCCAAGTCAAAGACCAAAGAACCTGGAGTTCTGATGTCCAAGCAAAGGAGGAGAATGGTAGCTCACTTGGAAGAGAGAGAATTCATCTTCTATCTTTTCCTTCCTTCTTGGGCTCCAACTAATTTGATGGTGTCCACTCACAATGAAGGATGCTAATTCACATTGCATCTATAAACTCACAGACCAATGTCTTCTGAAAACATACTCACAAACATGTCCAGAAGCAATACTTCTCCAGCTATCAAGATATCCTGCTGTTCAAGTTAGCTGACACATAAAAATTAATTGTTACACCTCTCCAAAGTCTCACTTCTTTATACTATGATGTTGGGGTTTAACTTTTAACATATAATTCTTTCCATTTTATTTTTAGAATGTATTTTAACATATTACACATACATGGAGTATAACTTATTCTAATTAGGATGCCATTCTTGTGGCTGAACATGACATGGGGTAATACTGGGTGTGTATTCATATATGTACATAGGAAAGTTATGTCAAATTCATTCTCTTTCCTGTTCCCATTTTTCCACTCTTCCCTTCATTCTCCTTTGTCTAATACAATGAACTTCTATTTTTTCCTCACCAACCCCTTATTGTATGTTAGAATCTACATATCAGAGAGAATATTTGGACTTTGATTTTTTGAAATTAGCTTATTTCACTTACCATGAGTCTCCAGTTTCTTCCATTTACCAGCAAATTTCATTCTTCTTTATGAGTGAGTAATATTCTATATATCTCATATCTAGAATATTATATATATTCTATAAATATATATTATATTCTATATAATATTCTATATTATATATTATAATATTCTATATCACACACATTTATTTTACCATTCATCTGTTGAAGGGCACCTAGGTTGGTTTCGTAACTTAACTATTGTGAATTGAGCTGCTATAAACATTGTTGTGGCTGCATCATTGTAGTATGCTGATTTTAGTCCTTTGGGCATAAAATGAGGAGTGAGATAACTGGTTCAAATGGTGGTTCCATTTCAAGTTTTCTGAGGAATCTTCATAATGCCTTCTAGAGTGATCAACATAAATTTTGAACAAACATTCAAAATATACTATGTATTATGTGGTGATTCTTCTAGGAGTATAGAACACATCAGTAAACTAAATAAATTAGGTCAGACTTCTAAGGTAGATATGTCATAATCAAAGAACATTACAAAAAGTAAATTTCATATTATTGAATCTGGTGATGGTGATATGATAAAAGAGCACATATTTTCAAGTAATTTAAATTTGGTGTGTAAGGCTTAGGGGAAGAAGAAAATTGTACAGTAAGAAATTGCAAATGAAATCAATATAGAACTCCTAATGAGAATAATATTTGAGACAAGAGTTTAAGAGGTAAAAATTAGAGATATGAAGAAAAACATCTCAGGCAGGGGGACAATTAGTATAAAAATAACAAGTTTGAAGAGCCTTCTTGAGAAAAAGAATAATACTTGCAACATGTAAAAAATCTCATTATATCACTAATAGTAATCTATCATGGCAAAACTGGCATCACTACAGTTAATATGGTTAAAATGTCAAGTCACAATAAAGAACACCATTTTAAACTTGGGGAGATATAATAAGAAAAAGTTTTAAATAGTAATTTAGAAGTGTACACATTTCAAGACACATCTTCAAAATTATGTGCTTCTCTTCAAATATTTAATGGTTAGAATAAAATGTGGTGTGATTTTGAAAATAGATAATGAGTTTGAAAACATTTCATTCCCTCTAAAAATGTTTTTTTTTCTTTTTGTAAAAATAAAATACTTGGCAAAAGGCTCTACTTTCAAAAGATAACATTAGTGGGTCAATAATTACTTCAATTATCCAGTATCATGTCAATATATTGATGCAATGTCGCTCAATGTGACATGATACTCAAAGAAAACATGCAAAATTTTTCTTGGCTTTCAATTACCTCTGACAATAAATTTTGTAAACAGCTGAAACACACACATTTCAGTAAGGTCCTTATTCAAAGAAGGTCAGTGCCCTGGCTAGGACAGCATTGCATCATGGGTGAAAACATTAATGGTATGGCAGCAATGTCTAATGAGGACTAACAAGGACTTTATCTATTTATTTAAAATAATGCTTTTGGCCTTACAGGAAATGAAATGTGAACACATTAAATTATTTACAGACACTTTGGATTCTGTCAATTGTTAGTATGACATTACTCATGCATATGACATGGTCATAACTGAATGCCAAATTTTCAAAAGATTTTAAGAGAAGAAAAGGAATTAGAAGCAGGAATTTATGTAGTTGTCAACCGACAGTATTTAACAAGAAGGAAAAAAATTAAGGAAAACGGAAACATCCAAACTTGCATTGGTAAAATATACATAAAGACCAGTGGTTAGTTGATATTTATTTTAATTTTAATAATATTTGGAATAATTTCATTTGCAAAATATTTAATTTAGTCATTTTTTGCTCATATGCAAAAGTTTTAAAATATACTAATAGGAAAAACAAATAGTAGTTAAATAATATCCCCTCCTCTTTTTATGTATGCCTGAAAAAATCATGAAAAGGTTTTAAAGCTAAAAAACCTATTGTAAGAGGGAAAAAATTGGGAGCTAGGTAGAAGATTTTGAAGGACTCCTTACCAATCTAATAATTCTAATATCACATATATTTTAATTGTGGTCAGAATAACAGCATAATATGAATATCAATTTCTAAAAATTAAAAATATATATTTTATTTAAATGTATTCCTTTTAAAAATATTGCAGCTCACATAATTACAGTCACCAAGTAAAATATATTAAATAAAGCAGAGGTCACCTACTTATAAGGATGTCACATGAAATCAATCTATTTCTAGATTTCCAGTTTTATATGAATCAGCCAATCCTCTTCATCAACATTAACAAGATTCTTTGAATTTATTCCTAACATGTTCATTCCAGTATTGTTTCTTGTGTCTTAAAGTTCTTAAATGAGGTTTTTTCTTGACCACAGACAAACAACAATATAAGATCACTTTCTATTTTGAGTCCCTTACATTGATTTCACAGCAATATGTGAAATAATGCTAGGTAGTCATTGATCTGGTACTAGAAACTATGTGATTATTAGAAATGATGTACATAACTCTAATATATTTGAAAATAAAAATTTGACACACTTGGAGCTGGGGTTATGACTCAGCGGTAGAGTGCTTGCCTAACTTGTGCAAAGCCCTGAGTTTGATCCTCAGCACCACATAAAAATTAAATAAATAAAGATATTGTGTCCAACTACAACTAAAAAGTATATATTTAAAAAAATTTGACTCACTTGGAATCTAAAAATATTTCATCAATTACATCAACTGTATACCACTATACCACTTTATTCTTTTGATGGTAATTAGGTTTTAAAACCTGCTGCTCGGAAAACCAAATTATGTACTGTTGATACGATTGTTATAATGGCTTTAATGAAATGATTTGTTAATTTCTAAATATCTGTCTTTCACAAATAATCTCTTTAAATCTATTGTATTGGTAAAATTGAAACAAAAATATTGTCTATACAGTGCTGCTGAGTGTATGAGGAATCAGTGTATTTGGTGTACGTTATCAGAAAATGCATTCAGAGCCATTTTGTTTGAAAAAGGAAAAGTGCCAATTTGGTCATTTAAAAATAAAACAATTAAGCTCATCCTGAATGTTTGTTCAAAATTTATATATTGATCCCTCTACAAAGGAGTTATGGATATTCCTCAGAAAACTTGAAATGGAACCACCATTTGACCCAGTCGTTACCTTTTTATTTTTCATGGAAAAAGATCATTTCTGTCATTATGGGAAACTAAACTAAACATAAAATCCTCATTTATTAATTCTTTCAATAGCTACTTATGGTTAAACATCGCAAACTAAAACTGAGAAAGTATTATCATGATAAAATGATAAGATGTTCAGATAATTAAATGTCTAGGTAGCCACAATTCATATAATGTTCTAGAAATTTAACTTAAAATTTTAGTTTGTATTGATTTTATAGTGTGGTATGAAGACTGAAAGTGGACCACTAGGTATGTGACTCCTTGGTAGAATGCTTGCCTAGCATGATACATGAAAGCCTTAGGTTCAATCCTCAGCACCGTTTTTTTTAAAAAAAAAAAAAAAGACTCTTATTTCCCCATGATTGCCCTCATTGGTATATACACTTTAATGTATTTCTTTCCTCTAGAGTGTGGAGAGAAATTGTGACTCGCCCCTAATTAAGAGAATAAGCTAAATTTGACAGGATATCAGTCTCACAATCATGTTATGTTATATAAATTTGTGTCTTGCTAACAGGGTCTCTCTAGAAATTCTCCTTAGTGTTCTAATGAGATCAAAATCCACTATATAGAGTCCATATGGTAAGGAACTCTAGGAGGCCTTCAGGAATGGAAGGCAGCCTCAATTTGAGAGTGTTCTTCATGCAAAGCAAAAAGAAGCCAGGGCCTCAGTCCTACAGCAGGAAGAAAACACATTCTGCCAGTGGCCTAAGTGAGCAGGAACCAGATCTTTCAGTGTTCATGCCTCTACTTGAAACCTCTGCCCTGGCCAATGCCTGGACCACTCAGCCTTGCAAGCTATGGCCAGACTCTTGAACTGCAGAATCTGTGTGATCACTGCTATTGCATTATCCACTAGATTTCTGGTAATGTGTTACATAACAAGAGATTACTAATACAAATATTTGATTAGATTTTTTTCTATCCATACATCATTAAACAAGCTGATATTAAAATTACAGAAAATAATTTCTGTAAAAGATTTTATCATCATAAAATTTTGAGGACAGAAGCCACTTCTAGAGTTTAGTATTAATTATGAATTCTTTTTGATTAAACTTTAAATCTATTTGTTGACTTTATGAAGAATCTTATAAGTGTTAGTAGTAAATATATTTTGTTGAATTTTAAGACAGCTGGTTACATTGACAATTGGAATGAAATTGAATTAAGTAAGATTGGAGAGATTCTCAAATTCTCAAAAGCCTCTAAAATTATATTGATTAATAATTAATGATTTCTTCAGTTTTATAATTAAGCTTGACATTTAGTAAGTATTTTCAGAAGTAGTGCCCTTGAGTATATATGAATTTAAATGTATATAACCATTTAATTTACATTATGTACTTTGTATAATTTGTTACCTTCCGCTTACTCCAGCTATTTCCAAAATAAGAAATGCGAATTCCCAAATTATAAGAAATGTCTTATCGTTATTTAGGAATGCCTCATATCTCATTTGCATCATTTATTTTTTAAAGCCAGAATACGTTTTAAGATTCTAATGTTTTGATATTTTTCCTTGATATAACATTCAATTTAACAGCATTTTACGTACAAATACTAGTACTTACTTATTATACAGAGCCAAATTTATGAATTAGTTAATATATTTCCAATAAATCTGTGAATATTTTATAATGATATAACAATAATTTGTATCTTTATAATAGTTTAGATTTTATAAAACACTTTTGATTCATTAAAATTCAGAGCATATGGGAATTCTATGGGATAAATATGTTTATTACAACCTTCCCTATATCTATATGGGGACATTAGAGTAGAAGACAAGAAGGAAAACTCTATTATGCATCCATAGGGGCTTGGTTTGCTGCTGCATACAAGACACACTGAAGAAACAGAAAAGGTCTGAGTTGTTCAAGACACACGAATAAAGAATATATGATTAATTTGGAATCTCAAATCTATTGTTCCAACCCATTCTTTGCACAGTTATGAGCATATGATATGCTTCAGATAGTTTCTTCCTTTGTAGCTTATTAGGCCATAGAATCTGTCATTTAAATTAGCTAAAACATATAAATTATATATTGAATGTTTTTGGGGATGCTGGAAATAGAAAGATATGAAACATACTAATGTTCTTAAGGAAATATATAAATAATCTTCAGAGGAAGACAATGTACCTGCATTTATCAGTAAGCCAGTCAGATTTTTTCCAAGTCTTGACATACAAGGGTAGACTTCTGCCACACCACTATAAAAAATGTTTTCATCACACCATAAAACAATGTGTTCCATCATTAAGAATGGCTTTGACAATTTTATGGATTGAAACTTGGAAGTGTCATTCTAGGTTATATCTTTTAAGATCAAGCCAGAGTGATATACTGAAATTTCATTTATAAAAATAAACATGCACCAACCAATAAGTTTGGTTTGATACTAATTTCTAGACTATGGGAATATAGACTAGAAAGGTATTGAAGTGTAAAATATACATTTAGTGCTAACGCTAAGAGTAGAATAAATCTCTAATATTCAGTGGAAAAAGAGGAATCTGGATAAATTTTGAGTACAGGAATACAAAATTAAATTCAGTTTAAAAATCTATTCAGTGCCTGTGATGAGTAAACTCCATACCTTGTGTTGGTAAATATGAAGGTGAGCAATTTAGAGTCATCAACCTTCATTATTGACAGTATTTTTTGAACATTTATATGTCTCCTATATATATACCTTAAGTATAATTTAAGAGGTTTTATGGAAAAAGCTGAGTTTACCCCAGAAGTCTGATAAATGTTTTGTGAAGTACTTGGAGACTCAGGCTTGCAGGTTGTCTAAGATTTGTTTAGGCAAACACATGGGAAGCAGGTGTTTCATAGCGTGTCAATCAGAAAAAGGCACAGGAATGGGAAAGTATCATGTATGGGTGACTCTGAGGAGTTCCATGTTGTGTTAGGTTTCCATCTCTGTGGTAAAATCCCTAGAAGAACAACTAAAAGGATGATAGATTTACTTTGGCTCATGCTTTTAGAGATTTCAGTCCATTTTCACGTGGTTCAGTTGCCTCTGGGCCTGCAGTGAGGCAGAACATCATGGTAGGGAGAGGTGGCAGAGCAAAACAGCTCACCTTCTGGCATCCAGGAAGTAGAGAGAGGCCAGGGACAAGAAGTACCCTTGTAGGGTTTGTCTCTAGTGCCTACTTCCTCTAGCTAGGCCCCTCCAACAGTTTCCACCATTTCCCAACAGTCCTTTTAATAATGAAATCATTAGTGGATTAATACATTAAAGAGGGCAAAGCTCCCCTGATCCAATCACTTCCCAAAAGCACCACCTATGAACACTGCTTCATAGTGGCCAAACTTCAACACATGAGCCCTTTGATGATATTCCAGATTCAAACTATAACAAATTTTATCTTAGTATACATGGGCAGAGGTAAGAAAAAGAATGTGTTAAGGTTTGAACGTGAGGTGTCCCCCCAAAGCTCACATGTGAGACAATGCATGAAGGTTTAGAGGAGAAATGATTGGGTTTTAAGAGTCTTAACCCAATCAGTGAGTTAATCTCCTCTAGAGATTAACTGAGTGATAAATAATGTGGTAGGATGCGGTGGAATTGGGGCATGCATGGCTTTGGGGTATATATTTGTATCTGACAAGTGGAGACTTTCTCTGCTTCCTGATCAGCCTGATGAGAGTTGTTTCCCTCTGCCACACTATCCCACGTTGATGTTCAGCCTCACCTGGGCCTCACCTGGAGCCCCACGAAGAGCTCTGAAACCATAAGCCCACAATAAAACTTTTCTCCACTATAGTTGTACTGATCAGGTCTTTTAGTCGCAGCCAGCAGCAAAATCCTGACGAAAATAGAATGTAATGTTGAAAGGGCAGAGGACTCAATCATGGAAAATGTAATTTTATAAAAATAAATAGAATTATTGGTAACATATAAATAAAGGACTGACAGTCAAATTTCTCTTTCATAACTATTACGCCAATTATTGAATGGAAAGTATTTTTCAACACAAGACAACTTGCTAATGGAAATATTAGATCTTGTTTACATATATTGTTTTATTTAATTTACATGAAATTTTCCTCTTTTCTTACCCCACCTTTTGTTTCCTCGGGGGATGGGTACAGGGATTGAACTCTGGGACACTGGACCACGGAGCCACATCCCCAACCCTACTTTCTATTTTATTTAGAGACAGGGTCTCACTGAGTTGCTCAGCACCTCGCTGTTGTTGAGGCTGGCTTTGAATTTGGGATCCTTCTGCTTCAGTCTCCCAGGCCACTGGAATTATAGTCATGTGACATTGCTCCTGGCCTTATTCCCCACTTTCTTATGCAGTGATTATTGTATTTTACAAATACAAAATGTAGATAATCAACTTGTCCAAAATATTTTGTATAAGTAAAATTCATATCCAGGATTTGCTCAAAACCTTCTGCCAAGAGGCCTTTCACTGTGAAGCCAGAAAATAACTGGGAAATGATCATAATACTTGAGAGAAATGACAACTTGTATGGGCATAAGTACTCAAGAAATAGAAATGGGTGGAAATGGAACAGCAAAGCTGAGGAAAACTGAAGGGTAACAATCCTAATGGGAAAGAGGAGATTCTGGGACGATTCTGCTTACCAGTCTGCATAACTGAAAGACACCAAAAACTGCCACTAATGGAAATGAGGAACACAGGGAGAGGAGGAGTTTGGGTACAATCAGAGGACACATTTTCGTCATTGTTAAGCTAATCATACATTGAAGAAGATGTATGCAGGAGGTTGCAGAACATGATAGGCATAAACAAAAACAACAGAGACTTTTATCATGCTCCTATCTTGTAACTGAATATTCCCTAAACCTTTTGACCTTATTTAAAACTTGGCTCTTTGGAGTCCAGAGTAGGTGTCATTACCTTTACTCCTCTCCATGATTCTAAAACCCTTTTTCGCTGTTTTGTCCAGGGGCGTGTAATAATGTTATCCCACAACCATCCATTTGAAGAATCCTTTGACTCATGACAGTTTTTCTCTTTCCAGGCTTTTATTAATCTAAGTTCTTACACCTTTAATTAAAATTTTAATTATTGAAAAATTAAACTCAAAACTTGTTAAAAAATAATTACCAAGTACATAACAAACATAAGAAACTGTTCTGGAAGCTTGAACTCTACCAGTTATAGAGACAGAGGTTAAGACTTTGTTCTATGGTCACTTAATAACAATAGACTTTTAAGAGTAGAAGTTATTTGCCTTTTATCATACTTGTATTTAAGTAAGATAGTTTTCATGAGTCATGGAGAGTTGATGAAGGAAACTACTTTAGGAGGAAAAAAAATGATTTTTAGGAAGTCCAAATAAACTGCCGTTATCTGTGAATAAATCAATGGATGGAACACATAAGGTACATGAGGCCCAAGGACTATTTTCTTTTTGTATTTGTATGAATGAAAAGCAAAAAACCTCACTAGGGAAAATTTTTCTCACTTAGGAAAATTCTCTATAATATTAAAAACACGCAATATAATCTCCTAGGAACAGAAACAAATTAAAATATAATAAAAATTACATAGAGTTGGAAGATAAACAATACCAGTAGCTGTCTAGTCAAATAAATGATCCTTGTTTGATAGCCTGCACTGTCTACACCCATACTCTCAGAAGATTAACTCCCAAATAATTAAATAAAACAAAAAAACATCATCATGGAGGATTTCCAAAGCCAGGGAGAAAAAACATAAGGACGCTTGGTCTTCAGTGTTCAGAAACATTGAGATTTTTTTTTTCCTTTTTACAAAGTCAAGCAAGTCTAAAAGTATTACAAATAGTACCACATAGCTGTCATATCTTGCAAATGAAAGAACAGCTTTTAAAATGATATGTATGTTATTTACAAAGGCCTGCTGGTTATAAATCAGTTTCTTTAGAAATATCCATATGCCTGGTGAGTGATCACAGTCAGAAGGATGTTGCTCTATCTGTACCTATTTATCATCACACTTGTTGACACATACACAACATTTTATGTGGTACAGAGAAATTGGGATTTTGAATCCTATGATTTGGACTTAAAATTTCTTCATTTATCAAATTTGGGAATTTAGATGACTTATTGAATTAACTTAATTAGCTAGGAGAGCTGATTTCAGTAGCAATCAGAAACAAACATACAAAATACAGGACTCAAGTGCTGCAGAACTTTACCCATGATTTGTGAAACTCTGCTGAGTAAACATATAGGGGGATTAGTGCTCCTCCAGGCTGTCTGTCATTCAGCCAGGGTAATCAAAGCTCTTTAGTTTTCAAAATGAGCATTAAACTCAGCTAACATATTTAACGCTCTTATTTTATTCCAGTACTTCTGCCTTTCCAACTCTTAGCTCATAGCCAAATCATAGCTGCTTTTATATCACTCTATGTCCAAATATACAAATAAGGATGCACCATGTTTTGATGGTTGCACCAATTCATACTTATCTTATAGAATTTTAAAATCCAGGTTTACATCACAACATGTATTTCTTCTTAAACAAATAAACAAACAAAAAAGAACTGTTGAAAATGATGGTTCTAATTATGCACAACTTTATAATTTTTGAAAATGTTTTTAATTATCATAAAATGGAAGTTCTTTTGGAAAAAATGTATATGAATTTGGGTATATGAATATGAGTTTGGTTTTATAACAGAACATCTAATTTAGGAAACCTGAAAGGTGAGTTTAGTGGACAGAATGAAAATTATTTTTTTCAAAATTTTAGGCGAAGCAAGTACTTTGTAACCCACTAAGTTTATCTTTAAAAGGTTCTTAATTTTTTCAGACTCATTGCCTTTGGTGATGGAGAATCACTTTACCATGCTGGCTACTTGGTTATTTTATACATACAAACTTTCTCCACATGGGGATCTTCACATCTGTTGAAGTACAGACAAATAAAAATGTGGTTTAATATTTCAAAATTTGGGGAGACTTGACCAAAATATGTCCTCAAAATCACAACAATAAGGGTCACTGGCTAATGGTTATTCTAAAGCATTGTGTTACTCTATACAACCATTTAGAAAAACTTACCCATGGAACTGAGCATTAATAAAGATTTGTGCTACAGCAAAATATGTTAAAATAATTTTGTAATTTAAATAATAAATGGCTAAAGCCAAACTTCTCTATAAAATTCACAGAACCCTTAAAAATAAACATTTATATATGAGCAAAAAGTTCTACAATCATTAGGTAATATATTTTAGGAAGAAAAAAAGCAGAGCTATTTTTCTTCTCTGTTTTTTTTATCATCAGATTTATGTTTTATAAAAGAGTGGTGTTAAGGTTTGAAGAGGACATTAAATTTGGTGGACCTATTTTGACAGAATAATCTGAGCTTTTATATAGTGAGGTATACCCAATGCACATTTAAAATTTATTTGCTCATAATTTGTTCAGATAGTTGTACAACTAAACATTTCAGGCACCTAATATCCAATTCAATTAGAAATCATTGAGCAAATAGACTTATTCCAGAAACTAATGAAAATCAATTGAATAAATCATGTTTCATAAAATAATCATTTAGGTCTCGGGTTGAATAAAAATAGGTTTTTTTATGATTTTCTTGGGAACAACAATTCATTTTAAACTGTTGAGTGCACTTCCCTACTTTATACTACCTTACATACAAATAATGATCCATGTGTTAGTTCAGCCTGAAAAGAAAAAGGAAACCAATATTATATACCAAACAAGAAAGTTAAATACAGAGACTTAGATGCAAATAGAAATATTGGGAGTTTAGGAGGAATAAAAACAAGGAGAGACCTCTGCTAGTCTCAGGAATAGCTTTAAAAAAACATGAGAATTTTAGTGATGATCACAAGTTAACTCAACACTAAGGGAGACTTTCAGGGAAATACCCGGAGATCCCTGAGAAATTTCTTGTCTCACAATCAGTACATAACCAAGAGTACAGTTTTGTGGCTATTGCTTCCCTATACTGTAAAATATCATGGAGCTACAGCAATTTTAACAATAAATTATCTGTAATAATTGTTAAAATTGCTGTAGCTCCATGATATTTTACAGATCTTGGAAAAATCTTTGAGAATTCTGTTCTATTCTCAATTCTCCTGTTTTATTTTTCAAGGAAACACTTTTTCAAGCTTTCTTCTGAGCTTACATACTTCTCAACATGTTCCCCATTCTGAGCTTACAAATTTTCTAGTTTCCACCAATTAAATACATTTTTACTATGTTTGTAATATACTACATAATTATGTCATGTAGCTTACACATTTCAATTAAGTGCTATGTTTCTTCTTATCATCATTATCTTTATTTTAAGTCAGGCAAACTGAGTTATTATTAACATATAATAAAATTCACAATTTTGAATGTATGAATCAGTAAAATTGGGCAAATATACATGGTCATATATTAACTCCACCATTATCTATATATAGAATATTTCCATGACAAAAAAACAACAACAAACAACAAAAACAACAACAAAACGTTGCTCTGCTTCTTCTTTGTAGTAAATCCAGAAAACTAATTTTTTCCCCCCAGAAGTTTTGCCTTTTGCAGAGTACCATGTAATTTGAATTTTAAAGTGTGCTGAGTTTTGCATCTGGTTTCTTACACTATCTCCTGTTTACTCTCAGTTACTCATTCAACTTTTTATGTGAATTAGTCATCTGTTCCTCTTTGTTGCTGAGTATCAGCACATCATAAAGATATACCACTATTTATCCATTCACTCGTACTCTTTTTATGTTTCACATTATTTTTGAGAGATTAATATCATGCCTCACTTTGCTGCTATTCCATGAAGGGAGGAGTTCTATTTTGTTCATGTAAAGAAACATGTGAGCATTGATCAGTACTAGTTACTGATGCCCTGTACTCTGGATTTTCAATGATATTTTAGCTTGTTGAACTATATAATGTGCTGACTCATTTTAGTAATTAATTAACTAAGAGTAATTAATAGCTTCTCTCTTATTTCCCTTAGCTTACCTATTAAAAAAGTGTATCTTTTTTTAAATAATGATCAATCTATAAAAGAAGTGTACCTTTATTTTAATAACGGTCACAATTTGGGCTGGGGATGTGGCTCAAGCGGTAGCGCGCTCGCCTGGCATGCGTGCGGCCCGGGTTCGATCCTCAGCACCACATACCAACAAAGATGTTGTGTCCGCCGAGAACTAAAAAATAAATATTAAAAATTCTCTCTCTCTCTCTCTCCTCTCTCACTCTCTCTTTAAAAAAATAAAAATAAATAAGGGTCACAATTCAGTTTGATGCATTATTGAGTTTTCCAGAAATCAAAACTTATTATATTTAATGAAAAGTACTTCTGAAGTATGGTTTTCATATACTAAGGAATATTTAATTTATACACATGTAAAATATCAAAAGTTTTAATTTTACTTCTGTCAATATTAAAGAAAAATTACAATGTATATCATGACTTAATAGAAATCTGTTCTCTATAGCTTTTCTTAATAGTTTAAAATTTATACTTAACTATGCATTTTATTTTTATTGTGAAAAATTGTGTCAATAGATAATTAATGAAAGCATGATTTTTTTTTACATTTAAATGCAATGTTAATTAATTACTGTTAGATGTGATAAGTATTCATTTATTTTAATTTGGTATATTGGGATAATGACCAAGAATAATATAGTCTTGCTGATTTAAAAGACAAGAAAATAAAAGCCTTGGAGAAAAACATACACAGTTCTAATCACCATGCCCATGTGTCCATGTTTTAAAAGCCTTACTGTAGCATGGTGTTTGTCTATATTAATTCTTGACTATTTACACAGGTTTTCAACAATTTGGTTTAGATAATATAATAGTAAAAAAATACAGTGACATTTAAATTGTATAATTTTAAAGAATAGCAACGTTAAAGCAGTTGTTTAAGACATTGGTAATTAGTTTAATTTGGAAATTAACACTACTGTAATAATTTCCTTAAAACCATATATGTGTCATAAATTAATTATAATAACTGTAGTATTATCATTCATAATATATGAGTTTCAAATTATAATTGCTAGTATTTCAAGCATATTTATTAGAATACCTGTGTAATTTACTTAAATTAATATTTTATTGTTAGTTTAATTGTTCTTGAATTTTGATAGATAAGTATGGGCCTTATAAATTTTATTGAAGAATATGGTATAAAAACTGATAAAAAATGTCCACTCAAATTTCTTTCCATTTAAAATTTCATTGATTTGCTTTCTTATTTTTAACACTTCATCTTGAAATTATTATTTGAGAAGCAGATTGTCTAATCATCAATCCCAAGGAAGGACTCACTGGCATGGAATACAGCTAAGATCCTCACCATGCCAACTGTGAGGAAGAGGAGTCCTATCACTGCTTGAAGCATTTTGATCTACAGCTTTTAGAGTTGTGTGGGCCCAGTGAGACAGAATGTACCCCACTTACATAAAGTACATTTACTATTGACAAAGAGGCAGTGAGGAATAAAAGAAGACAGTCTGCTGTGACTGGTTCCCAAAACCTGGAGACAGCTGTCAGGGTAGAGAGTCTCTTGGGTGTGTTCCTCATTTGAAATACAATTGAGGAACCCCAAATGTCAGCTCACCTGAGATTATTTACCTCAGGGGCAATGTGACTCACTGAGAAAAACTTTGAAGGCCATCCTATCTAAAGAGAGATGAACAAAACAAGGGCTCTGACAGGCAGCTTTTCCCTAGCTATAGATGTTAAGTTCAGTAGGTGGGACAGGACAAGGCCTGGTCTGCTGTGGCAGTACTTCCATATCTGAGGATACTGCATTCCCAGCATATTCAGCCCTTATCCTAAGAGCTACATGCAAGAAGCCAAGGTCAGTCCAAGTCCACCCAGCATAATGCCCTGCATAGAGACTCATAGGAAACTGGAAAGATAGACTAGAATAGCCTTATATTATCTTAACTCATTTTCCTTCAAAGATAACATTTACATAGCATAGTAAAATATCAGAACAAGGACAGAGATATTGGTCAGATGATAACATCTAAACGCCTTATTTAGACTTCAACATGTTTTACACATGTTCATTCGTGTGCATGTGACTATTTTCAAGTGATTCCACCATATTTATATGTTAATGTGATCATTATCACAATCACAGTACAAAACTGTGTTCTCACAATCAAGGAATGCCCTAGTGCCATCTTTTTAAAATTTAACTTACTTATCCCACCATATTAATCCCTGACAATCATTTATCTATTCTTGATCTCTGTAGTTTGTTATTTGAGAATGTTACCTGAATGCAATCATGAAATTAAAAAAAGAAAGAAAGAAAAAAAAAGTATATATATAAATAACTTTTGAGGATTTTTAGTTTCTTTTTTCTTTCCCCTTCAAAATAATGCCCTAGAGACTTTATTTCACCAAGGTTTCAAGCATAGTGTCACAACATACTTCAAATTCTGGGTAGTTCCAGAATGGAAAGATATTTTATTTTCTATGTCAGATATCTTAGAAATTACATACAAATTTTTATTTAAAACAGTAAACATATCTTCAATGTTCCTACAGTCAAAATATATAGCTCATATCCAGACCTTTACACATCCCATAGCTTATGTCAGTGTTCTTTTAAAGTGCTTACTTTGTTGGAAAATCAAATCACTTTTCATAAGAACAGGAGCTGCTTTTAAAAGGCTATGCTTCATGAGGTCTAAAGAAATCCACCTGGGATCATCTAAATGCACATGACCAGGAGGAAAATCAACCTGTATTTAATATTTATATTGAATGCCAGTTCACATTATCATTGACTTTTGTGAAAACTGATGCAGAAATTCTAATTCTAAAAAAATAAAAATAAAAAAATAACATGGCCTTTTGTGATAGCTGCCATGCATCTTATTCTTAAAAGCCAATCATGTTTTCCAAATGAACTATCAGAATTAAAACAAAATCAACATGCTAAATTCAGTGACTCCTAAGATAAGTCACTGTTGTTTATTAGATGCCTTCAGTACCACACATTTCTGAAACAAGAGAAACTGGAGTGTCAGAAAACTGCAAACCTCAGGCTTGCTGTGAAGATAGGAGAGAAGCTTAATCATTCCCAGTGTGGAAGTATCTATGAGGTGACCCCCAAGGACCCCCTCGTCCTAGTGCTCACACCTTCCTCAGGGTTCCAAGGTTGTTGGGACTTGCTCCAGTTTCAATATTTGTCCACTCCCAAACTCATGCTGAAATCTTAATTGCCTTTGCAACAGTATTAAAAAGCCAGATCTAAGAAGAAACTAGACCATGAATATTCTGCCTCCATGAAAGGATTAATATACTATAGGAGTGGGTTTGATATAAAAGGGCAAGTTTCCGCCCTTTTGCATCCTCTGTCTCTCCCTTTCTCCTGCCATGATATGTCATAATAAAGCCCTACTCCATACCAGCTCTTCTCTCTTGGATTCCCTAGATTCAAAAATTGTAAGAAAGCAGATTTATGTTCATTATAGATTACCCAGACTGTAATCATTTGTCATAGCAGCAGAAACAGGCTTGATGACTAACAGCATAAATTATTTAACACCACACCCCCACCCCCACCCCTGTCTCTAAGCCATCAGTCAGTCACCCTGTGGGATGCCAGCTCACATACTCTGAGAACTTTCAGTGAGCTTAGGGGAGGCATATTTGGCTAGGATCTGAGGTCTCCAGCCAGCGAGAACTTAAACATAGCTAACAACCAGGGGGGAAGAAGCTTTTCAGAGGTCTGACTGACCAAGTCAATGTAGCTTCATGAGAGATCCTAGACTAGAACCACCCAAGTTGCTGCAGAGGAGCTATGCTATAATAAATATGTATACTTTTAATCTCCCATACTTGGAAGTAATTTATTACAGAGCTATAAATAATTGCTAAATAACTAATATGCAGTTAATGCAGTTTTATTTTTTAAAGAAAGTGGAATTCCTGTGAAACATCACCATAAGATCTGGAGGTGGCTGAGAAAACAGCAGTGAACAGATTTAGAAAAGTGCTGCAAAAACTCTGAGGAAAGACACGGTGAAAGCTTTAGCTTTGAACACATTATTTGTAGAATTTGGGGCTTTGAAGATATACTAGTGAGAGTTTAATAAATGGTGAAAAAATTCCTGTTAAATACTATGGGAAAGGAGTTTCATGTTAACGAGTTGCAGAACATTCCGAAGTCCTATTGTCTGTAGCAACAAGGCATAGAGTAAAAAATGTACCCAAAGGACTAGGTGACCCAGATAAGGAGATTTCAAACTATAGTATTGAAATCTGCATTTTTTTTCCGTTTCATGTTGCTTACAGTAAAATATAAAAAGAGAGTAATAAGCTAAAGCATGACTGTTAAAGTAAAAGGAATGAGGTTTATTGGTATTAAAGATTCATAGTGTCTCCAAATGACAAACAGTGGTAAAGTTAGGAAATGGTTTCCAATCAAAGATCATAGCTACTCCTATCATAGGAAAGCAGGACTTGAAGCAGAAGCTGAAAGTGTGACTCAAAATCCTTTGTAACCTCAGAAACTCCAGAGATGTTTTCTTCACGCCCTGTTCAAGCAGACAAAAGCTTCTCTAAAGGAATAATGAGTGGGCCTAAACTTAGTAATTAACAATTGTAATTTGAATAGTACAAGAACATCAGGAAACTTATTCACTGGTGTTAACATATCTTGGTACTCTAAAATGTTTATCTTTATTTATTGTCTAATTTGAGCAAAGAACATAACATAACCCTATATATACCTGTGAGTGCAAAATATCTATACTACCAGTTCTTACATTATTTTCATCTAAAACACTGAACTCTTACTGAGTTTGTTTAAATAGACACTAACTTGTTTCCCTTATTTTCTCTCCCATCTCTACTACTACAAATTTATTCACAGTAATTTTACCATTTTATTCTTTTAAAATGTTATATAACCAGGCACAGGGGCACATAACTGTAATCTCAGTGATGTAAGAAGTTAAGTCAGAAGGATTGCAAGTTCAAGGCCAGACTATGAAACTTAGTGAGAAACTCTTAAAATTTAAAAACAAAACAAAAAAACAACAACAACAACAAAAATGGGGGAGTAATTCGGTAGTAGAGTGCCCCTGGGCCCAATATTCAATACCATAAAAATATATAAATAAATAAGTAGTTATCCAGATGGTCTTATTTGAATGTGGTCTGTTCCCTAAAGTTTCATATGTTGAAGACTTTGTCTCCATGTTCGTGGTACTGACAGATGGTCCTTTTGGAGGTGGTGCCTAGAGAGATTCCCAAGAATAGAAGATATCCTGGGAGATTAGTCTCCCTCTAGCTTCTCCTTTGGAAATGCAATTGTTCATTCCTGCACATGTCATTTCCATGTTGCAATGCACCAAGACAGCCCTCATCAGAGCAGAGCCAGTGCCATTACCATGCCTTTGAATCTCCAGAACAAGAGTTAAATCCATCTCTCTCTCTTTTTTTTTTTTTAAGTTAGCCTGCCCCAGGTATTTTGCTATAATGAACAAAAGACTAATAAATTAGAGAAATATCATTTCCCCTTTCCAAGGCTATAATCATCCCAGATTCATTCAAAGTGAAAGCTGCATTTCTAAAAATAGCCTAAAGTCTACTTAAGTAGGCTCTGCTACTCCATGATTTAATCAGTTTTTATTTTCTGCCCAAAAGAGACCAAGAATTAAGCAAGGATATTAAAGGAAAATTTAAAAAAAAAACAGAATAATGAAATAAAATAACTAAAAATATCAGAGAGAATATGTTAAAAAAAAAAACAGAAGAAAAGGAAATCCAAAATTATTCAGTTTATTTATACTTCCCATTTAGTAGTCCCATCTCTTATAATCCCCAACTCATATTTGCTTTCCTGTGACTAATTATTAAGTATAGATGGATAATCAAGGATAGACTGACATTTGAGAAAAGTCTCCATTAGCACATAAAGACAAAGGAATGTAAAAATAGAGAAAAAAGAAAAATATTATACTGAATAACTTTAAGATGCTGTGTATGATCAGGAATCTAGGAAGGGAAAGTGAGTAAAATGAGTAAAGTGAGCATGTATAATGAAGAATTACAAACCAAATTTTGGGGAAAAATTATTCACAAATAAGAAATTAATCTCTAAATTAAAGGCTTATTTACTACTCATTGGGACTTTCAAAATGGCCACTTTCAGGGGTTGAGGATATAGCTTAGTTGGTAGAGTGCTTACCTTGCATGCACAAAGCCCAGCACCATAAACAACAACAACAACAACAACAACAACAACAAGAAAACACCCTCAAAGTAAATTATCATGAAACATTGTAAAACTAAGATTTAGATAAAATATTTTAAAATTACAGAAAAAAAAAATAGAAATCTGGAAAGCATAAAATCACTCAATTCAAATTTGAAATATGATTAAGGAGGGCAAAATGATAGGAATTCTGAAGGAAAATTTAGTGTAACGTACCAGGTTCCTTAAATTGGCTTAATCAGCATAATCCAAGAAAGAATTGGCTTAAACAGCATAATCCAAGAAAGTATAAACATGGGACTCAAGAAAAAGAAAGTCTTGACTCAAAGTGAAATTATTGTTAGTTATACTAACAATTATAATAGATCCATTCATAATATAAATAATTGCATAGTTATAACATTTATAATAGACAAAATGGTAATAGTACACATAGTTATGTTGTGATAATTATGTTTAATAATTATAAATCTCACAATAACAAAAATATAAAATTTAAATAACTAGTTTAAATTTTTGTGAAATCACTGAATTGAAGAGAATGTGGGAGGAGTTGGTAGACAGTTTAATTTTCATAAAAGAAGTAAAAAATCACAACAAACTAAAACACCAAGTGAGAATAGGGCATAAATATATAACTGGTGCAGATAAATACCAGACTGTAAGTAAAATCACGGAAAATTATTCCCTATAGAAATTACTAAAATTGTATCAGGGGAATGAATAGATTTTCAATTTATAGGCTTTGGATGTTTTTGACAGTTGAGCTGTTTATTTATCAGAAAGAATATGCCAAAAGCATGTTAAAAATATATTAATGGTAAAAATTAAATTAATTTGAAAAAGAGTGAGAAATATCGGTTGAGGATTAAGCAGAAATAGTCTTAATATGTTCAATATCCTAAAAATATTGCAATGTATATTGAAGTATAGAATCTAAATTATATACTTTATTTTTCCTGTGTGACCCTTGCTTCCCTTCTGTGGGCATTCCATTACAAATAATCAATGGTGACATCCTGCAAATCTCTCTTATTAGCTCATACTATGGCCTATCTCTTCTGCCTTTATCACCAGAAATCGAGTCATTAAGACCGATACATCTAACAAGATCGGAGAATCAATAATTTTCTGGTTCTAATTCAGAAAACTCATTCTTAAGATTCTGTTCTTAGATAACCGTTTCTAGTGCCAAAGTTGGACTCACTCAGTTTTTGACCAGAAAAGCAAAATCAGTAGGAGACATACATTAAGAGATTTGTAATGAATTCATTTACATGATTGTGCGGATGGTCAAGGAAGTCCAAAATTGTAAGATAGGTGTTTTTTGTTTGTTTGTTTTTGAAAAACTGCATTGAATATCTTATGTTGCAATAAACTTAATATTAATCTTCTATAATTATATTGTCTAAAAATGATAATATGATTACTGAGTATAAACATGCAGAAGCATCAAGATTCAATATGAATGATTTAGTGAGTAAATAGAACCAATTAAAAACAAACAGCAAAGAAATTGGCTCAGTGTTCCAGATAGGTCCAAGTTTGTGTTTCTTAAAAATAATATTTTCAGACATTTTATGTAAAATGGTTTGGAAATTTGTGTATTTTTACTAGTGTTTTAAGAAGACCTTTGAGGACAGGAAAAAGGAAACACCAAATCACTAATGAGATTTTTTTTAAAGATTCATAAATAGAAAAAACAATGTGACCATTAAAATCTATTTTCATGCCTCTTACTGAATCAAAAAAGTTGATTTACCATGATTTTAAAAAACATAAAACACCATGATCAGAATCAGTTTAAACACATATTTGACTTTTTCATATCCAGTAGTTCTAAAGTGTAGGCATGTTCACATTATTCATTATTAAATAAGAATATTTGTAGTTTTCTGGAAGGATGGTTTTTTACCATGGTAAACACCTGATAAACAATTTTCCTCAGACAAAATAAAGAATACAAATGACTAACAAATATATTAAAATTTTTTTCAACATCTTGGCAATTGAGGGCATGCAAATAAAAACTACACTGAGATTACATCTTATTCCCATTTGGCAGCCATCAAGAATACAAATTATAAAACATTGAATAGGATAAGGGGGAAAAGGAGCAGTTTGCATTATTTTTAAGAATTTTAAATAAGAACAACCACTAGGGAAGTCAGTGTGAAGTTTCCTCAAAAGACTAGGAATGGAACCACCATACTATTCAGTTATATCTCTTCTCAGTATTTATCCTAAAGAATTAAGTCATTATAATATAGCACTGTAGGCATAATCATGATTATAACTGCTCAATTCACTATGTCCAAATTATAGAACCAGTCTTGTTGTCCATTGATGTATTAATGGATTAAAAATGTGGTATATATACACTATGGAGTTTTATTCAGCTATAAAGAAAAATTGAAATTATGTTATTTGAAGGAAAATGGATGATACTTCAGAGCATTATATTATGCAAAATAAATAAAACTCAGAAACAAATGCAGTACGTTTTCTATAATTTGTGGAAGCTCATTCTCTCAATTGTGGAAAAAAAGAGAGAGAAAGGTGGATGATAATCTCATGCAGATTAATAATGAAAGTAGAATTAATTAAATGTTTTCAACCTAGATATCAAAGTGAGTGGACATAAGTGTTAAGAGCAGAAGGTTGTCAGGTGAGTAGACATGTACCACTTGTTCCAGAATGACATATGGTTTACTCTGTTCAGGCTTCCATAACAAAATATAATATATTCAGTGTCATTGCTAAAAGAAGTTCATTTTTCATGGTCATGAAGACTAGGAGGTTCAAGATCAAGGTGCCAGCCAATTCTTCCTGGTGAGGGCTATATTTCTGGTTTGTAGACAGTGTCTTTCTTACTGTGGATTCTTACATGGTCTTTTTTTGGTATATGTGCAGAAAGAAAGATCTCTTCATTCCTCTTATTATAAAGACACCAATCCCATCAGAAAAGGATCCAACACATATTACTTAATTTAAATTTAATTATATTTTAGAATCCCTATCTTCTTAAACAATTTATAATGGCCGTTAGATTTTCAACACATGAACTTTCTGAAATGCAATTAAATCCATAGCATAAATGTTCAGCTTAATAATGAAAAAGAAGCACAACCTTGAGTAGTAACCATATTTTCCTATAGTTTGGCTGAATTCAATTATCAACCAGTGAAAGACAAAGATGTTAGATCACAGTATCTGGAAAGATATCCATTAGTCAAAAATATTGAGGAAGGTAGACAACTGAATTCCCAGTAGATTGATAATTTCCAGTCAGTAACTTTACTGGAAGAAAAGGAGAGGCCAAGTTTTAAATGTGGGGTGGGTTAGGAATAGACCCGGGATATAATATTAATTTGTTAACTCTTACCATTGACATTCTTATAAATATGGAAACTAAAAATGATGGAAAATAAGTAGATGAGATAGACTTAGTATAGAGTGTAGATGATCATAATAAAGTTAAGAAAAACAACCTTTTTAAAAAAATCTGCCTTGAAGAAAAGTAACAATGGAAAAATCTGATTGCAAATTAACTTTTGATAAATGTTGCTCTTAATAATCACCTTCTACTTTTGGCATTATTGGTTGGGCACTATGTTTTGTGCAGTCTAATAATATTTTAATGGTGTTATGGCATTAGTTTCAGGTGTGTGAAAGACTACTGAACAAAACAACCAAATTCATTTAATTGAAAAATAAAACATCATTAGGAAAAGAATTTAGAAGTCTGTTTCTTCTTGAAAGTTGAGTACCATGTTGCTTAGCAGAATGAAGAGTTCTAACCCTAAATATTTATTTAAATGTGTCTTCAAGATTTTAAAACATTATGACTGGGGTTGTGGATCAGTGGTAGAGTGCTTGACTGGCACATATGAAGCACTGGGTTTGATCCTCAGCACCACATAAAAATAAACAAAATAAAGATATTGTGTTCATGTACAACTAAAAAAAAAATTAAAAACAGATTGTAAAACATTAAATACTTAAAGTTTTCCAGAGTATGCAGATACTTAAAGTTAATCTATATGTTTCAATAATAACTTACCACGGATAAAACTATTCAAAGATGAACTTATCCTGGGACAAGTGATGCTGCCTTACATACATAGAGATAAAATATTAAAGTAAAATACTTGTTACAGTGGCACACATCTGTAATTCCTGGACTTCAGGAGACTAAGGCAGTAGGATTTCAAGTTCAAGGACAGCCTCAGCAACTTACGGAGGCTTATGCAACTTAGAGAGACACTCAAAATAAAGAACAAAATGGAGCAGGGATGTAGCTCAGAGGTAAAGCTCTCCTGGGTTTAATCCCCAGTACCAAAATATTGTGTGTAGGTGTAAGAAAAGAGTCTTACAAAAGGAAAGGAAACTGCAGGCAAGGTAAAGAGAGTTAGACAGACATATTTGGATAAAAAGAAACAACATACTCATGATAGGTAGGATCCAAGATGGAGAGGTTTTCCTGATACTGAAAATCTCCTATGATCTCTTTGAATGTCTTTATCCTCAACAACAGTATATCTCAATATTTAGGAAAATATCACCTGGACATTAGATTACCAGAGGGTGACAACTTTCTTGTTGATGGTTCATTCTCTTTTGATGATTTTCATGAAATGTGTTGCCATGTGAGGAAATCCACATAATAAGAAACCAAGAATTACCTCAGGTTACCAGCCAGTTTTAAACTGAGGCCCTCAGTCCAAGCATCCATCAGAAACCCAACCTGCCAAAGAGTCACATAAACGAGGTTGGAAAAAGGAACCTACCTGAATAATTGTTCACTTAGGAGCTCATCTGTTGAATACACCTAAATATAGCCTTTTGATAGAAAATGAGGTGGAGAACACAGCTAAACTATCACAAGATCCCTAAACCTGAGTCCAGCAGCTTCATGATAACTTGTTATATAGAAAAAGATAACTAATAAAATACATTTATTAAGATAGAACAAGTAAAAATTTAATAATAATATGGAAAACATAAAACAATGAAAAAGGTATAGCTAGTAGACAGTATGTTGTTTATGTGTCAACTTCATTAGCCTGTAGTCCCCAGTTATTCAGTCAAGCACAAGGATAGATTTCACCATGAAAGTATTTTGTTGAAGAAATTAAAGTCTGTAAGAAATTAAAGTCTTTAAATAAGGAAAATTATCCAATATGTTTTATATGGTTAAAATTAATTTATAGAAAGTTCTCAAGAACAGATTTGAGAATTTCTTCGAGAAGATATGGTGTCTATGGATAGCAACTTAGCCTGTGTCAAGAATTTCAGCCTGTTATTCCTGGTAACATATCTTATAATTTGGACTTGCTTGCCCACTCTGTACAATCATATAAATCAATTCCATATGAGTCTCTTAATATATATCTCCTACTGATTGTGTTTCTCTGGTCAAAAACTGAGTGAGTCCAATTCTGCACTAGAGTGGTTGTCTAAGAACAGAAACTTATGAATTTGTTTTCTGAGTCAGAACCAGAAAATTATTAATTCTCTGATGTTGTTAGATGTATAAGCCTTGATGACTCTATTTCTGCTGGAAATAGCAGCATAGATAGTCCATGGTATGAACTGATTATAGAGATATACAGAATGTCACCACTGGTTATTTGTAATGGAATGCCCAGAGAAGGCAAGGTTCAGGTTTGATACCTTTGCACATTTTAGTCTATATAATTATAATGAAATTAATGGGGACTAATTATAATGGAGTATAATGAAATTGTCTAGTCACTCAAAATTGATTTTGAGAAAGTATAGGAAGGAAAGGATGAGCTCAGGGTTTTCAGTTCCCAGCTTCAAAGCTCTGTATAAATGAAAGCTTGTATATTTAGCTCTAAAAAAACTGTATTATTTCCTGTAGCCACAAAGATAGTCTCCCTGAAAACCAAACCCAGTGTCATCTTGTGAACAGAAATAGCTTCCAAGCTATCTTATCAAAAATAATATATTGGGCTGGGGATGTGGCTCAAGCGGTAGCGAGCTCGCCTGGCATGCGTGTGGCCTGGGTTCAATCCTCAGCACCACATACAAACAAAGATGTTGTGTCCGCTGAAAACTAAAAACTAAAAATTAAAATTCTCTCTCTCTCTCTCTCTTTCTAAAAAAAAAAAATAATAATAATATATTGACCAAAACCACTATCAATAATAGAAAATATACCTCCTATTTCCATGTAAAAATTTTCTGAACTTCTACAAAATAAAAGTAAAAACATACACTAATTGTCTATAGAATTCTATTAAAGTTCTGCTTGCATGGAATGCTGATTACATATATTAATCAAATGAGCAAATTATGCAACAAATAAAATACCAGATATGGAAAAAATAAATCAGAAAAGTATGCAAGAAGTAACATGGATAATACAGCAAGTAGGAATATAATAGAAATATAAAAAAAAACTAAATAAAAACAGTTCTTTGAGAAAATAAACCAAGTAAGGTAATTTAAAAAGAAGCTAAGAAATCACACAAATAATAACAAAAGGATGAAGAATAACCATTAAAACAATTAAGTATTTAAAATATACAAAGCAATTAGTTTGTTTAAAGTTAAAATTACTTTCAAATATATTTGATAAAAACAAATGTCAGAAATATACAACCAGGCAGGTTACTCATGCCTGAAATAAGAGCAATTTTGGAGTCTGAGGCAGGAAAATTACAAGTTTGAGACCAGCCTCATCAACTTGGCAAGACGTTCTCTTGAAATAAAAAAACAAATAGATCCAAGAATGTAGCTCTATAGTAAATTGCTCCTGTGTCTAATCCCCAGTACAAAAAAAAAAGTCATGTATACAAATTGATATAATTAGGTTTTCTAAATAAACCTCTTTCCATAGAAGAAGCACAGAAAAAAATATCCTAATGTACCAAGAAGGAATAATTTCTCACATCGGAAATTTACTAAATGTTCAAAGATCAACTAACCAGACCCAAGGCTCCATAATCCCTCCAGAGCACAAAGAAAGCATGAAAAGTTGCATTTTTTATTAAATACAAAATGCATTGATATAAATTCAAATAAATACTATTAAAAAGAAAAACAATTCTGGACTGAGATTGTAGCTCAATGGTAGGGTGCTTGTCTAACCTGTGTGAAGCACTGAGTTCGAGCTTCCGTACCACATAAAAATAGATAAAAATAAAGTATTGTGTTCATCTACAACTAAAAATATTTTTAAAAAGAAATAAATTCTATTTTGAAATATTATCTTAAATCATCAATAATATATAACTAAATAGAATGAAACATTTTGAAAATATTAAATGTCCTATTAAATTATGATAGTTTCTTAAACTACCCTCCACAAAAAAAAAGAAAAAGAAAAGAAAAGAAAAAAAAAAAACTCTACTACTGAAAAGGAAAGCAAATCAACTTAGCCATAGTTCAAAATCAGACTCACAAGTATATAGCCAATTGTATTTCAACAAAAGTATCAGAGCATGTAATTGGGTGAAATATTTCAGTGCATTGTGTTAGAAAAAATGGGTATTTGAGTGACAAGAAAACTAAATTCTGGCCCTTCATAACATATTCAAAAATTAAATAAAAATAGACAATACACTAAAATGTATGAGCTAAAAATTATAAAACTTTCAGAAGATAGATCAAAAGAAAATATTTATAACTTTGGCATAGAGAAATAATTTTTAGTTATATCAAGCAAAAACTAAATAAATAAAAATTAAATTTATAAAAAAATATTTGCTCTTGTACTTTGAATATACAGGTTATGTATCAGAATGGGAGAAAGAATTCCTGATATCTATGACTGATAAAGAATATAGATTGAGAATATACGAATGATTCTTAAGTAAAGCATACTTCCCTTGTGTGTTTATTTTGCAACTAAATTTTTATTAGGCCATTGCTTTGTTTCAAAGTTGATTTCATAGGCAGGAGTCCAACACTGGCCTTATTTTGGTGTGAAATGAATTATTTTCTCAAAAGTGATTTTGTGTTGGATACTAAAAAAGAAAAAAAAATTATATAAGGCATTCTATAAGTCTATATACAACTGTAGTGCCAGAAACACTTTGGACAGAAAAATCAAATCCACTCCCCGATTATGATTACTCCAGTGGAAAAAAAAAATTGTTACACCATAATGGAAGAATTCCAATGTAATCAACCTGTTGCCAGATGGACAGTTGCTTCCCCTAAGAGAATAATATAAGGGAGTCAGTGTTGGTTTCTGCTGTTGAAATGCAGCCATTCAGCAGGATTGATGGCCAGAAGCGTCATTGGGATAATCTATATTTTTTATTTTAAGCACAGCTTTCGTCACTGCCCATCTATATGGTAAGTAGACTCCTTAAGCAAGTACATGATAGCTGAGGAACGAAGAACTTAGAGACATTAGAGAAAATTCTACCGTCCATCTGACAGTTTTCTGCAGTGCATGTCTTTTGATAAGCTTTCACAACAGTAAATAAATCAGCATCATCTTTCTCATTTTGTGAGGCCTAGCTACAAAAAAATTCCCCCAGAGCTTTTTGTCATACATGTTTCAGTCTTGTTCTTTTTTGTGCCATTGGCTGTCCAATAAATTTGTTGGCTACTGCCCATGATGCAGAGTAGACCAAATCTTCTGGTCATATTTCATTGCAGGCACTGTGGACAAACAGAGGAACATTCCCTAAGAATGCTTTCATGCAGAGACATGAAATAATAATACTGAAAGGAATAATGAACAAGAGAGTGCCACTGAGGTAGGAGAAATGAAGGTAAAGCTATCTCTTTGCAAATAATCTTGTTATGAATCTGCAGAACCTAATAAATAATTAAAAATACTGAAAAAATAACATGATATAAAATTAGGATGCCGTCTACTGGTATAAAATTAGTCAACAGTCTGCTCAAAGAAATACAACCAATCGTGTGTGTGTATGTGTGTGTGTGTGTGTGTTGCTATAAAGGATCACATTTAAAAGAGCAGTTAAAAATAACAAAACACCTGTGAATAAGTTTAACAAAAAAATGTGCAAAACTGTATTGCTCAAATATATTCTTCTTTCTGAACATGTAATACCTTTGTACTCTGCACATTGTGAATGTTAGGTGAGGACATGTGACTAATTCAGACAATTAACTGTGGACATATGTCAAAAGAGTCACTTCCAGAACTGAGAAGAAATTGGTAATTTCTGATGCTTTCATTTTTATGATCTCTTAATGGATTGTGATTCCTCAGAGGATGAAAAATGTAATTAATATGGTAACATCAGGAAAATACTTTGAATTCAAAAGCACTGCTCAAATTATACCAACCTCTACCATTTGATTCTATGTTCATAAGCCACAGTGTTTGAACCTGTTCTTTCCATGTTGAAAAGAATTTTCTGTAAAGATGGAATTATACTATTGTGAAATGTCTGTTATTGTGGTCACTTGTTTTGTTTTTGTTTGGGCAATTTGGCATTTGGAGTGTGACAAGTGTAATTATGGAAATGAATTTAATTCAAATTAGTTCACATAATTTAAAATGAGATGCAAACATTTACATGTGGCTAGTGTCTACCATGTTGGATGGTATAAGTTTGGACTAATGGCATTAACTCACTGAATTTTGGTGAGGCCTAGGTATATAATGGCTATTTCCCTCTTTCCATCTTCATTCCAATGCATATGATCTTTGCTTTCCTTTTTGGCAACTTTTATTCTTTATTTTGGGGACAAAACGTCGACAGTGTAATTATGTGAGAGACTAGATATTAATCTCTGTTCCCCACCATCCTGAAGCTGCTAGTTTGATAGAATAGTGGAATGTATTTTGAAGATGCAGGTACTGCATTATTAGATGGCAGTATCTTGCAGGGCTGGAGCAAGATTCTGCAGCAGGCTGTGCATGCTCTGAATCAGTTTCCACTATATGCTACTGTTTCACCCACAGCTAGGATTAATGGGAAACAGGAATAGTACCACTCACTATTACCCATTGTGATGCTTGAGAATTTTTTGCTTCCTCTTCTTGCAACCTTATGCTCTACTGACCTAGAAGACTTAGCTCCAGAACAAAGAATGTTTGCATGAGAGGATCAATGATTCCACTGAACTGGAAGTTAAATATTTCCCCTGGTCTCTTTGGGCTCCTCATGCCTCTCAATCAACAGGCTAAGAAGGCAGTTATGATGTTGTCAGGGGTAAATAATCCAGATTATCAAGGGGACATTGGATTGTTACTCCACAATGGAGGTAACGGAGAGTATGCCAGGAAGACAAGAGTATGCCTTAGAGCATCTCTGAGAACTTCTATGCCCTTATTAAAGTCAATGGGAAACCACAACAACCCAATCCAGGAAAGATGACAAACACCTCATACCCTTCAGAACTGAAGGTGTGGATCACCCCTCCAGGCCAAGTTACAAGACCCGATAAGGTACCTGTTGAGGCAGAGAGACTGTTGCATGGGTGTGAGAAGATAGTTATGAATTTTAACTATAGCTACATGACCATCTGCATAAATGAGGATTGTATATGTCATATATATTACTTTCCTATTTTGTTAAAATGTTTGTGCATATATACAAAAACATTAAGCAAATATATTTGTTTACTTTTCTCTTTCTTCCTTGACATGTAATATAATACTAATTTACTTAATGTTAGTGCTTAACGTGATGTTACATCTACATTGTAGTGTTTAAGTTTGGGGATTTCAGTAAACGTTATTCAGAAAAATTTTCTTCCCATTCTGGGGGGAATTGAAGCATTTTTTATTGTAAATTGAGAATTATCATGATAGTTGGAATGATAACCTTGTTATTGTGTTTACATAGAGATTAAGTGTGATATAAAGAGACATATTTGTGTGTCAAGTTGATATATGGATTTGTGATGGTTAATCTGTATTGTCATATTGATTTCATGAAGATATGCCTAAAATTAAAAACAAAAATCAAAACAAACAAACAAAAAAACTGGTGTGTCAAGGAAGTTGTTTCCAGAATTGATTAGCAGGTAGTACAGAAAACTGAGAAGAGAGATCAACTCTGAATGTGGGTGGAATAGTTCAATAGGCTGAGTGGCAATTTGGAACAAAAGTTGGAAGGAGGGAGCCTACACAGATGCCAGTTATTTCTTCTTAAGCAGGTTTTTTGCTGATCAGTTGAGGACATTGTGTTTCAGTTCCTTTACTCTTCAAAAATCAATTTTAGCCAGTGATTCTGCAGAATCTTTAGGCTTTCTGGCCTCGAATAGGACTGCATTAATGGGCGGCTTCTGAGATTCCAGTTTTTTTAACTGATCAGCCACTGGTTCCTGAAGCTCTCCAGCTTACAGAAGGTCACTGTGGGACTCACCAGCTTCTGATCCAGTAAGACAATTTAATAAATCTTTTTGGGTCTATGCCTCTAGAAAATTCTGACTAATACAGCATACTTTGTAAATTTTATTGCAATTTGATAATTTTCTGTGTCTGGCATATTCCAAAACAGATAAAGAAGAAACTTTGCCACAACACACAGATAGTCGTGTATTCTGACTTAAGCATGTGACCTATTTTGTACAAGCGGATATTAATAAGAATAATGCAATCAAAGATTAAAAAGAGTTTATGCAATGGGTTTATCCTGTTGCCATTCTTAGGCCTCTTCAAATGGGTAGCAGGTCCTCTGTGCACTGGTTACCGATCCACATGAGTCTGGCAAGACAGAATATCCACAAACACAATTTACATAAGCAGATAGGGAACAAGGAACAGCAGAAGCCTATGATTAATTACAAGTGAGTCCCCTACAACTCAGAAAAACTATACAGGGTGGATCAAATCTCCTCTACATTTTTTTTTCACTTGTGCCATAGCTGAGGGACCCCAGAAAGCAGCCTGCCATAGTTTTGTCTCCTGGGGCAATGTGACTTCTGAGCTAAAGCATTCCTATTTCTATGGGGACACTGAAACAGATGCCAGGCTATTCTGGCCAGTTCTCCCTGATGTGAGATTTTGCATTCTCAGCACATTCTGTGGTAACTCTGGAGAGATACAAGTCAGGAAGGATAGAGTGAGTACTGGCTAATCCAAGGCCACCTAGGGAACTGTCCTGCATTCAACCACCACATTAACTGCTTTATTCCAGCCAGGGGAAGGATCAGAAACCATGTGGAATAAGACTCCAGTTACCTAGCACAATTCTTTTTGTCCCAGATATCACAATAGCTGAATGCTGACAAATAAACTAGCCAAGGTCAATTGAGCTGAATCAGAAGAATGTTTAGGTTCATTCCAGACAAACAGTTCATGGAATCGTGAACTAAGTAAATGATTATTTAAGCTTCTAAGTTTTGGGTTGGTTCATTACCTGGCAAAAGTAACTTATACAAATGTTTTACTAACTCCCAGATGCTAAAGTGAATGATTTCAAATATTTATTGATAAATTCATAGGAAACATGTCCTGAAGTTAACTTATTTCCACTGATATAAAAATTAGGTTTCATCTAATTATATAACTTCAATTTCTCCCAGATTAAAAAAAAAAAAAAACTTTTAGTTTGAGAATTAGCAGTAAAGAAAGTGAGCAGATGAGAAGGGAGGATTGTGGTTGCTGATTGCTTTGATTTATATGTTTCCACCCAAATTCATGAATAAATTTAATCTCTGTTGTAAAGTATTAAGAGGAGAGACCAAGTAAGACCTTTAAAAGGGAACTGTGTCATGAGTGTCCTACTCTCATGGATGGATTAATCCATTCATTGCTGAATGAATTAGTGGATTAACAACTTATTTTTAGAAATGGTTTTGTTATAAAAGTAAGCTCTCTGTCTTGCTTATCTGTCTTAACTTCTGATGTCATGTTTCTCCTCAAGATTTCAGTTTGAGCTGAATAAACCTTTATATTTTTTAAAATTACTTGGACTTTGGTATTCAGCTATGGCCACAGAAAGTGGACAAAATCACTGCCTTTAAAGAAGCTGTGATCATTGAATACATAGAATTATAGTGGTCAAAAAAATTAACTTTTGTATCTTAATTTTGGGGATTTCAATATATCTGGACACAAATTCTCAGGCAAATTTAATCTTAACTATTAATTAGCCTTGGAATTTAAAATTAAAAAGTGGTTAATATTTAAAATGTTGGCAGTTGTATATAATTATTCGAGTGTCATTAATTGGAGAATTATAATGTCAATTAATCTCCTACAATCTACTAGTGTGCTATTTAGGGAAGGGTGATAAATAAAAGACAAATTCTCAGCCTTAGTCAAAAGCGTGGTTTTGGAGTTAGTGCAATTAATATATTTTCCCAAAATATTTCAAAACATTTTTGGAAATAAATGATTGTTTCCCATCAGGGATTTCAAACAAATCCAAAGAAGCAGTGGCTGTGGCAGAAGAAAAGTCTCTGGATGCTGTTGGCTGCCAGCCCCTGTGAATGCTCACTTCACAGGGAGGCTGCTTAGAACCAGCATTGCCCATGACTAGTGGCTGTTCTACCCAGCATGGCAGTTGAATTAAAAGAGCAATTATCACATTGTTTTCCCTCCAATTTAGTCAATAACAGCAATAACTACAATATTTTGATTTTCATCTCACATTTAATTACCATGTTCTTTATTTCTTTTAGAATATAGGTGACATATTCAGCACGCTATGCAAGACCCAATACAAATATGCACGCACGCGCTCACACGCACACACACACACACACACACACACACACACACCACATGCTACATATTCAGAGCAAGTTATCAAAGAATAGCAGTTCTTCATAATAACTCAGGACTCATGATAGCTAAGGCTCATCAATTCTGTAACTGCATCATCTGGAAATCAAAGTCTCTTCAATTACCATGGTAGGTCAAGAAACAGCATGAGAGCCAAGCACCAGCAGGGTGAAGATTCAGTTATAAAGTTCCACAGATGATTTCCACTCACATTTCATCAGCCAGAGTTGTCACATGGCCATCCCTAACGTCAAAGAGGTGAGAGAAGCTCACAGTCATTCTCAAAGGCTTCTTTCTTTAAAAGAACTTTTTGCATGCTCTAAATTTCACTATATCTTCAAAGTATATAGCAGGCAGAGAGCACAGTGGAGGGGAATCTGTGGAAACAAGATAAAGTAGTATCTTCTTTGCTGTTTTTCACTTATGATGCCATCAGCTACTCAGGCCAAGAGCAAAGGCCATCAATCTGTTCTATTGCGGCACATTGGTGTCAATATCTGTATTAGTGGCCAGTGAAAAGTAGTCTTCAGGCTGCCTGAATCCTGAACTTGTTTAGCTAGGAACTTCCTTGTGCTGGCCAGCAGGGTACTGCTTATACCCTTTCAATGACCTGAAAGAAAGTAATCCTAGAATTCCATGAACCTTGTCTTCATTTCACAGTGGGAATTTTGTAAAATTATAAAACAAATTTGATTGGAAAGATAGGTCATCTTGATATTTGGCCTCTATTTTCCTGCTACACCTACCTACCATTTTTCTGTGTCTCCTTTTCTTTGCCTCTGCACGTCTGGATCTGACTGAGTTCTCAGGTTCATGAAACTCTAACAGAAAACTGTACTTTTCCCGACATCACAAGACAAAAATCTTCTGTCTTCCAGAGCTACTTTTTATAATGGTTGACATCATCTCAGATGAGTCTTAAGGAATTTATTTTTTCTGATACCATGGATTGAACACAAGGGCACACTACCACTGAGCTACACCCATAGTCCTTTTTATTTTTATTTTGAGATAGGGTTGGTCTCAAAATAAATATAGGTTTGCCTTTATCTTGTGATACTCCTATCTCAGCCCCTGAAGAAGTTGAGACTAGAGGCATGCAGTGCTGCACCCTGTGAAATTTGGTATTTTTTATTGCAGTTTACAATGTTTTTCATGAATTATTGTACTTTTTTGTTCAATTATCTGCTTTGTCCTCTAAGCCCCTAAGTCACTAAGGTCCCCTACTGCTAATACATGCATGAAAATTTAATGTATCTTCCTAACATTAGGATAGAAATATTTTTTTCAAAACTTGGAATCATTTTATTAGACCATAATCTCATTTAATCTAGTTGCTTAAAACAATGGTTTCATGTTTCAGTGCATTATCAGTGTTAATATAAGACCCCATATTCATTTTTAGGAAACACTGGAAAATCTACAAATTCTGTTGTTTTTTAAGGCTTTTTCAATGCATGCTCATACATAATATTCACAAATTAAGCAACAAATCCATTACTGTAAAAATCTTTAAATGTATTAAGTCAACACACATATGCATAATTTAACTAATATTAAGTTGATAAACTTATTCCTAAAATAATAAGAAGAATATTTGTCAGGGAAGTCGTTGTGGCTCAGTGGTAGAGCAATAGCCTAGCATGGGTGAGGCATTGGTTGAATCCTCATCACCACATAAAGAAATATAAATAAAGGTATTGGGTCCATCTACAAATAAAAATATTTTAAATTTTTTTCCAACTTTATTCCCTTTATTTAAACAAAGTTGGTACAGTTTTTTTAGAACAAATTAGTATAATGTGAGTTAAAATGTTACTACAAAAAACATTTAAAAAGACCAAGGTGACAAAATTTAGAATGAAAGAAAAGAAGAAAAAAAGAGAGAGAACAGAGAAACAAACAGATATAGGGAGAGACAGGAAAAGGAATATTTATAGAAAGAGAAAAAGAAAAGCCTATTTTGTTTTGGTACCCTGATCAAGGGATTGGATCCATTATCATCATTTACCAAAGAGGTTTAGGGAAATAATTCTGTTTGCTCCACTAGGTGTTTATCAAAGAGGAAAGAAAGTGATCACACTCTACTGTAAGCAAAAATTTAATTGTTGTAAGCCAATGAAGTTTAAAAGCGTTAATTTTCCTTGACTAAGTTATCTTCAAACTTGTAAGAGAAATAATCTGAGAGTTTGGTGGGAAGCCTTTGATTTGTCACCAAGACAGTTTTCATCTTGAATATGATTGCATTTCTTTATGTTTCCATCAGTAAATCCTCCAACAAGTCCATGTTTCAAAGAACTGTAAAACTGGGCTTTTGGTGACCATAAATCAGGTATGTAGAGTATGGTCCTCTTTCCAGCATTGTCAGTATGATTTAAAAATATTTGAAATGTGCTAGTCTCGCTTTCCACATAAATAGAAGATAGAAAACTTTAATGGAGTCCCAACAGGAAAACAAGCAAACAAAAAAAGATACATATCTCTCTGTTTCTCACCTTTATTACTCTTCATGTCTGCACAAATACATAAAATACACACAAATACATAAAAACATACACAGACTCAAATATACACATATAAAAGAGTACCCTGCTTTGTAGATCAATCAAAGTGTGGACACAAATTCAAAAGGCTTCATAAGCCAAAGTGACTCTTATTTTATGGGCTTTTGATCCATAACAAATTGGATCATTTTAACCTAGTATTCTAGGTTACTCTATGACATCACTAGAAGGTGTAACTTCTGAGCACAGGGTGACATACGTGAACATCTCTACTGCTGAGCTTAGGGTCTTGGCACTCAGTCACCATCTTCTACCTGTCTTCACAGTTACCCACCATGGGGACTATTCTAAGACATAGATACATGGGTCTTTACATTTGGGAAAATCCCAAACTCATTTACTTTTTCTAGGCACAGGAAAGACTCACTGCCTCTGTTGAATGTCATCCCCTCATCTCTCAGAGCCAGCCTTGCCTACTTCTCTCTAGTTGACCTACTTTGATACAAATGGAGCTCAGCAACAGAGTGAATGTGTGTGTGTGTGTGTGTGTGTGTGTGTGTGTGTGTGTGTGTGTGTCTGTGTGTGTGTTTGAGGGTTTTGATGCAGGAAAGAAGAGGTATCAATGGGCTTCTGGGAACCTGGAGACCTGAGAGCATGTGATATAAGTTTTATAAAAAAAAAATTCTAATTTAATAACTACTTTTTTGACAGGGCATTTTTTTTATTTATGACACATTATTAAAAAAAGATGTTAAAGGTGAAAAAAGTGAAACCAATAAAAATGTTTAACATCTTTTTTCCTATGTATATTTATTTTTTATTTTTTGATATTTATTTATTTATTTTTTTTAGTTTTCAGTGGACACAACATCTTTATTTTTATGTGGTGCTGAGGATCGAACTCAGCGCCCTTCGCATGCCAGACGAGCATGCTACCACTTGAGCCACATCCCTAGCCCCAATGTATATTTAGTTTTTAAAGGCTCAGTATTAAGAGTTGCTTTTCAAAGCTACGAGAAATCTATGATTATTTTTTTAATAATATATGGCCTTTTATAAAGATTGGTATGATCTTGCCAGAGTCTTAACTGAAGAGAGGTAGCAGACATTTATACTCTCATTCCTGTTAGGATTGGACATTTTTACTGTCTTCTCTTTCTACCCAGTCAAGCATGATCGTTTTTATCATCTTTCCTCATCCCAGTTCTGTTGCTACAGTTTTCTGAATACTTTGAGAATTCTACAGTATCAAACATTTCTTTGTTTCCTCTACTTTCCTCATTTTCTGCTTAAAATTTGTACTTTCTTTCCTGTTATTTCTATCTTGAAACCATCTGTTTTCAAGTTCTAATATTTTGTTGATGTATTATATAGTCCTTCATTCTCTCTACCTTTCTAACTTCACAATATTTCGTTCAAATCCTGTTTTCTTTTAATCATTTTAGTAAAATTAAAGGAGTGAAATTATGTGTACATATTCACCTCACTTTGTGTGTGTATGTGTGTGTGTGTGTGAGTGTGTGTGTGTGTGTGTAGTTATCAACAGACAGAATACCTTTGTTTATTTTTATGTGGTGATGAGGATCGAACCCAGTGCCACACATGCTAGGCAAGCCCTCTGCCACTGAGTTATAGTCCCAAGCTCACCTCACAGTTTTAACTTAAGATCTGTCATTGCTTTCAATCATGTACTAGGAGAATCAGTAAATATCTTGTTAATGAATAGATAGTAAATAATTTAGGCTCTGACAGCCAATTACAGTGTCATAGCTACTCATTTCTGCCTTCAGGCTTTGAAAGTAGCCATAGGCAATACAAAACCAAATGAGCACAATTGTGTTCCAACAAAACTTTACCTATAAAAATAAGAGTTGTGTTGGATTTGGCCAATGTATGTAGATTGCTGTCATATAGTTTAATGAACTAATCAATTATTGTTTCAATAAATACTTTTCCCACTCATTTCCTTTTAAATGAGTATTAAACTCTATGATGAACTTCTCTTTCTCCTTCTCTGTCTACACATACAGAGACGACGCACACACACATACACATAGAAACATACACACTTCATTATTTGGAGCAAGAAGAATCCGTGATACATAATCTGTATGCATTAATATTTCTGTTCCAACACTTTATGAAGTTAGTCCTTTGCTCATGTTGAAAATAGATTTAATTTGGAAACTAAATTTCCCTTAGGAGGTGAAAAATTTCAGTTCAGGAAGGGAGGCGATGAGCAACTTCTAAACTGAGAACCTCCTCAATTTACAGCAGGTTGTTTTCCTGCCTTTACAAGGTTGGTCCTTGGCACACAGACGCTAGTATAGCAAAAAAGAATTTTACACTGTAATTTTTTTTTTGTTGTTTTGGTGACCTCCTAAGTTGGGAATCTTGATTACTGAATCAGCTTTATTTTTCTGTATTATAATAATTTGGTCTGGTCTATACATCAATTTCATAAACATGAATATTCTCTGCCTCAGTCCAGTTTCAGCAAACTAACCGGGGGTGATGAGCAACTTGTGTACATTGATACAGCAGGAGTGGGAGCCATTTATTGTAGGACAGGAGGGGTATATATACATTACACACAGCTTATCTTAATTAACATAAACTAGATACAGCAGTCAACCAATAAGGAATCTCCACACTTAATGGCTCACTGGCATTACTTCACAAACCACTCCCTCTGACAAAATGCCAGGCGCCATCTTGACTTGTTTACAGACCCTAACAATTCTCTATGAAGAAATTTGATGCACAGAATCTGAGGGTGAGGAAGAAAGGAGTGCTTCAATTCTGCATATTATTCTCCCATGACTTCTGGATCTTTCAGGGTAAGATATAATTGAGTGGAATAAGCAGAAGAGTAACTTGGCTGTATTTCGCTGGAGCTATTTACAATATTTCTTTGTCTATCATCATCCACTGTCATGGCAGTTACCCTTGTGCTATGTTATAATTTATAAGAGATTTACCTGCATTCCCACTACTTATTCTACACACCTCTTTTCCTGGAAAAGGATATGCAATTTTCAAACTCATTGATTCTCTTCTTGGGTCTCCTTTTGCAGCAGATGGATATGTAGGCCCAGCTTATATTTTATCTCCTGGCCCAAGAGAAAACTCAGATACCTTAGTCATGCCAAAGTCTATAAATGATGACTGTACTGCCACCTCTCTTTTCCAGCCATATTATTCTAGTTTGCTGAAGATGGCATTCCACATTCAGCATTCTACTGACAAAAAAACAGGCACCCATTTCTACCTCTATAGGACAATTTCAGAAATTAGCACACCTCATGACTACCAGGTGGAAACATTTGGTGAGTTTATGACACCTGCAGCTCAGCACATGTCAGTCAGCAAGAGAGACAGGCTTTCCCAGTGTGTGAAGTGATTTCCTTGACACATGATCATGGGGTGAAAGAAAACTTCAAGGAAAGAACAGTATGAGCCATTCCCAACTCTGATCTTCCAAATTCCCTCCAGAAATATAGTGTGTCTACCTTGAAATCTTCTGAGAGTGAAGAATGGGATTACCTGACAGATCCAACTTTGTTACCTTTCAATAAGAACAGTGGCCTTGTTTGTCACCTCACATTAGAATGAGTAGGTTATGTTCACTCATTGTCTCTGGCTTTTACAAGTACAATAGACACTGAATTGATGGGGATAGACATGTTTCACTATTTGTTCTACATATTCCACAGTCCTTTTGATATTATAGTGTCTTTTTTGACATAGAGTACCAATATTTGTGATTGTTTTTCTGTTTTCCAAGGATTTAGTCTCTTCTTCATGCAAATAATGCATTATATATTTATTTTCCTTATACATCTCAATATAATAAGTAGTTTATTTAAAAATTAAAAGTATGTCACTCATTATTTCCAGTATAATTTTCAGTTTTAAAGTTCATTAAAAATATATGTACAATAATTGTTTAAGCTTAACAAGTATCAATATTAATCACTAAATTTATATTTTTTGAGATAAATTTATGACTCCATTTCTAGAGTCATAGGTAGAATGCTTAAGTATATGTGTGTGTGTATGTGTGTATATAAACACACACATACACACATACACACACATATATGTATAATTTACATCCAGTGTACAAAGGCAAATAGCCAGAGAAGCCTAAGAATCCAACTCTACTTTGATCATGAATAAATAACTTGTAGGATAGAAAGTGAAATCATGGAATTCATACTTTCCTCCTTGAAATGCAATTTATCTAGGGAGCTTGCATCTAAGATTTAGTATTCGTGAGGGATCAAATTGCAAGTGCATTAGAGGATGACTCTGAGGTCAACTTGGTTTTTAGTCTATTTGTGTACCCACTTTTTAATTGTAATATTGGATTCTTATGAGATTTTCTTCAAATAAAATTCTCTCTACATTTATAGATCTGAGTGTGTTTCACTGCAATACAATAAATCATTAATAAAATAAATATGAGAATAATAGTTCAAAATAATAAGAAAAATTCTAACATTATGAAAAGAATGTAAAATAAAAGTTATTCTTTTCTTTCTAGACTATCGTCAAATTGCTTTGTATAACAAGCTTTACCAAACTTGGCAGTGCTGACAAGCTGGATAGCTGTATTGTGAGGAGCTGTCCTGTGCATCATAGGATAGTTTTCAGGATTCCCTGGCCCCTACCCAACAGATACCATTAGAATCATTTCTCCTCTTCAAGATGTGATATTCAAAAATGTTTCTAGACATTGCCCATGTCCCCCAGAGGGCAAACCCAGTCTCAGTTTGAGAATCATTGCTCTAGGATGTAATAATTTTATATGCTTCATTTTTTATGATGACAAAGTGATTTCTTTTGTAAATGAAATATACTTTGATTTCAGAAACATCTACCTCTACTTTATATTGCTTTCCTTCCTCTTTTTATTAGGTTATTATTTTTATTAGCAGTCCTATATTTTAAAGTAAATTGTATCTATATTCATTTCATGTAGTTTCCATGACTTCTACATACCTTTCACCTCTCCTCCATTTTACCTTCAAAATTCTTATATTTCTCTTGCATATGTTTGTTTTTAATAACATTCAGTGTTTGTAGAATAGAGAATTATAAAGTATACATTTTAAATGGCTTACAAATCACCATCCACATATCTGCTATTGACATAAAGAAATGACTGTACATGGCTAGAAATTCAAACACCACAAAAAAGGGTATAAAATAGAGTAAAGCCTTCATTTCTGCAATGGCTCAGTGCCTTCTCCCAAGAAAGTCTGGACACCCTTGATGAGAAGTTAACAGTTTAGCAGAGAACAGACAAAACTGAGCACCCAGAAGGAAATACCACCAAGTTTCTGTTGCTTGAAAGGGAAGACAACACTAAGGTCAAATAAATTGTCTTTTTTATTCCTCATTGAGTGCTCACATCTTTCACATGAATATTTCTCCCATGTTTCTGTTGAGACACCCATGATCATCTCTGTAAGATTACAGTAGCCTGCTTGGAGTTGGTGTAGTCATAGACCTGAGGGATCTAGCTAGATCAGGTTTATGAAGTCTTCTACTCAGTCTTCATAAGGAACACCATGGTAAGGACCAGTATTCCAGTATTAACTTGTGGGTAGGCCTAGTGTTCTGGAAAATGAAAGGTCTTATACAACTTCTTCCAGTTGTTCATGTTTGAATTGTTTCAGGGCATATCTATCTTTGATAAAGCTCTGATTTATCTGCTTCTGTTATGGCCAAGGCTCTATGGGCAATAACCAAACAGATTCCATTTTACCCTGAGACTCCATGTCATATAAGAAATGCTTCTGCCATGGGAACACTCAACCTCTGTACCTATTGATAATTGATTAGCATAGCATGTTTGGCAACATAAAATGGTAATTCTTATAAAATGTAAAATTGTTCTCTCTTTGGTTCCCTTTTTTCTTGGGCAATGTATCCTGTCAGAGATCCACTGTCTAGACATTAGTAACCATTCTTTAACATGTACTTAACTAGGATCATTTTGACCCACTTCCCTTCTGCCTGCTTGCTGCTATGCCAACCTGGAAAGTCCCTTGGGAAATACTAATGTACCCATTGCATTGTTGCTCTAACTGTTCAATTTAGCTTCTGTACCCCTGTTTGTTTGCATCTACATCAGCAACGATGTGGTTTTGCCTTTAAAAGATCCTGAAATGCTCAGGCTCAAGGCTGTTCCTTGCAGAGATAGTTATGGGTCTTGCAGGGAGCAGTCACCAGCCTACCAGCTAAATAAAGACTCTCCAATTCAAATGGACTTTCTGAGTGGTCTGCCCCATAACACTTTCATTTACACAAATGCCCATTGTATATAATAACTATATTCCTAAGAAAAAATAGCTACATCCCTATAAATTTCAATTTGAGTGTGACACAGGATCCACAAAACATCCTGAAATCTCACCAAAAACTTTAACCTTTTTGGAATTTTCAGGACCCTGTGATAGAATGATAGAGATGACTATGGAGTAAAGGGGGGCAGCTAGTAGTCCTAATGTGTTTTTCTCTTTGTTTAAATTTATGTACTCTTGTTTCACTGCCAAGGCAATCTACATACATGTTAACTCAAAAGGACATGACAATAATTTTTCTGCTAATTTACTGGTGGGATAACAAGGTCAGTCACTTGTCCTTCACTAAGAAAAGAAAAATTTGGTAATGTCTTTCCACTAACACAGATTATTACAGCACCCTATACCCACAACTTCATGGGGCAGTAGAGTTTGCACTTCACAAAAAACTAAATTTTCATTCTCTGACACACATGTGCAATAACACTGTTTTTAGGGTGCCAAAAACATAGTATAATCTCTTTAGCAAAGTCTGATATCCTATGTAACATAATGATTAAGACTGTTGAATTCTAAGCTGAGATAAAGAGTAAACTAGCTTATCCAAGAAGCGGGAATTGCCACTGACAGAAATCCTCTATATTCTACAGCTACCCTCTATATTCTCAGTATTTTCCCATTCTTAATAAAATGAGAAAGTACATTTAAACCGAGCTTTAACTTAATTCACCTGAGCATCCCTATCTAACAGGGACCAATGGGTAAAGAGCAGTTCAAAATGTTGAACCTCTCCTCACAAATGTGTGTGTTAAGTATCTGTTGAAAGAAGAGACTCCAGAATTCTTTAAAGAGATATTCCTTGAGAGCTGGTTTAGAGTATAAAATGATAAATTATTTATTTCCCCAGGATTTTTAAGATTACTTTCTCTATATTTTATCAGAAATTATCAGGCACCTCATCTTTCTTCAAATAGGGTCAATGGTCAGTCCACGTTTTAAAGAAACAGACAAAATGGGAGCATAGTGTTCAGTTTTCATTTAGACATTCCAAGTGCAGGTGCTCTCATTTATGAAAAATGCTGACAGATTCAGACCATTATAAATGTTCGGCCTGATTTTGCAGGGTGGGAATGAGGGTTGGTTTTCTCACATATTTTCAAATGCTCTACATGTTTTGTGTGTATAATTTGTTTCTTTGGTGTGAACATATTCAAGACTCTACTTTTTCCTTTTTTCTTCTTTTTGGTACCAGGGATTGAACCCAGGGTTGATTAGCAACTAAGCCATATCCCCAGCCCTATTTATTTTTTAATTTGAGACATGTTAGAGTCTGTAAACAAGTCTGGATGGTGCCTGGCATTTTGCCAGAGGGAGTGGTTTGTGAAGTAATGCCAGCGAGCCATTAAGTGTGGAGATTTCTTATTGGTTAACTGCTGTATCTAGTTTATGCTAATTAAGATAAGCTGTGTGGAATGTATAAATACCGCTCCTGTCCTACAATAACGGTTCCCACTCCTGCTGTATCAAGGTACACAAGTTGCTCGTCACCCCCCAGTTATTTTGCCCAGCCAGCCGGGCTGCGACAGAGACAGTCTCACCAAATTGCTTAGGACCTCCCTAAATTGCTGAGGCTGGTTTTGAACTTGGCAGTCCTCCTGCCTTAACCTCACCAGCTGCTGCAATTACAGATGTGTCCAGCTTACAGAGTCTTTTTGACTCCAGGGTAACATAAGAACTTGATTCCAGTTGAAAGCAGAGTAGCAGTGAGAGATGGGACATGAAGAGCATATTAGTTTCTTGTTTTGAGGAATAACCTTCATGAAAGACTAGCTACTTGCCTGAGGAAAGAACAATCTAGTAACAGTGTCACTAGCTCCCATGGAGGACTACAGAGTTACTTGTGTACAAAAAGATAGTTCAGAAGGGATAATAACATTTTTCAGAACACAGAATCCAAAAACACATGAGAATATTTTGGAGACAGTTTTTTGGAAAGCATCTCTTTCTCTCTCTCTCTTTACACACACACACACACACACACACACACACACACACACACACATACACACACACACACACATACATAGGCACAAATTTGTACCTGAAATAAAAAATAAAATTGTTATTTAGAAAAATTAATTTGACAGGAATGTGTAGGATGAATTAGAAATGTAAGCTAATGGGGACAGGAACACCAATTAGGTAAGTAAAACAGTAACTCTGGTGAGAGGAGATGAGGCTTCAACTGAAATAACTATAGGAGTGGAGAAGGATGGAAAGTCAATACAGGGTCCTACTTTCTTCACTGTGTACAGATACAAGAAGTTATTAGACATCTGGCCTTTGAATTATAGGAGTATTCTTTTATATTAACATACTTAAAAATTTTACCATAGTACTTTATTTAATGCAATTGGGAACAAAAATTCAATATAAGCTAATATTTGCTTTAGGTCAAGATATAGCAGAAAGGAAAGTCTGATATTGCATGTGGCAGAGAAGGTGGCAGACTGGGTAGAAGAGGACACATCAAGACCTCAAATAAGTGGGAACATAAGAATCACATAGGGAATTTTTAAAAACAAAACTTAAAATGCCTGAATCTCAATTGAGAAACTTCTAACTTAGCAGTTCTGAAGCAGTTCTTTGATATATACATATTTGCAGAAAATCTACATATGCTTGTGAAGCACACTGAAGAGTTCCTGAAAAAAAAAAAAAAGAACAAAACACAAAAGATAAAAGACAGCCAGATGCTGTGACACATGCTTCAAATCCCAGCTGCTCGGGAGGCTAAGGAAGGAGGTTCATGAGTTCTAAGCCAATTTCAGCAACTCAGAGATGCTCAATACAACTTTGTGAGACCCTGTCTCAAAATAAAATATAAAAAGTGCTGGAAAAGTGGCTTAGATGTTAAAAGCCCTTGGGTTCAATTCCCAGGACCTAAATAAATAAATAAATGACTTCACTAACCTACATGTGAAGATAAGCTAAAAAGGAAAACTTCCAAATATTATGCACACAGAGCAGGACTTCCTGCCAGTCCCTCTCTCCCTATAGTTTGTTCTGTCCTTCCATGTGTTCCTTAATGTTTCCTATGCTGTTCCTGACTCTGACTAAAGGTGGCCAACTTCAATTTCACATTTCTGTATTCATATTGACAGCCAGTCATGTGCTCCTAAAATAATAATAGCTTCATGGCAAAAATCCATTTTACTCAACCTTCTTCCCTCTATTATCAGGAAATCCAGTGTTAGTAAGTAGGTGTGAACTTCAAACATATTTTAATAGAATTTATGCTGAAGATTACTTCAACTGTGTTTGTCTCTTTGGAATTGCACCAACTTGAGTTTTTTTAACTTAATGATTTTTACAAAAGTACATTTATAAATATATGTGTACTGGATATAAAAATATGCATATCCCTCCCCTCTCCCCACATTCACAAATATCCTTTATTCTGTGGACTGGAATTTTTAATTCACCTCACATGACCTGGCAATATCTGTCCAAAGAATTGTCTTTACTCTTGGACTCATCATTAGTTTCACCAGGTCACTTTACACCAGAACTGTTTTACTGGAAGAACTGATGCACCTCATCTAAAACTAGTTTTATTTATGGACTTCAAATAAGCATTGGTTATTTTAAATAACTAATGAATTATTATTTATTTATTTTAAAATCTTTTTAATTAATATTTGACTTATATATGACAGTAATGTGCATTACAATTCATATTACCCATATGGAGCACAAATTTTTCATATCTCTGGTTGTATACAAAGTATATTCTCATGAATTCGTGTCTTCCTACATGTACTTTGGATAATGATGTCCATCACATTCCACCATGATTTCTAGCCCCATTCCTCCTCCCTTCTCTCCCCTCTGCCCTATCTAGAATTCATCTATTCCTTCCATGCTCCCCTTCCCTACCCCACTATGAATCAGCCTCCTTATATCAGAGAAAACATTTGACATTTGGTTTTTGGGGATTGGATAACGTCTCTTAATATTACCTTCTCTAACTTTATCCATTTATCTGCAAATGCCAAGATTTTATTCTCTTTTATTGCTGAAGTAATATTCCACTGTCTATATGTGCCACATTTTTTATCCATTCATCTACTGAAAGGCATCTGGGTTGGTTCCACAGTTTAGCTATTGTGAATTGTGCTGCATTAATCAATGATATAAATGTGTCCCTGTAGTTTGTTGTTTTTAAGTCTTTCCTATGTAGACTGAGGAAAGGGATATCTGGGTCAAATAGTGGTTTCACTCCCAGTTTTCCAGAGAATCTCCATACTGCTTTCTACATTGGCTGCACCAATTTGCAGTCCCACCAGCAATGTATAAGTGTACCTTTTCCCGCACATCCTCACCAACACTTATTGTTGTTTGTATTCTTGATAGCTTTCATTTTGACTCAAATGAGATGTCATATTAGAGTGGTTTTGATTTGCATTTCTCTAATTGATAGAAATGATGAGCATTTTTTCATATATTTGTTGTTGATTGTATATCCTCCTTTGAGAAATGTCTGTTCAGTTCCTTGGCCCATTTGTTGATTAGGTTATTTAGGGTTTTTTGTTGTTGTTGTTTTTAGCTATTTGAGTTCTTCATATACCCCAGAGTTTAGTGCTCTATCTGATTTGTGAGGGGTAAAAATTTGCTCCCAAGATGTAGGCTCTCTATTCACATCACTGATTGTTTCTTTTGCTGAGAAAAAAAAAATGAGTTTGAAACCATCCCACTTATTGATTCTTGATTTTAATTCTTGTGCTATAGGAGTCTTATTAAGGAAGTTGGGACCTAATCCCACATGATGGAGATTAGGGCCTACTTTTTTTTCTATTAGATGCAGGGCCTCTGGTTGTATTCCTATGTCCTTGATCCATTTTGAGTTGAGTTTTGTACATGGTGAGAGTTATTATTTATATACATAAAATGCATCAATTTTATCTGCACAACTCACTAATTTTGAATGAATGAATGATGAATAAACCTATCTAATAACAAATATACAAAAAACTCTATCACACTAAAGAGTTGTGTTGTTGTTGTTGTTGTTTAAGCCAGTCTCTCCTTCACAGCCCTGGGCCTAACAAAATATGTTTTGTTGTCTGTTTTTATAGATTAATTATACCTTCACTAGAATTTATGGTAAGTGATATCACATAGTATGTACTATGCTATTATTAGCATTATAAAATCACCATACCTTTTTTGAAATACTTTCAAGCTGTTTTATCTATCAATAATTCACTGCTCTCTATCTCTGGAGAATATTGAATTATATAAATGAACCACATATTCTTCATTAACTATCTGTGGATCAGAACTTGGCACTGTTTCCAAATTTGATTATTATATTTAAAAAACTGCCACAAACATGTGCATCAAGTCTTTGTTTAAATGTGCATTTATTTGTCTGAAGTCCAAAGACAATAGCTCTTTAATCTCCTCATTTTCAGTTGATCCCATATTCTATCTTGATTTGAGTACATTTCAAATAATATCTACTTAGCAAATATCTTCTACTGAACTCTGTAATTAAACCTAACAATATGAATCATGTAAGTAAAATTCTTCAAATAGGGAGATAAATCTAGGAGAGCAATTTAACTTTTAAAAATTACCAAATAACATATTTCCTAAATAAAATTCAAAGAATATTATTTGAGAGATGGAGAGAGTAAACTTTTCATAAAAGAATATCACTGTAGCTAATAAAAGAATGTAAGAAATCTCAGTTTTGATAATATGAAGAAAAATATATTGTCTTTAGGGATCTACAATTAAATTGGCAGGTGAGTTTATACACTCCAAGCAAAAAAAAGACAAATATTAAGTTTAGTAGATCCTAAGAATCTTACAGGGAGAGCAATGAAGAAAGATTTTTATGTGGGAGAGTAAAAATCAGAGGGCTGTTTTGTTTGTTGGATTTTTGATTGCACTGCTGACATGATGACAGTACCTGGAAGAAGCTGAAAATAAGCAATCTGTCGCAATAATCAAGGCAACATTGAAGTGTTAGTTGGTTGGTTAATTACATTTTGGAGACAGCAGACCAACTCCTATTTTTTTTTTTTTATTTCAGAACTAGTTAAATGGAAATGTTTTAAATCCAGATTTTTTTTTTTAAAGAGCAATGATTAGTATAACAAGGATAAATTATCATCTTTTGTTTTCATGAAATTTGAGGATGTTGGATAGGGATGTTGGGTATCATGTGCAGCAGTGGCTCATAAGGGTAATTAACAATTCAAAGAGAAGCAATGGAGGAGAAGTTAGAATGGCTAATGTTGAGGAGGTTACATAATTGTTTAAATTATAATTGGGCAGTGATAGAGTTCAGGAAATGCTTCCTCCAAATATTCACCAAGGTATTTGTGGATACAACAGAAGCAAGAAGACTCTGACCTTCTGTGTCTTTCTCCTCTGAAGCAGATCAAAGAATTCTCTGAACTTCTGAAGCAGATCATAAGAACTCATGTGAGAAATACCCACCCTAGGTTCAGAAAAAATAAATATCTTTATCTCTGAAGACAGGGACACAGAGAGAATCTGAACAAACATCTTACAAAATTTCCCTTAGTTTATTCTCATCAGATACTATTCACTCTATCCAATCTTTCTGTGAAATTGTTCACTCTTCAAAAATTATAAAAATACACAGGTTTCCTAATATTTGTGCATCTTTGATTCTGAAGATGTATATTTATATTAAATAAACAAATATTCTTTATTTTATTACTCTGTCTTTTGTTTTAGAAGGGGAAGCAATGAACCTTCAAATAGGTGAGGAAAATATTAAGCAATATTTTCCTGTCACCTTCTGTCCCTATTGGGGGGGAGTGGTCTCTGTAATCTCATCAATTTCACCCCTCTTTTTTTTTTAATCCAGGGTTCTCAAGTTTTATTGAGCAATAAAATCACTTAAAGATACTTTTTTAAAAAAGTGACATTGTTCTTATATATGACATTTCTGGGTAATGGTGCCAACCTTGGGGAACAGTGCCGAAAAATGCAGACATTACAGTTTTCTTCACAGAAGTTGTTGACTCTATAAAGAAATACAGCATAGAGCTGGGCAGAGTGGTAAATGCCCACTATGTAAATCCCAGCTACACAGGAGACTGAGGCAGAAGGATGTCAAGTTCAATTCCAGACTGAGCAACTTAGTGAGACCCTGTCACAAAATAAAATATCAAAAGGCCTGAGGAGTAGCTCAGCAGAAAAGCTTCCAAGGTTCAATCTCAAGTAGCTCCCACACCACCACACAGGAGAAAAACATAGATTAAAGGCAAGACTGGGCTGCACTTAAATGTTATTTTTACACAATAAAAAATTCATTAAACAAAAACTTCTGATTTAAATAAGATTATCTGTGGGAGGGGGAGATAGTTACTAGTACAATGAACACAAGAAGGATAAATGTTTTCAAAATGGAACAGATTTAAATGACTTAATTATGATGGCTAAGCTGAATAAAAATAGAGAATGTGATTGGAATAAGATAATAAGGTTAATAATGCTAACAGTTGACTTAAAGAAAAAAATATTGAGCTGGGAGGAAGCTCATCTCTTTTTATACCTGAAGTCCTGAAATTCTCAGTGTTCTTCAGGAGAACATCATCATCACCTCCTTGGAAATTTTTAGAAATGAAAGCTGTCTTATCCCACCTAATTCCTACTGAATAAGAAATTCTGCATTTGGAGTCCAACATTGTCTGTTTTTTGCTTGTTTTTTGCTCGGTTTTTCGCTTGTTTGTTTGTTTTTTTTTAAAGTCTCTTGAGGTGATTTTATTACTCAATAAAACACTGGATTAAATGAAGAAGAAGGATGGAATTTGTAAGATTACACAGACTCCCATAGAGACAGGTGTGACAGGTGTAATATGCTCATAGAAATATTGCTCACTAGCCTTGGTGACATGTGAATCTGAGGATGAGGCTAGGAGTAGAGAAGATGTAAATACTTTGAGAAAAGTTAAATTTTTCAGTATTCTCTCCCACTAAGTAAGGAAGAGGTGGCCATAACAAGAATTTCTGAGTCCCTGAGAGTCCTGCTCGGACTTCACAGTGCCATTGTTCTTGACAGATTTTACTACATTTTTTTGGGGGGGGGGCTATGTTTTTCTATATTAGCTTTTAGTGACTACTGTAAGAAAATAAGATAGGAGCTTTATCTTTAGTGACTACTGTAAGAAAATAAGATTGGAGCTTTATCTTTGGGGAAAGGGATCCCCAAAATGCAGACACTTTGATATTACACTAATGTTTGTGCCTTGTCTTCACCACACTCTAAACTCTAGTATCTTTAATAGTATATGACAATTCTTTTTGTAACCTTCTGTCCATGATACAGACTCATTTGTATGAGTGGTGAGATCACATGGGATTTAGATTCTAGTTGTGAGACACTCTAATTGTAAAGCATGTGGTTTCCCTAAGTTAAATTGCTTGTAGCTGTAAGAACTCATGACAACACTTGCTAATGGTACTATGTTATCTCTCCTCTGCAGAGTCATTAATGTGTCTCCATGGAAAATGCATGCAACAGAGTCTTATTTACTTCCTTAAATACTATGCCACAATGAAATTCTCTGGGAGATAATTTTATTTTCTGCATAAAGGCTATGGACATGAAAGTTTCAGAAGCCTTATATAATAATTTGGGGACTACCTATTAAGAAGCACACAATGCTTTCTCACCTCTTGTCTGAAAATCATTTGCTTTCTTATTTAATGAGCTGCGGGATTCAACTCGCCTGCCCAAATCAAGTTATTTCTAAAGAATTCCCAGAGGGGATTCAATAATGATTCTTCATTTCCTCCTGACACTTGGTTCATAAAGCCATTTTGGAGACATTTTCTTCCTCCACTTTACTAAGTGAGGAAAGTTACAAAGTTGAATTTCATGCAAGCAAAGTTCTGAAGAACTAAATCTTATCAATCTATAAAACCAGATTAGGAGGAACCCTGAACATAGACTTTTCTTTTGGTATTCTACTTCCATTGTTGTTATTGTTGCAGTTTGCACCAGTGCTCTTAAAACTTGAGAATAACAAAGAAAAATTGAAATAGTTTTGCTGATAAATTGTGCATATTGTAGCCATTTAACTCAATCAAGAAAATATTAGTGACAAGATGATGGTTGGTTAGTAAAATGTCACATCATCTAAAATAGGTGAATTAGGTAGCATGTAGTTACAGTCCATGCTGGATTTCCATATTTTCCAAACTAACATTTAAATGACATTTTCACCATGAAAGGTAATGATTTATGTAAAAATATCATATTATAATGATGATTGCTTCCACATTCAATATGTTTCAATTTAGACATGAGCAATATGAAAGTGTCTATATTAAGTTACAGCCTCTCCACATCTTAGGTAGTTCCAGGGTCTAAATTATTCACAGGATCTTATCAGCTGCTGAGAGAATGTGGTTCATTTAAAAATCTGTCTCTCTATTGCTTAAGGATAATCACAATTAAAGAGAAAGAGGGAGACAATGTTCCTTATACATGCATAAAATATAAACATGTACTACAGAGTATGATGAGCATATAAGTAATCTTGAAGGAAGAGAAGGAGAAATGTAGACAGATGCAAATACAGTAGTAGGCTTTAATGCAAACTGTTAGTGTTGCCAGTTGCTATTCTTTCCAATGAATACTAAAAAAATTATTTCCCTTGATTTTATTTACTATCTTTTAAACATTCCTTTCTACATCTTAAATTGAATTTGAAACTGTAATGAAGCAAAAGTAAACATAATACTAACAGTTTAAAAACTCAGAGAAGTAATGTTACTTTAAGGCCTTATTATGGCTTTTTATTGTCCCAAATCATTCATTTGACTATGAGAACCATCACACTGCATGAATATAGACAAGACAAGTAATTTTCCGTTGCACTTACTTAACTTTCATTTGTTGATGATTGCCAAGGAAAAGAATAATCAGTTCAATTCATATACTTTGAAAGCAGTATATGAGTTTGATTTTAGAACATTTATCTCAGGCAAATATGAATATCATTGTATCTTAGTCTAATAACTTGGTTTGCTTGAGGAAAAGTTAGTTATTAAAATACATGTGGCAATACAGATGACATAATACACTTCCAAGTAGTTAACTTGGATTAAATTATACTCAAGTGTGTGTGTGTGTGTGTGTGTGTGTGTGTGTGTGTGTGTAGATAGGTGTGGTTTGTCCATATGCATATCTATACATTTTGTGTCAGTGACTTTGCAAGGAACTGAAAGCTGTGTCACATGCAGTGTCCTTGTTGAAGGGACTTTAATCAAGGTTTGCAGTTTCCAGTTGGAGATGAATACATTGCAGGAAATAGGAAATGCATCAGCTATATAGATGCCTTCATTTGTAAATATGATGTGGGAAGAAATGTTAGAACTTTTGCTAGCCCATGTTTTAATAGAAACTTAAGAATCAAGGAAATGCATTAGTAATAATATCCTCCTGTACACCCTAATCCAGATCATTTTTCACATGTACTGTGCTGGTATGGTTTGTATGTGAGATGTCCCTCAAAAGTCAATGCAAAAAGTCTCAGAGTAAAATGATTGGGTTATGAAAGCTTTATCTAATCAGAGCATTAATCCCTTGATAAGGATTACCTGGGTGGTAACTGCATAAGCAGTGTGTGGCTGGAAAAGGTCCTTCCTTACGGGAGTGCCTTTGGGTTATATATTTTGTCCTTGGAGAGTGTATCACACTCTCTCTCCCATTCTCCCTCTCTCCTTTGTGATTACATGTGTCCAGCTGCTTTCCTCTGCCACACACTTCTGCCTTGATATGCTGCCTAACCCTAGGCCTGAGGAATGAAGTCAGCCATCCATGAACTGAGAACTAAGAAACTGTGAGCCACCAAGTAAACTTTCCTCCTAAAACTATTCTTATCATGTGTTTTGGTTAAGCCTGCCTAAAACATGTGCTTTATGACTTAGTGAGAGTATGTCTCAAAAAAATAAAATAACTATATACAAATGTGGCTCAATGTTTAAGTGCCACTGGGTTCAATCCCTTATACAAACCTGTTAGAGTCTGTAAACAAGTCAGGATGGCGCCTGGCATTTTGCCAGAGGGAGTGGTTTGTGAAATAACTCCATCCAGCCATTAAGTGTGGAGATTCCTTCTTGGTTGACTGCTGTATCTAGTTTATGTTAATTAAGATAAGCTGTATGGAATGTATAAATACCCCTCCTGTCCTACAATAAACGACTCCCACTCCTGTTGTATCAATCTACACAAGTTGCTCCTCACACCCCCCCACCCCCACCCCCCGGTTATTTTGCTGCGCCGGGCTATGGCACAAACCAAAAACAAAAACAAAAGAAAAAATATGCATTATTTGGAAGCAGTGAGAACTCAGAAGCATGGTTAAGCGTGATGCTTTCATTCAGTTGTACACTGGTAGTATATGTGTTTGTTTGTTACTGTAACAAATACCTGGGATAATTAACTTATAAAGAGAAAAAATTAATTTTGTCTCACAGTTTTAGAGGTATCAGTCTATGATAGATTGAATCTGTTGCTTTTAGCTTGTGTTGGTACATCATGTCAGAGGAGATGATACAGGACAAAACCACTCACCTCATGACTGGGAAGGAGATACAGAGACATAAACAAAGGCAGAGATCTATTACTATTATCTCCTTCAAAGTCATGCCCCCAATAACCTAAAGACCACCCAGTGAATTCCACCTCCTAAAAACTCCATCATCTCCCAATGGTGCCAATCTAGAGAACAAGCCTTCAACACATAGATCTTCAAGGGATGCTTAAGGTTCAAACTATATGAGCATATGTGCCCAATTAAGTCAAACTTTGGATCCCTTTTGTATAAGATAAAATTTAGCTGCTAAACAAACGCTAAAAAAAATGAAAAATCTTTTAGTTGAGAGATTGTGGTTTAATAACAATGTTTATAACACAAAAACAAAGAAATAAAAGATGACAGAATTGACCCTTTTTCTATGGCATAAATAATTTTAACATTAGCCTTAGTATTAATCTTTCCTTTGGAATCATATGGTCAATAATGAGTGAGAATCATATGGTCAATAATGAATGATTCCCCAAAACAACTTGAGCTCAGAAGAAAATATTGTGAAAAAAAATGTTTAGAAAATATCTCATTGTTAGTTGATTGCTCTATGTTGGCTTCATAGAAGATGCTGAGATGCTCAGTTTGACTTTTAAGAGGTTTATTAGGGGAACAATATTTTTGACAAGAAATGGCAGAAGCATGACTAAGCAAATGGAAGTCCAATTTTAATGCAGGTCTAAGAAAATCTTGGTTAATGCCCCAGGGAATTCTGGGCAACTATTCTCCATAAATACTATCCTGCACCTGGCCAAGATGGCTAGACTGTGAGCTCAGTCTCACTCAATAATCAGATGAGGCTGTCCTTGAAGGGTACAACAGCTTTCTGCAACTGTGACAGACTCTAAGTGGTTTTGGTAGTTTTTAACTAAACTGTTTTGAAATTATAATCTCCTCCAGTTGAAGAATCTCTTGATGGATATAATTTGAAAATATAGGTCTAGTTAACAGATATGTTCTCATTGTCTGTGGAAACACAGCTGGCAGTATGTTTAAAATCTATGAAATCTAGGAAATAAATTGTTTGAATAAAAATTTACAGACCTATATTTCAATTTTGCATAGGGACAAGGAAAGTAGCAGACCACCTATAATATATAGATAAGATAAATAATTTAATTCCATGTATGAGTTCCCTTATAGTCACTATATATTTTATACATAAAATATTTATACTTTTTCACCTTTTATCCATTGGTTCTCACAAATATAAAGCCAACAAATAAATTTTATTGTTATTTATTTACAAACTTATTGCTGTACTTTATATACAGTATGTACTCAGTAAATATATTTTGACCAATAAAAATATAGGAAAAATATGAGTTTATAAAATGTAAAAAAGATGATTTTGTATAGTATTTTTGAAATATCACTAAACTTATAATGAAAAAGAGAAAAAAAATACATAAATTCACAAGGACCAAGAAAAAAAGATAACAGGAACATCAGTAATATTTATTTATTTGTGTGTGTGTGTGTGTGTGTGTGTGTGTGTGTGCCTGTGTAGATCAAGCCCAGCCACACTCATGTGTCAGGTAAGGGCTCTTCCACTGAGTTACATTGTCAGCTCAACACTTTTTGTTTTTGTTGTTGAGATGCAAAGTAAGTATATAAGTAGAAACCAGATTGAAAAAACAAATAAAAAAAGAGTGATAAATGGGACAAATCAAGATAAAAATATTTTGTACAGAGAAAACCAAAAGGGTTAAAGAATTGGAGGAAACCAGGGTGTCCAATATAATAGTATAAGTGATGTTAAAAGGATAATTATGATTTAAAGCCTCAGAAATGATATATCTTAAGTTTGAAAGTCATTAATTCAGTCTTTCCAACGATAACACCTAGACAAATTAATAATTGGCTGATTCTTTTGTTAGAACCATGGTAGAACAGAGGTCATCATCACAACACTACTCTGAAATCTGGAGAGACATGCTTATCCAGAGTGATAGAATAACTGAGATCTGCTTATCTTGAACAAAAGGTGCTGAACTTATAAACTATTAAGAAAATTTAAGTGGCAATTTCAGTGAGTTACAAATGAAAAATGGTGAAAGAAATAAGGTGTCTCTGACGAGATATACATACTGGATTCCCAGAGTACTGAAAGTGGGGAAAAAAATCATAGCTATATTAACTGACATCATCACATTAAATGTTAAATTACCTCACTTCCTATTGTTAAAAAAAATACTCTCAAGGTATGTAAAATGTCAGGAAAAAATAAATCTAAAGAAAAAAGTTAGCATTAGAAACAGACTCAGATAAAAGACAGTTGTTGGAATTATTGGCCAGAGGAGTTGAAACACCTATGAGTAAGTTATTAAGGTGTCCAGTGAACAGTAGACAGGAAGCAAGAATAGAGAGGAGCTGTAACTAGGGAGATGGAAACTCTAAGAAAGAATCAAAAGGAAATGGCAGTAGTTGAAAATAGTAGAAACAGAAACAAAGAATGTTTTCAGTATTCTTATTAGTAGATTCTATTGACATTTAAAAAAATTGGTAGTTTCCAAGACAGATAAATAATAAATTCCTATAATGAAAGGCAAAGAAAAATTTTAAAAAGTAAAGAAGATTTAATAATTAATGGACCATGTTACAATGTACAGGAAGAAGTAAAAATATAGAAGCAGTAATATGGAATATTTGAAGTGAAAATGAGTAAGAATTTTCCATAAATAAATGTCAGACATCAATCATTTTATAAAGTAATGTTACCAATTCTTCACAATCTCTTCTAAAATGTATAAATGAAGAAAACACATACCTCCATTTATTCTATAAGGTCTATGAGTCCTTAATTCCAAAACAAGATAAAGATACTATGTTGGGACCTTTTACCTCCTTTGGGACCGCAGCCATTATTGGGTGTTGGCTGAGGTGGCCTCATGGGTTCTTCCAGAGCATTTCCATATACATGACCTGGCTGAATTGGCGTTTGTGGACTTTTGATTTTAGCCCCGCCTAATGGTTTAATCTGAAATCTGCCTAGGCCCCTTAGTGATATTGATGTAACTACTCCTTATTGGTTCTTGCTACTATCTCTCCTTAGTCCTTCCTATCACTATATAACCTTGTCCCTGACACAATAAAGTTGAGATTATTGCACCTTCATGGTTGACTCATCTCCCCACCTGGTGTGATTGTGTGGGCCAGGTTGGATGGCAGGCCAGGTCATGATACTTACCCTCTCGCTCAGCCCAGGAGACACTAGCTGGTCTAGTGAGCTTCACTACCCCTGTCAGAGGGTGGTTCCAACAGTCGGTGCCTCAGAGATGATAGGCTGGTCTCCCAGGTACCCTTGTTGTGGGGGGGCGACAATACTATAAGAGAAAAAAAAATTAAATTAGTATCTTTCAGGAGCATAGAAGGTCATTTAAAATGTTTGTGAGTTAAATCTGTAAATAAAACTATATGAAAGTAATATAAAATATCTGACACCAGATAACCTTCTTCGCAGTGAGAAAGTAAATAATTCCAACTGTAACTGGAAATAGAACCAAAGTATCTTTCCTTTTACACTGCACTAGAAGTTCTAACATATGCAATAAGACATGAGAAAAAAAGATGAGGTAGCAGAGAAACTGAAAAGCAAGAAGTATCTATTTTTATTTATAGGGGACAAAACTGCATACATATTTTGTATAAATATTTCCTGGAGCTAATAAACAAATATAAAAGTGACAAGATAGATAGTCAATGTAAAAAAATATAATCACTTTCCTAGATGCTTCCAATAAACAACTAAAACTTTAAATAAAAAAATGCAGTCTCTAGTAAACACCAAAAATCCTGAAGTACTAAAGTATAAATAGAATAAGTACATACAGGTGTGTGTGTGTGTGTGTATGTGTGTGTGTATAAAACTTTAAACATAAACAAACCAACAAACAAACTAAAAAAGAAAATCCAACTAGAAAGGGGCATATTCTTTATGGATTAAATAACTCAATATTCTTCAACTGTTAATTCTTCCTAATTCAATAAAAAAATTCAACACAAATCAAATAAACATTCTAGCAACTTGTTTTGAAGATATATTTTAAAAAAAAGCACTCCATCAAGCATGATATTGACCTTGGGTTTAACATATAGCTTTTACAATGTTGAGGTATATTCCTTCTACTCCTAGTTTTTTGAGTATTTTGAACATGAAGTGCTGCTGAATTTGGTCAAATGCTTTTTTTCAGCATCTATTGCAATAACCATATGGTTCTTGTCTTTAAGTCTGCTGATGTAATAAAAATTACATTTATTAATTTCCATATGTTGAGCAATTCTTGCATTCCTAGAATTAACCCCATTTAATCATAGTGCACTATCTTTTTAACATATTTTTGTATGTGATATGCCAGGATTTTATTAAGAATTTTTGCATCCATGTTCATGAGGGATACTGGTCTGAAGTTTTTCTTCTTTGATGTTTCTTTGTCTGAGTTTTGGTATCAGGATGATATTAACTCATAGAATGAGTTTGGAAAGGTTTCCTCTTTTTATTTTATGGAATAATTTGAGAATTACTCATGTGAGTTCTTCTTTGAAAGTCTGTCTGATAGAACTCAGCAGAGAATTGGTCTGATCTGGAGGTTTTTTTATTTTTATTTTTTGTAGGCTTTTGATGGTATCTTCAATTCTTTGCTTGAAATTGATCTGTTTACTTGTCTTCCTTGTTCAATCTGGGTAGGTCATATGTCTTTAGAAATTTGTTGATGTCATTATGATTCTCTATTTTATTGGAGTATAGATTTTCAAGTAGATTCTGGTTATTATCTATATTTCAATAGTGTCCTTGGTAATATTTACTTTTTCTTCATGAATTTTAGTGACTTGAGTTTTTCCTCTCTTTAGCTTAGCTAAGAGTTTATCAATTTTATTTATTTTTTCAAAGGACCAATTTTTTATTTCAACTATTTTTGAATTTTATTTTTGTTTAAATTTCACTGATTTCTGCTCTGATTTAATTATTTACTGTCTTCTTTTAGTGTTGTTTTGTTCTTATTTTTTTCTAGAGAGATGAGAAGCACTGTTAGATTACTTATTTGATGACTTTGTATTCTTTTAAAGAATGCATTCAGTGCAATGAACTTTCTTAGAACTGCCTTCATAGTGTCCCAGAAATTTTGATAAATTATGTTGAGATTCTCATTTACCTCTAAGTATTTTTTTATATCACCCCTGAATTCTTCTAATATCCATTGGTCATTCCATAGGGTATTATTTATTTTCCAGATATTAAAAGAGCTTCTGTTTTTTGATTTATTGTTGATTTCTAATATCATTCCATTATGGTCTAATAGAATGCAAGGTATTATCACTATTTTTTTGGGGGGGGGGCTTTGATAAGAGTTTCTTTGTGGCTTAACATATGATCTATTTTAGAGAAGGATCTGTGTGCTGCTGAGGAGAAAGTACATTCAGTCCTTGATGGATGAAATATTCTATACATGTCTGTTAGGTCTAGATTATTAATTGTATATTTTAGATCTATAACTTCTTTATTTAGTGTTTATTTGGAGAATCTGTCTAGTGATATAAGAAGCATATTAAAGTTATTCATATTATTTTGTTGTGTTCTATTTGATTCTTGAAATTGAGACCGGTTTGTTTTATGTATGTAGGTGCTCCACTGTTTGGGGCATGAATATTTAATATTGTTATGTCTTATTAATGTGTAATTCCCTTAAGTATGGATTGACTTTCTTGTGTCCTTGTGATGAACTTTGGCTAGAAATCTACTTTATCTGATACAAGGTTTGAAACCCTTGCTTGTTTACAAGACCCATGTGAGTGATGTTTTTTCCTATCCTTTTGCTTCAGTCTTTGGATGTCTTTGGTATGAGGTGAGTCTTTTGAAGTCATTGTAGTATCTTGTTTTTTAATGGAATCTGCCAGTCTATGCCTTTTGATTGTTGAGTTTAGTCCATTTATATCCAATGTCATCATTGAGATATGATTTTTACTACATATAAATTGGAAGCATTTCCTCTAAAAACTGGAACAAGACAGGGATGTCCTCTTTCACTACTTCTAGTCAACACAGTCCTTGAAAGCCTAGCCAGAACAATTGGACAAAAGAAATAAATTAAATGGATACAAAGAGGAAAAGAAGAGCTCAAACTATCTCTATTTGCCAACAACATAATTCTATACTTAGAAAACCCAAAAACTCCACCAGAAGGCTTCTGGAACTCATAAACAAAATCAGCAAAGTAACAGGATACAAAATTAACACCTGTAAATCAATTGTATTTCTATATACCAATGATGAGTCAACTGGAAGAGAAATCAGAAAAAGTATTCCATTTGCAATAACCTCAAAAAGAAACAAACAAACAACAACAACAAGAAGCAAATTTAGGAATCAATTTAACCAAAGAGGTTTAAAGACCTCTACAATGAAAACTACAGAATGCTAAAGAAAGGAATTGAAGAAGACCTTAAAAAATGGAAAAATCTCTCATGTTTTTGGATAGGCAGATTAATATTGTCAAATTGGCTATACTACCAAAAATGCTATAAAAAATTGATGCAATTCCTATTAAAATCCCAATGAAATTCTTCATAGAAATAGAAAAAGTAGTAACAAAATTCATTTAGAAAAATTAGAGGACCAGAATAGCCAAAGCAATTCTCAGCAAGAAAAGTGACAATGACAATACCAGACCTTAAATTATACTACAGAGCTATAATAACAAAAACAGCCTATCTTTGTCACAAAATAAAACTGAAGACCAATAGAACAGAATAGAAGACACAGAGATATACACTTATCTCATACTAGACAATGGGACCATGAAAGTACATTGAAGAAAAGATAGCCTCTTAAACAAATATTGCTGGAAAACTGGAAATCCATAAGTAGTAAATTGACATTGAACCCCTAAATCTCACCCTGCATAAAAGTCAACTGAAAGTGGATCAAGGATCTTGGCAGGAGACTAGAAAACTCACAAATACTAGAAGAAAAAGTAGGTTCAGCTCTCCACCATATCAGCTTAGGAACAGACATCCTCAATAAGACTCCTAAGGCGGAGTAAATAAAACCAATCATCAATAAATGGGATTGCTTTAAACTTAAAAGCTTCTTCACAGCAAAGGAAGCGAGAACATGAAGAGAGAGCCTACAGGATGGGAGGAAATCTTTACTACCTGAACTTCTGATAGAGCATTAATCCCTAGAATATACAAATAACTCAAAAAACTTATCAAGAATACATGTAACAATAAATATTGATGAGGAATTGGGGGAAAAGGTTTGCTCATACATTTCTGGTGAGACATCAAACAGGTGCAACCACTCTGGAAAGCAGTATGGAGATACCTTAGAAAACCTGGAATGGTACCACTATTTGACCCTATAATCCCACTCCTTGGCTTATAATCATAAGACTCAAAATCAGCATACTACAGTGACACAGCCACATCAATGCTTACAGCAGTTCAATTCACAATAGCCAAGTTTTGGAACCAACCTAGGTGTTCTGCAACAGATGAATTGATAAAGAAAATGTGGTATATATTCACAACAGAATATTACTCAGCTACAAGGAAGAATAAAAATATGGTAATTTGCAGTAAATGGATGACACTGGAGAATATTGTGCTAAGTGAAATAAGCCCATTCCCTAAAAAAATAAAGGTTGAATACTCTCTCTGATATGTGGATGCTAACCCATATCAAGGGAGTGTAGGGAGGGAAAGTATAGAAGTTTATCAAATTAAACAAAGGGGATTAAAGGGAAGAGAGGGTGGATTGAAATAGGAAAGAGAGTAGAATGAATTGGACATCTTTTCTATGCTCATATGTAAATATACAACCAGTATAATTCCACATCGTGTACAACTATGAGAATGGGATCAAGATTGTAATGGGTTGTACTCAATGTATACATATAATATGTCAAAATACACTCTGCTGCCCTGTATATCTAAAAACAACAAATACAAATAAATAAATAAATATAATTTTCCACTGTAAATAAAAAGAAAAGACAAACTCTGTTATATGGGAAAAAAAACATAAAGGAACCAATTCTAAACTTTACATGGGAGATCACAGGGATAGGGTTAGCCATCACATATTCCTCTAGCAGTAATCTGTTGAAAGGTTTTTCCTATGAGGATTGTGTAATATGATATGGAACCATGAACTTGAACACAATTTATTTAAGAAAATATTTCTGTATTTACTTAGGAAGTGAGAGTTGGAGGGAGGGAAGGTCATCTTGAAGATTAGGAAGATAAAGGTTTTGCATTTTTTCCCAGAAATTTAACTAAAGAAATTGACCTTGCCTGATTCTTTTTCCCTGAATAAATAAAAGCTACGAAGCATGATAAGCTTAGATGAATTATATCTACTTCAAATTCAGTGTTTGTATGTGTTGTTACAGAATTTATTTCTGAAGTAAATGAGGCCCTTCTCTCATAAGCAAAATATCCATTACAATTTTTGTTTTTTCTTATTAAATCTTTGTAGTTGATTTTGCTAGTAGCTTAATACATTAAGTAAAGAACAAACTTATTTTCTTCTTAATTTTTTATACTAACACATTAGAGCCAATGAAGTGACCAGGTTACCAGCTTTTGGTTTTAGTAAAAAAAAAAAAAAATGATTTTTTAAAAAAGTTTAATTGTCTTAGGCCCTTGTGTTATTAATTTTTTTTATTTGTTTCAGAAGTATTTCTTATTTTAATGCATTTTAAAGCCAGGCATCAACAGCTTTCTCCTTCCATCTTCTTACTTCAAAGTTCAACTTACTGAAACTCTATTAAAACAACAAAATGATTTCTCATGATAAAAAGCCATGAGAATGATAACTAGGTATTCTCTCTGTTCAGATTTTTTTAAAAAATAGGATTAAATATTTTCACAAATAAAATTATGAACACAACTACCCCATCAATGGATTTTATTAAAGTTATTCTTATGAATAACATACCATTTTATTTGGCAAATGAAACAAAACAGTAAAATGAATAAATTTAAATTGACTCCCTAGACATTACTCCTTCCTTTCTGAAAAGTAATGGTCTACAAACTTAATCATTGTCCATGTGACACATACCAATTTAATATTAAAACATGAAATTACTTCAATATCAGCCTTGGTCACACATTTCTTGAAATTTATTTAAATAATTTTTATGTTAATAGATTGTGTAAAAATTTTAAAATTTTCTTAGGACAATTACAAAATCATTATTAAAGATTTAAGAGTCCTCATTTTGTTTTCTGTATAAGAGTCACACTTGTTTAATATAATTTCAAATATCTGACTGTGTTAGAAGATTAGGTAGAAAAAAATCTAGCTATTTTGTTAACATATAGATGCTACTTATATGCTGTGGTATCAAAAGGGTGTCATCAAATTTCTTAGTTATCAATTTATTTCAATATATATTAATAAAATTTATTGCAAATCACTAATTAATGTAAATTTTTCATCTTGTTTAAAAGACTTCCTTATTAACCGAGTTTCCCTCTGATGACATGTACTGCAAATGATATTTCTAATTTTGAAGCAAGAATACCTTTGGAAAGTCCATGTTTCATCATTGAGAAAGAATAACCTTTTATTATAAAATAGTTTGAGAAGAAGAGAAAAAAAACTAATCTACAAATGCAATCTGAAAACAATTAGCATTAACTTTCCCATATTTTATTTTTTATACATTTTCTAATAATAGTCATTCTGTAATTCTCTGCAGATAACATCATACAGGAATTTAGAATGTGAGCTCAGAACCAGACTGTTTAGGTTTCAACATAGACTCAATTATGTAAGTATTGAATCTGTGTTGAAATATACTCAGACATATGAGAAATAGAGAGAAGGAGAGATAGAAAGAATTTGTCAGAATTTTTTAATATTTATAAGATAACATCAAGCTTATACTTTCTATCACCACTAGTTGTGTTTGAGTATTATATTTTCCCCAAGATCTCAGGTAAGTTAAAATCTTTATGCTTTCATTGCATTGTTAATTGATTTGTGAATCCATGATATATTGTTTTATACATTTAGTCATAATTTATTGGTCAATAGCACTATTATATGTTCTTTTGTCTTTTGGGGTTGGGGAATTTATTCTTATTTTTTTTATTGGTGCATTGTAATTATATGTGATGTTGGGATTTGATGCTACATAGTTGTATATGCACATGATATAACAATATAATTTGTCCAATATCATTTCCCAGTAATTCCCCTTTTCCTCCCCTCCTCTCTCTTCCTGGTTCCTTTCTTTTTCTACTACTGATTTCCCTTTGGTTTTCATGAAAATCCTTTCCTCCATTTTGTTTTTCCATCTTCCTATCTAGGTTCCACATATGAGAGAAAACTTGCTGTGACCTGCATGGCTGAACCTTAAAAATCAGCAAAGGGCAACGGGGGATTAAGAAAAACAAACAAACAACAACAACAACAACAAAACACTTATGGAGGGAAAACTGGGACCAGCTGGGAAACATCCTCTGATGGAGGAACAGTGACCCAGAGCTAGCACAGCCTATTTATTATATAGGTTTTATCATCAAAAAGTTATTTTTGGAAATATTTCTTCAAAGCAAACAAGGCTGGAAGTTTATGGCACTTGTAAGAAACTGTGGTTATCTTATTATGCCCAGATTCATTATCCTGGCAGGTGATGTCTGAGTTCATGGTCAAGACTGATATAGTTAATTCCTTACCTTTGCTTAGAGCATCCTCAGGGACAGTGTCACCGTAGTAACTGGACATGCTTGACCTGCATGTTTGCACAAAAAGTTCCCAGCACAATCGCAGCCATGTTCATGAGACAGAGACCATGATCCAAGTCAATGCTCTTCCCAAAAACATATGACTTTGACTTTCTCAATTTGGTTAACTTCGCTTAATGGTCTCAAGTTCCATACATTTTTCTGCAAATGACATATTTCCATTCTTCTTTATGGCTGAATAAAAGCTTCAATGTTTATGCATGCTCCGTTTTCTTTAGCTATTTATCCATGAATGCACCTAGTCTGATTCCATAGTTTGACAATTGTGAATTGTGCTGCTATAAACATGAGTATGCATTTATCCTTATGTTATGATGTTATTAGCACTGTTTTTTAAGTTAAAAATATCTTGTCACAAATAGCAGTTACTTGTTTCACATTGCTTGATCAGTCTTAGACATTTTAAATTTTGCATAGTCAAATGGAACCTACTTTTCCTTTAAGATTTCTTTCTTTCTCTTATTTTTTACCTGCTACAAAAAAATCATTTAAATATGGAAATTGTAAGACATCCTGATACATTTCCATCTGGTGTTTTCAATGTGGTGTCTCATTTATCTGGAGTTTATTTTCATAGCATAGGGTAAATATTTTGTATTTTCCACATTCAAGCCAAATTTTTCTATAACCAATTGGCATTTTCTTTGCTTTTTTCCTGTTTTCTAAAGGTGTAGTTCAATAGTCAATAATAATAATATTCCTCATTATCTTTACTTCTCTTATAAATTGACTTTTCCAAACAATTGTCCATTATCTTGACAATTCTATGGAGATTTTGACATAAGTAGAATAAAATTTATAGGCTTATTTGTATAAGTACTATATTTCTATAAAATTTTCTTGTGTATTTACTATCTGTACTAAGATTAATAATGACCTCATTCCAATCCCTGAAACCAGTGAATGCTACCTTATATGTCAGAGACTCTGACAACATAATTAGGTCTGATGCTGACGGGAATATTGTCTTGAATTATCTAGGCACAATAATTCTTATTAGGAAATGCCAGAGGAGTCAGAGTTAGAGAAAAAAGATAATGTTATGAAAAGTGAAGGTTGTAGGCTTTTGTAAGCTTTTGTGTATGGGAGTGGGGAGCTTTGGAAATAGAAGAAGGAGCCACAGGTCAAGAAATACAGGTCACTAACAGAAGTGTAAAAAGTTAGGAAAAAAAGATTCTCCCTCAGTGCCCTCAAAAGGAATCAGACATTCTGACGCCCAGAACTATAGGAAAATATATTTGCATTACTTTAAGGTACTACATTTGTAGGAACTTGCTGCAGAAATGATAGGAAACAAACATACTATTGTACACTAATATTGTTGTTTTCTTCTGATCAACTTTTATTTGGCTTAGTTTTTCAGAAGTTTTAAATATAGCATCTAAATGTTGTAAATCAGAAAATAATAAAAAATTGGATTTAAAAACATTTAATTGAGGTGAGTGCAATTCTTTTTGGTGTACTCTAGTTACTGATATTGTATATATATTTCTGTTAGCCTGGTCTGGTATTCTGTATCTTTTCCATGGTTTTTAGCTGCATTTTTTTTCTTGCCCTGTGTCTTCATTTCTATTTCTGTGACAAAATTTTCCTCGGTCCCATCTGTTGTCCTCTGCTATTTGGATAACCATATTGAGTTCTGTGTCTTTATAATTATCTAAAATTTTCAACATACAGAAATAAATTAGCTCACAGATTCTATAGTCATCTGGAAATCATCCTGCTTTTAATGGAATAAACTTAGAGCCTTGTAATTACCCACCGCACCACCCCAGCCCTTCCTGATTGTTATGTGTTGGGTTTTATGACCATTGTTTCCTGCATCCCACTCTTTCCTTTAAGGTTTAATTTTACTTTACTGCAAAACACTTTAGTATTGACCAGGAATCAGTATTTGTGTCTTTATTTTGAATGTCTGAAAATACAATTACCCTAAAGTTTGGTTGTTCCTTTAGTTGTATGTAGAATGCTAACATTATAGTCATCTCATAGCTATTATCCTAGGTGAACACTCATGGTTGAGGGTTATCCCCTGAGGTGTAGTTGCAAAGGTCTCTTTTACACAGTTTTTATTTTTTCTTTTGATCATTTGTTTATAATTTCTCTTTTTATTTAACATTAAAATGTAACCCTAGAAAATGACTAAATGCACAATTATTTCTGTTTATCTTCATTCTCTCATTGAAGTTGCAATCAGTTTTTCTTGAATTCTGAAAAAGTTTCAGTCATTATGCTTTCAAATATTACAGATCCAATCTTGAGTTTTGGAATAATTTTATTGGCAGCTCTAAATACACTGTCTATCCTCATCAAATTTCTTTGTGTAGTAATCTTTTTAACATAATAAACAAATTTTCTAATTCTTTCCCTGATTTACTTATAGAATTCATGCCAAATATTGATACTATTTCTAAACATTCCATGATTATCATTTTTGCTCTTAACATTTCTAGTCATTTCATTTCTATAAATATGTTTTTGATTAATGTCTGCTATTTTTGTTCCACCTTACATCAATTTTATGTATGTTATTTTCCATAATAACTTTGAGGAAATTTTAATTTTTTAGAGTGCTAAATTATTTACATTTACTTTGGAGCAAAGGAATGATTATTGGATATTACTGCAGGGAAAATTTTAATGTATATTCACATTGAATGTGAGAGCTCTCTCTCCATCTGTTTCTGTCTCTTTTTCACTATGGCCAACTGCCACCTCACCCCAGCCATGTACATTTTTTTCACATAAGTGAGATTTTATGCTCTCAACTCATATAATTATTCTCATAAACTCTCACTAATATATGGAGCACCTTCTTACAAGTCCTATTGTGAGGCTTCTCCTTCTCCTTCCATTCCAAATATTTATCCAGTTTTATAAAACTGTTATCTTCAGGAAATTGTCAGTTTGTTCTCCATTTTTACAGCAGTAGAAAAAACTACCTCAGATTCTAATATCAAATTAGGATACTCAGTGACTCCTCAATGACATAATAGGAGACTAAGTCCTAGTTACCTCCTGGAATTAAACACCTCCAAGGGGCTTAAAGAAAATCATAAGAATCACTGGGTATCTTTTCAATGCAACAGTGTAAGAATAGTTTTCTACTTTTTCACTGCAGAAAAAATATCATTTTGGGGAGCATGATTATCAACTTTATTATATTTTGATATTTATTCATTATTATAGCAAATTACTTGAAGCCCCAAAGAATTAAAAAATATACTCATATTACCTTCATTAGAATGCAGTTTATATCTCATACCCAACCTTTTTTTTCATTTTTGGACTATTTTAAATTTGATTTCTAGAAATAGAATTATTTTTATTACTAGAGTATGCCCTTCTCAGTTCTCCTAATACTACTACCAGTTTTCTATCTCAAATGGTGAATATTTTATTTTGTGTTACTCTTTCAAAACTCTTTTTATTTTAGCCTAAAAATATTGTGAAAGGCTCAAAGTATTTTAAAACAATTCTTATCTGACACAACTATAAAATCTGCTTTAATTCCTAACAATTTAAAATGTATTGAATATATTTGTGAGATTTACCACATTCTCTAGGTCTATTTTGCTTATGAAACTCAACAAATAATTCATGTTTTCATTCATCAGAAGCAACACTGTAAACTGAATTATATTTCACTTGGGAAGTCAACAAAAGAAATAACAATCCTTGAAAATCAGAGTTAAAGTGTTTCATGTATGAGAGAGATAAACTGAACCTCCTTGGAGATTTTTGTATGAGCCAAATGATGAATGGAGAAACACAGAAGTCTCACACTTCTGTTTACATAGATACTAGGATCTTAACACAGTTAAATATACCCTCTTACAAAATACAATAGATGAACTCTAGATAGGGCAGCAGGGTTGGAGGGGAGGGGAGGGGGCATAGTGTTATTAATGATGGTGGAATATGATGATCATTATTATCCAAAGTACAGGTATGAAGACATGAATTGGTGTGAATATACTATGTGTACAACCAGAGATATAAAAAATTGTGGTCAATATGTGTAATAAGAATTGTAATGAATTCTATTTTCATATATAAATAAAAAAGAAAATAAGGGAAATTTAAAAATCAAATACACATCTCTTTTACATAGGAAAGTACATATAACCCCTCCCCCCAAAAGGAAAGAATAATCCATAGGAAATTAAGAGAAACAAGAGTATAATCTTATGGAATTGCTCACTCTTGATCAAGGGTTACTTCTCATCCAAATATATTAATGACTTAGTCAAGAAATGAAAATAAAATGCATTTAGTAAGTCAGTTATCTCATAAATGCATCCCTATTTAGAAGCATGTCTATAAAGCAAAAGTCTTCCTGAAAATTTTCCAGGGTATTCAATGATAATGACATAGGTAACTTAGATTCAAAGAAATTCCATATTTTTATGCATTTTTTATAATTTCTGGAAGTTTGAATTAAATAATAAACCTGACCTTGTAGAAGCATGAAAGTCTCAAGAAACATATTGGTCCTAAAGAAAGAAATGTGCAAGTACAAGAGAGGTGGCTACAAATACCAGGCAATATTATCATAGTTAAAAGGTCCCCCCATGAGTTGGTTTTACTGATTCAGAAAAGTAGGAGGCTAAGATATAGATGGTGCACCTGTTGATGGCAAGGGTTTTTTAATAAGGGCATGCATGCATGAGGTCAAAAGTAAAAAACACAACTTGACTACTCCATCTGGAATTAGAGACTTCAAACAGGCAATTGTGTCTTTGCTTTTCTCTACTTTTTATTATATAAAATACATGGTTTTATAAGATAATTGTGTGATATAATTGAGAAATTCACCAGCAGTAAAAAGGCTGACATATGAGTTCCTTTACTATAAATAAAAACAAAATATCTTTTGAATGTAAAGTTAAATTATATTTTTAGTCTGTGCAGCTGGTGACAAATTTCACTAGTTTTGAAATCCCAAGAAGGTACCAACAGTAAGTGATCATCTCATATTTCCTAAGAGGTAAACCTTGCTATGTTCAATTGATGGTAGATAGCTTACACTATGTTAATTTCTTCTTACATTTTTGAGGACTCTACCTGCTTGCTTGAGCAATATTTACACATAATTGCTGAATATTCTTTAAAAAAGACTGTGGGTTTGAGCGAATTATTTTTAGATGACCATTATTTCAGGGGGACCAGGCTTATGGAATGCCTGATGTATTCCTGCAAGCATTTTTCCATCAATGAAGAAACTATTAGAGTTCTAAAAACTATAACTGCACACCTAAGAGTACAACATAGGTATGTGAGTCTTGACTTTAACTTTCTGCAGAAGAAGAAAAAAAATAATAGGTATCATTAAAGAGAAGCATTGTCATGTTTTTGTGTTTTTCAATCTTTTGATTATTTTACTTCAATTTCATTTTTATAAAAAATAAAATAGGAAAATTTTTTCAATTTTTTGAATATATCAAGATATATAATCATTATTTTTATTTGGAAGTGGCCTCACTATGAAGTGCTCAATGGAAAGAAAGTGCGGAAGAGTCTGATTAGTCTCTTTTCTTATCTAACTTTTACATTAAAGGGAAAAGAATTTCCAAGCCTACATTCCAATCATGTAGCTCAGTGCAAAATACGGAAAGCAACTCGGATATCAACAGAGGATACATTTCCTTGCATTGCTATTTATTCCCCAGTATAAATGCCTATGAGTGGTTGGTTCAAGATTCAGAGTCAAGACAAACTTCAGTGCAATAAATGATGTGGTAAGTACTCAAAAGAATCAAAGTACTTTTCAAGTACCTATCCTTCTGTTATTGATATGTTCACTAAGAGAATCTTCTGGGCTTCAATATTTTTATTTGAAAATAATATTTGACAGGAACAGTTTGAAAGTAAACATTGACTGACTGTCCATTATGTGCTTGCCAATAGAGGTATTTTACTTATAGAGCATAAATAAAATGATCATTAGGCAGTATTCTATGAATTCTATGAAATCTAGAAGTTAATTTATTTAATTGTTACATCACCTCTTAAAGCTATTTCCATTAATATCATCATTTTCAGATGCTAAAATGAAGTAAAGCGAGATTAAGTAAATCCTAAATCTTTTGAGGTAGCACAATTAGTAAGTTGGTGGGTGAATCCAGGCAACCTGGATCTAAACTGTCTAATTTTGACAACTAAGAAATGGAAAATGAATCTTATAGTGCCTCCTAGCCCCTGCCCTGCTCTGGGTAATAATAATCTAAAAAAAGTTAAAGTTCAGGTAAGAGATTGAGTGTCTTGGGGTATCACAACACGCTGCTGCATTACTATTCATTATCGGTCTGTCTTTATAAATACTATTATTAGAGCACAGCCACACTCATTCATTATGCATTATCTGTGGCTGTTTTCCCATTGCAGCCACCAAATTGAGTAGTTACAACATGAATCATTTGATCTGCAAAATCTATTTACTATTGAGCTCACTACAGAGAAACCACTGTTCTAATTCTTTTCACCTAGATATAAGCCAGAGTCTCAAGTGGCCCAGAGTCTCTGTCAGGCTTACATTCAAAAGAAAACCAAGTTGATATAAAAATTAACTTAGTTAAAAATAATCCTTTGGGAGCGTTATTATTTTCTTTACTTGTTTTTTTTTTCACAAAATATATTGGTGAGCAATATGGACAAAATTATTCAAGATATTTCAACTGGATTTTATGTTTCTTGAAAATCAAGAAACTTCATTATGATAAGTGTTGATGATATGGAAATTAAAGATATACAATATCAGAACTTGATTTGCTCACTGTCTTACAGAGAAGATACAAAAAAGTCATCATTTTTATATCGTGAGATAAGGTCTCTAGAAAAAGTTTACAAAACCCTATCAAGGAGAGTAGTACAATGTATAATTTAGGATTATGATTTCTTTATTTCTAAAAGTTACATATCTCCTATATGGTAAGCACTGCTCTAATTTCTTTATATGCATATTAAATCATAATTATCTCAGAACCTATTGATAACAATGTTTTTTAGTTTGAAAACTGGAGTTGAAGGATATATATAAATAAATAAATAAATATATATATATATATATATATATATATATATATATATATATATGAATAGAATCTGCAAAGACATGGCAGCCAGAGAAGTGCTGAAACAGTAAATGAGCAAAACCTCTTAAGACATATTTTCTCTCAGGCAAGGGGCCTGAATGGGCCCACGAACTAACATGCCTTGTTGATCCTGAGGTGAAATCAATAAAATTGACAATACTAAAAGTTGAGAATTGACTGTATAGAGTGTTAAGTTAATTGATATATCCCAGCTCTCATTTAGGCATATAATGTTGTCGTGTTATACAATAAAACATTTTGGATTAAAATAATTTTATGAGAAAATATTCCAAAATATATTTTAAGAAGTGTTATTTGGGTAAAAATTATGTCACCCATATGCCAGCCTCAGGCCATCCTAGCAGACCTAGGATCCCCAACTTCCCCAGGGGAGCTTAGCAACAGAGTAGACCCCCTGGTTCCAGTCTTCAAGACACCCCCTGCAGAACCAGATTCTAAGTCCAATTCAGTAGGTTCTGTGCCATTCTAGCCCTCAGGGACCCAGGGTCAAGGTCCATACACCATGGACTCAGAAAACAGGCCTGTCTTGGCAAGGAACACAGATGAAGACCGACCTGGATTCTGTCAGGCTGAAAGATGAAGGACTTTCCCAGCCAAAGCTAGTCTATGAGACTAGAAGATATGACTATTCTTCAAATGTTCAGTCATCAACAGAAGATAAACGGATCACTGAGGATGAGAGAAACATGACATCACCAAAGAAACAAAATAAAGCGCCAGTCATTGACTCTATAAAATGGAGATCTACAAAGTCTCTGAAAAAATTTCAAAATGATCCTATTAATAGTCATGATAAGTTACATGATAAGTTAAGAGAACACAGACAGAAAAACAAAATCCAGAAAAATAATACCTTAACAACAAAGATACAGAAACCATAAAAAAAGAATCAAAGAAAACTTGGAACTGACAAACACAATGATCAAAGTGAAAAATTTAATAAGCAGCTTAAACAGAAATCCTGATGAAATGGAAGGAAGAATCAGCTCAATGGTAGGTAACTTGAGATCATCTAGTAAGAAGAACAATAATCAAAAATGGAAGAATGAAAAAAAGTAAAGAAAGCCTACAAAACATGCACAGTACCATCAAGTGCATCAATATATCCTCCATGGGAATTCCCCAAACAGAAGAGAGCAAGAAGAAAGAAAGCATAGCTAAAGAAACAATGACTGAAAACTCACTGAGTCTGCATAAGGCCCAAAGGTTTCCAAAAGACTGTCATGTACAGTTCCTAATCTCATTTGCAGATTTACAGTAACCTTTATTAGAATTCCAATGGAATTTTCTACATGAAAACAATGAACAGTACCAAAATGTTTATGGAACCCATAAAAAACTTTGACTAGCCAAAACAAGTTTCGAGGAGAACAAAGCTGTAGATGTTACCCTTCCTGATTCCAAAGCTACAGTCATCAAAACAGTATGGTACCACCTAAAAACTTGCATATAGACCAATCAGACAGAATGGAGAGCTCAACAGTAAGCTGATCTTTTCTAAAGGAGCCAATAATACACAAAGAATTAACAGTGTTTTCAATAAGTCTTGGGAAGAACTGGATAAACACATGCAAATAAATGAAATTGATCATTGTCTCACAAGGAATCCCAAATCAAATGAAAATTAATAAGACTTCAAACCACAAAACATTTTGAAGAATCATCAGGATAAAGCCACAGGTGTCAGCTCTGGCTGTTATTTTTTGGCTAAAAGATCCAAGTACAGACAATAGGCAGGTGTACAGACCTGTAACAAACAGGTGTCATTACATCAAATGAAAAGGTCTTGCACAGCAAAGGAAGCAATCAACCAAATAGAAGTCTGTGGAATGTGAGAAAATACTTGCAAAGCATTCAAAGTTCATTATTCAAAATTTCAAAGCAATACCACAATTCAATAGCAAAAATAATAATAACCTGATTTTAAAAGGTCAAAGGAACTGAATAGATATTTTCCAAAGAAGACATACAAATAGAAAAACACATATATTAAAAATTTCTCACTATCATCATTCACCAGGAAATGCAAATCAAAATCATATCGCCTCATACCTATAGGATTTTTTCATCAAATAAGAAAGAGAGAGAGATGGAAGAAAAGGAACACAGGCAGGCAGGCAGGTAGGCAAATTCTGACAAGGTTGTGAAGGAAAGGAAACACTTGAACAGTCTTGAAGGGAATATAAATTGTTACAACCACTATGGAAAATAGTACAGAGTTTCTTCAAAAAAATGAAAACAAAACAACCTCATTTCTTGATATATATCCAAATAAATTGAAATCAGTTTATTGAAGTGATATCTGTGCTCCAGTGATCACTGAAGCAACCTACATGTCTTTCAATACATGACTGGATAAAAAATGTAAAGTGTAAAAAATGATATATTATTTAACCTTGAAAAGAAAGAGATCCTTTCATTTGTGACATTAATGAATCTGGCAGACATAATCTAATGGAAATATGGCAAACACAGAAGGGCAAATACCACATGACACCAGTATATGAAAAAAACTGTTAGTTTAACTTACAGAAACAGAGTTGCAAGCACCATTCCTAGGGATTGAGGGGAGACTAAGAATTGTTAGTCAAAGGCCACGAAGTTTCAGTTGTACATGGTGAGTGAATCCCAGTAACCCTACATTAAAACGTGGTGTCCATATATTTAATAATATATTGTATTTTGCACCAGAAATTTTGCAAAAAGGATAGATCTTATTTCAAGTGTTCTTGATGTAAATAGTAATAATAATTTTAAAAAACAGGGAGATACAAACATTGGAGGTAATGGATAAGTTTAGTCATAGAAAGTGGGGATGGCTTCACAAGTGTGTACAAACTGCGTGGAAGCATTGCATGAAGGTTTCACATATAAAAAAGTGAGTAAAAGGTAGTTTAACAAAATAATCATGTATTAAAAATACACTCAGAATGTTGAAATTTAAATAGCTTACTAGGTGTAGCAATACCCATTATTAATTCAATTTATAATATTTAATTTCTCTCACACATATTTGACAAGAAGATAATTTTCCAAGAGTCATCTTCTGGAAGTAATATTTAAGAGAATCTATCTTGAGAAACACTGAAAAAATATGAACTTTGATATTGTTTTCATTTCTGACTTTCCACTTAATATAAAAAATAAAGGTGGTGATTTTTTTAATGGGGGCCATGTGTGTGTGTGTGTGTGTGTGTATATATATATATATATATATATATATATATATATATATATACGTATATATATATATATATATATACTTTTATTTCACTTATTTATTTTTATATGGTGCTGAGGATCAAACCCAGGGTCTTGCACATTTGAGGGAGCATTCTACTGCTGAGCCACAACCCCAGCCCCATGGATTCTTTTAACATTCTAAAACCTTTCCATAGGAAACTTCATGATCAAATCAAGTTTAATTTCTTTCCTAAGAATCTTATCTTATTTCAAATATTACTGGGCAGTCAGAGTGAGTGGGGATTTCTTCTCTTCATTATAACTTTCTCTATGCCCCTTCTTGTAATTATCTCTTTCAAAACAGAGAGCAATTATCTTCAACTGTTTCTTGTTTTTATTCAAATATTCATCTTTATTTTGTATATTATACTACCAAATTTTAGTTGGGCAAATGAGTGACTAGTTCAGTATTTCACTTTACAGCCTCATTGTAGCCAGTTTTGACCATGTGCTTTAAAGTTCTCATAAATATGATGCTGACTCCTTCTGGGTCAAACCCAACTAAAGGAAACTGTTCTTTACTTTCTCATCCTTTTTATATGAACTGAGAAGTGGATATGGTTGTAGCAAATGATCTTATTTGTTACAAGGCGATTGTGAGAGGTAGATGCTGGAACAACAAAACTCAAGGATCCTGGATATCACCTTCTCACTCCTAGCAGATCACACTTCACCCAAGAGAGAAATAAGCTTCTATCTTATTTTGTTTTTCTGACAATTTGTTTCTTTTGGAGTAGATAAAAAATAGACTTAGTAATATGTATCCTATTTCATAATACCAGAATTTAGGGTTTTTACTAAATAGTCCACTATACTGACTCATATACTGGTTGGAACAACAACCAATTAAAATGGTGTGTGATCTCAATCCATACTTTCTTCACCGAACTGAAAATGACTTGGTACAAGAATTGGAACACTGAGGCAGAAACAACCAGCAGAGAAAGGTTAAAATTACCTACACCAAAGCACAAAATCATCTACTAGTTTCTGGAGGTAGAGACATTCTTTTTCACGTTTGGTCAGATGGTAGCTCATATCTTTATTATCTCAAGGCATCTGGGTCTCTTGCGTTTCTCTGTCATCAACTCATTTAGAATCATTACTTGTTGGATTGACAGTGAGGTTATATGCTTAACTAAGCATGCGTGAGTCTATTTCTCTTTGTGTATTTGACTGGTTAGCCCTTTATCTGAATTACCTACTATATTCTATTATCCGTGTTTCTGTAGATTTTCCCCAGTATGAATAATGAGTCCAGTTAGTAAGTAGGAGACATTAACAAACCTTATAAAATGATTTTCTAAGTTTCTTTTTATGTTAAATTGAATTAAGTCAAAAGATTAAGTGTTAAAAAATATAGAGCAATTCAGTAATGGCTCACTGTAACATTTTATATGAACAATAATAAACACAATTTTAGGTGAAACAATTATAATATTCTATTGCAGTAAATAGTCTATCAGAAGGCTGTTATTTGAATTACTAAAATTTAAAGGCTGCATTTTATTATAGTAAAGATTCATTCATATAATTACTTAGCTGCATTAAAGTTTAGATTCAATGTAGGACAGAGGCAATTTGAATACTATCAGAAATAAAAGTTTTTTTGAAATTAAAACTCAGATTCTGACTAGATTTTATGACTTTGCATCCAATTTCATAAACTAATATATTATGCACATTTTGGAAATTTTATTGCTTTTTTAATAACCTAAATGCCACATTAACAATTTTTAAAAACCAACTCAATTATAGATGCATAAGTTCATTTTGGGATATATATATATATTATGAGTTGGGAAATGTCATCACATCCTTCATCATTGCATTTTTTATGTGTTCCTGTGGTGAACACCTGTGGATTGTTGGCAATGACTTTGCTTCTCAGTACTATTAAGCACTCTGTATTTTTAGAGTGGATCAACTAAGAGTTATCTAACACAGGTGTTTCAATGATTATGATACATTGGGAAACATGTAATGTTCAATAGCTTTCGGAGACCTACTTCTACTTGGCTGATAAAATCTTCTGTCCCTTATGCAATGCAATTTAATTGAAACATTGATAAAATGTTAAGTCTGTATTTGCTTAATTGATTTTTAATAAACTCAACAGATAATTTCTTTTAAACAGCTGACATTTAGTAATACTAGTAATACATAGAATAATTTCTGTCAGTTATTTTCAACTGGGAAACTAAGTTATTTCATAGATCTAAAATAAATATCCAATATCTTATTTAAAGACATGTGATAACATTTATAGAATTTTATAGCACGTTTATTCTGTGCACAATGTCATACACCTACCAATTCAATATATTTCTGTATCTGCAGACTCATTTAATCATTAAGTCCTAAAATATAAAATAAATGCTTTTATATTATGTTATATAAAATATAGCTTAGATGCGATTGGATACAATTTCAAAAAAGTGTGGGTACAGAGATCACTCATCCTTAGACAAATGAAACAACCAATCCTAGTAAAATTTTACTAATTTTATTTACTCTTCAATACAATGAGGATGTTTATAAAGGAGACCTGAGAGAGCTCATGTATCCCTTCTACTATGGGAGGAAACAGCAAGAAGTTGTTTTTCTGCAGCTTGGAACAGGCCCTGACCAAACCCCATCATGCTGATGCCCTGGTCCCAAACTTCCAGACTCCAGAACCATGAGAAAAAAAAAAAGAAAAAAAAAAAGAGCTTAATTTTCAGTTTTTCTTTTTTCTTTTTTTGTTGTGGTAACTTTTTTCCATCAACCCAAGGACCTCATGCATGCTAGGCAAGTCCCCACTACTGAGCTAATCCCTACTCATTTTTTTTTAAGAAAATATTTAAGACAGTGTCTCTCTAAAGGAACTTGGGGTCCTCCTGCTTCAGCCTCCAGAGTAGCTGGGATTACAGGTGTGTAGCACTATACCTGTCTGTTTCTGTCATTTATAGGCCACTCAGTTTGTGTTTCTTTTAGCAGCTTCAAAGAATAAGCTATGGTCAATAGAAATATTGAAAGCAATTCCTGAGCACTGAATGCGTCACCACCTAAGATGAGTATCTGCCTTACTGAAACGTAAATATGCAGGAAGCTTGTTTGTTCTTTATAGACCCTCGTCTCTTCCCCACTTCCATAAACAGTGCTCCTTCATTCAATTTGGAATTATTGATAACAATATTTGCCAACACTGATAATAAAGGAGAGGAGTGAAGAACAGTGGTTTGAGTATCCTCAAATGGATTCAGGTATTTGCTCTGGAGTAAAGCTGCTGAGGCTTTGGTCAGAGTTTCTACTACCTCATTCAAGTTTGCCTACAGATATCACCCAACATATAATAAGCACCTTGTACATATGGTCAAATACGTATTATTTTAACAATAATTGGAAAGAGAACTCCAAATCTTCTTTTTCAGACTTTCAGAAATCTTTTTAGTTTGCAAGATGTGGTCATTCCTGCTATTGCAGTTGCTGCTGATACCTCAGTGAGGACTAACATTGTTCATAGAACCAATAATAAAGACTTACATTGTAGTTTTGCTTAGCCCAGTAAGAACTCCACAATGGAGAGCAACACAATAGCAATATTTGATGGACAAATACCATAAAATGAAGGAGTTAGTCATTAAAAAAATACAGGAATTCTTTCCTTTTATCCTCCCATGTACACAAAAATAATCCAACCTTTGATGAATAGTGTTTGTAAGAGTTCTAATAATGAAATGGCAGGTTTGGATTTTTCCTGTATTTTTGGTCCTAACACAAATCTGGAAAAAAATGTGCCATATATTTGAACTATGATTTTTTTTGGGGGTGGGGCTTTTTGTTGTTGTTGTCATTATATGTTTTTTTTTTTATTTCTGCCATGACTTTTGAATGAGGGTAAAATGTATAAATAAAGTTCACTTTAAATAAATTTTTGCTAGTGAATAAACTAAAATAAATACAGATTTTCTTCTCATCTATTTTGTGTGCATGTGTGTGTGTGTGCCATAAGCTCAAAGGTCAAACAAAGAAAAGAAAGTTACTTCCCTTACTTAAAATGGTTTTTTTTATTATTATTACCTGTCTGGGAATATTTTCATCTCTAACATCTTTTATGTTTCATTTCCTATGAAAACAGAACTCAGTAAAAAAGTATCTGTCAGTCTTTTATGCTTCCAAGTGAATTGAAGGCAATAAGTATGCTCCCCAAGGAATTGCATTTTGAGTCTCATCTTGAAAAAAAAAAGTGAATTAACTATTCCAATTAGCATGATTCTGTTGAGCAACAGCATTGGAAGAGGGAGGTGCTTATTATATTCTGGGTGATATCTTTAGGCAAGAGTAATGCAAACTAGAATGAGATAGTAGAAATTTATAAAGAGATACCAGATTTTCCATCAAGAAGTAGAAAAACATTGTTCTGGTGAAAGTTTAAAAAAGTGTGGTACTAGCCTACTATATAAAGTCTTTGTAAGAAATGTTAATTCACACATATAATTTATGTTTTTCTTTTCTCTTTGTCTCTGGCCTTTCATTTGTGCTATCCAATGTAATTTCTTTTCATGTGAGACTCTCATAATCGTGCACATATCAGAAAAGCCCTTAATATATATGTATATATATATATATTTTTTCTTTTTTTGGCTATCTCTCTGTTTATAATACTTGTCTTCTTGAGAATCTTGAAGAAGCAATGTGAGCCTTCAAAACTAAAATCTTTCATGTTGTTTCTTCATTAACTCCTGAGAACTATCAAATTCTTCCTTCATGAGAGTTCTTTAACACATATATTTAGATATTTATTATTTAATATATTAAATATTTAATGTGTACAAATATATATTTACATAAATGTATATTTAGATAAGTATACAAATATGTACATATATATACACATTTATATATATAAAATTTGTAATTAATATATACATATATATTTTTGGGGGGGTACTGGGATTGAACCCAGGGGTGCTTAATCACTGAACTACATCGTCAGCCCTTTTTTATACTTTACTTAGAGACAGGATCTTGCTGATTTGCTAAGTAACTCACTAATCTGCTGAGGCTGGCTTTGGATTTTATTCCCCTGCCTCAGTCCCCCAAGTTGCTGGGATTATAGACGTGCACCACCATGCCCATTAAGTAGCCCTCTATCTTAACATTTACCAATATCATTGTGATTTATTGTAATTTTTTATTTACTTATTTTATTTGCTTTCACATTAATCAGAAACAACTGAAAACTAGGAGTCACATCTTCTTTACCTTTTTTAAATCAAGGATCAAAAAACAAGATGTACAAAACTTTTTCAAGTTATAATTAATATTTTATAGTGTTTTCTGTCTCTTTTGTGGGTTCTTTTACAGTTTGTCAACATTATTACAATATGTTGTATTATTTTAGGATTTTTCAACCTCTTTTTTTAAAATGTAATCAATGAATATTTATTAATCTTTAAAATTAGAGTAAGATTCTATTGTATTCTACATTCATTGATAATTTTAATATTTTATATCAATGATATCTCAATTAAAATTAAGTTGAAAATGGGAGCAGGTATCAATAAGATATCCCAACTTGGGTGAATTTGTTTTGATGCTTTGAGTCAAAGTAGAAACTTTGTGTTTTCTAAATAATCTTGATAATTTTTAAAATTTGCTTTCCTTGTCTTCTATCACTTTTCTTACCTTTTCTGTTTTCCTCCAGGACCTCTTAGAAATAACTATAAACCACAAAGTTATTTGTAGCTATTATTTCTGTCTTTGCATGTTACAAAATTAAATAAAGGTTATGAACTCAAACCACACACACACACACACACACACACACACACACACACACATGGATTAAAGAATATCTGTGCTGTCAGCATATGCATCTGGTCTTTAATCCAACTGTGACAAAAGAAACTGCCTATTGTGCCAAAAGAAGAGATTAAAGTTCAGATATAAGTGGTTTTTTGTTTGTTTGTTTTTCAGTTTAAAGGAGAAAGACAAACTTATTTAAACATTGGGGTTCATTATATAATGGGAAAAATATGTTCCTTAAGCTCAATTAAGTATTCAATTTTATATCCTCCCTTATCCTTGCATCAATATAGATGTCCCTTTCCTTTAAACCACAACACAACTTCTAGTATATCCTGTCCTCTGAATAATTGCAGTGATGTCAAATCCTTTCCATGTGTTCCTGGGCACTGGCCATATTTTCAGTATTCTGAGTGCCAAGATGACCTTACTCATTCCTCACAGGACACCTGGAAGTAGATAATTCCTGCACAGACACAGAAATTGAGATCAGAAAAAGAAAGTATCTTGCTTGAGGTAAAATATCTGGATAGTGGTACAGCTAACATTTAAACCAAGAGAATCAAAATCCAGAGCTCTGTCTTAAATGAAGTGCTACACTTCCTCCGACGCTTTGCATGCAATCATGTAATCATTGTTTGATCCTGAACCCACTATTCATTGTTTTTCTGTGATTTTTCTTTGAAATCTGGGACACTGTACCACTGAGCTACATCCATAGTTTGTTTCATATCTTGAGACAGGGTCTCACTAAATTGCCCAGGCTAGCTTCAAACCTGTGGTACACCTACCTCAGCCTCCCAAGTAGCTGGGATTACAGGCATGCCCCACCATGTGCAGCTCTGGGCCCACATTTTTCTGGTATTAATATAGGTTAATATTTGGATGCTAATAACATTAAATAAAATGCTTCCTTATATGCCATTAATGATTCACTTGATGGTCTTGATAAGTGAACTTAACAGATGGTTCATAAATGAGATTTGACTGTCAAAATTTCTTAATTGGTGCTTCCTTTGTGACTGATTTAACTGCTGTAACAATTAAAAGAGATTTTCCTTTCCCATCTCACAGATACTATCAAATGATTTATTGCTACACACAGTTTTTTTAGTGTGAAAACTTTTCTAATATATTTGATGAATTGGACCTAGGAAAAAGCATCTCTCTTAAACTATCTTTTTTTTTTTTTTTTTAAATCAATTGTGTATAGTATAAAGCTCAGAGAGAAGTTTGGGCTCCACTGGGACTATTCAGCTCTTTGCATTGAGTAGTCTTCCTGACTACACTGCCAGTTCATCTCTGGATGACTTAGGGGATTAAAAAACTTGTATCAGGAGACAAAAACAGAAAGGAAAACAAGATAAATAACAATTCACTTTTAAGCCAAGAGTATCCGTCCCCCACTTTCTTTTTAATTTGTTTGTCCACTGCTATATTAAGTATTTGTTTGAAATGAGAGAGGAAACTCTGTTATCTCCTGCTATTTTTAATAGGGAGTCATTTGGAAATAGAATGCAAGTTCAGATTCACATTTATGAGGGTGGAGAAGCAGCTCCTCAATTTCCCATGGTGGTTAAAAGTACAGGCACCATTACAACTCAAGAACATCAACTCCAAAGCTCAAGTTTGAGGCTATTTTCTAAATTGTCCATATTCTTGAATTCTTTCAAACTTGTTTTCTGCTAAAATACTTAAACTTGATATTTTAAAAGAAATTCAAATATTTGTCCTAAAATAATAACTCATTCTGAAACATGGTGGGTAAAATAAACACAAGCAAAACATATATAAATAAAGATATCCTGTTTGATTTTGGTTTTCATTGCCTAAATTTCAGCATTTAACCGACAGAATAATTCTTTTTTTCAGGTGGGGTCTTGCTATGTTGTTCAGTCTGGCCTTAGGCCCCTGAGTTCAAGCAATCCTCCTGCCTCAGCTTCACAAGTCATTAAGATATCTTTTTAAAATATATATCTGACTATGTTGTTCTTCTTGAATAGACTAAAATCATTCCCCATTATACCTAAATATATTTAAGATGTTTATCAATATGTCCAAGGAACAATTTGAAAAAAATTTTCAAAACCCTTACCTGTAACACAACTACATTTAGTAAGATTCAAAAGTCAGATAGTGTGAAATCCATGGGACAATACCACACAACCAAGATTTGACCTGCATGTTCATATTTTGTCAATGTCTGGTCTATAACCCAACATCACATTAGATTTAAAGGAAAGTTACTTTCCAATTTCTGGGTAGAAAAAAATTAGACAAATCAATTAAGTTAGGGCTGTGTTATTCTCCTAACTATGGCAGGTGTTGTTCACAATTTGAACAACTGCATTGCCAACAGTAAAAGTGTCAGTGATGTCCGGTTGCAAAATAAGGCAAAAGCTATCCCTGCACGTTTCAATAATTCAATACATAAGGCAAGCACCTCTCCGCTTTGTTAGGTCATATAGTATAGTTGTACCTTTGTATTAAAATATATCATTTGAGAAGTTATTGATTTTTCCCTTACATTATTGTTAAGATATTTTAAAAATGCATAAATATGTTAAATAATCTATAATTTTCCCTGAAACATAGCATATTTTTAAAAAATTAAAAAAAAAAAAACGTGTTATACACACATGCTCAATTGTCCTGTGGCCTTACACCCTCTATACCCAGTTAACTCTACGGCTTAGCTTCCTACCACTCTCTGTAGTAGTTGCTCAGCTCCAGTCATGTTATCTCCATTATATTTCTTGAAGACTCTATAATGTTCTCCTACCTTATATCTTTATAGCTGTTGCTTTCTCTACCCAGAAAGATAATTTCCTAAATATTTGTCTAACTCATTTCTACTTTTCTTCAGATTTATGCTCCAGGTCATCTCTTCAGAGAGAACATCTTTGTAAGAACTTCTTTTTTCAATAAACAGCAATTCCTACTATTTTTGTTCTTTCTGATTCACATTCACTCATTGCACTTTTACCCCCCTATAATATGGTGTATATTTTTATGGCCCCTTAATTATTTTTATCTATTTTGTTTTTATTAGATAAAAGTTAATAAAACCTAGGTTTTTTTATCTATGTTGTTTTGCATATATATCTGAGGAATCTGAGGGCAAGGCTGGCTAATAACCATTGGACTAAGGAATAAACGAGTCCAGGCAGTTTCCAAGGCCCTGCACTGAAGAGACACATCCTTCTGAGGGGTAGAGATCAGAGGGGAAAGAGTGGGGTTTAGGAGGAGGTTGCCATCTTGGGAGTGGTGATTAGTCTGACAAATATAGATAGGTTACAAAAATTCCTTTGTAATCTCTCTGAGTTTTTCAAGTCATCATATGTTTTATATGTGTCTGAAGAATTGTTATCAGTTCTTTTTAGTTATATATAAAATTTTGATTCATTTTGACATGATTATAAAACATGCAGCACAATTGTCTCTAATTCCTTCCCCAGGGCTTCTCCTTTTCCTCCCCTCCTCCTTCCCCTGTTCCCTTTCCTCTACATAACTGAACTGTCTTCTATTAACTTACAGTTATCTTTTTAAAATTAGAGTCTTGTAGACTTATGTAAAGATGAGATTCACTTTGGTATATTCTTATATGTAGTTAGAAGAGTTAAGTCAGAATCATTCCACTGTTCTTCCTGTGTCCCTCCTCCTCAATCCCCTTTCTCTACTCTACTGATCTTTCTTCCATTTTGATGTAATTCTCCCCCTTTATTTTCTGTCTTCCCCACCCTCGCTGTTTTGGACTAGCTTTCACATATCATAGAAAATACTTAATCTTTGACTTTCTGGGTCTGGCTTATTTTACTTAGCATGATGGTCTCCAGTTCTATCCATTTTTACCACTAATGCCATAATTTTGTTCTTCTTTAAGGTTGACTAAGTAATACTCCATCTTATATGTGCATTTATCCATTCGTCTGTTGAGAAAGAGATTTATCCCAGAAAAAAACATATTTGGAAGTCATTAGAATCTTGCGAAATTTCAAGTGATAGAATCTTAGCAAGAGATACAAAAGAGGAAAGAGCAGAGGTGGAACTTCACCCTATGACACAGTGCTTCAGGTTGGGTAGAAGGAGGATGGTATTCCTACAGCCCAAAAGATGCTGCAGAAAGGGGAGCGGTGAACTGACCTGACATCAGAGGACACACAGGAAGCAGAGGCTGGGGTGATGATTCCAAGAATGGTCAATGAGACCAACGAAAGGGACAAAGTATACATGCCTCAGTAGCCTGGCTTTCTTAGCTTACTGATGGTAGTGAAGCAATAGAGAAAATAGCCAATGGGATGACAATCAAATAACAAATAATATAGTAAAACATGGAATGTGTACACATATATACATGTACATATGTATACATATACATATTCCTTTAAAAAGTTTATTATATACATATATTCTTGATCTTCTTTTATTTAAGAGGTACAATGTAATAGTGGTGTGAAAGAAAATAGGAATAAAAAGTCAAGTTTGGGATTAATCATTCAAAATGTTTTAGGGATACAATAGATTTATACCTGGTATAGAGGACAAAGATGGAGAATAAATGTGGCTCAAAATATCATCTGAACAAATGCTTAATCAGCAAAGTCTTTGAAGCACAAATTACAAGGTCAGTAAAGTGCTTTGGGTAAAGATGCTGATAGAGATGTTTTAATGGTTCTATAGAAAAACAAGGTGACATTACTTTTATTGAAAGGAAATATAGTAGCCTCCAGTATTTTAAAAAATGCAAACCAATTATAGGATTTGGAGGCTAAAATCTATCACGTCTCTTTATGTTGAGTGACTGTTGTGAAATATAAACTTTCTTGAAATGATATTAAATACCCAGAGATTGAACTTGTGTACAGAACATGTAAAAAAGATAATAGGGAAAAGGTATAAGTCTTGATGTAAAATTAAGAATTAGGAAGGTGGCATATCAGAGACCATATACACAAATGTTAGTAATTGATGAATTGTTTTAACACTTGTAACCCATACAAATTAGTGGAAATGGTCTTTGTTCCTTTTGAGAGAATGTGCCTGATATTTATAATACATGCCCATATTAAGAAGGGAGACTATTAAGAAGGGAGACTTTGGAAAAGACAAACAAACAGAACAGATTGCTTTAAAAAAAAAGGAAGGAGAGAAAGGATAAAATGAAGAAGGAAGGAATGAAGGGAAGAAAGGACAAATTATTTAAAACCTTTATACTTTTAGTTAGATTTTCCATGACTAAGGTATAGTTTCTTCTTGCTTTCTGTGCTACCAAATATTCGTTTAGATTTCTGTAGTATACACAAACTGTTGCACAATAAATCATATTATGAACTATTATATATTATCATTATACATATTATATATTATTATATATCATATGTATTATTGTAATATTATATTAATATATTATTATTATACTGTATTATATATAATAAATTTTGCCGTTTCAATTTGTTGGACACCAGGAATGATATCAAAGATATCAGGATATTTATAATGAGATGTTCTAAAGACCTAATAGCATCATGGAGTTAAGATAAATATAACTAAGTTTATGTTTTATTTGCTTACTGAGATATTTCAGGATGCTGTTCAAGTAACAACATGGTAATATAATTGAAAAAATATATAGAGAGAGTAGAAAATCAGTTAATTGTCATGGCAATGAGCGAACAAATACCGAGAGAATATGAAATATGGTTTTGACAACAAACTTCATTCATAGGTTCATAAAAATTATAACACAATAAAAAATAAGATAAATCAAAAAATAATAAAGTATTTCAGCATCTTTTTTCATCTCCAAAATTTCATGACATCAAAAATTGTGAAAGCATCATGTAGTATTTACAGATGTTCAAGAATGATAGAATAGCTGTTAACTATGAGGTTGAAGGGAGGCTTCAGCAATAAAAATCTCAGATAGTTTTCTTTGCAAGTGGCAATACTAACACTGCAGATCTCAATGACAACTGGTGTCCATTTATAAAGGACGTTGTTCAGTTGCTGTCATCTGCTGATGTCTTCAAAATATAGACACTTCTTACCTATTATAAATATCTTTTTTCTGTACATTTTGCAAAGAGTATGCCAAAATTGGTGGATGTGCTATGGAAGTAGAAATGCAAATGAAAATCTAGATGATTTTGTTTTCTTGAACTCTAATCAAATGGTACCTTTGCAAAATGTATACACCTACAGCTAAGTGCCATTGTTTTGAAAAATAGAAAATGGAAAAAGTATAAAAAAACTTAAAAGTAAACATACCTGAAGTTTCAGGCTTAAATCTGCTTGTGAAACTTAAAACAGTGTAGAAAGCTTCATGAGGTTAGATGATTTACATAAACTAGAATGTTCATCATGAAAATATCTCCAAGCTCAGAAGTTTGAGAAGAGAAGATTTAACCCTGAATATTCACTATCGAAGAGGGAGGAAGAGATAATAATGAAAGTTACGTATTCACTGATCTCAGCTGAAAATGTACAGCTATATAATATTCCAAATATGCAATGCAGTTTTCATGACAGAAGAAAGTGGTAAAGATTGCTCTTTTACTAAGTCATTGAACTTTTAAGTTGCAACTATCAAAGTGTTTAAAAATTAGCATGTAATGATAATGAAAATCTATTAAAATTTCATGCTTATCTTATTAAGAGAATATCTGAATATGTGGTTTTCCCTCACACAATTTTGGTTAAGACAAAGAATTTGGATAATAAATTCAGAAAAATAGTGGAAAAAGAGGTATAAGCACACACTTAACCAAATCAGAGAACATAGGTTCCTGTTTTTATTCCACATAATAGAACAAAAGATTAGCTTGTTGAAGACAAGTTTTACATTTTCTTAAATAATCTGTTGAACAACTTCTCTTGATGTATCTAAATTCAGTTTGTGACCCACATACCCTTTGAAATAGACTGAATGAATTAAATATCAGGGCTTTCCAGCTCACTCATAAATAAAATTTGTTCTAAGGATACTTTAAATTATTATCATAGACACAATTGAGTAGTTAGAATGTTTCACTGAAGACATCCATCACAGCTTTATAGTACCTTTGTGCTCCATTAACACCAGTGGATTTCCACTGGAAGCTTTGAGGATTCAACATGTGTATAGTCTACTTTTCTATTTATTTATATACACTTCTCTCATAAACAGTTTTCTCCCATACCTTCTTTTCTAGATGTTATTTTCAAGTGAAACAGAGTTGCTGCTTTACCCATCATTCAGCTCTAGGAGACTGACATGTATTCTGGGAATTCTGAATTCTTCTGAGTTTCCCTGATGGGGACCACTTTCTTGCCATTTTCCTAGCCAAGGCACATTAACCTCTACCTTAACTAATTACTGGTCATAGTTTCCTGAGCCAAGTAATACACTTTGACTTTCTCACTGCTGAGTTCCCTCCACAATTCTATGTGGCAATATATATGTGCACTGTGGGAGCAATTATGACACACCCAAGGGGTGTAGGTCCATCCCAAATCACACACACTCATCTAAGAGTAATACTGCATTCTTTTTTCTTGTACAAAAATTATGAGTTGGGAGTCATGTCCCAGTCTGCTTTGCCTCACCAATGATGGAATCACCAGTTGCGCTCTACAAAGACCTCTGAGAGAGTCCTGAGCCCAAAAGAGCATTGGAGAGCGGGCATCAGTTCCTTCCCTTGGAAAGGGAAGGGAGAAAATGGATATCAAATCATATTTTTACCCCAAAATATCTTCTCCCTAGAAGCAGATTCCTTTTGCTCTTATCTCTAATAAAACTGAAGTTAGAGAATTCAAAACCTGAGATCAATTTATTATTAATATTTCATATTTTGTTTGTAGACTCTTCACAAGGTGATTTGCTCCTTGAATTTCACATAGACCATACACTGACGTCATGTACGATGTCTCAAAATTATATTTACAAAATCTTAATTCCATAAAAATGAAATTACACTGGTTTGTAAGGAATCTTGTATAATTAAATATATCCAGATACACTTTAGAAGAAGCATTTGAGAATTAAAGAAAGCATAAAAGAATCAGGCACAGACCATAAGAAACTTTCCATTTCTCACACTTAGGGACCTGAAATGGGTCTTCATTTGAAAGAAATCAATATCTCAGGAATAAAACAGATTCCTGAAAGATTCATTCCTTCTTTCCTTCACTCATTCATAAAATAAATATGAATATCTTGTATGACTAGACCTTCCTGCACAGTGAGCTTGAGTGTTGGACAAGAATACCCAACAGTCAGATTTTCAGGAATGGTTAGAATAACTTTCTTTTTTTTTTTAATGTGGATAACAACTACTTTATTAATCAGGGTTCTCCAGAGAAACAGAACCCACAAAATGTGTATGTATTTATCTTAAGGCATTGTAACTTTCAATTCTGACAAATACGATCTGTAGTTGGCAAGCTGGGTCACTAAGAGAGCTGATGGAATGGTCTTTAAACCCTGAGCTAGCAGACTTGACATTGAGGAAGAGCTGAGGTTTCAACTCAGCAGGGGAAAAAAAAAGGTACCAAAAAACTATGCTCTGGTTCAATGGCAGTCAGGCAAGAGGGTCTTAACTCATAAGGAGGTCAAACCTTTTATTTTATGTAAACTTTCGACTGGTTGGATGGGGCCATTCACATTAGGGAGGACATAGCCGGAATAATGTTTGACCAAACATCTGGGCACTTTAATGGTCCAGTCAAGTTGATACATAAAATTAAACACTATAATTGATCTTCTCCAGGCAAATAGCACAGAAATAAAGAGGCACCACACCAGCTCAGGCCAAGGGGGAGCCTAGAGTTCCCAGCTTTTCCACTCTGTATACAGGCAACACAAGCCTTTCCCACCAGGGTAAGATCAAAAGAGCCCAGAGTCAGGATCTTCACCACTGTCTTTGTTCCCACTGGAAGTCTGTGGAGAATAAAGATGGCACTGCTGTGCTCCTAACTACAGTGGTATCAGCACAGGACTATCAAAGTCCTGTAGGTCCACCCATCAGTGAATAACTCCATCTTCCCTTCAGTGAAGACCAAATGGAGAACCTGGACTTCTGTCGACTAATAGTAGTAAGGCAGTGCCCTCATCTTCCCAGCTCTACCTGAGCAGTACTAGAGGAAGCAGTTAATAAGAGTAGGTATATAATCTAAAAGAAGGTATAAGTCTCATAAGATGATGACCAAAAAGTCCAGGATTCAACGGAAAATCACTTGTCACACCAAGAATCAGGAATATTTCAATTTCTTTTTTTTTGTCATTTCTATTTTTTTTTAATATTTTTTAGTTGTTCAAAACATTACAAAGCTCTTGACATATCATATTTCATACATTTGATTCAAGTGGGTTATGAACTCCCATTTTTACCCCGTATACAGATTGCAGAATCACATCCATTATACATCCACTGTTTTACATATTGCTCTACTAGTGTCTGTTGTATTCTGCTGCATTTCCTATCCTCTACTATCCCCCCTCCCCTCCCCTCCCTTCCCATCTTCTCTCTCTACCCCATCTACTGTAGTTCATTTCTCTCCCCTTTTTCCCCTTTCCCCTCACTTCCTCTTATATGTAATTTTGCATAACAATGAGGGTCTCCTTCCATTTCCATGCAATTTCCCTTCTCTCTCCCTTTCCCTCCTACCACTCCTCCCTGTTTAATGTTAATCTTCTTCAGCTATATAGTATCATCCAACCCTCCTTAAAAAATTTGAATGAAGAGTCACTGTAAAATGCTTAATGTAAGATTGCAATCATGGTTGCCATCTTACCTACTACATAATACTATTGGTTTAATTTATTTTTAGCAGTCATAATCATGAGTAGAGATGTTAATTTGTTTTATTCAATTAATTATGACACCCTCAGATTTTAAAATGTGAATTCAAGTCAACAGAAATGCATCACTCTGAAAGCTATCTGAGAATTTTAATGCACAATCTGGTTATTTGAGATATGTTTATAGTCATAGTCTTTAAGAGAAAAATAAATTAGCTGTCTCTCAGTGGTATCAAATTATTTATCACAAAGTTAATTAAATATACATAAACATAAAATTATATATCATCTTCATTGTTCTTAATGCAATTATACAACTAAATTTTACAAATCAAGTAATACTATTATATCTATGAATTAGGAGGTAAGTTATTATTATGTTCCAAGTTAATTTGGTGATTTGATGAAACTAAATCACCACTTTAAGTATAAAGACATCATTGTCACAAAAATATGATTTTCTTGAGTTCTGTATACTTTCTCTAGTGTCTAATACATTTTGATCCCTTTCCTGTATCAGTTTTAATTGCCTTATTCTAACTACCCTAAAATATGAATTCATGTAATATGCCATGAAGTTACATGATCTTAGTTAAGCACAAATACATTATTTACTTATTTGTTGACCTCTATTCTTTTCTCATTAACCTGAACCCATTAAAACGTAAAATAATATGTTGACTCAATAAAACATAAAGATAAAAGTAAATTCTTTCTCAGAGCTTGGTAAGTAATGTTGCCATTATAGTTATAATTAACTATATAGTTCTAAGGTAGACATTTTGAACTTATAATTAAAGTAAATGCATATATATAAACATCTGTGAAGGTAACTGCTAAGGAAAAGAAAGAGGAAGGGAGAAATAAGTAGATCAAAAAGAGAAGGGGAATGAGAAGGAAACTTTCCAAGCCTTAAGGAATATGTGGTTCTCTGAGAGAAACAGATTTAGACCTGTTTATCTTTGTACTCTAATGCTTGCTTACAAAACAATACTTAATTTCATATTAGGGATAACAGCTAATGCAATACTTTTTAGTTGTATTCCTTATTTTGAAATAGTTCATATATGTAATATATATGACATGTATATAAGTTATGACACATAAAAGAATACCTGAGAATCTTACACAACTTAAGAATCGCAACATTGTCATCGCTTTTCCATCTAGCATTTTCCACATCCACTTCCAAATCCTTGATAACTCTTATTCTTCCATTTAGAGATAATAATATTTTGATTTTTGAACTTATTATCCTGTTCCTTTTGATTCATAGTTGCACCAATTATTTATCTTTACATACCATATTGTTTAGTTTACTTACTTTTCAAATTTTTTTGAAAATATTGTTATAACATACATACAACTTTGCTTTTTCCCACTTATTGTTGCCCATTCATTTTTGTTATTTCACCTTTTATCTCATGTATGATTCAAGGTTAATCAATTTATATTAATGTCTTTAAACTTCCACATTGAAGTGCTTGGTAATCTAAATTTGCTCTTGCCTTTTTACCCCCACAAATTTTTACTTCTGATGTATGTGTGTGTGTTGGGGTGGTGGTGGTGATATTTCACTCTTAGTTCATTATTGAGTAATTTGTAGTTTGTAGAAAGCTGAATCCTAAATTAATGATGTTTTCTTCTCTGCAGAACTTTCACCTCCCTGTGCTATGGTCGTGATGAGCTATTGACATGGGTTACTCCAGGTTCCCCTTCTTATGTTCCAACTACATCACTGACACCAGTTCTTGTTTCAGAGATTCTTGCCATTCCCTGAAGACCTAGTGTTCTGTTTGTTCACTCAGATTTTTCCATATCATGCTGGAATCAACCAATTTTCATAAGATTTATGTTTGCTTGTTTTTGCAAAATTTAGTTATCATATGATGAATAAGCTTCTTTCCAAAAGCATCTTATCTGGAAATGTGTTAAAAGCAGGTTGCATAGCTGACCTGCTCAAATTTAACCTTTTGTTTTATTTTGTTTTTAATTATATATATGAAACACTGGAATATAGCTACTTAAACAATTAAGAACTTTTATATAAAAATGAACATAGAATCACAGATTACAATGAGAGGACTGTTGTTTCGCACTTAGTGATGCTAATTTCAAATTAAATATAAAAATATTTATCAATCACATAATTATGCCATTTTGAAATAATTATTTTCTTACATTTTAAGTTGCCCTGTGCTTAATTCTTTTTAGGAGGCAGACAGTTGGGAATCAAGAAATAACTTCTCATTTTAGTTTTGATATTCATTTCTTTAGTCACATAGTTTACATAGCAGGAAATAATCAGCCTTTCACTGATGCTGTCACATGATACCAAAAATTGTGTTTCCTAGTCACTCGTTCCTCTTCTTTTATTTGAAAACCAAGTTGCAAACAGTGGCACTATTTTGACATAGGTGGTTAATTAGACTTAATCAAACCAATCTAATACTCCAGTATTAGAATGCATAATTTGGAGGATGCCTACATGAACTGGACATAGAAAGAAACATAGTGGACCATGAGAGCTCTGTTGTGTCCGCTATCAACTGGGAAGAATGCAAAACAGATACGACTAGTTCACAAAGAAGAGCAAGAAGAGCAAGATTGAAGTAAAACAATGCAAATGTGATTCTAGATGCTTTTATTTCCTGGTTCAAACCCCACGCTTCCTGTCCTTATTTCCCATGAGAACCTACTCTTTCATTCCTTATTTAATCTGTTGAGGGTCTTATTTCTTGAAGTTATTCTGTTATTTGCAACCAAAGAACCTAAATTAATGTTAATCTAACTTTTGAATGGACAGAGAAAAATATTACTAGCACGAGTATTCTTTTTTAAAAAGTATTTTAAGGTGTATATGGACACAATACCTTTATTTTATTTATTCTTATTTTTATATGGTGCTGAGGATCGAACCCAGTGCCTCATGTGTGCTAGGCAAGCACTCAACTACTGAGCCACAACTCTGGCCCTGATTATTCTTTCTATTAGATCCAATGTGTGTTTCTAGGCAAATTACTTAACCTTGTGTAACATGCAAATAATAATGTTCCTACTTTTTGTGCCAATTAAATGAGTTTATGGAGGTAAAATATTTGGAATAGTGTCTTGCTCTTAGTAAGTATAAACATCAACTCTTGCTTGTGTCCTGTGATATAGCAAGAATTTTAAATTTGTATTACCAATCCATATTATATGTCACTTTCTAATGTAAAATAGTCCATTTGATGGTATTAGTTCTGCATTTAACAGAATTGGTTAATAGGATTTATTTATAAGAGAAAAAGGAAGAAATAGAAATAATTACTCAAAATTAGTGCTTTATCTCAGAGATGAATAATTTAAAATAAATTTTTACAAAATGTTTACATGTACATCTGCTTTTTATATCTATTTTTGCTATATATTAGGACATGACTTCACTTCACTACATTGTCACCCTGAAATAAAACAATACCTTTCAATACTCATATTTTTGAGAATAATCAATCGACAAATTTGTCACAATTCTATGAATTTAAATTTGACACAAATTACTGCTTTAATAGAAAAGGGCATTTGAAATGAAAAGAGTTCACTATTAATGAAACAGGTAGCCAAGTCACAGTACTTTAACACAGCTTGTGTTAAAGTATTCCCTTTGGATTCTTAGCCTTCTTATGAAGAACTGAAAGATCAGCTTTAAATAATAAGCTACAATGTTCTGTCTTGTGTCTCTTCTGGCCAGGTGGCCAAAAAGATAACATAACAACATTAGGGAGGAATTTCCTGCTCCTTCATACCTTATAAAGTAATATTTTCATTCCTCTTCAAATGTTGACAAGCAAAGCAAGAATGTTCTCCAAAAAAGATTAAAAGGGAAAAAAAGCATATTTCAATTTATTATGGCAAATTCATAAGTGACTACAGTCTTATATTTCTAAAACCAAATCAAAGGCTTGTCTTTATAGTCATTTATCAAAATGCCAAAGAATTTGTGTATATGAGTGTGTGTGTTTAACTTTTAAACTTTTTTCTTCCCTGAAGCAATATGAACAGTAGATCTAGATGTTCTATCTCTAAGCTGTTAAGTGGAATATAAGCAATATGTTTTTATCATCATTGGAATAAAATATAAAAATTATTGGGAAAACCACTAACATATGTATACAAAATATATTTGTGCAATCTATTAAGGTAATATTTTTTTTTCTCCAGAGAAAGTTACTTTTGTGAATCTGTCATCTGTTGCCATACACCATATTATTGGTGGGCGCATAGGCATCTTCTAAGTTCTCCAATGGCATCCCATGAACTATTCCTCCTTGGGAGAATACACTGGGGGAAAATTGAATGTGTCTGTGGTCAATCTGTTCATTTTGCAACCATTCTGCTTGGACTATGAATCAATGAGAAGATACTCTCCAGAAGTTGATGACTGTATTCGTTTTGGGTTATTATCATAACAAATCACTGTACACAATGTAGTGCCTCAAAACAACAGCAAACAAATTCAGTATCTCACAGTTCTGTGGATCAGAAACATGAAACGGGTCTCGCTGGACTAAAATCAAGAGATAAGTTTGACTGTGCTTTGTTTTGGAAGCTCTATGGAGAATCTGTTTCTTTGTATTTTCCAGCCTGTGGAGGCTTCCCTGAAGTCTTTGCTCCTGGTGCCCTTCCTCCATTTCAAAAGGGCATCTTGAATCCTCCAGTGTACCTTCTGAAGTCCTCCTCCGAACTTTTCTCCCACTTTTAAGTGATAACATTGTTCCATCCCCTTAGATAATCTGTAGTAATTCCCTTATGTAAAACTCAACTATTTAGCAATCTTAATTTCATCTGCAACCTTAATTTCCTTTCATCATGTAACATAACACATTAACAGGTTTTTTGGGGATTGGGACATGAATATCTTTAGGATATGAATATCTTTAGGACAGCTCTGTGCATTATTCTGCCTATCAAAGGGACTATATTTGCTTTCTATATTATTTTACTTCACGTTGTTTAATTTTATGTTTTATAGAAATACATTTTTTGTCTATGTGGCACAGAGTATGCTTGTTAATATATAAAAACTCAAAGAGCCATTAGTAGATATTCTTCTTTTTTTTTTTTTATAGTGGGGATTGAGCCCAGGGGAGCTTAACCACTAAGATTCATCCCTAGTCCTTCTTTATGTTTGATTTAGAGATAGTCTTCAGGGTCGTTCTGAATTGCTTAGGGCCTCACAAAGTTGCTGAGGATGGCTTTGAACATGGTTCCTCTTGCCTCAGCCTCCTGAGCCCCTGGAACTACAAACATGAGCCACTGTACCCAGCTACTTGATATTCTTGTAAGAGACTGGTTGTTGTTGATATAAAGAGAGAATAATTATTGGGAAAATGATCTGTATCATTTCAAAGTGAAATGAGTAATAAGATGTAGATGCAATTTACCTATTTATTGAAAATCAAAATAACAAATGTAATATGTAGTATTCATTATTCCTTTGATGAACTAACTTTGACAATTTTGTAAACAACCAAGCAAACTGAGAATATGGTCACATGGTAAAATTAAACAGGGCGATTTAAAGACATGCAGATAAGGTAACCTGAAGGAGAAATAGGAAGATGAAATACAATGTCAAATAGAATAAACAAAACAAAGAAGTTGCTAACTCTAAAAAACATTATCTTCTTTAAAGACCTTGACATATCATGCATTTGAAAAAGCAATACATGAATTAAGTAGAGCAGGCATGAAATATAACTCTTTATTTTTTTTGAATTTCATTCTTGAGAGAAATTATTTCAACTTGGGTATTGTTTTTCTATGAATAATAAAAATTTTAGACATAATAATATTACATAAGCAGGACTTATAGGTTTTCATGGTTGGAAAAGAATGAAAGCCAGTTAAAGTTTGCTTGGTATTATGGACTTGGATATGTATGCTTCCTAACATTTTCAGTCATTTTAGTTCTTTGGAGAGAGTGACTACAAGCTGAATATTACAATTTAATAGCTTTCTATTGCTGTGTAACAATTTACTACAAACTTCCTAGTGTACGTATTCATTACTTATAATTTCATTAGGTCAGGAATCTGGATGTGGTTTAGGAAGGGCCTTTGCTGAGGGTCTTTCTTTGCTGAGGGTCTTCATACAGAGATATGAAATCTCATTTTAGGCCTGGGGTTGTTTCTCTATCACTAAATTGGCTTCTGACAGAACTTATTTTCTTGTAGTAACAAGAAAAGAAGTCCTCAACTCCAAGATGCCACCCACTGTTTTTGTTCCTGGTGGCCTTTTCCATAGCCTAAGTTCACTTCCTCAAGGCCAACATAGGAAAGTCTTCCTGAGACTTCACTTCTTTTTAAACATTCATCTCAGTAAAACAAGTCCACCCATGACAATCTCCCCTTTGATCAACCCAAAATAAACTTTTGGTAATCGAAGCATAGGAATGACAGCCTATCATATTACAGATCCACCTATACCCAAGAGGAACATACATGAATGTACACACATGTGAAACAGATACAGAGAGATCTGTCTATCTGTATATACCAGGAGACAGGAAGCTTGAGGCATCTTAGAATTCTCCCACACATACTTTTCCCCAAAATTTAATAGAAACATGACTAACTGAGCTGGGGCGGGGGCTCAGTAGCAGAGTGCTTGCCTAGCATCTATAAGACACTGGGTTCAATCCTCAGCAACACATAAAATTAAATAAAAAAGATATATTGTGTCTATCTACAACTAAAAAACAAAAACAAAAACAAAATCCTAGTCTCCTATTTCCCAGTTAAAAAAAAAAAAGAAAGAAGGAAACATTACTAACCACCCTTCATGTAGGTGACTAGGAAAGATTTAACTCTTAAAAATCAGAGATACATTGGATGTCATGTCATATCTAGATACATACTTTTTATGTACATTTCCAAATATAAAATACTACTGTTTAATATTTACTATTTTTTTTTCTATTTGGAACCTGATTGCTTTTTTCGTTGTGCTGATATTCTCACATTTAAATTTCACCACTCCTGTTCTAGGCCACATTGTCATTTGAGTATTTGAATGTCAAAAATAAATACTTGTATTTATTTTAAAATTACATACTATGTGTTTTAATGCTGAATATTTTTATGTACTGGACATTGTAAATCTTTTTTATTTTTATTTTTGTTTGGGGGGGGGGGGTACCAGGGATTGAACTCAGGGACACGGGACCACTGAGCCACATCCCCAGCCCTGTCTTGTATTTTATTTAGAGATAGGATCTCACGGAATTGCTTAGCTCCTTACTTTTTGCTGAGGCTGGCTTTGACATCACAATCCTCCTGTCTCAGCCTCCTGAGCCACTGGAATTACAGGTGTGCACCACCGTGCCTGGCATCATGTATCTTAATTTATTGAAAAATTGAGATGTCATTGTGTTTAAAAAGCAAATAAAATGATCCACAGTAGTGAAAGATGGACATAACAGCTTAAGTATGATATAAAACTACAACAAATTTTAAGGTATTGGAAATATCTTACTAAATCTAGAATGTCCCTATTTTATGGAAAGTAAGGTAGCTAGACTACATGACTACTTCAAAGTAGAAAAAAAAATTCTAATCACTGAGTGTTTCTGAGAGTGAGAGATTTAAGTTCAGGCAAACTAAGTAAGATTTACAGATTTTTTTCTTGTCCTCAAAAATATTTCCTCATGGGGATTATTTTTTTTTCTAATGTTTAATCTTATGTTTACTTTCTTAGAATCAGTGGGAGATTCTAAAATGCAAGCAATGTTTCCAGCTTCATGGCAGAAATCAAAATAATATTAGCTGAAATATGGAATCATTTCCCCTATTTGGACTGAAAGGTCATGTAGGGGAATATCTTGTGTATTATGGCATCTACTGTGATCGTTTTAAGAATCTGAGTTTGTTACATTACAAATTTCACTTGATGGCATGCTACTGAGATGACATATGGCCACAGCAGATGCATGGCCACAATTTGACCTCGAACAGAGTACCTATAGTGAAGATGGGCAACATTAACACTCCTCTAGGTACCAAGCAATCTGACTAAAATTGCTCCTACTTGTTATTCATGGAGGGTAATCACAGACTTTTTCAAAACACCTGTTGTTTTTAGCAAAGAAGCTTAAATGATTTATATAGTTCACATAAGGTAATTAATCCTCATGAAATGAAATTAATTCTCACATTTAATTATTTATTACTTGGTTTTTTACTACTCAGAATATTAGTTCTCCAGAAACAATGTAATAAATAAGGCTTATTTTCTTAAGCTATAGTTATCTTCAATCAACTTATAATTTATCTAATACAATTCCAGTTAATAACAATATAGTTAAATATGTAATAGCTGCTATCATAACTGAGGTAATGGCTATAAAACAAACAGTCTAGCCATAGATGCACTCAAAGTTTTCTAATATTAGTAATTAAGGAAAACAGCTTAATTAGATTCTTATGAAAAAAATATTTGGTTACACACTTGACTTTTAAATAATAATGATAGTAAGTTCTATGAAATATAATTTCACTTTACATCATCCAATTTGCATTCTTACAAAATCTCACTCCTTGCAATACATATAAATCTCAGTTCTGATTAGGATACAATGGTATCTCTCACAAGTAAAATATAGATAGTTGTCTAATTTTTATCCTCTTTTTAATTGGATTAAATAACCTACATGTTCCATTTTACTTTTTTTGGATTTATTAAGTTGAAGTCATTTTTAATCATTGCAGTAGAGAAAACAACTTGCTTCTTATTCTGTTCATTGATCAATATCATAAAACACCAGGTACAATATAAATCTTATCATATCATGTCTCGTTTTAGCCCTGTCTCATACCTTTACTGTTTATCATACAAGTTGCTATTAATTATACCATAGACTTTTAAATCACTGTTATTTTGTATAAGTGGACATTCATTTTTAAAAATGTGCAGATGAAAATATTCTTTATATTTACCTATATTCACTATTCTGCTACCTTAAAAAAATTATGTCAGATGAAGTTTCAATTTGCTATGAATTTTCCTTGGCCTTCACGACGTATTTAAGCATATTTTGTGATACATGTCTCCAGGTGTTGAATTTTTTTCAGTGCTGATTTACCTCAAATCTTTTTATTTCCCCCATTTCAAAAAGATATTATCAATATTTATGAAATGTAAAAATCGAATTTTGAGAGTTTTTCAATATCTATAATACACATAGTTTCCAAAGAGAAATCATTATAGTTTTATTATTCCCCACATTCATGTATTTTTTTGATACTTTTTTTTCATATATGCTTTTTACATTTATCTTTTTAGTTTTGGTATTTAGCAATTTATATCTGGGTATAGTCTCTTTTGTCTCTGCTAGGCATTAGAATATCTGATGTCACTGAAACTCATTTTAACTTTTCAGTATTCCTCTGTTCCTTAATTTGAATAATTTTTTTTAAATTCTTTGATACTAATTTCAACAGCTTGGTGTCTCTGGTTGCCTTTGTGTTGACTACTTTTTCTTCCGTTATCTTTCACAGTCTTCTTATCTTAGTATGCTTAGGAAACTTTCACTGTTTGCTGGACATTATAAATACTCCATAGTTGACACTGAATTGTATTATTTATCTTTCAAGGAAATTTATTAAGTTTTATTAAGTTTTTTTGGGGGGTGGAGGTAATGATAAGGTAGATACTTTGTTAATGTGTCAGCTTTATCTTTTAGATATTTAATTTTATATTAGTTAGGGTAATCCAAGAAGATCATTCAGGAAAGTCACCCTAATGATTGCACAAAGCTTTCATGGGGGTCTATCAAGAGTCTAGTGTTAGGTAATTTTTCTTTTCCAAACTAATAGACACTGCAAATTCACCACATATTTCATGGCCAAAAACTTAAGAATAACTTGTGCAAATTTCTAGACCTTCTTTTTGTAAGAATGTCTTCTTCAGAACCTCAAATTGCAGCCACCTAAGTGTCCAAGAACTCGAATCTCTACCTTATTCATTCTCAAAACATTTGTGCTTGGCCTCAGCATCATTTTCATTCATCATCAAAGTCTAGAAATTCTCTCTAAGCAAAGTGGTAGAATGATCTCAGTGACTTCTCTTTCTCAGAGAAAATTGAATACTGCTCTAACACCTAAAAATTGTCTTTTGTTTAGTTATTTATTCACTCATTCATTCATTATTTCATTTAGATGCTGAGTTAGACTTGTTCTGGGTGTCACTCTATTATGGACAGAGTGAAAATCCCACAGTATCAATTTAAGACAAATTTTGTGATTTCTATTTAAGAGAACTGAGCTTAAAAATTTAAGTATCTTGCCCAAGGTCATATCATAACTCACTGTTGGAGCAGTGTTACATACTCTGGTGTCTATTTCTTATGTTTGCCACTACCAGAGAATGCTACTAAATGTGTTTACATCAGCTTCTTAGAGTCTTACAAGAAAGCTTGGTGACAAAAGTTATGACCTTGAAAGTACAGCTTTATACCCCAGTGAATTGGTGTGAAAGTTCAGCTAGACATGGTCCTTTAGTGACATATTGTTTAAAGTTAACTTGTCTCAAACATTTTAGATACTTATATACAAATACTTATGTACAAATGTAGATGCATCACATCTACATTTATAATTTTATAAACAGTATAATAATGAGATAAAAGAGGGAAAGTATTCAATACTAGAGTTTTAATGACATGAGATTAAGCCTGCGAGATTACAAATTAACATCTTTGCCTATATTGCAGAAATTACTAAATCTTCTAGATGGGAGAGAATTGAAAAATAAAGTAGTACAAAGAAGGCATTCTATAATTAAACAGTGATCCATGTAGGCACAGAGTAAAGTAGATTACTACACAGAGAAGCTGACAAATATCAATCAGACAACAGATGAAAGATGTCTGACTAGCACATCGTTCCCAGTTCTAGATTAAGAAACAACGGAAGTAGACAGAGCACAATCCTAATGATGTGGGTTTTAATCTTTCCATATGTATCATTTCTAGGCACATAACGTGGCACATACATTTAACAAATTCTGAAAGAAGTTAAATTCTGAAAGGAAAGTCAATTCATTTTATTTATTATTATAAGTGTGCTCCATTAGGAAAAAGCCTGATATTGGTTCAAGGCATGGAGAAAGATACATGAGTGAATAAGAGCAAAACATTTTCCTCACTTTTAATTTTATGTCTACAACTTTTTGGCTGTTGATCCTCAAACCCAGTCACTTAACATTTCTAAGTCCATCATTAATAAATGGGTGTTAATGACATAAATGAGTAGAAAGAATAATGGATGTATTTCTTATGGATGCATGTGGAAAGTCCTCACTGGGTCTGAAATCACAGTAAGCTGAAGTGACTCAGCCTTGGGAGACAAGGAACAACCACACTTGTAAAACTAATGTTGCTGTGATAAACAAAGAAGATTCCTGATGTGATCAAAATACCAGTGTTGTGATTTCTAAAAGAGAATCTGATTTTCATCAAGACGAGCAACATGACTTTATTAAAGTGCATAAAGTAAATTTCAAAAATGGGCAGGCTCATCCAGTATCCCATATGGTATGAATACTAAAAAAATAAAGTTTCAATTTGCTTGACTTTGGCCTAAAGAAAGAATGTACAACACTGTGTAAACTCTGAAGATGCTTGTGTTAAAGCTGAAATGAACAAAATGACCTTATTCACTTATGCCAACTCCTTGCTATACCCTCACAGGGCAGACAGCAGGGAGAGAACAGTCAAGTCTCATCTTGCAAGGTCACTAATCCCCTTTCTGGAGGTCCCACCTTATGACCTAAGTACCTCGAAAACGCTAGCATGTCCTCGCGTGGAAGGTTACGATTTCAATGTAGAAATTCAGAGCTGAGTAAAACAGTTAGTTCATAATCAATGGCATAGACTTCCTAACTCCCTAAGCACCTTTACTTTATTGTCCTAATCACATGTCACTGTAGAGAGATTTAATCAGGAGATTCTTGCATCTCTTTTTCTACTTCTTGTTCTCATGTCTTTGCTTTCTCAACTTCTATACTTTGCAGTAATGTTAAAATATTTTAAAAAGTCTTATAAAAAGAAGACAACGCTGTGGTTACATAACTTCTTTCTCATTTTTTCCCTTAGGATAATGCATCTTTTCCCTACCTAGATGATACCTTCTCACATTAGTAGATGCCTGAATGGTATGGACTAGTGGGAGAAACGTTTAAAATGAAAATACTTAACCTGGGAAGCCAGCCTTGGTGACTTAGAGAGCCCCTGTATCAAAATAAAAAACAAAGGTTTGGGGATATAGCATAGTGGTTTAGCATCCCTGGGTTCAATCCTCAGAACCAAAAAGAAATACAGAGAGAAATCCAGTTATATTCAGGATTAATATACTTTTAATACATTTTAAAATATAATTTTAGTGAAAATTTCCTGAATATAAATTATAGAAATCCATTTGGATCGATACCTATGTTAATGTAGGTAGTTGTTTTTAATAATGTTTTAGCTTTTTAATATTCTTCTCACTCATACCAAAGAAAGGATGTGAAATATTTTTCAAGATATCTGAACATACACTTCTAATACCTGATGATTTTTTTAGATTTTTGCAAAGTTTTCACATAACTAAACAGCAAATATGCATGTTCAAGTGTCTGATAGCAATTCAGCATCTATTTTTTCAACCCCAAAGTTAAATTGGTTTTGGAAATTGAATAAACTGTGAATTCCCTTTTGCAAATGGGGGTGGAATAGGGGATGACAAGTAGATCAGGAGAGAAATTAGGAATTACTGGACTGCTGTAGTTGCAAAAATCTCAAATCCTGCCCTGTGCAACTTTTAATGACAACACGTGACTTTTCTCTATGGCTTTTGGCAAGCTGATAACATAAATGACCACTTAATGGTATGTATAAAAGAACTAGGTGTTTCAGAAAAGACAACTGACAACAGTTCAGAAAATATAGAGGAGGTGGAGAACAGGGGCTGCTTGGAGTCACCTGTACTGTGGAATCCTTATTTCTTTAAAAGTTAAGACAAGTTACAGAGAGCTGAAGCATTTCTTTACAGTCCTTCTAAGGCACAGAGCGAATAGTTAGATGTTGTTTACCTAAGCACACTGAGAAGATGATAAAAAAAAAATCCACAGGCTTTAAGACCAAAGTGGTTTCTTCTTCAAATATAAAGCCTCTGGTGACGGGCAGTGCTGTTTGTTTTGTGAGAATTGCAGGCTAAATGAATCAGGCAGAGAATGGAATCTAATTTCTCTAGAGGCAGGTACTTCCAGAGACATCCTCCACCAAAGATGAAAAAAAATTTCCATTTCCAGAATCCATTAAAATAGTTTAATCTAAATCATTATCCTCCAAACTTTGTAAAATAGTTTTGCACAAAATAAGAAAATGTTAAGCCATTCAGTAAATTTAGATTGTATCCTTGAAGAAAAGCTTCTTCACCTGCCTAAAGTCAGGATTTGACACTGGGTCCACAATGAGCTTGGGAATCAATAGTGAATTAAATGCACCCATAAATAAGTGATTGTTTATTTACAAAGCATACCTAGAGCCTGTGTAATTAAACCTTAACTTTCCCAATAGTACAGCTAACCTAATTATAGTACAACAACAAAATAAGGTGTCATATACTGCCATGGCTAAAGTATTGTCATTCATGGAATAGAATTTTCCAATCAATGCTGTATACTGAAATTATATTTTACCTCTCTGTCTAACATAGGTTAAAAATTTAATGACCTCCTTAAGAGTTTTACAATAATTTTGTCACTCTAGATAGATATTCTTAAGTAAAATTATTCTCATAGATTATTAGAATTATTCAAGTTGCGTAATATTTGCCAATGTTTAGTAAAAGCAAATGTCTACTTCCTTCTTATTTAAGTGAGAATATTTCAAAGGTAACAAATATTATTGGAAACTATTTCTTTAGATTGTACAATAATAAACTATCATCTAATTGAAATTCCTAAGCATTCTGTTTCACAGCCACTAATAGATAATATCTATGCCAGTCTTGAAGACTAGATCTGCTTCTTGTCCTTTTTTTTTTGACATATGTACTTTAATAAAAATCAAGAGGTTAAGGTACAAAAGAGCTTAGCAGGATCTTATTATGCAAATTAGTTCCAATTTTTTTCCAGGATAATATTTTTGTTTTGTTTTTAAGAAGAGATGATTATGTTTATTATTAATATGTGATTTGTTAAAAATATTAAAAATTGGTGGGCTGGGGAGGTGGCTCAGTGGTAGCATGCTGGCCTAGCATGCATGAGGCCCTGAGGTTGATCTCTAGCACTGAAAAAAAAAAAAAACAACTAATATAATAATAATAAAGATAATATTTAAATAAGTTAACCATTTTGAGCTTCTCTAATCTCATTCTAAATCTGGAAATAAAATCATCATTACCACGGTAAGGCTTTGGGGGAACAAGTGAGTCTTATTTAACTTCGCATATTTGAGATAGAGAAGATTTGATAAAACAATTTTTTAAAAGTCAAAGACTTAGAAATAAGTATATATAGATTCTGACTTACAATAATTCAGCTTACGATTTTTTTTTACTTTACTAAACTTTTTACTTTTTTTTTTACTTTACAGCAACATTCATTCATTAGAACCCATACTTTGAATTTGGAATGCTGCTTTTGTCCTCAGTCTGTGATAGGGGACATGATTCTCTTTCATGGCTGAACAGCAGCACCAGGTGCATTTCCCTCACTATCATGAAGGGAAGCAAATGGTACTCTCTCATGTACTGTGCTGCTAAGGTAGGATGTTCAGTAGCTTAGATGTTTTGAATATGTTTTGGCATAATATTTTCAGTTTGTGGTGATGTTATCAGTACATAACCCCAATCATAAGTGCAGGAGCTTCTCTAAGTCTTCAGAACTAACTCTCATAACCTGGAGGTGATGCCAATATCCCCTGAATACTGCACTGAGGCCAAGTGGAATCAAGGCTGGAAGCTATTCCTGAAATGCCTAAAGACACTATTTAAATGTAATCCTGTGTATTACATTGCCCCCATAATGTTCAGGAAAAAAATATTTTATTACATGAAAATATTTTATTAATTTGAAAATATAAGGGAAAATCATATTTCAGAACTATGTCATAACAAAATGATAAAGACTAGTGGCTTCAGCAACTGAAATTTGTTTTTCATAGGTCTGGAGTTTGGAAGTCTGAGATCAGGGCACCAGCATGGATGTTTCTGGTGGAACCTCTTTTTGTGACTTATAGACCACTGTCGTCTCATTGTTTTCTCACCTTCTTTGTGTCTTCTTTGAAAAAGATATGTGATATGTCTTCTTTTAAGGACACTAATCCTATTATATCAGGGTTCCACAGGTATAACAGTGTATAACCTTAATTGCTTTCTGAGAGATTTTTCCATCTCCTAGTATAATCACACTAAGGGTTAGAGCTTTACCATATTAACTTGGAAGAGCAACTAATATTCAGTCCATCACAGGAACTCCATGATTTATATGTGGAAGGAGTGTATGCACCTGTTGGGGAGAAGGGAGAAGAAAATAGATTGTTTTGAATTATTGAGCTTCCCTCTAAGCAGCTTGAAATATCTAATTATTTATAACACACGTAGTAGAACTCATTAAACCTAAGAAAACATTATTCCTTATATTTCAAATTCTTTTTTCATACCAAGATTAAGTAAATTCAAATCCCAACAGCTATAAAAACATAAGTGAACTTCCAAATAACCTTTTAATCTGGTTTGACTCCTCTGGTCAGTTTATATCAATATGCACTTTCATATGACTTTAAGACCCTGATTTTCTTTCTAACATTGTGCAATGGATAATTGAGTCACTGAGGTAAACCAAAACAATTTGTAAAGTGAATGAGGATTATGATAAGGAAAAATGACAGACAGTATAAATTTTTGTAAATTGCAGGATGATGAAGGAAATCAGGAGCTATTCAATGGAAAGATTTTGAAGACAAAATAAGAAGGATTAGAAAAATTATTATAAAACAATGACTTGTTGATGCATGAACCAAAAACAATAAGAATGCCAATACAAGATGAAATGGCTCATGGCTGGACAGTTGTTCTAGAAGAATTATTTTTCATGTGTGTAATATTGCTGTGCACTTTGGGCAAGATCATGATTTGGTTTAGGGCAGAGTCTTGTGATGATAACGCTTATTAGGAATATGTGCATGAGATGCTCACCTATATAACCTCCCACCTTTATGTTTTATTTCCTTTTTGTGGGGGTAGGGGTTGACACAACTGCTTCCATTTCATTTCTGACAACTTTTACATATATAATATATACACATACAAGTATGCATCCAGATGCATACACCTGGATATAATGCACACATATATGTTACATATTGCATTATATATTATATCTATAAATAGAATATTAATAAATTGGAGTACATACTTTGTGAATGAATTGGGCTGACATGTAGGTCTTTAATGTGAGTTCTTTCAACCCTGCCCAAGTTTACTCATCTAAAATTAGAGAACTGTCATATTAGTTCCTTCATAGGACTGTGTGGACAAATAAATGAGATAATAAGCCTGGAGTGAAAAGAGCAATGCCTAATTATCTAGGAGTTCTCAGATCAATGGTAGATAGCATTAGATGTTCACAATTATGTTACAAATGATAATTATTTCCACCACCACCACAACAATCATAAACATCATCACAAATTAAGCACATGATTTCATCTCAATGCTTGCTGTTGGACACCGCATAGCCTCTCTGAACATAATGACATCTGTTGAGAAGATAAAAGAGTAAAAATTAACACAAAATGATTCTATGTCATGTGGAAGCCCAATGGTATCACACATGATTCATTACAGCAAGAACTAGAGAAGTCTTGGAGAGTTCTGAGTCATCCCTTGGCATATGATGGTACTGAAGACTAATTCGTACTTCTTCAATAGTGGAGGAAAATATGAAGCATACAAAACTTATGTCTAGTCTTTGGTCAGTATGTATTTAAGTAATTTTAGTAATAAGAGTAGAAATATTTGGCCCTAAAAATTCAAAGAGAAATGTTTAGATAAAGGAAGAGGATATTTACCAGTTAAGTATGAGAAATAGTTCAATTATAAGAGGTTTTTTGTTTTTTGTTTTTGTTTTTTTTTTTGCATAGAACAAGGGTTTCTTTACTCTTAACCCTACAAAAAATAATACTTTCTCTATAAATATGTGAACTTATCATTAAAAACTCCCCTTCAAGGGATGTTTTCCTCAATCAAAACAAATAATTTACAGACATTTTAATCAAACACTTTAAAGAACACTATAAATTTAATATGACAAAAAGGTTGAAAAGCTCTACAAAAGAGTTCAGAGTCATTTGCAGCTACTTAGGATAGTGGCTTTTATTTGAAGTTTATAAGGTCTATTTTTTTCTAGCTAGATGTATAGCTTTATAACTTAACTTCTGAATTGTGTATATGTGTCCTCATCATTGACACATTGGTATAAGCCTTATATTGTCAATGAAAACACCTAAGGTCCAATTATGCCCATTGAGTCTCACTTAAAAAGTCTCATCTAGGACACAAGCTCTTTGCTGGCAAAACAAATGAATATATCTCAGAGTCTCATGATGTTCCTACAGTTGGTGATTCAATGTATTAATGAAAATGACAGGCAGACGCTGCTGTTGGGCCCAGAGGTCTCTTCTTTGGGCACAGCTTTGGTTACCTTGGTTGAGAATTCCAACACACTAATCTCCGTGATTGATGCCATTGAACCGAAATCTCCTGTCAATCAACCACCACCTGTACCACTGCCACCATTGCCTCTGATTCTGCTGTTGCCAGCTTGAGATCTCCTGGAGGCCTTCTTTCAGGGTGCTGCTGCCACAGAAGAAACCGTTGCCCTAGATGCAACTGAAGCCAACCCTGCTGCTGATCCCCAGTGAAGCTGCCCTCACAGCTGCAGTTGCACCTGACTTTGAAGCCACAGCTAATGCTGACTCTGCTGCCAAGGACCACTGCCACTACTGCTGCTACCACAGTCTAGAGGACTGCTTTCAGGGAGACTCTAGGTTTGGTTGTATGTGACTGCATCCATTTTGGGACACCAGCCAGGGCAGGGGGCCTGGGTGTGAGTAGGTTTACCACCACAAGGGCCTCTGTCTGGGGACTACAGCTGGGACCTGCAGGTCTAGTGTGGGGTTGCCTGCACGTTTGGAGGAGCCTGGGGTCTTCCTACTGAGAGTGTTGGTTGACATTCTCTTGCTGCTGCATCTTGGGGTTGCTCCTTTGTGTGAGTGTATTCCTTGTGGTCTCTCTGCAAGTTGGAGCATCATTGAGATTGGGGACTATAGCAAGGCTGATCCTGAGGTATCTGAAGCACAGATTGGTTGGATAGAGACTGGGTTTGCCAGGGCTAACGTGGGATTGGTGATCACAAGAGATGTCAGAGAAAGGGCTGAGAAACTGTTGAACACTGACAGAGAGAGTCTGACAAGACTTGTTTTATTTTATTTTTTGATTCATTATTTATTTTTTTTTATCTCTCTACCATATGTGGAACAGGATGTTTTTTATGCATCAGTATGTGGAGGACATTGATATATAATTAGTGTTTTGCATTTTTGTTTTCTTCTTATATCTTTAATTTTTTCTCTTTGTTTCTATTTTTCCTCTCTCTTGTCTATTTTCTTGGATTTTATTTTCAACTTTTCTACAACCAATAGCCAATATTTGTTGGCTACTCTTCCACTCTTCCTGTGAATTTTTACTTCTAGCTTCTATCTTCCTCCCTCGAAAATATTACATACTACACTGCCTCTGTCCTCTCATCCACCATTTGAAATTGTAACTTGTTTTAACAAACATTATATTTATATTACAGATAGTTATTGAACTCATCATTTTGGTTCAATGCAAGAAAACAGGAGATACCTTAGTGCGAGCTATTAGGTTTAAGGCAATATATTGTGTTCATTGGGTGCTGTTGATATTGGTCTTACCAGTAAAGTCGAAGCACTAGAAACCTTCAGGAATACTATAGGTCTACAGGATAGAATTTATTCTGTCTTAGATCCATACTTTTAGATGGGAAAACACACTAACAATATGAAAAAAAAAAGAGAATAAAGCACCCCAAACAAACTGAGATTCTTCAACAAAAGAAGCCACAAATAACATAGTGTAACTTCAGATTGTATATAGATAAACTGTTATGTGAAGTAAAGGATAGTATAAAGAGTTAAATCAAAGAAAAAATACAGGAAGTGAAAGGCACTTCAATAAAAAGTTAGAGATTATGAAACATAAAATACAATAAGCAGAAATCCTTGTAAAAAAGGAATCAGTAAACCAAATTATAAATTCAATAAAAAGCATCACCGACAGATTAGACCCCTTGGAAGACAGAATCTCAGACAATGAAGACAAAATATATAACCTTGAAAGTAGATTTGAACATATGGAGAATTTGATAAGAAACCATGAACAGAACATCGAAGAATTATGGGATAACATGAAAAGACCAAATTTACGAGTTACCAGAATAGATGAAGGAGCAGAGATACAAACCAAATAAATGCAAAATCTTTTCAATGATATAATAGCAGAAAATTTCTCAAACCTAAAGAATAGAATGGAAAATCAAATACAAGTATCTTACAGGACCTCAAAAGCACAAAATTCCAGCAGATCCATACCAAGACATATTATAATGAGAATGACTAACACAGAGAATAAAGATAAAATCTTAAAGGCTATGAGAGGAAAAAATCAAATTATGTATAAGGAGAAGACAATTTGGATTTCAATGGATTTCTCAGCCCAGATCCTCAAAATTAGGAAGTCCTAGGATAATATATTCCAAGCTCTGGAAAAAAAATGGATGCCAATAGAACTTTATATCCAGCAAAATTAAATTTCAGATTTTAGTATGAAATTAAGACATTCCATGATAAACAAAAATTAAAAGAATTCACAACTAGAAAGCCTACACTACACAGCATTCTTAACAAAATATTCCATGAGGATGAAGTAGGAAAAAAAATAAGTAAAAGCCAACAAAGGGAAGATCTACACTAAAGTAACATTCAACCAAAAAAGAAACTAAGACAAATCAAAAATCAGAAATAAGTCAAAATGACAGGAAATACAAATCATATCTCAATAATAACCTTAAATGTTAATGGCCTAAATTCATCAATTAAAAAAAAAAAACAGACTGGCAGATTGGATTAAAAAGAAAGGCCCAACAATATGCTGTCTTCAAGAGATTCACCTCATGGGCAAAGACATCCACAGGCTGAAGGTGAAAAGATGGAAAAAAACTTATCACACATATGGATTGCATAAACAAGTAGGGGTTTCTGTTCTCATTTCAGATAAAGAAGACTTCAAACCAAAGTTAATCAGAAGAGACAAAAAAGGACACTTAATACTTAATGGAAGTATATATAAGCAGGACATAAAAATTATAAATATTTATGCCACAAACAATGAAGCATCTATGTACGTCAGACAAACACCTCTCAATTTCAAGAGTCAATTAGAGCACAATACAATAATACTAGGTGACTTTAACACACCTCTCTCACTACTGACAGATTTTCCAAATAAAAACTATATAAGCAAAATATAGAAATAAATAATAAAATTAATAATTTAGACTTATCAGATATATAGAAGATTTCATCCATTAACAAGCAAATATACTTTCTTCTCAGCAGCACATGACTCCTTCTCTTAAATAGAATATGTCCTATACCACAAAAAAACTCTTATTAAATTTTAAAAAAAGAGATAATATCATGCATTCTATCAGACCACAATGGAATGAAACTAGAAATCAATGATAAAATAAAAAATAGAAGCTACTGTAAAAAACAGAGACTAATAATACACAATTGGATGATGAATGGATAGTAGAAGAAATCAAGAATGAAATAAAATAATTTTAGAGGTAAATGAGAACACTGACACAACATATCAAATTCTCTGGGACACTATGAAGGCAATACTAAGAGAAAAGTTTATTGCATTAAGTACATTCATTAAAAGAATAATGAGTCAATGAATAAATGACTTAACACTACATCTCAAAGCCCTAAAAAGAATAAATCAACACCAAAAGCAGAAGACAGGAAATAATTAAAACTGGAGCTGTAGTTAATGAAATTGAAACAAAAAAATGAAAAAATTAACAAAATAAAAAGTTGGTTCTTTGAAAAAATAAATAAAATAGATAAAATCCTGGCCATGCTAACAAAGAGAAAATGAGAAGACTCAAATTACTAGAATACAAATGAAGAAGGAAATATCACAATGGACACATCTGAAATACAGAAGATAATTAAAAACTATTTTGAAAATTTATACTCTAATAAAATAGAAAATATTGAAGACATTGACAAATTTCTAAAAACATATGACCTACCCAAACTGAATGAGAAGTTCATACATGATTTAAATAGATGGCATTTCAAGTAATGGAATAGAAAATGCCTCAAAATCCTACCACCAAGTAAAGCCCAGGACCAGATGGATTCTCAGCTGAATTCTACAAGACTTTCAAAGAAGAATTAACACCAATACTCCTTAAAGTATTCCATGTAATTAGAAAGTAGGGAACCCTTCCAAACTCATTTTATGAGCTAATATCATCCTGATACCAAAACCAGACAAAGATACATCAAGAAAAGAAAATTTCAGATCAATAGCCCTGAAAAACACAGATGCAAAAATTGTTAATAAAATTCTGACAAATCACATACAAAACATGTTAAAACACATTAAATATATTAAAAAGAAAGTGTACCACAATCAAGTGAGATTCATCCCAAGGATTCAGGGTTGATTCAATAATTGGAAATCAATAAATGTAATACATAAAAACAAGAATTATATGATCATCTCAATAGATGCAGAAAAGACATTTGTCAAAATACAGCATATCTTCATCTTCAAAACACTAGAAAAACTAGGGATAGTAGGAACATACCTCAATATTGTAAAAGCTATATATGCTAAACCCAAGGCAAGCATCATTCTAAATGGAGAAAAAATGAAAGCATTCCTGCTAAAAACAGGAACAACACAAGGATGTCCTCTTTCATCAATTATCTTCAACATCAGCATCCCTAGCCAAAGCAATTAGACAAAAGAAAGAAATTAAAGAGATATGAACAGGTAAAGAAGAACTCAAACTATCACTATTTGATGATGACATTCTATATCTAGAAGACCCGAAAAATTCCACAAGAAAACTTGGAGAACTAATAAATGAATTCATCAAAGTAGCAGGATATAAAATCAACACCCATAACTCAAACACGTTCCTATACATCAGCAATGAATCTACTGAAAGAGAAATTAGGAAAACCACTCCACTCAAAATAGCCTCAGAAACAAACAAACAAACCTGGTAACCAATCTAACAAAAGAGGTGAAAGACCTCAACAATGAAAACTACAGAACACTGAATAAAGAAATTGAAGAAAACTTCAAAAGATGGTAAGGTCTCCCATGATCCTGGATAGACAGAATTAATATTTAAAAAATGGCCATACTACCAAAAGCATTGCACAGATTTAATGCAATTCTGATCTTCAATCAAAATCCAAATGACATTCCTCATAGAAATAGAAAAAGCAATCATAAAATGCATTTGGAAAAATAAGAGACCAAAAATAGCTAAATCCATCCTTAGTAAGAAATGTGAAGCAGGAAGCATCACAATACCAGACATTAAACTATACTACAGAGCTATAGTAATAAAAATGGCATGGTATTGGCAGCAAAATAGACTTGTATACCAATGGTACACAATAGAGGACACAGAGACAAACCCACATAAATATGATTATGTCATACCAGACCAAGGTTCCAGACACATTCACTGGAGAAAAGATAGCCTATTCAACAAATGGTACAGGCAAAACTGGAAATCCATACATAGCAAAATAAAATATAAACCTCTATCTCTCACCCTGCACAAAAATCAACTTAAAGTGGATCAAAGATTAAGGCACCAGAACAGAGACCCTGTGCCTAATAGAATAAAAATCAGGCAAATCTTCACCATGTTGGCCTAGGATCTAACTTCCTTAATGAGACTTCTAAAGTGCAAGAAGAAAAATCAAGAATTAATAAATGGATAGGTTCAAATTAAAAAAGATTTTTCTCATCAAAGGTAACAATTAAAAATGTGAGAAGAAAGCCTACAGATTTGGAGAAAAACTTCACCACATGCACCTTCAATAAAGCATTAATCTCTAGGATATATAAAGAACTCAAAAAACTTATTACCAAAAAAATCAAATAACCCAATCAACAAATGGGCTAAGGAACTGAACAGACACTTCACAGAAGAAGAAATACAATTGATCAACAAATATATGAAAAAGTGTGGAACATCTCTAGCAATTAGAGAAATGCAAATGAAAAGTACTCTAAGATTTCATCTCACTCCTGTCAGAATGGCCATCATCAAGAATTCACGCATCAATAAATGTTGCCAAGGATGTGGTGAAAATGTTACACTCATACATTGATGATGGGACTGCAAATTGGTGCAACCACTAAGGAAAGCAGTATGGAGAGTACTCTGAAAATTGGGAATGGAACCACCATTTGACCAAGCTATCCCACTCCTTGATTTATACCCAAAGGAGTTAAAATCAGCATACTAAAGTGACACAGCCACATAAATATTTATAGCAGCTCAATTCACAATTGTTAGACAATTGAACCAACCTAGGTGTCCCTCAATAGATGAATGGATAAAGAAAATGTGGCATATATACTCACTGGAATATTACTCAGCTTTAAAGAAGAGTAAAATTATGGCATTTGCCAGTAAATGGTTGGAGTTGGAGAATATCATGCTAAGTGAAATAAGCCAATCCCACAAAACCAAGGCTGAATGTTTTCTCTAATATGCAGATAATAATTCACAATAAATTGGCAACTAGGGAAGAATAGCATTACCTTAGATTAGGTAGAGGAAAGTGATGGGAAGGGGAGGAGAGGGGATGTGTTAATAGGAAAGATAGTAGAATGATACAGACATTATTACTGTATGTATATATGTGACTGCATGACCAATATGATTCTGCAACATGTACACTCAGAAAAATGAAAATTTATATTCCATCTATGTATAATATATAAAAGTACATAAATGCAAACTACTTTCATGTATAACTAATTAAAAGAAATAAAAAAGTTTAAAAAGTGACAATGTTGTAACATCAGTAGATTATACTTTTTTGATCATTCTGTATACCATCATTGTCTAGAACAATGTATCTGTTTTTACTTTAAGTAGCTGAATATAATAGGCTAAGGGGAAATTTTCTTGTTTTTTTCTAATTCTGTAAAAATTAACAAATGGACACAGACCTAAGTTATGGAGTCTGAATCCTAGCTATATTTAAGAAGTTCATAAACACAAATATGTGTACTATCCATGTCTCCATTAAGAGTCTTCTGAGAGAAGGTTAATTAAACACTGCTAAGTGTACTGTTGAATGTTAATAAATATTTAATAATATTAAGAACCAATACAGTGACAAAGTCATTTTTCTTTCTAGAGACAGCTTTTTACCATAAGTAAAGCAATTATATCTATAAAGGCCACCTGTTCTATAACTAAGCATTTAGAACCTATAGTCTTTGAGAGAATTTCGTAGCAGTACCTACATTAGCATTTAAATGGAGCAGTGTTTTATGAAAACCAGCATTCTTGTTGAAATAATATGGTAGAGTAGCACAAAACAATCTGCTGGGATATGATGTGACACTTTTCAATATTATACATAAATTGCTTTGAAAACTTCCCAGAATAGATTCAATTCATTTCTATTATTTAATTTTAATTCCAACAAAACTTTCTATTTGTAATTCCAGAAAGATTCTTTCAAAGCTCTTTTCCAAAAGAACCAGTAAAATTGACATGTATATGTGCTTCTATATAAGAACCCATATGTATGTCGCTATTCATAAACCAGTACATTCTTTTACTAAAATTTATAGTATGAAGGAGGAAAGAAGACTAAAATTAGATATGCTTTTGACATGAACTTCATGTTCTCCATGGAAAACTGAAGAGATGGTTTTACTTAATGTTTCATTTATATTTTTTACTTTAAGTGCTTTATAAATCTTTTATTACATTAATCTCTCTATTTGCTGTTCTTGTTAACCAGGATAACATTTCATTTAAGGTACAAACATGGGATTGGATTACCTTTTGCATAAAATGTGTACTTTGAAGAAAAAAAAATTCCTTCATTGATCCAGAGAGTTCAGGTATGAGAGAGAGAAAGGAAGAGGAAAGAAACAGCATTTTCTTCCTTAGTCCTGAGACCTGTGAATTTTTCTTCTGCCTACTATGTGATTTTTGTTTCCAGAAACTTAAATATTTTGCCTAACAAATTTATAACACTAAAATTAACACTAAAACACTAGTGACTGAATAGATTAAATATTTGGGATATTGAATGAGTACAAGTCTTATTAATTTCAACTAAAAATAAAAATATTCTAAAGTAGAAAGCATATAAATACAAATATCTATTTTTAAGGGATGTTCCTCTCAAGGCCAGACAATATAAATGTCTATCAATTTTTTATCACATTCCTAAAATTATATATATTCAGAATAAGATAAATTCAGAGTTGGGTGAGGCTTTCTGTTCAGCACTACATGAAAATTTTAGTGCTCAGATAAAGAAGTAGGTTCATTTTTTTCATCTTATTTTTATACCATTTACCTATCTAAATAAAATACTATTTAAAATCGATTTTTAGTTCAGTGATTTGAAAATGCAGAAGTGTTGGATTTCAACGTACTTATGAGAATGTTGGCATAGCATGGAGACTTAGTGTGCTTCTGTGTTCAAATTATGAAAACAAAACACTTCAACCTGGTAGTCTCCATGACACAATCTCAAATTGGTATAATATGTCTTGCTTTTTGTTTTGCTTCTTAAAAGCAATTAATAATCTTAACACCCTTCAAGGATAGAACACCTGTTTAATTCAAAAGAGTTTGTGATAGACAATGTGTATAATTGAATGAATTAAATAAAGATCCCTGTCCTGTTGCTTAGGGATAGAGTTATTTTGGTTAAGTAGTTTCCCTTATTCAGTTTTACATTTAACACAGAAAGAGTATGTGTTTTACCAGGTACTTTGGTTATTTAAATACTTCAAGAACTAAAACTTGATACATGATAAATCAGTGCACATTTAAGAGTATTAAAGGCTCAACTTATTGTTTTATAAATATTGTTCCTAGATTCCTGTAAGAAAATATTTAAAGGGAAGAATTGTTTCATACCAAATTGTAGCGCAAGTATCTCACAAAAAGTTCATACAATCCTGGGGGTGGATAACACATATGGAATAGAAGAAGTATATTTATCAAACCTAAAAGAACAAACTAACTTCAAATTTAAATATTTTTCTAAATAAATTAAACTCATGCTAATAAAATTCAGGTAAAAAATGTCTATTTGGTTCTACTGTTTTCTAGATGATAGTGAGGAAAATTCAAACTACAGAATCACTTTTACCACTTAAAGCAGAGAAGTTTTGACGATGCTAAACAAAATGTATCATGTATCATGGTTCCTATGTAATTGCCCAAGGCAGGATTAATTTAAAACTCAGTATCAATCAGGAACTTAATATTCCATAAATAAAAAAATTATATTAAGATATCACTCTCATTTTAATGAAGAAAGAAGAATATAGCTTGAGTAACATGATGAGTTCAGATTAGAAAGAGACAGAGCAGAATTGTTGTGTCCTAGGAGAAGCTAAGCTTATATAATTTTATTTTCCTAAAATCAATTTGCTTTTCCTGTAGTCATACAGGATTATATTTCCAGGCATCTTTTGCTTCTAAGGGTGACTTGTTTTGGCTAAAGCAATAGAAAGTTTTAAACCGTCTCTTTGAAATGTCCAGCATTTTCCTACATAATATATTATTATCAGACCTCATATTAGTTCCAATAATTATGATATGACAAAGCCCTCCAAGGAAAGAACACTGAAATCTTTCTCACTACTTAGATTTTGTAGATATAAAGAATAACATGGTGGGGGATCCAAGATGGCAGGCCAGAGAAAGGCAGCATTCTGTATCACTCTGTGACCTGGGTCTCAACTAGTGGAAATACTGCTTCTCTGAGAGTGATAGAGGACCCCTCCACAGCTGCTCCCACGTAGTAATCACAGCCTCCCTGAATGTGCAGAGCTCCAGGCATCAATATTAAAGCAGGACTTTCAGCCCCAGACTGCTTGCCCACTCTGTCTCAAGGGTGCCTTAGTGGGACCACCAGCATCAGGACTGGCGCAGAATTCCCAGACACTGCTCCCACGAAGGACACTCAGCAGCTACCCCTATGCAGGAACTCCAGCTACCACTCCTGTGTGGATCCCCATCTACCAACATGGGCTCCCCCGGTAGGCTTCATTTTGGGGCTTGGCAGCTACTGCTATAGTCCCTTATGCCCACCTGGTAGCCTACCTGCACCTGGGGACCTTGCATAGGCTCTGAAGACAACCAACAGCCACAACAGTGCACACCACAGAGCTCATCTCTGAACATATCACACAACGCTATTGCCTGGCTCCCCACACCCAACCTGACACCCCATAGCTGAAAGCAGCATCCTCTACCTAGGGTCACCTCCATCACAATCATTAGCTGGGGCAACTACCAGTTTGCAACACCAGATAGCCAGGTACCCATAGTTTCTAATTCCCCCAAATCACAGCAGCCGCTAACCAGCACAGTGACTGCACAATACAAAACAGTCCTTTGCAACAAGTGAGCAGCCATCAGAGTGCAACACACAAGATCTTCAAAGAGAAATGTTCGTGATTAGGAAGTAGAAAGGGAGAAGGTGAGAGAGATAACTTTAGAGACTAATTTAGAGGCCAGGTGTGAACGTCTAGTGCGTTCGGGTCCCTGGGTAAGGGTCGGGAAATCACCGGGACACAGGGGATGCAGAGCCAAGGCAGCAATTGCAACTGCATGCTGAGCTTTATTTGCATGTTTCTTTTATATTCTTCTTTTAACAAAGTAAGCAATTCTTTAGTAACACTTCATCTACATTGCCCAAATATCATGCCTCAGCTGGTACACAGAGCTAAATTCAGATTGTTCCTGTTCATTTGATAAGTACCCTCCCAAAGTTCTTTGTAGACATTATCTAATCCCCTAATGTACTGTTCCCAGGTCCAGTATGCAGGAAGCTTCTTCCTCTAGGCCAAACCATGCAGAAGCTTGTGTCTTGTGATAAGGGGAAGAGGACTTTTCCTCCTCCTAGCTAGGCATGCCTTCAGCTGACCTAAATCACAGCCACAGCTTCTTGCAAAGTGTCAGGCTGAGGGAGCTAAACTCTGCACACTTAAACCCCAACACCAGGAGGTGTGAGGTCTACAGGAGGGACTAGGAGATAAGACCAGGCACCCACATCACAGGAGCAAGGACCAAAGGAGATTCTTGAGGTGCAGTCTCCCATTGGGACAGGTGGGTACCATACCCCACCTCCAAGTGCCATGCAGTCAAGACCAATCCTCATACCCTGGTAGCCTCGACTATCCTAAGGGCTGAGATACCAGCTAAGTACAGACAACCTCACCTATTAGATGAGAAGGGAAACAAGAAAGATGTTGATCACCAACCAAAAAAAAAATCCTTGTTTCTTACTTTATTTATTTATTTATTTATTTATTTTTTCTCCCTATTTTCCCACCCTCACATCCCCCAACATATGTGAAACCAAGTATTTTGCATGAATTTGGATACTGACAACTGAAATGTCTAAATAGTACATTACAGTTGTGCTGTATATTCTTTTTTCTTTCTTTTTTTCCTATTCTTAATATTTTTACGTTTTTTAAAATTTTCTTAATATTTATGTGTTTTATGTACTCTACTGACTCCTCACTTACTTGTCTACTCCAAATCACTTTCTCTTTCTTTTCCTGCTTCTAATCTCCTTAAGATTCCTATTTCACAATTTCTAAGATATAATAACTCTATATGCTCACCTCCTACCTCCTCAGCATATCATCCTACACCTCATCCAAGGTTTTCATTTCCCACCATCAGAAACTGTAAACCCATTTACAAACGTATATTGTAGAAAATAATTGAATTCACCATTTCTGTACATTGTGACCAAACTGAAACATCTTAATAGCAACTATTAGGTTTAAGTTTGTATATTGAATGTATATTGAGATCTGTCAACATTTCCCCCCCACACACACACAAAGGAGAGGTATTGGAACCCGGCAGAGACCCTATAAGCCTATAGGGTAAAACAGGGAAAACTGGAAATCCATATGCAACAGAATTAAATTAAACCCCTATCCCTCACCATGCGCAAAACTCAACTCAAAATGGATCAAGGACCTAGGAATTAAACCAGAGCCTACATTTTGGGAGAAAATATTTACCACAAGCACATCAGATGGCACACTAATCTCTAGGATATATAAAGAACTCAAAAATCTGAACAACAAAACAAAACCAAATAACCCAGTAAATAAATGGGCCAAGGAACTCAACAGACAATTCTCAGAAAATGATATACAATCAATCAACAAATACATGAAAAAATGTTGCACATCTCTAACAATTAGAGAAACTCAAATCAAAACTAAGATTTCATCCCACTCCAGTCAGAATGGCAGCTCTTAAAAACACAAATAACAATTTGTGTTGGCAAGGATGTAGGGGGAAAGGCACACTCATACATTGCTGGTGGGACTGCAAATTGGGACTGCAAATATGGAAAGCTGTATGGAGCTTCCTTAGAAAACTGGGAAAGAACCACCATTTTACCCAGCTTTCACACTCCTCAGTCTATACACAAAGGACTTAAAATCAGCATACTACAGGGCCATAACAACATCAGTGTTTATAGCAGCACAATTTACAATAGCTAAACTGTGGAACCAAACTAGATGCCCTTCAGTAGATTGATGGATAAAAAAAAATGTGGTATATATAAAAAATGGAATATTATTCAGCAATAAAAGAGAATAAAATCATGGCATTTGCAGGTAAATTCATGGAGTTGGAGAAGATAATGCTAAGTGAAGTTAGCCAGTCCCCCAAAACCAAATGCCAAATGTTTTATCTGATATAAGGATATTGATTCACAATGGGGTTTCAGGGGTGGGGTGAGGTGGGGGGGAGCATTGGAGGACTAAATGAACACTAGATAGGGCAAAGTGGTTGGAGGGGAAGGGAGGTGGCATGGGGGTAGGAAAGATGGTGGAATGAAATGGACATCATTACCCAAAGTACTTGTATGAAGACATAAGTTGTGTAACTCTAATTTGTGTACAATCAGAGATATAAAAAATGGTGTTCTATACTGGTAATATGAATTGTAATGCATTCTCCTGTCATATATATCAAATTAGAATAAATTTTAAAAAATTAAACAGAATAAGATGGATCAGTTAATTTATGTACTTTTCATCTTTTTCTCTTCTAAGGAGATTTTATTCCAGTGCAACTGATTTGTGTGTGTGTGTGTGTGTGTGTGTGTGTGTGTGTATGCATGCTTCCACACGTGGGAGTACATCTGCATGCATGTGCAATGACATGTCTACTAGTGTTCATAAGTCATCTTTCTGAAGAGGGAATAATCTAGATCTAGACCTGATGGATAAAACTCTTGATAAATTAAAGGTTCTGAGATTGGTCTTCAAAGGAAACTAGATTATAAAATTTTTCAAAAATATTTTTAAAAATTTTAATTGACATAACAATTGTGTATATTTATGGTGTACAATATGAAAATTTTATATATTTATACTATGTGTAAAGATCAAATCAGTATAATTAGCATTTCTGAATACACATTTATTCACTTGTACTGGGAATTTTTGACCTCTTTTAGTTCTTCCTAAAATATTTTATAAGTTATTATATACTATAATGACCCTGCTGCGTTGGAAGAGACTAGAACTTACTACTTCCATGTGACAACATAATTTGGTACTTGTTATACAAGCTCTGTCTGTAATTCCCCCTACTCTTCCTAGTGTATAGTCACTACTATTCTAATTTTCACTTCTATAAAATCAGCTATTTAACTGCTATGAGTGAATAAAAACATACAGCACCAAATGATGGAACTTTGTGTGAAAATATTCTAATATAAAAGAAGATTGGAGAAATGCAATATTTAGAAGCCAGAATGGAAGAACTGCCCAGGAGAGTCAGCAGACCTGCACTAAACTATCAAGTTAGCATAAAATAAATTTAAGTTACTGAGTTTCTGGGGATTTTATTAGAAGTACCACATATTGCCCCAATTAATACACACTGATTTCAAAAATGATGCTTAAAACCAAATAACCCATTTTTTGAAAAGTACAGTGGGAAAAATTGAAATTATTACAAACTTTGATATTTATAAATTTAGAATTATTTTCACAGAATAATATGGAGCCTAGTTGAATAGTATGTTCATGCAAAAGCACAGTGATAAGGACATGAAGATGAAGTGCAGTACAAAGAAAGTATTTCAAAACTAAAGAGAACAGAGAGCATAAGTGAGGGATATTTAAAATGACACAGGAGGAAATGAGAAATTAGTATTTGAAGCCCATAGTCTAATACTTAGATTTCTCAGCATTTGTAAAGGGTTGTTGAAAGAATCAGAATATTTTTCTAGTTTCTACATCTATTCTTAGGTTCAATTTTTGTCTTAATTTGTATAAAATGTGTATACATTTTCCACTACATCTTCCATAATACGATTTCCGTGATTTCCTATTTGAACATTTCATCAGCCCCATGTTAAGAGGTAACTCAAATGTTCTTGATAGGTTTCTGGTAGACCGCACCTGTTATTTACATTTGGAATACTATTGTGCAACTGGGCAAATCAATTGAAAACAACACTGTGCATGATCTAACTTGAGAAAGATCATTGTTCAGTCTTCCTATACTCACTACTTTCTGGGAAGTTTAAAGATCATTAAAATAAATAATATATGCTTGGGGTAAAATCATACTCCTGACTAGCACCACACTGTCTTTTGCTATTATTACTTTTTTTTAATATATTTTTTTAGTTGTCAATGTACCTTTATTTTATTTATATGTGGTGCTTAGAATCAAACCCAGTGCTTCACACATGCTAGGCAAGTGCTCTACCATTAAGCTACAACCCCAGCCCTGCTATTATTGTTTTAAAGAAACATTATGAGAATAATCCTTGATCAGGTGTTCTTTAGAATTAATTCATTTTCTACTCAGTGTTATTTCTTTCTACAAAACACCAAGAACATCTAAAGCAATGTATAAAACAAGTATTTTGCTCCCAGGTAATATGGTCATCTAAAGGAAATAAACCATTGACACAAAAATATTTTTACACTTTTTCTTCTGCTCTCTTTTCTAGCAACAGCACTGGTTCTCTAATGAGCATCTCTATTTTTCTCTATGATAATAGATTATTCTTTGTCATTGGATCAATCACAGATTCACATTTTATCTAAGTTTCATGCTATAAATAAGTTACTATGTCCTCCTTTGGAACCCATAGAATTCCCTGCATTTATGTGTCTCAGAAAACACACAAGAGCAGAATATACAAAGCCACCCACAGAATCGGAACTGAAGTCATTATCATTGAGCTAATACCATGCCAATGGAAAGTGAGAAGCTAATTCAAGCTTCTGTTCCCTGCATCTCTATAATCACACTGTTTCTCAGAGTGGTGAATCTTTGTTTTGCTTTGTTTCCATATGTTTGGGATGGGAACTGAGTGGGGGTCAGCAAAGGACAATTCATTGTAATTATCTTCAGGAACAAAGAAAACAGAAAATTAAGTTAAACATTAAAGCAATTAACTGCAAAATTATTGCTTTCAACTCTGAGATCATTCTTTCTACATAATTTGAAGTTTATATACCAAATTGCCTAACTGAAAATGCAGCTTTGGATATTTTGATTCTTCATTTGATTCACACTGACCAAAATTTCATTGTGTTGGGCCAGGAAATGTGTGCCCACCACCATAATTTGTGAAGTTAAAAAATAATGAGGCATGCTTTTAATTTGCATTCTTATTTTTCCTCAGGCAATGCAGTATCCTCCAAAGATGTTATTTCTCACTCCTCAATTTATTTTCTATGCAGAGAAATCAAATAAGGGGGAAAAAACTTGCATGAAATCAAGTCCTTTACCAATAACTCAGTTAAAATATTGGTTTTAACATTGTGTTGACTACAAGACAATTCTGTACTTCTTTAAGAAACAGAAGTTTTAGAATTTAAAACTTAGATAAAATCTGTGATAAAAGTTTTTTTTTTCCAACTAGCCTGAGGGCTAGAAGAAAATGGATCATAAGTTTGTGGCTGCTGGTAATTTAATGTACCATCTGGTTGAAACAGATATGAAACACAACTATTTATTTTTTGACTATGCTATTTAATAGCTGTGATATGAGTATTTATCAATGCAAGTCACATAATTTAAGTTCCATGTGGGCAGAAATGTAGCTTACCAACATATTTCCAACATGGGAATTAATGGCCTAAATTAGATGCCAGCTAAATAAATGCCTTTAAAATTTTAAATAGTTGGATAGATAGAGTAAAAAAAAATGGGTTCTGCAATCTTATAAGTTCAAAATTGTCTGAAAAATTTCCACAAGCTTGCTGCAGCAATTGGGAAAAAACACACACAGTCCCTGGGCATTAGTTTCCTTGTTTATGAAATGGAGAATTCTACTATTCAATTCCTGTGGTAGCTGCATTGATGAAGTAAAGTCCTGGCTCCATCCTGAGTTCCGTGTACAGTATGTGATTGGCCATAGTACCAGTTCTCTGTATCTACTTTGCAGCTGCCAACTTCCATGGATATTATGAAGTTCACCTTCCTCCTCTTGCCTTAACAGAAGATGGCAAATGCCTGTGTTTGGTGTCATCATTCCTTAGAGACTTCTTTCTCCTCCACAGAAGCCATGGAGAGGAAACTGAATTGATGTTTTCTCTCTCCACATCCTGAGGGGGATTTTTAAAATAGCACTTGTGTTGAGAAGGGGAAGATTTCTCAACTTAGGCAATCCAAGCAAATGGAATGAATATAAGCTAAACAGAGTTCTTTAGGGATATGAGCCAAAAACAAATACTATGCAGTCTTCTTGAAGATAAGATAAAGTGCATTTTCTGCCCTAGGAAAAGAAGCACAATAATGTGGAGTTTATTGATCCGTAGATCAGGATCACATTAAATGTATTTGATGAAGAATAGTTTGCATAAACTAACCTTTTAAAAACTCTACTGTTATTTTACCACTGACAAAGTGACGTGATATATAGTGAATAAAGTATATTTCAAAATAAAATGATTAATTTTACTGTATCATGCATGTTGCAAGCACAGTACTTATGTTTTAAAAATAGCATTTCTAAAGTTCCTTCTCTGCTTAAATAGGTGTTAGTTCAAAAATTGATGGGGGAGGGGAGTAAAAGTGTGCACACACTTGGAAATTAAATTTTTACAATGTTTAATCATTTCCTATTTTTCTTGTGATGTATAGATAGTAAGCCAATTTCTAAAAGTTAACAAGTAAAATGAACATTTGTTAAGAATCAAAACTTCTTAGTCTCCCTCTGCTGAAAATGACTTTAATTCAGTTAATTCCTGATTGATTTGATACTCTTATTGAAAATCATAGTAGATTCAAATAGGATAATTTGAATTGTAGGTGAAGATCATAGGGTAGTTCACCCCAATGGAAAACACATCTTTCTCTGATTCTCAATCAGTAAACTTTAGGTTGAATTTTTGGAAGTGATGTGTTGAATCTGCTTTATGTATGCCATTTTAATATTAAATGTAAATCTTAAGGAGTCTTTGAAAAAATATTGAAACTTCCTAAAGTTTGTTAGGTTTATTACAACTGTTTGGACATTATCTTTTCTTAAATTAATAGTATCAAGTTAGGATTCAGCTCTCTATTAGGAGGCTAGAATGCCAAGATATCATCCCACCATTTCCAAATAGTATTTGTCTTATCATTTGGTTTTATGTTATTTGCATTATAAAATTATGGGTCAAGGTTACATTTTTAGATCCTCTTTAATCTCCAGTGAATGAAAATTAAAGAAAAAATTAACTGTGGGATATTTACTGTGCTTAGATTCTTTGCTAGAAGAAGAGAACTCTAGAAAAAAAGAAGAAAACATACAATCATATTTTCCTAATGATCTTTAAAATCAATTGAACCAGATACATGTTGAATAGGGATGGAACATGGAGTATTCAACTTTCTCCACATCATGACTAGTTTATAAGAGTAACCTTGAAATAGCAATGCACTTCCAGGAGACTTCTTACCATTTCGTATTATTTGTTTCTTTAAAAAATACACTTTTCATCTATCATGCTCTAGAAATCTCTTTCTCTACCCTGAATCCTCTGTCTTTACCCGAACAAAGTTTATTTCTGCTCCAGTTCCCTTGTTTTTGGCTGTTGTTTATTTCTTTTCATCTTTGTCTTTTCTCTTTGATAGGTTCATCTTCTGATTCTATTTAAAAGTATATGTTTACTTTGAAGATCAAAGTTACATATGTGCATAATAAATACAGATTTATTATAATGATTATAAAGAGAAAAGCAAAATCTTATTTTCAGAGGTAATAGCATATTTTAAAGAGTTCCTTATGGTTTAAATCTATGTATAATATTTTAAAAAATGGGATTGAAGAAAGAATTCATGAAAATTGACATCAGAGAAGGAATGAGAAAGACAACATCCAGTGAGATATCTTGGCTCTTAAGAAGTTGTCCCTTTCTTTCAGAATTGATGAATTCTAGAGATTTTCATTGGCATTTATTTATTTATTGTCTTCAGTGAAAACAGTAGTCTTGGGGTTGAGTTAACTTCATTTTTACACAGAAATGACAGAGAACTCAAGTTGGCAGCATGGAGTCTTGAGAACCCTTTGTTAACCTATAAGATTTTAATTAGCAAAAAAAAAAAACCCACACAAAACATCTGACTTTCAACTTGAAAATTAACTCATTCATTCTTTAAGTAATTTAAGCAAATGAAGGTATTATTGATTTTATAAAAACATTTAAGAATGAAACAAATTTACAATTTTAATATTCTACCCAGAAATGAATTCAAGAACATACTTAAATAATTATTTTCCAACAACAGAAAGTAAATTCTCTTAGGTAGCTTCAATTTATTAGCCTAATTACAAATTGTACCTACTAAATATATTTAATAATAAGAAAAAATAAGAAATAAGCACAGGTTTTCTCCATTTTCAAAATGACAAAAATATTGGTTTTAATGATTTTTCTTAGGTTTTGTTCCATATAATTATTTCTAAGTATTTTTTTCTAACATACAATGCATTTTCTTAATTTCTGTCTTTCCCAGAAAATAAATTTTACCTAGCCAAGTAGATTGTAAATTCCTTGAACTTATGGAAAACATAAGAGTTCACATTTTCCCCCACAGATGACTCACTCAGGGTTAGTGTCATAGTAAGTTCTTACATTTATAGAATGTAAAAAGGATATAGAGAGTAATATAAATGAATATTTTGAGTAGGCCACTCAATCTAAATTTTTCATAGTCACTGGAATATGATAAAACTGTAATAATTCGTTACATTAATTATTCTAGTCCCTACCTCCAAGAAAACCATTAATTTCTCCATGAAGTAGAATTCTTCATTCTTCAGTAAATGAGGTGTAGTCAATGAACTCGAACACAAATTCTTCTTGACAAAGACCCACCATCCTGTTACAGCAAGTAGTCAATCTGATTAGTCCCCAAACCAAGACCTTTGTGGTAATCTTAAGTATGGCGTCTCAGGCAAGGAGTTATTTAACAATTGCACAGAAGGTTAAGTAGCAAAAAGCAGATTAGGGTTGTGGACACCAGCAGTATATCATCAGCAGTATTTCTGACCAAAAAAATCATTAATTTTCCAGAAAGTTTAATGAAGTCATGATTAATAAATGCCTCCCAAATGCCTATATCAAAGTCACTCTGTTTAGGTGATAAATGTAAACATGCAGACCCTGCTTTGCCAAAAGCTGTATGTTTCACTTACACTGCTCCCTGATTGATTTGTCCATTGTTCTAATATATAATTTATCACAATGAGGTGGACAATTCATTATGTGCATATCTAACCAGGGAGTTTTAAATAGGCAACATCTTTCAGGGACTTAACAGGTTGCTTAGGTACTGAAATTCTCTCTCTCTCTCTCTCTCTCTCTCTCAAATATTACTTGAAAACTAATGAGATGATGTCTAAAAACCTCAAAAAATAGCATTTACAGAAAAAAAAATAGAAATCTCACATCTTACAAATTTAATTTACTTGAAAGCATTTTGACACATTCTTTCCTCAGGTAACATTTCCACTGCCCTCAATGTTTTATTCCTTGCGAGGGATCCATCTGTCGTTAAACTTAAATCAATCAGAAATGGGATGATGTCCCAAACCCTGTCAAATGAGAATTCTGTAGCTATATTACTTGAACCACAAATAGCAGCATGCACCATTACTTAAAAGCTCGTTGAATTAAATTATAGATATGGCATTCTTCTCTCTATTTAAAACATGATCCATTGAGTAGTAAAACGTATTTGGTTTCAAATCATTTACTCTTTGATGCAGTCATCTGCATGACTCAATTCTACTGTTATATTTTGATGTAATCTAAAACTCAGTAAATGAATTTAGCAGATCCCATGAATATCTCCTTAGGAAAAATAGATGCCTGTATTTAAGATAAAAACTGGTGATGGATGGGATATGCCTCTGAGTTTCTGATGTGTACTTGAGTTTTGGAAAGCAAGGAATTTGAATATAACCTTCAGATAAGCAGATAAGGCAGTACACCATAAATCCCTTTATAATTTTAGAACTGAAGTAAAACCAGAAGACTAAGAATACTGAGTAGATGATATACCTCATTGCATGCCTCCCCAGTTTAAAAACACTTATATGTACTTTGTTCCTTCTCAACAAAAGAATAATAAAAAAAGTTCTTTTTCTTTTAATTTAGAAGAAAAGGACTTAATACTTTCCAATTATAATTAAAACACTATTTTAGATCATGAACCTATATCTATAGAAATAATATAGCTATTTTAAACATCAAATGTTTGATACTATTTTCTCAAGGATACTGTAAAAATCAAATAATTTGAAATAAAATGCATTCATTTGAGAACCATAAAGATATGATTTAGGTAATCAAGAAAAATGATCAAAAATTAAATCAGAAGACATCATTTTGCAGATTTATGTTCATAAGGTTATGTTTTATATCTTGGGGCAGCACTATAACCAAAATCACAATTGAGCAAAAGTATATTAGTTTAAAGGATCCTATTTTGTTTTGTTTTGTTTTTGTTTTTGACCAGATCTTCCTGGGTTGTGGAAGTTGACCTTTAACTCTTGGGCTACAAGGATCCTTTGCTTCACCTCCTGGGTAATTAGGGAACAAGCACATATCAGGGTGCCCAGTCAGAAAAACAAACAATCAGCAACAAAAAAAAAAACACATTATTTTTCTGCCTCCCCAAATAAGTCTCATATCATGCTCCAAGAATTGTTTCATTGATTCTGAATCCACATTCATTACATTAGTGATGTTTTGGTTTCAGAGACACCCTGAATTATAGTACTATGGAGTATCCTAATGTTGATTTACAAATCCTACCCCAAAGCCTAAAATTTAAATTTTTCTTTGGTTAAGTGTTTGCAATTACAACTCTATGACTCAAATTACAAATATTTCCTTTAATTATAATCTAATTAAAATTTTGAAATACTTTGTTTAATTTAGAATACTTAAATTCTATTTTTCTCTGTTTGCATCTACAGATAGTATATATTTAGGTCTTTGGCTCAGATAATTAGTATCTCTCCTGCTCTTCTTACTTAACCCACCTGAGTCCTTACTGAGAGGAGTCCTTTTGGCTCTTGAATGGTTGACTGGCTCTAAAGATTATATAAGCTGTTTCCAGGTAGCTGAGAAATGTACTTCTTACCTGCAGCTTTATTAATACCATTTATTACATTTTAAATGCTGAATTGAATTTCATATTATTAGAATCTAAGTGTCTTCCAAATATTTTTATTAAACTATATATTACCCCATTTTTATTTATTGTATTTTATTTTATGGTTTTACCGGGATTGAACCCACATTCGCTTAGCCACTGAGCCACATCCGCAGCCCTTTTTTATATTTTATTTAGATACTGAATCTCCCTGAGTTACTTAGGGCCTCTCTAAATGGCTGAGGCTGGCTTTGAGTTCATGATCCTTCTGCTTCAGCCTTTCAAGTCACAGGGATTACAGGCATTTGCCACCGTACTTGGCTATTTCCATGTTTTTTTTTTTATCAACAAATACTTTTAATCTGAGTCAACATCATTATTGGGGGACAAAATACTTCTGAATGTATTTAAGGTCTACCTAATGTAGCAAAAACATTCAAGTGGCAGAGTAGAGGGGACGATTCTGATCTCGCCTTGCTCTTAACTGAGTGGCCTTGAGTGAAGATAGACTCTCTCTAGCCTCCAGTGATGTATAACATGGGAGGTGAATTTTACCATGTCATCTCTAAAATCCTTTTTAAAGGTTTTGTTATATAGGACAAAAATGTCTAATGTCACCTTCAATTAACACTTGAAGCAATAGATCTGTGTTGAAAATTCATACAATATTTGTCTTTACTTTTAAAAGAACTGAAATACAATTTTGAAAATAAATAGAACAAATTAAAGACTAGACATAGTTTTTTCTCTTTGTATTTACTGTGCTAACAATAACCAGAAAGCAATGAGGACAGTTGATAAGAGAATCTTATTGATTTCTTTTCCCCAATTACATTAGGCAGATTCAGTTCATCCTCTGTCTTAAGTGGATATGAATATGAATTCTCAGAGGTATTTTTAACAAGATTTCAGGGAAAGGTTTCCATATCACTGAACTAACAGGATTTGCATGTAGTTGACAGCTGCAGCACATAAATTAAATAAACTTTTATTGATGTGTTAAAAACATGCCATTTACAAAAAGTACAGCAAAGTTAATGGTTTTTATAGAAGGAAAAGAAAATAGTAATATTTTCCCTGAACCAAATAGTAACATGAATGAAAAAATACTCTTGTTTGTAAACTTTTATCTTTGTATGTATGCTTTGCAAAAAGAAACAAGCAAAGGAATTTAAAGAGAAGATTCAGTCATTGTTGTTGTTACATATGTTGCTATATAGTTCTCTAAAATGCACTACCTGGGGGTGAAGTTTTAAATTTAAGCAGAAAAGTAAACACAATATGAGAATATTTCTGAACTCATCTTGAGTCTCTCATTAACTAATAATATTTTACATGTATTTTATACTTTTTCCATTTTAGGTTTTCTTTTTGTTAAAATTAAGGTTTTCCTTAATTTTAACTATAAAATGCTATGGTAAGTTGATAATTTAAACCCAAGGAAACTCACACTGCCAGGGAAGAATGATTTACAGGAAACAGTTTAACACTGTGAGAATATTCATGTATTTGTTGTCATCTCCCTTTGCTTTTCAGCAATTTAGTCAAACATGATTCATGCACTTATCTAAAATGTTATGATCAGCACATTTTATAAAGCAAAGCAAGCAACTATTGCAATACCCTTCAATGAATTGCTCATGAAAGCAAATCAGAATCGCCATTTCTGATAAGCCCATGATATGATGTATTTCACATATTCAATGGAGCATTTGTAGATTTGAACTCAAAAAGCCATCAGATTGCTAAAGGAGTGTTCTTATGATAAACCAGTAAAGAAATCACTGTGATCCAAGGAAAAACGCACCCCCCCCTCAAAAAAATTTTTAGCATTGACAATTGTTATACTCTAAAACTAAAGGCCAGCCTTAAACACGTAAAGAACTAAGGATCAGATGTAAAGGAGGCAATTTTTGTTATGAAGTAGCACAAACATCATTAAAAGTACAAGTATAGGCTATGGGGTTGGTAGTTCCTATATTGCTGCTAATACCATTTGGGGAAAAATAGTTCAGAAGTGTATATTGTTCTACTCAAAATATAAAATAATTTGAATTGTTTCATTCTACATTACACATGACATGTAGTTTGTCCTACTTGAGGAGGTAACATGGATACTTTTATATCTGCACATTTTATATTCAAATAAAGCCAGTTTTATCAATTATAATGGTGGTTTCTCAATATTTATAGAACTTGTATATCATTTAATCTTAAATTTAGAAAGAAAATAAATGACCATTACACTTAATTTGAACTTAGTTATCCCTGTAGAATTTCTAGTATATTTATACTTAATTATATATGTATAATTAAAAATTTTTATTACCTCATGAATGGAAATTATTTGTTTTCACTCAAAAATTAGGGAAATATTCTTTAGAGGATCAAGGAACAAGAAAGATTTTAATGTTGATTTTCTCTATTTAAAACTTTTTCATTTTATCTATTAAAAACTTACTTATCAATTACCTTAAACCTAAATTAGAGAAGAGAATGAAAGTGCTAAAAGTAAATCAGTGAATTGGTTATAACATAAAAGAAACACCCACTCTTTAAGAGTAATGCCACTTTAAGATTCATTAAAAAAGATATTATCCCTTTATAATTTTCTCCAGTGTTCCTTACTTGTCAATCATTGACAAAAAAGAAAGTGTATAAGTTAATCACTACTACACTGAGATTTTCAGAGACATCTAGAATTGGTCTTATATATTCACAGGAAATAAATATTAAAATAACTACAAAGTTAATTTACTATATATTAAGTTCCCATTATTTTAGTGTATTTTATATATGGAAAGTTTCAAACTTGCAAGACAAATATTTTCTTTCACAGAAAATGCCAAGGCAAAGATCTCAAAAGTGTAACCACAGTAAGTGCTACTGCAATATCGGTGTCTAGTATGTACAGCAAAATGTTTTATGTTGATGAAATTCACCTTATTTCCATTTTTTTTATTGATATTCTTTGGCAATGTTTAGACACATGTATTTTGTTCTTTTAGAATTATATAATGGCAAGCAACACTGACATTTTATAATAAAGGAAGCAGGAAGAAACATAAGAATAATAACTTATTTGCATATATATAATAATTGACAAACGCTTCACCTATGTATTACTACTTTTATTTATTACCCAAATGAAGTAGAAAGACATATTTGACTCCATTATGTAGAACAGGAATTGGATGGTTTCCAAGATCTTAACTCTGCTAATTAGGTGAGCCAAGAAATTATCTCTGTGGTTTTTTTCTCTGCTTCTCTACTGTTCCCAAATCCCATCAGCCCATTCAAATCACCTGCCATGCTCTTTGTATATAATTGTGCCCAAGCCCTATTGTTGGCTGATTAAATCAGAATCTCTGAGGGTGATATCTAGGGATTACCATGTATACTTAAAATTCTATAGGTGATTACTAAATTAAGGGAAGGATTAAGAGTCACTTCATTAAGCTAAATTTTCTGACTGCAAATTTAGGGTTCTTTCTTGTCAATCACAATCCCTTTGATAAATAATACTTGAATATAAAATAGGCCTAACTGGAACAACTTTTGACAAAAGATATCTTTTGACAAAAGATAGCATAATGATGAATATCCTAAGGTTTAGAGTTAAACATCTGGATATGAATTGTTTGGGAACTAAGTAATTGTGTAAGTTTGGGTAAGTTATTTAGAGTCTCTTCATTTTAAATTTCATCCACTGGAAAAAGTGGATACTGTTGAGAGTCTATCTCAAACAGCTGTTAAGATTACTTAATGAGTTAATGCATGTTCAGAACAGTGTCTGGCACTTGAAAAATACTATAGACAAACAAACAAACAAAAATAGTATTTTAAAATATCATAATTACATTGTTACAAACTGAATACTCTATTCCCTCAAAACTCATATGTTGAAGACCTAATCCCCAATGTGATAATTTATGGAGCTAAGGCTTTTGGGATGTGTTTAGGTTTTGATGAGGTGATGAGAAAGGCAGCTCAGGAGGAGTTTCCTATACTTTCAAAAGGAGGGCAGACCAGAGCCCTCACTTGGTTTTCCATATTAGGTAAAACTGAGGAAATGTTGTAGGGACAGATGAGGCAAGGCACTGAAGGTAGCAGGAAACAGTTTTATTTGGCTGTAGCCAGGTTCAGAAGGCACAGCTTTTGCTCTAATCAATTAATCCCCTGAACCCCAAGTTCAGGGAGTTTCAGAGTTTTATACTCAGCAAGTAAGGGGAGGGGCACAGAAGTTCACATAAAGACAGTTTTTTCTTTCATTGTTTTGGGCAAGTTAACTCTTTAAGGACAACGCCTGAGAAGGGGGGAGCTTCTTCTCCCCTTCTTTCCTCCTCCTGCCAGCTGTTTCCATGGAGTCCAAGGCACTGGACTCCATGGAAACAGGAAATATTGTACACATGAAGTTTATTTAAATGCTATATAATTATTATTACAATGTTATGCTAATTATTATTATTTTAATGTTAGGTTATTGTATCATTGATATTTAACATATCTACTCTAAAACCTGATGGTAATTCTCTACTAATTAGAATTTCTTTTCCAACCTCTTTTATTTTTTTTTTCAGAATCACATTTACCTCACTCTGTTTGCAAGCTTCAAATTTGTATTCTTTTTTATATATAAAAACAAATTTTGATTTCTGTATTGTATCACCCATGCATGTCCTCGAAGGTCACTTTTTCACTTCTCAAGTGTTGTTGTGGAAATCTGCTAAATAAATATTCTATTTTTTGGAATCACATTATAAAAAGAGACAGTTGAGCTTATAGTTTTATTTAGATTTCTAAGAGTTTATTCTGTAGACTGGGCTATTATTTTGCATTTGTATTTTAATATTTATTTGTTTAATTGGATGTAGAATTTTTTTTTTCTTTTTTCTTTTGGGTGGTGTTGGGTTTTGAACCCAGTCTTGTGCATGTGAGAAAAACACTCTCCTGGATGTCGCATTTTCTATGCAGACATAATAAAGTTGAAGTACAACTAGTTTTTAGTCAGTGAATGCCTCTCTATGAACATATTACTTATTAATGTGTCTGGTACATGTTTAACACAAATAAATGCTAAAAATCAGGTTATTTTTCCATGTGTTTGTTGAAGCTTTCTATCTGAATCTCAATTTCCTTTTTTTATGTGTATGGGTTCCTACCAAAAGGTTTCCCTGACTTCTTTGTGACTTTGCCAGCCTCATCTGGAAGTAGCACTAACACATAATTTCCATTCTGGTAGTCCTGGTCACAGCTTGAAAGATTAGGACGTCCAATGTTGCTGCTTTCAACCATCAGTGCCATGCTCATAAAATCATATGTTTTTTGAAGCCCTGAAGACAATCACTGCCTCAAGCCGTTTCCCTCCAAATAAGGTGAGATGGTAGACATTTCCCAGTATCTCCCTCCGAAATTCAGGAAAGATGTTTTAGTCTTCATTCAATCAAGTCTTATCTACAAGAAATCACTGAAAGCATCCCTAAGATTTAATTGTACAAATGACGCCTCTTCTACATAACAACAGAAATATCTCTGGCAGTTTTATATTTTATTGGTCATATTAGAGCGATCTGAAAGATGGATAAATTAAAGTGTTCATGTCTACATTTTCCCTGAAAGTTTGCAAAGGCTTATTAAACTGAAAGTCTCTTGTAATCAAGGACTTAAAAAATATATGTACAGAATATATCGAAACTTAAAGAATGAATGAAGGTCACTACTTGCTAGATAGGTGTTTAAAGTAGTTAAGAATGATCATAATACCCATCCAAAGCCATAGCTAGAATTAAAAAAAGCTTAAAGGTCTGAGCTTATAATGAATATTTTCGAATAAATGTGAGCCATTTTTATAAAGAACATGTATCACAGTTTTTTATACTTTTGAGAAAATGTAGTTAAGGAATATTTAAGTTTCTTCACAAAACAAATATTTGAATAATTATACAGCAAAAATGAAGTACTTTTAAAAAATTTGCAGCTGTCAAAGAGAGAGATCATGTTGCTTAATATAGGTGGTTAAGAGAAGATTTGTGGAGATGGTAGTATTTATTACAACAAAAATTAGATGTCATAGTTTAGCAGAAGAAGCTAAGTGTGATTAGATTAAAAAATGGCTAGAATAAAAACAATTCCATGGCGAGGCCAGGCATTTTTTTTAAATAGGAAAATTTAAAAATGAATGTAAAACCTCCATTCAAAGAATTTAAATCAAATAAAATAAGAATTTTCATTATTGTAATAAAATATATGATTAAAAAAATTCATTATTGGTGGGCATTTTGGTACATGCCTGTAATCCATGCTATTCTGGAGGCTAATAAAGGAGGTTCATAAGGAGCAACCTGGGCAACTTAAGGAGACCAAAGATAAATGGAGAAATAACTCAGTTCAAATTGCACAAATTAAGTAAGAAATGGTATAAAAATATCCATGAGAAATGTTCAATGTGAGGATAACAAATTAAGGGATAATATTAAAAACACTACCAGAATTCAATAAATAAAATAAAATATATGTGTGTATGAAAGAGTAAAAGTAAAATTAGATATTAAAAAGACTCAGAGTTCTCATTAGTTATCAAAATTCAATAGTTCTAGAAACAAGAGAAAGGAATAAAATAGCTGTAATTTTAGGAAAGAATATTTCTCAGAAGTTTCCAGAACTACAGAAAGAACACAGGCCTTCAAATTTTAAACAAATTGTCATAGGATAAACAAAAATGTATTCTTGCACAAAGAAATCCCAGAGAAACTTAAGAATATCAAAAATATAGATACAGAAGACAATGAATATGAATAAAGGATAAATTGCTTAACTTTTCAATTGCTTAGACCAGAAGATAATCAAAGTGAACATTTTGAAGCAAAGGAGAAAATAATGGTTAATTCAGAATATTAGATTCAACTACTCTACCATTCATGAATAGGGATAAAATAATGATTTTTGAAGATGCACAAATACCAAAACATTAGTACATAATAACCTATGATTAAAATATCTAAAAACAAGTGTACTTCAGGTACAAGATATGTAGATGCAGAGTAAAATCACATAAAACAATTTAAAAAATGAAGCATTGAAATTAATATTCTTGAAGGAAAACTCAATAAGCTAAAAATGGAAAAAAAAAACCTAAACTACAATAAAAATTCACTTCCAATCATAGTGTTCCTCCTTAGGTACATAAGTGAACTTATAATACTGACAGTGAATGCAGAAGAGAGTTTAGGTTTTGGTGAGAGAGAAAAAGATTACAATATTAAAAATCTATTAAGGTATAACAAGATAGAGATGGTGCTTAATTCAATGCTACCAATGAGAATGGTGACAAGAATGACTTTGAGAACTGTAGTATAATCTATAGTTCTCAACAACAAAAAGCAATAGCACCATTTATAATGCTGTCATATTTATTTAAAGATCCACTTAATTTACTAAATAAAGTAGTATATCAAAACAGCATATTTTTCAATCGTTGTCAAAAGCCTTCAATAGATTCTAGTTTCGTTTCTATTTATTTCTGGGTTCTATATTTCTATTCAAATATATTATGCAGCGACAAAATAAAATTTTTGTCAAAAGAAGCTTATCTCCAAAATGCAATGAAGAAATAAAACTCTTCTACATGTCAAAAAATGTGATGGTAAAAACAAACACAATTTGTTATTATAAGCATTTCATTTCAAGGAAATCCTTTCTACTCCAGAAGGTATTTGTTTTCCTCTTAGTGAGTCATGCCCCCTATAGAGAATAAACGCACAGAGAACAGAATGTAACCTTCCTGGGGCCTCCACTTTAATCACACACTTGCCTGATCTTCATTTTGTTCCATGGAGGCACTAGTCATCCTTAAAGAATGCCTGATATTAATAAAAAACACTATATATTGGATTGGGTGAATTGATGTGCTGATACTGTTGTTTGAAATATTGTATGTGAAGTACATAATGTAAATGGACTAGATTATAATTATGTTTAAAATATGAACACTACAAATGAGCAGAGGCCACAGAATGAAAGTATATAGCCTTTGAAAGGCATTTTAACATCTGTTGTCACTTTCTTAAAGCTATGGCATTACAGGTAATTTCCAAGGCTTTTGATCATTTATATGAGATATGATTGATTAACTTCCAAGGAAGTAATCTTATTTATTTTCCTGAGGAAATCAGAGAAAAGAAGAACTTTATTTTTCTCACCTACATTGGGGAAAATATTCAAGGAAAGGCAGGCTAGTGTACACCAAAATAATCTACAATGCTGTGACTTTGACTTTTTTATTAAAGAGATGAAAATTCTTGACCTTCACCCTTGTGTTCTATATTTCTATTTATAATTGCTACAAATTTTCCTCAATACCATGGTAAAGCAGTTGGTGGGAACAGTTGGCAGAGTTTGTATCATTCCTATGAATCCCTATAAAGCATCACACACGCCTGACAAAGAAATTCACAAGAAGTTTATGCTTCTTTGTGTGTGTGTATGTGTGTGTGTGTGTGTGTGTGTGTGTGTGTGTGTGTGAGAGAGAGAGAGAGAGAGAGAGAGAGAGAGAGAGAGAGAGAGAGAGTGTCATGGGTATGAGCTTAAGAATCATAGCAAAGAGCATGCCATTTGTTAAATATTATACTAGACTTCACATAGGTCCTGTTTAAAAAATTTCTCCAAATGCAGATACTTGTTTTCTGACTTTGTGAGTGAAGCTCCCCCAAAATCTGGTCTGTCCACTCAATAATTTTCTGGAGAAATATTCCTCTGGGTTCAGGAAATCTCATAACTCCTGTAGCACACTGTTTTGGTTTGTTTTGCAGGGGTCAGGGGGGAGCAGTCATTGGTGGGTTGTTTTATGGTACTGGAGATTGAACCCAGGTGCCTCTATCTCTGAACTATATCCTCAGCTCCTATTTTATTTTATGTCTGAGACAGGAACTCACTAGATGAATGAGGATGGCCTTGAATTTGTGATCCATCTATTGTAAGCTCTAGAGTCACTGGGATTACAGGTATGTGCCACTGTGCAAGGCATCACACTATTTTTCACATATGCCTTATTTTCCTGTTGCTGCCATAACAAATTACCACAAATGATATGTCTTAAAAGAGCACAAATTAACTCTTCTAGTTCTGGAGATGGAAGGCAGAAATCAGTTTCATTGGGTTAAATCCAAAGTGTCTTCAGGGCTGGCTTCCCCAGGAGGCTCTGGAGAAGGTGTTGGCCAGCCTTTAGTGACCTCCTGTGTTCTCTGGCTTATGGCCACTACCTTTATCTTTATAGCATTGAATTTCATCTGTCCCTCAGTCATCACCTCTTTTGCTATTCTTTTTAAAAAGACTTCTTTTTAGCTCCCTGGATAAGCCAAAATAAGATCTCAGACTCAAGATCATTTACTTAACACATCTACAAAATCTCTTTGGCCATATATGGCAGCATATTAAGATGCGAACATTTGGGGAATCATTATTCGGTCTACCTTAGTTTATAAATTCAGTGTCCAGAGAGTGGATCTTCCATCTTATAGGCGCAGCTCCAATGTAAAGCACGTGCTTCTTCTGAACCTAAAATGCAGAATGCAGTAAGAGAGCAGCTTATCAAGACATATGTTTGTACTTGCTTACTACTGTACAGCTTTCTTAAATGTATCAAAAAAGAAGAAATGTATAAAATCAATCACTTAAGCTTTGCATTAGAAATCTTAAGACCATATTAAACCCAAAGAATAAAAAAAGAAACATAAAAAGAAAGAACTCAGAAAAACTGAGAAAAAGTAAAGAAAATGAATAGAAGCGAATCTTGTTTTTTAACATAAATAAAATTGATAACTCTCTAGCCAGACTAAGAAAAATATAGAAAACAAAGTACATATATCAAATATGAAAAATGCATATTCACTACAGATATTTATTACAAGAATAATAAGGATAGATAAAGGTAAATAACTCTATACATTCAAATTTGAAAACTTAGATGAAATGGACCAAATACTTTGAATGACATATCTACTAAAGCTCACAAAGGGCATTTAGATAACAGTAATGGCCCTTTATCTAGAAAGAAATTCCATTTATAATTGTGAAATTTTCAAAAAGAAGGCAAATCACTTAGATGCTATCACTGATAAATTTCATGAAACATTTAAGGAAAAATAACATTAATTTTCTACAATTTCTTCAATAAAATAAAACTGACAAACCAACACTAACTCATTCTGTGAGGCCATCTTTGCCCAGTTAATGAAAACATACAAAGATATTACCTCAAAGAAAAAGTGTAAACCAATATCACTCAGAAAATAAATGCAAAATCCCTCAATAAACCCAACAATATATAAAGCAAATTATAAAAGCCCAAATGGGATTTGTTCCAATTATGCAAAGCAGTTTAAACATTCAAACTCTATCAAGTAATCTACCATATCAATGTTAAATGAGAAAAATCATAGGATGATATCTATTAAAAGAAAGCATTTGATAAAATCAAATACTTGCTCCTGATAAGAATTTCACAAATATTACAATTGAGTAAAATTCGAGAAAAACAACAGAAAAAATGCCTCAGGTCCTCACAATTGTCCAAGTCATCAAAAGCAGGGAAACTCTAAAAAACTGTCACAGGCAAGAGGAACCTAAAGAGACATGGTAAATAAGCAGAATATGGTATTCTCCATGAGAACCTGAAACAGAAAGATGATATTGTCAAAAGGAAATCTAAATAAAACATGTGCCCTCCCTTAGAATTATGTATCAGTATTTGTTCATTGGTTGAGACAAATATACCATAGTAATAGAAATATTTTTATTATTATTATTATTTTTATTGGTTGTTCAAAACCTTACAGAGCTCTTGACATATCATATTTCAAACATTAGTTTCCAGTGAGTTATGAACTCCCATTTTTACCCCAAATACAGATTGCAGAATCACATCAGTTACACATAGAAATATTATTATAGGAAAAACTGGGTGTGTACATATGTAAACTTTCTGTTCTTCTTCACAATTTTTCCATAAACCTAAAATCTGTACAGTTTTTAAATGTTCAGTTAAAAACAGTCTACAACATTTGGATGCATATACTTATGTTTTCTTCAAAATTTATCTTTTGCAAAAATATAGATATGCATTTCCATGAGTACAAATGATGTTTGTTTTGAAGGCCTATAAGGAACACTAATTATTATTGGAAGAAAAAGGGGGAAGTATTTAAAAGAAGACAGTAGAATTGCAATCTGAAAGTATAATTTTTGGTTAGTTATTCTATTTCCTTTTAAAAGACTCCTTTTAATTTGGTTTTGGAAATGTATATCCTTACAAGGAAAGTACTGTACATGTGATATCTTCTATAATATTTTTAACCTGAAAAATGCCCTTGTTTTTTAAAATTAAATTATATTTCCAACAATAAAAGTTGCACTTAATATGTAACATGAATCTTTATTTAAAATTATTATTTCTAGCACAAGAAATGTATTTGTATGTATATTTTGCCAACAGGTTCTAGAAATTTCATGATTTGAAATGTCTCAACTAGTACAATAAGAGAGAAATCATATAAAAATATGACTTTTTCTTTGTAGATGAAATCAAGTGCCTTTTTTCTACATGTTCCATGGGTAAAAAATAGTTTAGCTGTGGGTTAGTTATTACTTTATTCCATTTACTTTCCTCTATGCCAAAAGGAAGGGAATAGAGTCTGCCTTACACATAGTAAAAGGTTATATGTGTCTGTGTGTGTGTGTTTGTGTGTGTGTGTGTTGTAGCATTGAATGATTTTTATTTTTTTTCTTAATGTCATGTAAGTAAGACATTTAAAAAAAATACTGATCAGTGCTAAAATTTTGAGAGGAACAAGGAAGCCAGATATCTTTTAAGCTATAGATACTGCTACTCCATGTATAAAGGAGAATAATATTGGCAGTTTTCTTGAATCCTAACATGGTTTGCCAAAATTTATAAAATGTGAGTTGATGCTAAGTGGAATCATCTCCTGAGTTAATTCTGTCAGCATAAATAAACAACCACTATTGTTATTGACAATACAATGCACTGCTTACTAAAAAAATAAATTGTCTTTGGACAGTTCTAAAAATTATAAAAATTTCTTGAATCTTGACTTGTATCATTTTTCTTTTAGTTTTGCACTCTTTTATCCACATTATCAGACTGCATAAAGAAGAAGGGGATGGGAGGGAAGGCTGGACAGAGGAAGAGAAAATGGGAGGGAAAGATGGAAAGAGCAAGAGAGAAAAGGCCCATCTCATTACATCCTGGTGTCCACTCCAATTCATCACCCTGAAACGTGTCCTCAGAAGAATTTCCAAAGTGTTCATATCTGGGAAAAAGTAAGGACAGAAAATAGGTGTACAAAGTATATTACAAATCCTACAACAATAAGTGTTGTTAAATAACAGATTTTGAATATGACAAGCTTTTCATTGTTTATTTTGGAAATGCTATTTTACAAAAATAATACAAAGATAACAAATTATCTATAGTCTTTTTAAAGTCCTTTGGACATATAGGATGATGTTTCTCTTACATTTTAATGGGAAATTTTGATTGACACAAGGTACAGATGAGTTATTTTTTAATAAAATAGCCTTTAGTTCAGCTATCTCTATAAAATATGAATACTAAATGGCACATTTTAAAATGGCAAAAACATATTTTCTAACATGTTTATCAGACAATACATTGTTTGGAAATTACCTAACATCAATAACATGTTTAATTTAATAAAACTTGTAAAAAAATACCTTTAGGGTCTGGGGCTGTAACTTAGTGGTGGAGTGTTTGCCTATCATGCGTGAGACACTGGGTTTGATCCTCAGCACCACATAAAAATGAATAACTGCAATAAAGGCATTCTGTCCATCTATAACTACAAAAATGTGTCTTGGTTATTCTTGTGTCTTTACATTTCCTTAAGTAGACATCTCTCTCTCTCTCTCTCTCTCTCTCTCTCTCTCTCTCTCTCTCTCTTTCTTTTCATGTGTGCACGCGTGCCACGCGCACACACATACACAAACACACAGATTATGTTTGGAAAACAGCTTGATTCATTTCTTCACATTTTATTTTTATTAATCTTTTTTACCTGTGATTTATATTCATGATAATTTCTCAGATGGTAATTCTACTTCCCTAACTTTAAAACACTACTACAGGCAAACTATATATTTAGAAGAGAAACTAAAAGTTGAACAAAGAAAGATAAAATGTTGATGTGACCAGTTCTACAAAACACTATGGATTAATTTTGACTTCCACGCCATAAACTTTATATCTGGGCAGAGGAATTCATTGTGTTTTAGGTTAAGCAACATTAAATTTTAAAATACCACCATGATTCCATCCTATGAGCATTTGAGAAACTTTCACATTTTAGCCCAGTTGCATATTTAATTGGTTATACTCTACTAGGCAGCAGCAGCATTATGAAACTTCTGAATAATTGAGGTCTATGGGAATGACATATAGGAATGTTATTAGGGTTTTTCATTTTTTATTACAGTCAATTAGACATCAATATGCTAATAACTTCTGAAATCTTGTTTAAGAGAGCAGTCAGGAAAAAGTTATCTGTATTCTAAGCTATGGAATATAGTAACATAGAGATATTCACATCCAATTTTGAATGTCTTGTTTACTCAGCAGATTAAGGGAACACTGGTGACAAGAGGGACAGATGATTTTGCTGTTATCAACCAAGGCTATTAAATCCCATTCAATGACATAGCATCTAAATTACTAGTACTAGTAAATATGTACCTTTCTGATGATTTATGCCTTCTCAGGCAAAATATAAGTACATAGTTTCAAGATATACTGGGTCTCTTAAGGTCCCATTCCCCAGATCTGTAATCACAGTTGGGAAAACTATGAGTCAGTGCCTGGTAATGTGCTAATGAATCAGCTAACCATTTACATGTGAAAAATTTATAGAAACAATTACCCTTTATTCATGAACACTTACCCATTAGGGAAATATAATACTTTCTGGCTATCTTAAAATCAGCTTCAAGATTTACAAGTCTGAATCTCACATTCTGTTTCTTGGCTTGGTTTTTCTTGTTCTTGCCTCAACCATCACATGATTAGGCTGTCCTGTCCATTGGTATATCACTTCTCTAGCAGCCCATAAGGAAGTCAAACATCTTAGTTGATTTATAAAGTCATTTATCAGAGTTTCTTCTATTTTGCCTTTTGACCAATGCCAACTTTGCTTCATTCCTTTTTTTAAATTTTATTTATTTATTTTGGTACCAGGGATTGAACCCAGGGGTTCTTAACCATGAACCACATCCCAGCCTTTATTTATTTAGTTATGTATTTATTTGTATTTTGAGACAAGGTCTCACTAAATTGATGACTGTCTTTGAACTTGCAATCCTCCTGCTTCAGCCCCCAGAGCCAGTGGGATTACAGGCATACACCACGACACATGGCTGCTTTGATCTTACTCAAAAATAAAATTCAGGTATCAGACCCAACCTCCTTGATTCTCTTTGTGTCCTAATAGATGAGCTTGGGAATTTATTTGCTATTTACATTGATATACTGGATCCATCTATCCTCAATTCTTCTATTTCTTATAGATCTCCTCAAAAAATGGTAGTTATTTTTTACCTCTTACTGTGTGTATTGCTGTGACTTCATCATTAAGCAAATTCAGCATGAAGAAACATGATCTTCTGGGGATGTCAAACAAACAAACTATATATAGATCTAGATCTCTTACTTTAACACATAGGAATTAATTTCTGTCCTCTATGCAGAAAAATTAAGTTCAATTTGCTAAGTTTGCCATAACAGAATACTTAGTCTGGGTGACTAAATATAAAGTTTCATTATTCTGAAGCTAGATGTCCAAAACCAAGGAATATGTATATTGGTTTGGTTTCTTCTGAACAGACCTCTTTGTCCTGCAGATGGCACCTTCTCATATGGTCTTTTCTCATTCAGCACATTACACATGTCTCTTCTTCTTGTAAAGACACCAGTCATATGAGATTAGACTGTATCCCTGATGAAATTATTTTAACCCAATCTCTTCTTTAAGATCTTATCTCCAAATACAGTTGCATTCTGAGATACTGGAGATTGAAACCTCAAACTATAAAGGTTGGGAGGGACACAATTCTGCCAGACCAAAGGATCTGTGGTAGAAAGTTCAATTCCATGAGCAGATGCAGCACATTAAATGGTCCTAAGAAGAAAGAATTAAGGAAGTGCAGAAAACCTATTACTGCTAAAGAAGGAATTTAGATAAAGTAAGGAAGTGCATGAGACTTTCTAAAGCAAGCAGGACTACATCATAAAGTCTTTAAGATAGGTAGTTGCCAAAATCCATGTTCTTTCTCCTGAGCCTACTACCAGAAGTTGCATTTTCAGACTCTTTATTGAGTCAGTCTGTAACTGATTTCCAGTCAATATTTACAAGAAAAATTTGTAAATATCATTTCTACAATTTTCATAAACGTTGGCACTTCATTTTTCTTCTATTCTACGCCAGGCTGCTTCTTTTCTTCCTCCTTTCCTCATTCCCTTTCTTCCTTTCTCTCCTTTTTACTTGATTCAGGATAACAAAAAGCAGGTCAATAAGAGGAAGAGGGATGTGGCAGAACCAAAATATAGAAGGAATGTGATTCCCTAAATCAATGTATGCAAGGAACTGTCTAACAAAATAGCAACATCTATGTGATGGATTCATAATTTTAAAAAATCTATCATCTACTAATTCTGAGCTGTTATTCATTTTAAGGAGTTGATTTCATGCTATAGCCTGGTCTTCCCTAAAACATCTATATAATTACATTTGCTGAAGATACTTGAAGCCTACAAAATAAATTTTTGTTGTTGTTTAATTGCTTTATTTTTAAATACATGACAGTGGAATGCATCACAATCTTTTTACACATATATCATATCTCTGTTTGTATAAAAACTCTCTCTGTTCACATCAATTCAAAAAAAAATTAATGAGAGTTGCATTGTCAGTTGTATGATTTAGAAAATAGCCAGAGTGAAAAGCAAGGATTAAGGGTGCACAATGGTGTAAAACTAATCGGTCTCAATAATCATATTGAAATAATGACAACCTAACAAGTGAAGGAGGGTTTAAAAATAGTCAACAGAACTGTGACATATTTTACTTTAGAAGATATTTTCTATCATTGCTTAATTGTGTACAGTAGGAGAAATAGTACCAGGGGAGCAGAAAAAGAAGGACTCCTGGAGATATTTAAGTGTCTACATTGACAACTTGTTTAATTATTTGTTGTGTGATGAGAGGTAGAGGAATATACCTAACATATTGAGTTTCAAACTAACTTTAATGTCCACAAATTATCCATGTGGAGATGTGAATGAGTTTGATATACAAACCTGGAACTAAAAATAGTGCAAAAAGAAGGTAAAGATTTAGAAATAGATACATTTATTTGCATATTTACCATCTTTTGACTGAAACTATCAATCTGGATCCTTGATTTCTTTCCTGCACACAACACTTACAGAATTTTCAGAAAAAAAGTGTTATGCATGTTTGACACATCTATAAATGTATTATAAGTTATATTTTATGTTAAACTAACCTTTTTATTATTTTTATGAAAAATTGGCAAGAGAAAATAGTGTACTGAAAAAATATGTTGTATATACCTTGTATGAATCAATGTTTTCCATAGAAACAAAACTAATTATATAAAAATAAATAAAACATATTTTCTTATTGGAATTAGATCACACAATGATGGAGGCCAAGAAGTTCCCCAGTATGCAATCTGCAATGTCACAAATGTGATGGTGTGATGCAGTCCAAGTCAAATGGCCCAAGAACCAGGAGATTTGATGATAGCATAGTATGAAGGCTCAAGAAGCAGGAGCTTAGGTACCTAAGGGAGGACAGGATGATTATCACACTACAAGAAGAGTTCTATCTAAGCACTTAGTGGATTGGATGGTACTCATCCATATTGGTGAGTGCCATCTTATTTTACTCAGTCTACTGATTAAAATTTCCTCCAGAAATGACTAACAGTATGGTTTTACCAGCTTTGATGTCATGCTGTTATAAAACTTGCTATGTGAAAGAGGTGAAAAAATCTATATAATAAAAAGTACAGAACCCTAAAGAAAGAAATCAAAGAATACCTTAGAAGATGGAAAGATCTACCTTCCTTTTGGTTAGGCAGAATTAATATTATCAAAATGACCATACATGCATTTAGAGAAATGCAAATCAAAACTATTCTAAAATTTCATCTCACTCCAGTCAGAATGGCAGCTATTATGAAGATAAACAACAATAAATGATGGCAAGGATGTGAGGAAAAAGGTACACTTATACATTGCTGGTGGGACTTGAAATTGGTGCAGCCAATATGGAAAGCACTATGGAGATTTCTTGGAAAATTGGGAATGGAACCACCATTTGACCCAGATACCTCTCCCCTCAGTGTATACCCAAAGGACTTAAAAACAGCATACTAAAGGGACATAGCCACATCAATGTTTATAGCAGCCCAATTCACAATAGCTAAACTGTGGAAGCCAACAAAGATGCCCTTCAGTAGATGAATGAATTAAAAAAAAAAGGTGGCATATACACACAATGGAATATTACTCAGCAATAAAAGAGAATAGAATCATGGCATTTGCAGGTAAATGGATGGAGTTAGAGAAGATAATGCTAAATAAAGTTAGTCAACCCCCCAAAAAATAAATGGCAAATGTTTTCTTTGATATAAGGAGGCTGATTCATAGTAGGATAGGCAGCAGGAACATGGGAGGAATAGACCAACACTAGATAGGGAAGAGGGGTTGGAGGAGAAGAGAGGGGGCATGGGGTTACAAATGATGGTGGAACATAATGATCATTATTATACAAAGTACATGTATGAAGACATGAATTGGTGTGAATATAGTTTGTATACAACCAGAGATATGAAAAATGGAGCTCTATATGTGTAATAAGAATTGTAATACATTCCACTGTCAAATATAAATAAAAAATGATAAATGATCATAAAAATTATGAAAAATATACACTTGAAAGATTTTACCAAAAGTAAACAGTATCTTGGTGTTTTTTGGCTTTGTGGTCTTGTAAGTGTATGTTCATATATTCATGCATGAACGCATGCATATCATTCAGATTACAGAAATTTTTTGCATATTTTCAGTTGATTTTATGTAATATGTATTGCACTGAATCTACATAAAAAATTCTAGATAGTTGTTATCTCAATATAAAGTGTTTCAATCCAGTCTATCACATTTATCTCCAGGTAGAATGCTTCGTGCACAATTAAATATGATTGGGAATCTCTACTTTGCACTTGATTGTCAGTTTTCAATCTTTTACTATTTAAGCTTATTTTTGGAGATACCTTTTATTGTATATGAAAAATATAATTAGCTTTTGATGAAAATCTATCATTCACTACTTTGTGGGAATAAAGTCTAACCAAAGTTTCCACCCAATCTTGCATTTTAGTTTGTTATAAATAAATTAATTTATGAACTGAAAATCACACACACACACACAAACACACACAAGGATTGTCCTATAAATTTTACATGAAATATATTTTATTCCATAACTTTGACCCATCTTAAAAATAAAAACCTTGAAATTTGACTTTACATTGCAGGTTGTATGGAAAAAGAATTTGTTTGTATCTGCCATGCTTGAAAATTTAACAGTTTTCTCTGTCACTCCTATATATGTTTCATTTTAAATAATGATTGCATAGTAACCATTTGAAAGTAAGATGATGAGATAGGTGAAGCAACTGACCACCAAGATGTCACAAGGTACCTACTCAACAATGTGACTACACCCTGACCTGTTAAGTAATGAAAACATAAAAAGTTATGTGATTTATGCAGCTATTATACAATTTCATTATCCTATTAAGATTATTAGGTTATGGAAATACTCCTTGATAACTAAATTATAATTTTTATCACAGATGGATTGAAATTTTATGAAAATACTGTCTTTTTCTGTGCCTGTTAGGTGAATACATGAATTATTTTTCTTTTAACATGCTAGGGAATTACATTATTTAATTTTCTAATGTTAAATCAACCTTGGATTCCTGGAATGGATCCAACTTTATTTCTGAATTAGAGTCAAACTGCACGTGCTTCACTTAAAAATTTTTGCATTCATAATCACGAATGAGGTTAGCATGTAATTTTCTTTTTGGCAATGTCTTGATCAGGCATTGTATTACAGTTGAACATTTCTTAGAAAACAATTTGAAGACTAGAATAATTTGAACAAGGTTGAAATTGTTTATTACCTAAAAGTTTTGTAGTTATTCATTGGAAACTAAATCTGGGCCTATTATCAGTTGCAAAATTTTAAATGTTTGACTCCATTTAATCAAAAAACTATATGATTAGTTGTGGTTTTTTTAGAATATTTAGTAAAATCATTGAAAAATAAATTCAACTTTTCAACAGACATAGTTTTAGATAATATATTTAAATTTTATATGTGAACTTATCACATCACTACTTATATCATTATTTATTTATTCAAGATCTCTTATTTTTATCTTTGTTAATTATGTTAGTTTTCCATGTGGACTTCTTAAAAGCAATTTTAATATTCTTTAACTCACTTCTATTTTCTGTTTTAATAATTTCTGCTTTTGTTTTTCACAACATCTTATTTCATATCTCCTTTCATACACAAAATAAGCACGTCCATTATAAGTACTGTGTAGCTGTACATCATAAGTTCTTACATTCACCATTTTTCTTATCTTTCTCTTCAACCGAATTTTCAGGTATCCCTTAGGTTTTCCTCTTTGACTCATTACTGGTATGTTTTTTCATGTCTAAATATCTATATTTTTCTGGGTATCTCTTTCTAATTTATCTCTAATTTGTTTTATAATATGAATATCCTATAAATATTTTAAATTTTGTATTGGCTTCATTGGCCAGACTTTGATGAAATTTTCTTGGCTAGTGCTAAAAAGAATACACACTCTTCACTGTGGGACACTGTTTTTAGATATCATGTTAATATTGTTATTTCAGTTAGTGACACGTTTTATGTCATTCAATTTTTAAAAAATTTTTGATTTATCAGTTACTGACAGTCAATTTGACAAAATCCATAATCAAATATATTTTTGGTTTGTTCTTTCTCTCACACACACCTACACACACACACACACACACACACACACACACACACTCCATAAGTAATGGATAAGTTGCCAAGTAATTTTTCTCAGTACAATATATGTGATTCCACCAATGTTTTTACTGGCTCCTAAAATCTAATTTTGATTTCAGGTGTACTGTATTTTCGATATATTTTTTATGGGTGTTCTATAAATCTCTGCATGTTTAGTATTGCGTGTTTGAATTCTTATGTTTGTAAGTGTGGCTTCCCTGTCTTTCTTTGTGTATTGGGCAAGAGTGGCAAAGATTGGAAGAAAAGTAAATATGGCTTGTGATTTACAGAACTTCTGATTAGATCCCTCAAAATTTCTAGAATATTGTCTTCCATTATTTCTTCAATATTCATTCCTATTCTCTGTTATGCTGAAAATCCCTTAAATACTTTTGGGTCATATTATTCTATTCTTCATATTACTTAACACTCCTATATTCATATTATTCAATGTGTCTCTATGATGACTTCTTGCTAATTTTCAGTCATGTCTCAAGATTCATAATTTCTCTTTTTAGTTGTAGTATATTTAACACAGTTTATCATGGTCTTATTTTCAAAAAGGATATTACAATGCTTCAAATTCTGTTAATTTCAATTTCTTCTTTTTCAGGTCAATTCTGTCATTTTTATAGTTTCTTATACTTTATTTTATGTTAAGTCTATTTTTCTATTTTTAAACCTTATTTAAAATACTTATTTTATATTCAGCATTTATATCTTTTGAATTATTTCCAAGTTTGCTTTCTCTTGTCTGTGTTGCTTCTTCCTCCTCTTGTGCATTATTTAGAGTTCTGCAAGAAAATGCATATTACTATAAATATCTTGAGAGGGGAAAAATTCCATTAACTGAGCAAAGGCTTTTGTTACCTTGGAAGGACTGGTGTGCTGCCTATGATGTTCAGAAAATTGTGAAATGTATCAGTTATTAGGATTTTTAGACAATGATCTTATCTACTTGAATCCTTAACAAGTATGATACAGGATGTCAACCAGGAAATCGGTGGAGAAGCTAAGTGTTGGAACCCTGACTCTGCTGTCTAGTATCAAATGAACCATTCTCAGGGATCACCCTCTCAAGGCAAGTAGCCTCCTTTATGCATTGCCATCTATTAGATTTGCTCCCTATAAACTCTATCATATATTAGATTTTCATATTATCCTTTTCACTCTTTCAGATTTCATATGGATGTTCCCTGTTCATGGTATTGAACTTGAACTCTTAGGAAAGAATTATAAAACATATACAATAAAGTGGCAATATTAGAAAACCAAAGATATAGTATTACTTGAAAATTTATATCCAGGTGGTGCTGGCATGGGGCATCTTAGGGTCTTGAGTATTTTATTATTTATTTATATCATGAGATCACTTTATTTCAAAACTTTGTTGGAGGAAAATGTTGAGTCTACAATTGAATGTATGTTACTCTAGAGAGAACTTTTGTTTATAATAATTATATGGAAGCAAAATCACTTCAAGTAAAATGCACTTGATGATCTAATATTGCCTTATAGCCAGATGGTGTGAATTTAGTATGCAAACCTGCTGTGAAGTTGACTTTGGCATGAAAATTAAAGAAAGAATTTTTTCCCATCCCGAGAGTCAGGATTTAGAGAAACCATTTTTTCCCCTTATAATCTTGAATTATGTGACAGTAGAAGAGGTTGTGCAATTTCAGTTCTAGTTAAGTATTACACTCAATATGCAGTGTTCTTGGATTCTAGTTTAATGGCTTCTATTCTCATGGGTTTTTGCAGATTTCAATAGTCTGTGGTTTTACACCAATGTGATCTAAAAGTTAACAAGATTTATCAAATATCTTCAAGGTAAAAATAAATATAGGGCTCTGTCAATCTCCCTGGATCACCTTTTGTTTGTATTTTGTTTCAATTGATCTTCAGAATATTCTATATGTACTTACTTTCTAAGTCATCGATTAATTTAAAATATTTTATCCATTATTCCTTAGATATTTTCAAAATGATGATGGATACTTATTCCTCCAAGTTATCTCCCACAAAAATCTACAGGTATTTTATTTTTTGTTTGTTTATTTGGTAAATGGAATAGAGGATTTACTCAACAAGTCCCACAAACCAATGCTGGACCATGACTGTAACATGTAGTTATACTATTCCTGCCATTTTCTTTTCTATTTTTTTCTTATTTCTCTCTTTAGATACACATGTCAGTAGGATGTATTTTGACATATGATATATACATGGAGTAAAACTCAGTCAAATTAGGATCTCATTTTTGTGAAATAACTAGGTTAAATGGTGTTTCCATTTCAAGTTTTCTGAGGAATCTCCACACTGCTTACCATAGTGGTTTTCCCAATTTCTGGACCCACCAACAATGCATAAAAATACCTTTCTCCCACATCCTTGCAAACATGTTGTTTCTTGCATTCTTTATAATTGCCATTCTGAGCAGAGTGAGACAAAATTTAGTGTAGTTTTAATTTAAATTTCTGTAATTGCTAGAGATATTAAACTTTTAAATAATTTTTTGCCATTCCTATTTCTTCTGTGAAGTGTTTGTTCAGTTCCTTTGCCCATTTATTGATTGGGTTCTTTGCTTTGTTAGTGGGTAGGTTTTTTTGAAATCTTTGTATATCCTGGCGATCAATGCTTTATCTGAGGAGCATATGGTAAAGATTTTCTACAATTATGAATATGCTTTCTTCCAAGATGCAGAAGGATCCTTCTCTAAAGTAGACCATTTCTTAGGCCACAAAGCAACTCTTCACAAATAAAAAAAAAAAAAAAAAAGGAGAGAGAGATAATACCTTGCATCCTATCAGATCACAATGGAATGAAATTAGAAATAAATGCCACTCTAACATCTGAAGAATAAATAATATGCTATTGAATGACCAATGGATAGTAGAAGAAATCAGTGAGGAATTAAAAAAATAATTACAGGTAAATGAGAATTATGACACAACTTATCAAAATCTCTGAGACACTATGAAGGCAGTTCTAAGAGAAAAGTTCATTACATTGAGCACATTCTTTAAAAGAATAGTCACCAAATAATCTGACATTACATCTCAAAGCCTTTTAAAAGAAGAATAAATCAACACAAAAAGCAGTAGAAGACAGGAAATAATTAAAATCAGGGACAGAAATCAACAAAATTGAAACATAAACAAACAAAAATTCAAAAAATAGATGCCACAAAAGTGGATTCTTAGAAAAAATAAATAAAATTGTTAAACCCCTAGACAAGCTATAGGTATTTCTAAGAACTAAAGAATATTTATACCCTCATTGGAAGATGTTTCACCAAAACAATTGCCAGGGAATTTCAGGATATTAGGTTAAGTCAAGATAATGAAAATTAGATGACATATGCAAACATTTTATTGACCAATATTGACAAACTGTTGTCAGAGTTACAAATGCTTATATTTACAAACTCTGACTTCTTAAATTTGACTTTCTACTTGCCCTAATGTTGGTGTTTGTTGATTAATGCCTACCAAGGCCAGAAACATGTTCAATGATGGCTAAAAAAAAAAAAAAAAAAAAAAAAAATTTGAGAGCATGAATAATCAGCTTCTAAACCTTAAATAATGGCATCCCTTAGTACTTATCCTTACTTCTCCTCCTCAGCGAACTGTACAGAGTCACTGACAATTTAGCAATGACTGAGTTGCTTTCCATTCTTTCACACAAAATAGTTAAAATCTAAAAGCCAAATCTCTTGCATTATAAAGTATATTTAAGGTGGATTAGTCAAACGAAGAATTTATGACATAACATATGATCCAGGTTATTTTAAATTTTCAATTTAATTTATCAATCCTGTCCTTATTTGTTTCAAGTTAGCTGTCCTTATGTTTTTAAGAAAACTTTGTCACTTCTAGATGTCTCTTTTTTAAACAATGAGGATAACTTGTCTAAAATTTCCCAAAGGACTTTTTTCAAAGATTTATGTTCCTGCAAGTCTGCTCTTGCCATGTATGGGCAAAGTCAATCATGCTACCATGATAGGATTGACATAATCAAAAATTGCACCTGGGAGCTAAGGTTGTGGCTTAGTGGTACAGTGCTTGCCTAGCATGCATGAGACACTGGATTCAATCCCCACCACACACACACACACACACACAAAAAAAAAACTAAATTAAAAACATTAAAGGTATTGTGTCATTACATTGACTAGTGCAATGAAAACACTGAAAAATCAACATTAATTAGATAATGTTATTAAATATTAATGTAATTAATAATGTTAATAAGATAAAGGATATTTTTGGCTGGTACTAGCAGAGAAAAAAAAGTTATTGGTATTATTGAATTTTAGAAGTTTCCCATGAAGACTTCATTCAATAATTCTTTGAAATGTTCAAAATTATTTGGGTTCAGTAGTGCTATAACAGAAACCTCCTGCCTGTATTTTCTAAAAGCTAGCATTGTAATTTATACACAATTTTTCATATGTAGTCTTTAGTATAGTAAAATGTCCATTAGACTTGCCAAAATTTTGCATGTTAGAAAAATAGCTTTCCACAAAAAAGTGACATTTTCAAAGGTATATAACTAGACTACTACCCTATAATAAATGGAAACCTGAGTCTATGGGCCCTTAGTGTTTTTAACCTAGGTTTTCATTTTCCCATATGTATTTAAATCATATTTATGAAAATGTAGACATGAATAACAGAATATATGAATGTTTATTTTAAAATATTGGAACTAACACATTCATAGTAACAGATATTTATTAACTGCTGCAATCATCTAAGTGTATCTGTGCATGTAAAAATGCCACAGATGAGCATGTATTGTTCCTAAATAAAATGAGACTTATACTAGCTATGTTTAAGTTCTGAGCTTGTGTTACTCTATCATAACTAACTTACAGAATATCACTAAATAGACACAAATTAAAGACTTTCTTCTGAGTTTCCTGAGTTTCATTAACAATCCAATTTCCACTTATTTATTTATTTATTTATTTATTTTTGGTTCTAGTTGATTGTTTTTTTTTATTTCAATAATATTTAAAAAGGAATCTCCTTTGACTTCTTAGGTGTGATTCATAACAAAAAGCATGTTTAAAATTATTTTTGTTTTGTTTTGTTTTGGTTGTAATTTCCATGGGAATCCAACTCCTTAAGAGATTACTATCACTGCTTGGTTTGTAGCATATGAATTATGGCTCAATAAAGACAGTCATTAAGAAAAGGTAGAGAAGGATTAGGGAAATCAAGATGGGGATAAGAGAAATATTCTAATTTAATTTGTTCTGTGAATTTCTGAAAGGATGGATTCTCCTCTCTGCCCCAGGAAGTGGGTTTACTTTAGAAAAGATAAAGAAAAAGAAGATCATTCTCTATCAGCCACAAGCATTCTTCATTTCCCCTGCAGAGAAGGTGGCCAGCTGCCCCAGGGAACTTAATCCAGGGGCTTTCATGTTCTCTTCACTGTGAGATTTTTGAATTTCATTCAAGACCAAATAAGAGGTGGATAAATCTAAAGAATGAGACAAATGCAATCCAGGGGATTTTCACTTTGATCCAAGTCTTTGTATAATTTATACCTGAAAAACAATTTTTAAAACAGAAGAGGAGTCATTAGATTTCATTTTTTTGTTGTTGTTGTTGCTGCTGCTAATGAAAAACAGGTGGATTGACAGTGCTGTAAACTCTTTCATATATTGTTAATTTAAAAAGGGTCAAAGCGTAGTGCTACAGTGGTTACATAGCAAGTGCAAGGTCCTGGGTTCAATCTTAACCGTGAAAAATAAAAGAATTTATTTAACTGTAATTAATGATTAAAAAAAACTTTACAGTTACAATTCTTGTAAACATTGAAACAAAATATTATAGATAAAAATAATAAATATAGGAAAAGATGACACTACTGACTCAGTAAGGTGCTTTAAAGTTTGTTTGGTTTTGTCTGTGTGATTTTATTTTATGTCAATTTGTAATGATGTTCTGATACTGAAGTTATCTTAGCTTCACTAGATCTCTTAGGATTAGTTATAACTTATTGACAGGCATAAAAGGTTCAAACTTTGGGGTTAGAGTTTACATAACATGGAAAAGAATGCCCAATAGGTATTTGATTGCAATTATGCTTTGACTAGTCAAAATAGATAAGAATCTTTCTTTGAAGAATTATACACACATGATAGTCACTATTTCTTCATATAGATAAACCTAAATAGGAAAAGAAAGGCAATGAAAAACTGTAAGGAATTGCTATTTCTATGATCATGAGAACATAACTCCTTCAAAATTCTCTTTACTGTACACTTTACTGCCCTTTACTGTACCCTTCTTATTTCACCTACAAATTTTCCTTGAGACCAAAACTTAACCAAGGAAGTTAAACCTTGCAACATATAAATGTGGGCTTTGAAACTATGTTTAGAGAAGAAAAATTATTTTCTTTGACTCTGCTAGTTAAAGATAGAGACTCAGACAGACCAAGAAAGCTTCTTTAGTATCTCTAATTTCCATCATTTGGGTTCATTTCAGTTCTCTTTTCAGGTGTAGCAGATAGAGGGACCGGAGATTTCAAGACCTCTTTACTTTGCTCAGGCAGTATTAGCAGGTTGAGGGTTAGGAAATGCGGGACTCTCATTCTAAAAATTGAAAGCCTTTATCTGGAGCTTGAATTGCTTTCCTTTTACTTTCAAATAGGAGGTAGAGATTCACATACAAAGACAGTGATTTAAGAACTCTGCCAGCTTTGCTATGCTCTACCTTTAATCGGTTGTATGTTCCATTCCCTAGGAGTGATTTGCCTTAAGACCCGTAATCAGAAAACTGTCTGGATGCTTGTCTTTTGGGTCAGCCATAAATGGGGATTAATTTCAGTCACCAGTTTAATTTGTAAAGGAGAGATGCCCAGGTGAATGTGTGAGGGGCGGAGGCTTCAGACCTGAGGCATAAAGGGAAGTCTGTGGAGCTAACTAGGACCTGACCCGAATCTCCCCAAAAGAAACCTGAAAGTGGATCAAGGAGGAAGGTAAAGTGACTTCATTTTGAGGTGTGGATTTGATACCAGTGCTTAGGAATATATTCAGTCTACACAAGCTTATCTCAAGAGAATTGGGCTTTAATAAAGGGAAATAGATTCTAAGCAGTTAAAATTTGGCTAAACAATAGAAATTAAATTTTAAATTGAAATTTGCTATCCTAAAATGGTTTTAAATCCTAAAGTTAGGAAGCAGCCTCTACTGTTTGTTTGTTTTTTTTCTGTTTTGGTTTTGTTTTTGCTTGTTTGTTTTGTTTGTCCAATGCATGATGATCATAGAGTTTTCTTCCTTAGACTTTTATCTATTTGGGAAATCTTTATAATGTAAAATAAGTTCTACCATTACCTTTAGATTGACCCATTGCAATTATGGTATCCTCCAGTTAAACAAATCTAAAACATCATTTTAAAAATATACTTTTTCTATATTGTTTTAACCATTGTTTACTATAAATAATGTTTGGCAATATTTGTGCAATTATGGAGAGAAGATATCACCCAACTACAGGGGCTGAGGTCAAAGTTATGTTTTATTACTGTGTAGTTTGTTTTGTGTTGTTATAACAAAACAACTAAGACTGAATTATTTCTAAAAATAGAAATTATATTCTCATTTTCCTGGAGACCCAGAAGTGCAAGATTAAGACACCAGTAGATTTGGTGATAAGAACTTCATTCTCCAGAAGGGTAGAATTCTGTGTCCTCACGTGGCACTTTCAAAATAGTCAAGGAAAAATCCTCTTCCATCAAGCCCTTTTATAAGGGCACCTAATCCCATTAATGAGGGTAGAGCCCTGAATACCCAGTCACTTCTCAAAGGTCATACCTCTCAGTACAACAGTATTGGGACCTTTTCAATATGAATTTTGGAGAGAGCAAAAAAATTCAAAGAATAGCAACTATCTGTCCTGAAATTTTGACAAGTGTGGCTTCCCTGTCTTTCTTTGTGTATTGGGCATGTTTGGCAAAAATGGGAAGAAAAGTAATATGGCTTGTGATTTACAGAACTTCTGATTAGATCCCTCAAAATTTCTAGAATATTGTCTTCCATTATTTCTTCATATCTTCATTCCTATTCTCTGTTATGCTGAAAACCCCTTAAATACTTTTGGGTCATATTATTCTGTTCTTCATCTTATTTAACTCTCCTATATTCATATTATTCAAAGTGTCTCTATGATGACTTCTTGCTAATTTTCAGTCATGTCTCAAGATTCATAATTTCTCTTTTTAGTTGTAGTATATTTAACACAGATTATCATGATCTTATTTTCAAAAAGGATATTACAATGCTTCAATTTCTGTTAATGCCAAGAATGCAATAGGAAATTGCTAAATGGTTAAATATCAAATGTGTTAAAGAAGAGAAATTGAGGGAGGTGGTCATGCATCATGCCTGAGCAGTGATGGGAACAAAACAAAGCTTAGATCTAGGATGATAAATTATGTAAGATAAGAAACTTTGAAGGAGAATGTGTGCAGAACGCACTTGAAGACACAGTGAACATGAGGCTATCTATAAGCCAAGGAGGAAGGTCTGGAACAGATCCTTCATTCAGGAAATTCAGAGGAAACCCTCCTGCAAACACCATGAGGCTAGACCACTTGTGTCCAGAATTATGAGACATGCACAAGCCACAGTGTGTATTTTCTTATGGCATATGTAAGTGCATACCTTAGTATGTAATATTAGGATATGCAGATATTAACCTGGGAAATTTAGTGTGTCTGGAGGAGAAAATTGCCTCAGCATAACAAAGACCTGCATCTTTGGCCTGAAGAATAACACAGATCTCAATTTTAAGCCTTTATGTGTAATCGCAAAGAAAAGAATGGCTTGACAAGAGGTTGCTGTTTTCCATCAAGATTTAAATGCAATTATAATGAAATTGTGTTTGTTCACACTGGAGTTACTTGTTTAAACAAGTCAATAAATTTTTAGAAATACAGGACAGCAAAGTGCTTTGTTTACATTCATTTCCACATTAATTTTAGTACTGACAGAGGAGGAAAAAGTGATAGCCTTGGAGACCACTAAAATCATTTCATTCACAAAATGGGTGTTTTATGAGTAAGTACACTGCAGATTGCTCCTGTCAGGAGGGCTGCTGTGGGCTCAGCAGATGGCCACTGGAGTTTGAAAACATCTGTTCAGTTTTTCTTCTTTTGTTGGTCCAGAATAAAAGAAAAGGGCTTTCCTATATAAGAATACTTTCTGTCTATCAAGACCATGTCACAGCTGGTAGGAACCTGCAAGTGGGTAGTTTTGATCAGTGACATTATAGTGCATGAAAACACTTTGACTAAGTAGCAGATGCTATTGTACAGGACAGAGTAGCAGGTACAAGCTCACAAATTGACTGAAGTTTGAATTTATTTATCAAAGTAATTGGCAAGTTCAAACCTTCTTGCTCCTAAGAAATGATTTTTGATTTTTGAACATCTAGAAAACAACTTTCTAATATAATTTACATAAATAAGTTTTAGAATGGCAGCCTAAACACCGATACTCAATATTTTTAAAGCTATATTTTCGCTGGGATATATTTTTCAACCCAAACTATTGAACTGAAAACATTAAGCACCTGCTTGGTTCATGCAATTCAGTTGTTGTTGAAGTTCACAAAAGTGGAAGTGTTTTTATTTTTTAAGCCTTCATCAGTATTAAAACAAAAAGTTATATGAAGAAAAGGAAATATAACATAAGAAAGAATCTACCGAATTTCACCCAAGTGGGCCATTGAGTCAATTGTAAAATTGGAGGTAAGGGAATATTTTGTAGACTCTGCATAGAAGTCTCAGTATTACGCAGCACTAAAAAATGACAAAATCATGGAATTTGCAGGGAAATGGATGGCATTAGAGCAGATTATGCTAAGTGAAGCTAGCCAATCCCTAAAAAACAAATGCCAAATGTCTTCTTTGATATAATGAGAGCAACTAAGAACAGAACAGGGAGGAAGAGCAGGAGGAAAAGATTAACATTAAACAGAGACATGAGGTGAGAGGAAAGGGAGAGAAAAGGGAAATTGCATGGAAATGGAAGGAGACCCTCATTGTTATACAAAATTACATATAAGAGTTTGTGAGGGGAATGGGAAAAAAAGAACAAGGAGAGAAATGAATTACAGTAGATGGGGTAGAGAGAGAAGATGGGAGGGAAGGAGAGGGGGGATAGTAGAGGATAGGAAAGGTAGCAGAATACAACAATTACTAATTGGGCATTATGTAAAAATGTGGATGTGTAACTGATGTGATTCTGCAATCTATATTTAGGGTAAAAATGGGAGTTCATAACCCACTTGAATCTAATGTATGAAATATGATATGTCAAGAACTTTGTAATGTTTTTAACAACCAATAAAAAATTAAAAAAAAATAATAAAAGGGCAAGTGGTACAAATAAAAAAATTATAATCATAATTTTATTATAAAAATAAAAAAAAAGAAATTATAAAAAAAGAAGAATTCTGAGGAATTCTGAGGGTGGTGGCGGCAGAGTGGCAAGAAATAAGCATTCATTCTTAAAGAATGGTCAAAAAAATTTTAAAAAGGAAAGCAATGAAAAGAAAATTATGAAGAGAGTGAGAATTCCACAGGCTATCAGAATACAACGCATAGACTATTCCATTGGTATTTGATCAGTTATTAGAGAGGTACCAAAGTAGTTGTTACATTTCATTTTGTTTTAATTTTGCATTTACAGAAAAGTTGCAGAAGTAGTACAAGGCACACTGTTTATTCTTTCCACTTTACATTGATCCTTGTTCATATTTTCCCTCTTTTGCTTTAACATTCTTTGTCTCTTCCTTTTTCTGCACATAAGAGTCTGTCTCGGGAGTCCTTCTGACATCTGTCCATGGTTCTCATAGCACTTCCTTAATATCTGGACCTACACATTGACCCAGACTTTCATTGTGCTTTTTTGGCTCAGCATCCTATCAGCACTATCACCTGTGTGTTTTAATCAATGCTTCTTAGAGGACAAGGTGGACCACCAGATATATATAGCTCCTAGGCCTTCAAGAAGCAGAACTCTGAAGTGTGTGTGTGCATGTGCATGTGTATGTGTGTGTAAATGATGAATTCATACTGATGCCTCCAGTATTATCCAGCACTTCAAGACACATTCTAGGTATAAACAAACAAACAAAAAAAAAGTGAGAAAACTTGCTGTCATTAACTGCAACATACTTGCATATTTGTTTAAACTTGGTAAACACAGAAAATACTTTGAAAAACAGCAAACTGTACCATTTAAAAAAATAAAATAAAACAAGTAAGTGTAGTACAGTATTTACCACTCTTATTTTTTTTTAGATAAAATTTAATTAGAATGAAATGAGCAAAGCTTAAATGTAAAAATTTAATGAGTTTTGACAAGTGCATACACTGTTAAAACAGAACATTTCTATCACCTAGAAAGTTACCATGTGGTCGTTTTCAATTAGTACCCTCACCTCCCACGGAGGTAGACTTTGTTATGACTTTTCTGCAAGATGGATTTTTTTTCCTGTTCCAGAATATATAGTAAATGGAATCATTCAGCACATAATATTTGTATTTTGTTCATTTGCCAAAACAACATTTGTGAGATGCATATGTGTGTGTGTGTGTGCATTAGATTTTCTTTTGTTAATGAATATTATTTTGTTATATGAATTTACTAGAAAATGGAGGGTGCTGGGGATTGAACCCAGGGCCTTGTGCATGCAAGACAAGCACTCTACAAACTAAGCTATAGACCCAGCCCTTCACTCACAGTTTTTGACTCTTGTGTATAATGAAGTTCTGGACATTCTTAGTGAAAGACTATTTGCATACTTGGTCTTGATCTTGAGAACATATCGAGGATAGAATTTCAGGGACAGTTGTATACTTTAAAACAGACTGACAATGATGAACTTGTTAAGGAATTTTGGAGAAGAAATGGAATCAAGGTAAGAATAATGGGTTAAGATGGGAATGTAGTGATATTAATTTTTAATAGTAGCCATTTAAAAGGAGAGTATAGTTTGAAGTTCAAATTGCAGCAGTGGTAAGTGGTTGCTCTGTGATGGTTGTTTACTTGTTTGATCTAATCAGACCTTACAAGAATAAGAATCATGCATACAGGAATCAGGACAAGGATATAACAGAAAGCATAATAGAGAACTTGGCTTTTAGCAGTGGTACAAATGCCTTTTGGCCTGAGGCTGAAGGGTAGGAAGAGGGAGTTAAGAAAATAGAGAATGAGGACAAATGTCACTTCAGATAATTTTGATTTCTCAAGGAGTGTTTTGGGTTTACCTGTTGGATTGAGGTAAGTGAATGCAAAGCTGTGAAAATGTAAAATTTAAAAAACAAAACAACCTGTGAAAATATATTCAAAGATGAATGAAAGTACTTTCAAAATATTTTAAGATCTGGTATATATTAGTATAGCTTCTCCTTGAAGTAACAGTTCAAATATTTATATTGTCTATGATACTTATGATTAAGCATTTTGCATAAGAAGAAGAAAAAACTAGACCAGGTAATGACTTATCCATATCCTCATATCATTGATTTTTAAAAGATGTTTACACATCATCTCTTCAATCTCATTGCATATGGAAAGTGATTTTTTCAAAGTGCTTCATGTAGGAATAATTATTGTGAAATATATTTTTCACAATATTTTATATCTTATTAATATTGGCTTATTATTAAGACCTCAATATGTTTATAATGTATGAAGTAAGGAAAGCTTGAAGAAATCACCATTCTGCTAAAGCATTCTTTTAAATATCCATGTATAGAGAATGCATCATGACATATCATATTACACATTCTAGTAATGATAAGCAATTAATAAGTAAACAAAACTAGTTTTTCATAATTTAAATATTGTATAAATTCAATTTTGCAGAACTTCTTCCAGTAAAGGTGGTACAACACTGTTTTCATTGGGACACCATCATTGGTATCATCCTCTGAATTTACCACGTGAAGATTGCTTGGGACTGATATCAATTTTAATGTAGAAAAATGTTTGTCTTCTTTTGAATATGCAAAGTTGAATATATGCAAAATTTTCCTCTTTTTATTTTTTAATTTTTTAAATGTTTCCCTTTACCAAAAAAAAAAAAAAGACTGTTTTTCTGTTTTGTTACATCACATGGCTGAACATTGACAATCATGAAGAGGAAATAATTATCCTCCATTTGTTGAGAATAAAGGACTCAGTAATTGAATTTTAAAGAATGAACTTGGAAAAATTTTAGAATAAAAATTATAAACTTACTCAGCTAACATTGTTATTGACATTTTTCATTAATTACAAGCAATGTTAAAATAGACCCTGAATCTTTTCAATTAAATATCAGTATGAATTACATGTTCATTATGATACTAAATTATAAGAAAGTTATCTTTCAGTTTCATTGTTTTGTTACTTTTCCCATATGATTCCATATTTTTTCCACAAACTTACATACTAATTTTTTTCTAGGATATATATATTATTTTTTTTAATTTCCTATTTTTAATTTTTGAACTTCTTCCTGTATTTTCCCATGCCTTTTATTTTATTCTGCTTAGTTTCTTCTGCTTAGTTTCTTCTGCCTTCCTTTTTTCTTTCCTAGATATATTTTTTTCAATATATTTGCATTTTTCTCACTTTATAGTATTGTCTGTTTCCATTTTAGCACATAGGCTTCATTTTCTATTAGCATTTAATGCTAATTCAAATGCCAGGTGTACTAGGAAAATTTATATTTAAGGATGAGGCTTAAAATTCTGTGGAGGATCCATAATCACTACACTGCAGACCCATTGCTGTGTCGCTGACTGGACAGAGCAAGACCAGACAATAACATGCAAGAATATCTGATCACAGACATCTTTCAGAATGGAATAATTCCTTGCATGTTTCTATCATAGTTGGGCTGTTAGCTTTCTACATATTGAACAAGAGAGTGGGTGTTGGGGAGCAAGCCATAAGTCAAACCATTCCAGTTTCTTGATTTTTTCGTGCCTTTAGCATGGCCAGGTAATGTGATCACAACCTAAGACTGGAGAATGTTTTTCGTTCTTTTAAATGCATCCCCAGTGAAGGCAATAAAATAACTTACCTATCATGTATTTTCTTTAGTTACTCCTCATGGGTCAACCTTCTGGCAAGTTTTCTCTGCTTTATAAATCTCAGTTAGTAAGAAACTATTCTGTCAGTATAAATTTGCACATGGAATAAAATATACAAATGCAAAACCATGCTAAAGGAAGAAATAAAGTGAATGAATAAATATATAACAAAGGGATAAACTTTTATTACAATCAAAGATATATTCTTTTTAGGTTCATATTTTGAGTGGTAGAATTTAACCGCCTCAAACATTGTTGTTATATGCATTCACCTTTATTTATCAGACTGAGGACTTTGAAACCACAGAAATGGATTTCTCCAAAATGCGTCTTTCAATTTACATCACCACTCCACAGATCAGCTCAGGATCAATGCTTTTATTACTGGAGAGACTCTATCTTTTTCTGGATGTAATAGTTCCAGGAATGGTGAACTTGGTATTGGTGGTAAACTTGAATTTATGAGCTGTCTTCATTGAAATTGAGAGCCCCATTTTCCCTCTCCAGACTGCCCCCATTGTCTTGGCCAGAAAGAATATGTTTTCACTATTTAGCCAAGCTACATCTGAGAAGGTTGCCAAGGTTTAGAAAGCACTTATGTAGCCCTTCTTCAGTTTCACACACAAAGAATGAGCCGATAACATTTACTATGAATAAATCAATAAGATGGATGCACTAGAAACGCAGTTTGAAAAGGGCAACAGCCTTCTAAAAGCTTTGGAAGCTAACTTTTAACTTTACGGAGAAGGTGGAAAGTTGAAAATCACATAGTAGTATTATAGCCATTATCTTTTTTCATGTTTTAAAAGACCTATAACTCACATGGAAGCATGGCAACAGTAAGAACCTTTCCAAGAGATGAATAATCATAGCTCATAAATATATTTTGTAACTTTTATGAAAAAAAATACTATTAATTTAAAAAATTGTCCATGTATTTGTGTTGATTTAAAATAAGCTTTAATATATGAGATTTGATTGTACTAGAACTAGGAGAATCTATCAATTCTTTTATTTGAAATTCAATTCTGTACAACATGGATTCCCTTTAATGAAACCAGAGGAAAACATGGCAGATATTTACACCCAATACTTCATTATTTCCTAATTAAAGAATAATCATGAGATGGGTTTGGGTGTGGGTACGTGTAAAGTAAGAATTTGTAGTAGTGATATTATTTGCTTTACAGTCCTTGTCTGGACATAAAGATATCTAACTCTAAAACAATATTTCTGGGAATGCAATGTATGTAAATATTGTCACTATAAATAAAAAGTAGCTAATGAATAATCCAAATACCATGAATGAAACAATTTTATAAGAAAAATAATTATTTTTTAAAGCAACAAAATAGTCATTCTGCAGGTGATAGCTAACCCATTAGAACAAAAATATGTCATGATCAAAAGAAAGTAAGGGTGGGAATATTCATTACTAAAGCTTAACACAGCTCCCCAGACCATTATTCTTATACATTATGCTTTGCAAGAATTCCACAAAGACTAAGCAAACATCATTGAATTCAGGCTGCTTTTATTTCTTACTCAGATGAAAAGTTTATCTGAGAATTTTGGGCATGTTTAGCAGATTCATTTTAACCCCAAGGTGAATCCAAAGGTTTCTAATTTCCTGGTTTAGTCAATACAGTGAGGGTACTAATATTTGAGTAAGTAAAGAGGTTGAATTGAAAAGTCAAGAATTTTTTTTTGTTTTTATCATCTTTAAGACCATTTAAAAATTATTAGAACGCTAATGAAGAATATTTTAGGTTCAGTAGAGAGGAGATAAATGGGCAGGTTGTGGAAATAATGAATCGAGATGAAATTATGACCCCTGTTCTCTAAGAGTTACATACCCAACAAAATGGGAGAATGAGGAAAGTATACACTAAAGGATAATCAAAATGGAAGAGTACAGAGTAGAGAATAAGGGTGAAGAAAGTGAGGTTTGTGTTGCCATTTTGAATGTATTTAGATTAAATTGGATTAAGACAATCAAATTATTAGAAACCAAGTGTTGTATTTTCCCAAATATTTTTGTTTGTACGAAACAAGGAAGTAATTGGAGGGAGGTTAATGTTATACCTCAATAAAGAAAAATTTTTCATGACATTTCCAATTAAAAATCTTTTCCTACCACCAAAGCTCTTTTCCCTCACAGTACAATTTATCTTTATTTCTTCACTTGAGGCACTCCTAGTGTTCTTTTTTCCTGTAGTCTAAACAATTCAATTTTCACTCTCCATAAGATGCTGGCATATTAGCAAACAGAATCTTGGTGATTAGCTGCACAGCACACCAGCCTGAGGAACGCAGAATGGTAGTTGGCATCTAATTATATCAAAAGAATGTTGTGACTTGCCCATATATCAGGGTCAATGAGAAGGATGATTCTCTGGTTCAGACACTCATCAAGGGAGGTTTTCTCAATGTAGTATGTATTTTTGAGATAAGAATCAGTCAGAGAAGACAAATAAACCTATTATTAGAAAGTTGCATGTAAGGTACTGTGACAATCCACACGCCTTTATCAAGCAGAAGTATAATGGATTGGCTATTGAGTTAGAGGATCAGACTTCAGGTTATTTATTTAAATTTAGACATCCCTAGTTCGACAATATGTGCAGGAAGTCCAATGAGTACTGTCCTTTGAAATGGGCATGTAGATAGGGAAGAGATCGGTCAAAATCAAAGCTGATTCTTTCATTGCTAATCTAAAACTCTCAATAATGCTAGTGAAGAAGAATTCCTATTTAATCATAGTAGTGATATTTTGAAAACTGTATACTCACATGCTCATTAATGTTCTCCAGTAATATTTTGTAGTATGACGTGTGAGTATGTGTAGGTGTGTCCTCAATGTATTTGTAAGTTTTTCTGCCTTTGGTGTGAAGATGTATCCCATCATCTAACTAATTTTGACTTAGCCATCCACAGAACACAAGCACAAAAGTGCCCTTCAGCTGTCTGAAGCCAGAAAATGTGAGGCTTAACCATCATTCAAATCAAGTAAACAGTAATTTTTTCCTGCATTTGGAATCCATTCCCCCATTGGTAAATATCTAATTACTGTGATTTTAATGGGGGACAATATTAAAAGAGATCTGATGAATCAGTTGAAAACATTATTCAGCACTCATTTTTGGAAAACAAAATGGTGATACAGATACACTTAAACTTATATAGAAATATTCTGAGCTCTGCAACATTTGTATTATTTTTTTCTACTCTGGAAACAACTAAAACAAAATTCATGAATATATTTTGTCCTGTGTTTTGAGTTTTGCTCTGGTTTATCAGCCTTATATTTCTCATCATTTCTCCACTATTTCTACTGTCTTCCTAATTCTCTCAGGACTGATCTATATACTCTATTTAAACCTATTAAGAATGGTATTTGAAACTTCGACTGGAGAGCAGAAATGGTACCTACAGCTAAAACAACTGCAAATATCACTCGAAGTTTTGGTGAGTTCTCTCAGTAGCAAGTAGCATTACTTCGCTTTCTGCATTTTTTTAATGTTCCTGTTGCGTAAAAGCTCATTCTCCTGGGTCTACTGATGATACTAATACAAAACAAACAAAACAAGAAAACGTTCAAATATAAAAACACAACTATGGCTCTTACTTGTGTTCAGAATTTTGGTAAAACCAAATCCAGTTCTTCTATCCATAACCCTTGGTCTCAAGTTACTATCTCAGATGTCCTTCAGAACACTATAAAAAGCATTCACTAACCAAAGGTTCAGTGAATCCTAGCAGTGCTGCATGCAGCACACAGGAAACAAAGGGGTGGAGTTGAAGCAAGCATATACAGGATTAAAATAAACTCATTAGAAGTTTGTTCAATCTTTTGTCTAAACTTTCACATAGGTTTTTTGTTGTTGTTGTTGTTGTTGTTGTTTTCAGAATTGTTGCAGTAGTCACTTTGCTGATTTTTTTGCTGTCACATTTTTCTCCTGCTATGGCTTGGATGTAATTTGCACGGGCCCCCCCATGGTTTCATGTGTTGGGTTTAGAGCTCATTGTGAGCTATTAAAAGGGTAGAAATTTAATTAGATTGTGGATTAATGGCATTTAGAGGGGGGTCTTTGGGAGATGATCGGGGTTACCTAAAATCAGTAGGTTGGACTACTATGGTGTAACCCTAGAATCTTTACAAGAAGATGAAAAGAAATGAAAAGCGAAGCACAGACACATGTATGCTCCCTGTCTCTTGCTGCGTGATGCCTTGTGCTGCCTTGGAGCTCTGCCCACAAGGTCATAGCCAAATGCACCCCTTGAACTTGGACCTTTAGATCTGTGAGCCAAAATAAATCTCTTTTCATTAAAATTGTCTAGCCTGTGGTACTGTGTGATCAGCAACAGAAAACACATTTTCCTGTAGCATATTCTTTATATATTACGCAGAGCAATCCTTTCAAAACTTATAGATGAGCTCCTACTATTCCTCTCCTCAAAGGTATTAATGAGGCTCCAAGCTGTGCCCCTGCCTCCATCTCTGGTCTCATGGGCTCACTGTGTTCCAGACACACTTGTTTCCAGAAAAAGTTTTCAAATGTGATGTATGCCCAACTTTGAGGCTTCGCTGGTACTTCCTCTACCTGAGAGGACTTTTCCCCTCCTTTCATCCAACTTTTCACAAAAGTCAACACCACTTTGAACCCAAACCTAACTATACTCCACAACTTCACTTTTCTTGGCACTCATGTTCTCCCTTGCCAGCTTCACATATTGTAAGCCTAATTGCTTTCTAACTTACCCAGCAAATTACTCACTTTAATTTTTTTCATTGCATGTCTCTCTATGCTAGAATGTGGTCAGCACTAAAGTTGGCATGTCTGACTGTTCTGTTCACTTCTCTATCCCAGTGCCTGGCATATAAGGAAGCACTCATTGGTATTTAATATGGGAATGACTGACTACAAAATTCAGAAAGAAATCCTTTTTTTCAGAACCAAATTTTGAAAATTAGATAACAGACTATATTAAACACAGTATCAGACACAAAGAATGGTAGTGGTTCTTATTGGACTGCTGCCTCTGATGCTAAGGTTATCAATGACAACTGATAAGTCATGTTATTTGAGAAAATGAAGTTGGAACCTCATAAACCAATGATGCACACATATCCATGCATACTCATATACCTACTTCACACACTCACATGTTCTTTTAAAGGCTCTTGAAGCTTGATTTTAAGGTGAAGTGACTTGTTCTGGTCTTTTGCCAGACTTTGGAAAGCGATAGATGACCTAGTGATTAACAATTTCCAAAGTAGTAACTCTCCAAAAAAAGACATCAGGCAAAAGGTGACATGGAGAAACACTGTTCTGAACTAAACTCCAATAGTAACTGTAGATGGAAACCAAAGAATAATGACAAGGATTTCAAAATGAACAACAGTCTTACACACACTTAGGCGTGCACACACACACACACAAGTATCAGTGAGGCAATACATTGTAGAAAAGTCAACATTCTCTCTTTCAGATGCATTGTATGCCCTACTGGTGAAATTTCTTTTCCAGGATGTAGTTGTTACATATTTTTTTCATTTATTGGTCAGTTAATTACAAAATTCCTGAATGTTTTCTCACTTGTGATTATAGTCAGTAATATACCTTGATGCTCATGAAAACATGCATATAGTAAGAAGAAGTATGGTTGTTACTGTAGCAATAATGATATCTTTGTAGTTACTCTTTAGACTACTTGAACATTCCGTCATTTAATCCAAAAAAATGATTTTACTTTCATTTCAGTGTGGAAGATCTATTAATGACATGGAAGAAAGTTTTCATTTGGTTAATTACTCAAATGAGGGCTATCCATATCTCTAGTGAGAAACAGACAGCAGCTAAGGCTGTTAAGTCATGAATATAAATGTTCTCTCTCTCTCTCTCTCTCTCTCTCTCTCTCTCTCTCTCTCTCTGTCTGTCTCTCTGTCTCTCCCCCCCCCCCCGCATGTGCATCTCTGTTACGAAGGGAAAGAATAGGTATTGGGACATATCATCATGGAATGAAATACATGTGCTGAACAGTGGATGTGAGGATAGCAGCTCATTTTCATCTATAGAACATTTACATGTTCAAAGTATTAATGCTATCTCACTATTTCCTACTTCTGCATAGTATTTAAAAATGAAAGGCAAATTGACTGTAGCTTGCCCTCTTACTTACTTTGAATTTTATTTCACCATAGACATTATATTCACAATTATTATCTTAACAATTTTTTTGACCTTTAAAGCCTTTTAAGTTTGCCTTAACTTAACTAAAAAGGAAAGTGTACTCACTGATTATATTTTAAGTCCAAATATTTTACAGATTTCCTTTAAGCATAATCACTTCTTTTGCTCTATGTGAGATGTGAATGGCTAATGGGAATTCAAATTCACAAACAATGTTAAATTGGAGGCACTATGAACATTTTGCATTTTAAGGATTCTTAAAATAGTTTTTCTATAATGAGGTCATTTTGAAACTTGTCTCAGAAACTGTTCTAAAATAAACTATAAATTAGAATTAATACCGAGTTTTTTAGACACTTGAAACAAATGCAGGGCTGGAGATGTGGCTCAGCGGTAGCGCGCTCGCCTGGCATGCGTGCGGCCCGGGTTCGATCCTCAGCACCACATACCAACAAAGATGTTGTGTCTGCCGAGAACTAAGAAATAAATATTAAAAAAAAAAAAGAAACAAATGCAAACATACTATCTGTGATTTTGTGTGTGTGTGTATGTGTGTGTGTATGGTGCTGATGATTGAACCAATGCCTCATTCAGCTAGATAAGGGTTTTACCACTGCACTACACCCTAGCTAGTGTTTACACATGAGTTTTTAAATTTTTCAGTACAACACTTGAAAAACCATTTAATGATGAACTCTGATTTTTTGAAAAATCTACTTGATAAAATATTTGTGTACATTTTTTGTTGAAATGTTCCATAAAAGGATGCAAAATAATAAAGTCTTCCTTGTCAATCATCATTTTTCAGAGTTTTTAAGATATTGTATTCTCAGCTAGAACCTAGAAAGTAAGCTCCTGATTTCATTTCCTTTTCTCCCTTGCAAAATCATTCTACTCAATAAAATTCTTTGAGAACAATTTAAATCATTTTTACTGCTCTCTTCAAAATTTGAAGATGGCTTCAGAAAAGCATAATCTTCTTAATGTGGAATTTTAAAAAATCTATAATGCCTTAAAATCAGTCTCAACTATAGCAGGACTGTCCATCAAAGGATTGGACAACTCAAGCCTACAGGGGAGAAACTTGAGAGTAGGTGGAGCTATGGTGAAGAATAGCATTGGAAATTTCCTATCCCAGGGAACATAACAAACTAGTCTTGATTTGGTTTAATGACAATACCTAATGGTATCTTTTCAATAGATGTCATCAAAAATAATAAAAGTAGAACATGTTTCAAAGCAGGGTCACACCAGTGAGAGGAGCATAAGACAAGACTCAATTGTGGAGCAAGAAGTGTCTACCCTGGGCTTGATAAGAAGCAGGATCCAAGACAAGAAGGTGGCAGCAGGAACACAGAGTCTTACTTAGAAATCAAGGGGGAAGGCAAAGCAGTACAGTACCAAATTCTGCTGTCTGGAATATCTTCTGCAAATGCCATTAATAACTTCCACTTAAGAAACATGGCAATGCCTGAGAATTCATGGAAAAAAATCTGCAAATGGGTCTTTTTCAGCAGTCTTTACACAAAACCCTTTACTTCAATTTCCAAGTAAAGTTATTTCTGATTTACTGGATAAGATGAAGAATATTCAAAAGCAGTTGATAAAGGAGTAATACCTACAGCAAGATTCTGCCTTTATGCTTCTGTAGGGAGGCTGAAATCAGGAGTATGCGGAGAAAACGGTAGAAGCCGACAACTTGAATAGCATCTTGTGAAAGTCTAAAAGTTTTTCTTATTAAAAAAAAATGATTCAATAAGAAATTGTGCTTTATCACATGCAGATTCAGAGACTACCCATGTTGTGGTGGACCTGTGGGGGAAATTACACAATAAAAGTCATTGGAAGTATAGAGTCACTCCATTCTTTCTGAAGGAAACCAAGTAAAGGTAAGTATATATGATCCCAGCCTTAGTAGTCATCATGTCAAAGGCGCTGTGTGTGAACCAAAACAGTAGTCATAGGAGCATGCCATTTTGTCTTTTGTTATTTGTTTTATTCTGAGAAGCTGAAGAGAAGAAGGGAGTCATACACTTTTTAGCATGATTAAACAATGATTTACTCACTCCATGTATGACAAAGCTATCTTACAAAATGGAGGACAGGAATTTATTCCCATTTTAGTAAAGATTTTTACTATTGGATTCAGAACTTAAATTCACATAGACATTTGCCAAACAGGTAACAAAAATAGGCAGCAACTAAGAAAATTCCATTGCTAAATTACAGTCACATCTTCTCTATTTCATTAAATTAAGGCACATGCATATTACTTTACATAGCTGTTCATGACATAATGGACTATATTTTAAATTGAAAACATTCTAAAAAGTGAAAATAGAAACATCTAATTGCATTAAATTTAATCATAAAAATACTTTCATTAGCAACAAAAAAAAATTGATTTTCATTCCTACCAACATGCTAGTCCAATCTTGTATTTTGTGCTTTATAAAATTTAGACATGAGTATTTTATCTGATGACAATACAAATTGTAGTTAAACCATCTAATTGAAAAAAGTGTTCTTTATAAAACAGTTATTTTGAGACTTGTAATAAACCTTGAAAATAGTTTTTTATCTTTTCATTTTTAATGTTATTTTTTAGAATCCAGACAACCCATCATACCACATGTTATTATCAGAATCCTTTATCCATCTTAAATATAATTTTTTGGAATTCAGATTTCAGCTCCACACTTCTTGCCTTCTCTTTAAAGAATAATATCTTTTCACTAATGTGTCCAGTGAAAGGCAATGTGAAATAACAGTCAAGATGTCGGATTATGGATTTGACCCCTTGAGCATAAAATTCTGTTCATGCAATTATCATTGGTATGATTTTGAGCAAGATACATAAACTCTCATGGTTCAGTTTCCATATCTGAAGATCTGAATTATAATCTCATTTACTTTCTCGAGCTATTGAAAATATTTTGAGAAACATGAATATATAATGTATTTAAAATATGCCTATAGTATAGTAAATATTCAATAATTATTAGTTATCATCATCATCATCACGGTTATTCTTCAAAGCAATAAGATTCCAAGCAGGAATGGGGAAATGCAGGTGTCAATCAGTTAGAGATAAGAGAATGGAGAAAGTTAAGTACTGTCCTTTGAGTTTTGGTAAAAGTCAGCATAGCCATTAGGAATCAATTATAAATGTGCCTTAGGGAAAGACTTGAGTAAGGTAAGGGGACAACCATTACCACGGGTGTGGAAGCTGCACAGTAAATCCTGGAAAAAGATGTGAAGGTGGAAAGGGTTTACTGGAACAGGAGGAAAAGTTAACTTCTGATGCCTTAAGACAGGAATTTTTATGAATGTAGATATAGATATAGATATATATCTATCTATATCTATATTTGCTAAGAATGTGAGGAAATCTTGATTTTTTTTCCAGAAAACAAGTGAAAAATAGGTACGAAATGAAATAACAGAATTTTACAAAACCTCTAGAGGGGAATAAAAGTCTAAAGTTTACTAAGCAGGAATGGAAATGGCATGTAAGAAAAAATAAAATGCTCACTGCAAGTTGAAAATCTATCTAAGGTCAGGTTCGTTAACTTGAAGTAAGAACAGTGTAAAAGTTGGATTATGTTACCTCAGAGAAAGTGTTTTTCCTTGTCTAGGAGTAGAGGAATCAGATCGAAATAGCAATTTAGGATTTGAATATTCATGGAAATACAGAAAAAAAATGAGATATTAAGGAATCAATGTGCTGTTTATCAAAGAAATTGAGATGAATAGAGAGAATTAGATCACAAAGCAAGAAGACCAATGACTTGAAGATAATATGAAAAATTAGCCACATGGGCTTTTGTAGTGTTGAAGTGTGAGTCAATGTTAATGCCAAAGTATGAAGTTAGAATTGAATATTAAGAGAGTGCTGTCGCAGGGTAGACATTTTCTGGAAGACAGATTCATACTATTAGTGATGATCAGGTACTGTCCTGGAAACAGCAAACAGAATTAATTGTATAGGAAATAACAATCATTGTAGATAAGGACAAAGGGGTAGGCATGTTTTAACCTTTCTTTTTGCTCTTTTTGTTGTTGTTACTTCTGGTTTTAAGGAAATGCATCATTAGGATTTTATCTACAAAATGCAAGTTAAGAAGAAAATTATGGTATCCTTCATTCATACCATCCATCCTCCCAAATAATGTCTCTAGAGGCACCTACTGTTAACTATTTTATAAATACAGCAATAAGTAGAATAATACTGTGTTCTCCTACTTTTCTGGGATTCAATGAACAACTTCATTTTTTTCTAACAGTTTTAGTGTTTCATAATATGAAAATATTATAATTTCTTTACCTGTTTTTCTAACTATTCCAATCGGTATTTAACCACCAAAATAGAGTCTGTAATTCAGACATAGTGTTTTAACAGGAAGACCTGGTATGGTATTTCATAGGGAGCAGATTAAGAGGGAGGCACCAAGAATCTCAGCCTGGAGCACTTATATGGGAACTCCTGTCCCTTTCAAGAGTGTCATATAAGTGTACATGTAGTACTACATATTGTTTGTCTATTCATCTGTCAGTGGACACGTGTGTTATTTCTATGTTTTGTTTATTGTATGATATTTCTATGAATATGGTGTACCAACAACATCCAACACCTGTTTTGAGTCCTTGATTTGAAAACGTTTTCTGTTTTTATTTTGTGCTGCTAGAGATTCCAACCAGGACCTCACGTGCTAGTCATATCCTCTACCATTGAGCCACATTCCATGCCCTTTCTAAAATATTTTGGGTATATCCTGAGAAGGAATTGCTGCATTATATGGATATTCTATCCTTTATTTTTTGAGAACGCTCCATACCATTTTCCAAAGTCACTGTAGCATTTCACCCTGGAGGGGTCAAGGGTTCCAATTTCTCCACACCCTTGCCAGTACTTCTACTTCTGTTTTTGTTAATAGTCATCCTAATGGGTGTGGAGTAGTGTCTCATGGTTTTGATTTGTATTTTTCCAATGATCAATAATTATTTTACAAATGATTATTTGACAAATATTTTAATTTACAAAATAATTAAAATATTTGTAAAATAAGTAGCAATGGTGGCATCTCTTCATGTGCTTCCTGGGCATTTGTAAATCTTCATGGAAATATTTATTTTGGTTCATTGCCCATTTCTAATAGGTTTCTTGTTTTTTTGCTATTAAGCTATAGGAGATCTTTGTATTCTGGGAATTAGTCTTTTATAAGATACGTGATTTTCAAATATTTTCTCTCATTCTGTGGACTGTCATTTCACTCCAATAATAGTTTCCGGTGAAGGACAAAGTTTTTAATTTTGATGAGGCCCACATTTGTTTTCTTTTTTAACCTGTAGTTTTGGTTTGATATTAAGAATAAATTTGCAGAAATATATTTTCCACATGATTTCACTCTAGTCCACTTACTGAATTATCTTGGTTTTGGTTATCTGATGGATTTTCTTAGACTTCTTCTGTAGATAGATAATCATTATAGATAATCACTTTCATTCAACATTGATAATTCCTTTGCTTCCTTACCTTTTTTTGCTTTGGATATAATCCAGGACTTTTAAGGCTGAATTGTTGTAAAGTTTATCTTCATGCATTTTTAAAATTTACCTTTGATTTTGGGAAGTTCTGCATCATGCTGAAGGCTATGAACCAGATCATAAATGTTTAGTGAATAATGACAACATGATTTCAGAGAGAGAAGAATAAATGCATTGGTAGGGAAGAAAGAAATTTCAGTCAGATAAATTAGCATATAATAAAGAACAAGTTAATATGTAATAAAACTTTTTAAAGTAATCTAAGATTTTGCTATTGGGAATAGAGAAATGCTTATTTATTCTGAGCCATCAGTATTTATAACAATGATAAGGGATGAGGCTAGACTCAAATGATTTAAAACTGCATTGTATTATTTATTGTGTGTTATTGTATTGTTTACTTTAGTGCCAGCACTGCCTAAAGTTTCCAGAGAATATCAAACCGATTGCATAGAGATGGTAAAAATGGACAAGTGTTAAATGTACCTTTGGGCGAGTGATGGTGAAAAGGGTGGAGAAATTGTTGGTTCTTTGCTTATTAACATTAGAAAACTTGCCTGGGTACGAAACTTATTATTTTAAATCAATCCATTAATATTTTAATAGTTCAATGATATATGATTATATGAGTGAAAAAACATAGTTACTGAAAATACCTCAAGAACAAGTAGAAAAATAATGTGAACTCATCATTTCTGTGACATCACCTGTACAGACTCACAATAACTCTACTCCTCACTGCAGAGCTTACCAAGCAATTTGTGGGAGCCTTCCAGAATTGTAAATTGTAGAACCATAAAACACAGTTTAGTAACCTGTGCATCCATCAACAGTGTACTTATTTTATGCATGTGTGGAATCACACTATGCAGGCTGTTAAGAAAAGGGTCTTTTTCTATTGACTAATGCATCAAAAGTATGTCTTTCCTATTTCAACCCTAATTTATTTGTTCTATTTATTTTTTTTTTAGAAATTTCAACTATTTTTGAGAGAGAGAGAGAGCGAGAGAGAGAGAGAAAATTTTAATATTTATTTTTTAGTTTTCGGCGAGCACAACATCTTTGTTTATATGTGGTGCTGAGGATCGAACCCAGGCTGCACGCATCCCAGGCAAGCGTGCTACCACTTGAGCCACATCCCCAGCCCTATTTGGTCTATTTATAGCTACAATTTTATTTATCTATTTTTTCCTCAATGAATATATATATATATATATATATATATATATATATATATATATACACACACACACATATATATACACACACATACATACATAAATACTAAACTTTATATTTTCATATATATAGTGGAAATTATAATATTTGTAAATACATTTTCGGGCATATTATCCTGTCTAGAAAACAGATGTATCTAATATGGGAAATAATTGAGGCAGCATGCTGATTTTAAAGTCACAAAAAATGCACTAAGTTATTTAACAAAAAGATTGTATAAGTTCATACTTTGCCTTTTGAAATTTAGTTTATTCTTTAATTAAAACTAAAGTTAATACTGCCTCCATTGGACTACTTGGGATTTAATTTACCTCATTGAAATAATCTGTATGACTCTATTTGCAGTATGTATGTACTTTTAAAATAACATTAAATTACATTACCCTTTATGTTATGAGTTACATATTAACATTGGTATGTTTTATTTATTTCTCAGGAGGCAAAACAGCATGAGTGAGTTTTGGAGTCACATAGCTTCGCCTAGTTTTCAGTCCTACATCCCACTGTGTGATCTGGGTAAATTACTTAATCACATAGAGCTTCAGCTTTTTAATTTGTCAAACAGATTTAGTAATACTAACCTGAAATTTCATACCAGACTCACCATGAAAATAATTTCAAATAATATTTAAGAATATTTACAAATATCCTTAAATTGAATAGTTAAGTCATGAAGTTTACTTGATTTAAAAAGCATCAATATTTTTAATCTGAAAAAAAATATTAAGGTGGATATTTTCAAGGGAGTTTCAATAAAGTGCTAGATTTTTCTTTAAAATAGATTTTTTAATAGGTTACTATAGAATTCTGAGCTTTGAGCAAAAGGTTCATTAATTTGTTATATGAGATATACTCAGATATTTGTTCAGATAAATTTTTATTTTTATTTTGTTCTTTTTCCTGTGTTTAATTAAAGATAAAAATTGTGAAATATAGAGAATTTTATTGAAACAGAAGTTAATGATTTTGAATATCTGATACATGATGTCTCCTGTTCCATTAAAGAGGATTAGTTGCTAAATTGCTGAGCTTGCCATAAAACTTGGAATCTTCCTGCCTCAGCCTCCTGAGTTGCTGGGATTACATGTATTTAACATCAAGTCCCACATGTAAATCTTTTTAATATCATATTTGACATTTATGAGTTAATAGATGAGGAAATAAATTGATTTATAAAATAATCAGTCAATAATAATGGTGATCCCAATGTTAAGTATGCACAAGACATGGGAGAATGTTGGCATCCCTAAATGATTACATAAATGGAGATTCCTTTTCAGGCAACTTGGACAATGTTGTGTCTTGCAGAAAAATCATAATCCATTAAAAACATGATGTTAACACTACCTGAGAAATGTACATTCATGGAGCAACAACTGTGTGCCAGGCATCTATAATCCAAATTTCATTCCAGTTTAGTATAATCTACTTTGTACGCATCATTTTTCTCTCTTAAACAGAGAAGCTGAGTCTCTAGAAAATTAAATAACTTGATCTAAGTTTACAGTTATTGACTGATCTTTGAACTCAATCAGATTAGATCTCTTAGTGCCATGATTTGTACTCCTTTCAAAGTCATTTTAGATATATCCTACAGTTCTCATTTTTTATCAAATCATTTGGAATAGAACTAAAATCTAAATAAAATTGATTTATACCTCTGAATAAAACCTTTTATCTTGGAATTTTGGTCCTTGTCTTAAGCAATTAGGACTCAGCTACTACTAGACTTCATAATTTAAATAGTAATTGTGAATAGAGAAACAAAATTTATTATTCAGTAAGGCCTGTCCATTAGCCAGGTTTAACCTATTAAATGTATATCACTAAGTAACACAAAATAAATGAGCCATTAAATAGGCAAACCCCAAGAATTTAAGAGAAAATAAGGAAATAAAAAACTATGTCTTGTTTTTCTACAATATTTGGTTTAATGTTCTTTTATTTTACAAAATCTCAATTTTAAAGCAATGTAATTTAGTTGACCAAGGTGGATATGGATACTTGGGGAAAGCATAGTCATAGGCTCTAGTTGTGTCAGGTAGTCCATAGATTTCTTCAGGTGTCAAGTACCTTTGGGAGCCATACACCCTATCAGGTTAACCCATTGTCATCTACATGTACACCTTGTACCTTCAGTCTAATAAATGTTTTTAGTGCTGACCCACAAAAATATATTAAATAAGGATTTTAAAGGGTCAGAAATGTATACTTCTTCTTTGCCTTTTATCACAATTCTTTAGTTCATTCTCAAGATTTTTTTTTTTTAATGTGATGCTGAGGATTGAACCCAGGGACTTTTTTTTTATTAGTTGCTCAAGACAATACAATGCTCTTGACATATCATACATTTGATTCAAATAGGGTATGAATTCTCATTTTTTCACGTGTACAGACTGCAGGATCACATTGGTTATACATCCATGTGTATACATACAGCAATCCTAGTGTCAGTTGTATTCTGCTGCCCTCTCTATCACCCCCATCCTCTCCCCTCCCCTCCCATCACTATTCTCTACTTATGTATAAGATATTGCTTTTTAACTGGGAGTTTTAAAGATCAACATCCATGTTTTAGGCTATGGAAAACAGGAAAAAGTGTCAGGCAAATATCTGCATTTTTCAAGATATGAAGTGGACCCAACTTGCAAAGAACCTAGGAAAAATGGGAAATATATTTTCTGCCCATTTCAGTCTTTCAAGAAGTTGCTAGGAAGAAGGAAGTTGCTTGTTTTTATAAAATATTCTAGGGCAGCCATAACAAAGAACCAAAAACTTTATGGTTTAAACAAAATAAATTTGTTATCTCACACTTACGACTAATTGTCTGTTATCAATATGTCAGCAGAGGCATGATCCTTCTGAAATACACAGGGGAGAATACTTTCTTGCCTCTTTCTAGATTCAGATGTTGGCCATCAATTATTACCATTCTTTGGTTTGTAGGTGCATAATCAGTCCTTCTTCAAATGCAATGTGATATTTAGCTCATAATCTCATGATAAAATGATAAATGTGTTATATATATTGAAATTTGGATTCTGGAAACATTTCTCATACTTTATTGTGATATGAAACATATTAAAACCTGTATGTACTTATCATTTATAATTCATAAATTCTACAGGGGTAATGGATTTTTCAATTAAGAATGGTTCTGCTTAACATTCATTGAGATAATTAAGACAATCTGACACATAAAGATAAATTGATTAATCACTGAAACTTTTTTGTGAAACTAATAATTCAGTTTCATTTACCTAGTTTTCAAGACAATTGTCTTTTACCTTTCTTCTGCTAAGAAAAATTTTACATAAAATAGGATATTTTAAAGTTTGATCTGAAAAGCTTTTTCTTGAAAACAGTTGCACCTTGTCAAATACTAAGAAGAAAAGATAAGGAGTGATTCATTTAAGTCAGTAACACCAGTGACAATGAACTATGAAGGGTTTTATTTTTATAATAGAACTAATTCAAGAAGTAACTATGGAAAAGTTGAAACCCCATGAGCTTGTAAAGCATACTGCTGTAATTATCTTTGCTTTCTCCTTCTTTCACAGAAATGAAATCACTTCAAACAAAACTATTTTTAAAAAAAGAGACAAAGAAAGCCCCCATGTCTTGTATCCTCATGCCCAGGAAAGTCAGATATTTTAATGACTGCAAAACAAAGTCTAATGAAATGAATGACATTGAGTAGTGTGAACATAATTTTTTTGCTTCCTTTTAGGAAAACGACTTTATATTTTATTTTTAAAAATGATCTAAAAATAAAGCTTGTACAATGGTAACTGGCTTTGTTAGTAAATTGCAGATTTTTGTTCTTGTACAAGATTGGTATTTCTGCTTATTCTAAAGATAAAAGTTGCTTGTTTCATTAATGTAACATAATAAAATACAACATTTATTTCCCACATTGTGCTTGTAATCATTCAAAAGTTTACTTTTCAGTAATTAAAATAGTTGTTAATTAGTTGACACTGTTTCAATATAATTATTATTTTTTTTTGCAAAATAGTTATTTAGCAACTTGCTTAATGCAATAGAAAACACTCTTACAAGTAAAATATAAATGAAACTTTATAATTAAAGTGTTTAGTTTTTTCTACTATGCTTTACTGAGCTGTAATGTATGTATAGCAAAATTCACTTTTCAATGTTCAGATATGTTTTTGGAAGCCATAAGAAATTATATAATTTATATCCACAATCCAGATTCCATCACCTCAAAACAAAGGCTGTATCCAAAAATATAGGTTCATCATTTCAAAACCTGTGCTCATGCTAAATCACTGTCCTTTCCTGCAGCCACCTGCAGTTGCTGGCCACCAGTGATGAGTTTCCTCTCAGTCTACTTTTCCAGAATACCATGTGAAGGAAATTTATCAAATGAAGAATTTTGAGTCAGACATTTTTAATTTAAAATTTATTCATACTATTGCACATGTGAATGGGCTTTCCTTATAATTGTTGAGTAGTATTCCATTGTAGGATTATGCAACTGTTTATCAATTTACCAGATGAAACACGTTTGAATCTTTTCCAGTATTTGGTGACTAGAAATATTCCTGATAAAAGCACTCATATGCAGATTTCTCTCTTGATATAGCTTTCAAATCATTTTAGTAAATAGATATGAAAGTGATAGCTGTATAGAAAACTGTAGGTCTATAACAAATTGGCAATCTGTTTTTCAAAGTAGTACTGTCTACTTTCCATAGTCTCTCAGAAATATCTGAGAGACCCGGTTGGTCTGTAACCTGTTCTGACATTTGTAATTGTCATCTTATTATAATTGGGACATTTGATTAGGTGTGTAGTATGTACTATTTTTAAAAGAAATTGTCTAACATGTTGAGCATAATAAAGAATGTCTAGAAAAATGACTACTCCTGTGTTCTCACAAATAAAACTAGTTCTCTCTATGATGAATTAATTCATATTGTTGTTTCTCACAGTAAAGTAGCAATTCAAGATATTTTCTCCTTTTATAAATTGACAAATTTGGTCAGTTTTCAATTATCTAAAATTAGTTATTGCCATTTAATTGATAGTATGTCCACATAAAATATAAAATTATGGGAAAATTTATTGAGTTACAGTTTCTTTCTGAATTAAATTTCCATAAGCAAGTTAACTAGAATTAAATGAAAAGAAGCACATACATTTCTTAAGCATTGCAAATTTTGGTAAGCATTATTTTACTTGTGTATTAACGTTTAGCTTATAAACAAAATTATTATCTTTTGAATGTCAATATAGTGTAAAAAAAAGAACTCTAAAAATTAAGGTAAGTAAAAATACACCCATTTACAACTACACTTCTAATACAAATAAGCACAGGGCAGCATTCTGAAAGTCATTGTCTACTTGCATTTTTTGTAAAATTTTATCAGTTTAATCCCATCTATGATTCATTCATTTCTGTAACTTAATTTGATCCCTATATTACATAAATGTCATAAACATAGAGGTAATATTAGTAATTAAAACTTGAGCAGCTAACATTTCAAGATCATTAGAGAAACTCAGAATTCTAGCATTTTGCAAAAGCTTCTCAAAAAACTGCAATTTTTTATGCTTTGTATTCAGATTTTTGTTATGTATACATTAAAAAAATAAAGAAAAATAAGCAATAGTAAGAGAGCATCCTATTTGAGAAATAAATGGATTAAGAACTACAGTTCATTACATCAATAATATCAAATGGGATATGTTGTTATATGGCAAATTTTACTGACAAATGTGAACATTTATAAAATAAATAATTATAACAATAGTGGTAATAATAAAACCTGATGATTTGGGGGAATAGTTCTACTTAATTAATGCCTTTTATGGTTGATTTCTACATTATTGAAAAAACATTGCTAATAAATTTTAAAATATATATCTAAAATTTAATAAATGTGAATTCCATTTGTATTTAGTTAATTACCATGACACTTTATAAAATATTAAAATATATTTACTGCTGCAAACCATGTTTCAATTTTAAGTCATTGTATCTATACTCTGCCTATGCAAAGGGATTGCACATAATGGATACTGTCCTTGTGCTTTTTTTAAATTACTGAACTATCATAATTAATCAAACTATATAAAAATTATATTAAAATCATCAGAAAATTATTTTCCTCAGAGTTACTGAATAGGTAATTCATGCAAAACTATTCAATAGAGAATTGGCTAATTTTCCATATTTTTATTTTCTCAGTATCATTTTCTTAAGGAAAGAGATTGTGACTATAATTTCAGTGCCCTGGAGAGGTTTGGGTTTACCAGAGACATTGTGGCATATTTTGTCTATATTTTAATATTGAATTTAATGTGCCAGAATATAACAAGGGCACAAAGAAAAGAAATGCTGATATCTGTCAAACTTGGCCAAGTTAATTAGGATACACTGACATGCAGGAAGCTAATTGTGTCAGATGAAATATCACACTTTAATTATGCACTTAACAGATCTGTACTAACTTCAAACCAATCATTTATTATTGTAAAAGTTCTAGCTACTTTCATAAGTGGAGTGTGTTTTTTTCTTTGATAAGAGTTGTAAATTTTTAAAATCATGTTTGGATACATAAGACTACAGGTTTCTGCTACTGCTTATAAAATATAATGGGGACCTCTCAACTGTCATAAATGACCTCCCCCCCTTACAAGATTTACCTGAGAGGAACCAAAGGGAACATTGATTATCTGAAGTTTAAAAGAATGTAATGGAAATAATTAACATCTTAGTCTTGCCTTCAATAACTATTTGATAAAATCATGTTGAACAATTTATTTTTCCCTATTAAAATGAAACATAGCCAAGGACAGTAGCACATACCTGTAATCCCAGTGACTCATGAGGCTGAAGCAGAAGGATCATGTGTTCAAAGCCAGCCTCAGCAATGGAGAGGTGCTAAGCAACTCAGTGAGACCCTGTCTCTAAATAAAATACAAAATAGGGCTGGGGATGTGGCTGAGTGTTTGAGTGTTCCTGAATTCAAACTCCAGTATTCCCCCACCTCAAAATAATAATAATAATAATAATAATAATAATAATAATAATAATACTGAAATGTGAAAAACTTGAAACTTATAGTCAAATATTTATTTTTATTAGATTAAGAATGAACTCAAATTTAACTATAAAGCAAGTACCTGAGAGACTTCATTTTAAAATTATTTGTCAAAGATATAGGCCCGTAGGGAAAATTTTTTAATAAGCAAAAACTACTGAGGCTAGTTTGATTTTTCTTTTGCTGACATGGCTAATTTGGTACATAGCAATGATTAAGATCTAAGAGAAAAGTTAACATTGAAAGAAATATATTTTGTAGTTCATCTTGCAGTTTGTGGAATGTAACTGAATGGGTTTAATTAGTGAGTTGATGTATATTTACTGTGTTGTTGAAGATTAAACACAGTTTAAGGTGACATTTGAACCTGAAATCTCCTGGCTATGATACTGGACAACCTATTTTGAATATAAAATCAGACATTGTAGTTATGTCAGGACATTGGCAGAGACCTGAACTTTCCCAAACTGGGAACTAAAGATCACTTTATTTATAAATTCTCAATTTCAGTTTCTTCATCTGCTATAGTCCTCATCTATTAGTTCCAAATACACACACAGGCAAGCGTGCGCGCAAACACACACACACACACACACACACACACACACACAAGAAACCTGTACATAAAAGCATCTCTGGAGTTTATACCTACTTCAGATTTTGTAACTTGCACAAAGGATATTATACAGATTGGAAATGTAAAGATATAGAAAATTTTACATACTTATTGGGAGTTATTGTAAGATCATGTGAGAGAGAAAATCATTGGTGTAAGCTGTCCAGACTGGAAGTTCTTTGGTGGCTTAAGATTAGGCACACAGTTCAGTGCAATTTCTGCCAGTGATTAAGAATCCACTTTGGCAAACAAGCACTGAAGTTTCTGATACCTTGTAATTATAGTGCCTCAAGAACCTGGAACAGGGAGAGAAGCTGCAGTAATGAAAAAATCCCACATCTGTAACTTCACAGGAATCTCCTGTTAATGGTGTCTCAGTTGAATTGGTTCTTTGTGCCCTTGTTGTGTTCTGGCACATTAAATTTAGTACTAAAATATAGACAAAACGTGCCACAGTGTCTCTAGTAAACCCAAGCATCTCCAGAGCACTGAAATGGTTCCACCATTGGTCTTTATGGAAGATATTTGTGAAGGAAAAAAGTGTTTTATCTTCCTGTTACATTCCTCTGATACTTGTAGTAGATGTCAGAATAAATACCTAAAATTTCCCTAATTTAATGCCATGCTTAGAATTGGTAAGTTAACATTTAAGAACTATTAGCCAGTTGGGTGACCCCCAACCACAGGACATTGGATGACTGAAAAGATGGAGTAAGACTTTGAAGATCTTTCAGACACTATGAGCAATGAGGTTATAAAATAGCCTTTAAGGACAAAAATCACCCGATGTGTCTGCAATAGTCATTTCCACATGGCTCACTATGATAATGTCAAACCTTTTTTTTTTTTTTTTTAAACAAACAATGAACACATGCCTGGGAGAAAAATCAAAGCCTAGCAGGTGACTTATAGAGACAGACTTTCGCTTCAGCAAAGATGTATAACCCTGGGTCAGGAGTCTGCTTCCTAATGCCAGGTGTCCTCTGGGTCTTTAATAAGTACCCATACACAATGTCCATCCCACACCCAGGATCTATATTCTGTAATGTCCAGAACAAAGGCATTCCCTGAGGCCTTATTTATACTTGGACTGAATCAAGTCTTGACTTTGTATTTTTAAGACCTTCCCTTCTCTATCCCAATTCATTAATTTTTCTCTGCAAATTGGAAATATTTAAATCAGCATACAACTATGACTTCTTTTAGTGTCTCTCATTATTTAAAAAAAGAGAGGAAAGAGGTATTTCCTTACTTATAATCTCCCTCACAGTCTCTGTTGTCCTTTGCGGTACCATTTCTCTGAAACTTGTTTGAGGTTGCAGTCTCTCACTTGTAATCAATATTCAATAACCCGAAACACAGGCCAACTAAAAAACTGCTGCAAACTCTCTTCTCTGCTTAACAGAGTAACTTAAAAAAAAATAATCACATGATTACTCCTCTGCAATCACAACACTTATTATCTTTCTATTAAACTTTCAAAGTAACACAAAATATTTGTGATTGGAATCTACTTTCTCCATCATAATCTCCAGATATACTGATATGTATATGTATGTCTATCTACATAGGTATACAGATATATGTTTTTTCATAAACATGCCAGACTTGCTGCAATGTAAGAATGTGGTATTAGCTGTTCCTTCTTAAGTCTTCTCCACATGAATCTTTGTATCATCCTATTTCACCATTCAAATTTTAAATAAGTAATGTTTTATCTTGAAAAATCTTTCTTGATAATGCTAAGGATATAGTTACCACAATTTCTCTTCATCATATTACCTGTTTAATTTTATTCAGTAACTTGCAACTGTCTGAAAGTACTATGTTTATTTGTTCACTTTTTTTACAAAAATTTGTTCACTTTGTTCACTTTTTTTGCTTTATAGAGAAGCAAGCTCTTCTGTCTGTTCATAATTGTCCCCCACTATTTAAAACACATTCTGATACCTCATAGATGCTAATCAATATTTCACAGGAATATAACTTTGCAATTATGTAATTATAAAAACAAATATTCAAAATAAGGACACATCTAAAGAAAAGTGTCTAAGGTAATATCTTTAGTATTTATTTGTTCAAAATAAAACACTGGGGAAAACGCATTCTCTATTTGTTACAAATTATAAGGGCTAGAGACTAATAAAATAACTTCTTTCTGAAACCTGGAACACATACTTCATATACTTTTTAACATATGATCTCCCTGGAAGTAAAACAAATATTCAGAAACAAAGCTGCTGTTCTTTGACTACTGATGCACCACTTGCCTCCATTTGCACAACTTATCACCAATTTTATTCACTGAATTTCAAATCTATTCAAACACAATTTTAGAAAAGACAGACTTGTTCCAAGATTAACAATGTTGTGAATACAATTTCTTGGCTGAAGACCTTGACTGGAGATTAATTTTTTAATGAATTTTCAAAAGTCATGGATTAAGTGATAAATTAAAATGATTAAATCTTACAGAATGAGTGTGAATATTGAAGCTGAAAGTGTTTCACTTGGGGGCATCACATGTATCCACAAATGTCCCTTAATGAAAGGAAGTAAAAACATTTAACTCTCAAGTTCATATGTGAATCAATGTCAACCCTAACATTTGTGGAGAAGTTAATTGGAATTGAATAATTCAGACAGCTGAGTACAGCCGAGGATTTACAATGCCTGAAGTTAGCAATTTGGAATTGCATTGAAAACAAACAAAAACACACCTAATGGCTCTTAAATAGCTGGTTTCATAGGGAGAAGAAAATATTTTATTAAACCACAGCATCTTTAACAGGATAATTTATAATAAAAATGTCAGTTTGTTACTTCAAAAGAACTGAGTGAGATGTATGCACTGTGATTTATTAAGCATATGTCTGTATTTTATCAGAGAAAAATAACTTAAATTTTTGAACAAAGAAATTTTAAAAGAATTACTATAATGAAAAGGAAGTGATTTAATATTCTGCTTTCTCTTGTCATCACATATTGTGATACAAAGTAGATACAACAGTGTTATAGGATGTGATGGAAATGGTTCTGTAAAAAATACAAACAGGGTTAGTTTAACGTTGGGTTATTCATTACATGTGTTAACAAACCTGGTCTGAAAATGTCAATAAATTGACAAGCAAAGAGCAGAGACTTTAACTGTTTCATGATAAGATTTTTTTTTCCATTTTTATCTTCTTGAATTAGTACTGACACCTGAATTTACTAGACAGAAATGACCTCCATGTTTTGCCACCATATGGATCAGGGGTGTTATGTATAATTTGCATACATGGAGGAGAAAGAGCAGATGTCCTAGAGTATTAATGCTTGATATGGCAATATTTAGTGGTCAGGCTTTCATGACTGATTATGCAAACATATGTACATAAACATGCCGAAGATCATTTTTCTAAAAAAATTTAGAAATAAAAATAAAAAAACTTTAATTACAAACATAGTTTACCTTGCTCAGGTGTGGGCAAGGGAAGAATGGAATGATAAAGTGACCAGCTACTGGGGTCCAGCCACCTTGAAGGACAGCTTGTTAACTTATAGAATTCTCTTCACATTCATGTGCATTCCATCTTATAACCATTTCATAGTGTGGTAAACCTTCCAAATTCTATATAATTCACATGGAGTTACTCAGCTTGTTAAGACCCCAATTATGGTTTCATAAATTTCCTCCAGGAGGGTAAGTACACTGTGCAGTTTCCACACAACCAGATGACCTCATGATGAAAAAGCACACAGCTACATCCTTGACTAATTGACCAGCAAGGAAGCAAGCCAGTTCAACCTCACTGCCTCTTGAGCTGTCTCGTTTACACAGTGCTACAGAAACTAAATTATGCAAGGAATCCTCCATCTCCAGTGGAATGTGTATAATTTTCCATGATAACTGCCGTGGGGCAAGAACATGGTCTCCCACATGAGACACAAATTATTAAATATTCTTTAAAAAATAATCATTTCTTTTAAATTGTCACTCTTAAGAATTTTGCAACTAATATATCTCATTTATCTTCACAACAGTGCTAAGTATGAAACAACAGTATTTTCTACCCTGTTCGTGGATTTGGCACGCAGTTCTTTGATCACTGGACTGTTTCCTCATTTGTAAAATGAGAATAACATCTTTCTCAAAGAGTATTTGAGGACTAAGAAATCAAACTTGTATTAAAGTGCCTTCTGTATAGTATTTGCATGATGAAGTTTTTCCTTTTTCTATTTTCCAGTGAAATCAATTGGGTTCAAGCACAACCTATATGCAGCTGTGGTCTTTTCAGAGCACTGAAAGTCTTTTGGATATCAGAGTTACATTCACAATTGCTGCATAGCTTTCTGAGCTTCCTCTGACCTCTGAAAGAAAGTCTATATAGATTAAGTTTGTGAGACTATAAAGAGGAATGAGTTTGCATTTTCACAAAAACTAAAACTTTTCTTTATCAAATGGTGCCATGAAGTTATGATTAACATCACAGAAGAGCAAACATAAATCAGAAGCACATTACAGAGGACTTTTAAATGCAGGCACTTATATCTTCCATTAACAAACCATGATACAAATAGTGTATGCAAAGAGAAAGAAAAGATAATGCATCTACATAGAATCTGTTAGTCTGATACCCTATTGATTTTTCTGCCATACATATGGGTAGTTGATGCGTAATTTATTCCATGATTACCAAACATGTGTTGACTTACTTAGATTTAGTTATTATGTAAAATATATGCCAAGATACTGAAGAAGCTTTTTAATGTGCTAGTGTTTGTCTTTGGAGGATTTTGTAGTTATACTGTTTGATCATTGGAAGTTGCTTTTATATAGATTTATGTCCATAAGAAAACCATTGCTGGCTTGGTTACATTGTGGCCAAACCAAACTATAGAAAAACCCATTTCTCTCTAAGATTGTAATTCAAATTCAACTTTTGAACCTATCCTTTGGGGATGTGGTTGATGTTATGTGCTAGTACACTGCCAACTAGAAGAAAAATTATAGATACCAAGTGTTAACTCCCTAGAAGGTACTTTTGATTCTTGAATTATTTTCAATGGCTAGATAGCTAGTTTTAAGGGTTTCATTCTTTTGTAAGTATGTTAAAAATATGTTAAAGTGAACCATTGCTAAAATATTCATTCCAAATTCTGGATTCACATTACAAATACATGCAAAGGGTTACTTTATGGTCCTCATTTGCATTGTGCATTTGAATTCTTTTTTTCCTCTGTATGAGTATCCACCATTCTGACACTTATTAACCCCATACTCCCACTCTTATTTAATGCATTCCATTGTCCTGATGCCCTTCTGTTTCCCAAGTTTCTTCTTAGCTATTTGCACATTGATTGCACTATCAGTCATTTATTTTCTTCAGGTTAGTTTTGCATTTTGTGGCTTTCCTGTTTATTACACTTGCAATGTGACCTCTTCTATCTGTCACAACTTTTCTTCTAGCATAAAGTGTGAATCCATGAAATCTATTTGTATATGCACACACATTTTTTTACTTGCCCATCATACTCCTTTTAAAATGATAATTAAAATATTTAGTCAGTGATTTTTAAGACATGCCATATAGAACTAAAAAATGCATTAGTTTTTTGGGCAGTGAAACTACCCTGTATTGTACAATGCAATGCATACATGACATAATACATTTGTGCAAACCCATAGAACACAACACAAAAGTTGGACCCTAATGAAAATTACTTACCATTTGTAAACTAGAAGATTATGATGTGCCAATCTAAGCTCATCAGTTGTGGCAAATGTATGTCACCACTTTGTTGAGACAAGTTGATAATGGGGGAGCCTATGCACTATGAGGACCAGGGATTTATGGGAAATCTCTGTCAGTTTGTTCAGATTTTCTGTGAACCTAAAACTAACTTGAAATAGCCTTTAAAATTGCAACAATAAAAGCTCACTAAGGTGTTCTTCTCTCCTGAATCAAGCAATTAAGATAGGAAACACACACATATATACACAAAAGAACAAAGCTCATTTAGATGCAAAGCAATTTCTTAACCATTTTCCTATTTGTGTAAAATACACCACAGAATAATATTACTCTAATCCTATATGCCTTTAATTTCAGTCTGTTCACAAGGAAATCAATTAACTAGAAATTTAGGCAAATAAAAATAGCCCAGTAGGATAACCAGCCCTGTCACTAATGAACTGAGTTTGAAATTGAGTGAGGTGGCGGGTAGGAGGTCTGTGGAATATGTCCTTTTTCCTAATGGAGTTACTTAATTAAAGAAAAATGTGACTCAAGCCGGAGACCATATATTCAAGAGCTTTGACTTTCAGTGATGAGTAAGGGGCAGGGGTGTGAAACTCTGCTTATTGATTTCTTTATTTGAAGGATTCCACCTGGGATGTGTAAATACAACCCTTTTTTTTCTTATGCTTTATGTTCTGGAAATTTTAAAGATGTAGATTTTACATTTAGATTGTGTTCATTCTAAAGAATATTTAGGATAAGAATACAATATTTTGTATTCATGGAGGTAAATGTGGAAATTTATACTTTTTCCATATTTGTATCAAATGATCCAGTATGATCCATTTTAAGTAGATATAAAATGCTCATTTCTTCAACTACTATTTATGAAAAAAAATTATATGGGCTGGGGATGTGGCTCAAGTGGTAGCACGCTCGCCTGGCATGCGTGTGGCCCGGGTTCGATCCTCAGCACCACATACCAACAAAGATGTTGTGTCCGCCGAGAACTAAAAAATAAATATTAAAAAAATTCTCTCTCTCTCTCCTCTCTCACTCTCTTTAAAAAAAAAAGAAAAAAAATTATACATTTATTTAATGAACCTATTTTTTGAACTCCATTTTGTTCAATTATACATCCATGCATAGTAAATACTACACTTTCTTGGTTATTGTAGATTAATAGTATTTCTTAAAATTAAGTAGTATAAATTATCCTACTTTATTTTTATTTTCAAAATTGTTTTTTGCTATTTTAGATCTCTTTCCATATAATTTTACAATCACCTTGGGACTTGCTTAAATATTCCCTAGGACTTGAAGTGAAAGCACATCAAATATAACTGTTATTTTTGAGATACTGAAAACTACATTGTTTTTACCAGCTTTTTTGCTGCTGTGACTAAAAATATGACAAGAACAATTTTAAGGAGGAAATTTTTATTTGGAGCTCATGGTTCCAGAAGTCTCAATTCTAAGATGGACAGCTCCATTCCTTGGGGCTTGAGGTGAGGCAGAATATCATGACAGAAGAGCGTGGTGCATGGATACAGCTCAGGAATTTCATCAGGAAGGAGAGACTAATCCTAGCTCAACAAATATATAACCCAAGGGCATACCTCCAATAACCCACCTCTTCCAGCCACACTGTACCTACATATAGTTACCTCTCAATTAATTCCATCAGGAGATTAATTTACCCATTGGGTTAAGGATCTCATAACCCAATCATTTCATCTCTAAACCCTCTTGCATTGTTTCACACATGAGTTTTGGGGGGAAATCTAATACCAAAAGCAGAACACACATTAGCATCAAATCTTCCAAAAGAGAGAAATTTGATTTTATGTATTATTTAATTTTTATCAATATTTTTTACCTTTACTGCAATCATTTGTATATTTTTTTGAAATTTATTCATAATAATATTTTCTACTGATGCTGTACATAACATATTTATTTCATTTTCTACTTAATAATTGCAAATGTATATATGTATAATGGAATTTTAGAGAACTTGCTAAATTAATACTCGATTTTGATAATTTTATACATAGTTTGACAGAATTTTAATGTACATTATCATGTCATCTATAACTAAAGGCAGTTTTACTTTTTCATTTTCACGTTGTGTGAATGATTTTTTTTTTTGATGGTTGACAGCTTGGCTGTAGTTAGCAATTACTTTAATAAAATTCAATACACATTTATTAAGTGGTGACTATAAGGAAATCATTGTTGATGAAGCTAGAGACACAAAATGGAACCTAAATTCAGAAGTTGTCGGGATAGTCAGGGTATGTAGCTATGGAAGTAATAACTCCCTTTCAATTGGGCAATACCTCATTCTTTCTTTTTTTTTCTATTGATTTTTTTTTATTGGTCGTTCATAACATTACATAGTTCTTAATACATCATATTACACGGTTTGATTCAAGTGGGTTATGAACTCCCGCTTTTACCCCGTATACAGATTGCTGTATCACATCAGTTACCCTTCCATTGATTGACATATTGCCTTTCTAGTGTCTGATGTATTCTGCTGTCTGTCCTATTCTCTACTATCCCCCCTCCCCTCCCCTTTTCTCTCTCTACCCCTTCTACTGTAAATCATTTCTTTCATTTGTATTATCTTGTCTTACCCCTCCTTTCCTCTTATATGTCATTTTGTATAACCCTGAGAATTGCCTTCCATTTCCATGCAATTTCCCTTCTCACTCCCTTTCCCTCCCACCTCTCATCCCTGTTTAATGTAAATCTTCTCAAGCTCTTCGTCCCTACCCTGTCCTTGTTTACTCCCCTTATATCAAAGGAGTCATTTGGTATTTGTTTTTTAATGATTGACTAGCTTCACTTAGCATAATCTGCTCTAATGCCATCCATTTCCCTCCAAATTCTATGATTTTGTCATTTTTTAATGCAGAGTAATACTCCATAGTGTATAAATGCCACATTTTTTTTATCCATTCATCTATTGAAGGGCATCTAGGCTGGTTCCACAGTCTTGCTATAGTGAATTGAGCTGCTATTAACATCCATGTAGCAGTGTCCCTGTAGCATGCTCTTATTAGGGCTTTAGGGAATAGACCGAGAAGGGAATAGCTGGGTCAAATGGTGGTTCCATTCCCAGCTTTCCGAGAAATCTCCATACTGCTTTCCAAATTGGCTGCACCAATTTGCAGTCCCACCAGCAATGAACAAGAGTGCCCTTTTCCCCGCTTCCTCTCCAGCACTTATTGTTGTTTGACTTCCTAATGGCTGCCAATCTTACTGGAGTGAGATGGTATCTTAGGGTAGTTTTGATTTGCATTTCTCTGACTGCTAGCGATGGTGAGCATTTTTTCATGTACTTGTTGATTGATTGTATGTCCTCCTCTGAGAAGTGTCTGTTCAGGTCCTTGGCCCATTTATTGATTGGGTTATTTGTTATCTTATTGTCTAATTTTTTGAGTTCTTTGTATATTCTGGTTATTAGGGCTCTATCTGAAGTGTGTGGAGTAAAGATTTGTTCCCAGGATGTAGGCTCCCTGTTTATCTCTCTTATTGTTTCTTTTGCTGAGAAAAAACTTTTTAGTTTGAGTAAGTCCCATTTGTTGATTCTAGTTGTTAACTCTAGCGCTATGGGTGTCCTATTGAGGAATTTGGAGCCCGATCCCACAGCGTGTAGATCATAACCAACTTTTTCTTCTATCAGATGCCATGTCTCTGATTTAATATCAAGCTCCTTGATCCATTTTGAGTTAACTTTTGTGCATGGCGAGAGATAGGGATTCAGATTCATTTTGATGCAAATGGATTTCCAGTTTTCCCAGCACCATTTGTTGAAGATGCTATCCTTCCTCCATTGCATGCTTTTAGCCCCTTTATCAAATACAAGATAGTTGTAGTTTTGTGGATTGGTTGCTGTGTCCTCTATTCTGTACCATTGGTCCACCTGCCTGTGTTGGTACCAGTACCATGCTGTTTTTGTTACTATTGCTCTGTAGTATAGTTTGAAGTCTGGTATCGCTATACCGCCTGATTCACACTTCCTGCTTAGTATTGTTTTTGCTATTCTGGGTCTTTTATTATTCCATATGAATTTCATGATTCTTTTATCTATTTCTACAAGATATGCTGTTGGGATTTTGATTGGCATTGCATTGAACTTATAGAGAACTTTTGGTAATATCGCCATTTTGATGATGTTAGTTCTGCCTATCCATGAGCAGGGTATATTTTTCCATCTTCTAAGGTCTTCTTCTATGTCTTTCTTTAGGGTTCTGTAATTTTCATTGTATAAATCTTTCACCTCTTTTGTTAGGTTGATTCCCAAGTATTTTATTTTTTGGGGGGATATTGTGAATGGAGTAGTTGTCCTCATTTCCGTTTCAGAGGATTTGTCGCTGATATACAGGAATGCCTTTGATTTATGCGTGTTGATCTTATATCCTGCCACTTTGCTGAATTCATTTATTAGCTCTAATAGCTTCTTTGTAGACCCTTTTGGGTCTGCTAGGTATAGAATCATATCATCTGCAAATAGTGATAATTTAAGTTCTTCTTTTCCTATTTTTATGCCTTTAATTCCTTTCGTCTGCCTAATTGCTCTGGCCAGTGTTTTGAGGACTATGTTGAACAGAAGTGGTGAGAGAGGGCATCCCTGTCTTGTACCAGATCTTAGAGGGAATGCCTTCAATTTTTCTCCATTCAGAATGATGCTGGCCTGTGGCTTATCATAGATTGCTTTTACAATGTTGAGGTATGATCCAGTTATCCCTAATTTTTCTAGAGTTTTGAACATAAAGGGATGCTGTACTTTGTCGAATGCTTTTTCTGCATCTATCTAGATGATCATATGGTTCTTATTTTTAAGTCTATTGATGTGGTGAATAGCATTTATTGATTTCTGTATATTGAACCAGCCTTGCATCCCAGGGATGAATCCTACTTGATCATGGTGTATAATTTTTTTGATATGTATTTGAATCCGATTCGCCAGAATTTTATTGAGGATTTTTGCATCAAGGTTCATTAGAGATATTGGTCTGTAGTTTTCTTTCTTTGAAGTGTCTTTGTCTAGTTTCGGAATCAGGGTGATGTTGGCCTCGTAGAATGAATTTGGAAGTTCTCCCTCTTTTTCTATTTCCTGAAATAGCTTGAAAAGTATTGGTGTTAGTTCCTCTTTAAAGGTTTTGTAAAACTCTGCTGTATACCCATCCGGTCCTGGGCTTTTCTTAGTTGGTAGTCTTTTGATGGTTTCTTCTATTTCCTCTATTGTTATTGGTCTGTTTAGGTTGTCTATATCCTCCTGACTCAATCTGGGCAGATCATAAGACTTAAGGAATTTATCTATGCCTTCACTATCTTCTATTTTATTGGAGTATAAGGATTCAAAATAATTTCTGATTATCTTCTGTATTTCTGAAGAATCTGTTGTGATATTGCCTTTTTCATCCCGTATGCTAGTAATTTGGGTTCTCTCTCTTCTTCTCTTCATTAGCATGGCTAAGGGTCTGTCAATTTTATTTATTTTTTCAAAGAACCAACTTTTAGTTTTGTCAGTTTTTTCATTTTGTTTCTTTTGTTTCAATTTCATTAATTTCAGCTCTGATTTTAATTATTTCTTGCCTTCTACTTCTTTTGCTGTTGTTTTGCTCTTCTTTTTCTAGGATCTTGAGATGAAGTATGAGATCATTTATTTGTTGGTTTTTTCTTTTTTTGAGGAATGAACTCCAAGCAATGAATTTTCCTCTTAGAACTGCTTTCAATGTGTCCCATAGATTCTGATATGTTGTGTCTGTGTTTTCATTTAACTCTAGGAAGTTTTTAATTTCCTCCTTGATGTCTTCTAAAACCCATTGATCATTCAGCAACCTATTGTTCATTCTCCAAGTGATGCTTGATTTTTCCTTCCTACTTTTATCATTGATTTTCAGTTTCATTCCATTGTGATCAGATAAGATGCATGGTATTATCTCTACCCCTTTATATTGTCTAAGAGTTGCCCTGTGACATAATATATGGTCTATTTTTGAGAAGGTTCCATGTGTTGCTGAGAAAAAAGTGTAACTACTTGATGTTGGGTGGTATAGTCTATATATGTCAATTAAGTCTAGGTTGTTAATTGTGTTATTGAGTTCTATAGTTTCCTTATTTAACTTTTGTTTGGAAGATCTGTCCAGTGGTGAGAGAGGTGTGTTGAAGTCTCCCATGATTACTGTATGGTGGTCTATTAGACTCTTGAACTTGAGAAGAGTTTGCTTGATGAACAAAGCTGCACCATTATTTGGGGCATATATATTTATGATTGTTATGTCTTGTTGGTGTATGTTTCCCTTGAGCAGTATGACGTGTCCTTCTTTATCCCTTTTGATTAACTTTGGCTTGAAATCTATTTTATTAGATATGAATATGGCCACTCCTGCTTGTTTCCGCAGTCCATATGAGTGGTATGATTTTTCCCAACCTTTCACCTTCAGTCTATGAATATCTTTTCCTATCAGATGCGTCTCCTCTAGGCAGCATATTGTTGGGTCTTGTTTTGTGATCCATTCTGCTAGCCTGTGTCTCTTGATTGGTGAGTTTAAGCCATTAACATTTAGGGTTATTATTGAGATATGGTTTGTTCTTCTAGCCATATTTATTTATTGATGTTACTAAACCTGATTTGTTATCCTCTTTGACTACTTTCCCCCCTTTACTGTCCTACCTCCCATTGTTGGTTTTCAATGTTATTTTCCATTTCCTCTTCCTGTAATGTTTTGCCAAGGATTTTTTGAAGAGATGGTTTTCTACCTGCGAATTCTTTTAACTTTTGTTTATCGTCTAAGGTTTTAATTTCATCTTCTATCCTGAAGCTTAATTTCTCTGGATACATGATTCTTGGTTGGAACCCATTTTCTTTCAGTGTTTGAAATATGTTATTCCAGGATCTTCTAGCTTTCAGAGTCTGTGTTGAGAGATCAGCTGTTATCCTGATTGGTTTACCCCTAAATGTAATCTGCTTTCTTTCTCTTGCAGCTTTTAAAATTCTCTCCTTATTCTGTATGTTGGACATCTTCATTATAATGTGTCTAGGTGTGGATCTCTTATGATTTTGTACATTCGGCGTCCTGTAGGCTTCTAGGATTTGGGATTCTGTCTCATTTTTCAAGTCTGGGAAGTTTTCTCGTATTATTTCACTGAATAGACTGTTTATTCCTTTGGTATGGAGCTCTGTGCCTTCCTGTATCCCAATGACTCTTAAATTTGGTCTTTTGATATTGTCCCATAATTCTTGGATGTTCTGCTCATGGTTTCTTAGCAGACTTGCTGAGCTATCTATGTTCTTTTCCAGTTGAAATACTTTGTCTTCATTGTCTGATGTTCTCTCTTCTAAGTGATCTACTCTGCTGGTCGTATTCTCAATTGAGTTTTTAAGTTGGTTTATTGTTTCCTGCATTTCTAGAATTTCTATTTGTTTGTTTTTTATTACCTCTATCTCCCTGTGAAATTGATCTTTTACTTCCTGGATTTGTTTGTCAATGTGATCTTTCATTGTCTGATTTTGCTGTCTCATGTCTTCCTTGAGACTCCAGATAATCTGAAGCATGTATATCCTGAACTCTTTATCTGACATTCCATCTGTTGCAGCTATTACCTCTTCTAATGTTGAGTTGACCTGCATTGCTTGTGGTCCTTTCTTTCCTTGTCTTTTCATACTGCTCGCGTTTCTGTCTGCTTGGTGCAACTGTTGTGGTTTTGAAATTTACCCCCTATTTATTTATATTGCTCTTGTATAGTTGGGGAGTCTCCCTTGCAGGGCGGGTAGTGGCTGTGCTCCTCCTCTAATTAGGGTGATCTGTCTACCATGCTGATCGGTCGCAGGTCTGCCCCCCCTGCGGGCACGGGTGGCGGCTTTGCTCTGCCCCCACTCCAATTGTGGTAACGTAACTACCACGCCCTGGGGTCGTTGGTCCTGATCTGGATGTGGGTGGCGGCTCTGCTGGGTCCCCACTCCAATTGGTGTGACGCGTCTACCATGCTGGCAGGCCTCTAGGCCGGTGGGTCGCAGTTCTGCACAGCCCCCACTCCCAATGGGGGTACCTGACTACCTCTCCAACGGGTCGCTGAGCCCCCTCCGGACCCGGTCGGAGACCCTGCTCCACCCCCACTCCAACCAGTGTGACGCGACTGCCTGGGTGTTACGTGTCCACCACGCTGGCAAGCTACCTGGCCTCTCTTTCCAGTGGGCCGCAGGTATCATTGCTCCCCCGCTCCGGCACCTTGCCGCTCACCAGTGCGTGCCACAGACTCCAGTCGCGGGGCGATTGCCTATCAGGCTATGCGACCCTCCGTGTGGAGAAATGGAGCTCCAGCAGTCGAACTTCACACGATGGAAATCTGTCCACTAGATTCTGGAGCACCTCAATTTCACTGGAAATTCCCTGCAAGATAGCCTTCAGGCGATTCACATCATCTTTCTCCCGCTCAGTGACACGGCGCACTGGGGTGATGCACTCCCTTCGCTGCCATCTTCCCTCCTCAGGACTTGACTTCTGCACCCGCCGCGGGGCCACCTGTGGAGCCGGGTAGCTGCGGCCGCGTGGTTAGGAACCGGGCGGGAGAAGCGGCTGCTCCCAGAGCGCGCGCTCTGCCTCCCGGGGGAGCCCAGATGGCGGAGGCCGACTGCCGGTTCGGGCGGGGCAGCCCAAGCCTCTCAGGGTGTCCGCCGCTTGCAAAAGCGGTTGCTGGCTCCGGGACTTGACTTCTGCACCCGCCGCAGGGCCACCTGTGGAGCCTGGTAGCTGTGGCCGCGTGGTTAGGATCCGGGCAGGTGAGGTGGCTGCTCGCAAAACGAGAGCTAGGCCTCCTGGGGGAGCCCCTTGCCAGAGTGGCTGATGGCTGTGGGACTAGACCTCTGTGCCCGAGTGGCCGTCCAAGATCCACTTCTCTGGGACAAACTGTCACTTCCAATAAACCTACCAGATGACCGCTGCTCTCCTCTTAAGGGAATTATGCTAGAAGTTCCTCCATAGGTAGGCTGCAGCTGTTCAGATGGGTCTTTCTTATCCCGTTAAAGTGGAGACGTTGGAATCGCTGCTTCCTCGCTGGCCGCCATGTTGGATCCCCAATACCTTGTTTTTCTTGTTGCCATGTGACACTGAGACTTCTAGTTCAATGTTAGATAATGTGTTGATAATATACAAATAGAAATAGAGATAAGCCATTCTCATTTTTTTTCTTGATCTTAGGAAGAAATAATTTAAACCTATAGCACTAGATTGATGTTAACTATAGGTTTTTCTGAAATAATATTTATAATTTAAGAAAATCTCCCTGAGATTTTACCTTCAATGGTGTTTTTAGTCAAATGTTTTGAATCTAATACGTTGATAACTTCATCTTTTATTTATTTATTTATTTTTTAGAGAGAGAGTTTTTTAATATTTTTTTTGTTGTTGTTTTCAGTGAACACAACAACATCTTTATTTTATTTTTATGTGGTGCTGAGGGTCAACCCAGAGCCCTGAGCATGCCAGATGTGCGTGCTACCGCTTGAGCCACATCCCCAGCCCATCTTTTTTTATTCTATTTAAATTGTGAATTAAATAAATTGATTTTTGAATGTTACGTCCACCTTACATTTCTGTAATGAACTGTAGTTGTCATTTGCACTCTCCTATTATATTGCTAGATTTAGTTTACTAATATTTTGTTAAAAATTTACATGTCAATAGTTTTGAATATTCTGGTCTGTATTTTTATTTGCATAATGAATTTGATTGGTTTAGCTCCTGGACCATGCCAGACTCATAACATGATATGTAAAGTTGATTTTTTTATTGTATATTTACTGAAAGAATTTACATATGATTGTTCTTCTTTCTTCTTTAAAGATTGATAAAATCATACAGTTAAGGTATGTAGACTTGTATGTCTGTGTGTGTAAAATTTATAATTATAAATTCAATTTCTTCAATACAGAAAAGGCTAATATGATTTTATAATCTCATTTGAGCTAGTTTTGGTGACGTCTCTTTCAAACAATTTGAAATTTTCAAATCATTTAACCAAAGTTTGGACATGTTATTCTCTCATTATGCATTTCCTATCTACAAGGACCATATTTATCTGTTAGTTTTTACATCTAACATTGAAAATATATACTTACTTTCTTTTCTCTCAACTTATTTGCTAACATTTTATTCTATTAGTTTTTCAAATAAATATTTTGTGACTTTTTCTGTTACTTTTGATTTATTGAATTTGTTTCATTGCTCTATAAATATTTTATTATTTTTTCCTTTTGGTTTATTTTGAGTATAATTTGCTTTAAATCATTATCTTACACTTCAATTCATTTTCACAAAGAAGCCATTTAAAGATATAAACTTTGGGTTGAAGATGTACTGGCAGAACATTTGCTTAGCATGATGAAAAACCCTAAGTACAGACTAAATAAATAGAAGTCATAAAGTAATTAATTTTACTCTAACCTCTTCTTTAACTTCATACTACTAATTTACATAGTGATTCATGTAGGGGTTATGTGTTTCATTTAGTTTAAAATACTTTCTTTTTATCCCTTTGACTTGTTTTAAACCATGGATTATTGAAGTGTCTTGCTTGTTTTCTTTAAATAAAAAGCTGTACATATTGAAGCTATGCTTCTCCAAAAGTTTAGAGAACAATCTATACCTATGTACCTGTGAAGTGTTATCTATCTACAAGGCCATAAACGTGTTTATGCTTAATTCCAAAAAATGTTAAGAAATTTAGAATTTCTTGCTCACTCATTTCTAATAGAATATTTTGATGATTGGGAAAGTTCTCTGTTAGATTCAAATGCTCTAAACTGTAATGACATATGTTTACAACACAAAATATAGTTAATTCTGAAAATATTAAACTTTAATAATGTGTGTATTCTTTATTTTAGTAATTATTTTTAAAACCAAAACCCTTAACATTTGATAATTTAACATAATGTTTCATAAAGAAAAATCAGATCAAGTGTGATAGTGATGTTTCTGTCTTCTAAATTTTTACTGATTTTCTCTCAGAATTTATTATCAATTACTGAAAGAGGATTAGTGAATTTTGTATTTGTATTTGTGCCTTTTTCTGTTGTCTTCATTTTTGTAAAATTTTGTTTCATTTATACTAGTAATTTACATTTGTATGTGCTGTGTCTTCACAATAAACATTTTTATTTAACAAATATTCTTTTAAACTGATAATTTGCTTTCAAGTTTACATTTTTCTATCATTAGTGTAGACTTTTCAATTTTTTATAATTAGCATTCCAATAGTATATAATCTTCTATCCTTTTACTTTTAATTTATATGTGTCTTTATATTTAAGTCAAATGTTTCTAGGCAACATTTTATGTCTTGCTTTTAAAAATTCAGTATAACAAATCTATCTAGCATAGCTATTTAGATAATTTTCATTTGTCACATTTAAATCTACATAGTTTTTCCATTTTTAAACATCTCTTCTGACTTCATTTTTCCTTTTCTATCTTCTTTTGGATTACTTTTTACTATGTAATTTATTCATTCACACTCAGTCTAATAATTATATTTTTCTGCAGTGCTATTGGTGCCTCCAGTCTAATCTCTATATTTTCTGTTGTATGTTCTCAATGTACCATAGTGTGTATTCAAATAATATTTTACTCTTATATATTTGTGAGGGATATTTTTGGTAGATAAAGAATTCTAAATGAATTTGTTGCTTTTGAACACTTTGAAGTTTTATTCCATTGTTACTTGACTTAAATTAATTCTGAAGAGGTATCTGTAGTCTTCTCCCTTTTTCTAATACATCTTTTATTTTTATTTTTTGATAACTGATTTTATTTCAATTTATTATGTGCCTCAGTGCCTTAAATGGTTATAGTTTATGCAGCTTTCTGGATTGGTAGATTTACAGTAATCAAATTTGGGGATAAGTATGTATTTTTTCAGTGGTCATTATTCATATATATGTTGTAGGATAATCAGACATTCATGATATCTATAGATGATGTCTACCAATAACATGTATGATGATTTGTGTGTATATACCATATATAGGAAGATAATAAATATTTATTTGTATGAATGAAACAGGACTTTCTGTCCTTTTTCTCATGTACTTTAATGAATGCATACTGCATATATGATGACTTAATACAACACAAATATATTCCACTATAATTATAGAAGATGTAAGTCTGATATCAAGATGTTAACTGGATCTGCTCCCACTGAAGGTTCTAGAGAAGAAAACTTTCACACCTCTGCTCTATCGGCTCCCAGAATTTCTTCACTTGTTTTTCATCTCTCTTTCCATAGTCAAATAGTTTCTTCTTTATTTTCGTTTCCCCTATGTGTGTCTCCCAATGTATTCTTGTAAGACACTTGTCATTAAACATAGGATTCACCCAGAAAATGTAGGTTACTCTCAGCTCATGTTTCCTGATTAATTACTTCAGTAAAGATACCATGCCCTGGGCAAAGTGGTACATACCTGTAATTCCAGTGGCTTGGGAGGCTGAGATAGAAGGACCATGAGTTCAAAGCTAGCCACAGTAACTTAGCAAGGCCCTAGGCAATTCAGTGAGGCCCTGTTTTAAAAAGGGATGAGAATGTGGCTCAGTAGTTAAGTGCCCTGGGTTCAATTTCTCATAAAACAACAAAAACTTGCCAAATAAGCCCAAATTTGCAAACTAAACAGGTTAGGCTACATGATATATCATTTTGATAGGCTACTATCCTACCTTCTACAACTTTGTAGGTTTTTAAATTTTTTCTTTTCAATTAATTCCTGTGGACTTCTGCTAAAACAGTTTCTTTTTAATGTTTTTAATTTACTGACCTGAATTCCACTAGAGTCTATCAATTCATAATTATTTTTTCATTTTGAAATTATATTTTTCAGCTTTAGAATTTTCTGAGAGTTCTATATGTTATATTTAACTCTTCCTTATGAATAGCTGTTCCTTTATGTTCCTGGGTATATTTATCATAGATACACTAAAGTTTTTTTCTGCAAATTTTTCACTATTATCATAGTTCCTCTAAGTATAAATTAGTGGGTGATTATAAAACTCAATTATCACCATTCTATACTACCTATTGTACAATGTCTGACACTTTTTTGTTTTAGGAATGTTGTCCAAGTTTTTAAAATTCTTTTTAGCAAAACAGGTTCATTTCCCATTACTTATTCAAGAAGATGTATCTCTATCTAAATGTGAATCCAGAAATACATATGAAATACATAAACACATAAAATACATCTATTTTATCTTTATATACTTCAAAGTTCAATGATTGCCCACTACATGGTGAGGAAAATATTTTCATTTGAGCAATATAATTGATAAATGGAAAAAAATACAAAAAATGTGTTCTGTTGCTGTAGCACCAATTATCTGTGTATGATGCCTGCATGTATAACCAACCCACTCATATAAGTACATATATTACTGACGACTCACAGGAAATAGAGTATACATGGGGTCACTGTGATTTTGTACTCAATATATAGTATATCAGAGACAGATTATGTTTAATATTTATTACAGCTTATTAGAATACAACTGTATGACTTATAATGTAGATTTTCTATTCTCTTTTATAGCATAGATTTCAAATATAAGTTTGATGAATTTTAGAATTTTAATCATACAGAATAAAACATGGAATGGTTGTGTGGTTTGTTATACTCAAATATCAAAGGAGTTCTCTCATCCTTCCATCTTTTTCTACTATTTAGGTTTAGTTTTATTGCATATGGCAAAACACAAACATGCAATGAGTGTGATCAAGAAAGATAATAGCTTATCTCAAAAGCAAATTTGGACTATGCATCTTGGAAGTGTAAAAAGTTTACTTACATTGTCAGAGATCCCAGCTCCGATCTCCTTGTTCCAGTTTCTTTGGTTTACCTCTTGATTCAAATGCCTATGAGAATTTGCTGCCATTATCACAGAAATCTATGCAGAAGAATGAAAGATTAAATTTCTATTGTTAAGATTGTCCAAAAGCTTTCACAACATTTTTCTGACATTTCTTTGCTGAGATATTAACACAAAATCCGGTTGGCGTATAAATAATGTCAAAAAATGTGGTCTTGTAAAAGATCTGGGCTTCAATATGTTCAGTTTATAATCTGAACTTTTCTGTGACTAAGGGAAGTGGGGTAATGCATTTAAGTGAAAAAAAAATGATCATCAAATTTGTCAATTTAAGTTTTTCCTTACATATTTTTCTCCTTTGGAGAGTGCAAAATCAAGTGGGAAAATATAAATGAGCAGAGGTAATTTTAGGACACAGGCTTGAAATGCCAACATATTTAGAAATCCAACACTCTTATAATTTAATTAAATTTAGAGAAGCTTATTCAACTGGATATAGATTTAAGTGGGTCTTAAAAAGTAGACTAAAATTCAGGAATTTCTTCAGTCATGATTATTCAAAATATGTTAGAACCAACAGAGTGAAATCTAATCTAGATGAGACCATTCAGTATTATAAATAAAAAGCATTCAGATAACAGGAATACATTAAGCTTTAAAATATTTTATTTATTTTAATGTTAAAAAAATGACAATACTAAAAAAATTTTTAGGAGCAAACCTGAATGGTTTTTTAAAAAATATAAAAAGAAGTGTAGAGGTTGTATTTGCAACTGTATTTTTTTTTAAAGTTACCACTATTTAATCAATTGCAAAAAAAGGAAAATTATTTCCATGGTAATACTTGCAATTTAATTGGTTGTCAGTAAGGGATAGGTACCTGCCATGAAATATGTTTAAAAGAAACTGAGGTCTGCCAGTTTCTAGCCACAGTTTTAATTGCACTGTTCTCTGGGTCTGTGTGGGAATGTGAAGGAATAAATGGCTGCTTCTAATTCCGTGCTTGATAGACAGGTTGTGGCAGTGGTGTCAAAGTGCTGAAGCATGGAAATATCAGAATATATTAAATCCAAAAATAAAAGAAAAATCGTCTGTACTCCACTCGCTTCTCCAAATCCTGTATTCTGTTCCTTTCAGGATGTTTCGTCTTTCTTCTCAGGAGCACAAATGACAATGTCACTGGCAGTTAGAACATGCTGACACACTTGACATCCAATTTACTTAATGTGAGGTCAGCCTGGGAGACATGGAACAACTACTATACATGCAGTAGAAAAGGCTGTGTGTGAATACTGAGGAATTCCTTCCAATTCCCAGGATATTTGTTAAATAATTTTAATGGCACAACACCAGCAAGAGAATGGTAACAATCAGTAGTATCACAATAAAATATACAGGTAATAGATTACCAATTATTGCAAAAAAATTTTCTACAATAATAGACTAGTTTGAATTTAAATGCATTAAAATTTATTGTCTTTTGAAAAAAAAACTTTGAAGTGGAATTTTCACTCAGCTTTTATGATCAGTTTAAGATTCAGAGACATGACAACAGACTTTACATAGTACTGTTAGAATAATCATTATACTCATTATTTTTTAACACAGGGAATTGTTTATTTAAGTTTTGTAGTGTGGTTTGATTTACCTGATGTCTGTCAACTTTCAGAAGGTCTAGCTTGCAAAGTGCAGTCATGTATTGCATTAACAAGACTATAAATGCATAATGCTACATGATGCCAATGCAAATTTATATCAGAAGAATTGTACAGTGCAGCCCAAATATTAATATTTGCATATAATGATAAAAGCTGGTATCTTTGCTGGTTTTTTAAACATCTTATATTTTATACATATATGTATTAGTTTTTAGGTAGTCATGTGTGCAGATTATTTTTCTTATAATTACTATTGAATTAATATGCACATGACTTCATGATACAATATTTTTGCTTTAGTTTGATTCTTGATTGTCCCACAAAAGTCCATGTGTGGAAGGATTGGTCCCAGCCAATGGTGTTATTGGGAGATGATGGAACCTTTAATAGGTAAGTTTAGTGGAAAGAAGTAAATCATCATAGGTCTGCTCTTAAAGGGTACATTAGGAACCTGGCCCTTTTCTTCCTCTTCCTCTGTGCTTTCTGTCTATTGTGAATTAAAAAGGCATCCTTCACCATGTTTTGCTACCATGATTATGCCACTACCAGCTCAAAGCAACAATTAAAACAACTTTCTTATTTTAATCTTAGGTAGTTTTTACAGTGACACAACACAGTTTTCATTCTCAAACATCAAGAATGTTACAGTTTTTCATAAAAACAACTTGCTTCAAAACATTTGTCCATCCTTGATATTCCTGGATTTAAATAAATCTTTTAAAATTTGAGTTCCAAAAATGTGCCTAGCACTGTGTTAGGGGAGGCATACGGAACACAAATATCTGAACCACCTGATATTACTGATAGTTACTGATATTTTGAGTCATATTCTGTCTTTAAAAGTGGCTTGGTAGGGTTGCAATTCAGTGGTAGAGCCTTGCATGTGTGACGCTCTGGGTTCAATCCTCAGCACCACATAAAAATAAATAAAATAAAGATATTGTGCTCATGTACAACTAAAAAGATACTAAAAATAAGGAAGTGGCTTGAGGAGCAGGGAGATCATGAGAAGTAGCAAAATTATTATGGATGAGAAAATGTGAAGCTGCAACTACTTTTAATCCCAGAAGTGGAAGAAGAAGTGGGTGGGAAAACGAATTCAATGGAGTAAGTGCCTTGTATTCAAGGGACACAGGCAGCCCAAATTTCTCACCTAGAAGAAACATGAAAATATAAGACATGATTTCATCCTCATCTGATTTCCTGCTAGGATTCTCTGCTGACCTAATCAACTAGATGCCAGAAAGAAAAGATACATTCAGTCTAATCACATGACAAACATTGAAGAAATTAGAATTTAGGGATATCCAAAAACTCTCAAGATCATTAAAAAAAAAAGGAAAATTTTACAAATGCATGGCCATGGAAACATTGTGACAAAATGTAATATGCTATTTTAGATGAAGTCCTGGAACAGAAAAAGTTCATTAGGTGTAAAGTGTGTGTTTTAGTTAATAACAAAGTATGAATATAATTTATTATTTTAAAAAAGTGGATTATACCATTGTGGTCAGATTTTTGGTCATTGTGATCCAAAGATCCAAAAAGAATAGTAACAGGAGGTAAAGAAAATTTTAAGGCTTACAATTTCAGAAGTTTCAGTCCATGGATGGCAAGCTCCATTGCTCCATGCTGGAGGTGAGGAAGAACATTATGGTGGAAGAGTGTGTTGGAGGAAAGTAGCTCAAGACATAACAATCAGAAGGCAGAGAAAAGGCTTCCCTCATCAAGTATAAAATATAAGCATCAACAAAACACTCCCAGTGACCCATTTTTCCAGCCACACACTGCCTCCCTACAATTATCACTTAGTTAATCCATTCAACCAGATTAATGCACTGATTAGGTTAAAGCTCTCAGAATCCAATCATTTCACCTCTAGACTTTCTTGCATAGGTATAAGAGGAGCACCTTATACCTAAACTATAACACATACAAATGCAGTATATTAACACCAGGGAAACCATGTGTGTTTCTCTAAAAATTTCCTGGTTTGTCTTTGCAATTTTCTAAAGTTTCTCTAAAATAAAAATCATATAAAGCCCTTGAGCTTCTGTGTAAGAAATCCATCTACCCAGTGTCTGCCATGTTTACACAGATGCCTCTTAGAGTCCCAGATGAGATCCATCTAAAGTCATCCTATCAATGCCATATGTATGTGAGCAAAACCATCATGTACCTTACTAGTGAGACCATCTCTTAGATGATACAATGGAGTTTTCCCATGTGATGCCACAAAGTACAAAAGAATTAAACAGTGAAGCTCTATCCAAATTCATAAGGTTTAAAGTGATGAAACATAATTTTTAAAGTTACCGTTTAACGCCTTTAGGTTTGGGTAGTTTGCTACCCAAACCAAAGCAGAGTCTTTCACTTCAAAGTAAGGTTCTTCACTAACCACTTATATGATATTGTTTGGAGTATGGAGCAGAGGAGAGAAGCTACAAGGTCACAAGGAGACTGACAATAGAAGCTGGAAATACTCAAGAAGGCTGTCAAGGATTTAAGAAAAGTAAGAAAAAATTATGGGATCCTGTAGAAAAGGGGAGGTCTGTTATGAGATGAAAAGTTAGGCATTATTTCTAAAAAATTGAAACAAGGACAGAAATTCCTTATTCCTTGTGTTAGAAGGCTTTGTAGAGCATGTTTTCAGACAGTATGAGACACATTAAAAAGCCATAGAATTATGTTTTTGTGGAATTTTGGTGTCATAAATATTTAATAATATTTAATAATAAAACCATGGGAATATGCATTGTGATGGCATTTACTAGTCCAATAAGAGTTTCTTAATTTTCAGTTGATTTAACTATTGTTAATCTGCTTCTGACCCAAAACACCTCCTTCTTTCAATTTCTCCTTTTAAATTATTCTCTAGCTAAAATAGTTCTTGTGCCACTTGTATATATAAATCAGTAACCACAAATATCAAACATAATTATTCATCATATCTAAATAACACATTCCTCTACTGCTTGGACACGTTTTTTGGATTGGTAATCCTAGATGTTAATTGTAAAATAATTGTTCATACAGGGTTATAAAAATCATTGAAGAATTTTATGCTCTAGCTTGAGAGTGCATTTTTAGGACAATATCCTGGATGTGAGAACAATAAATGTGTTTAAAATTGTATTAGTTCTTCAAATAGTGAGACAGTGGCCAAATCGATCTTAAAAATGTTCAATTTAGCTGAAATCTTCTTGTCAAGTAATCAATGTGTTTACTGAATTATAAAAGTGGTGTCAAGAAACTAGAGAGTCTCAAAGTTATTTGGAAGATATAATGTAGACCAGGGAAGATTTACCAATTTGAACTTTACCATTGTTAGTCAGATCTGATGATACACAGGAGAACAGTGGGACATCTGTTTGCATTTTTCTGAAGGATAAGAGTGAGGTAAGTAGATGACCTCATGAGTAACACCGAGAGAAGATTCAGTAAAAATGGGTTTTCACAGCAGATGGTGTCGTCTTCATTGAAGGCTTTGATTCTGAGTTCAATAAGTTTTTAAATTAAAGAAGCTGAATTAAAATAGAGAAGCCACCAAGAAATAAGTGATGGTTGATATCTGATTAATCTTAACCTCCTGGTGACTCAGCTTTTCCATCTGTAAAACTGAATGGTAATTACCTCATTTATTCTCCCCTCAAAAGGTTGCCATTTGTACAAGCCTGGTCAGCACCAAGGACAGTTCTTCAAGGCTTCTTTTCATAACCTGGTGCCTATTTTTCACAATTTAAATTATGATTAATGTGATCACTATAACAAAATGAAGGGAAATACATAAGTTATCCACTTATGCTGTACAATAGCTGATAGCTAAGCCATAATAATATGTGTCTAATATATTTTTCCTTTGTGTAAATGAGTACAGATGAAAGGAAAAAGCTAAGTGACTTGCCCAAGGTCACAGAAGAAGCCATTAGCACTGTTCTATAGTTTTCTCTATTCTTTCTTTATTCTTCTCTGATTTTTTTCTAAGGTAGCAAGGACCACTATAAAATAGTTTCCTTCTATGCTGTAAATCCATTCTTGTACTGTGGTATCAATACAAAAATAATGACTAGAAGTCTGAGTTTTTGTTTTGTAGTTTTGTATTGCTTTTCCCCACATAAATACAGTCTATTCTTATTCCTTTTGTCCTTGATAATGCAGAAACTGATTTGTTCTGAAATGTCACCAAAAAAAGAGATCAACTAGAATGCAGAGATCTTTCTTTCTTGCAGAGATCTATCTTTCTTTCTTTTCACTTTTTTCTTTCTTTTTTTCTTTTTTTGCTTTAGTATGTTAGAAAGTGAATATAGACTATGGAAAGTCTTTGCTAAACAATTTTTTTATTCCAATTACTGATTTATATAAAAATCACTACATTATGTTAATTACAGAAAAGGCATTCAACTAAAATAAATTTAATTGATACATTACATACATCAACTATAGTAAATATATTTATAAGTGATTCATATTCTGAGATTTATAACTTAAATTTAATTAAATAAAAATACTCTTTTAGTGTGACACACATAAGGAATATGATACTCAGATGCCACCTGATTTCTTATAGACATAGAAATTGATCATGTTTTTATTTCATTTTATTTTTAATTAATGGTCTTTGTTCTTAGCAGTTTTAGATTTATAGAAGAAATTAATTCAAAAGTAGAGCTCTGATTATTTTCTTTTATTTCCACACAAGCATCTATTTTCTTATATCTTTTCAACATTCAAAAAGCTATACATATTTAATACATATAACTTGAGTTTGGAGATAAGTATACATCCATAATCCATAGAGTACTTTACCTTTATAGAAATGATAATTTCACATAATGTTGTAATTATGGGTGCCATGGTAAATGTTCTGTTGGTCATATATGAGTTCACTTTGTGGGTGAAGATGAAACCATAGCTTTTAAACCAAAGCCGATCACATATTTCCATCTGCAGACAGCTCCATAAACAAAACCTTCTCCATTCTCAAACAGCATTAACCCTACCTGTCAAAATATGCCCTCTTGCTATATTCTCCATAATTAGATATAAAACTACTGTGTAAATATGTTAAGTTTTACTCAGAGAATATTGTAAATTATGTCCATAAATGTTGTTCACTAATACAAATCTCCATCAATTTGTCACTCATAGGTTCCTCAAGGACAGATGTTTTCTTCTCTATGGCATGTCAACTCATACTGAGAAGGTCTAGTCGTATGTCAAAGCCTTCCACTTTCCACTCTACACTTAGCTCAGCGTGCTTCTCTGGTGTTATACTTCAGCATTTGAGGAAGCAAGGACCAGTGAACAGTGAACAGCGGTAATACTTGCTTCAACCAATAAAATTTGTGAAGAAATTTGTTACAGTGGATTGCTTAAAAGTTAATTCATATTTCCTGTAGCCTCTGCTACTTTTGCTATGGGAATTAGAAATGTCCCAGAAAGTAGTGGCAATGTTGCTCTGTCAATCTATGACCCACAATAAGGAAAACTATTACACAAATAGAGCCACTGGCCATCTGTGAAATATGCTGTATAGAAAGAAGGAATATGTTTTTGTCATTTAAAGTTACTGAAATATTGAAGCACAATCTCATCTTCATCGAGTAGGGACACATTTAGCCACACAGCTTTTGAAGCACTTATATGTTAAGGGAATTCTGACCTTGGGAATCTTGGAGATTCAGAGTCTATGTCTTAGTATATTAGTCAATGTTCTCCAGGAAAAAAATAGACCAACATAGGAGAGAAAGAGAAATTTATCCATCTCTTTCTATCTCTTTAGGGACCAAGAGGTTACAAAAACATTCCCAGCAGCCAGCCACTCTCTCTCTCTCTCTCTCTCTCTCTCTCTCTCTCTCTCTCTTTCCATATATATATATATATATATATATATATATATATACACAAACACATTTGTAAGTGTATATATATGTTTAAATAAAATACATAAATACATATATATACACATACATAAGTATATATATGAAATATATAAAGTATATATGTATATATGTAAACTATAAAATATCCTCTCCTTGCAAATTATATGTATATGTATGTATAAACATATACATGTATATATAAACATATATATGTATATATATATAAATTTTAGGAGTCAGTTTCTTTACTTGATGATGGTACTAATATATTTGATTTTACATTTTTATATGTATTCTAAGACAGCATTTAGAGGGGAAGATTAACATTTAAATCAACAGACCTTGAGAAAAGCAGATTACACTCCAGAATGTCAATGGGCTTCATCCAACCAGCTGAAGGTCTTAATAGAAAAAATACTGATCTTTCTACAAGAAGAAATTTTATCAGGGTTCATCCTTTACAATGAATGGACTTAAACTGAAAATCCTTTCTGTGTCTACAGACTTTTCTACCCCTATAGACATTCCTACCCCTGTGCATCCTGGTTTTGAAGAAAGAGCATCATATGTTTGAAATTTGCTTATAGAACATATAGCATCCTGGAGAATCTTGTCCAGTTACACAAGGTGTCACTACTTAGCTTGTGCTATAACTGAGACTTCAAGAAGCTATTCCATTGTCATTTTGGGCCAGCTGATTAAGAATGATGGAGTAAGAACAGTGAATGTTATGAACATTAACCTACTACCAATTACATTTGATGTGCCATGAGTTCCTAGATCACATTACTATGTAGAATGCTGTGAAGATAGATAGGCATTGAGAAAGTCCATAGTTTTGCCATAATCATTGAATTCAGGTAAGATATTACAATAGTATAAGTAAGAAAGAATACCTCTACTTTTATGCTGTAAGTAGTGTGTGTGTATATATATATATATATATATATATATAATCATATATATAAATAAAATACATGTGTACATATATAAAATATATATGTTTATCTATGAATATACACAGAAATATATGTGCATATATATGTATACACACACACACACACACACACATACACACATATATACATATTATAGTATAAACCCAACACATGTATTTGGATACATGTATATATGTATATGTATTCCAGTAAGGGAAAATACTGCTACTTTTATGCTGGGAGTTGCTCCATGTAACAAAACAAGGTAACTGGCTAATCATGAAGAGAAAATGCCATAGTGAGGTCTAATTGTTGGTCTCTACTGTTGGAAGACTGGAGATGTAGCAGTTGCTATGGCCAAATCAGCCTTAGTAAGAGGAAGTCCATATTGCAGAGCCCAAGCATAATCTTGACCCTTGCTACTCTGGCCACTATGTTCATGGAGACCATTGGTGGTTGTTGTTGTTGTTGTTCTTCTTCTTCTTCTAATATTTTAGTTGAAGATGGACACAATAGCTGTATTTTATTTACTTTTATGTGGGCCTGAGGATTGAACCCAGAGCCTCAACACATGCTAGCCAAATGATCTACTACTGAGCTTCATTCCTCTCCAGGAATGAAGTTCTGCCTGAATTCAAATATTGTAATTTTCTCATTTTTTTTAAATTTCCTCTTGTTCTTCTTCTCCTCATGTCCCTGGCCTTTTGCAGTGCTAGGTATCAAAGACAGGATATTATGTTTGTTAAGCAAGCATGCTACCACTCAACTATAGCCCCAGCCCCAGGTTTTTGTAATTTTCCATTAACTTTCCTTGAATTCATTTTGTACCCTATGATATGCAAATTCTTATCCATAAGGGCTCAGTAGTTGCTATGTCTCGCTCACTAGGCCCAAACAGCATAATACTGTCAAAGTAATGCACAAGTGTGATGTCTTATGGAAGTGAAAGATGATCAGTTTCCCTGTGATTAATTAAAGTATGACAGAGGGCTATATAGTCAATATATTCTTGAGGAAGTACAGTGAAGGTGTGTTGCTAACCTTTCCTGCTGAAGAAAAACGGCTTCTGTGGCCTTCACAAAAAGAGATGGAGAAAAAGTATATTTCAGATCAATAGCTATATACCACGTACTTGTGAGTGTGTTAATTTATTCAAGCATTTTAACTCATTGTGTGCCCCAGTTTCAACTGGAGTCACCACTTGATTAAACTTAATTCAATCTACTATCATTTTCCATGTTCATCTATGGACTTTCCACTATTATCTATGGACTTTCTCAATGCTTATCTACTGTCACAGCATCTCTCTTTTGTGGATGACAATCATGTGAATTGACTGAGACTGGTAGCAGTCACCACCCTCCATCTCTCAAGTCTTGAAAGAGTTGTACAAATCTAATAAGAATTTAATACACTTTCCATTTATTTCACTTCTAGAAACACTATGATGAACCAGCCAGTGTAATAGGTGTAAATAGGTATAATAGGTATCTTCAAGTCAGACTATTTTTTGTTTAGGGAGTGGGGGAACCAGGGATTGAACTCAGGGACACTTTACTACTTTACAACCCTAGCCCTTCTTGGCATTTTATTTAGAAAGAGATCTCTCTGAGTTGCTTAGAGCCTTGCCAGTTTGCTAGGGCTAGTTTTGAACTTGCAATCCTCCTTCCTCATTCTCCCAAGCCATTGGAATCATAGGCATGTACCACCATGCCCAGCAAGTCAGACTATTTTGATTGCTTCTTTGACTATACTGCTACTTATGATATCCATACACACCTTGTTTCTGTCAATTGAGTTCCTCCCCTTGACCTAACTCTGATATGTACTTATACCCACAGCATTTCAGTTTCCCAATACACTGGCTGCAGTTCCCACTGTAAGCTCTGGTTTACAGAGAAGATCAATTCTAGAACTCTTCAAAGTTCGTGGGCGTTCCCTCCTAAATTTATTTTTCTTAGTCATGATGAAAGGTGTTTCTTCCTGATCCATCCAGGGTGGTTGAATAGATCATAAGTGATAAATGTACTCTAATATTCTCATCTTCCTAAGAATCCATTTCTCTACACATACCAAGTTAGAGCTGACATTTGAGTTTCATTCACCACATACTACGTGAGGTCCATGTTTTAGCCAGTCAACCAAACAAACTATTAGAGGCCTTTCAAACAGTTAACCTCAATAGATTAATCCTTGAAGAGTTAATCTCCATAAATGGGGTGGAAAGTCAGCGTTTACTGGCAAAATCTCATTGGAAATTAGTTTCAGTGTCCTCAGCCTCATCAGGGTCTTCCTATATATTCCCATTCTAATTTTCATGATTCCATTTATTCCCAATCAATGCCCTCACTTTAACAGAGGACCCTACTGGTGAAAGACTGAAAATCCAATTTGCATTATAATTCAGTCACTTGGAGGTAGCGATCCTGAGTTTGATTCTCAGCAGTCTCGTTTCTGCAGTTATTGGATGTAAGGGTCTCTTTCAGGGCAAATACAAAAGCTTTCAAATCATTTATGTAGTACTTTAGCTGGAAATGTGAATCCATTAGCATACAATTTTCTTTCTCTACTAGTCTAAGGAGTAACCAACCAATGTAATTATAATTATTAGTTTGACAAAATGTTATAAGGTATGTTTAATATAGAGACATCTGGTACCTTGTCTCATATAAGTATTTGATTAGAGATATCTGATGGTGATATTGTGTGAATTCTCCATTGTCATATCATGCCTTGGACTGACAATTTTTTTCTTTACTACTGGAAAAAAGCCATTAATGTCTTAAGTAAGATTAGATACCCAATTCCAGAAATCCCAGAAGCAATTCAGAACACTCTTCTTTAAAATTCCATATCCTAAGAACCACAACAGGTACCAAAGTTAGTCAAGAATCAGTCTAGAAACAGAACCAAGGGACTATAGCTCACGTGACTTGGAGTATGGCAAGTGCAATAGTTGTAAAGTAGGTCAACAGGCTGAAGGTCCCAGGAAGAGAACAATTTTAAGAATATCATCTCACAGAATTTTTTCTTCTGAGGAGGTCATGTTTATTTATTTTTTCTACACAGGTCTTCAAATAATTGGATGAAACTCATTCACTTTTTTAGAGTAACGTATATTACTCAAAATCTACTAAATTTAATGTTCATTTCATCTAAAATTGCCCTTCCAGATGCACCTAGATTGATGTTTGACTAAATTTTTGAATTTAGTTGAAGCTGAAACACAAAATCTACCCTTGTGCTGAAGTTGAAGCTGAAATTACTGGACATTTTGCTTCCCATTCTCATATCAGCAAGTATGTAGCATCAGATGAAGTATCAGCCATACCTGATCTGGACAATGAGTTTGGAGTTAATGACACACAATTGTAAGGATGGTGAGGAGTGATCTCTGATACTCACTGTGCTTTATATAAACTCCCCTTGTCTAATTTGTGTACATCCAACATGGTGACTCATGCTTCAGTATTCAAAGCACAGAGGCAGTGGCAGTGGTAGGATTTTGAATTATTTTCCTCATTTCAAACTCCAGAATTTTTCTCTCTGGATATCCTGGTAAGTTGAGGGGCAATGTGCCTAATACTTATTTCCTCCATTCCTTTTATTTCATGAACTACTACTTGTTTCTGTTACAAATATCATTATTGACTTTTATAAAAATATTTTAATAGAGCACTAAAACTCTTAGTATGTAGCCTGTACCTAACTTTGACCATTTGTTGTCTCTTTTTGAATAAATTTTGACTCAGCCTCTGCACAAGTCATTCTTGGTCTTGGACACCTCCTCCTTTCTTGAGTATGTGATGAAGTTCTACCAAAAAGTATAAAGTATAAAACCCACTAGTTTAAAGCCTCTAACAAAAGGCTCCTCCTCTCCCATCAGTTTGGACTCTATTTGTACCTCTGTAATGCTTACTCTTCTTACTTCCATTAAACTCTTTTTTTTTCCTTAAAGATAGAAGAGAGAGAGAGAGAGAGAGAGAGAGAGAGAGAGAGAGAGAGAGAGAGAGAGATTTAATACTTATTTTTCAGATTTTGGTGGACACAACAGCTTTGTTTTATTTTGATGTGATGGTGAGGATCGAACCCAGTGCCCTGCGAATGCGGGGCGAGCGCATTACCGCTTGAGCCACATCCCCAGTCCCCCCATTAAACTCTTAATATTAGATTTTGTCCATAATTATCTCTTGTTCTGAACTTTTTAATTAGAATTAAAATCGTAAGAGAGATACCACCAAATCAGTATTCTTTTCATTCTCAGTTTTAAAGCAATGGCTAATGCCTACTTCAGTAAGTTTTTGTTTAGAGTTTTTTGAGTGAATAAAAAATATCACAAAAATCTTAAATAAATGAAAATGCAAGTAATAAAAGGCCAGACCAGTGAAGATCAGAGAAGGATTATTAAAAATGATGGCTTTGGGATGTACATAAGAGTGAATTGTATTAGATAATGAAGAAATGGTGAGGAAGGACTTGTTCAAATTCTATAAATTTCAATCAAGTACACATAGAAAATTTATAGAATTATAATATTTTCAATATAAGCAAGTATTAGCTATCATTACTCATATAAAGTATGAAAATCTTCAATACATCAGTGAAATTAATATGGTTAGAAATTCCAGTTTATATTGAGAAAGTAAGACATTATAATTAGCTCTTTCACTAAATCTGTAAGTCATCAGTAAAACTGACACTGAGAAAAAGGAGAAAGGTGAAAGGAGATGGGAATGGATGAATAGTTAGACAAATATGCTCTGTAAGGTGTACTTGAAATCAATCACTATTAATCTAGTTCAGTTAGGTGAGCAATTGTTTAACCAGCCTGCTTTTCTGAACTCTCCACTTGCTTTAGCCATTTTTGTATGTCTTTATTGATTGCCAATGGGATTGTCAGTTTGACTAATGCATTTATTTAAGGGCATCAAGTCATGATGATCTCGTTCATTTGGCTTGTGGAAAAGTGATACTCCTCTCAATTTCAGGGAGGGAATCTACAGAAAACAAGACATACACTTTTTTAAGAGACTAGATGTAGAATAAGCAAGAAATTGGAAGAGGAAAATGAAAAAAAAAGCATGACATGGCAGAAAATATGGAGTTATTTGTTCACAATTTGAGACGTTTTGTGGTTGTTGTTGTTGTTGTTGTCCAGGCCCAATAATGAAGTAAATTTTTAAATTGAATGATGCTTAAATCATCATTTCCTTAAATTATATTTCCTTAATAAATAAATGTGTTTAAGGTTCCAATTGAATGACTATGAAGGGAGAAAGGGTAACTAAAATGTAAATTATATCACTGGGCCAGTCTTGACTCCCTTTCTGCCTCTTGTCTTCTTCTTCACCACTCTGTCAGAGGGATCATGTCTTCACCAGGCAATCCAAATTGTCACTTCCCTCCCTACACCCTTGAGTGACATTCTCCACAATTAATCACATATCTTCACCTTGTTTCTAGACTTCAGCTTTCACACACTGTGGCTTTTTAAATTTTGTTTTCTATTTTTAATTCTGTTCTCTAAACTTCTGGGAATTATGAAGCAGTTCGTTTCCCACCTGTAACATGCCTCAACACTCCATTTACATGAAATTGAATTATTGACCCCAAAAATATCACCACACCTTACCCTGTAATTTTTAAGTCCTCTCATAAAGAGATTGGTCATGTTTTTTTCTATACTTTATTTTTCTGTTGTGTAAGAGAGAGACTATTTGACCAGGCAGCATTGTTTTGGCCTATGAAATAGAGGTAGAAATTATAGTGTTCCCTTTCCAAGACCCAGCCTTCTTAATTTCAGCTCACTTTCATACACTGACCATCACAAAAATAGAACACGCCCAATCTAGCCTGGTAATTCAAGGAGGGTGAGATACAAGAAAAGGAAGGCTAGCTACATTGTGAAATACCTGGCCCCACATGGCACAGCCTAAGTATCATTGTTCTAGCCAACTGCAAATCCTTGAGAATAAATGAGTGCTATTTTACGCTATACATCTGTGGAAGAGTTTGTTATATGGCATCAATTGACTGCTGTGGTTTCACTGTTTCCTAAAAAATTCACATTGAAATTCAGTTGCCATTGTAGCTGCATTAAGAGGTAGGGCCTTTAAGAAGCTGTTATCTTGGGAGTGAGAAAGTTATCTGAGAGAGTTATGCCCCATACTCTATTATTCTCTTGCCATAAAATAACTTTCAACCATATGATGACACAAGCAAATAGGCCTTCACCAGATTCAGCCCCTTATCTTGGATTTCCCAGCCTATACAAATGTGAGTCAAATATATCTGTTGTCTATAGTTCAGGGAGTTGACAATATTCTTTTAGAGTAACAGAACATGGATTAAGACATGGACTAAGACACCTATCCTCTGTGCTCCTGTTTTACCTTCATTTAACATTTTGCTTTATATTCTAATAGCATGTTTAGTTAATTGTCCATCACTTTAATTGACAGCAATTTCTGAAAAATTAAAAGTTATATCTGCTTCTCAAACCATTATTTCAATTGTTCCTTTCATAGAACCAAGCACAAACTAGTACACATTTAGTAAATTTAACGTTTTTACAGGCTACAAGATTATTTTGAAAAATGTTATGTTCTATTCATCTTCTCATTTCCTTTCAACCTGCAACTATATCTGCATCATCTATTATAAATCATGTAATCATATATATGTATATATATATATATATATATAAACATATGTGTAAATAAACATGCTTGTACATATATTTATATGTATATAAACAAACACATGCAACACATACATTTTAATGAAAAATTAAGAAGCACAATAGACTGATATAGATAAAAAGATGAAGAGATGGTGTTTTTGATTGATGATGCAATTTAAGTGTTAGGTAAATATGTGATAACATGACCAAATTAGCAGATCTGAGATACAAGCTATATAGTAGTTCACGTAGTCTGACCCACCATTCCAACAACCTATCCTTAAATCAATGTTTTAAAGTAATGGCTAATGCCTACTTCAGTAAGTTTTTTAAAGAGTTTTTGAGTGAATAAAAAATGCCACAAAAATCTTAAATAAATGAAAATCCACTTTGTAAGCTAACTAAGTCAGGAAGCCAACTTTCCATGAGTGATGCTTGTAAGAAATAAGTCTGCTAGCTTTACTAACAGTTCAGAAAGTCAAACAATAGCCCCTCTAATAGGTGGTTTAAGATAGCCAGAATTCGATCCATATTCGATAGCTTCCTTAATTTTTGTTCTCATTTCCAACATAGGGCCAGCCCGGTAAAGGAAAATGCACACCCTTAATCAATGAGAGAAGATATCTCATTTCAAATTATCCAAGTTACAACTTCCCAATGCCAAAAGTCTTCAAATGGGACATCCCCTAAATCTTTCATTTTTATAGACTGTAAAACTTTTCCACTCCCCTGTCTGCCCTCGAGTCTCTCCAAAAATTACAAGTGATAGTGGCTGACTTCTGTGCTATAGAAAACTCTGAATAGTCTTTGCTCTTCTTGTTTGCTTGTATTTTATTAGTCTCCACAGGGGTATCAGGTTTTAGGATCAGGGTCTACAGCTAGTCACCAAGGGTGACCTGTTTGGTATAAAATAGGGGTCTGAGCTAACCTGACTTAGAAGAGAGAGAGAGGACCAACAGGATATGTGGGTGTGGGAAGACAAAGATAGACATATATACCTAATTGGATCCATTTCTCAGTTAAGGAAAGTATAAAATGTTTACATTTAAAGAGAAATAGACTTTTGTGTATGAATTGCGAAAAAAAGCCCTATGAAAACTTAATTTATATAATATTGCTGTTACTAATATAGTTTGAACGAAAACACTTATCTGAAGAATACTTCTGCCTTCCAATGTTGATATTTGCAAATTAACACTTGTGTCCCTAGAAAAATTACATAATCTGAAAATGACAGAAATAAGAAGCATCTTGACCCATGAAAGGAAAATACGACACTTTCAGGAGGCCATGTTGAATACAAATAAATGGGTTTAATTTGATAGGTATGTGTAACTATTATTAATGAGGGTTATTTAATAAGGGAAAACAAGAGAAGTTTTCTTTTTGCCATACCTGCTCCTACTATAAATATGTTGAATCCACCCCTCATCTTATTCCTATCTTTCCTCTGGATTTTCTCACTCCCTTAATATCTCTATTTGCTTCCAAAATATTTGTTCATTCTTCCTTAAGTAGTCACATTTATTATCTAGATTTTATGGAAATCTCAGTCTCATATTTGATTCAAAACTCTCCTCCAGCTAAGGCTAGACCAATACCACCAACATCTTGCAGTAGAGGTGTCAGATGGCCTACATTTCCCAATCAGTGACTCTCCTCCCTCTTTTCTTCCCTGTACTTGCTCCTCAGGCAGAGTAGTGAGACAGGCCAAAGATATACTCCTTACTGAGGACCTATGCTACAGTCTCCCTCCTTGTTGGATGTCACTACTTAAATTAAAATTTAAGAATATGATGCTGAAATATTCAAAAATATAATTTAATATTTACAACAATTCTTCACATAGTATAAAATATATGTTTTTTTTTTTAATTTTAATATTTATTTTTTAGTATTTGGCAGACACAACATCTTAGTTTGTATGTGGTGCTGAGGATCGAACCCGGGCCGCACGCATGCTAGGCGAGCGCACTACCGCTTGAGCCACATCCCCAGCCCCTAAAATATATGTTTTACAACCCACTGGTCAGGTAAATAAATTTATTTACTTCATTAGTTGCTAACTATAGAAAAATAAAGGGTTATTTTTAAAAGTTATACCCTTTGAATTGTATTTTTCCAAACGACTGAATTTATTAAACTACAAAATTGAGAAATGAAACCAAGCTATCAGAGAGAAATTAATAACAAAATAATTTGTCTTTCATTTTTATTAATACTAGAGTACAAACATTTGTTGGAGAATCAAGTCACCATTTAATCAATCTGACTATAACTTATCATCCTTTACTCTTCTTTTTCACCCACATTAAGGTATGAATTTTAAAAGAAACCACTAGTAACATAAACACATCAGAAAAATTAAAAACAATGCTAGGTGATGAAATGAAGTTCATTGCTTTAATTGACACTTTCATGAACAAAAATATGAAAAATACACATCTGCATACATATTAGTTTCTTTTCATTTTCAGAATATGTGATGTACAATTAAATTATTAATAAAATATGTAGCATAAACTTGCATTTGTTAAGGCCAGTCACTAAATGATGCTGTTTTTCTTTGAATTAATAGTTTAATCAACTTAGAGAGATTAAAGATTACATACCATAAACAAGCTATTGTATATGAGCATAATTTCTAGCACAAACAAATATCTTTTTGTAGTTATTGAGAGGTTAAGAAAGATAGCCATTGCCCATGGAGACCAAGAAGAAACATCATTTGTTTGTGTCTCTTATACCAAGGGCATAACACAAGGACTGGAACTAAGAGCATCACATGAAGAAAACACCTTCTAGTGAAGAAAAAAAGATGCAAGTGCAAACCGAATAATATCTTAGACTGTATAGATAGATGCCATAGAATAAATGGAAAAATATATTATTATTATTATTATTATTATTATTATTATTATAAGGCTTTCAATTCTTGTCAATGATTAGAATGTGAAAAATGCAGAGAAAATGCTTGAGAGGAAAAGTTCTTTTAGCTTTGGATTGTGCTTTTGTTACCATTAAAAATCACTTAGATTACTCAAGTAATGAGCTTAGGACATAGAATGGAACTTTTTTCTGGTAAGCTTATGGCTTTGATTTTGTGATAAAATATGATTATTTGAACTGGAATAACCTTTTGCCTTAGTTCTTCTTGATTAAAATTCTCTCATCTAAATCAGGCTTTAGAAAGACATCAGAAATAAATATTGCACCAGTAATGATCCTTTAGTTGAGTAATTATTGAGTATTTGGAGTAATCATGTCAAACCACCACAAAGACTTTCTTGGAACAGAAGCAAACATTAATCTGGAATAATTTAATCTATTTATACGTAATTTACACTGCATAATATTTTTGTACTGCCAGAATTTGAATTAAGGGCTAGTGAATGCTTTTCTTCTCTTTTTAAAATTACGATCAAGTACATGTGAGAGAATAGAATATAAGGAAAGAGTAATTAGTAAGTTGATACACTAACAAATCTCCTGCAATATAGTTATTGCTACTAGTTGATCAAGACCTACTTAGAGTTTCAAAGATGCATTTGTGTTTCACACATTTCCTCTTGAAGATTTCTTCTTGTTTTCCTTCTTCTATCTTCTTTCACAGTTCCCCCTCCCCCCAACCTTCTTTTCCTCTTTCAATTCCTATTTTTTCTTCCATAGTTTTAACACAATAAACATGAATCCAAAATGAAAGTGTTTGATGATCTGACTTTTTTTTCCTTGCAAACTTATCCATACCAAAATGTATCGAGATGTAAATATTCCATTCCAAATATTATTAATTTTTAACCCATCAGTCTCTGTTCTCATCTCAAGCCATTTTAGTACTCTACTGTTTGTCTAAAATGTCCTACCATCCCCTTCTTATTTTTGTATTTGTCTAATTCCATTTTGTCTTTTATTCAGGCTTCTTGTCGTCTATCAGATGTGTCTCGCTTCTTAACTTCATCAAAGAGTAAATTCTCCTTTGAGATGGAACAACGTTACGGATATAGCTTTAATGTTATATTTTACCTTAATTTTATAACTATGAGTCTATATATCTTTTCCCACAGAAGTCCAGAATTCTTTTTAAATAAATATTTTAAAATTATTATTATTTTGTTTAGATTTCTGCATAGTAACGAGTAGAGGCTGAAGTTCAGAACATTTATGATGAATAAAATATATGAACTAATCAACTAATTAAATTAGAATTATCTAATGTCTTGATTTTAGAAGTGTATTAGATATTATTTTTCTAAAAAGTCATAAACTAATTCCCTGCTCCAGGTTTTCAGTAGGAAAAGATTGAATATCTTTTTAAATTTCTGTTATATTTCACAAATATGTAACTACTTATTGGCAAGTAAAATATCCTTCTTGGTGATTTAAAAATTGGTTTATTCAAATAATCAACTCCAATGATTATAACTATCTTAAAATGTCAGGCAGAGAAAGATTCTTAGTGCTTTATATATAATAGTTTTACAATAAGTACTTATTTAATGGATTATTGAGTTGGTAGAATTTTTCATAAACATCTCCAGGTGCTAATCATATCTCTGAATTCTCTTTTTCATCTTGATGTCTCAAAATATTCTTTACTGTCTTCCATACTTCATAGAGGTCTGTCTTGGGCTCACCACAATGATAAAATAATAAAATAGAGGTTAGATTCTTTGAAGACTCCCAAGCTATAGAATACCAAAACTTGTACTTTTTCATGAGAGAAAAATAAAATTGTTGTGCTCATTTTTTGTTTGTGCTCCAGACCATATATCGTATCTTATTTAATGCACGCCCATTCATTTGCTTGCTTTCACTAGCAGTATAAGAGAATTTCTATAACTTAACAATGATTATTTTTCAATGCATTAACTTACCAGTACTATGATGTGAAACAATGTTTGTCTTCTCTTGATCAAAGTAGAAATTTGCCCGTTTTCCCCCCTAGGGGATTTCACATCATGCTCAATTCTATAGATATAGCTTATGTATCACAAATCAAATGTCTTCTCAGTGAATAGTGTCTGCTGGTACTGTGTTGCAATGTTACTTGATGAGCAAAAAATTTTTAAACTAGATTAATTTTCTTCCCCTTATGATTTTTTTCACTTTATATTGTGTTCCTTAATTTTTCTATTCAAACACTATAAATTAATATTTTAATATGTTCATGATGTTTTTAGAAGCCTTTCATTTTCAGAACTTACTCTACCAGGAATTAATATTTGTATTTTTCTTTTTCCCTAGGGGAGACTTCAAACACAGTCCCCCACTACCACAAATTATGCAGTTGAGTTTCCCACATTTGGGGAAACCACAGGGGTCAGCACATTGGAAATGCAATGGATAAGCCTCGCCCTGGGAAAACCACCTTCATGATCATGGTATCTCCCTGCCAGGTAAGTATATGTGTATTATTAAACACAAATTATGAGAGGCCATTGTGTTGGACTGAGTTCTTGCATCAGGCCCCAGCACCAATCTAAACCAAATTTTAGTTACTTGTGGTAAATTGCATATAATTAAACTAAAACTTTAAGGAAACAGGTATATCCTCAAAAGAAACATTTCTGCCCCTGGAAAAATCTTCTGAAAAACAGAAGATTCCAATCTACCTAAGAAAGAATAATAAGGAAGTCCCTGGGCTGGTATCCAACTTAGCAGCAGAGTAGTTTCTTAACTCAAAGAACTGAGTTTGGTTCTCAGCACTTCAAATTATTATAAGAAAGTTTCCTCTGCTTTAACCCTTAAAAGAAGAGTAACTGAAGTAACCTGACCTTCACCAACCAGCTTTTTTCTCTATTGTTCTGTTTCCTTGTTTCCACTTTACAAAACCTCCTGTTCTACTAAGAAAGCCAGGTGGAAGCTCTCATTCAGTTAGAAGAATTGAGGTTGCCCAATTCTTGAATCACAAATGAAAACCAATTACATCATTAAATATATTTGTTGGAATTTTATTTTTTGATAGTGGATAATGTGAACGTGAAGATGTGTATATGCAGGTTTTGTTCATGTATTTATCTGTGTATGAATGGCAAAAAGGAAGATGACCTAAAAATACCTGTCACTCAGATTAAACTTAGGTTTAAAGAAAGAGTGAATCAATTAATGCCTTAGCATAATGCACAAGACTTTGAATTAATTTAGTGATAATCAGAGTAAAAAATGTGTGGGAAATATTGGAATCATAATTAAGAAAAAATAAATTGAAACTGATAACTGGTCAATTTTGTTATTGCAAGGTTAGAGAATTGGGCAACGTTAAAATAAAACAGGAAGTAGAAGAATTTTGAAGAAGTGAGCAATAAAATAAATAGCTTCCCTCTGCCCATGTTAGACTAGGTTATTAAAACACAGGACATAACCTGAATGAATATATTCATTATTATCTTGATTCATGACAGGCTAATGTTGGCATCCAGGAAATGCTTGATGAATGAATATGAAAAAAAAAAAACACATAGGATGGGATTCATGATAAGATATTAGCCAGACACTATCACCTTGAGAAATGAGAATGTTTTGAAATTATCACTGGATACTAGTCTGTCATGTCCAGAAAGACAGTCAAGATAGGTCTAAATTTTGAGTCTAGAATCAATCCTGTTGGTGAAAAAGTGTGAAGTTTGCATCGCTATGCTGGTGATGATGTTAGGTTAATCTGTGAGTTTAGAGATGATGCTCTTTGCTCTCTAATCTTCTTTATTCTTGCTGAGTCTGAGCATTCCTATTCTCAGGCATTATCTACTGTCAGAGGAGGCCAAACATCTATAGGTGAGTATTGATTCGAGTGCAAAGAAGAATAGAGAAAATGCTGAATATGATGTGACAGGCAGGCACCCAGTGGAAATATCGAGAATTCTAACCACGCTGGATTGGACACAGGCAGCCATGGGGGTGGTGGACATTTTAAGATCTGTTAGCATTTCGTATTAGAATGGATAAGACACGCAATCTATCCAAAAATAATTAAAGGTAAATTGAATACTTGAACTCTTCAGCCAAAACCAAACTAATGCCATAATAATAGTTACTATTTATTAATCATATACTTTGGTCAATAACCCATTCAATTCTCACAGCAGCCTTATGAGATAGGTTTGATTAGTAAGTAACTCACTTATCTGAAATGGAAAAAGAGAAGTTAAGTGAGTCTCCCCAGATCATTCAAGAGGTTAGTGGCATAAGAGGGGATCCAAATTCATGTCTGCCCGGCCCTAAACCTAGAGATTTTATTTTGAAACTATTTTTCCTTCCCACATGGAGAAGCAACTACAGAGAATACAATTTCTGAGAAGTAGAAAAAGGATTTGCTTGCAGAAAACATTCTCCTGCCTGCCAACTGATGCTTAAAATCCCCTTAACAGGGTGTTAAATTCTTTGCTTCCACAGACTGAGATAAGGTTTAAAATGCAAATAAACTTTAGAGAGATAACATTTGGGTATAAATTCATGAAAAAAAAATAAAATCTTTTGTGAGCAGATCTGTTGAGGGAATAAAGATTATGTGCCACATGGCATATAAAAGAGAGGGCAAACTGGGTCAAGGGGAAAAAGCGGGGGGGGGGGGGGAGGAGGGAAAGGGGGGTGCCTATGGAAGATGAGGAAGATACACTTGTCTTGAATCACTATTATTCTTAGGTAAGAATGTGTCCTAAATTTTCTCCTAAAATATCATTAGGATTTTTATAAAAACAACAACAACATGGAAAAAAGCCTCATAGAAATGAACTTTAGATAAACTTCATATTTCATAACTCTGAGAAGAGAATAAAAACAATAATACTTACAGGAGTGTAAATATACTTAACTCCCATTTTTGATTTCCTGAAAACTGCTACTAAGCCATAATGCTACTCTTTGCTTCCCCTTTCATATTCTTCTTCTTAAAAGCTGTACATTCAACTGTGCTTGGAGAGCCATTTCTACCTGCCAATGTTGTCTCTGGGAAAAAAGGCAAGTTAAAGGAAGGGCATTTTGCAGCAACTGTAATATCAGAAAATGTGCACAGCTGCTACAGATATGCTCCAAGGGTAACATCTGGAAAGAGATTTTCCCAGTTGATTAAATCATTGCCATTTAGAATGAAATACACATGTTTTTTCCCTTTGACTTTACCTTCTCCCCCTCCAATCTCCAGTTCATAATTTAAAAAGTATTACATATACCTGAATTTCTCCCCCAAATTTGAAGTTTTTCAGAGTTTGTAAATGTTGGAAATTTGCACGCATTAAAGAAGGTTCAATAATAAAACTTGAATAGTTTTAATAAATTTTTACAGCACTTTCCATTAAAATTTAAAAATTGGCTGACCTTATGAAAAAATACTGTGACATATTGGGAGGTGCAAAGATGGTGGAGTAAAAGAAGGGGGTAATTTTACTTGCTCTGCCAGTAGCATTCAATAAAGAAGTATGTCTATGCTGCTTCCCATTTGAGGTGGATGACAGAGGTAATACACTGAATCTCAACATCAGAATCACAGACAGAAATTCAGGTTCTGTGAACATATGACAGAAAAAAAAAAAAAAACCCTCAGTAATCCACCACAGAGGGAAGTGACAACCCAAGAAGAAAGTAAGACTGAATTTGCAAAGAAAATTTGGAATGAGGAAATCCAAGGAACTGTCTGAACTTGAGTGACCCAGAGGCAGCACAGTGAGTCCACGTGTGAGTTCTGCTCTGTGCTTCTAGGCTGCAGAAAAGAGAGCTGATGTGGATCATCTTCTTGGGGTGGCATTCTGCTGTGGAAGGAGCTCTGGAGATAATATAAGCTTTAGCCAACTCTCCGTACATGGACCTGTCCTGAGGCAGGGTGCGAATGAGATGGACACAGGAGATTACCAGGGGAGATCCAAACCAGGGATTAAGAATGGAATGTGGCTCACTTTCCCATTGTGTTTGGAGACTTGCAAGATTAACCAGAGAAATTTCTGAAGATGAGCAGGTGGGCACATTTACACTCTGGGTCTGATTTTGGGAAGGCCACATTTATGCAGGGTGAAATATGCAAGAAGAGTAGAGTTGGTTGCTTTGCCCCAAAAGTAGAGATCTCAGAACACTCCCCAGACTCAGATGCTCAGCAGTGATCAGTATCTCTCTGGCAATGCGGTGGGTGGAGCTATTCTTTGTAGAGCAGATAGCACATGACAAGGCTTGGAACATCAGTAGACTTTTTCTTTTCTTTTTGTCTTTTCTCCTTTTTCAATATGGTGTGAATGTTAATGCATGTGATGCTGGGGTATGTGAATATATATATTTATTTTCATGTTTTTCTTCATTTGTATCACTTTTTCCTTTTCTTTTCTCTTTTATTTATTTTCTTCTTTCCTCCGGCTTGTTAGTTTTCTTTATTTTGACTTTATAACAGTAAGATTTTTTGTTTTTATATTTTCATTTGACTTTTTTGTTTGTTTTGACTCCAGTTTTTCCTCTTATTACTTTTCCCCTCTCTCCCCACTTCAACAACCTACACTTTTTGCTTTTTTCCTCCTTTCTTGTTACTTATTCATTTGATTCATTTTTTAACTCTTCCTTCTTTATAGCTGTTACTTGCTACCTTTCTCTTTCTGTACTTCTGTTAACTTTTTGAATATTTTAAATTCTCTTTGACTTTTCTACCCAATTTTCTTTCTTCTGAAGGAACTGCCATTATATTATCTTTAAAAAGAATTTAGTTTATATGGTTACTGGCCCTACCATTTATGTTGCTATAGTTACCACTGCTGGGAAGGGCATAGTTGATATGCATGCACTATATACATTAATGCAAGATCAAATTCACAGCTGTTTATTGTTGTTGCTGTTACTAAATGCTGAACTGACAAATCCTCTTTTTTTTTAATTAATGGTGTACATGCCATAGCTGGCACCAGATGTTTATTCTAATCCTATATGTTGATTGGTATTGGTGTTGTCATTGCTGATTTTTCCTTTTTTTCTGAGTGGGGATGGGAAGCAAACAGTGCAGTACAAATTCATAAGGTACAGACTTTATGACTGAACTACAACTACAACTTAACAAAGTGATGACACATCTTTCTTCACACATAATCCAACCCTGCTCAAGACTCAACAATATTTTAACAATAGGGGAAAGAGAATCCCCAAACCAATGACCTAGGCTCCAATTTGGAACAAGTAGCAGGGGATATTGGGACCCACTCTTGGACCTCTATTTAGTCCTGTGGACAAATCAGAGAAAGGGATCAAAAGAAAGGAAGGTTTTTAGAAAAATCCACAGGTTATAGCAGCTCTACAAGAGGGAATTAATTCTGCAGTGCCTCAGTGGAAAACCGAGAAGCATTGGCAATTGAAACTAATATTTGGATTATACTAGGCCTGTATGTTGAAGCTAAGAGATACCCAAAGTAAAGTACTTATCAAAATTACAACTACACACCAAAGGACATTCTCACAAAGGAGGAAGATAAACTCCTTTCAACAGTTGTGTAAAATCAAGACCTCTGAAAACATGCACAAAGCTGCAAATAATTCTCCCTGAAAAGTTACTATGCCCCAGCAAAAAACACATATATAGAGAAGGGGATGAAATTCCAGAGAAAGGCTTTTAAAAATAATTATTAAAATGATTAACAAGATAAAAGAAGATCTAAGGAATGAATTAAGGAATGAACTAAGAAACCAGTTAAAGAGTATGAATGACCATTTCAGTAAAAAGAGAGTGATTCTGTAAGAGACCAATTAGAACTTCCAGAAATAAAAGGCACAAACAAATCAAATTGAAAATGTAATTGAAAGTATCACCAACAGACAAAATTAGATATTTAACAGAACATTCAGCCTCAGAGACAAGGTATTTGAGCTAGAACTCTCAGGAGACAGTGAAGAGGGCAGAAAAATATAATCAGAATATATGAGAATTCTGGGACAACAGTAACAGATCATCTTTAAGAGTTATATCTGAGTAGAATAAGACACAGAATACAAGCTAATGGATTAAGAAACTTTTCAGTAAAATAATAGCAGACATTCTCCAAACCTTAGGAACAAATGAGTATCCTCACATAAGAGGCATACAGAATCCCAAAGAGAAAACATCAAAAAAAAACCTCTTCAAAACATATCATGACCAAAATGCCTGACTTTGAGAATAAGGATAGAATATTAAAAGTTACAAGAGAAAAACCTCAGATGATATTTGGATGTAGACACATAAAACTGACTTCAGACTTCTCAATTCAAATGCTAAAAGCAAGGAGGACTTCGAATGAGATTCTACAAGCTCTGAAAGAAAACAATTGCCAAGTTTTCTATATCTAGCAAAGCTATTATTCAGAATCAAAGTAGAAATAAAAGCTTTTCATAATAAGGACAAACTAAAGAAATCCATGACCACTTACCTAAATTACAGAAAATATTTAAAGACACACTTCATAAAGAAGAACTCAAAAACAAACCCCTGAGCTCTCAAATGTATAAAACTCTCCAGTAGAGCACTTAAACAAATAAAAACTAAGAATGAATTAAATATATGAAATAAGCCAAAATGACTAGAAATAATAAACATACAGTAGTAATGCTAAATGTAAATGGTCAGGAGCCCCCATGGGTTGCATGTGGGTCACTGTGCATGGAAGCCTCATGGATAAAGAGATATGGTGTCTGGGAATGACCAGTGGATATTTCCTCTGGGTTGATTGCCCAGGGACAATGAGACTCTCTATTCTGCTTTGCTGTGGCCTATATATCACCTGAGATGGGTTTGACCGGCCAAGATGTCAATCAACATGCTGACTGCAAGACATCATGAAGCAAGACTCTGCCCTTGAAACCTTATCTCTGCCTTTGATGTATTACATTAAATAAACCACCATAGCCATCTTTTATTTGTCTAGTTCCAGAACCCATGTGAACTAGATCTATCAGTGGCTTCACCTTTTGTAAATATATTTCTGAGTATTCGTGTTCTGTTATTCACTGATTATTTGAGAAGTTTTAAGGTGGCTTACACCATCCTGGGCAGAAAGAAGAACCCCAATGAGATGCTGGATGTTGACCTCCAATAGTAAATGGTCTCATCTATTTAATTAAAAGGCAGAGACTGGTGGAGTGGATTAAAAACAAGCCCCAACCACATGTTGCTTGCAGGAGACTCACTGTATAAGTAAAGATAGCCACAGACTAAAAGTGAAAGGATGGAGAAAGATATTCCATGCAAATGAAGTACAAAAGCAATCAGGAATAGCTATTTTTATATCTGAAAAGGAGATTTAAAGCAAAAAAAAAATCAATAGATACAAGAAAGGCCCCTACATTATGTTAAAGGGAAGATATAACAAGAAGACATAAAGATAGTAAATATATGAGCATCAAATGGTGTGAACCCTATTACACGAAACAGTTCATGTCCAAGACATATCCCAGTAAACTAACACCCTGTATTATGGTTTAGATGTGAGATGTCCCCCAAAAGCTCATGTGAGACAATGCAAGAAAATTTAGAGATAACATAATGGGATTATAAGAAACTTAACCTAATCAGTGTGTTAATTCTCTGATTAGGATTAACTGATCTGTGACTAAAAACAGGTAGGGTGTAGCTGGAGAAGCAGATCATTGGGGAATATGCTCTTCAGGTTTTTATTTTGTCCATGGGGGAACTGTTTCCTGGTGCCATGTCTCTAACTGCTTTTCTCCACCACTCTCTTCTGCTGTGATATTCTGCCTTATTGCAAGCCCTGAGAAATAGAGTTGGCCATCTGTGGCCTGAGATCTCTGAAACCAAGAGCCCCAAAATAAAATTTTCCTCTTTAAAATTGTTCTTCTCAGGGCTTTTGGTCACTGAAACCAAAAAAAACTGACTAAAACACTTGATAATTTCAATAAACTTCTCTCCATAAGGGAAGGTCATCCAGATGTAAAGTCAATAAAAACACTATAAACCAAGTAGACCTAACAGACATCTATAGAATATTTCACCGCAATATAGCTCAATATACTTTCTTTTCATCAGCTCATGGAAACTTTTCCAAAATAGACATTTTAGGATAAAAATAATGTCTTAGTGAATACAAAATAAATAAATAAATAAATATTATTCTATGTACCCTATCAGAGGACAATGGACAATTTTTTAAAAAAAAAAAAGTAAGAAAACTTATAGAAATCATATAAACACATTGCAATTAAGTAATAGACTTTAAATTAAAAATATGGATCATTGAAGAATTGAGAGGTTAAATGAAAACAACACTAGAATCAAATGAGAAAAATGATATACCATTCCAAAATCTTAGGGACACTATGAAGGTGGCTGTAAGATCAACGATTGTAGCATTAAGTACCCACATTACACATTATCAATTAAAGTCTAAGAATATATAATATATATTATACATGTAACTCTGATGTATCATTTAAAATATAAATAAATAAATAAATAGAATGAAGACCAGTAAAGATGAAGGGGATACATAGAGAGAAGGGGGAGGGAAAGGGGTAGCATTGCACATTGAAATGGAATATACATTTATGATTATGTTCCAAATAAACTCCACCATGATGTACAAGTATCATGTACTATTTTTTTTAAAGAATGGGACACACATTTTACAAATAGAACAGTATTAAGAAATTCAAAACTAAAAAAAGAAAAAAAAATCTTCAGTATTTCATATATACATGAGAAATGTCCATGGGAATATAAATTATATAGTAGGAAAATAGAAATTGATATGAATGTGTAATAATAAAATTTTTAATTGAAATTGATAAAGGACTTTATTTTTTTCCACAGAACATGTCTTCTCAATCACAATGATTTAAAAAAGAAAACACCTCCATTATGAAGAAAAATAAAATAAAATTTCTCCATATGGACTTTCAAAAACAGCTGTAAATCAACAGAAAATTTCACACTCACAAATTTTTCCTTAGGTGGTTTAAATTTTCTTATATTATTATAGTCGTCATATAACAGAAAAAAATCTGCTTTTATTATGATATAAAGTGGAAATGAAGCAATAGAATAGTTTATTTCAAAATGAAAGTAAAACATCAATCATACCGTATATGCACTCAACCTATGAAATAACTGACATAAGACCTAGCAATAAATGAAGAAATAAACACAATCATAACTGTATCTACTGCATTTTATTAGCAATTATGCATTATCAATTATAAAAAGAAAATATGGAGCACTGAACAAACTCATTGTATTATATAACTATTTGTCAAGGATCTACTATTACAATATATTGAATATTTATTATACATGCCAAGCACTATGTTGAGCAATTTACATATCTCATTTAACCTTTTACTAACTATATCACTTTATAAACAAAGTCTTATTTATTATTTCAAGAAAAGTAAATGGAATCAAGACCTCAGTGATTAGGCAATTTTTCCAACATAGACAAAACAGTAATAATTGAGTATATCTCTAAATCTGCCCTTCCTTTTGTTCTTACTGTGCTATAATGTCATCAACAGTGTAAGCTGAAAACTAGATACGTGTAGCATATTAGTACCCCAAAGTAATGTTCTCTGATACTTTTGATTACTTTCAAACATAGAGAAAAATATAATTACAAAGTTACTTATATTAGACCCCAATAAATATACATAGCTCCCTGCACTTTCCTTATTAACAATGCCTCTGTGCTCAGGTAGATAAACTTCTTGAGCTATACAAGGAATCCTGTTAAAGTAGGGAGTTACATTAATTGTTTTCCAAAGTATATAGCTTTTATACTGTAAAACATGACTATCAACCACTATTATTTTAATTTTTATTAAAAGTTTCTTTTATTTAGAATAAAGCAACTGTGGTATAATCCAGTGCTTGAAATATAATACAGGTGCCTCTATTGGAAGATTTATTTCTGGCCAAAAGTAAAAGGAAAGGAGAAAAATAAATTTTATTTGCATTTTATATTTTTTTGCATTTGAAAGTACTAAGAATTTATAAATAATGATCAAATTGGTAAAATGTGTTTTCAGTTTTATTTAGGATCATAATCATTCTAATGAGTTTTAGAACTCGTGCTTAAGTAAATTACTAGTTTGAATTGAAATTATGTTTCTAAGGGGATTATATAGCCACATGTTTCCAGGCCACTGCTAGATTTGGACTTTGTCCTATCAACAAAATTCTTGCAATGCAAATAGTTCTATTATCTTTTGTATACATTTGTATCTCATAAGATTTTGATTGTATTTAAATTTAAAATATTTTATTGCCACTGCATTAAGACCTTTGGATCATGTTTTATGTAACAATTTCTCTCATGTTAAAACTAAAGTAGTGAATACATAGATATTTTATGTAAAATAAAATCTAACCTTCATAGTACTTCCTTTTTGCTATTTTAATTATTTGTCAAAATATAACTCCTATGTTTGTTGTTTGCATTTATGACAAGTACAACTGAAGTACTTCAAAAAACTTAATTTCATCAAGGTTTCCACATTCCAAATTAATGCCAGTATAATTCATTTAACAGAAGTTCAAATAGATAAAAGTTCTACTGCAGCATTTATACTTGAGGAAAAATGCAATGTGCATTGCTTTATGTCTTTTCATACAACTTTCAGATCCTCTTGACATTGTACTTCAAAACAACCTCTCCCTTTTCACTCAATTTTCTGCTTCTCATATTTAAGGCAATACACATTGTTTTCTGTTTTTTTTTTTTCTTATTCAGCCTCATTAAAATTGAACATCTCTAAAAGTTATCAGCAATCCAAGTGTCAGGAAGCAGTATATTTAAAACTAAAGATTGTTGCCCATAATCTTATCATACATACTTATAATTATTATTAAAATTATGATAGATAAAATCACTGAAATTATAATGATTCATAGAACTCAAAGCAAAAGCTGGCTGAATTGGTATTGTGTTTGTGAAGGACTTAGATTTTAGTACTCTGCATTTTAAAATGTTATGAGATGATATGGAAATTGCTATTTACTCTTCATTAACCACATATAAATAATGTAATATATATACTTGAATTCATTTTATTCTGTGTGACCATATAATATTTCAGTATGACTCCTTGATGTACCTGTGCTATTTCATTGCTAGTCTTAAGCATGAGTAGAACCTCTGTATATAAGGAGAGATCACTGTTGTGATTGTATTTTAGCAGAAATTTTACTCTTATTATTAGTGTCTCTATAGTCACTTGACTTTGAGTTAAATGACGGGGATATTATCTTGGATGGGTAACATTCATGAGAGGACTCAGAGAGATTCTTATGCATTCATAGAGAAGCAAGATGGCATATTGTCAGAAGCCACATGTCAGGGAATGGCAGAGGTAAGGATATTTCCTATTGGCTGAAAAACAGATAGCAGTTACCTCTGTCCTACAATCACAGAAAATTAATTCTTTTAACAAAGCATGTACTTAAAGGAGACCCCTAAGCCTCAAGTGAAGTTGAAGACGTGTCTGAAACTTTGACTTCAGCCTGTAATAGCCTGATGAGCAAAGGATCTGGTCACTGAGTACCTACAATTTCAACTTAGAGAACTGTAAAAAAATGAAAGCAGCTAAATGTGTGTAATTTGTTCCTCAAACATGGAAAACAAACATTTTTTTCTTATTTTTTGATAATTGTTAAAATAGCCATAGAACTTTAATAACTCCTTATTACTCTCCTTATAAGTGCCATAGAACTTGTAGGCTGATTATCACATTTATTTTGTCACACACAACAGCAAAAAACTGACGAACACAGCAGCAAATGCCCACTGATGGAAGATAGCTTTGCAAGTCATCATCCCAACTTCAATTCCCTGGTGCATTTCAGGACATGAGAGAAATTAAAACAGGTCCTAAATAGAACTTAGGCTGACTGTGATTGCTATGAAGATGCTGATGTGAGCCCAACTCTCAGCTCTCTTCTAAAGGAGGAACCCCTGGAGGAGCTATGTAAAGAAAATAAGAAACAAGATGTTAAGTACTGCCTGAATTGACAGGTTTGCAATGAACTGATGTGTTCTTTGTGGCTTTAGAATGAAGCAGAAGGCAGCCAGTCTCCACTATGGCAGGATACAACAGTGAGTGATGAGGCTCTGCTTTTTCATTGACCACCTACACCTTGGCCTGCTAACATTCATCCACCAACCTTCATCTAATCTCTGTCAAATCAGCCTTCACCCACCATTTGCTTTAGACAATGCCAGCCACAATCCACCTGGCAAAGATTTAATGCTCCCCTCCATATGTCCTCATGAATAAAAGTAGGACAACAATGTACCTCAGTGCTTTAAACAGCTGGGAATAATGAGTGGGGTCAGTAAACCCTGATTAAGCTTGTATATTCCCATCCTTGAAACCATTGCAGCTTATGAATTGAAATCCAATGTGTAGTTCTTCCTAAATCCATATCTCTATTGGGGGAAATGGCTGAAACCCAAAGTTGAATAAGTGGAGAGAAAACTAATTGAATATGCTTTTGGGGTCTGGGGGATTTTTACACTATGTCATCAACTCCAGAACCTCAGGGAAGATTGGTATGGGAGTGCAGCCTTTTATCATATGCATTCACTAACAAGTAGCCAAGAACAACAGGAGATTATGAATTCATGGAACTAAATATTATGTTTAAAAACACAATTACTTCAAGAGAAATATAATACTGAATTATAGCCCCCATCAGAAACAGACATATTAGAATAAATGCAGCAATAGATTCTGTCATTCATTTTGGTGCAGCTGGAGAGTTCAAATGGGTGCTATTGATCATAATATATGGACAGCAGCTACAATGTAAGCAGTCCCATATAAGCTGATCTGTAGGGAGCCACTATTAAACATACTGAAGCAGATAAGAAAAGGTCTGAGCACTAGTAAGAAAAAGTGCTGGACGACAAAAAGTAACAACGGACAACATTAAGAAAAATTTACTTGTTGAAAGAAGGAAATAAGAAGATAGATTGTCTTCAATATATGAAAGGGTTTTGTAATCAGACGGCATCTCTCAGCTTTTACACCTTATAGACATTAGTTTTAATGTATAATGTTCTTTTTCATTTGGAAAACATACCATAGCTCTGTCTGTTTCCTCTTTGCCAGGTCACGGGATCTAACTGGAATGTTAAAAAAAAAAATTGTTTTCCTGTTAATAATCATCTCCCATTTATAGCACATGTAATAATTTCTAATTTTCGTCATTGATATGAAGTATTATCTTTTTAAATGTGCTTAAGTAAAAAAGAAAAGAAGGAAGGAAGGAAGGAAGGAAGGAAGGAAGAAAGAAAGAAAGAAAGAAAGAAAGAAAGAAAGAAAGAAAGAAAGAAAGAAAGAAAACAGAGGTAGGCTAAAGAAAATATAAAGTAAATTTAATGTGGATAAAAAAGAAAATTCCAAAATATGAGCCAATGATTGAATTTTAAATAAACATTTCAAGCAAAAATTGAAGAAAAGTAAAATGTAGGACCAAGGAAAATAGCAAACAACAACAACAACACACAGGAAAAAAAAGTGTAAAAAGTGAAAAAAAATATAGCCCTGAAACTAATATGTGTTCAAGTCACAAGAAGTAATTTGTTATAATCAACATATAAATTGCCTTGGGAGCATGGCAGGAAATAAAACCAAGCAAGAAAGAAAAGATAGATTATTGTGGGTCTGCCATCTGTAATAAGGATTCTGTATTTCATTTTGAGCATCATGAAAAGTTTTGGAGTGGGGGAGTGACAAAATTAAATGTGCCAAATGCTGTGGAGCACACCTGTAAACATAGCTGCTCAGGAGGCTAAGTCAGGAGGATCCCAAGTTCAAAGCCAGCCTCAGCTCATCTGTGACACAGGAATTTGGGGTGCTAAGCAATTCAGTGAGACCCTGTCTCTAAATAAAATACAAAATTTAGCTCAGTGGTAGAGTGATCCTGGGTTCAATATCTAAATACCAAAAAAAAAAAAAAAGAGAGAGAGAAAGAAATTAAATGTGCTTCTTTAATAAAGAGTATCTACTAGCAATATGCAGCAGAAAACAAGAAGGCATGATATGATGGAGATGCTATAGGCTCCATCTGGAGACCATAGCAGTAGTCCCAGCAAGGTAGGACTTACTATCTTGCAATGCTGGCAAAAAAAAAAAAAAAAAAAAAAAAAAAATGGAGAGGTGATAATAAAAAATAATTACAGAGATAAAAATGGGTACATCTAAGTGGTTGATGGGGCATGACCCGTCTACAGAAGACAACATCTAATTTGAATCCCAGATTTCTGGTCTTGAAGACTGATGGAAATATCTCTACTATTTTTAGTATTTGTTCTTATTCTATTAGGGAGTGAATTTTTTTTCTTGGCAGCAAACTGTGTACTGAGCTATGTACTAGGTACATTTCCTTTATTACTGCATATGACTAATGCTCAGAATTGACTAAACTATTTTGCCTATTTTACACCCAGAAACTAAGACTTAGAGTGATTAAGTAGCTCACCTGTGATAAGGAATTTGAACCTAGGTTTCCACCAGCTGTAATTTTAAACTCTTTGCTTGATACATCCCTCATAATATTTTATTTTTTCTATGAGTTTTATTGATTCTGTTTAGTTATACATTACAGTAGAATCCATTTTGATATGATTATCTAAACACACAAGATATGTCTGACCCATTCTTGTGAATGTACATAATGTTAGGATCCATTGAGGAGTATTCTTATTTGTATATAGAGAAATTAGGTCAGATTCATTCCACTGTCTTTCCTTTTCCTATGACCCCTTTATTCCCTTCATTTCCTTTTGTCAAATTTACTTGATTTCTATTCTTCACCTTCCCCCACTTATTGTGGGTTAGCTTCCACATATCAGAGTAAACATTCCACCTTTGTCTTTTGGGGACTGGCTTATTTCACCCAGCATGATAGTCTCCAGATCCATCCATTTACTGGCAAAGGTCATAAAATCATTCTTCTTATGGCTGAATAATATTCCATTGGATGTATATATTACATTTTTTAAATTCATTCCTCTGTTGAAGGGCACCTAGTTTGGATCCGTATCTTAGCTATTGTGAAGTGAGTTGCTATGAACATTGATGTGTCTATGTCACTGTAGTATGTTGATTTTTAAATCCTTTGGCTGTATATGGAGGAGTAGGATACCTAGATCAAACGGTGGTTCGGTTCCTCATTTTTATAAACTCAAGCTTACATAAAAAATATGAGAAAGTTGTGGGAGATAAAGAAACTCTTGATGGGCATTCTGAGTTTTGAATGTTTCTATAGAATACACAACACAGATTTTTAATTGGAAACATTAGAGGAAAGGTAATAATTTAATACTCAATAGTAGAGGAAATAGAGCAGACTATTAAGATTTGGGAATTACCAGTAATCACATAATAGCAAGACATGAGGGTGGAACAGATAATTTTAAGCATATGAAGTACCTTAGAAATTCAAAGTCAAAACAGATTACTATATTGCAACACATAGAAGAGGAATAAAGAGTTGAAACTGGAAATAGGAGAAACACTGAGGTGAGATTACCAGGCATGTAAAATGTGTTAGAATCAAGACATTTGTCACCCAAAATGCCTCACAGTGGCCAGTGAAAATGCATATTTTCTAATGAACTTTTTTTTTGGGGGGGGGGCAGGTACCAGAGATTGAACTCAGTAGCACTTGACCACTGAACCAAATCTCCAGCCCTATTTTGTATTTTATTTAGAGACAGAGTCTCACTGAATTGCTTAGCACCTTGCTTTTGCTGAGGCTGGCTTTGAATTCTCTATCCTCCTGCCTCAGCCTCCTGAGCGGCTAGGATTACAGGCATGCACCATTGCACTTGGCTGATAATGCACTTTTTAATTGGCATTTACACACTGATGACACAGAAACGGGAGATGGGGAGGCAATAGGTAGATAGGTTACCATGGTGAGTTTTTAGAAGGAGAAAATGTATCAGTTGATCTATTGAAATAATGTGTGCATGGTTGAAGAAGAGGGAGGAACAAAGTAATTATAGAGGGAAATTTGGTTGAATGGCTTGTTTTGAAAATAAGGAAGAGTTTGGTACATCTTAAGAGTAAGGAAAAATACTAGGAGAAAAGGTCAGATGGTAAGTAGTGGGAGAAGGAAGCGATAATGTTGGAGAAAATTCCTGGTGAAATACTAAGATGAGGATCCAGCACATACACAGGGTTGGTCACTGATTGGCAGAACAAAACATAACAGAGGCTCCAAGGAAGGCACAGGGTAGATGTATGTTGGAGCCATGTATGAATTATAGGTTTGTCTGAGCAGTCAAAGACAGGGAGGTTGCTTTTCTGGGAAATCCTGGGTGAAATTCCCCAGTTCTAGAAAAATTAGATCATGCTGGTGCCCTGACTTAGCTCACAGCCCTAAATTCAAATAGAGCAGCACAGAGATGGGTGTAATCTGCCAAGCCCTAAACAACCTGTTTTCCTCATTTTCATCCTGTTTTCCTGAAAAAAGCTCCTAACTGAATCTCTTTAATGTGTTTTGCTACAAATAAAGCATTTGTGGGCTTTTGTCTTTGTTAGGATCTGACCTATCAGGTCTCTTCCCAGCCATCAATGCCCCCACCTTGCAAATATATTTCTTGTCTTTTGTGTTGATTTCTTAATATTACTTCTCTGGCTTTTATTTCTAGCTGGCCCACACTTGCAACAGTTACCTACTCCCTTGCCACTCGGGCTGTGGCCAAGAGATGTCAATAAGCTTTAGGCTGAAGGTAAGAATTTTGAAAGATTCTCACCCAATGATTTCTATTTCTTCATGAAACCTAAAACAACGTTATTTTCTCTCTGAGAAGCAGAAAGTTGCACAGGAATGGGAGGTAAACTCTGTGGAAAGTTATAGAGGTCTGGAAAAACTTCTCAGTCAGTAAAGAAGAAAGAAACCTGTCAGAAAGACATTTACAAAAGCATTTCTCCAGCGGTGTGGGTTGGCTTTAAGAACAGAAAAGGGAGATGGTGGAATTGAAGCTTTGGAATTGGGGGAAGGTTGAATCTTCTTTGGAATTGGGGGAAGGTGGAAATTCTTGCTGAAGAGGAAACTACATGTAGAATCACCCTAAAAGGTGGGAATTATACATAATAAACCATGCAAGTGGACCTACTAACATGTGAATGGGAAGGGTAACATTATGAAAGATCAGTTTTAGGTTAGAACAATTTTTAGCATGTGGCCTGGGAGTGAGTTGTACAGGTTGAGTAGCAATGAAGGGCTTCAAGTCAAGATTGTAATGGGCACTGAAGCTACACAGCAAATGATCATTTAAATTGATGCTGTGAATCGCTATGAATACAACATGAGTTGGTTAAAAAATCCAGGTGGAAAAGACCCAGAGAAATCCAATTTTCTGGCAGGGGAGAGGATGAGGAGGTGGGATTTCACAGGACTAGATGATAGGTATGTTTTGCATGAAGGTGGAAGAACACTACTTTTGAAGTGGCAAGGATTTGATTGCCACTTCTTCACCTAGCCCCAGGATACTAGGGAGAAATGATTATTGTTGCTTGTGCTGTCATTGCAATTTTAGGGCTGTCTTAAGATAAAGTCTAGGTGACAAATAGTGAAACACCAATAGGAAAGTACTGACCCTGTAGTTGCACATTGGTGATGGCAGCCTTGGCTGATCACAAAAGCATGCTAACTTGTGCTGATCCCAAAGGCAACTTTCCCACCTAAGAGATTTTCTCAGGGAAATAGTTGAATGTAGGCACAAAAATAGAAGCCTTAACTACTCTAGTTAAAATATTTTTAGAATTTTATCATGGTTTATTTTTTGACTTCTAAATTTAAAGTTTGGGATAATGCTCATCTCAGCAACTTAATATCCACAGCCAACATACATAAATTAGAACACAAAAACCCAGGCAACTATATAATTGGGTGGGAAAATCAACCAGGAGGAGGGAAAAGAAAGCAAAATGGAGTGATTGTAAATTACATATTTGTGTGCAAGAAGTTTAGTTGTGCAAAATATGCTATTCCATCAGCAAAACTCATAGTATTTATAGATCAGTAAAACATCTTTGAGCATTCTTCAGATATCTAGCTTAGCAAAAATTTGAAAAAAGCACACCATCATATATTTTTGTGCTTGATAGTAAAGCCTATGAATACTTCACAAGGCAAATTTAATCTTCATGTTTCTGTATCATCTATGTCATACCCTATCCAGGCTGAACTCATGGAAAATATTGCCATTTATGTATCCTACCTTTATTTAGAAAGGGAAGATTATAGGATCTCAGAGCTGTAAGGGACTTTTAAACTCAGGATCCCATCCACAAAACTAGATGAACTCTTTTTTATGTTTAAAGTTTTTGTCATATTAACCCCAGTTTCTAACAGAATTCCTGGTCTCCCCATTATCTAAGTAAACAGAAGCACTAGGGAACTTGTAGCCTCACCAATCCAGCACAGTCAGTCATAGGGTAATTAGGGTAATTGATTTAGGTTGACTTTATAGTGAGAAGAAAATTGATTGGCTGCTATGGGATAAATTGTACCCACCATACACACACAAACACACACACACACAGATACACACACATATATACACATATATATGCTAAAGTCCTTATCCTTTTCCTATTCAGATTATGACTGAATTTGGAGACAGGCAAAAAGGGGAAATTAAGTTACAATGCGGGGATTGTATGTTCCTATCCAATGTTACTACTATCCTTAGAGAAAGAGGATATTAAGAAACAGACTTTCACATAAGAAAGGTTTTTGAAGATACAGGGAGAAGACAGTCATCTACAAGCCAGGGAGATAGACTTCAGAGGTAATCAACTCTTCAAACACCTTGATCTTGGGTCTTGAGTCTCCAGAATAGTAAGAGAACACATTTATGTTGTTTTTGACAAAGTCTGTGATACATGGCTCTGGTTGAATGAGCAAATTAACATATACCCTTGGTATTGCAGGAGGCTCTAGGTGGGTCTGTCTTATATGATGCTCTGCCTTGCCACCTGCTCATCCTGACACAGAAGAAAGAGAAGAAGAGTTCTCATGGAGGAATCATGTCTGTTGAATGACTCTGTGTCCTAAAATTCTGACTTTTTGTACTATTTTTGCCACCTCCCATTCCAGAAGAAGAGTTTGAAAAACAAATTTAGCATTCCCTGTGGTAAAAAGGGGTGGAAAGAAGAAAGAATTTAAATTACCTGCTAATGAGTAAAACTCCTTGGTGTATAAAGCTAAACTTTAAGTTACTAATTCAAAGATTTTTTTCTTTAATGTATGATTTCAGAATGCACTCCAATTTAGTGTTTAGGGCATTAGGAAAACTCAGAAGCATAGCTTGAATGCATTTTAATTATAAAATTAAAAGATTGGATATTGAATTACTTAGTATGCCACTTACATATTTTCAAACAATAATGAGTGTCTCAAAAAAAGCAACAGTCTTCTAAAATTCAAATGAATGATAGTTGTTATGGTAAATGCAAGTAAAATGTTATTTCTTTATCTGAAAGGCAATGCGTAGAAAGAGAGAACACTAAATATTTGTTCACAAATGTCAATATCATATAGCTCAGTGAACTTTTGAGGGATTATAGAACAGATAGAAAATGACACAATAGTAAAATAGAAAGTTTATATTAGTAATATCTTTAATGGATAAAACATTTCATTCAGGTACCTTACTGTTACTGTACAATGTAGTGAAGGTCCTGCAGCATTCCCCACACAATTAAGCTGTGGGAACCTTGGCAGACTCATCATGGTGCACAGAGGAGGTCCAATTACCAGAAGACGACACAGAGACTGAATCTATTCTGTGGGCTGTTTCTACCAAGGAATCCTCATGTTAGTAGTCATTAAGTAGCAAATTAAATCTTAATTATTAAATTTGAAAAATATATTCAGGTTTTTAGCTGTAACATGAAAGTCAGTAGGATACTTTATAATGTTTTTTGCCTTGCCGCTGAACTATATCCCAGAAACTGAATAGAGTAGGCTATTAAGGAGAAGGAGGGAAACAAATAAGAAAGGAAGGAAAACACATGAGAATCCAGGCGCAACGGTGCATACTTATAACCCCAGCAGCTTGGGAGGCTGAGATAGGAGGATCGCAAGTTCAAAGCCAACCCTCAGCAGTGGCAAGGCGCTAAGCAACTCAGTGAGACCCTGTCTCTAAATAAAATACAAAAAAACAAGGCTGGAGATGTGGCTCAGTAGTCAAGTGCCCCTGAGTTCAGTCCCCAGTACCAAAACAAAAAAAAAAAAAAAAGAAAAGAAAAATACATGAGAATTGAGAACCCTCTTTCATTGACTTCAAGGATTCATCAGCAATGGCTTATACGAGTAATTTTCAAAGCTAATTCTTTTGCTTCAAAACCTACTAATTTTATATTTTTTGCTGAGTAAACAGTATTGGTTATGAGACATCCCCAAAAGAATAAACTTTGAGTCATTTGGGTGGTAGTTAATTTTGACATTATGATATATTATAAACATTGTATTTCTTTCAAATAAAAATGTTCTAGCATTTGTGGTGGATTTCACAGTAGATATATTGTACTTAGCTGAGACTATTATTACATTTAAAATATGTATGGTTTTCATGTTATTTATCTTTCTCTTTTACAACTTGTATTTCAAGATTAAATATTATCACCTAAAAAGCTGACTTGTTAAATAGGGCTAAAAGTGTAGTGTCCCTTCTTTGGAGAATCTCACTGCAATGCCATATATCACTATAGAATTGCTAACTCTCTCGGTCACTTCCTGGATCAAGTTTGTTTAAACACCATCCAAGGACTTCATGTTGAGGTAGGAAAAATAAATGAAAGTCTTTGTTGATATTGAAAAACACAACAAAAATCCTGCACCATTAACAAAATAGAGCAACATGAACCTTCACAGTGGCTGTTGGCATGAACGATATAGATATTAGGTTTGTGTTTGCACATTGATTCAAGTTGGGCAGCTCCCATCACTCTCACCACATTCCCTGAGCCCCCACTGACAGATCTGAACAACCTGAAGTGTTTTTCCTCATCCCATTTGATGGGAAAATCAGTTACAATCTCTTGTTGGAGAACTGAGTCAGAGCTGAGAGGCAGAAAGGCAACCTAGGGGACAGGAGAAATGTAAAACATCCGAGAAGACTATTGTGGATTAAAGGAAGAAGGAAGCAAATGAAACAGGGAAGGGGGGCTTCCTGATGTCGCAGGTCTCAGTGTAAACTAAGGGGACTCAGAGGGGCATTGAGGAAAAGCATCAACAGCAAATGAGAAACGTTTCTGCAGCATCCTCTGCCTTCCATGCTTATAATTGATCTTACAAAATGGTACTTTTCACTTACAGAAATAACGGATTCCTCGCTACATCAGTGAAACCATGAGGGATTCCACACAGAAGTTCAAAAATAAAAGGATCTTGGTATCAGAGGTGGAAAAAAAATGTGATAGCCCCAAGAAATAAGAATAGAGACTAATTTCTGAAATCAAAAAAAAGCATATTGGAACAACTCAGTAATAATAGCAACAGGGCCAAGGAAGGCACATCCACAGACTGTGTTGACAACATCATAGGAAAGTGTTTTTACCTTAAATTCAACACACATTTATACTATCAGAAGCAAAAGCAGTGGCAGAAGAAAGAGAATTTTCTTGGTGCTACACACTTTTAATACCTAGAACACAGAGCTGTCCACCCAGGAAACAATATTCTCATTTGGATTTAGGACTAATAATTCACCTACTAATGTTGCTTAAAATTAATTTGAATATGTGAAGCAAATTTTAAAATATGCATAATCAGACCCATTTATTGTTTGGGTTATTTGGGGTTTTTTGGTGTTTAGATTTTTGAGTGCTTTGTATACCCTAGAGATTAGTGGCCTATCTGATGTGCAAGTGGTAAAAATTTGCTCCCAAAATGTATCCTCTCTATTCACCTCACTGATTGTTTCTTTTTCTAAGAAGAAGCTTTTTAGTTTGAATCCATTCCATTTATTTATTCTTGATTTTAATATTGCACTATAGGAGTCTTATTAAGGAAGTAGGGACCTAATCCGATATGATGGAGATTTGGGCCTACATTTTCTTCTATTAGAAGCAGGGTCTCTGGTTTAATTCCTAGGTCCTTGATCCATTTTGAGTTGAGTTTTGTGCATGATGAGAGATAGGGGTTTAATTTCATTTTGTTGTATATGGATTTCCGGTTTTCCCAGCACTATTTGTTGAAGAGGCTATCTTTTCTCCAATGCATGTTTTTGGCACCTTTGTCTAATATAAGATAATTGTAATTTTGTGGGTTAATCTCTGTCTCCTTTATTCAGTACCATTGGTCTACCAGTGTGTTTTGGTGCCAATACCATGCTGTTTTTGTTACTATTGCTCTATAGCATTATGGTCTGATATAATGATGCCACCTGCTTTATTCTTCTTGCTAAAGGTTGCTGTAGTTTTTCTGGATCTCTTATTTTTCCAGATGAGTTTCATGTCTGCTCTTTCTATTTTCATGAGGAATGCCATTGGGATTTTGATTAGAATTTTATTAAATCTGTATAATGCTTTTGGTAATATGATCATTTTGACAGTATTAATTCTGCCTATCCAAAAACAAGGGAGATCTTTCCATCTTCTAAGGTCTTCTTTAATTTCTTTCTTTAGTGTTCTGTAGTTTTAATTGTAGAGGTTTTTCACCTCTTTTGTTGGGTTAATTCCCAAGTTTTTTTTTTTTGTTGTTGTTGTTGTTGTTTGAGTTTTTTTGAGGCTATTGTAAATGGAGTAGTTTTTCCAATTTCCTATACAGAGGATTTGTCATTGATATACAGAAATGCCTTTGGCTTGTGGGTGTTGATTTTTGTATCCTGCTACTTTGCTGAATTCATTTACTAGTTCGAGAAATTTTCTGGTAGAGATTTCTAGATCTTTTAGATATAGAAACATATCATTGGCAAATACTGATAATTTGAGTTCTTCTTTTCCTATCTGTATCCCTTTAATTTCTTTCATCTGTCAAATTGTTCTAGCCAGGGTTTCAAGAACTATGTTAAATAGAAGTGGTGAAAAAGGGCATCCCTGTGTTATTCCAGTTTTTAGAGGGAATGCTTTCAATTTTTCTCCATTTAGAATGATGTTGGCCTAGGGCCTAGCATAGATAGCCTTTACAATTTTGAGATATGTTCCTGTTATCCCTACTTTTTCTAGTGTTTTGAACATAAAAGAGTGCTGTATTTTGTCAAATGCTTTTTCTTTGTCTATTGAGATGATCATATGGTTCATATGCTTAAGTCTATTAATGTGATGAATTACATTTACTGATTTGCATATGTCGAATCAAACTTGCTTCTCTAAGATGAATTCCACTTGATTGTGGTACAGTACCTTTTTGATATGTTTTTGTATTCAGTTTGCCAGAATTTTATTGAAAAAAATTTTCATCTATGTTCATTAGAGATATTGGTCTGAAGTTTTCTTCCTTTGTTGTGTCTTTGCCTAGTTTTGGAATCAGGATGATATTGGCCTCAAAGAATGTGTTTGGAAGTACTCCATCTTTCTATTTCCTGAAATACATTGACAAGTATTGGTATTATTTCTTCCTTAAAGGTCTTGTAGAACTTGGCTCTATATTCATCTGGTCCTAGGTTTTCTTGGCTGGTAGGCTTCTGATGGTGTCTTCTATTTCATTAATTGAAATTGATCTGTTTTAATTGTGTATATCATCCTGATTCAATTTGGGCAAATAATATGACTCTAGAAATTTGCCAATGCCTTCGATATTTTCTATTTTATTGGAGTAGAGTTTTCAAAATAATTTCTAATTATTTTCTGTATTTCTGTAGTGTCTGTTGTGATATTTTCTTTTTCATCTTGAATGTTAGTAATTTGAATTTTCTCTCTCCTTTTTATTAGCATGGCTAAGAGTTTGTAAATTTTATTTATTTTTTCAATGTACTAGCTTTTAGTTTTGTCATTTTTTTCAATTGTTTCTTTTCTTTCGATTTCATTGATTTCAGCTCTTATTTTAATTATTTCCTGTCTTCTACTATTTTTGGTGTTGATTTATTCTTCTTTTTCTGTCTCTGAGTTGTAATGTTAAGTTGAACTTTCCTGTTAGTACTGCCCTCATAGTGTTCCAGAGATTTTGATACATTATATCTGTGTTTTTTTTCACCTGTAAGAATTTTTTAATCTCCTCCTTGATGTCTTTTGCAATCCATTGTTCATTCAGTAGTTTCCATGTGTTGGAGTAGTGTTTTTATTTTCTTTTACCATTGATTACTAATTTAATTCCATTATAATCTGATATAATGCAAGGTAGTATCTCTACTGTTTTATATCTGCTAAAATCTACTTTGTGGCATAATATATGGTCTATTTTATTTTAGAGAAGGAATCAGGTGATGCTGAGAAGAAAGAAGAAGAAAGTATATTCGTTTATTGGAGAAAGAAATATTCTATATATGTCAGTTAAGTCTAAGTTATTGATTGTATTATTGAGTTCTATATTTTCTCTGTTGAGCTTTTGTTTGGAATATCTATCAGTGGCAAAAGATGTGTGTTAAAGTCACCCAGAATTATTATGTTGTGGTCTATTTGACTCTTGAACTTGAGTTTTTTTGATGAATGTTGATGCTCTATTGTTTGGAGAATATAAATTTATTATTTTTATGCCTCATTGATGAGTTTTTCCCTTAATCAGTATAAAATAAACCTTCTTTAAACCTTCTGATTAACTTTAGCTTGAAGTCTACTTTACTTGATATGAGGATAGAAACCCTGCTTGCTTCCACAGTCCATGTGAGTGGTATGAATTTTCCTAACCCTTCACCTTTAGTCTGTGGATGTCTTTTCCTATGAGATGAGTCTCTTGGAAGCAGCATATTGTTGGGTCTTTTTTTTTTTAATCCAATCTTCCAGCCTATGTCTTTTGATTGGTGAGTTTAGACCATTAACATTCAGGGTTATTATTGAGACATAATTTGTATTTCCAGCAATTTTTGTTTGTTTTTATACGTATTTTGACTTGGTTTCTCCTTGGATTAGTTTTTCCTTTAATGTAATGCCTCCCTTTGCTGATTTTCATTCTTGTTTTTCAATTCCTCTTTATGGCATATTTTACCAAGTATGTTCTGTTGTACAGGCTTTTGAGTTGTAAATTCTTTAAAGTTTTGTTTATCATGGAAGGTTTTTATTTCTTCATCAAATCTAAAGCTTGATTTTGCTAGATATAAGATTCTTGATTGGCATCCATTTTCTTTCAGAGCTTGATATATGTTGTTCCAGATCTTCTAGCTTTCAGGGTCAAGGTTGAAAAATCTGCACAAAATCTAATTGGTTTCCCCCTATATGTAATCTGATTTCTTTCTCTCATGTCTTTTAATATTCTCTCCTTATTCGGTATGTTAGGCATTTTTATTATAATATACGTTGGTGTGGATCTGTTGTGATTTTGTAAATTTGTTATCATGTAGTCCTCCTGTATTTGGTTTTCCAATTCATTCTTCATGTTTGGAAAATTTTCTGATATTATTTCATTGAATAGATTACTCATTCCTTTTGTTTGGAATTTATGTGCCTTCCTCTATCCCAATAACTCTTAAATCTGGTATTTTTATGCTAGCCTGTTAGGGTCTGTAAACAAGTCTGGATGGTGCCTGGCATTTTGCCAGAGGGAGTGGTTTGTGAAGTAATGCCAGCAAGCCACTAAGTGTGGAGATTCCTTATTGGTTGACTGCTGTATCTAGTTTATGTTAATTAAGATAAGCTGTGTGTAATGTATATATAATATACCCCTCCTGTCCTACAATAAATGACTCCCACTCCTGCTGTATCAATCTACACAAGTTGGTCGTCACCCCCCAGTTATTTTGCTGCAGCCGGACTGCGGCACTATCCCACATTTCTTGAATATTCTGCTCATGGTTTCTTACCATTTCACTGTGTGGTCTACATTCTTTTCAAGATTACATATTTTGTCTTCATTGTCTGAAGTTCTGTTTTCCAAGTGGTCTAATCTGTTGGTAATGCTTTCAATTGAACTTTTAATTTGGTTTATTGTTTCTTTCATTTCAAGGATGTCTGTTTGAATTTTTTTAAGAACCTCTATCTTCCTATTGATGTAATCTTTTGCTTCTTGTATTTGTTTATGTAGCTCTTTGTCAAAATGATTTTTGCTGCTTGTATTTGCTCCCTTATATCATTTTTTAATTCACAGAACATTTTATTCTTGTATATCCTAAACTCCTTCTCTGTCATTTCTTCTGCTGTGTTGGCCATGGATTCTAATAATGTGGTATCTTGATTTATTTACGGCACTTTCTTCCCTTGTCTTTTCATATTGTGTGTGCATATTCCCTTCTAGCACTGTGGATCAGAGGTATTATCATTTTTATCCTACAGGTTTATAGTACCCCTGTACAGATCCAATACCTCTTCTTTGAGGTGAAGGACAATGTTATAAGGACCCAATATAAATAACGTACACCCTAAAAACAAATGTTTGCTATTAAGATATTTACACTTTGGTCACAATGTACTGAAATGGTGAATTCAATTATTATTTACAATATACTCAGTAGGTTGTAGAGGGTTTACAGTTTCTAATGGTGGACAAAGAATGGAGAATGAGAACTAGGATAATATGCTGCAGAGGTAAGAGGTGAGGATATACAGTTATTATATATTAGGAAGTGTGAAGGAGAAATCTAAAGAGGAAGATTAGTAGCAGCAGGAGCAGGGAGAAGAAGTAATTTGGGGTAGACAAGTAAGTGGGAAGACAGTAGAGTACAAAAAACAAACACACATATGTATTAAGAAAAAAAAATTTTTAAATTTTAAGACTAGAAATTGGTGGGAAAAAAGGAAAAAAAAAAAGAATATACAATACAACTGTAATACACTATTCAGACATCCCAGTCCTCAAAATCTCAACTCTTTCAAAGTACTTGGTTTTACATTTGTTGGGGATTGAGGGTTGGAGAAAAGAGAGGGAGATGAAAAAATAAATAAAATTTGAAGGAAGAAAGAGGGTTGTTCTGGTTGGAGATCAGTCTCTTTTCTTCTTCTCTTCTCATCCAATAGGTGATGTCCTCTGTTGTTAGCTGGTGTCAGCACGCTCAGGATAGTGAAGGTAACCAGGGTGTCACTGTGCTGGGGTAGTGACTAATGAGGAGAGGGGGGAATTAGAAACTGGGCACCTGGCCAGCCAGAGTTCCAAAATGGAAGTTACCACACAGAAGATGGAAATAAAGATGTTCCAAGATTAAGGCACCTGCTTCCAGCAATGGGGTGTCAGGTCAAGTGGGGGAAACAGGGCCTTGGTGTTGGATTATGTGTTCAGAAACAAGCTCTGTAACATGTAGTGTGTGTCTGTCAGCTGACTTCAGAGCCTGTGTGAAGTTCTCAGGTTGCAGTCAGGCTACTACACACAGGAAACTATCTCCTTTGCTGCAGAGTCCCAAGATGATAGCAACCCGGGAGCCCCACATTAGTATCTAGAGGTCCTTGTGGCTGGAATCCCTGTGTGTGGGAAACTCCTGGTTGTCCTGCATGGGAGTGGTGTCAGTCATTTTTGCACGGATGGGTGTCCGAAAGTTCTGCATGGGTGCTCTTGCCTGTGGTCCTGCTCAGGTACCTGGTAGTCCTGCATGAGCATGTAGCTGGAAGATCCACCCTGATGCTCAAGCTTGGAGCCCTGGACAGGTACAGCAACTGATTCCTGTGTAGGAGCAGGAATATCACTCGCAGAGAAGCAGTAAAACTAGAATAGCACTATGACTATATTTTATATGGTAAAATGTTCTTGAGAATATTTTCTTTGTGTGCTAACATTGTATTAACTTCTCATTGAGTCATTGTTTCACTATCCATTCTTTAGTTAAGCAGCAAAAAGTTAGATTTGGGGTCATATGTTCTTTCATTGTGTGAATATTTGTTTTTCTTTTATGTATATCCATTTTTAACTCTTTTACAAAACAGCAAAGACTCAAGTAGAAATATAAAGTTTTGCTTTCTTACTTTTTGGCTATCAAACTGATTTAAATAAAAAATACATCCTCAGAAAAGCATTTAGAAATCTGAGAAGTAAACACCTACTGAAAAACATGTAACAGCTCTGGATTCTTCTCAAATGTGTGGTTCACTAAATCACAGTAACTATATTATGTGAATATTTACTTCTTTGCCTATAATATGGAGCAATGTAGTCTTTTGTTTTAAGTGTCAATGCCATTATGTTATTCCCCCTCGCCCCGCCGCCATAAGTTAAAAACGAGTGGGCCTGGTGTAGCTCAGAAATAGAGTGCTAACCTAGCTTGCATGAGACCCTAGGTTAAATCCCAGAACTGCAAGAAAAAGTGAGAAAATGTACACTGTTCAGAGAAAACTGGAAACTCTGAAGAGGAGAACAAATGAGCTGGTATTTTGGAAATACTTGTAAAAGATACAGTGTTGAGCATTTTATATTTTTAAATCACACAATATTTTCTGACATCTAGAACTCTTATTTTGTAGATGATGTATCAAAGATGCATTGAGAAACCAAGAAATCCTTTCAGTTAGTGGCAGAGCTCAAGATCTCCAAAACTCAGGTCATTGTAACTCATTCAAAAAATAACTGTGCCAGGACATTTGGAGTGGGCGGGAAATAAATTAACTGAAAATATCAGAATAATTTTGCTTTTTCTCCATTCGGTCTCTCCTGCACAATCACAGGCTGTCAATCAGCCCAGCATGAGCAGAAGCTTAACAGGCCATACATACAAGAGCGGGATAAAGAGAGTAACTGGGAGAACTGTTATCGACAGCCTTAACAAGCTCTGATCAATTTATTTATGTAGAAAATCCAATTAGACCTGGCTGGTCCAAGTTCTTCTGACATCAGCATGAAGTTCAATTGTGAGCAGAGCTTCTTGTTAGGATCCCCCTTGGCCAACTGAATTGATGAAGCATTTAGACCCCTTTTTGTTTATATATGACGATAAAGATAATAAAGATACTGCTATCACTTATTCATATATATTAAAAGCCGAAGTAATGAAAACAGCATAACAAATTTACATTTGATAATAATTATCATGTAATTGTGTCTCTATATACCTATAAATAATAATAAAGTATGCTATCATTTTTACTTAAAGTTTTATGGACATATTATATCCAATTCTATAGAAAAGGTCTAAAAAAAGTGAAAGAACATATTTTTGTGGACTTCATTTCTAGTTTTAAAATTATTTTAAAAAGCAGTTAAAAAACACTTGTCCTCACTAATTTTAAAGTGAGTCTTATTTAAGTTCAATCAATTTTATTTTCTTGGATATACATTTTTTATACAAAATCATAATAAAATACTACACCATAAATTAAGAAAATAATGTATACTAAATGAATACATTAGCCATATTCTTTTAACTTGATTTTGATATTCTTTGATTCATTAGCATTATTTGTGGCCAAGTTTGTTTTGGTCCCAAAGCATGAAGAATGTCATTCAGCTTCATTCTCCATACAGGATCAGAATAGTTCATCTTAATTATGCTTTGGTACTTCAAATGCAAACTTAGTAATTTTCATGTAGTGGACTTCCAGTGGTCTGGATCATATATAAACCTAATATTAATCAAATTCTGACGTATCCCTATAGCATTGGAATTATGTGTTCAGTAACAAAAGGCATTGAAACTACAAAAACATTTTATGACTTCCTTAGGTTTGTGCAGATGGTATAATAAACAGAATATATCAGCTCCTTGTTTTCAGGTTGGCTCATTTTCTAATACTCATATTTCACACTAGATTATTTATTTTGGTCTTTCATATACGTATTGTCCTTGTATAGTTAAAAAGGTAACAAAACAAAATATATTGCTTTCTTACTGGGTAACTTTGTATTTTCTAGCATATGATCACTTTCTTCTTGATCTATTTTTGTTATTTAAACTTAAACTTGATAATTTCCTTGTTTAGAAGTAACCAATACAGTGCTTGGCACAGGTATGTGTTTATTTTGTGTCTTTTTTCAATAAATTTAGGGGATAGGTAAGTGCAAGAACTATATGCTATGAATTGATGGATATCTATTTTATTGAAGGCCTGAAGAGGGTAAGGTATATTGAGAATATGCTTGGTCTATAACATTTTCTTCATTGCAGGTACTTAAGAATTGATACCCCAAAGCTCTTGATATTTGTTGGAGGAACAAAAAACCAAATAACTAACATACTGCATATAATATCCATTGTCTAAAATGATTAAAAAAATTTCACAAAATTACATTGTGAGAAAAAATTACTTGACTACTAGTGTTGTCTTTATCTATTATATACTCATTAGTTTGAAAGTTTTCTTATTCTCTAGAATCTTATTTACAGAAGAGGCCAGAAATGAGAAATATTATTCCAATGATCCCTTTAAAATGTTGTCAAATCTAGGTTTTCTGATCTATTCAAGAAATCCATGAAGAAGTGGAAGTTGTTTAGCCATAGCATTTGAATAACTATAAAATATAAAGCAGTAGATTGCTAAGTACAGTGGCATCTGAGTTTGAATAAATAACTAGTTTGAATAACTTACTGCAAATGGCAAATTAACCTCCTGTGAACTATGAAATGTAACCCTGGAGTGGCTTTCAATTTTTCAAAAAGTAGTCACTGAATCTTCAGTGTAGATAAAAACACAATTAGAGATAAAGGAGGAAAATAAAGATCAGAATGCAAAAAAGCAGAACAGGACTGTACTGTGAAGAAAATAGACTAAGAAAAACAAATCAGTGGAACTGGAGACTATCATGCTAAGTGAAATAAGTCAATCTCCCCAAACCTAAGTCAAGTGACTGTTTTCTCTGATATGTGAATGCTAACACACAATGAGTGGGGCAGAAGGAATAGAAGGTCATTAGATGAAGGGAAGTGAAGGGAAGGGGAATGGAAATAGAAAAGTTGTTTTGAAATGAATTGGACATAAATTTTCTATGTTCATGTATGAGTGTGCCAGTGAAACTCCATATATATCATGTACAACTGCAACAGTGGGATTCTGATTAGAATAAGTTATACTCCATGTATGTGTAATATGCCAAAACTACACTCTATAGTCACATATACCTAAGAAGGACAAATTAAAAAGCAGGAAAAATAGTGCAAACAAAATATTTTATTAAACTTTCCCTTGATATTCTTTCAAATCATTATGTGGTTACCTAGTAGAGTCTATGTCAGGAGCCATGTTTTTTAAACATTATTGATGGTGATATTATATAAAACAGAGTAGAGAAACTTCATATAAAATTATGTTCAGCAAAAGTTCCAAAAATCCTAAAACAAATTATTTTTATATACTTTATCTCATAAAAAATTACAGCAATTTGATATGAATCATAAGGAAAAATTCAAAGGAACACTTTGTATGGTTCATTGTTTGGTTTTGTATTTACTTATTTGATATGCTCTCTCCTGACCTAACACATGGTTTCCCAAGGTTTTTTTTTTTTTTTTCTTGTGTGTGTATATATGTGTGATGATTTTATATTTATTTTTATTTTTAATTGGTCTTAGTTATATATGATGGTTGAATCATTTTTTATATACATATACAAGCATGTAATATACCTTATTCTAGTTAGGACCCCATGGGTTTACCAATTTCTGTCAAGCAAACCTGAATATATGTTCATTGGGACTCTTTTGAGACAAAGGGCTGATAAAGTACAATAGAATACTATATATGCAAGTGTGTATGCATAGATATTCATACGTGTACAGTCATGCATTGCTTAACAAGATGAATGTTTTCTGAGAATCATCATTCCATAATTTCTTCATTGTGTCAACGTCATAGAATACACTTGCACAAGACTAGATGCTGCAGGTCATTCAATGTGAGCAACGCATTGCAATACAATTTATTAAGGATACCAATCTCCTTAGAAGGAAGGAATTTTTCAATTCTGTTATGGTCTTAAGGGAACATCATCATTTATGCACATTGTCATTGACTAGAATATCGCGCTGTGTGACTAAGGACTACAACAAACATACACACACACACACACACACACACACACTCATATTCACACCTAATTATTTTTGGGGGGGAGGAGGTATATTGGGAATTGAATCCAAGGTTGCTTTAGGACTGAGTTACATCCCTAGACCTATCTATTTTTTTTTAATTTGAGACAGGGACTCAGTAAGTTGCTGAAGCCCTCCCTAAATTGTTGAGATTGGCCTCAAACTTGTGAGCTTTCTGCCTCTGCCTCACGACTCTCACACCTATATCATTATGCAGGTGCCATAGTCTGAATGCTATGTATCCGAGAGTGATGGTATTAGTGAGTTGGGGCCCTTGATATGTGAGAAAGTCATGAGGATAGAGATCTCATGGGTGGCATTTGTACCTTTATAAAAAGACCCCAGAAAGCTCCCATCCTACTTCCTACCTATGAGTACACAGCAAGAACGTACCGTGTACAAACCATTAAGCAGGCACTCACAAACAATGAACCTGCTGAACCCCTATTCTTGAACCTCCTACACTCTAGAATTATGAGAAGTTTACTTTTGTTGTTCATTAACAACTTTATAGTATTGTGTCATTGCAGCCCAAAGGAGTGAACCCAACTGGTAAATTAACCTAACGAAAAACAGCTTTGTGAATCTGCATAACATTTGTTCCACACCTTCAGTGACTGACAGTCATGCGATTTTTTAAAATGTGTGTAATGAAAAGATGTTTATGTAAGTGAACAAGTTTTGACTCTCACTTATGAAAGAAAAGGTTAACATATTTTCATCCATTTACAAACTGATTTTGTCACAAAGTTTCAGACTGTGAACACAAATATCTGAATCCAAAGAAGTCACATTAATAAACCCCTTATGTTTATACAAAATAAGGCAAATAAAATCAGTGGAAAATAGAAATTTTTAGGTCATATGCAACAGCTTGAACACCCTGCCTCTTGCCCAGCTGAGGGAAGGTCAAGGTGCCCCCTGTCACCCTGCTAGCATTCTAGCTGGACAGCTTGGGACATCCACTGATGACTAAATGAAGAGGCCTTTCTCTCTAGAGAAGGGCCAGGGAGCTGGCAGGTCACTGGCTTCTGACATCATACTCCAGAGGACCTCTCCTCTCAAATTTCACTCACAGACCTTTGAGTGACCTGTTAGATTAACACAGACTATGATTTCATAACAGCCAGAAAAAGACAATAAAAACTAGAACCTAAATAAAGTGACCAACTGTTAATAAGACCGAATTCTTATGTACTAAAATAAATTTAATTCCTTTTTGGAAAAAAAAAGAGTTTAATCTGCTCTGGTCTAAGTTTTTTTTTCTTTTCTTTTTTTTTTTTGTAGTTGTTTTTAATGTTTTTTGAAATTAACTTTTCTGAAATTTGATGATCAATAAGATTATTTCTTTAAACAAAAGGATTTAATACATTAATGTTTTAAAATTCATGCTAAAATATACTCTTTCTCTTATTATACTACTAAGGGGGGAATTTCCCTCAAATTTGCTCATAAAATAAAATGATTTTTCTTTATGTGTGTAACCTTGCAATTTTTTGATTCAATGAGATATGGCCTTGGTTCAAACCAAATCTACTCATGACCATAAATATGGTTATTACCTGTGTAGCATTAAGAACCTAATTCCTGGTTGCAATTGTGGGACAATAGGGCTGAGATTTGAGTGATTTTTGAGCCATTTACAAGAATAAGATTTCAGGGAGTCACATATTTTTTCAGGTTAGTATATTAAAAACAAATCCAAAGTGATTTATTTTGTCACCATATGTCATAAGAGAAATATCAAGAAAGTAGAAATAGCAGTACCAGATAATGGCAGTTTATCAAATCATCAAGACTCAGTTTTAAAGAAACACTATCTATATCATCTTTTTTTTTTTTCTGGTTTTAATGAACATTCCACCACAAATTGATACTTTTTTTTTAAATTGGTCAGGATTTTGAGGAGTATAAGCTTTGCCCATCCTGAAGTCAGTCTATAGATATTGAATACCTGGTTACTTAGGATACCAAAATATGCATGTATTACATGGTGTTGATTATTGAATTCAATTATTTCATAGGAGCTGTATTTATTTTCTATGTCATAGCTGTGAAAATTAAGCAATCATTATTTGCTTATTTTTGTTTTTTCTATTGCTTAACATATGACCTGTTTCTCTTACTTTGAGGAGTGTGATTTTATTTATTTTTATTTATTTTTATTTATTTTATTTTTTAAATACACAACAACAGTGGAATGCATTACAATCCTTATTACACATATAGAGCACAATTTTTCATATCTCTGTATATAAAGTATGTTCATGCTAATTTATGCCATTACACATGTACCTTTTTTGCATTACAATTCTTAATACATATATATACCACAATTTTTCATATCTCTGTTTGTATAAAAGGTATGTTGACACCCAATTCAAGTCTTCATACATGTACTTTGTATAATGATGATGATTTTAGATGATACTGTTTTTTAAAGAATGATAGAAATAAAGCAAATTTATTCAGAAGCATCTCTTTATTTGTTAGGCCCATAAATACAGGGGAAAATAAAGGTTTGCAATTTATAGAAGAACCAGAACTTAATCTATTTATGTAATGAAACTGGTTCAGTGTTCTCACTGAACCAATTGAAAGGACACATTCAGACTTGGATTTTTCTCACTTCTAATGGGCAACAACTTGTTTCCTATAGATGATTTATTTTTACAGATGTTAAATATTTTGTGAGTTTATTTGTCTTATGCAAAACTTAGCAACTATAATCCTTATGTGCCTTGTTTTTTTTTCACTTAAAAAAAGTATCTTGAAGATCTTTCCTTGTATGTACACACATGTAACTTCATTCTCTCTGACACATTTAATGAAGTATAATAGGCCTAAAAATGCTTAGCTTTTATTTAACACATATGAAGTCCCCAACTTGATTTGTTTGATATTATATTGCACATTTTTATATAAAAGTATAAAATTCACATTAATATTCACAAATGATTTTGTTTATTTATTTATCTGGTCATGGGATGTTGTAAAATTTTTATGGGGTCAGAAAGTTTTAATTTGCATATTATTTAAGGGGGAAATAATTATTCAACACAGTTACTAGATATTTCCAAGAAATCCCTATTAAATACAGGGATTTATATATCAGAAGTAGTGACTCAGAGTCTGTGTAGATCTTGCCAGGAATAAAGAGTAAGCACAGACATACATATTTTTAAAGTAAATAACTAAGATAAACTAGTAAATTCATAAGTTCTAAAATCCTGTGTAATTTTATTTAGACTAATGTTTTCACATTTACTGGGAACATATGCCTTATTTACAAAGTCATTCTGCATTTACACCCATGTTTCACATTAACATTCAAGAGAAAACATGATAGACTCATAGCTGGAGTAAGATAGCTTAATGGACAGGCTCTGTGGTTAGGCTCTGTGTCTGATCAACTTTAGTTGAGTTCCAAAAACATTTAGGGATGTGTGAATTTGAAGGAAAAAAAAAAAAAAAACACCCTTTCTGAGCTCTAATACTCTGATTTGTGAAATGAGCAACTTGTTTCATAATACCATTGTCATTCTTACATAAAACTTATGTTTAGAAAAAAAGAACTTGAAAAAGAGTCTACTCACAAAAGTAACTTAGCATGACATTTATGATGGTGATGATGATCAGTGAAAGCCACAAAGAAAGGAACAGATATACAAATAAAAATAGTTAAAGTCAAAATAAATGTAAAGTTTAATTTCATTCCTTGAAATAAACATTTTTTAAAGAAATTGAACTTAACTATTAAACTTTTGATTCAGATAAAAACTGAACTTCTAACATATAGTATTAATATGAAATTATCATTTTGTTGATGATTTTTGTGGTATTTATCAATGTGCTTATTTTACAAAGTGTTTATTTTGTAAAAGATCCACTTTATAATGCTACTGATGCTAACCTATAGAAGTGCCAGAATTTGTATAAAGATATAAAAAATTAATAATATATGTCTAAATATATTTATAAATATCATACATATTAGACACAGATATTTATGTATATAACATATAAAATTTTATTTCTGAGATTCAAGAAAATGAAGAAATATCAATGTGCATTTTATTAGACTCTGTTGTAAAGGATTTATTTTAGATCTCAATTATAGTATTTACTTTACCATGGTTTTAGTGTGCTATGTTAGTAATAATTGCTTATGAACTTTAATATAGTTTTTTTTAAATATGCACCCAAGGAAAACATGACAATGTACTTTAGAAGTATTTTGAAATTTTCATTAAAATATCTTACCCACAGACTTTGCTAAAAATCAGACACATTTAAGAAAATGTTTATTGACTTCTTTCAAAAACAAATTCATCATGAAAATAATATCCCTCTCCCTTTCTCTGGCCCTCTTTCATTTAACCTTTCTCATAAATAGCTACTGAATCTCATGTCAAACTCTCTCTCTAAATAATCCCTAGGTATGCTTCTCCCATTCTTTATAATTATAATATCTATTAATTTTCACTGTACCTGATGATCTGGCTTTAATAAAATTCTATTCTTTGCATCCATTTTTTAAATAAAAGTTTCCTAATAAGATTTGAATTGTTGTTTTGGTCATTTTTACAAAGAAAATAAGCTGATGTCTGGCTGAACTGTATTAGACTTTCTCTTCCACCTACTATTTGAATGACCCTAGGCAAGCTATTTCAATCTACTAGGTTTTGGAGTCTTCCTCTGAAAAATATGGTATTCTGTTTAATGTCATGCTATAAAGATTAAATCAGGTTATGTATATTAACCTTTGCACATAGCTCCTGAACACAGAACAACCTTATTACATAGCAATTTTTACAATTATTCATGCAATTATTTTCTGCAGTGGTTGGGAATACTGTAGCTCTAGATTGAAAGAATTTTATTAGGTGATATGCAGCTAATACCACCAAAAATAAAGATATATTCTCTCTGTTAAATTATCGTACAGGCACATTGAAGCAAGTTTGCTTATTGCTATTTTTTTTTTTTTTGGTGGGAGGGGGGCAGGGGCTGGTACCAGGGATTGAGCTCAGGAGCACTCAACCACTGAGCCACATCTCCAGCCATTTTTTGTATTTTAGAGAAGGGGTCTCCCTGAGTTTCTTAGCGCCTTCCCTTTTGCTGAAGCTGGCTTTGAATTTGGCATCCTCCTGCTTCAGCTTTCCCAGCTGCTAGGATTACAGACCATGCCCTCCACCCCGCTCCCTGTTAATTTTTCTCCTGTTTTTTAATGACTGCTTCTCTATGACCAATTGCATGAATGAGAAAACAGAACAAAGAACTAGAACCGTGAGATATATCAACTTTTCTAGCCGAATGCACCAGGAAAAGAAAACCTTGGGATCTGGAGAGCATGGGATGAAGGAGTAAGGACCTAGGAAAGGATGAACCCCAAATCTACACGAGCTGACCCCAATTCTCAGGATTGCACCTGAACTGCACATGAATCAAACAGGTTATTAGTAGCATATTATAGGCTTTGTATATTACTGTTTGTACAGAACTACAATACTTTATGTACTGAATAGTGTAGCCCACAGTTCAAGTCTCTCCAACAGCAGAGGGAATTTCTGAGGCCAAGAAACACAGCTCATTAAAGAAACTGAAACCACCCAAGTATATCACTGGACCTTAACTGAAATAAAATAGAAATTAATTAACACAAAAATAGCTGGAAAATATCACCTATTTAAAAAGTGAACAATGTGACACAAGTAATCTCTGAGTAAGAAAGTAACCCTCAAGGAATATTAGAAAATATTGTGATCTAAATGAATATAAAAATAAAATATATCAAAATTGTGGGATGCAGTTTAAAAGAGTATTTAGAGGAAAACGTGTGCTAAAATATTCCTAAAATAGAAATGAAGAATGTTTTCAGCTAAATAATGTAAGATTTCACCTAATGGAGCTAGTAAAAAAAAAAAAATTCTCCATCCAAATCAATCCTTTTTTTTTATTGAAGATGAGGAAAAAAATCATTAAAATTAAAAACAAAACAAAAAACAGAAATGGAAATAAAAAAGAAAAAAGAAAGGTAAAAATGGATTAAACCAAGCATGATTAAACTTAAGCATTGTGGAATTATCAAACAGTTAAATAGTAATCATAAAGAAAAATGAAATGGCACAGGGAAAACAAAAATGATGGTGGAGATGCTAAGGCACTTAAGGTATTGAGAAGGAACCATCATTGATTGTCACCTTTAGTCTGACATTTTCAGATTTTCAAGAGAGAGTTCATGGAGGAGATAGAAGTTAACTTGCATTTTGGGCCTGGCACAGTGGCGCACGCCTGTAATCCCAGTGGCTCAGGAGATGGAGGCAGGAGGATTGTGAGTTCAAAGCCAGCCTCAGAAGTTTAGCAAGGCTGCTAAGCAACTCAGTGAGACCCTGTCTCTAATAAAATACAAAATAAGGCTAGGGATGTGGCTCAGTAGTCGAGTGCCCCTGAATTTAATCCTTGGTACTCCCCTCCCCCCAAAAAAAGGTTAACTATCATTTTGGATATGATAGAGAATGCAGCATACATAATTTTCCTGAATCATGGTAGAGTATAATTTGTACAGAGTATCAACTTTAGAGTTTATTGGTAGGGATTATGTGCAAGCTAAGGGATGAAAGATCTACTTATTTTTTTTTATTCAGGAAATGTTTATTAAAAGATGCAACAAAAACAGATACAACTACAGGATAATGTCTTTAATAAACATAAATGAAGAATTAATAAACATAAATGAAGAATTAATAAACATAAATGAAGAATTATTAAATAAGCACCAGCAAACTGAATCCAACAACGTATTACAAAGATTTTTTTGCCATGGCAAATAGGATTCAACCCTGATTGATGAAGCATGGCTCAGTAGATGCAAATCAGTAAGCATAATACAGGACATCAACAGAATGAAGGATAAAATCATATGATCAACTCACTGAATGCAGAAAATAAATTTGATGAAACTAAATATCTCTTCATGATAAAACCATAGAACATATTAGTTACAGAAGGAAAATTCCTCACTATATTGAAGACTATTTACAATAACATAATAGCTAACATTATACTGAATGGGAAAATGATGAAATTTCTACCTTAAGATATAGAATAGGGATCAGAGGAAGGCTGAATTTCCAGTAGCTCCCTGGCTCAGAATTCAAGCAACGAGATTACTCCTCCTTGTGTGCTGGGAAACACTGGGGCATTGTATGTTCACAAGGTAGATTCTGTTCCTAAACTAACTGCAGCCAAGAGACAGTACACTTTACTCCACACACAAACTAACCACACTCAAACTTGCACAATAATGTAAGGAATCTATGAGGCAAAAACTCCAAACTAATGACCAGTCACCAAGTAGGAACAGCTAGGCAGAAATCTCAGGTGCCCCTCATGGACATCCACTCCTACAGCACAAACAGAGAGAATTCACACAAAGGCTGTGGAATCACACCAATGAGGGAGTCTTAATCTAGATCATTCCCATACCCCTTAAAATATTATTTTAGTCAGCTTGTTCTCCACTGTGACCAAAAGATGTGACGGGAATCATTTTAGGGGAGAAAACGTTTGTTTGAGGCTTATGATTTCTAAGGTCTCAGTCCATAGATGGCTGACTCCTTGCTGGGCTCATTGAGGCAGAACAGCTTGGCAGAGTGCATGCCAGAAAAAAGCAGTCAGGATGTGGCAATCAGAAAGCAGAGGGATCTTCCTCACCAGGAACAGAATATATACCTAAAGTTATTTCCCTAGTGACTCACCTGCTCCAGCCACCCCTTATAATTACAATGCAATTAATTAGTAAATGTAGATTAATGCACTGGTAAGGTCAAAACTTACTAACCCAATCAATTTACCTCTAACCTCTAAACTTTCCTTTACTGTCTTACATATGAGTTTTTAAGAACACATTATATCTAAACTATAACAACTGCAAATTTTTTAAGTGAAGAAGAGCAATCACAGAGGGTGTATCTCACATACCCTGTTGTATACAACACAGTTGCCAGATCTACCAGATGGACACTACTCTTCTGTGATATATACAGAAAGTTGAATCCTCAAGCTATGGCATGATATGATGTATTGAAATAAATTAATCATCACCAAAGAACTGTGTACGACAAAACCCATTTGGAAACATATTGAAAAATTCACAAGAAACTGATATCACAGAACACGTTGGCAAGAGACATCTGTGCCCTAAAAAGGCTCACAATAAAAGTAGAAGAGAAATCTATCACAACAGAAGCTTAAAGACCAACACAGGAATGCAAGGAATATTAGGAGAATGAGCTAACACAATGCCTCCTATTATTAATAATTCATCAGCAATGACTTAAAAGATATTGAAGTGGGTGAAGTACCAGATAAATAATTCAAAATGATTATTATTAAAATGATCCATGAATTCCAAGAGAACACAGAACAATAAATGTATAAAGAAGCCAAAATATGATAGAAAATGAAAACTTCAATATGGAGATAGATATATAGAAAAATAATCAATCAGAAATCTTAGAAGTCAAATAAAATGGTCAGTTGAAAGTCTCTGTAACAGAATAGATAGGGCTGAAGATTCAATACTATTGTTCATAAACAAAGTAGAGAGTCTTTGAAAATTGAGACAAAATTAATGAAAAGAAAATAAGTAACCTTAACCATAATTTAAAAAAAAAAAAAAACCTCTGGCACAATGTTTAGGGACCACATTAAAGAATAATTGGAATGAAAGAGGAACATGGGATGCAGGCAAATAATAGCAGCTGCTCTTCTGCTATTTGGGATAGTGGATTTCTATCCAGAATTATATAAAGAACTCAAAAAACTTAACATCAAAATAAATAAATAAATCAACAAATTAATGAATGGGCAAAAGAATTAAGATACATTTCTCAAAAGAAGAAATACAAATGGCCAAGAAACATGAAAAAAAGTCCAATAACCCAAGCAACCAGGAAAGTGCAAATAAAAATTTCACTGAGATTTCATTTCAATCCAGACAGAATGACAATCATCAAGAATATAAATAATAATAAATGTTTGTGAAGATATTGGGAGAAAGGTACACTCGTACATTTTTGGTAGGACTGCACTTTACTACAATCTTTCTGAAAAGCAGTATGGATATTCTCCAAAACATTAGGAATGGAACCACCCTTTGACTCATCTATCCCACTCTTTGTATTTATTCCAAAATCATCATATTCTGGTGATAAGTGCATTGCAAAGTTTATAGTAGTACAACTCACCACAGCCAAGTTGTGAACTCAGTCTAGGTGTTGATACATGAATGAATAAAAAATATGGTATGTACACACACACACACACACACACTCACACACACACAAATGGAGTTCTACTCAGTCATAAAGAAAAAAGGAAATTATGGCATTATCTGGTAATGGAAAGAGCATCATGCTAAGTGAAATAGTCCAGACTGAGAAATTCAAAGAGTCAAGTACTTTCTCCCATAAGCAGAAGGCAGAGAGAAAAAAATAATAATTTAAAAAAGGGGAGAGAAATCTCACAAAAATAGAAGAGACACCAGTACATTAGGGGAAAGAGATCCAAGGGAGGGAGAAGGGAAAGGAAAGGGGAGGTTCTAGGGAATGTAAGGAAGCAAATTTTTACATATTAATATGTAAAAATGAATCTCACTATTATGTTAATCATAATGCACTAATAAAACATAACTTTAAGAGAGAATGAAATCTTGTCATTTGCTGCAATTTGGATGGAACTGGAGATCATCCTTTTACATAAAATAAGTCAGGCACAGAACTACAAATATCACCTGAGCAAGGGTTTTGAATATTTTCACTATACAGAAGTAACATATATTTGAGAAAAACAAATATTTAAAATGTCTATTTCAGTGCATACATGCAGTGTCATACAGTACCCTATTAATACAGTTTTTTTTTCTTTTTCTTCCTTTTTTAAAAATTTTGTTCCAATTAGTTATACAGAACAGTAGAATGCCCTTTGACACATCATACATAAATGGAGTATAACTTCTCATTCTTCTGGTTGTACATGATGTAGTATCACACTGGTCATGTAGTCGTATATGCACACACAGTAATAATGTCCGATTCATTCTACTATCTTTTCTAACCCCATCTCCCCTCCTCCTTTTACTCTTTACTGCCTAATCCAAAGTAACTCCACCCTTCCCTAACTACTTTCTGTCTTTATTGTGAATTACTCATACCAAAGGAAACAGTCAGCTTTTGGTTTGGGGGGATTGCCTTATTTCACTTAGCATGATATTCTCTAGATTCAGAAGAATTAAATATACACATTTTTAATGTTTTATTTATTATTCTGAAATAGAAATATTTATTATGTGCTTTAACTTATTTTACATTCTGGAACTAGAGAAATAATAAATAGTCAAAATAATTTCCCTCATGAAGCTAACAAATACATGGGAGCTAATAATAAACTAAAAACATATAAACCTATATATTAAATTACTAATGACAGGCTTATGAAGAAAATTAAGCAATCATATAAAATAAGAAATCTGAAGGATTGGTGAAAATTCTTATTTTATGGTATTTGGAGGGGAAGGATTTTTTAATTAGGTAAAATATGAGCAGTAATTTGAAATAAAAAGAGTTAAGCATAAAGGCATCTACCTGCAAAGGATGAGGTAGAGAGAACAGCAAGTCGAAGTGTCCTGTGGTCAGATTATACTTGACATAATTTGGGGACAGGGATGATACTACATGTGCCTGAAGAATAGGAAATGAGAAAGATGAACAAAACAGCCAAGTGGACCGTGCTGACCCTGGATTTTACTCTATGGAAGTTTTCCAATGGAGGGATGACACAACTTTAGATATCTTCTAAAAGGATCTTTTGGGAATCTTTGTGAGTAGGCTGGGGAAATCAAGAGAAAGAGATCCTTATAAGATTAAGTTCAGAGACGTGGGTGGAAAGTGATGGCAGTTGGCTTAAGCTGTTTAAAAAGTACTTTTTCATAAAGGGGAAAATATGAGCCAGTACTAATAGAGTGGCATGTGATGTGAAGTGTCTTCATTATTTTTTACAGGTAAAATAGCTCAGCTAATATGTATTTTTAGGATGATCCATTGTACCATAACCGCTAATGATGCGGAATATTGAGGATGAGGGTTTACTGTAGTACAGAGTCCTCAAGTTGTCAGGGGAGAGAGCTGGCTGGAGACAGCCTCAGGGGACACCAGGTTACAGGAGAAAACAGATGTAGGTGCACTTGTAGGGGTTGGTTTTGATGTGGCATTGGGAACATGAGGGATTTCTTTTCTGATTGTTTTCTGTTTGTTTTCTTATTTGTTTGGTGTTTTTCTCTGTGGAGTTGGAAATAAGTTGAAAAGCAAAAATTTTATAGAGTAGAGGAGATTTTAAGTAGAGATAATATAAAATTATTTTGTAGAAAGATGGAAAATATGGTAGAGAAATGTGTGTATATGTGTGTGTGTGTTTGTGTGTGTGTGTGTATACAACAGAGAAATACTCAATAATAATAATAATAACAATAATCCTGGTTTATATCATGGTCTTACTCTACCACTTAATAAGTGAGTAGCCCTGGACAAACAATAAAAATTCTGGCCCTCAGTTTCTTAATCTATACAAAAGTACTTATTTCACAAAGTGTTATAAGAATGAAATGAGCTAACACAGACATACACAGTTAAAATAGTTGGTGACAAACTTTAAATTCTTAATATAATGTAGTTAAGATTTACTGGAATACTACCTTCTATTTATATTTTTTTCTGTGATATAGACCTTCTCCCCATGCACAAAACTCAACTCAAAGTGGATCAAGGACCTAGGAATTAAACCAGAGACCTTGCACCTAATGGCAGAAAAAGTAGGCCCAAATCTCCATCGTGTTGGACTAGGTCCCAACTTTCTTAATAAAACTCCTGTAGCACAAGAATTAAAACCAAGAATCAATAAGTTGGATGGGTTCAAACTAAAAAGCTTTTTCTCAGAAAAGAAACAATCAGTGAGGTAAATAGAGAGCCTACATTTTGGGAGCAAATCTTTACTACAAGCACATCAGATAGAGCACTAATCTCTAGGATATAGAAAGCACTCAAAACTCTTAACACACAAAAAAAGCAAATAACCCAATCAATAAACAGGTCAAGGAACTGAACAGACACTCCTCGGAACAGCATATACAACCAATCAACAAATATATGAAAAAATGTTCAGCATCTCTAACAGAGAAATGCAAATCAAAACTACTCTAAGACTTCATTTCATTCTAGTCAGAATGGCAGCTATTAAGAATACAAACAACAGGGCCTGGGGTTGTGGCTCAGAGGTAGAGTGCTCACCTAGCATGTACAAGACCCTGGGTTCGATCCTCAGCACCACATAACAATAAATAAATAAAATAAAAGTATTATGCCCAACTACAACTAAAAAATAAATATATAAAAAAGAATACAAACAACAATAATTGTTGGCGAGGATGTGAGGAAAAACGTACACTCATACATTGCTGGTGGGACTGCAAATTAAGGCAGCCAATCTGGAAAGCAGTATGGAGATTCCTTGGAAAACTTGGAAGGTTACCACCACTTGACCCAGCTGTCCCACTCCTCAGTTGATACCCAAAGGACTTAAAAACATCATACTACAGAGACACAGTCATATCAATGTTTACAGCAGCACAATTCACAATAACTAAATTATGGAACCAACCTAGATGCACTTCAGTAGATGAATGGATAGGGAAAGTTTGGTATATATACACAATGGAACATTACTCAGCATTGAAAAAAAAATAAAATCATGACATTTGCAGGTAAATGGAGGAAGTTGGAGAATATAATGCTAAGTGAAGCAAGCCAATCCCATAAAAATCAAAGGTAGAATATTTTCTTTGATATGAGAATGCTGATTCATAACGGCAATGTGGGGGGGCATGGGAGGAATGGAGGGACTTTAGATAGGGCAAAGGGGAGGGAGGGGAAAGGAAGGGGCAAAGGAGTAAGAATGACAGTGGAATGTGTTAGATATCACTATCCTAAGTAAATATATAAGATATGAATGGTGTGAAAATACTTTGTGTATAATTAGTGTCTTGAAAATTGTGCATTATATGTGTAATATGAAATGAATTGCATTCTACCATCACGTGTAACAAATTAGAATAAATTTTTTAAAAATAAGAACAAAAATACTCTGCTTCCTGGTGTAACTAGAAAACAAGATGCACATTTGATTTTGGGCTTTAACTGGCTACCCATTCTACCTGGCATACCCTAAAATAATATTAGTCCCAGTTTTCTTCTCTATAAATGATAAAAAGCCACATGTGCTGCCTTAGCTAAAAGTACTTCTTAAAGTTCAGGTGGGAAAAGTTTGAGAAAATTTCTTTAACACATTCTTCATACATAAGTTCTTGCCTGCTATGGACTGAATGTTTTCTCCCCCAAATTCATATGTTGAAACTTCACCTCCAATGGGATAGTATTGAGTTGAGCGTCTTTGGGAAATAATGAGATCATGAATGGGATTAGTGCTGGTATGAAAATAATCAAGGCAGTTTGTTCACCTCTTCCACCATGTAAATACAGTCCAAGAAGGCATCATCATTGAATCCAACAGGAGCCCTCACCAGACACCAAGTCTGATCAGGAGCTTTGCTGTTGTACTAGCCAGGCTTCAAGAATATTGAGCAATAAATTTTTGTAGTTTATAAATTACTCACTTTAAGGCAAAAATGTTAGAGTACTCTGAATGAACTAAGACAGTGTTGTTATAATTATGAGAAAGAAAATGGGCATTTCTCCTTGTATATATTGTTCTACAGGATTATTTTTACGTGGAGCTAGACTGTCATTGCTGGTTTGGGAAAATCACATAATATAAAAAAAAATAGGGCCCCAGGTTTAATCATATATAGTTATTATTTTTCCCTTTATCATATTTGAAGAAAAAGGTAAAATTAATTAAATGTTAAAGTGAGAAATGCTATTGGTTAATAAAAAAAGTTTTAGTTAATAAATTGCAACAAAATTCCATTGAATCCAGTATCAAAGAAAAGTAACAAAAGACATATTCATTTTAAAACACATCTTGTCTGCTGAATACTTTATTCTGCTGACATGCACCTGCCACACAATACCCACAGTGGAATGATTAATAGGTACATCTCACAATTCTCTCTATATGATGGGCATATGGGGCTCTAGTCATTTGGGATTTATTTGACCTCAGTTTTGTGACAACCCGGAAAGAGCTGAGGATACAGAACAGCTAAAATCACAAAATTCTACATAGAAGAGATTTTTAAAAGTAGCTTTCATATCCCCACAATACAATAAATATCTCAGACTGCTCTTTGTATTTGATTCCAATAATGAAATCCATAAAGATCTAAATTAATAAAGTCATTTAGCAGTAGAAACAAGAACATTCCATCATTTGTGGTTAATGATACTTCTATGGTCAAAATTTTTTGTCTATGTGAAGATAATTAATTATCAAATAAAATAATATTCCCATTCTAATTATCTTTCTTAAGATAAAATTTAGTCACTTTGTTATGCCATTATTAGTGTTGTGGAAATGAAAAGTTGGTGATATATAGAGGAATTACTATTCTTTTCTTTATTCCTCTATTGCACTTGTAAAATTGCATTTCATCTTCTGTTTTATATTAAACCAAATACTAAACTGTTTTCAAATTACATATATACAATACACACACACACACACACACACACACACACACACACCTGTACTCACTTCCATACAGTATAAACCAAAATGTGATTTATATTGTTCAATGGAGTAATCTCTAAAAATGTAAGTAATTTGTTACTGAGGGCCTCCCTTAATTGCTGAGGTTGGCTTTGAACTTGTAATTCTCCTGCTTCAGCCTCCTGAGTCACTGGGATTATAGATGTGTGCCAATATAATCAAAAGAAATTTTTACTTCTTTTAAATTGAATAAATGAAAATAATTGAATTTGGGTTAAGGTTGTAGCTCAGTGATAGAGCAATTGTCTAGCATGTGAGAAGCACTGGGTTCAATTCTAAGCACCAAATAAAATGAATAAATTAGTCTTATTTAACTAAATAAACAAAACAAAGGTGTTTTGCCTATCTACAACTAAAATATAAAAAATAATAATAATTGAATATATCCTTGATCATGTGTCTACCACTCTTCCAAGAAAAAAATTTCAGAATAGTATAGGTGATGTCCTACTCTTACAGAATTTCTTTCATGGTATTACCTCCTTCATTAGTCTCTCTATGCAGCGTATTTCATACACTTCTAAGTGATGTTTTCACTCTATCCAACTGGCTTTGTTTCCATAATTTGTTGTATAGATGATATTGTAGTACCTTTTAATTTTTTTGAAATTTTCCTTTGTATTTTGATATAAGTTGCAAATGTAAATTCCTATCTGATCTCTACCAACTCCCACCTCACAAAATACCAAACAGTTCTTTAAGGCATACATTAATTGAAATTTCATGTTTTTCACTTATACTTATCCACCTTGAGGCTCCTTTAAGAAAATTATATTCAATAAGAGATAATACAGTAATAAAATTAATATTTATTGTGTTCATACTATGTAGCTAATATCTCTTTACAACATCACTACTAATTAGGGTTTATTACTATAATTATTTTGCAAATAAGGAAACTGTAGTTACATAACTGAATAAAATTCCCCTGTGACACACTGCTAGCAAATGGCAGAGGTTGGCTTCAGTTCTACATTGCTCTGAGTAAAAAAGCATATTATTCTCTATGCTTTATGTCACCACTGAAGCTCTTAATGGCTCTTTCTAGAAAAATCAGCTTTCCCTCTTGAAAAATTGCAATATCTCTCATGGATATTTCTCCCTACTTGGAATATTATTTCATAGAAAATAATCTGTCTTTCCAATCAGTTCTACTCTTCAAAGCCCTACAAGGAGCTCAGAGGCCAAAAAGACACAAAATAAATATGAAGAAGTACTCATGTAGTACCTGTAGGTACTTATTACTGTGGTAAAACCTCATACATAAGTGAACATTTTTTTATCCGAAGTCCAAATTGTATATTAATAATATCGTAATTGAGATAGAATTGCATGTCATTGCACCATCATAGAGTACATTGAACTATTAACCATACATAACCATTAACTGACTAAATAGAAGCATGAACTATGATTAATGTATGTCAATTCTTTGAGTTCATGTGATTGCTTTTATTTTGTCCTCTCAATTCCAACCTCAGAAAAGCCAATTTTATCCATTTTTCTTAAAATCTAATATTTACCTATGTTTAAATTTGGAGACAATATTTGAATCTCATCTTTTCCCTTCTTGTTTGGTTTTATGACATGAGATGGTTTGTGAGAATTGATCTCTAGAACTTTACTTTTCCACATTGGCCTCTCAGGTCTAGTAATTTCTTGTTGACTGTTTTTTTGGGTTTTTTTCCTCTTACAGGCCAGTGAATCAAAGTTTATTGCTTTTAATAGAGATATAATCTCTCTGATGGTAACAAAGATTATAAGGTCTCTCTGAGCTCTAGCAGAGATAGAATTCACAGGGTTTTATAGGATACAATAGAAGAACACATTCACATTTTTTTTTCATGCTAAAACACTGGGTGATTATGACTTAGTTTTTCTAAATGAACTTTATAAATGTTTCTATAACCTCTTCTTTCTGGTTCATCAAAGGTATTCAAGTTACACTTATAAAATGCCAATTACTTTACTCTTCATTTGTTCATTCATTTTTAAAATATTTTGGACATAATACCATTATTTTATTTTTATGTGGTACTGAGGATCAAACCCAATGCTTCAAACGTGCAAGGAGAATACCCTACCACTGAACTAAAACCCCAGTCATCATTATCTTAAATTTAATCAGTGTTTGCTGAGAAATGGGCAGGTGAAGGATTCTGTATTTATTTATTCAATTATAATTATAGAAATGAATAAAATAAAAGCAATATATATGCATGAAGTCTACATAGTTGAGGAAGAAGGTCTCTATTATTATATTAGCTTGCGAATCTTCAGCAAACTCAAGAATAGAGATGAGGAATCTTCTGCAGCAATATACATTTTATCTTTTTTAATAACATCAGGCATGTCCAATTCATCATCATATCTGTAAATGCTAAATCCCAGATATGTCACTAATTTTTTGTACCTTATCCTACCTTCCCTCTCCCTCTACTTGGATTGTAATGGTATTTTCCTCATAGATTTATCACTTTAACTTTTCATTTCATCCTCAACCAGTCATATTACCACATAGAAACCAAAGTGACTTTTATCAAGCCTGTATCAAGTCATGTTATTCTCCAGCATAAAGGATTTCAAAAAATGTTTCCATGAGTGGTGTTTTGGTACTAAGATCTGAATATTTATGTTTCTTTAAACCCCTATATTGAAACTTAATCCCCCAAGTGATAATACTGGGGTGAGGAGGCTTTGGATGATGATATGATCATGAGGGTGAGACCCGTATAAAAGAGAAAGACCCAGGGAGCCCACTGGCTTATCAACCATGTGAGGACTCAGAAAGAAGGGGACATTTATGAGAAAGCAGAATTTCACCAGACACAAACACTGCTAGCAACTTGATGTTGGACATTCAAGTCCCCAGAACTGTGATAAATAATTTTCTGATGTCCATAAGCTATCTAGTTATGGTATTTTGTTATAGATGCCCTAACAGACTAAGTAGGAGAAGAATCAAATATAACTTTTGAACCAAGATATATGTTATCTATGTTTACGTTTCTAATTCCATATCCTGATATTCCCTGTTTGATTTACAGATTCTCCCTGCACAAAGTGCAAATTCCATAGCTCTTGTTTACATTGGTTTCTTCTCAACATTTCCGTTAGATAATATATCTGGAGAACCTATAAGATTAATTGGTTCTAAGTGTAATAAAACAAATTTAAGAAAAAGCAAATAAATGCATGCATTAGTGGACTTCTAACATAATATAAGTAGACAAGTTAGAACCCCAGATGGGGACTACTTCTGTTTTGCAATTTTATTATCTGGGGATGAGGAAGGGTTCTATTTTAAAGGTCTCAGAGCAAAGAAGGAATTACTCATAGCTGAATTTGTATCTTAAAAGCAGGATCCCAAAAGTCCCAAATAACAATTCAAGTATTTCTCTTTGGCCTGAACTTTAAACACTTGACAAAAATAATGAGTAAATATATTTTTAAGTGTGAAAAATTAATTCATAGTTCTAATGAAAGAAATTTAAAATAGATGTGGGCCATAAATTATCATCTACTATCTTGTGTACCTATGTATCACTATTATATGACAGAATTTTATTTTATTTTTGGTATAGAACCTCACTTCTCTTTTGATTGTTGCCTTTATTTTTATGTCATTTGAAAATCTTAAATCACCACAAATATTATTAAAAATGCATAACCACAAATAAATCATGTAATAAAATATGTTGAATAATCTATACCTAATTTAGCCTGATTTCTATTACGATAACAAATACTTGGGACAATCAGCTTATAAAGAGAAAAGGTTTATTTTGGACGACAGTTTTGTAGGTTTCAGTCTATGTTTGTTTAATCCCCTGACTTTGGACCTTGGGCAAGAGAGTACATCACAGTTGCAATGAATGGAAAAACCATTCACCTCATGGTCAGGATGTGAAAAAGAGATAATAAAGGAAAGTGGAGTCCTATAATCCCTTCAAGGGCATGTCCTTAATTGACTAAAACTTCCCACTAAGCCCCACCTCTTAAAGTTGTCACCAACATGGATTGGGGATGAAGCCCGTAGCACATGGGCCTTTGAGGAACATTTTGTAACCAAACTAGCAATAGGGAAGATGTTCTGCTTTTGTGCTTACGTATTTTTGTTGTTTTTTTTTCCTTCCTAATTTATAATAACTAAATTTAAACAGTGTTTAAGAAATACCCATATTACATCAATTTTTATAACTAATCTTTTGTTGTTGTTTCATAAATCCCAAACACAAAAAAACACCTTTATTTCTCACTCTGTTGCATAAAGAATATTAATCCCCACAGAGTCAAAACACATTATATTCATTATCATGTACCTGAAAATCATGGTAGTTTGTAAATGACTAAAGTTCAGTTCAGACCAACTTGAAATACAAAAGTAATGCTGATGGATAGAGAGGTTGAAACACAATATTGCAGGGAGGGTGGTATTGCTTCTGGGACTCAATAGTCACTAGAAATGGGAACATGGATTCTATTGTTTCCTCAGCACACAGATGTCATCCTTTGGAGCAACTGGTAACTTGCTTTAAATGGAGTAATAAGATCTCCAACAAGTTCAGGAGTTAAAAAAAAAAAATGTGTCTCTTGTGTGGCAAAATGCAAGTAAATAATGATGTAACCAAATATACCCAGGATCAGGATCATGCAAGAACAGGAAGGACATCCAGAAGTCTTATGGCTAGAATAAAAGATACCTAATCTCAGAATATGGGGAAATGGAGGGAGAAAATGGGCAAATCAAGCAGGTGGGCATTGAGACAGAGAACAAAATATTTGACTATAATGGAGAACATAATCTTGTGTGCTATTATAAAGTTAGCCTGCAAAATAGGTAACAGAGACTACATAAGTTTAAAAAAATTGTTAAGAAGACACATAATGATTTAAAAAACATACCATCAATATATGTGTGTTAATGATTGCCATGTTTAAAAAAAAAATCCTATGATCTCTGTATAGCAGCAAGTTGCCAAATTATTTATTTGAGTTGCCTGTATCTATATGTTTAAACTCGGGAGAAGGAACAGCATTAAGCTTTGCTTGCAATAAATGCAGGTTTATGTAAGACAAATTTACATGAAATTGTTAAAATGAGTCAAATAGTAAAATGAAGCCTTTTTGAATTTGTCAAGTGAGGATTAAACAAAAATGACTGTTGATGTAAAAAAAATAAATAAAAGTAACTGACTTTTATCAGAATATTGAAAATAGTTTTCTAGTGTATAGCTACAGAACATTTATCTATGCAATTATATAACACTCTTACATTTTTAGTTTAAGTATTTCAGTAGTTCACGGGCATTAATAGTACATTTTCACTTTTTTCCTCTTCTTTCAGCTATGTATTTAAGGTTGTTTCCTTCAGGCAACTAAAATTCTTTGCCAGCACTTTGATTTCCTCCCTCCACTTTACTGCATATCTCATCCTGCAAAGAGACCAAATCCATGTTTAAATACTAATGTGAGGGCTGGGGATGTGGCTCAAGCGGTAGCGCGCTCGCCTGGCATGCGTGTGGCCCGGGTTTGATCCTCAGCACCACATACCAACAAAGATGTTGTGTCCGCCGAGAACTAAAAAATAAATATTAAAAAATTCTCTCTCTGTCTCTCTCTCTTTAAAAATAAATAAATAAATAAATACTAACGTGATTAAAATGTATTTATCAGGGGATGCAATATACTTTCTTTGAAATCAAATTGATGGAGACATTTCAAATTTGTGTAGTATAAGAAAGCATCATTTGCAAATAATAAGAGGAGACTCTCCAGAGCTTACTGCTGTATGCCAACTGGAGGCTGGATTTAAATGATTAGTGGAATCTTCATTTGTGTGCTAGAAATGTGATATTTTACTCTGCACATTACTGCTGCAGAGATCAAATCCAGAAAGCTTGTCTTCCAGGGACTTTAAGATCCACCGCCTTGATTGAGCCATTGGGAAATTTTGCCTTCAGTCGAGAGTCGGAAGTTGTGTTGGTATAAGTGAATCATTATCTGTGAGGAAGAAACAAAATTAACAATGTCCTCCTGGAGAAGCAAGACTTACTAATGAGCACAAAACACTAGTCAGAGCCAATTTTTTTTTCCTGTTTTTAATCACGGGATGTGGCATAATCTTTTTACAAGTCCACAGTGTTTTATCTTGGTGCAGGTCCACTCAGGATTGGTAATGAGGTGGCTCTGGGGGACCAGACACACTGCTTTGTGACTTATCTAGAAGTTCCAGCAGGGAATGGAGCCGGAGCATTTACAGACTAAGTAGAACTTCAAGTGTTTTGAGCTATGAAAATAATGAAGATGAAGGAGAAATCTATCAAGTCCCGCCATCTCCTTCAGGCATGATTATATCAAGGGTGTTTTCAAACTGGAAACTCAATGGACAACTACTGAATTGATGTCGATATTTCCTCAGCTTAAATAAATCAATTTTTCATAATTCTTGAGACTTGATGGAAATAACCATGAAACTTTTCTTTTTTACTCCAGCCTGCCACTTTTAACCATTAGCTTCGCAGGTTTAAAAACTGCCATTGTTTGTTCCATATTTCTTATTTATTTATGTTCCAGTCTATGCATAAACACTACCTCCAGCCCCTTGCAATTCATAAAGTATTGATAAAATATTTAGGTGCCCTCACATCTTCATCCTGCCTTTACCACAGTAAATAATTGTTTGAACATTGACTAGTTTCCACAGCATTATTGGGAAATAACTCAGAATAAAAGTTATATTTTTGTCTTTCCAGACCTCTGTTTTTATATCATACATATAATTTTATCACTCTTTTTTCCTATGACAGGTTGTGACATGAGTCAATCAATACGAGACTCATCATCACTTCCTTGCTTGCTTGCTAGCAACTTTAGAACAATTGTGCTACACTATCTATTGTATTGATCCACAAATAAATGGCAGATGGCTGACTTGACAGTTTTGTGGTGCTGTAGAAATTATAAAATGGAGCCAAAATTGCAACGATTTTGGAAGACCATATCTCAGTGACAGTAGACATTCTTTCAGATTATAGAAAAAAGGGAGTAGAGCACCAAGCTCTAAGTTGTCCTTAATCAGCAAATTAAATCCATATATCCACACATCAACTGTTGTAACAGCTAGGGTCTTGTTTAAATATTAGAGGATTGATATTAATAATACTGATTTTGTGAAGCTAAAACTGAGAAAAGCGTGACATAGGAAAGAGTCTTAGTAAAATCCTAGAACCTATCACTACCTTAGCTAGGCATCCTGTGTAGAATGTGATATAAAAAAGTGATAAACTAAAAAAAAATTAGATAAGAAAATAGGGATCCATTCAAATATGAGGAGAAACCGTACAGGAAGAGAATGTAATAAGCCTAAACTCTGCCTAGTCATTACCCACACTCTAAGTAAGAAACCTGTGTCTATTAATACCAATGAATGAATTGTGTCTGCCTAGTGTTTCCAGAACAAAGAAGGTGTTTCCATGTTGATGAGGTAACTGGTGGCAAGTTCAAGGCAAAGAATGATAGGAGGACTAAGGTGATGTACAGGGTAATGAAAGCCCGAAGCTGTGAAATAGAAGGACTCCAGTTTCTTTATCAAGATCAGCTGTTGGAACAATTTACATAATCTGAAGGATTTGAAAGAGTAATTTTACAAGAATTAATTATCACAGACATCCAGAAGTTGACCCGTGTCCCTTTGTCTGGCTAGAATTCTTATCAGGTCATTACTGAGAGGCTGTCAAGGGGTGACATATCTCATGAGTGTACTTCTTCCCCTACCAAAATCTCAGCAGACTATGACCTCAGATGCACCAAAAGTGATTCCGCAGTTTGATCAGAATTGTGCACTCAAATCATAAAATGTACAGAAATCATTTCTGTTGACACTGAAAATAATGTCCATATTTCTCCTTTCAAGGAAGAATTAATTTTTTCTTCTTTCAAGAAGAATTTTAATTTTGAGATAATTTTTTTCTTCAAGTATTTGTTATTATATTACTAACACCTCACTGAAGCTGTTTCTGTGCACATTCATGGGTGTGCAAATTAAATATTTACTTACAAGTCACGTGGAATAGCTCTCAAATTTGGACTCCCAAATCAAATTTTTGTGCAATTCAAACTTTAATAGCTAAGTCCATAAAATCAGGAGGAAAATATTTTTTTCTCAGTGGACTTGTCAAGTTCAAGGTGTATGTGAAATGCTTGATACATATTACTGAGTCTAAGGAGATGGTCTAACTCAAGCAAACCTGTTAGCAATGGTGTGTCTGACCTTCCTGAGCAGGTAATTAATTGTTCTTTTACCAAAAACAAGGGTACCAGCTTTCAAGAAAGCTTTGGAAATCAATGTGTTTTATTAATTTTTCTTATATAAGTTTGGAGAAGACTGCTTCTGTTATTGTTGGCACAATTATGTAAAAGTCAGTTACATTCTAACTTTGTTCTCCAATCTGTCAAAAATTCCCACATCTCAATGTTGGGTTTTGAGTTTCAATTTCTTTTGCTTCTTCAACAGAGATCCCATTCCCTCCTAAGTAATGATCAAGTGATTCCAGTTTTTCAGGATTCTATTCAAACATCTCATCTTCACTACACGTGTGCATAACTTATCTACATACCCCAGTTGTTGGTAGATCATTTCCCAACTACAGAACCTGGAATACAAATTACCCACATGGGCATGGGACTTAGCATCTTAGACCTGCATGTCCACAGCAGCATTCTGTAATATTATAATGATTTTGTGATAGAAGAAATCATAGAATATTTGGATTCAGATGTTTTTTAAAAATCCATGCGTGTCCAAAACATCTAGTAAATGTACCTTCAAATGAAGTAAATATTTAATAACAATTCACACACATTCTCATTGATCTTAGGGTCATAGCTATAGAGTTCTAAACAACTATTATTTACTTGAAGACTTACATCTTACCCAGTGGGCAAAGGGAAACCAGTCTACAATTCTCAGACCTCAAGAAAGTGGTCAAACGCAATTTGTGTATTAACTATGATGTGTGTAACCCTTGCAAAGTGAGTTGTACTTATCTCTTCTGGAATGAATGTGCATACTAACAAGGGCATTTGAAATTATTCTTTTCTACCAAGAGATAATCTATCTAAAAGACAAGTTGCAACTGTCCTATATTCATATATGAATACAAAACAGTGAAACTCAACATCACGTACAACTTCAAGAATGGTATCCTAATTAGAATAAGATAAATTCTATGTTTGTATAATATGTCAAAATGTACTCTACTGTCATGTATATTTAAAAAGAACAAATAAATAAATATTATAAACTAAAAGACAAGTTGATTTATTAAGAAACTATCCTACTCTGTTTAGGCTTCTATAACAAACTACTTTAGACTGGGTAATTCATAGACAATAGAAATGTATTGCTCACTGCTTTGGAGACTGGGAAGGCAAGATGAAAGCATCAAAAGATTCCTGCCTGCTGAGGGCCTTTTTCCTCATAAATGGAACCTACTTTGTGTGTCCTCATATGGCCAAACAGGAGAGCAAGCTCCCACAGATCTCTTTCATTGTCCTATAAAGAGACTAATCCCACTTATCCCCAAAGGCACTCTTAGTAACACTACTTTGAAGATTAAGTCATAACACATGAATTTTGGAGGGAAACAGCATTCAGACCATAGAAAAAGCAAATTGACTTTGGGGCATATTTGAGGATTTTACCAATTTAGTATCCCTTTACTTCCTGACTGTTTGGCAAAAGCAGAAATGATGTGTTTTTTTTTGTTTGTTTGTTTGTTTGTTTGTTTTCTGAACAAGAGAGAATATAAGAGAGGCAATTATTTATTCTTAAGCAATTTCATTTGTTGTAACATCGTAGTCTCATTTTTTCAGAATTCTCTTCTTACCTGGAAATCAATTGGTGAATGATTTAAGTATATCTGTTTTCATGGCAGAAATGTTTCCTCAAATAATTTTCTGTTTTTCCCTGGAAAAATACTATGCATAGGTAAAGGTCTTTTTATATTCAAAAACAAAACTTGAAAAAATAACCAACCTACCCATGTAAAACAATATTAAGCTATCCTGTCCAACTGCAAATTTAACTTGAATAGATCCTTATATTTGATGATAAAGAAAAATTCCATTGCTCCATTTCTAAATCTATGTTAGGCTCCAAAGTCATTTCATAAATGCTCCAGAACACAGAGCACCAGTTCTGGTTGAAAGAAGAAGATGAAAGTCTCTCACAGAAATTAGTCATTAAGCGAAAACACAGGGCAAATAAAAAATGTCACAGCCATGGTGGCTCCAAGGATCTCTTCACTGATCCCAAAAGCAAGTTGTTCTCCTGATGTAAGGAGGCACTATCTTAGGCTTTGTGAGTAATAACAACAATAATAATAAATTATAATTTGCAGAAGCTTCCTTCAAGGTCTTAAGCTTATACAAGGAAGATTATACCTCAGTCTGTCAATTTTATTGATTTGATAAGCCTTCATTGTTTGCTACTTTAGATTCGTGTGCTTGCTTTCTTAATTTCAGTAGAGTTACTGAGCATACAATACTGTTATTTTACATGATTCATCTGCACTACTCTAAAATGTCTCCAACAGTTCACTGAGTTGTTTACAAGTATTACATTAATTTTTCTTTAAATTCATTGATACTTAGGAAATCAAAGAGGTGGCATTTTGGAACTTTGGAGTGTATTTCTTTACTGTTACCTATTTAAGAGGTAAATGAAGGTTTCATCTTCAATGTTGTTTGGAGGGAGTTTTCTGACATGCTCAAATCTTTGCATGTGAACTGCAACTGCTCTAACAAATTATAATTTTAATGGCTTACATCAACCAAAACATCTTCGTAAACCAGAAGTTTAAAATTAAGGCATTATACTCCCTCCAGAGAGTCTAGGGAAGGTTTGTCCTGAGCCAAGTCCAGCTTCAGATAGGTGACTGTTAACATTCCTTGACATGTGGCTACATTTACTCTGCTCTGTGCCTCCATTTTCCCATGGTCTTCTCCTCTCCTTGTCAGAGACTCACTTATATGAGTCTTGCAAAGACACTTTGCTGTGGATTTTGGGTCTCCTGTATAATCTCAGGATGTTAACATTTGCAAGAATCCCCTTTTCAAATAATTTGGCATTATTTGCAATTAGTATGTGGACATACCTTTATGAGGGTCATTAATGAACCCACAACAGAGGTACAGAAAAACAGGGTGGTCTTGTTTAATTACAGTTTTATTTCAAAAAATTGAGATCCCAGATCGAATTTTTAAAACACTCTTACTCTTTTTGAAAACCTTCACAGATTGTTTATGTAGAATAGAAATTTGACTTGGAAGGTGGGGACATGCATTCTTTTCTCTTGCAGGATCTAGACTAAGATGGTTTCAAAATAATTGTCAGAAAGTCGGCACTCAGTACCCATCTTTGAGAAATTTGTGAGTAGAATCCTGTGCATTAAGTCCAAATCTGAAGAACCAGCAGCCTCAAAGTTTATGTCTAGGTTATATCCTAAACAGATATTGAAATGATCAATACTTAATCTTACAGCTCTGACTTTTATCCCCATGCAAGATCATTTGTTGTATGGCATCCTCAATTGGAGTGTGGCAAAATACAACTCTGAGGCCAAATGTAGCCTGCCACCTATGTTTGTCCACACAGCAGAGGAGCAAAGAATGCTTTTACACTTTTAAATGATTGTAAAGCATTGAAAGGAGAATAATCAAATTCCTGTGTCCATAAAACAGGCTTATTAGAACATTCTCAAGCTCATTCTTTTTCCCATTTTCTATTTGACTGCTTTCGCATTATCACAAAAGAGCTGAGTAGCTGTGATAGAGATCTGGAGAACATCCTTAATTTTGCCTTTTGACCTCCAAAGCCTAAAACTTTTAATGTTTTGTGCTTTGTTTGCTGAGTAGGTTTGCCAATAACTGTGCTAGATACTGAACTATGAGATTATTTGATGGCAGAATATAAAGTTTTGATATTTCTTACTTTTACAGTAATTTATATAAATAGTACCATTGTCTCTTGAATATTAATTAATTTATAAAGATCAAGGTTATGTGTCTTGGGTGATAGACTCTAATTGCCTTTGGTAAAATTCTGGCTAACATGCTTAAAGTTTTAGAAATGCTGTCATATCCATTATTTAGAATTTAGAAAACAAATTTCAAAATTGTATTCCAACTTTCATGTCAGGTATTCATTTCTATATTTGAAATGCCAGTGTCTATGGATATTAATCTCAGGATTTCAAAATTTCTTAAATAAAACTGTATTTGTGAGTGTATGCATAATTTTTTTTAAAAAAATCTCCAATTTCCTTCTCAATATTTTTGTGTTTTTGTGGGGAGAGTGGGTAACAGGGATAAAAGGGCAAGGGAGTAGTTTCATGAATGCAGATTCCTGTTTCAGAAATTATTTAGAGCTATTCATTGCAAAAATGTTTTCTTAGTATATTTATTTATACTATATTCCTTAATTCAAGTAAAAATCAAGAAAAAATTAAGAATACAATTTCTTATATCAATATCATATTTAGAGGTAGAGATAACAAATAAAATCTTAATTGTAAAATACTTTGTACATTTTCTACCAAAGCTTAATTTTAATAACTGTATAGATTTCTGAGACAATGAAGGAAACCAGATATTTTCAAAATTATTTTCTTATACCTTCTGTAAGGAAAACTAAGTAGTGACCTCATTGTTAGTGTAATTTCACCACTGAAATAGAAATGCCGGAGAGAAGCTTCTTTAAAGAAAAGGGGATTTTTTTACCTCCTAGTTCTGGGAGTTCAAGGGCGTGATACTTACATCAGCTGTGCTCAACTGCATGGTGGATGGCACCACATGGGGGAAGTCTGAGCAAGACAGAGAGACCATGTGGTGGGGCTGGAAATCAGAATGTGGGGAGGACTTAGGCTTGTGTTTTTTGTTTTTTTGGTTTTTTTTTTGTTTTTTGTTTTTTGTTTTTTATAGCAATTCTCTTGCAGAGAACTCCTCTGTAGGTCTCTGTAGAGCTACTCTAATTCCTTTTTAGGACACATGCCCTGTGACACAAAACTTCAAATGCAAAGACTTGGGCATGTCAGAAAACTCCCTCCACACAAAGGGGGAAAAAAAACACTATTTCCCTAATTTTAACAAAGATAACTTGGGATGAAATTTATACATTTTGTGTATTCTTCAGAAAAAAAATAGCATTTATTATCAAAAGACAACTTGGGCATGATCTGGCAAAAAATAATGTGAAATAGTTCTACTCTCAAGTCTTCAATGAATATTCTTATTTTTAATTAAGAGACAAGAAGTAAAAGGTGTGTGTGTATACTAATATACCTAATAAAGGTATTTATCAATGCATTACCTTAAAAAGCAAAGCATTAGGAAAGAAAAAATATCCATCAATGGATAAATAATCAGATGCATCAATAATCAGAGGCCTATTTTTACAATGAAAAAACATACAAAATTAAAGTTGAATGAGTAAGAGCCAATCTTACTAATTTTTAAAAAATGGTCAGATAATTAATGTTTTGTGGTCAAAAAGCAAAAATCAAGAAATTATGCACATCATCTATAAAACACCTAGAACAAAGTCTGACAATTTTTAGCTATTAAAATCCAAAAGACTAGAGACAATAGTTGAGTAAAGTTCTATAATACAGCAGGGCTGGAATGCAGAGAAAACTGAAGGCGGGTCATAGACTGTGGCCAACAGAAGAACAAAAGCAGAGAGGTCTCTGTGGAGAAGAGACAAAGTGAAGAAAAGAGAACAGACAACTACTTGAGCCAGAACCATTCCCCCCCCTACCCCATCCCCCAGGTTTCTTAAGTGTTCTGCTATACCCAGACAGAACACAGATTCCAGGATATTGAGTTGAAAGGTATATTGTGCAGGGAGTGTTACTAAAAATAAAATGTGCATGTGCATCAAAAGGCTGGGTGTGAAGTGCAGGAAGACACATTCTGGTCTCTAGTCCTCCAACTATTAAGTTCTACCATTGCAGCTTAAAAGCTACAATAAACTATACATAAACACATAAACAGCTGGGTTCCAGGAAAACTTCATTATGGACATTGACATTTGAACTTCACATTTTTCTTTCTGTTATTATTTTTTAGCCACTTAAAAATGTTGAAACCATACTGTGCAAAAACTTGTAGAGGCCAGATTTGGCACATAGAGTTTAGTTTGCTAACTTCCTAACTAAAGCTATATGTGTCATTACAGACACTCAAAAAAAAATTGTCTTGAGTGAAAACACAAGCTTCAGAAAGACAAGTGTGTAAGACATTTTTTTAACTATTTTATGCTCAGAAAACAATTTTAAATCTCAATGTCCTGCAACAATAATTCACTTATCATTCATGTCACACATTGGAAGTAGGTCAACTATCATTCTGCTGGATATGTTCTTATGCTGAGACCATGGCTGATAGGTGATTGAGCAGGAGCAGACACACACGCAGTGTTTCTTAAAATTTCAGCTTGGACATAGCAAGTCCTAGGCAAGCTTGATTCCTATGGAGGAAAAAGTGCAGGGCAGCTCTGCATGACACACAGATGCATAATTCACTAAGAAGCAGCACCCCATAATGTAAGTAAGAATACAGTCATCCAAGCTAACTAGAGTAGACCATATCAAAAAAAAATAAAATATACCATATCCAGCTATATATACATCTAGTAGAAGCTAATAATATTGGCCATAGTGTAATATGATCAGTTTGGGTTTGGGAAATAAGAGAATGGATCTTGAAGGATTGACAGAGAAATTGCAGTTTTAATGACCATTTAAAACAAACACTTTTACTGCTTTATACACTATTGGTTTACAATTTCTAATAATTAGATCTAGAGAGTAAATTCAATAGGTGTTACTGTGATTGTGAAGCCAGAATTACACAGGCAGTCAGTATACATAGGTAAATCCAGTCAGGTCCAATCCAGGAGACCAATTTTGAGGGAGTTCAGGAAGTTGGAGACTGTCCCCTGAGGAGTTGAGATGTTAATTCCTCCAGAGCCCTTCCTCCACCCTTACCAAGAACCTGCACCTGCTCCAATCTGTTGCTAATGCACCCTGTCCCAGGAATTGCCCCTCCCTACAGGGAGCTATAAGGTTGTTAATGTGTCCTTGTCTACTCCATCCTGCCCCTTCAGCCCACCTGTTTCCCACTTTTGGGCCATCCCACTGAGCATTCCTGGGCCTAGTCACGTATGCAGGAAGGAAAAAGATTGGGGGGGAAAGCAGGAGCACAAAGGAAGCCTAGGGCAAATAAAAAGGGCAGACAACTCACTTCTTAGGATAACAAGATACCAGCTGTGGACCCCTTATCCCTCCTGGGAAGTCTATGTTACCTCTTTTTAAATAAATCCTGTTTATATGCTTGCCTAGGCATGCTTCTCTAATGTTCAAACTTCAGCATGTGGGGAGGGAAGCAGGACTCATCATGGATAACCCATGGTATCAATTGTATGGAGGATTTCACCACTTTTATTTATATTCTCTTTCCGTAGAGTTCTATCCACTATACTATTTCTCTTAACACTTCACAAAGAGAGCCTAAGTGGACTATTCCCTGTTACCTTGAAATGCATGTAAATACAATAGCAATGTCCTACTAATGCTGAGTATGCGTTTCTTTTCTAATAGACAATTTAAAATTAATGATAAAAGCTTGAAGGTTATTATCAGCTGAATACTTAAAATACGTAGTGTGTTATATCATCATTTTTCAAAGCAAAGGTGTTCTTCAAAGTTCCTTGAGAGAACTGATTATTCCAGGAGGAAGAGTGGATGTGTTTTTCAAGATCTTGTAAGATAATTATCATTTCTAAAACTTAGCCTGGAAATGACAGTTGTGACATTCTTGTCCTCAAATTAGTAAATACCAGTTCTTAAGAGTCATCTCCCAAATAGAATGTTTATGTGACAGGGCAAAGGCATATAAACATTGAAACTTTCTTCTGTAGAGCCAGGTTTTCACTCCACTTTACATCAACCACTATACTTAAAATTATAAAATTATTTTTATACTTTTAAAACCAATGAGAAATAAAAGGTTGTTGTTGTTGTTGTTGTTTTTGCCACTGTCAGCAGGTGTCCCTTATCCTATCCTGGTTCACTCTGCAGAACTATCCTATTTCCTATTAGAACTGGCCTCTTAGGAGAATTCCTGCTCACAGGTCCACAGTTGAAGCTAGAGAACTGGCTGCCGCCTACAGAACCAGTCCCAACTGGAAGTTTGGGCACTAGTGCGAACATTTCATCATGTTTCCTTCTTTGCCATTTTATCAGAATTTAGCACAGCTAGTGGCACATTAAAAGCACATAGTACCCTATAAATATTTAAAGAATGGACGTGTGGATGACTCTTTGCCTGAATTTAGTACTCTCTCTAAACTGGGTAATGAGAAAATTGTTCAGTACATGATTATGAACCCTCATTTCACCTATAACTAAAACTTATTTAAAAATTAGAGCATGTGGGACAAATTGGATTTCATCTAATTTTAAGATTGCTGTCAGTGACTTAATCACTTTATAAGTCATCAGAGGATTGGGAGAAGCTCTATTCTCTTAAGAGCATCAGTCAATAAACTTAATACATTTAAGAAAATTACTGACATCTCCAACAATACTTATAAGAAAATGTTACTTTACATTCAAATATACCCAGGTGATTTAAAAATATTTTAATAAGTAAATTTTGAAAATAAACTTTTCTTGAAAATTATCTATTTGAAATTTTAGAAAAGATTTCAAACAGCCAAGTCACTCTATATAACATTTAAAAAAAAAAAAAGAGAGAGTGAGAGAGACAGAGAGAGAGAGAGAGAGAGAGAGAGAGAGAGAGAGAGAGAATTTTTTTTTTTAATATTTATTTTTTAGCTTTCGGCAGACACAACATCTTTGCTGTATGTGGTGCTGAGGATCGAACCCAGGCCGCACGCTGAGCGTGCTACTGCTTGAGCCACATCCCCAGCCCTCTATATAACATTTTACATAATTTCCATCTCTGACACAAGTAGAGCATAAATCTATAGAAAATGGTTAGCTTCTTTTCAAGCTCAGCTAGAAAAAAACAAGAAATAATTTCACATAAAGATTATAGGCTAAAGGTAAAAGTCTACTTGATAGCAAAAAGTACTCTCAGAAATCTGGAAAGAATAACTTTTTTTTTTTTAAGTTCCTAAAGCCATTAAAAGATCAGCTTCATAAATAAGACTTCAGCAAAAAAGTCAAATAGGTGATTGGTTGGTAACATTTATATGGATATATTTCAAATTTAGATCTCATTAATGTGGTAAAAAATGGAAATCAGATTAAATTGATTTTTAAGCTGGATTGTGTGTCAGATAGAACCAAACTATAAATATATCATTAGAGACAATAAGTTAATGCAACAAGCCCTGGTTTCCAGGCCAATATATTGATTCACTTCCAAAAAGTGTCAAAATTATAATAAAATAAGTATTTAAATATAATTAGTGGTATCAAAATTTCAAATATCTGGAAAGAATATACAAGGGATATGTCAAATTTTTATAATAAAACTAATGGAATTCTTCCTAAGAGGAATTAATGACCATCTAAATAAATGAGAGACATTTATAAACATTATTGGCTTTATTTAATTTTGTTCAGATACCACTATCCTTCAAATTCATTACTGTATTCAGTGTGATTTCTATCAAATTCCAAAAGTTTGTTTATATGTGCAAATTTGGTAAGTCAATGGTGAAATTAGTTAAAAAGACAAAAAAGATGAAAAACTGAGGTAATCTTGAATATGAAGTAGGAAAACTTACCTTACTAGATTTCTAGAGTTTGTATAATGCTAGAATAATTAGGAAAATATGGTTCTGAAACAAAGCAAAGAAAAAACTCTAGTTTTTCCAAGAATATAACTACACATTAGCCACTTGCCTTATGACAAAGGTTTGCCTTTTTAATAGATTACTCTGAAATAACTGGAAATGTACATAGAAAACAGAATCAAAGGAAAATAAAATGGTTTAAAGAAAAAAAAGAGAATAATGAGTTTAGAAAGTAATGTATTAGCATGCCAAAAGTCACCAAAAATTCCAACTACTTTTGTTTGGTAGGGCAATAAATCTCATCTGGTTTAGGAAAGTAGAAAAATTCTGTGGCTCTGTTAATAAAATACAGTGCTAAAATTATGGTGGATTATGGGAAAACCAATAAAATAAACCAGCCCAAGGAGACTTCGTTATACACTTGAGTGAAAAAGCTATCAATAAAAATAATCAAAGTTATTGGATCTATATGACATGGAACATCAATCTTTACAAATTGCCTCATTTGATTTCTTAAAAACCTATGGGATAGGTACATTATTTTAGTTATTACAGTACATCTCTTTTAGAATTATCTATGAGAGACTAATTTTCTACCAAGTCATACCTCAAATTACTAATACTGCTTTATCAGTGCCAGGGCCATTTAATAGACCCCATCTATTCATAGAGCTCAGAAGCATGTTTTGAGAAAGTTTATTTCTACCCCCTTCGGCTGTGTGAATTTTCATTACAGTTTCCAACATCAGGGTTGATTTGTTTCTTTTTCATCCTCTCATTATTTTTATTTTCATTCTTTAAATTTTGTGCTGGGATTTTCTTTTATTCGTGAAGACTGTTACTTTGATTATTTCGAGTTGATTGGCCTAGCATTTCCTTCCTTCCTTCCTTCCTTCCTTCCTTCCTTCCTTCCTTCCTTCCTTCCTTCCTTCCTTCCTTCCTTCCTTCCTTTCTTTTTCCTATGTAGGTGCTGCATCACTGATCAGTTATAACCACCATCACACCTGTGTCCAAACTCAAATCTACCCTTTACCAGGGACTGACAATTTCTGTTTTGGGGGCATATAAAGGAAGAATTATTGACTGGATACTCTGGAAATGGACATTCTGTTTGTAAGGTATGTTAATAAAATAATGTAGTTTTGTTTTACCACAAAATAACACAATAAAATTTGTTTTGAAAGCTATCATCTGATCATCCAAGTGTAGTGATAGAACTATGATTTGGGTGTTGTTTGTCTCCTGTAGGTTCATGTGCTAGAGGCTTAGTCCCCAGTTTGTAGGTGTGGAAAGTAGGTGGAATCTTCAACATGTGAGACCTAGCAGAGGTGATGAAGTCATGCACAATCACTACTCTTAGAAGTGATTAATGCCATCTCAATGGAGTAGAATAGGTCTTGCCACTCTGAACTGATTGCCACAAGAATGGGTTATTATCAGTTGAGTGGCTTTCTCAGCTCACTGTCTTGCTGTCTCTCTAACCTGTTGACTCTCATTCTCACACATGTTCCTGCTGTGTGATACCATCTGCCAGGTACGATGCAACATGAGATCCTCACAAGATATGGATGAATTTATCTTGGACTTTCAGCCTCCAAAACTATGAGCCAAATTCCCCCCCATATGATTTTTTATAAATTTCCCAATTTCAGATATTTTGTCAGAATATCAAAATACAAAAAAAAAAACCTTAAAAAACAATTACTATAGTTTAAAGAAAAAATGTTAATATAAAACAATATAAATTATTAATATTTTATGGATAATATATCCATAAAATTAAACTTTTATGAATTTATTAATTTTTACTGGGAATTGAACCCAAAGACACTTTATCCCTGAGCCAAATCCTCAGCCCTTTCTTATTTTTTATTTTGAGATATGGTCTTGCTAAGTTGCTTAGGGCCTTGCTAAATGGCTGAGGCTAGTCCAAACTTGCAATCTTCTTGCCTCAGTCTCCCAAGTTGTTGGAATTACAGATGTGAGCCACTGCACCTGGCCGTAAAACTCAACTTTTTAAAATTAAACTTTGAGATAATTGTAGGTGCATGTGTGGTTATAGTAACAGTATCATTCTTTCATATTCTTTGGTCAGTTTCTCCTTAAGATAACACCTTGCACATTATATCCAGGAGATTGGCAATATATGAATAAAAGTCCAGGTTTCCCAAATGATCCTTGTTAAGTCCCTAGGCATCCTCAGGACTGCTGGGCAGAGGTGAAAATTCTAACTCCCCAGTATGCCTCCACTGAATACATTCCAGGCAAGGAATGCTAGTAGTAAACCATTCCTGCTCCCTTGTGACCTTCTATGATTCACTTTGGTTAGGGGGAACACCAAGTTGACACAATGTCGTAGTCAGTGTTGACTTTCTACTGGGTTTTCTGAAACTCCTCTCCCAAAGATGATCAGGACAATTCCTGCAAGATGGAGTGGAAGTCCAAGATCCCCATGAGGTCTATACTGATACAGCATGTGAAGGTGTCTTTCTTATACCCCATGGAGTGATAATCCCAGCTCCCTGACTGATTTTTTCTGAAATAACCAGGAAGTGGGTTGAAGCTGAAGGGTTGAAGGATCTCTTTAAGACCACCAGAATATATGACAAAGATCTCTCTTCAAGCTTCACTGGAGTGAATGGGGGTGAAGCTAAAGAGCTGGATGGTGTTTGGCCTGAGTTCAGCAGCCAGTGTCAAACACCTCTCTTGGGCTTGATAACCTTTCCAGGGTTCTTTGTCTAGAGTGAATGTTTGTGTTGAGGTTTTTCTTGTCCATGTTCATTGACATTTGTGGGTTATTGCTTCTTCAACTCCAACTCTGAAATGCATGAGGCAAAAAGAAAACCTGAGTGGCACTACAGTGTCAGTCCTTGGGTTCTCTGATTTCTAGCCCCTCTGACTTCCTTCTGCTTCCCACAGCCTTTTTGTCTTTTATGTAGAGATTTTATTTTTACTAAACAGGAGGAAGAGGAAAAAAGTACATCCATTCTATTTTCCAGTAGTAAAAGAAACCAAGTATTGAGGTTTTGTTTATTTTGCATGGAAGTGTTTTGTTTTCTAAATAAAGTATACCCCATTTGGAAGCATAAAATCATGCAAATTTAATTAAAATGTAAGATTGATTTTTCTGCTTAAACAATGTGATACAAGATTAAAATATATTTAGAATTTTTATTCATGTTCTTTTATTCAACAATTGAAACTAAGGTCTATAATTTGCATGGGACATTGGAAGGAATGCCTCTTCTGAATATGAATACTTTCTAGATATAAAAATAAGAGTTTTATTTGTAGTTTTTCAGCTTAAAAACAATAAAGAAACATCTCATAAATTAAGATTTTGTAAACTCTGTGTTTGGTGTGTGTTTTTGAAGCTTTCTGGACAACTTTGTTAGCAGAGGCATATTGCACAGTAAATTTTGAAGTGTATCAAGGAATACTTTGTATTATAGATCTAATCAATATTTTCTTAGTTTATGGAAAGAAGAATTTTAATGTTGGTTTTATTAATAGAGACACATTTATGTCCTTTGTATATAAGCCAAGGAGTGGGACGACTGGATCAAATCATGGTTCTATTCCAGGTTTTCTAAGGAATCTCCATATTGCTTTCCAGAGTGGTTCTACCAACTTGCATTCCAACCAGCAATGCATAAGTGAATATTTTATTTTATTTTTTAAAATTTATTCTAATTTGTTATATATCATAGCAGAATGCATCACAATTCATAGTACACATATAGAGCACAATTTTTCATATCTCTGCTTGTATACAAATAGAGTCACACCATTTGTGTCTTCATACATGTACTTAGGGTAATGGTTTCTGTCTCATTCCACAGTCTTTCCTACCCCCATGCCCACTCCCTTCCTCTCCCTTCCCCTTGCTCTATCTAGAATTCATCTATTCCTCCCATGCCCTGCCCATTACCATTATGAATCAGCATCCAATATTTTTCCCCACATCCTCACTAACATTTATCATTACTTTTATACTTGATAATTTCCATTCTGACTGGAGGAACATGGAATTCCAGTGTAGTTTGGATTTGTATTCCTCTAATCACCGGAGATTTTGAGCATTGTTTCATATATATATATTTTTTTTGACGATTTGTATGTCTTCTGTGAAGCCTGTTCAGTTCCTTTGCCCATTTGTTGATTGGGTTAATTTTTTTTAATTTTTGAGTTCTTTGAATATCCTGGATATTAATGGTCCATCTGCTCTTCAGGTGGTAAAGATATTCTTGCATTCTATAGGCTCTGTGTTCATGTTTTTGATTGTTTCCTTTGCTATGGAGAAGTTTTTAGTTGATTCTTGGATTTACTTCTTGCTCCTCAGGAGTCATATTAAGAAGGTCTGTTCCTGAGCTAATATGACGGGGCATTGGGCCTCCTTTTTTTTCTAGTATGTGGAGGATCTCTGGTCTAATGCCAATGTCTTTGATCCACTTTGAGTTGAGTTTTGTGTAGAGTAAGATATAGGGGTACATTTCAATCTACTGTTTATGGATTTCCAGTTTTTCCAGCATGTTGTGTTGAAGAGGCGATCTTTTCTCCAATACATGCTTATGGTGCCTTTGTCTAGTATGAGATGACATATTTTTGTGTGTATGGCTCTGTGTCTTCTATTCTTTTCCACTGGTCTTCAATTCTATTTTTGTGCCTATACCGTGCACAGCCACAACAATATTTATAGCAGCTCAATTCACAATAGCCAGGTTATGAAGCCAACGTAGGTGCCCTTCAACAGATGAATAGATGAAGAAAATGTGGTATATATACACAATTGAATACTACTAAGCTATAAAGAAGAATGAAATTGTGGTATTTGCTCGTAAATGAATGGAAATAGAGAATATCATGCTAAATGAAATAAAGCCATTCCCCAAAAAACAAAGGTCAAGAGTTTTCTTTGATATATGAACACTAACCAATAACAAGGAAAGGTAGAGAGGGGAATCATAGAAGTTGATTGGATTAGACAAAGGGGAATGAAAGGCGGGGGTGAAAATAAGAAAGACAGTAAAATGAATCTGAATTAACTTTCCTATGCTCATATATGAAAATACAATTAGTATAACTCCACATCATGTTCAACCACAAGAATGGAATCAAAATTGTACTGTATTGCACCCCACGTATGTATAATATGTCAAAATACATACTACTGTCATGTATATATAAAACAACATATAAAAAATATTGAATTCAGAAAAAAATAAATTCTATAGAAACATTAATATTTAGCAATTAAAAAGATGAATTGGTCTTGAGTTAAATAATTACACTTGAAATAAATATTTTTTTAAAAAAAATTTCTTTAAGATTATATCTTCCGGGGCTGGGGATGTGGCTCAAGTGGTAGCGCGCTCCCCTGGCATGCTTGCGGCCCGGGTTCGATCCTCAGCACCACATACAAACAAAGATGTTGTGTCCGCCGAAAACTAAAAAATAAAAAGATTAAAAAATTCTCTGAATAATGAATGTCATTCTTATTTACCTAAGGACAAGGTCATTGGCTTAAAAGAAAGTATATTTATTTTCTTGCATTTACAATATGTGTTTGGCCTTGACAGATAATGTTATGACATAACCATGTTATCTAAATATTATGTAATTATTTTTTAAAATTAAAAAATGTGTTTTAGAATATTTCAAATGAAAATATCTAAGAAGTACAGTGGGGAAAATATAGTAAGGGACTAAAATAATTCAACATAAAAAGCACCAAGGTTATTATTTTGAAATTAATGATAATGTTTATATTCAGATATTGTACATTTTTATATGCAAAAGAGCTTACAGAAGCTTAGGTAAAAATACCAATACTGATCAAGAGTAGTGATAGAATATAAGTCATCCAGTAATGTGTGACTTTAATTAAAATCAATCCAACTTTGTATAGAGGACTTTGGGCTCAAGGACTGTTTTAATACATATAATTTGAAAATGTTTCATAAATATGTAACAAAGCATAGAATAAATTACTATAAAATAGATAAGTATAAAATAAATAAACATTTCTTTACATATTATTAGCATTTTATAAACATTAGCTATATTTCATATTTTTAAATGAATATTTTAGAGTAAAATGACATGAATGTTGAATCTTTTATAAAATTACTAGTTTTATTTTAATTAAAAACAGGCTTTCAATGTTTTTGAAGATAAGTGATACTATGTAAAAACATAAGCTTGCATGCATTTAAATGGACTTTATGGGTTGAATAGTGTCTTTCCAAATTCATGATCTTCATGAACCTCAGATTTGACCTCATTTGGAAATTGGGTCTTATCAGATGAGATTGAGTTGGGTTAAAATGCAGCCACTCTGGATTAGAGTATGGTTAGCATCCTTTGAAGTCATGTGAGGATACACATACACTCTGGGAGAGACAGAAACTGGGTTAATGAACCGGGTGTTTTACAAAGACACCCAGAATGGCTGGAAAACATCAAAAACTAAAAAGATACAAGAAAAAAACCTTCCCTAGCACTATTAAAGAGGGCCTGGCCCTGCTAATACCTTGATTTCAGGCTCCTAATATCCCAGAATGTAAGATAATAAATGTCTGTACAAATAAACACCCAATTTGGGGTAATTTGTTCTGTCAGCTCTAAGAAACTGAAGTCTTTAAATAATGTTAAGAATCTATAAATGATGTCTTAAATGAATTGCATCATAATGATAATCAAGCTATATCAACCTCACTATGTTAAAAATATAACAAAATAAAATGGTACTGATTCAACTTTACAACAAAATATTTTATATTATTTTCGAAACTGAAGATGCTTTGAAACTTTTGGACATTTACATATTTCTACTAAAGTATTCATTATTTCTATTTCAAGAGTCTTAATTTTTTTATCGAAATTTTTTTAAATTTTGCCAAACGTTTTACTTCAATCTACTGAAAGTATCATTCATTTCCCCTTTATGTTACTGAGTGCTCAATTGCATTGATTGACTTTCAAAATTAATAAATCTCATTAAAATTATTCTGAGTGAAATAAACCAGATACAGAATGCATCATGGATCATTATGTTTGTATAGATGCCCCAAATTGACAAAACTAAACTAAACTAAATCAAATCTAGAGGTAATGGCTACTTTTGGAGAGAAGGAAGTAGATAAAAATTGAGAAAATGAAGATATTTTAGTTCTTGCTCATGGTTTGTGTTCCTTTCTGTGTGTTGCACTTCAAAATAATTTAAACAATTTATGCTTGGTTAAATATGGACTAAGCAGTTGTGGTATGTAAAGTCTAAAATATACACAGAGGCCACATTTTGTAATAATTTGCATGAGTTAAAAATATATATTTCATTTTCCTTAGTCATTTTAAAACTGAACATTAATGATAGGCAATAAGTGGTCTAACAGTATTTAATTTTAGATATTTAGGACATGATTGATATTAGTAAAAATAGTCATTTCCAAAAGTAAGAAGGCTGATAATTCTTTTGATAGTAAAAGGACTATCAATAAGATTCCTTTGGTTCCATCCATTTTGCTGCAAATGACAGTATTCCACTTTATTTACAGCAGAATAATATTTAATTGTGCATATATACCACATTTATTTTATCCATTCATCCCTTCATGGGCACCTAGGTTGATTGCTTATCATAGCTCTTATGAAGGGTGCTGTAGTAAACATTGGCAGGCAGGTACCTCTTTGGTATGTTGAATGCATTTTTTCTGGATATATAGCCAAGATTTGTACAGTTGGATCATATGATAGATCTAGTTTTAGTTTTTTGAGGAATTTCTATTTTGTTAAGTAAAATAAATCAGACATGGAGAGATAAGTTATATTTCATATGTGGACATTTAAAATAAGTCAATCCAAATGTGGAGTAATGATTACAAAAGAAGGGAAGAGGATAAGGTTGGATAAAGGGAGGCTGAATTTGACCAGTGCACAACGTATGAATGCATTGAAATATCACAGAAAACACACAATTAATGCACAATTAATGCATGCTGACCAAAGTAAAATAAGATTAAAATAATATGTAAAAGGTCAAAGTATTATGAAATTAGTGTGTGTGTGTATGTGTGTGTGTGTGTGTGTGTGTGTATATATATACACACACACAATTATATATATATATATATATATATATATATATATATATATATATATAATTTTAACCCACATGTCATTGTTATCCCTAATCAATAAACACAGTTCCACCACAAAACAGATTTTTGTTTCTAGTTTAAGAGTGACCTATATGAATTTGAATCAGACTAATTAAATTAATTAAAAAAGTGTTTAGCTATACAATGAATGAAGGTTTTTAAACCTTTAGAATAATAACAGAATCAAGTAAAATCATTAAACTAACATGTTGTTATGTTGCAATAATCATGGCTCCCTCACCTCATTATGTGACTCCTAGACTTTTGGCATATTTCATGATCTCTCTGATCCTCTGTGTTCTCTTCTTTTAATTTAGGAAAATAGTCATGAATATTTCATTGCATCATTTTGATTATTCTATTAGATAGTCCATTTAAAAGATAGTCTGCTTTATTGTGAGTGTTAAAAACAAGAGAAATAAAAGGAACAATTATTTTTGCTTGTTTTCTCTGCCCAGTTGATGATATTACAGTTATAAAAAATGATAATTTTTTAAGGAACTGTCTACAAACAGATATCCCAAATCAAAATTTCTTTCAATCAGTAGCCTGATTACCTTCATCCAAAAAAATAGGAGGAAATTAGGACAATGTTGATGCAGAGAAAATAAAAGAACTATCAGTAATTTTGATCTCAGTTTCATAGAATTCTAAGAAGAGTCTTTTCTGATTTCTGAGTCTTTCCAGTAGGTTAATGAAATGAAAACAATATTGAAGTTGCAATTTGAATAATCACCACTTTACTTCCATAAATAAGCATTAACCTAGTTCTTGGAATATCGTATTAGTTTTAAAACTTGATTTGAACACTAGGTAGAATTTATATTTCTTATTTTAATCTGCCAAAGCTTATCCTTCTTAACTCACATAAAGGGAAAAATAAAACCTGAGGGTTTTGCAGAGCTGGTCATTGTGATACTTCTAAACAGCTTCTTCTAAGGAACTAAGATACTTTAATTGATCCACTTTTTCAAAATGTTTTATAAGCAAGATGGTCAAAATAGTATTTTTCTTAATTTGTCAACATGAACCCTTAGAAAATATGGATTGATGAAATGAATAGAGTATAATTAGTTTAATAGCTGGAACCAAACATTTCTTGTCCATTTTCAAGACTGTACAATTCCATAAAAGCAAGTGAAGATTTGGAGCACTTCTTCTAATGAATTTGTTATGACTACTTAAAGCTATAATTTTTTTTTACTTCATTTCTAAGCCAAGTGACAATACTGATAAAAAACTCATCAGTTTGGGTGATTATATAATTAATACTAAACCTTAATAATTTATGAAATGGGTTTAACTTTGGTCCAATTAGTCTAATTAATAGGAAGCTGGGCAGATTCCTAAAGTTATTGAATTGTCCTAAGTAATCTAAAAAATATAGTAACAAAAACTTCCTTTTCATCAATTGATAGACTGGTGTATGCAGTACGCTTATGGTTTCTTGACTTTCACAGAGAGCGTAGCAAGAAAATATAAGTATGTTATACACTTTTACACAACCGACTATAATTATTTCAAAATCTATTTGTATGTATAGGTTAAAAAGTGACTTTGGGGGGCATTTGCATTTATCAAATATGTAGCAATGTTGAGCAGTTTTTATGCATCTGTTGGAGATGAGTACACATATCTTCTTTAGAGAAATATTAAGATTTTAGTCCACTTTAATTCTATTATTTGCTTGCTATTGAGTTGTTTTAGTTCTTTATATATATATTTTAATATTTTTAGTTATACATGGACACAACATCTTTATTTTATTTATTTATATGTGGTGCTGAGGATTAAACCCAATGCCCCACACGTGATAGGCAAACACTCTACCACCAAGTTACAAACCCAAACCATAGTTCGTTATATATTATAGTTATTAATCCTTTGCCGGCTGCACAGTTTGCATTATTTTTTTACCAATTCTTAGATTGTTTTTTGTTCTGTTGATTTCTGTTGCTTGATATATCATCTCTCCCCAATTAATATGGCCATTGTCAAAAAGGCAGAAGAATAACAAATGCTGGGAACAATGTAGAAAAAAATAACTTTTATATACTGTTGGTGGGAATGTAGATTAGTATAGCTGTCAAGGTGGTGAGGGTCCTCAAAAGACTAGAACTTTTGTATGAGCTAGCAATCCCACTCCTGGGCATATGTCCAAAGAAAATGAAATCAACATATCTTGAAGTTGCCTACATTACATGTGTGTTGGAGCTCTATTCCTAATTGCCAGAATATGGGAACAACCTAAGTAACCCTCAGTGGGCAAATGGATAAAGAAAATGTAATGCATATGTACCAAGTGGAATATTTTTCAGATCATAAAAAAGCATAAAATCCTGTCATTTTCAACATCCTGGATGGACTTGGAGGACCTTATGTCAAGTGAAATAAATCAGACATAGAAAGATGAACATATAACCTCAACCATATATCAAATCTAAAACAAACAAACAAAAAATGATCTCATAGAAGTTGAGAGTAGTCAGTGGCTACCCCAGAGACTAAGGAAAGTAGAGACATTAGGAAGGAGTAAAGGTTGATCAGTGGACAAAATGTTGCAGGGAGACAGAAGGAGTAAGCTTTTATAGTGTTCTATGGCACACCAGGGTGGATATAATTAACAGTAACACAGTACATAGTCAAAATAGTTACAGTAGAGGAGGTTTGTGTAAGTGTTCCCATGCACATGTAATCTCCACTCAGCAAGCAAAATATATTCAGGGTTTTCTGAAGAATGAAAAATTTATCCATTTTATTCCTGGCAAGACAGCAATAAGATATTTCTAATAAGCATATGGTGTATTCTCTGGCAAGATTATTGATAGCACTGCAGGTACTGCTTCCAATTAGGAAAGATACTGAAGCAAGGTTTCAATGGAGTTCTGTTGCTCAAGCTAGTCTCAAATTCAGGGGCTCAAGTGATCTTCCCGCCTCAACCTCCCTAGTCAGTTGTTCTGAAGATGTGGGCCACTGTGTATGGCAAGAACAAAGGACTTTGAATATATTCAGCATAAACAGTTATAATAGTATAAAGAGATGCATATGTTAAATACCCTGAGTTGATCACTACCCAATATGTACAAGAGTCAAAACAACACATTATAGCTTATAAATATGTATAAATATTGTGCCAGTCAAAATAATTAAAATTTAAAGAGTGAGCTTGTATCAATACCTCCATTATACCCCAATATTTTTATTTGCTCAAAATGTACTTGTTGTTGAATATTACCAATCTCCAAACACCTTTGACTGTTTTCTTTACCTTATATCTCCACTTCTCTTCCTCTACCCCCAAGGTCCTATCTCCTATGGTGTAGACAAGCTTCCTGTGTCTTTTTGACCAGAATAGAAGGGAAAAGTAGAACTTACTGAAGGAAAAGATGAGAAAAGAAAAATAAGTGAAAATAAATGGAGAAAACATCTGCAAGCATTTTTTTAAACTTTCATTTTGCAGAGAATAAATAAGTTCATTGAGATGGCTGGAGGAGCAAGTTTAGAGTATTTACTATTCTCACTCTATAAAAATAGGAAGCAGTGTCCTGGAAAATACCAGACTCAAATTCCTATATGACCCTGAAACTGAAATGCTGGTTCCCCTTCTACTACAACCAACAGGAGCAGGACACTGACACCACTTCCTTATACCTCCTCGTAAATGTTATTAGCATACAATTAAAGAAACTTGAACCTCACACATTTAAAATTGTGAAATTCATTGGGCTGAACAGATACATTTATGCTTGCAACATTGCTATGATGGTTGAAAATCTTAGTCTACAGTGAACTAACTCTTAGTGTCTGTAAGCGACATCCCATTTAACATATTCTCTGGTGATTTTCCGAAGACCAGTAATTGTGACAAACTGAGAGTCCGCACCATAAACTCTATGCCTTTCCCATTCTTTGCATTTCCTGTGTGCTATAACAACTTTAACTTTCTATTAATACATCTACACCTAGGTTTGCTGCCACTTCTACTTTTAGGGTTTCCATCTGTTCCTGACAGCACAACACTCCTTCGAAACCCTTCCTTGGTTACCTTTCCTAATTGGAAGAAATACCTGCAAATAACTGCAGTGCCTTCAACAATCTTGCCATAGAATATATCATATGCTTATTAGAGATATCATATTCCTACCCTGACAGAGATAAGAATGAGTTTTCAATTCTTTACAAAACCCTGGAGTATATTTTTCCTCCAGAGCAGAGACTACATGTGCATGGGAATATACATGCATGTATACATACATCAACATGCATACAAAAATCACTCACCAAAACACATAAATCATTGGGATACATTGTAAAAAACGTATGGAGGAATTTAATCATTCCTTATTTTCAGTTCACCTACTAGAAATTATATTTTTTAAAACATATCTCTTATTTTCCCTATAAAATTATTAATCATCTTTGAGAACAACTAAATCATAGATGTAATAACTAATAAGAAAAGTTGCCTCCAGGGTTTGGGCATATTAGCAAAACATCAAGGATCTTCCTATATTCCTGAAGAAAAAGAATATAGCAATTCTCTTTCTTTTCTACTGTCCAGAATCTACTTTAGAATTGAAATCCAAGAATCTGTGTAACTACTGGGCTACACAATCATTTTAATTCACTTTTTGAGAACTAAGCACCATGGGTACTAAAAAGGTTTAAAAGGCATGGTGTTCACTCTGTTAAGTAATCATGGAGACCTGCCTTTAGCCCCCTCTCTTAGACACTTATCTGCTCTTATAATCATTTCACAAATGTTTATTTAATGTACACTAACTTAAAAAAATGACAAAAATAAATCATTAATACTGATTTTTAAATCATTAGTATCACTCTTATAAATTATTAATACTGATCACTGTTTCATGGTTGAATTTAACATAGTCTCAAGAATCATGGAGAAATATAAATAGTGGAAAATAAAGAATGGTAAATGCTGAAGGTTGGTTCTCATAACAGTTCTTCTCTTCCATAGTAACTTGCCCTCTGATTTTTTGAATGGTAAGTAGCTATCTATATCACAGTATAAATCTATGCTGCTAAGCCATACAATTGAATTCTTTAGAGAGATTTAAGCCAAAGAATCTGGGCCCAATTTATTAAGAAAACTGCCCAGTACCTTATGTCGCCCTTCCCTTTTTACCTTCTTTAATTTCTGATGGATGATTTACAGGTTCCTATTTGGAACTGAGGCCAACATCTTAACTCACAAGATTACTTGGGAATGTTGCATATGAAGCGGCAACAAGAAGAGTAGCTCCCTACAGACATAATAGAGCAGAGCAATCATGGGATGGTAAATGTTATGTTTAAAAGTGACCAGGCTCAGGGTTGCCTAGATATCTGGTAAAATTTCTTTTCTATTTGTGTCAACAAGGTGATTTCTTAAAAGATTGGCATTTGAATGGATAGATATAGCAAAGAAGACTGCTCTCACTAATACAGGTGAACATCATTGAATCTATTTAGATCCAAAAGGTAGAGGAGGGATTTGTTCTGTTTAGCTGAAGTGTCCATCTTCTCCTGTGCTTGGGTTTCTGTGCTCTTGCTGTGCAGGATTTCATACTAAGAGACTTAAACTCTTGACTCCCCTGGCTCTTTCGTTCTCAGGGTTGGATGAGGATGACAACAGTGGTTTTCCTTGACTTCTGGTTTGAAAATCATGGGACTTCAGCCCCTTTTGAGGCTGCAGGATTCATTCCCTTGTGGTAGATCTCTCTAGACCTGATTAGTTCTTTTTTTTTTGGAGAGAGAACCCTGACTAGTACATGTAATAAGATTACTGAATATCTAATTGTAGGCTTTCCTGCAAAGGAATTAAATATCTCCGATGTTCAAAATATTGATAATTTGACTTCTTTCATTCACAAACCTCATGCATATTTCAAGAATATATAAATGTCCTCAAAAGACAGGTAATTCACCACACCCCTTGTCTCATAGTTGATTAAGTTCCCCATCTAAATTAGCATCAGAACATGTGTAATTTAAAATTTTTATTTTAGATGTTTTATTTATAGTTAAAAATTATCATGTTCTTTTTTTGCTTTTGCATATTTTCTTTCTTCTGAGTTTATTTGTTCATTCTTAGTGGAACACAGAATTTGGAGTCATGGCAATAAATTTATGAAATATTCTAATGAGTGGGCATTATATTCATCCTTCATATTGTGAGCTTCAAAACCATTTTTCTAAACATGAATTTATTTAATCAAACTTCTGTTCATTTCTTTGTAGAAGATGCTCATTTTTTTTGATCCAAACATTGATGACAATAGTTCTGAAATCACTGATCCTTTTTACTCTATAGATAATCCACATTTTCACTCTGCTAGCTTTTAAGATTTTCTTGCAAAAATGCACAATGCTTTAAAAATTGTAGTTTTTTTTTTTTCTTTTAAGTACAATTCATGCTCAATAAAGTCATTTAATCTGAGTACTGCCGAAAGAATCCTCTCTGGCTTTTGTAATCTCACAGGAGTCACATGGAGTGGCAGACAGGAGTTCACTAAAAAGATGGAGAATACAGCTGCTCAGGACAGAATGAACAGGTCACCTCAGGAATTTCAACGTGGGCCTTACAGAATCCAAGTTTCCTAAAGAACTTAGAAGCCCACCCCTTCTGAAACTGAAAGATACAGATGATGGCCCAGGACGTTTAGCTCCCTTGGACAAGCTAAGGAAGGCACCTGGGACTCTGAACCATTAAAAACCTGTGAAATTTCTGAAAGTGGAAACCTGTTTGAAATCTGTGAAATTTTATCTTTTGTCCTCATGCATTCCTCCCCCTTTCTAAAAGCTCTCTTCCTCCCTGAGCTTTTGAAGATAGAACTTTTGAAACAATAAAGCGTTTTGTTTTGTTTTTTTTTTCCCTCCATCTTCCTCCAAAGCTGGCTTTGAATAAGACCCACTTTCCTACCAATTTGATTTCGAATATCTCTGGAGCAGAGAGCAATATGGCTTAGTTTTCTTCCTCAGGAAACAAGTGTGCCCCATAAGGGCTTCTTTTGTTCTTGACTACTTTGATAAAGTTCTCTATTGTCACCAGTCCTGTGACCTATGGACTCCCTTTGATGCAGATGTCTGATTTTCTCCCTGTAGGTCATCAGCCTTTACTGTCCTTCCCTTACCCACCTGCTCAGAGCTGGCTAACCTACTAACATGAGGACTGTGTCTTCTTTTCATTGTGGGAAATTCTCAGCTTTCATTACTTCAATAATTGCATCACTGTCCTAATCTTTATTCTCAACTTCTGAAACTCTGCCAGAGAGTTCAGATCCTCTATTTCTATTCTTCACCTGTCTTTTCTTTTCCTATTTACTTTCCATTTTATCTTTATGTACTATGTGCTAGGAAAAATTCCTCCCCCTAATTTTCCACACCATTAATTTCTGTTCAGCACTCAGCATTCTAGTACTCATCCCACCTATTGATGTTTTTCTAATTTCACTAATTATGTTTTTCATTTCTGATATCTCCAATAAATTCTTCTCTTAACTGCCACTTCTTTTCTTCAAAGATATAACACTCTGATTAAAATCTCAAACAAATTAATTGAAGTAAATTTCAACATCCATTTTTTCTTGAGCTTAGCAATTCCTTGCCTCTGGTGGTCCTGGCACACACCTGAATGTTTTGGCAGTGAGTGGTTGAAAGCTCCTTTTCTAAGTAGAGAATATGTGCTAGAGCGTGGTCTGTTATGGCTTGTAATTTCCACCTTGGTGAATAGCAATAAGTACTTCTCAATCTTTCATTCAGCTCTGTGAAATAAGAGATAGACATGATGCATGAGAGGATTCAATCTCAAAAGCAATAGTTTGATCTTAATTTCTCAGTATTTTCAGCCACCTAGGGCACTGTACTACCCATGAAAGTGGAAAAAAAATGTTTCTTATATTTTTCAACTCTTGGTGCCCCAGGTTCAACAGTCATCTGCCCAATGAAATATATCTTTCATATATTTATTTAGAGCTACTCTTGAGTAGATCTTAGAAGAACACTTTCACTGATAACCTCACAGAGAGTCTTAGATTGGATTGTGTAGAAAGTGATTCTATTGAAGAAGAAATGGTTGAATTTCATGACCAATTGATTTTTTTGACAGTCCAGCTTCTGAACAAAATCAAACACTTACATAAAAAAATATGAAAGCTAAGCTAACCTCTTAGCTAATGTTTCCAGAATAAAGTCAAACTCCTACACAATCGGCACATTAATATCCTAAAAGATACACACTCACATTTTAAATATGAGAAAATTTTACAAGAAGATAAACTATATATCATATGGTAGCATCAACAGCTCTTCTTAATTAATACCATATTCTTTTATTTTAATATTGCAGTTTGTAAATAATGTTTTCTTCTTTATAATGCATGTATGTTTTTGAAATTCTATATGTGATCAATGTGTTTCTCTTCACATGTCCTTCTATTTTTTTTTTTTTTTTGGAAAAGATGGAGATGATGATTTTTTAAAAATGTGTAGATGTATATTCACATTCATTAAAATGGACAGATTCCTAATATAAAATCTGATTAGCTCTGACAAATATACAAAGCAGTGTGTCCCTAATCTTAATTAAGAAATGCTGACACCACATTTCCTTCACCTTTAAATTTTTTCTTATGCTCCTTGTATTTTCAGTTGGTCAAAACCATACAGGCAGTCACTATCCTCATTGCTATTCCCATAAAAAACATTTTGTCTGCCATGGAACTTACATAACTAGAATCATAGGAAGTGTGCACTTGTATGTTTCTTTTGCTTCACATGACATCTTGGGATAAATCCATACTTGAAAGATACCAGTAATTGGTTCTGGCCTATTGCTAAATGTTGCATCACATTTTATTACATGTTAATGAACACTTTACCCCCTATTTTGGCTATTATAGACATAGCTGCTCTGAAAATCACAAGGAAACCTTTGTGCTGGCATGTTTTTTTTTTCTTTCCTTGGGTAAATAAGAGAAAAATTTCTGGATGAAATGGCAAATGATTGCAGCTTTGAAAAAGGAAACTGCCTAACTGTTATCCCAAGTCATTCACTCAATATGAACATTAGCATAATGATATTAAGGTTTATTTCCTATGCCTATGCTCCACTTGGATTGTCCCTTTGGTGACACATCCATTTGTCTTTTACCTATGTCACATGTATTTGTCTTTTTATCATTGAGTTATATGAGTTTCCTATAGATTGTGGAAAGAAATTATTAGTCAATGCAATAACATGCATTGTGGTTTTTTCCTGTTTTTTAGTTTATCTCTTTGTGGATCTATTGCTTTTGTTTAAGATTCAGTGTTTTTATAATGTCCATTTTACATTGTTTTACTTTTTCTTTGCCAATTCCAATGTCTCAAAGATGACCTCCTTTGTTCTTCTAAATATCACCATTTTTACTGTTAATTTAGGTCTATGATCTATCTCAATTTCTCTCTGTGATATGAAGATTCATTTTTTCTTCATTTTTGATATGGATATTCATTAGTTTAAGCATTATATGCTATAATGTATCATCTCCCCTCTTTTCTAGCCAAGTCAGCATTACTAAATTGTATCTTATCATTCATGGACCAAAAAGACTTATAATTTTGGCTTGATTTCTAGACACATTGCACCACCAAAACTGTAGGGAGTTCTTAGCACAGATGTTTTATAAACACAAATTTCACGAGGTGAATTTTCCTTCTTTCAAGAATTTATTTCCATTTTACCATTTTTAATCTTTTGTTCATTCCAATAGAAAACCTCTGTTTTCAACCTATTATTTATTCTAATTTATGTGGAATTTAAAATGGTTGTTGGCAATATAAGTATAATAAACACTACTCACTTTTATGAAATCTGAAATTCAAGACTGAAATTTCTTCTACTATACTAATATAATGGTAATTTTACAAGTTTTGACAAGTAGAAAGACTCTTTCTCAATAATTTATACATATTAGCCAGATTAACATCTAGAACTCAGAAGGTGGTGCTCATATTATCTCTATTTCAGAGATGAAAAACAGCAAAAATTCTGTCTCTCTCTGTTTTTTTTTTTTTTTTTTTCATTTGTTTTGTTTTTGGTAATGCTGGGGATTAAACCCAGGGCCTTGTGCATGCTAGGAATATAATCTACCACCTGAGCTATATCCCCAGCCCTTCTCTCTGTTCTTTTAAACAATGACACAAGCTCTTAAGTGAAGTACCAAGACCTTTATGAGTGAAGTACCAACTCATAAATATTATTTCATACCCCATATTTACACACACACACACACACACACACACACACACGGCACATTTCTCTACCTCTAATTTTTTTTTTTCCAAATAGCATGACCCAAATGTTTTTCACATGCTATTTACTTCTTTTGTAAAGTGTATTCCGTTTTCTTTTGTGGGGAAAATGTCTATTTGTCCTGTAAGATTTAGCTGTAATTTTGCTGCCTCTGACATTTTCTTTTATGCCTTTGTGCCCCTTACTTCTTTCATTTGTTGTTTTTCTGCTTGCTTTTAGTATTTTTATCAATTCATCTATCCCTGTATTGTAACTATTTGATTAATTTATTGAGCATATGCCAAGAAATGTAAACAGAGATCTGGAGTCAATGTCATAAACAACTATCTCCTATCATTTTATTGCATAAATTCCGAAGGCAGATTTTCAATTAATAGTTACCAGAAGAATAAAAGAAAAATGCAGAGTGGTGAATTTAATAAAGTAAATTAGAAAGTAAAGGGCAAAAAGAGTGAAATGTAGAGATTGGAAGTTAGGGCTCAAACAAAGAGTGAGGAGAGGCTCTGGATGACTAGGAGGAGTTGATATGAGAAAGATCCTCAGAGAGGACGTTCCAGGCAGAAGAAAGAGGATGCCTTACATTGCACATTGGTACATTCTTAGCTTTTTCACACAAATAAATAAACCATCAAGACTGATGTCTAGTCAGAATCTCAGGTAAGCAAATCGTATGAATTGAATATCCATCCCATGCTTATGTATGGGAATGAAGTCCATTTCAGAGTCTCTGGGCAACTGAGCTAGAAGAATCCTTGTGATTGGTGACTGAGAGCACATTGACACACTTACCCATGAGCATCAGTGGTTTTTATTGGAAAAACAAGTGAATAACAAAAACTTCACTTGTGGAATATTAATGACATTTTCTTAGATAACATTATTTAAAAAACTCCAATCAACAGTGAAAATATATTATTATTCTTATGGATATTATTACTGCTGCTGATGGTGTTGTTCCTTTTACAAGTAGAATGTTCTCAGAATCTGAAACCTATATACAAGGTAGATACTAGAGGTAAATTCCAATGCTTAGTTAGAGATTATTAAAATTTGATTAATTTTTGTCAAGGTAGGGCCTTGCTTGTAGAATAAGAATTAATTTATTTTATGACACTTATAGAAAAGTCTAGATTTTAGGCTTTAATTAAAAAATTTCAGCTTGAATAAATTCATTTTCCATTTGTTCACCTTCTTCTGTCTTCAGTACGATGGTGAACTATTTCCTGTGTGATGCAATGAAATCTATAGTTCAGATGAATAATTTTTTAAAAGCATAAAGTGTTTCACAATTAAGTAGAATATAGCAAAGATGGATCAAATATTCTTTCTTAAATATGAAGATTTCTCTTTTACTCCAAGTCTTTATTCATGGTGACCCCCGTTCCACATTGGAGGTCTGTGTTAATTAAAATTTTGATGCTTTATGACTCTGAATGGACTTGGTAACTGCAATTAAATCAGAAATAGAAAACAAAAATCATAGAATAAAAATTTGGAGAGGCAATGCCATCTCGATGACCAAAGGGATGAAAGAAACATTTAGGGGCAGTTTCCTAGAGGTCAATAGGAAGCATAACTCATAGACAATTAAGACTTGTTTCCATATAGTTAAGATACCCGCATTAACATCCTGAAACTCAAAATGCTGATCATCTTCTGCCTTGTCTTAAAGAAACATCCTGACAAATTTATAATTAAAAATGTGAATGACATAAAATAAAATTTATTTTCACCGCAGCATTCTATAGTTCTTCCATAATCCAGGCCCTTCTTAGCATAACATTAACACAATTTAGATTTACCATGAAATGAATAAAGCATAAGCTTGAGCAACACAACTATTGCTTTGTAACTCCTTACCAAAGTCTTAAGACAAACCTTCAAAGGTGTTCAATTGCTCTGGCAGAATTTTCAAATGTGAGTTATTTTCTTTGCCATGTGTTAATACTATCTACCAACTATTGATATGTTCTCTCAATTTTTTTACACTTCCCTTGAAGTTTGTATAAAAGTGGCTTTACCAGGATTTTGAGACTAGTGTTTATTTTGTTTTGTTCCCTTATGCAAACATCGAATTTATTGCTAACCATCTTGTTGCCAGAATTTCTGCTAGAACTCTTGGTAGCCCTAATGTGGCCACAGCACAAGGGTGCAAGTATGTGTGGTGAAGAAGAAGCAAGCTTTGAATATACAGTGCTGGCAGCTCACTGTGGAAAATAATTAGTGACAGATTCAGTTCTTACCAGAAGTACTTGGTCAAAATTGCAATTTTCTTTTCTCTGGAAAATGCCTGATAATGCAGTATTGTACAATTAAATTATTTTTTAAAATTTTTTCTTTATTTAGGAATATTTGATAGAAAATATCCCAAAATGGAATTTATCCAGCTATATCAAATGTATGAGTAAAGCTATGTGTTTTATAGATTCTAAATATTAATAAAAATTTAAATTTCTCTCAGCCAATTTAAAGAGAATTATTTCTCAGAATAATAAAATCATTGTTTTATGCAGATGCCATCAGAGCAGCCATCCAAAGGCATTAGAAAACAGGGTGAGTTTACTAATCAATGAACACAAATATTATGTATTTTTGATTTTTTTATGCTGATGTTATATGACAGCATTCAATATTATTAACTCATATTCACTTTTGAAACAAATCCTTTTGAAGCTTTATATTATTTTCTTAAAAAAAAGTCTTCCAAAATTTAAAAATTTTTAGTCTTTCTAATGCCTGAAATGACAACCACCTCATTTGAAATTACACAAAATGAAAGTATCAAGACAGATGTGGGTCTGGCTTATTTCACTTAACATGTAATTGGCTTCTAATTTTTATTCTCAATCCCTAAAGTGCAGGATTTTGTCCTGGGATGGTGCCTTCTTACTTCACATTTTGATCACACTTTTTTTGTGATATGCACTTTGACATTTTGGTGTATGAATCATTTTCACTTTTAGCACAATGTTTTAGGCAGAACTTTTAGCACAATGTTTTAGTCAGTCACTGCGATAACTAAAAGATCTGACCAGAATAACTGTAAAGGAGGCAAGTTTATTTCAAGGCTCATAGTTTCCGAGGTCTTAGTCCATAGAAGGCCAGTTCCATTCCTCTAGAGGGGCTCAAACTGAGACTGAACATCATGGCGGGAAAGTGTGGCGGAGGGAAGAAGCGCACATCATGATCAAAAAGCAGAAAAAGAGACTTCACTCTTCATATACAAAGTATATATCCCATAGCCATGCCCCAAATCAACCACTTCCTGCAGCCACACCCCACCAGCCTTTGGTTGCCACTCAATTAATCCTATCAGGGATCAATTCCGTGATTAGGTTAAGGTTGTAACCCAATCATTTCTCCTCCAAACTTTCTTGCATTGTCTCACATTTCACCTTTTGGGGGACATAATGTCTAAACTGTAACAGCAATTATTGGTACAAAAATAGATATGATAAATATTCAGACATTACAAGGTTCTACACTTATTCTGCATTTATCAACCACGGATGTAAGGCATATAACATTGCTCTTTTTAAAAGATGAAGAATTCTGAGTAGAAGGTTAACATAATACATAATCATAGAAAAGTTTTGACTTTAGACCCTATCACACATGTAAAGAGTCAAGATTGACTTTCCTAAATTTGAAAGAAAGGATTTTTCAACACTGTTAAATTGAAGAAATAGCTATATTGAGTGCTTTTCTCATTGAGATTTTAATTAATTTATTCTCTGTTCATGTAAAAGAAGATAAAGGAAAATAGTTTATATGACCTAATATGATCACTGTCTTAGAAATGGTTCCAGTAACTTCTAGGAATTTATTATGGACTGAACACATTGCTATTTGAAGATGTTTAGATCTTTAAATTAAAGATTTTTAGATAGCAATAAAGTAAACAGAGCTAAACCAGCTACAATTTCAGCTTAATAAGAAGAGGATATAGGGCTCTGTCTCTGAAGACTTGTCATATAGAAAATGGGGGACCAGTTATTTTATTAGATAAACAAAGTCCAAAAAAATCCATCAAGAAGAAAATGGAAGCCAGATAGGTAGGACACATGGCAGTGGAGCAGCCATCAGATCAATATGTCTGGGTTTGAGATTTCAAGGATAAGAAATGCAAGCATCCTTCAAGAATGTCTAGTTTAAACTCTAATTTTGCAAACATGGGAACGAAGGAAGAGAAATGTTCATGTCTCTATCATTAGGAGCATCAAACTATTTCTCTGAGAAAGATGAAGTTAGGTGTAGGATTCTGAAGATAAATCGTGAATACCACTGACAAAATAAGAACCAGATTTTTGACCTGGATTCTTTTGGACTCACAAGTGTCACTGCTGCATATAAACTCTTAGTATTTATGTTTTGCCTTTGTTTGTCCTTTGTGTCAGTTCTTCTCAAATAAAAATATTGAAAGAGCAGGTGGTTTTTTAGTTAAAATATCAAGATTTAATTTTGCATTTCTCGATAATTATATTTTTGTGTAAAGATTGACTTACCTGAGTTTCTTTTTCCTCAAACACAAAGGTAGTGATGATAATCCTTTCCATTCAAATTGAGTGGAATATATATACTCATGCACCACAAAATGACATTCTAGTTAATGATGGACCAACCACAATATAAGAAAGTGTACCCACACAATTTTAATGAAACTAAGAGTTTCCTTTCACACCTAGTAATATTGAAGACATTATAATGTCACAGAGCAATCTGTTTCTGGTGATGTTGGTATAAACAAATCACTGTGCTGGCAGTCAGAAAAAATATAGTGGATCCAATTGTGTGTTGCATATAATACTTGGAAATATAATAACTGAGGATGTTGCTGGTTTATGCATTTACTACTCTGTACTACCTATTGTTACTTCAGCATGTATTTCTACTAATGACGTGGTTAAATTTTGTGTTACCCTAGCAGCAGCCTCTTACCTCTCCTACTCGCTGCATCTCCTGTTTCATGAGATCACCTTGAGTGGCTGATCTAGACCATGTGGATTTGTGTAAGTGCACTATATGGTATTTGCACAAGACACCCAAAGGATGCATTCCTCAGAACTGGTACCTGTTAGATGACACATGACATATGTGTGTATATAAAATGTATATTTATATACAGAAGAGGAAAAAGAGAGAGAAAGAGAAGGGAGAGAGAGAGAGAAGGAGACATATATAGGTAGGCAGATAATTTTTTCTTTACCATTCCTTTACAATCAACCAAGAAATTACAAGGATATTTATAAAAGAATATAATTACTTTTCTAAAACAACAAATATTTATTATCATCTGCTCAGTTATAATAAGAGTAACTTATTGGCCTCAGTTGACCCAACAAACTAGATGTAATAAATCAATAAAAGGATCAATCTAGTCCATTACTTGCTACATGGGCAGTCTGAAGAGCAAAACACAGCACACTGAATATCCATTAGTATCATTTTTATCCTTGGGATTGCTGCGAGTGACTCACATGTTTCCTAACACCTCATCATGTTAGTAACAATCTTTGTGCACTCTGGAAATTGGTTATATAGGACCAAAAATAAAGGCTAAAATAGTTGAAAATACTACTGCTTACTAAAAATGTCATTGAGAAAATAGGTGCTAAACCCAGGACAATTTTTTTCCCCAAATGCGTCAGCAAAAGCAATTCACCTTTTAGCAGTTATCAGTGCTGAAACTGATCCTGCTTAAGTGACATTAGCATTATCTTTGATTGTGGTGATAATTAGATCTGTGTGCTATCCTGAGGTCTTACATCTGGTAAATTATTTTCTTGACTGAGCTAGATTCCTGTGTCAGCAAGGGAAATAGAAGGTGCTCCATGCTGGAGGCCATATCATCTGGCCACTTCTTTTTGACCTGTGAACTCTTACCCAGTAGTATCTTACATTTCCACAAAGCTGCTCAACTGTGCTTTGGACCTAATTGTGACCTTTCCTTCACTAAATATGAATAAGCAATTAACAGGGCCTCTCATATCTATAATGTAACTAGTATATTTGCATGAGTGGCTAAGGTCATTTATAGACCTGTTCTTCAAACTGTCTTTGTGAAAGCTTCATTGATGGAGATGAAGAAGAATAATTTAAATATGTTTATGAATAGTAAATAATAGTTAAAGAAAGCAATTTTTATGTCTAATTTTTTAATGTTTTCTAGTATTACAGTGAGATCCCACAGGAATTAGTGATTTGCCTTCTTTGAGTGAGAATTTATTAATGAATGGATTTATTTACTTATGTTTTTATATATCCATCTTCTGCTTCAGACATAATACTTAAATTAGCTGCCTTTTTGGCATTTTGTAGTCTCCATAATTCTTCAATAGGTTTTTAATACAAATATTAGTTCACAGGCATACCATAGTTTACTCAGTAACATCTGAACAAGAAACTCACTTGGGTGCTGCCACAAATGACAAAGTATGAAATGGAAACCCTAATATATTTGACAAAACCTTATAGCTTGATATAATGAGATAGAATGGAATCATTTGTATGATTCTCTTCCAAAACTATTTGACTTTTTACAAAAGCAGAAGTCTTATTTATCCAAATTCCCTCCTCTTCATCATCATCATGCTTCTTCCAGAATTACGGATTGTAACCAGCAACAAGTTTGCAGTAAATAGAAGTCACGTCTAGCTATCAGAATTTTGAACCTTGAAATATATGAGGGTGTTCCTATGATGAACAACCTATGATGACATTTACATATCAATTTGAAAGACTTAAAATTCTCATTTTGCTAATAACTCAAATTCAAAATTGAAATAAACAATATCTGACTCACAGAGAAAAAATGAATAGGTAGGGAAATAGAATAATGAAACATATCATTTAAAGTGATTACCTATTTATGTAATTCTATGTGTCAAATTATAGAAAGTCCTTTGTTAGAAGCCCTGTGATTAATTCAATTCAGGAAATATCTTAAGTATCAACTACAGGAAGGTAATCTGCTTGAAATTTGGCCATGAAGTAATTACCATAAATTTTATCAAAAATTTCATGAAAATAAGAACCCCTTTTCTCACATGGGGGAGTCTAGTGTCACTTTAGAATAACAATCTAGGAACCAAATGTTTAAAAAGAAAGTGAGAGACTAGAGCAAAGGGATCCCAAAATGGATAACAGGCATCAGAACAGGAAAACAGACTAAAATTTCCCATGTGTTCTTTCTCAAATTAGCGCATTTAGCCTAAAGAAAAGAGCTGATTGGCTTCTGAAAAATGTGTTTATTGTTGACTGAGCACTGCTGAGAATGAATGCTTCAAATCTTATGTTCATGGTTCCATTCAACAAAGAATCAAGCCTAATTTCTGAAAATTCAGAAGAGCCAGTTGTATGATTCCTCCCTAGAAATCATCAGATACATTGGGAAAACAAAATAAATAAATGAATAAAACGAAGAAGAAAATAGGCTAACATAATTTAAAATGCTGTCTGTACTTTGTGGTCCATAGCAATGATATCAAAGATGAAGATGTTATTTGCCTGTGCCTGAACTTTAGCAATGGAGGATGGTGGAAGTTATGGTGAAGGCGAAAATTTTGTAGGTACGTTTTAATGTCTAATGAATTGTAATTTGTACCATATATTTCACAATTAAGACATTACTTTTACAATAGCCCCATAGCATTAAGAAACCATCTGTTTGTCTATTAAAATGCTTGTTCCTGTAAATCATGTCAAAAAGAACCTAGTTTCCTTCCTATGTTGCTAAAAGAGAAAATTTTAAGTCTGGAATTTTCATTTCTAGAATCATGGCAAGTGAAGGGTGGGGTTAATACATGTCTTGGTACAATCATCAGTGGACAGGGGCAGGTTGCAGAATAGCATAAAACGCCAACAGATTTAATTCACCTTAGTGATGTGATTTGGGGTCCTCATACAGATCTAGCAATCATAAGCAATTTCTCTTTGAAAGCCACTGTCTAGTCAAGGTGATGTTCTCTTAAATCCAGTCCACCTGGAAATGGCCTTTTATTCTCCTCAAATCTATGAGACAAAATGTACCAGTTTATAAAAATTATCACCATGTCGTGATTGTGATATGACACTCTCTTTCACCTCTACACATCCTAGTAGATATTTACCAAAGAGAGAATCAAGGCGATCAGTAACTTTTGATCTATTCAATTAAAGCTCTACCAAAAGATGGTATTTTCATATCTCTCTGTTTATATCACAATGCAGGTTCAAAAAAAAAGAAAAAAACACCCAAAGGCTGACTATGTTACCAAGAGCCTAGACATAAGGAGATAGGACATATTATGCCTGATGACTCTCCATAGAATCTCTCTATGTGAAATATCCCCCATGGGTTTGAATATCCAGTAGTTGATTTATTTAAATACAGTGAGGTTGTCATTGACATTTTAAAGAAACATCACACTTTCTTCTGAAAATCAGATAGTTAAAAAAGACGTTCTGAAAAAACCAAATGTGCATGACAATATTCTGAAAAATCTACACCCAGGAGAGTGGCAAATTACAAGACTTAACATCCTTGCTGTGGAAGAAAGGGCTCTCAGCACAGTTAACTACAGCTAGTTACATACCCACCCTGGAATTATCATACTGCCCTGCAGTATGATCATAATAAAATGTGAGGACTTGAACAGCTGTGAGGTGACCTCTGAGATGAATAGAATATCTGCTCCCATTTAAGAAATCTAGAGGAGAACAAAGCGAAAATGTCCTAAAATTAAACTGAAAATAATCTTAATATCAAGCATGTTATCTTGAACATAAAAGACAAGTTGTAACTCCTGATTTTCTTTACTGAAAAGCAATAAGAATAAGTTTACATTACTGGAGTTGGTATTGAATTTTTTTTTAAAAAAGCCAGAGTAGGGGGGATATTTCCAAGAGAGATACATTGTGTGGATTTTTAATACAAGATGTTGTTGAAGGCTCCATATATTTTAGTTTTCAAAATCATAATGAGCAAAAATAATGTGGAATCTTAGAAGTAAGAAACGTGGAATCCAGAGCAACTATGGGTTTGGGGAAATTCGTGATTTATTTTAAGAGTTTAACATGTACAGCACATTACTTCTTCATACACAGAGAAAGCAAAACAAAGTTAAGGGAAGTGCCCTGCATGGTGTTTATTCACACAGTAAACAGGTGAGACCTGAATATTCTAGAGATGTAATTCACCAGACATCCTGGCCCCAAATGTTCTGAAAACATGTAACTGTAGTCCAATGTGGGCACCTTTAAAATTAGCGACTAGATTTCTGCAGGCAATGTAAACAGCTCCTGTCTGGAGGTTTTGTAAATGTAGATTCATATGTTAACCCAAATAGAGTATTTCTATTGTTTACTTTAGAGGAAATAATTAAGTAAAACAAATAAGAATATTTGACATGTGGGAAGAATGTAGCCTGTTTATTTATGTATTTACAGGCATGGAGTCCTTAGATCATATTTCCGTTCTCTTGTAAATATTTTGGAAATTTTATATTGCTTTCCTTAACCCTTACCATACCACCTTCCACTTTACATTTCCACCAACAGTGTGCAAGAGTTTCCATTTTCCACATCTTCATCAGTGTTTGTTCTGTTTACTTTTAAATAGCCATCTTAATAGCTGTGGGATGATATCTTGCTATGGTGTCAGTTTGCACTTCCCCGATCATTAGCATTGAAAACCTTTTCATCAATCTATTAGATTTTTTATTTGTTCTAATTAGTTTTACATGACAAGAGAATGCATTTTGACACATCATATATAAATGGAGTATAACTTCTCTTTCCTCTGTTTCTAGATGTTGTGGGATCACACTGGTCTTGTAGTCATAGAGGCAATAGGGTATTAATGTTCAATTTGTTCTACTCTCCTTCCCTATTCTCATACCTCTCCCCTTTCTTCACTCCCCTCTGCCTAATCCAATCTATTCTAATCTATTCTTCCCGAGCCCTCTCCCTTATTGTGAATTAGCATCTGTATATTAGAGAAAACATTTGGCTTTGGTTATTTGGGATTGGTGTACTTTGCTTAGCATGATATTCTCCAGTCCCATCCACTAACGGCAAATGCCATGATTTCATTCTTCTTTTAGGCTGAGTAATATTCCATTGTGTATATTTACCACATTTTCTTCATGCATTCTTCTGTTGAAGGGCATCTAGGTTAGGTCCATAGTTTAGCTGTTGTGATTTGAGCTGCTATAAATATTGATGTGGCTGTGTCACTGTAGTATGCTGTTTTTAAGTCCTTAGGGTAAACAAACAATAAACATTGGCAAAGATGTAGGGGAAAAGGTATACTCACACATTGCTGGTGGGACTGCAAATTGGTGCAACCACTATGGAAATCATTATGGAGAATCCGCAGAAAACTTGGAAAGGAACTAACATTTGACCCAGTTATCCCACTCCTCCATTTATACCCAGAGTAGAAAATCAGCATACTATAGTGATGTAGCCACATCAATGTTTATAGCAGCTTAACTCTCAATAGTTAAACTGTGGAACCAACCTAGGTTCCCTTCAAAATATGCATAGATTTTTGTATATCTTCTTTGGAGAAATACCAATATAAGTCATTGCCAATTTTTAACAGGTGTATTTGCTTTTGTTTGGTAGAAATTAGTTATTAACATGCAAACACATATACTTGGGTCTTTTTTGGTGGTGGTGGTTGTTTTTGTTATTGAGTTATGGTGGTTACTTAGGTATATTTTGGATATTAACCTTTTATTACATTATAGTTTGCAGATATTTTCTTCCATTACTTAGATTGTGTTTTCATTCTGATTATTTTCTTTTTTTTTTTTTTAAAGAGAGAGTGAGAGAGGGGAGAGAGAGAGAGAGAGAGAGAGAGAGAGAGAGAATTTTTTTTTTTAATATTTATTTTTTAGTTTTCAGCAGACACAACATCTTTGTTGGTATGTGGTGCTGAGGATCGAACCCGGGCCGCACGCATGCCAGGCGAGCGCGCTACCACTGAGCCACATCCCCAGCCCCTGATTATTTTCTTCACTGAACAGAAGCTTCTCTGTATGATACAATCCTACTTGTCTACTTTTGTTATTGTTGCTTCTGCTTTTGTGGCTATATTCAAGAAATCATTGCCAAGGCCAATGCCATGAGCCTATCCACATTTTTTCCTTATAGGAGTTTTGTAGATTTTGGTCTTTAATCCACTTTGAATGAATTTCTGTGTAGGGTATATTGTAAGGACCCAAGTATATGTGTTTGCATGTTAATAACTAATTTCTATCACCACTAGTTAAAGGGCTATCTTTTCCCTATTTGGTATTCTTGGCAACCTATTGAAAATTAGTTGTCCATGTATGTACACACAGGTTGATTTATGAGTCCTTTACTCTCTTCTGTTTGTCTATACATATGTATTTGTGCCACTATCACATTATATGAACTACTGTGGTTTTGTGCTCTATTTTGAAATTATGAAGGATAGTACCTCAATCTTTGCTCTTTTTCAAAATAGCTTTGGCTATTCAGAGTATTTTGTGGTTCTATAGAATTGAAATTAGACTCTTGAAGAGAGTTTCCACTCCCATGTTTATTGCAGCATTAACAATAATTGTTAATATACAGTAATAACATAAGTGTTCATTGACAATGAGTGAATAAAGAAACTGTGGTATATATTTCTTTCTTTAAAGCTAAAGAATATTCTTCAGTATAATGTGTTGCTGTCAGATGTGAGAACATGAATAAATCTGAAGGACATTGTACCAACTGAAGCCAGTCTAAGAAAGACAAACATATCATGCTCTAACACATTTGAGATGCCAACAAGAGTGAATGTATAGAAACAGAAAGGAAAATTAGGGGTACCAGGGACTGTGGGCAGTAAGCAATGTACATCTGCTGTCCAATGCTGAACCTACATTAAGTATACCGCATTGCGCTGTTTACTTTTAAGTGTAGCTCTTATGTCAAAAATTATTGAACTAACATGAAAAAAATAGTATGTCTTATTAAAAAGAGTTAATTCTTCAATTCTAAGGGTCTTTTAAGAAGCCAAAGAAATATAAAATAAAAAATAATATTGTTTGAAAGAGAGATATTATTATTTTTATTCCTTTAGAAATTCAGAGATGTATATTCACCCCCAAATAATAAGTCTATAAATCTGCCACATTCTATGAAACAGTTGTGCTTTGTTATTCCCATTTTGTGGATGAATAAAGTAAGGCACAATTTCTTCAAAGTTACTCATATAGAAAGTGTCAGGTATGGGATTTGAGCACAAGTAATCAAATTACCTCATCTATGACTTGTGCACTATACCACATAAATTCATTAATTCAACTACAAATAAATTATGTCTAACACTAAGAGCACTTTCATATGCATCAGCATTACTTAGGTCAAAAGTTACCAGAAACATAATTATTAAATAAAAAATATAATTAAAAAATAGATTTATTCAAATATGTAAGACCTATATATAAATACAATATAAAATTTTACTGAATTTCTAAAAAAAAAGATAATACACAATAAATTTTATTTTTTTTCTTTTTTTTTGCTATTTATTTATTTATTATTATTATTTTTTATTTTTTTATTTTTTATTGGTTGTTCATAACATTACATAGTTCTTAATACATCATATTACATGGTTTGATTCAAGTGGATTATGAACTCCCGCTTTTACCCCGTATACAAATTGCTGTATCACATCAGTTACCCTTCCATTGATTGACATATTGCCTTTCTAGTGTCTGATGTATTCTGCTGTCTGTCCTATTCTCTACTATCCCCCCTCCCCTCCCCTCCCCTCCCCTTATCTCTCTCTACCCCTTCTACTGTAAATCATTTCTTCCATTTGTATTATCTTGTCTTACCCCTCCTTTCCTCTTATATGACATTTTGTATAACCCTGAGGATCGCCTTCCATTTCCATGCAATTTCCCTTCTCACTCCCTTTCCCTCCCACCTCTCATCCCTGTTTAATGTAAATATTTTTCTCAAGCTCTTCGTCCCTACCCTGTCCTTGTTTACTCCCCTTATATCAAAGGAGTCATTTGGTATTTGTTTTTTAAAGATTGACTAGCTTCACTTAGCATAATCTGCTCTAATGCCATCCATTTCCCTCCAAATTCTATGATTTTGTCATTTTTTAATGCAGAGTAATACTCCATAGTGTATAAATGCCACATTTTTTTTACCCATTAATCTATTGAAGGGCATCTAGGCTGGTTCCACAGTCTTGCTATCCTGAATTGAGCTGCTATGAACATCGATGTAGCAGTGTCCCTGTAGCATGCTCTTGTTAGGGCTTTAGGGAATAGACCGAGAAGGGGAATAGCTGGGTCAAATGGTGGTTCCATTCCCAGCTTTCCGAGAAATCTCCATACTGCTTTCCAAATTGGCTGCACCAATTTGCAGTCCCACCAGCAATGAACAAGAGTGCCCTTTTCCCCGCATCCTCTCCAGCACTTATTGTTGTTTGACTTCCTAATGGCTGCCAGTCTTACTGGAGTGAGATGGTATCTTAGGGTAGTTTTGATTTGCATTTCTCTGACTGCTAGCGATGGTGAGCATTTTTTCATGTACTTGTTGATTGATTGTATGTCCTCCTCTGAGAAGTGTCTGTTCAGGTCCTTGGCCCATTTATTGATTGGGTTATTTGTTATCTTATTGTCTAATTTTTTGAGTTCTTTGTATATTCTGGTTATTAGGGCTCTATCTGAAGTGTGTGGAGTAAAGATTTGTTCCCAGGATGTAGGCTCCCTGTTTATCTCTCTTATTGTTTCTTTTGCTGAGAAAAAACTTTTTAGTTTGAGTAAGTCCCATTTGTTGATTCTATTTGTTAACTCTAGCGCTATGGGTGTCCTATTGAGGAATTTGGAGCCCGATCCCACAGCGTGTAGATCATAACCAACTTTTTCTTCTATCAGATGCCGTGTCTCTGATTTAATATCAAGCTCCTTGATCCATTTTGTGTTAACTTTTGTGCACGGCGAGAGATAGGGATTCAGATTCATTTTGGTGCAAATGGATTTCCAGTTTTCCCAGCACCATTTGTTGAAGATGCTATCTTTCCTCCATTGCATGCTTTTAGCCCCTTTATCAAATATAAGATAGTTGTAGTTTTGTGGATTGGTTACTGTGTCCTCTATTCTGTACCATTGGTCCACCCGCCTGTTTTGATACCAGTACCATGCTGTTTTTGTTACTATTGCTCTGTAGTATAGTTTGAAGTCTGGTATCGGTATACCGCCTGATTCACACTTCCTGCTTAGTATTGTTTTTGCTATTCTGGGTCTTTTATTATTCCATATGAATTTCATGATTCTTTTATCTATTTCTACAAGATATGCTGTTGGGATTTTGATTGGCATTGCATTGAACTTATAGAGAACTTTTGGTAATATCGCCATTTTGATGATGTTAGTTCTGCCTATCCATGAGCAGGGTATATTTTTCCATCTTCTAAGGTCTTCTTCTATGTCTTTCTTTAGGGTTCTGTAATTTTCATTGTATAAATCTTTCACCTCTTTTGTTAGGTTGATTCCCAAGTATTTTATTTTTTGGGGGGATATTGTGAATGGAGTAGTTGTCCTCATTTCCGTTTCAGAGGATTTGTCGCTGATATACAGGAATGCCTTTGATTTATGCATGTTGATCTTATATCCTGCCACTTTGCTGAATTCATTTATTAGCTCTAAAAGCTTCTTTGTAGACCCTTTTGGGTCTGCTAGGTATAGAATCATATCATCTGCAAATAGTGATAATTTAAGTTCTTCTTTTCCTATTTTAATGCCTTTAATTTCTTTTGTCTGTCTAATTGCTCTGGCCAGTGTTTCGAGGACTATGTTGAACAGAAGTGGTGAGAGAGGGCATCCCTGTCTTGTACCAGATCTTAGAGGGAATGCCTTCAATTTTTTTCCATTCAGAATGATGCTGGCCTGTGGCTTATCATAGATTGCTTTCACAATGTTGAGGTATGATCCTGTTATCCCTAATTTTTCTAGCGTTTTGAACATAAAGGGATGCTGTACTTTGTCGAATGCTTTTTCTGCATCTATTGAGATGATCATATGGTTCTTATTTTTAAGTCTATTGATGTGGTGAATAACATTTATTGATTTCCGTATATTAAACCAGCCTTGCATCCCAGGGATGAATCCTACTTGATCATGATGTATAATTTTTTTGATATGTATTTGAATCCGATTCGCCAGAATTTTATTGAGGATTTTTGCATCAAGGTTCATTAGAGATATTGGTCTGTAGTTTTCCTTCTTTGAAGTGTCTTTGTCTGGTTTCGGAATCAGGGTGATGTTGGCCTCGTAGAATGAATTTGGAAGTTCTCCCTCTTTTTCTATTTCCTGAAATAGCTTGAAAAGTATTGGTGTTAGTTCCTCTTTAAAGGTTTTGTAAAACTCTGCTGTATACCCATCCGGTCCTGGGCTTTTCTTAGTTGGTAGTCTTTTGATGGTTTCTTCTATTTCCTCTATTGTTATTGGTCTGTTTAGGTTGTCTATATCCTCCTGGCTCAATCTGGGCAGATCATAGGACTCAAGGAATTTATCTATGCCTTCACTATCTTCTATTTTATTGGAGTATAAGGATTCAAAGTAATTTCTGATTATCTTCTGTATTTCTGAAGTGTCTGTTGTGATATTGCCTTTTTCATCCCGTATGCTAGTAATTTGGGTTCTCTCTCTTCTTCTCTTCGTTAGCATGGCTAAGGGTCTGTCAATTTTATTTATTTTTTCAAAGAACCAGCTTTTAGTTTTGTCAATTTTTTCAATTGTTTCTTTTGTTTCAATTTCATTAATTTCAGCTCTGATTTTAATTATTTCTTGCCTTCTACTTCTTTTGCTGTTGTTTTGCTCTTCTTTTTCTAGGATTTTGAGATGAAGTATGAGATCATTTATTTGTTGGTTTTTTCTTTTTTTGAGGAATGAACTCCAAGCAATGAATTTTCCTCTTAGAACTGCTTTCAATGTGTCCCATAGATTCCGATATGTTGTGTCTGTGTTTTCATTTAACTCTAGGAATTTTTTAATTTCCTCCTTGATGTCTTCTAAAACCCATTGATCACTCAGCAAGCTATTGTTCATTCTCCAGGTGATGCTTGATTTTTCCTTTCTTCTTTTATCATTGATTTTCAGTTTCATTCCATTATGATCAGATAAGATGCATGGTATTATCTCTACCCCTTTGTATTGTCCAAGAGTTGCCCTGTGACATAGTATATGGTCTATTTTTGAGAAGGTTCCATGTGCTGCTGAGAAAAAAGTGTAGCTACTTGATGTTGGGTGGTATAGTCTATATATGTCAATTAAGTCTAGGTTGTTAATTGTGTTATTGAGTTCTATAGTTTCCTTATTTAACTTTTGTTTGGAAGATCTGTCCAGTGGTGAGAGAGGAGTGTTGAAGTCTCCCATGATTATTGTATGTTGGTCTATTAGACTCTTGAACTTGAGAAGAGTTTGCTTGATGAACACAGCTGCACCATTATTTGGGGCATATATATTTATGATTGTTATGTCTTGTTGGTGTATGGTTCCCTTGAGCAGTATGAAGTGTCCTTCTATATCCCTTTTGATTAGCTTTGGCTTGAAATCTATTTTATTAGATATGAGTATGGACACTCCTGCTTGTTTCCGCGGTCCATATGAGTGATATGATTTTTCCCAACCTTTCACCTTCAGTCTATGTATATCTTTTCCTATCAAATGCGTCTCCTGTAGACAGCATATTGTTGGGTCTTGTTTTTTGATCCATTCTACTAGCCTGTGTCTCTTAATTGGTGAGTTTAAGCCATTAACATTTAGGGTTATTATTGAGATATGGTTTGTTCTTCTATCCATATTTGTTTATTGATGTTACTAAACCTGATTTGTTATCCTCTTTGACTACTTTCCCCCCTTTACTGTCCTACCTCCCATTGTTGGTTTTCAATGTTATTTTCCATTTCCTCTTCCTGTAATGTTTTGCCAAGGATTTTTTGAAGAGATGGTTTTCTAGCTGCGAATTCTTTTAACTTTTGTTTATTGTGGAAGGTTTTAATTTCATCTTCTAACCTGAAGCTTAATTTCGCCGGATACACGAATCTTGGTTGGAGCCCATTGTCTTTCAGTGTTTGAAATATGTTATTCCAGGATCTTCTAGCTTTCAGAGTCTGTGTTGAGAGATCAGCTGTTATCCTGATTGGTTTACCCCTAAATGTAATCTGCTTTCTTTCTCTTGCAGCTTTTAAAATTCTCTCCTTATTCTGTATGTTGGACATCTTCATTATAATGTGTCTAGGTGTGGATCTCTTATGATTTTGCACATTCGGCGTCCTGTAGGCTTCTAGGATTTGGGATTCTGTCTCATTCTTCAATTCTGGGAAGTTTTCTCGTATTATTTCACTGAATAGACAGTTTATTCCTTTGGAATGGAGCTCTGTGCCTTCCTGTATCCCAATGACTCTTAAATTTGGTCTTTTGATATTGTCCCATAATTCTTGGATGTTCTGCTCATGGTTTCTTAGCAGACTTGCTGAGCTGTCTATGTTCTTTTCCAGTTGAAATACTTTGTCTTCATTGTCTGATGTTCTCTCTTCTAAGTGATCTACTCTACTGGTAGTATTCTCAATTGAGTTTTTAAGTTGGTTTATTGTTTCCTGCATTTCTAGAATTTCTAATTGTTTGTTTTTTATTACCTCTATCTCCCTGTGAAATTGATCTTTTACTTCCTGGATTTGTTTGTCAATGTGATCTTTCATTGTCTGATTTTGCTGTCTCATGTCTTCCTTGAGACTCCAGATCATCTGAAGCATATATATCCTGAACTCTTTATCTGATATTCCATCTGTTGCAGCTATTACCTCTTCTAAAGTTGAGTTGACCTGCATTGCTTGTGGGCCTTTCTTTCCTTGTCTTTTCATACTGCTCGCGTTTCTTTCTGCTTGGTGCAACTGTTGTGTTTTTGAAATTTACCCCCTATTTATTTATGTTGCTCTTGTATACTTGAAAAGTCTCCCTTGCAGGTGCGGGCGGCGGCTGTGCCCCTACTCCAATTGGGGTGACGTGTCTACCACGCTGGCGGCTCTCTGGGCCTGTTCAGGGAGTGGAAGGCGGCTCTGCTCTGTCCCTATTCCAATTGGGGTGTCGTGACTACCATGCTGGCAGGTCGCTGGGCCTGTTCCGGGCGTGGGCGGTGGGCTTGGCTGGTGGGATTCCACCTAATGGCAGTCCCTAACCTCCCTGGTTGCTAATTAATGGCTTCTCTGAGGCGCCACGCCTTCTGTAGCTGCGGGGCAGGCCGCGCGAATCAGTTGGCCTGGATCTCCGGGTTCCTGCTGCTGGCTGTTTTGATGTTGCAAGCTGTTGGAGAGTGGTGGTGTATCCTTCAGCTTTCCCGGATGGTGGCCGCTGACTGCCTGGATGGAGTGTCCGCTGTTTTGATGTTGCACTCTGAAGGAGAGTGGCGGTGTATCCTTCAGCTTTCCCGGATGGTGGCCGCTGACTGCCTGGATGGAGTGTCCGCTGTTTTGATGTTGCACTCTGAAGGAGAGTGGCGGTGTATCCTTCAGCTTTCCCGGATGGTGGCCGCTGACTGCCTCGGTGGAGTGTCCGCTGTTTTGATGTTGCACTCTGAAGGAGAGTGGTGGTGTATCCTTCAGCTTTCCCGGATGGTGGCCGCTGACTGCCTCGGTGGAGTGTCCGCTGTGGGGGGTGGGACTGTACCGCTTCCTTCCCCTTCTGAGATCCCGTGCTCGGCCCAAGGGTCCGTGTGGGCTTGGCTGGCGGGATTCCACCTAATGGCAGTCCCTAACCTCCCTGCTTGCTAATTAATGGCTTGACTGAGGCGCCACGCCTTCTGTAGCCGCAGGGCAGGCCGTGCGAATCAGTTGGCCTGGATCTCCCGGGCCCTGCTGCAGGCTGTTGGGATCCCTGGCACTCTATCACTTTGATTTTTCCTGCTTCCAGAATAAATTTTAAAAAGCCACATATTTACATTATAGCCCCTCTCTTGATTTAGTTACTGCTTGACTTCAAATCCTACTTAGCAAATAGTAGTTTAAATATTATTTTTGTCTTAGTTACATGATTTTTAAAAATAAATATCTTCCTTAGAATGGATTCCTATATAGCAATACTTTTCAATACTATTTGGGAATTTGAGCAATTAAAAGATGAAATATTTTTTATTAGAAAAACATCTTATTGAAGCACATAAATGCTTAAATAAGTGGAAATAATGCTATTTCTGGATGAAAAGCATTATTAAAAATGACAAATCTATTCATAAATTCAATGCAACAAATTGCAAAAGTAAGGATTTTTTAAACATATAATTATTTTTTTCCAGATTCATAGACAAATGATCAAAAAGATTAAAATCAAAAGCAAAAAATATTACAAAGAGCCCTGAGGAGTAAAGTTGAACTCATATGTATGGGTCCATATGAATCTAAAATAATCTACAAAGTGAAATTCTCTTTCAGAAACACTTTTGGACACAATTCAGAGACAGACTCCTGAATAAATAAAAAGTCTATTATATATTAGAAAACAATATTTTATACCAGCTAAGAAATAATGTACTGTTGACTAAACTATTGATTCAATTGCAGATATTTGGAGTAAAATGTGGCTCATTCAATGTACCAAAAAGTTAGCATTTATTATTGATCTACATAGGAAACAAAATGATAGACCCAAAAAACACATGAGTATTTCTTATAATTTCTTATTGAATAATTTATAGAGCTAATTTATTTTACAGTTTCTATATTTTTCTTTTTCTTGTTAGATAAAATAGATGTTTGAAGAAGGGTAGCAACACTAGTCATTCTTCAGATTTTTGGACACCAATGCAAAACAATTCTTTTCTATTTTATCAGATGAAGACAAAGTAAAAATGTAGGAGGATTAAGAAATCTTTTGGCTTTCTACCACTGTGTAAAAAAAAAAAAAGTTGTTTCATAGTATTTAGCCATTTATATGATTGTGTCTCTGAAAGAATTCCAAAGCTAAAATTAATAAGTGTTGAATTATCTGTCAGAGAGAGAAGATCGTATTGATTATAACACATAACTGAAAACTATCAGACTGAAGGTTTTAAAGCCAAAAATAAAATAATTATATAGTAGTTCACCAATGACTATTCAAAACTTGTTTTGCATTTCAATCAATTACATCCTTGAAGGAAATCTTTCATTGTTCTTTGACAACAATTTTTTAACTTAAAAAGTAATTTTATTATTTGAAAAAAAAATGTGAAGACTGAATCACTTGAATAAGTCTGTCATTGCTTAGTCCGGTCAGAATCTCAACTTTTCTGAAGTATATTTCTTTAACTGAACACTGTGGTTGGTAACTCCAACCCCCCCACCCTTTAATATTAAAAGAGAAGTATAACTGTTTCATAGATACATTGATACATTTTTATCTTAAATAAAATTTAAAGTATACCAGGAAATTTCAAAAATACATTCAATGAATATTTAGTATTTCACATTTCTCTACCTTCTGTTTTGTTCCGGAAAGAAGCTATTGTTTTACATTTCTTATCATTTTGATACTAGAAAGGACTAGAGGGAAATCTCAATGACTAGGATGTATCTTCAAACTTAGATACTAGTAGTCCTCCGGAATTGTTACCCAAACTGTTATCTATTTTAATGCAATGATAACTCTGAGTAGAATCATGGAATCACCAAATTCTATTGGCAGTAAGATGTCTCAGAGATTTTTCTGTTGTCAGATGGGGAAATGTCACTATCTAAACCCCACACAACCATACTATTGGATCCTGGTCTAGTACAAGTATCCTGAATTTCTAGCTAGTGCCTGCAGTCCATATAGTGAGTAGAATTAAGTAGAAAACTTGGGAAAGGTTTGGATTATACAACTAAATTATATTACAGTAGAATTTGAAAATCAAAATTTAATTATACCAAATGTATATAGTTTTAAATGCCTTAATTTCCCATATTTTATAAATTAAAAAGTGTCTTAGTCTATTTAGATTGCTATAATAAAATAAAATATAGCTCATAAATAATGAAAATTTGTTTCTCAGAGTTCTGGAAGCTAGAAATCTGAGATCAGAGTACCAGCAAGCTCAGGTTCTGGTGAGGTTCCTCTTTGTATTAATGATTGCTAGCTTTTCACTGCAACCTTGTCTGGTAGAAGGGACAAGTTAGCTCTGTGGTTCCTTTTATAATGATACTAATTGTAATTATGAGGGGTCCACTATCATGACTTAATTATTCTTTATTCCCAACCTCTATTACTTTGGGAATCAGAATTTGAACATGAATGGGCACAAAACTTCCATCTACAGCAATAGGCAAAGTGTCTGATGATAACTACCACCTCATCTTTGCTTAATATGGAAAGGATGATACTTAAAACTCATCATCATTCCTTCTCCAGATGCATTATGTTGTCCATTTTATGAAATGGAAATTAAGAACTCCTCTAAGATAGTGCAGCTGATGGAACACAGGCAGCATGATTGCTCCATATGTATCAAGTTCTTAGTGTGCTATGCTGTTCCTCTTCCAAAAATGACAGCAAAATAATTTAGGGAATGTCCACGCAAATTTGACCTATATATTCCTTTTCCCTAATTTTAATCATATAAAAGATATAAGATTAGCTAGTATTTATATTTGTTTCTTTTGTTATGTAGTCCATGATGTGAAATCACATATTTTTTAAGATACTTAAGAGAATATATGTAAATGCATCTTAAATATAAGTGCTTCCCAGGGAACTATTTTGGTTGTTCTTCTCACAGGTTCCCTTCAAAATTAGACAATGTGTATTTCTTGAGATAAAGAAAGCTTTGTAATTCTCCACCTCAGTAATTATCTCCCAAGCTATAACTAGGTCTAGCCTTAGAGTAGAGTAGTTAAGACAAATTAGTCATTTTTCCAAGTGTGTCTTTTTTTTTTTACTAGCAATTGAAAGATATATAGAATTAATGAAAAGAGAGAAATTAAGAGATTTCCCAAACTTTCCTCTATTGTATTTCTAATGGATTTATATTTTCCTTCTTTAATTTTCCCTGTATTTCTTACTTTCTTTTCCACATATGAATATATATGAATTTCCACTGTCTAAATAGTTTGAGATATTTGCTCAGGAGTAAATAATGTGCATACCTTGTCTATTTTCCTGAAATTTTGTCAAACTACAAAAATGATTCATGCAAGGCTGCTGTATCTGAAACTATTTAAAGGAAAATTAATATGACTAATCAAATATAATAAATGGCTTCACACTTTGTAGAGTATAATTATTTCAAATTAGAGGAATTATAAGTTAGGCATATTACTACTCAGTTGAAATAGAATATTCTTTTCTTTTTCAATCAGGCAAATAATACACCATAATTAAGTAATGTTATAATGTAAATCTTTAAATTTTCAAACACAAGGAAATATAATGCAAAATTTGCCTGAAAGTCAAGTGGGAATTCACATTCCCAGAGAATTTCAAATAATACCCATAGTATTAATGGTAAGAAATAAGGCCTATCTCTTTCCTTCTAAGAATTAGATTGAATGAGAGCAGTTGGACACCACAGTTTTGCCACAAATGGAACATATTTTCATTTGGATTCCTTGGCTCTTTCATATGGGAAATCATGGGGTATGATCAATGTTCAGTTATTCTGTTAAATTATATCAAGAAAACTGTTGTTTTACTGTTAATATTGATCATCACTACATGAGATTTAATGGGCCCCATGTTGAATAAATGATAGACTATCATAAAATAAAAGGTAATAAGGGGTTACTACCATGACTTTTTATACAAATAAAAATACATGCTGCAAATCAGAACATCTGATATGTTGGATCTACATGTCTGTTTTTTCTGATTAGACTGTAGCTCTTCCAAGCAGGGAACATGCTTTTGTATATTATATGTTCAATAAATACTTGATAAATTGATAAAGTGTTTTTTTAAAATATATATAGAGACCTTGTAGTGAGTGACAGGAAGGCAAGCCCTGCAGCCTGTCACACAATGTAGTTGCCATTCACTCTCAAGTTGCTTACTAAATTGAACAAGTGACTGAACCTCAATAAGTCACCATTATTCACCTAAAACATGAACATAATACCTATTATACAGGATTATAAACATGACTAAATAAGTAACACTGGCAAACTGAATTTTTGAATTTGTGAATTTTAAAAATCTTTTTTGATGTTTCTTTTATGCTGCTTTAAAGATTCCCTTTCATAATACCCTGTTACCAATAGTGTTCTAGGTGTTCTTAAGTGAGCACAATATAAACCAGACACAGAGTGTTCATCTTCAGCTATGCCTTCTAAGCATCACTCAGACACTAGATTCTTCTAAAATTAGACACCCCTTACCAAGTCCATTTATTCAATATTTCTTTCACACATATATGCAGAGTAGGTACTATATTTTGAAGTAAATTAACTCTTTAATCAATGTAATAATGTATAATTTCATATTGCTTCTAACCCATGAAGTAATACAGATGGGATCATGTATGGTTATAAAAGTTCCCTGATAAAATCTCTTTCTGGGTACTCTAAAATGGAAAATTTCACTCCACTACACTCATGTCTACATTCACATTCAACTGAAAAATCAAGAATAGCTCCTGATGGATTCTAGTAGTTTTTGGTTCCATCATTGTAAAAATGTCAAAAATGTGAATGTAAACAACTACTGCAGTCCCTGAAAATGTAGCCATGTATTTGGGTACCTCAGGAGTCTGTTTTTTATTGGAAAAGGACTTAGAAATTTTCATCAATAAGTAAACTTAAAGTTATTTTAATTATCAGCTTCATCTAATTTCTAAACCAAAAATATGCACATTTTGACCTGGCACAGTGGCACATGCATGTTATACCACGTTGAAGCAGGAGAATTGCAAGTTCAAAGCTAGTCTCAGCAAATTAGCAAGGCCCTAAGCAAATTACTTGGACCTTTTCTCATCCTAAAAACATGGAAAAAAAGTGGGGGGAGGGGTTTATAGGGACATAGTCAGTGATAAAGCGTCCCTAGGTTTAATTCCCAGTGCAAAAAAAAAATGCACATTTTAGAGGTAAGTTGAGTAATTTAGAAAAACAACTTACTCTAAGGTAATTATGAGACATGAACATGTATCAAAAATGCTGTTCCAGTAGAACGACTTGGACATAACATCCCTATGTCCATATGTAAATACACAACCAGTGTAACTCTATATCATGTACAACCACAAAAATGGGAAGTTATACTCCATGTATTATAATATATATAAAACATTCTCTTGTTATGTATAACTAAAAAGAACAAATAAATTTTTAAACATCATTTACATCAAGAAAACAATCATTATTCTATATATGTATCAAACCACTTTTGCATCTAATGAATAGATGGCTTATTTTTCGAGATAAGAATGTCTTTAGTTTTTTATATATCAAGGAAAATAATGAACAATTGGACTTTTTAAAAAAAAATCTATCATATATCTGTCTATCTATATATCCATTCCGAAGAACATCTAAGGTTAACAACAATGACCTGTCCAATCAGAAGGTGCTATAATGACTAATACCCTGCATTCATCCAACAAATAGACCATACAGAAAGTTAATAGAAAGAAGCAATAGGAAAAATAGCTTGTTTTATCCCTTGAATCATCTTCTGCAGATGAGAAAGATCTTTGCCCCCGATTTAGAATGAAAGCTTTCCATAACAAGCTCAGCCAATCTCAAGAGAGCGTAGCATGTTTTCAAGATACTCTGTTTCTTTTCCAAATGTTCTATACATTAATTCTCCTTTACCCACATTACTTTGCATCAACATCTGCCTTTTCTATTAAATACCCTTGTCTTCTACACTCAATTCACTTGGTTACTATATCGTTAGCAATTTAAATAGTAACTATTGTGAATCCATATAGTCACAAGAAGAGCAAAAAAATAGATGTTAACTCAATGAATGGAATCAAGTGAAATGGAAAATACCAATAACAGTATGTTAGGAAATATGCAGATTTGTCACAATCCACAGAGCAGAGATAATTATTTGTACAGTTAAAAGGATCTATAGTTACTTTAGTTGTTTTATGGCTGAATTTAATTCTTACGTAGCACAATCATGAAAGAGATAAATGACTTACTTTAACTGAAATTTGATTAAATTTCTTATTTCAATCAAAGGACACCCAGCACATTATTGAATGAATAAAATATAATGTTTTAAATATGAAGTATACTTTATTATTTATGTCTTATTGTTAGAAAAAACGCAAAATTCTTACAATGGTGCAAGATATTTTTTAGTTTAAGACATACTTTTAATATAGACTAGTATATTCTAATGAAAATAATTTCATAGTTTAAATTAATGCAAGAAAGTTTTAGACAAGAATCTGCCATTTTTCAAAGGTATTAATGGTTTAGATATGAGATGTCTCCCAAAAGCTTATGTGTTGATATAGGAATGCTCAGAATTGGAATGATTAGATTATGAGAGCTATAACCTGATCAGTAAATTATGCTGTTTGATGGATTAATAATTTGAATGGATACCTGAATGGCAACTATGGATAAATGAGGCATGTCTGGAGGAAGTGGGGCACTGCGGGTATGACCTAGGGATTATGTTTTGTACCTGAGTCCCCTCCCTTTCCTTCTCTCTCTCTCTGTTTCTCTGCTTTTTTGGCTGTCATGAACTCAGAAGCTTTACCTGTGACATGCCCTTCTACAATGGTATGCTCTTTTACCATGAAGTTCTGCCTCACCTCACTTTCAGAGCAATGGAATTGGTCAACCATGGACTGAACTACCAAAACCAAGAGTCGAAATAAACTTATCCTCCTCTGAGGTGTTCTTATCAGTTATTTTTGTACAGCAAGGTAAAGCTGACTACACAAAAGAGTAGAAAATATTTTTTTTTTTTTGTACCAGGCCATTCCTTTTTTTTAAAAAAATTAGTTTTTATCTTGAGACAAAGTCTCCCTAAGTGCTTAAGCCTTAAGGCCTTGCTAAGTTGATGAGGTTGGCTTTGAACTTATGATACTCCTGTGCTGAGAGCCATAGCCAAGTAGGAATGACCCATGGCATTTTTGGTTGAAAGGTGATGCCAGCAAGCCACTGAGATGATAATGATTATGTTAAAATGTGCATTCAATTGGAGATTAGACCCCTGCTGTCCACCTCAGCCTGCTACTTTGGAGCTGAGAGTTCCCATTGGTTGGGGAAGTGCGGTAGGAGGGAATTCCAGAGGAGGGATTTCCTGTTGGTGTAGTGTATCCCAGGAGAAGGCTTGGCATTCGTGGGAGTTTTGAAAATAAAGTTTGTTCCTGCTTGATTGGCTCGTGATTTTGTGCCCAGCCAGATTGCGGCACTCCTGTCTTAGTCTAATGGGCCACTGGAATTACAGGAGAGTAGAAAATAATTTTTAAAATAACTTAAAGCCAAATCATGCCAAAAGAAAAATAAAAATTCTTGTTCTAAATAGGAAAAGTAGCTGACTTGGAAATGTTTCCCCATGTCATGAGAAAGGCAGATAATACTTTCTTTGGAAAATTTATTTCTCCTTTTTTTTGTGACAGTTTTTTAGATAACCATATTCAAATTTTCAGAATTGCATTGACCATATCTAAGACATTGAGTTATGTGACTTATTCATTGCACATTTCCATACCATAAAATGCATAAAATAATTCATTGCTTAAAAAGTAAATTATAAGGTTAAATAAAATAATATGTCTGTAGACAGGCTCTGGCACATATCGTAGTCAATAAAAAACAGCCAGGTATTATGAAGGAAACAATGTTTTTTGGTTTTTTTTATTTCTCCTTGGGAGGAGGTGTGCTAAAGAAATGAATTTTTCTGCATAAATATAGTAATTTTTCTAATAATTTGGGCAGCTTTTCATTTAAAAACTAGTTTATTAAATAGTATTAATTAACATAAATTAGGAGAGACAGATAGAACATGGAGAACAAAGTACAATTCAGTAAGCCATCATGACAAATGGCCAACAAAAAATGTTAACTCAGTGATAAATTCATGGACATTTTACTGGAAAGACATTTTATTTGCCAAATAATTATAAATTTATTCTCCCCTTGGATTACAAAATTTGTTAATTTTCTGCTTAAAAGAATCAGACTATTAATATGAAATGCATGCTTTGAGGATTAGCTCAAAAAGTTGCTACTCATTATTGAAATTAATCAATGGCTAAAAGACTATGAAGATTTCTTTTACCAGAAAATATTAGCTGTAAAAAGATAAACTGCTAAGAAGTTTATGAAGACAATTAGTATTTGCAGCATTGTGAAACTTCATTTTAGTGAAGGATTTTGACATCAAAGTTACTTCATTACCATAAAATATCAAGACTTCTAATCAATTTTTAAAATCCATTGGCCTTCTATTTTTTCATGTATGTGTATATACATGTATGTATATATGTATATATATACACACATGCATATATATATACACACACATACAAACTTTTCAACTAATGTACTATATACTAATTATATAAATATTTAAAACAGTACCTAGGATGTCTGTTTTCTAATCTATATTAACTAGAAGATACTAACAGATATAAAACTTATTGCTTGTCTTAGAAAATATTATTCTTGGAACAACATTCTTTGATGATCATTGTTTCCATGCATAAAATAGTAACCCATTGAAATTTAATTTCTATTAAAGAAGGCTGTTCTATTATTTTATTCATAGAGTCACATTAAGACATATTAGTATCAACTATTGTGATATTCTAAAAGGTATATGCCTAGAAACTCTATAGAATATATACCTACAAATGATACATTTAAAACACTTAAGTATTTTTATAATATTCTAGACTCAAAGTTAAAACTATTACAAATATTTCATTCATATAAAATAATGAAGACATATTTATAACACTCCTCTTTAAATTTAATTATAGTCTTATGTAGTTCACATTTGTTAAAAAATACCTTGATTTTTTTTCTTTGTGCCTTTGGAATGGAATAGCAAGTTCTCTTAAGTTTAGGTTTTTATTTTGTCTTGTTATAATTGTATTTTATCTCCAAAATCCTTTAAGTTGAACCCACAGGGGAATTGAAGAAGAAGAAGACAGATTAAAGAAAAAACTCAAATATACTGAAGTCCTTTATTATGTATTAACATTACAATTTCTAAAAGTAAACTCTATGAGAGAAGGTCTTGTGAAAGTTTGAACTAGATTGAAACCCACTGATCAAGGACAGGAAAACTTACACCATGTGTGTATGCATACAATATATATTTTTTCTTCATTTTTTGAGCAAAAATTGCCTACTTGTTTATTCATAGTGAATCTTAAATTTAATGATATTTTAAAATAATTGGCATATTATTACTGTGTTTTGAAGAAATTGAAAAATTATACATAAGATCACACCTGGAAACTACTGAAATTATTAGTTTTATTTTTATTCCTTAAAATGAGTGCATTATATTTAAAGGTTTTACAATTAAAATGATAAGATACAGTGTTTTTTTATGGAAATGTTGCACATGCACTACAGTTATATGTTATGGTGCTTCTACCAAGTTTGCATGTTTTGGACTATTCATCAACAATTACAATTATGTTTTATAATGATAAATATGTCATTCAAATTCAAAAATATTATGTACTCAGTAAAATTCCAACTATGCAATGTAGGATTCACACTGTAAGTTTGAAATAGAATAAATTATCTAAACTACATGATAATTATCTGTGTCATTGAGTTATGAGGTATAGACTAGGTGCCTATGTAGAGAGACCTAATGTTTATATTTTTAAATACCAAAAGTGCTGAAAGGAGAGAATAAAATGAAGATCAACATTTTGAAGCAAGACTTGGATAAGAGGAAATTATTTATGGGAGTAGAATGAGTAGAAGAGACACAATTTTATTGGGTCGCATATTGTGAACTTAAAAAGCCAGGAAGACATCGTCTTCTGGAAAAACATAAGGCAACTACAACATCTTGCCTGATGTCTGTCCTGATCTATGTTCTGTGTTCATGATAATATTTTATTTTGTTTATCTTTTGATACATTTGTGTTTTTCCTGTACTTTTTCAGAATGCATATATTAAACCCCATTAACTGCCTTCAAACATATCCTTCTGATCCACCCTGTGCCAAAGTACATAAACTGTTTTAAATGAGATTGGGATTTGGGGGATTATATTTCTGAATACTAAAGAAAACATTTGAGGTTGAATCTTAGAATCGAATGCCTCCAATTTCTTGTTCAGAAAAAAACCACATTGAAAATCATATTACAGTTCAGATTTTTTTCTTTACCCTTAAAAGTGATTTTCAAACAGCCATTTGGAGTTGAGTTTATTTCTAAAAATTTGCATTTTAATATTCATTTTTAGTAAAATATGGAATTTTCTATGGATCTCTTAGAAATAATACCCTAATGTAAGTATTCTATACATTAGTCCTCTGATAATACACTAGCTTGAATTTTTTTACTTAAAAGCTTCTGATAAGTGCTTTTCACATGCTTTTTCTACTAAAATAAAATGTATGCCTCTGGAATGCTAGGTTCAAGTCTTAATTCTTTTTTTTTTTATCCATAGAGTATAATCCAAAATAAGCACTACATGAAAGCAGCAATTGATAAATGTTTCCAAGACTTATATTCCCTTAGAGAATAGAAAAATGTTCAGCCCCTGTAAGTTTTTAAAAATAATTTCCTGAATACAGGTTGGTACAATGTAATGAACCTATATATGTTAAATATTCAGTCAAATAACTGAAGCCACAGATACACAAAGTTGTGTTTACGTGATCTACACATGTGGAATTAGCAGATAATATGGAGAAATAGACATAGAAAAGGGAAAAATTGTGTAGATTGGAATTGTGAAGGTAGGAAGAAAGTTTTTAATAATTATCCCATGTATGACATTTTATGATAAATAATATAGGTGTTTAATGTTGTGAGAAGATGGCTTCAAATGTTCTCTCTCCAGCTTTAGAGACCAAATTAGTGTACTGTTAGTGATTTGTTAGTGCACATTTGTATATATCACAAGGACATCCAGCATGTTTACATAAAAGGCAGTCTAAACACACTGCAAATTAGATTTTTTAAATCACTAGTATCTAACATTTGCCAAGACAAAAATAAGACTCAATTGAGATAACTTTTTCTGCATTTATTTTATTTATTTAAAACATAATCTCTCTACCCATGCTCATATTGTTCAAATCCAATGCATTTTATGTTTACTTGACTGAAGTTAAAATATCACATTTTATTGGAATGACAACTGAGTGACAAGTGCTAAATGTCTTCGAGGGAAAATTGTTTAACAAAAACATATTTTGAAATTTCCTATTGAATCAATCATTATTTCTAACACAGAAATTTTCATAGAAATGAAAGATGGATGAGATGGTGATAAAGGCAAATAGTTTTTATGATATTATGGGGTTTTGCCTTGTTTTGTACTATGTTTGACAAACAGTGACATCTGTCTAAAATCTGTCAATATGATGGATGGGAGGCATAAATCACATTATCTTATGTCAACACTCCTCTCTGAACAATATTTTAACATATACTCAGCATTACGTCCTGAGAATGACCCTTGGGTATAAAGGGGAAACATATGACATTCAATTGGATCTTATTTACACAGTTTTTTGAAACTTCTTTTGACTTAGGAAACAAAACGTTCAAATTAAAAAAAAATTCAGTGATATAAAATGAATGCATACAATTTGAGATCTGTTAACATGGTACTGAAATGAAATTGTTAAGCATACATGGTAAAGTGCCATGTCCACAATAGCACTTCTAGAGATATCACAATCCAAAGGCAATAAAGTATTTAATGCATAAATTTACATTTTGACTAAAATTTATTTGGATGCATTTGTTAAAAGTTCATAAAATTGTAATATATTTTATACCTGTTTTAGAGTTGATGGTATCTACAATTTTATAAACCATTTTGCAAAACATCACAAACCCCTTGACTGCTATTAAGCATCACTTTAGATAATCTTGTATCTTTTTCTCTTTAACTGTAATACAGATTCTTAACCAATATTTGTGATTGCAGTACACATGTCCTGATTGCATTTGGTTAAAAAGTTTTTTTGCATTTGTCAACAAGGTGATACTTCTGCATGGGTAAGGGAATCAAGATATTTAATTGTTTAGACAATGTTTTCAAGGTTTTAATATTTATGATTGAACTTTAATAAGTCACCCAGATTTTTGATTGTTATAACTGAGCATCTCTTCCTCAATCCTCAAATGCATGTTCATTTGAAAGTGTTTGCTCTGTCACTCTACACTAGGATGAGACAGCACTCTTCTGGCCACGACCCTAAAGACTCAATCCTATAGGATGTGTGGTGTATTAGAGAAAGAAACATGCTCCCATGGAACCAAGTCTGCCCCAGGTCCTAATGAAATCCTCTCTCACAAGCTTCAATCTTTGTACAACTGTTTTTCAAATTCAGCGAATGACCTCCTAGCAGATCTGTAGTGTTTAAAGAAACTCAAGATATATCAATGTGTCAACTTTTCATTGGAAATTGTTGTTAATCACATGCATATAAAAGCAGTAAAGTGCAGACCTCCAAAAAGTGAAACCAAGAAATTTATTTAAACTCTGTGTACTACAGATTCCTCACTTTCAAATGAGTGGATAAATGGACCTCATTTCAAAAAGTGTTTATGGGAATTAGATGAGAAATTTTACATAAAGCATTGACAGTAAATAAGTCCAGTGCCTTGAGCTGTTTGGGAATTCAAGAATCCTTTATGAATAAAGGAGCTGAGTGTGGTATCTATACTACTTTAGTTATTACACACTTTTATATTTATTACCAAGTCACTTTATATCCATTATATGAATATAAATTTATTCATATTTTAGTTCATGGAAAGAGAACTCAATTTCTCTATATTGAAAAAATCAATTGAATTTCTCTCCTCTCCCAAACAAACAGCTATATTATCTAGTGGTGTTTCTTTCGGTTGTTTCTACTCTCCTGTAGTTATCCTGAAATAGATTGGATATGGCACACTCCTGTAATTGTGGTTGGGGCTGCAGGAAATTAGTGTCAACTCTCATGACACAAAATGAAGTGATATTATATAAGTTTTAACTGAACCCTGATGAATGGAACAACTACAAACTTTAAGCACTGAAGCATTATTAATTGTGATTTTTTTTGTCTTTTTCTTTTGTTTATTTACTACTAAATCATCTAATTTAAATTATATTTGCTAAAAAGTAAAGCAAAAGTCCACTTCATTTAGTACTCTGTAGTTTTAATGGATTCCTGTCTAATCATTTATGCAGAAGAGAGGACTTGGTAGTCACTGAATGTGATCACAAGCAATTTACACATCACCTCAGTTCTAGCTCACAGGACTTGTCTATTTATCTAACCTTGATACATATTCAAGTTTCATACTGTGACTGGTTATCCACAGGAGTCCACCAGAAGAAAATATTAATTTGATTAAATTGTGCAATGTGATAACTAACCTGCAAATGAAATATAGTTTGCATCCAAGTGGGTAATTTAAACTCTCAGCCTTCTTTCTTTCCCGAACTATATGTGTATTCTTCATCATGATATTCATGTCTGAAATCACAGCACACAAAATGTTGTAAAAATTATATAAATATTAATTACTCCATGTGCAACCTGATTTGAGGATAACTTTAGCGGTCTTCTAGCTTTGTTTAAGAATGCCAAGTGACTTGAATAAACTACCAAGTCCATATAGAATTCCCAGGACAAGATGCATTTTAGGTCAGGTAGGACAAGCCTCTGTGATGGATTGGCTATTACTCTGAGATGAATGCAGCCATGGTTCAAGTGAATCTAGATGTTCCCTTGATGTCCTTATTGAAATTCCCACTAAGGCTACAACCACTTACTGAACCATAAAGGTGGCAATAACCTTGAATTTTTTTTAAAAAAGGAAGATATTGGGAGATATAGAATAGGACAATCTGCAAAACTTTGTTTAAATAACTATATAAGAACCAGTGAACAGTTAGATTTAATTATGAAACTATTAAAAACAACATATTCTTTCTGAAGGGTACTTTTGAACTTTGCTAATATATGAAGAAATAAATGAACAGGACAACGCAATATAGTAAAAACTATGATGAGAATCAAGTAGCCATTTTTTACTACATGGGAAGTAATTCAAAAAAGAAAAGAAAAGAATTTTTAAATAAAGGAAATGTAAACATCATTATTTATGTCCTTACTCTAATTCTTCATTGACCTTACCTCCTCCCAATCAGAGGAACAGGCACTAAGGGAAAATTACAAGTGGAATTACAACATTATTTATGCAGAAGTGAAATCTGGGTAAAGATAAAACAAAATAAATGTTTTTAAAATAACCCATTTGTCAAGAGTGATAAGAGAGGAAGCTATGCTGTTAACTCCTTGATGTGGTAAAAAGATTATCCTGTCTCCGTCCCCTCCCTGGGCATTATTTCCAGGTGACCAATTGTCATAAATAACTGTCTGTCTCAACAACCACTGACCAAGCAGTGTAGGTAACCCACTTAGTATTATGAAAGCCATCACCTGAGTCAAAAGCTGAACATAGACATTGACACATGTCAAATATATTTCAGTACCTCTTAATTTCATTGCAAAACTATGAGGATATGCTTCTCAACTAACTCGACAGTTTCACATAATGTCCCTAGGTTAAATTAATGCAGAATTAGAGGTCCCTTCCTTTACTTTTTTTTTTTTTTTTTTTTGGTGGCACAAAGAAAATCAATTAACAGTATGCCTTTATTGTCGGTCTTTTAATGTTTTAAAAACTGTTCCTGATGTTTATGTGGTATTCATTTTATCCCACAGCATGTCAGTGGTAGCACCCCTAGCAGAAAACCTGACAGTAACACAGGAGTCACCTCTCCCTGTGGGCTGTAGTAGTACCCTGAGAACATTTTCATTGTCCTAAAATTCAAGAACAAAAATCGCAGGAGAATATATTATTTCTTTATGCATTCAAGATTGAGGGAAGGATAGAAAGATTTTGAAAGAAAAATATATCAGTTCTTTCCTTTAAACTGGGGTGGGGGTTGCTTGCATAAAAGCTGATGAGGCTAGGAACATAATTTATCAAAATCAGGTATATGTGGACAGCTCATTGCTGACTTACATGGCATATCTGGATTTAGAATAAAGATAAGCCCTATTAGAAAGAAAGGCATTCAAAGAGATGACAGTTCTTGAAATTATGCTCAAGAGGAAAACAGGTTGTCAGGTGAAGCACAAGTAAAGTATTCCCTTCAGCGTAACGGTTGGTTATAAGGAATCACAAATAAAACACATTAAAAGAGAGCAATCCCTGTGATCCATATCACTAGAAGCCATTTTATCACCTCCTGAATGGCAGGATCATTGTTACTCTTATCAATTGTTCCTTGCAGAACTTACATTAACAATTTATTAGAACAGTGAAATCAGAAGCCCTAAGTTGTGGAGGAAAGGATAACAACACTGTCATCCTCAGGGCACTGATGACAACTAACTGCAATGCAGGAATAGACAAGAAACAAAACACTCCTGGGATGTAGAGGGCATGCGTGCTGCACTCTGATTAAGCCAGGGAAGGACCTGAGCACTGGAAAGTCCACACCACCTCAAAGTCTCAGGCTATAGGCTGTGGCTTAGGACAGTAGGGAACATTCCCCTCCTCCTACTGCCAGACAGTCTAGCAAACATTCATTCACTACCAATAGGAAAGACAGACTTCCTCAGGGGCACAGCAGAGGGGAACCTAAAACAGAAGGAAGGAAGGAAGGAAGGAAGGAAGGAAGGAAGGAAGGAAGGAAGGGAGTCTTTGAAAAGTTAATCCTTACCTTAAATACAGAAAAGAATCTGAAGATTATGATGAATTTTAGCATAACCATACCAACAAGAAATTTCAAATGTAGTCCAATTCTTAAGCAGATTAATTCTCCTATTCACTTCTTCATACTACAAACATAGCAGAAGGCACATTCACTTGTAGTTATTAAACTATTTACCTTAATTGCATCTGCCAAGTCCCCTCATTTTGCCATAGAAGGAAATGGAGAAAATCTCATCATATTCATAGATACCACACTCAAAGGGAAAGTCTGAAAGAGAGGACTATAAAAGAAGGGTGAGTCATTGGAGTATCTCTCTTAATTCTGTCTATTGCAAAATGCAGAATATTCAGGTCAAAACTTACACAGGGAGACACACCAGTTGTCTTCTATACTCATTTATGGCAACAGAGAGATCAACAGCATTTAGGGCTCATCCTGTACATACCAAATGATTGTGATTAAGCAAAATATTGAACCAAAGCAAGGATATTTGATGCTTGCATAAATCCTGAGAATAGCTACACATGAAATTTGAATAAGGTACTGTAATCATATATCATTTTTGCTAAGGTGAAAACAATTATTTAGTCTTGCAAAATGGGAGGTTCATCATCCCTTTGATTTATATTCATACCTTTGATTGTATTTGAAGAACTTTTATTTTCTATATGGAATTTGAAACACTGTTAATGAATATGGCACTTGCAAGGTACTACTGTTTGTCTATGGAACTGCAAATACTTAGCTCTTTCTAAGTACAAATCGTGATCCAGAAACAAGATTTCACAATAATGTTCATTCAAACTTTCTTAATAAAGGGGAAATATGCATCAGCTCAAGAAGGATAGCAGATCTAGAGTTAGACTTTAAGAGGTTGGACAATCTATATCCTAAGATACATGAATATAGATAAATAAAAATTAGATGAATTTTTAAATGTTAAATATTATAAGTAAAAAATGTATTACTCTATCATCAACAATAAAACGTCATCTTCCTTTTGGGAGGATAGCAGAGGTTTCACGTAAAAATGGCATTAGTCAGGAATTTGAAGATAGGTGTACTTTCTATTATTGTAAATCATATATGATTTAAAGGGAACAAATTGGATAATATAATAAATAGGAAGCAAGAAACATCAATTAAAAACAACAATTTGCTTCAGTATAACAATAGGAATTTTTTCTTTGATTTCTTTGAAGACAATTTAACCACTATTTTCTTAAGAATAAATTTAATGGGAGAGATGATTGGCAAAAGTTTTAGGATTAGTAAGGTACTAAATGTGTATTTTGAGAAATCATTAAAAATGGGCTTATTGCTTTTGCAGTGAATAGAGAGAGGGATACTTGGGAAAGAGGACAGTACAAAAGTATTATCAAGTATAATAAAGGATTTTCTCAGAGACAACAAGAGCCTAAATATTGTAAGGAAGAAAGTATTGTCATAAACTTGAGAGTCTCCACTTTCTCTCCATTCAATATCTAGTCCTGTATACTAAGACTGAAATAACAATGGAAGAGTTTTACTCAAAACAAATGATTTCTCTGACCTAAAATCAATACCTTCTGAAAGACAATTAAAATCAAGAACTAAGAAACTATGAAACATGTGAGCATTAAAGGTGACAGATTGGGGAGAACTATACACTAGGGAATTATAACTTCCCAGTTAAAGTGCTTGGAGCTAGAGTGTTTTTACACAATAATCATATGTAAGGGTAAGTCTAATTTCAAATACTTCAAATACCATAGACACTAAAACTACTGTAATTGAGGCATACAAGGACTTGCCAAGAATTGAGAAAATTATTAACATCCTAATTGAACTCCTGTTTTTTGCACACAGTGAGGAATAGTGATGCAGTTTCAATCTTCTACATTTGACTATCCAGTTTTTCCAGCACTGTTTGTTGAAAAGTCTGTGTAATCTACAATGTATGTTTTTGATAACTCTGTTGAGAATCTGACGACTATCAATGCATGGGTTTAATTCTGGGTTTTGTATTCTGTCACATAGTTTTGTAACTAAAGCTCTGTAGTACAGTTTAAAATCAGGTACTCTGATGCCTCTAGTGTTGCTCTTTTCACTCAAGATTCCTTTTGTTATTAGGGGGTCTTTTGTGTTTTCTTATGAATTTTAGAAATTTTTCTAGTTATGTGAAGAAAATCACTGCTATTTTGGTGGGTATTGCATAGCATTTGTAGGTTGCTTTTTTTTCCTTTTCTTTTCTTTTTTTTTTTTTTTCTGGTAGGGGGTGCCAGGGATTGAACTCAGGAGCACTTGTAGATTGCTTTCGATAACACAGCCATTTAAGCAATATTAATATTCTCAAACCACAAATTGATAGGTTTTGCCATCTGTTAGGATCTTCAATTTTTTCAGTGTTTAATAATTTTTATTATAGCAGTATTTCAGAGGTTTCATTTATTCCTAGGTTTTTTGCTGTTTTTATTTTTTTGAGGCTATCGTGAATGACATTGTTTCCTGGTTTCTTTCTCAGCAAGTTCATTTATGGTGTATAGAAAAGCTACTGATTTGGAACTACCTCAGGAAAATACAGGAGAAACACTGCAACATGTTGGCACAGACAATGATTTCTTGAATAGAACTCTAAGAGTCCAGAAAATAAAAGCAAAAGTTGACAAACTGAATTACATCAAATTAAAAATATCCTGCTAATAAAGGAAACAATCAAAAGCATAAAGACAACAAACAGAAAGAAAGAAACTCATTGCTAGCTATGCACCTGGTAGAAGATTGATAACCATAATACATAAAGAACTAAAAAAAAAATCAGCAACAGAACAACAAGTAATATAATCAACAAATGGGAAAATAATATGATCAATCACTTCTCAAACACACTACAAATGTCAATAAATATATGAAAAATATTCAATTTCTTTAGCCATCAGGGAAATGCAAAGCAAAACTTCTTTGAGATTCTATCTCACCCCAGTCAGAATGATATTATTTTTATTTGTTCTTATTAGTTATACATGACAGTAAAACATATTTTGACACATTATACATATATAAAATATAATTTCCCACTCTTCTGATTGTACATGATGATTGTACACTGGTCATGTATTCATATATGCACATAAGAAAGTAATGTCAAATTAATTCCAGTCTTTAGATTCCTGCTCCACCTCCCTTCCCTTCATTCCCCTTTGTCTAATCCAAGGTATTTCTATTCTTGCCTACTCCTCCCCTTATAGTGAGTTAGCTTTCATTCTCATATCAGAAAGAACATTTGGACTTTGGTTTTGTTGGGATTGGCTTACTTCACTTAGCATGATAGTCTCCACTTCTACCCATTTAATAGAAAATGCCATGATTTCATTCTTCTTTATGGCTGAGTAGTATTGCACTGTGTATGTTTGTCACATTTTCTTTATTCAATTATCTGTTGAAGGGCAATGCATCATTATGGCGACTATGACAACATTCTAAAGGAGAATAACTCACTGTGGTCTGAGAGTGGGGCCCTGCCAACAGGTATTTGGACTCAGGGGAGGGTGTGTGTGCCCTACTGTAGGGCTGAGCCTCCCTGGGATAGTGGCTATTACCAAAAACAAAACAAAACAAAAGAAAACAAAAAACAACCAAACAATACACGCAAATCAAACAGCAAGTAACAAATGTTTTTTTTTTTTTTCCTCACTTAGAGAAGAAGAACCTCTTACATCCTGTTGGTGGGAATTCAACTTAGTACAGTCACCCTGGAAACCACTATGGTCATGCCTCAAAAAACTAAAAACAGATCTACCATTCAATACAGATGTATCACTCTTGAGTCTACATCTAAAGGAAATGAAATAAGCATACACAAGAGATACCTTCATACCCATGTTTACAGCATTGTTCACAAGAGCCAACATATAGAATCAGTATAGATGCTCACCAACAGATGAACACATAAAAAATGTCTACATAGATATGGAGTTTTATTCAGCCATGAAGAAGAGTTAAATCCTGTAATTTGCAGAAAAAAATGATAGAACTAGAATTTATCAGACTATTCAAAATTAACCAGACATAGAAAAGATGACTATAACATGTTTTCTTTCATATGTGGAAACTAATAAATGAATGAATAATATGACTTCAAAATAGATAACAGACAATTAGAGAAGGGGAAGGAGACTGGAGATAGAAGAATAAAAAAAAGGCAAGAAAGGGTAGGAGGGAAAGTGGATATATTCAAAGTGTGGTATATTTATGTATACAGGAAAATATCACAGTGAAACCCATTAATTTATATGATTAATACGTTTGAATACTTTATAAAAATAACAGAAGTAAATGATTAAATAAATTCAATATAGTTTTAAGAATTGCATGAAAGTGGTTGGTGTATACTTCAAAGAAAAGGCATTGAAATATTGAAAGGGCTAATGATGTTTTGGGATGAACACTCAGCACTGAATTTGCCAACTCCTGCCCCTCATTGTAAGAAATGGTGGATAGTGTGTAAAATATATCATATTTAATCATATGTGTAGTACACGAACTATCAGATTAGCAAAATAGAAAATAAATGGTGAAACATCTAGTAAAGCATGCTCCAAGACTTCTCTAAGTATAGAATGACTATATGAGAAGGTTATGGCTGGGTTGTGACAAACATTTTGAGGAAAAGTTTAAATGAAAAGGTACAGGATAATATAAAAACTTCAGGAAAGAGTTAAAAAAAAAGACATTGTTGAGAAGTAATTTTGGAGTAAAAGGGGTAATTAGGGTGAAAGTCAAGAAAGCTAATTTTTGGAATAATCAGACTGTTCTGATTAGTAACAGATTAGATATTGTGCCTTATTTAATTACCTGTTAAATACTGGCCTCTTTGAACAGTATCTCTCTAAAAAGTTCATGTTTTTGCCACTAAATATCTCTTTGCTCTAGTGTGTCCAACCACCTCTTTGAAGAGATGCAAATAATTCTATAATGAAATGAAATGAAAGAACAGATAATTAACCACTCTGCAATGAACATAAAATGAGGTGTATACTTCCATAATTTGCAATCATGGCTATATTCTGTAACTGGTGCTTCTCATGGGGATTTACCAGTTTAAGAATTGAAAAAATTATAGTGCATAAAGAAAGAAAGACTGATGGAAAAGGAACAGATAAGGGTAAACCAAGAACTTTTCTCTTATTTTCCAATTTATCTAAAATATAAATTTGTTAAAAGAAATAATATAGCTAATATTTCTTATTTATAGCATGTGTGTAAGTTTAAGGATATCATAATGATTAGGATGTAGAAATTTTTACTATTCAGTTATAAAAAATCTGTATTACATGTATAACTCACTTTTAAAGCCTTGGTAACTACATCTTTAAAGACTGCAGAGTGCATACAAAATATAGAATGATACATGCTCAAAGAAAAATTACACTTCAAAATTGTAAACAAAAATTTCATCTTCTCCTTTAAAATATAAATATAATAGAAAAGTTCCTGTCTTCAAAAATCACATGAATCCAAATTTTAATGTGTATTTCTCCTCTGAAGCATAATTTCTGCAGTTACATTTTATATAATTAAATATTATTACACATAAAAAAGGTTGAACCACTAGTATGAATATATTTTATGTTATATGATTGTTATGACGATTTTTCCATTGAATTTATAGAGGTTTATTTTCCTACTTTTCATAAAGTTTTATTAACATTCAGCTATGTCAACAGAGTGAGAATAAATCGTCTAAAGCAGCTCTTATTTGAAAAGAGTTTTTCATCAAATTGCAACCTTTAACCTAGAGGTATCTATTAAAGAACACATTTTCCAACATACTACCTATAATTGTCATCTATTTGCAGCATTAGTTAATCAAAGCTAGATTTTTTAATAAATTGTACATAAAATAATTTTACAAAAGTAAACATTGAAGAGTGTTATCACTGATTTAATTATCATAAATATGTTTGTGATCATATGAATTTCTGAAATATTGTGTACAGGTAAAATATTATAGAACAAACACTTCAAGGAGCACATAGAATATCATTATTTCTTTGAAATTACATAAAATAATTTTATCATTTTAGAGACATAAATAAAATTATATTAGAGTATGCAGCACTGGTACATAGTACCACACAACAAAATGATAGAATTACTAGACTAAAACAAAAAATTTTCCCATTGATTCCCTAGAATATTCAGTACATTCTATAAGTTGACTGAATCTAAGAGGAGACTGAATTACATTTATGAAAAAAATTAACATTCAGAAGCACAGTATATATAGGCACAATATGCCCACATATCATGATTAAATCATAGAAGTCCTATTACAAAATGCAAATCCATTGGTTATATAGGTTATATTGCAGAATAAAATCTATTGAAACATTACAACAATCAATCCTGTATTAATCTTTAAAATAAAAAAGATTCTTGACTTCTGGGGAGATTTGTGTCTCCAGAATCATAAACAATTAATTATTTTTCACAAGTCTTCAATGACATTAATAGTATTTGTAACTTCATGAAAAGTCTGTTTTTGTTCTTCATGAAGAATAAGAGCTATGACTACCACATAGAGTTGAATTACTTCTTTTCTATCAACATCGATGTACAATCACTGATAAACCCATTATAATTTTTTTAAAAAAGTGAATACTAGCCACATTCATTTCTTTCTGTTAAGAAAGATTAACCTTTACCTGTAAGATTGAAAGCTACCAATAGTTATCAGAATTTGTACTGTTTACTTTAAAGGCGACTTTTCAGAAATAAGAAATTATACTGTAAGCAGAAATTATAAGTCATATAGTTTTCCACACATAATTTTGTATGTAGACTATAGAATAGAGAATTGCTTCTTTAACCAGTGTATAGAGTTAAAACTTAAGAGAAAGAATGAAGTAAATAATAATTTTATTCATTATTGGATATGGATGTTGGAAAAGACAGGACTATCAAATCAGATTCATAAAAATCATTAAAAACTGTATAAATTTGCCTGATAATTTTAAAATATGTTTATTATGCTAGTTCAATCATAAATTGCTTATATTTAATATATTTAAGTTCTTAAGTTTGAGTATATAGGTATAAGGCAAGAATATATAAAGCAGAGAGTGTAAGTAACCCTTACCATGGTTACTGGTCGCGCATCATTATTTTAGAATGATAGTATCATTATTATTTTTTTAAGAGAGAGAGAGAGAGAGAGAGAGAATTTTTTTAATATTTATTTTTTAGTTTTCAGTGGATACAACATCTTTGTTTGTATGTGGTGCTGAGGATTGAACCTGGGCCACATGCATGCCAGGCGAGCGCGCTACCACTTGAGCCACATCCCCAGCCCCAGTATCATTATTTTTTAATCAAGTGATCTCAATTATTTGCTAAGGGCTCCATAAAGAGCAAATATAATTTATTACATTTTGCTTATGTTTGATCAGCTTTTAATTATTTTGTCATAAAAGTAATATTGGTTATTTTTTGATTTTGAGAAACAGAACTTGTTCAAAACATATCCTAGTTAAATGCCATCACAGGATGTCTTATCTCTTACATTTTCTAGAGAATGTGAAATGGAATATTTGTTCCTGGCTTCTTCTGACCATTCAGATTTATACATCTAATTGGATATGAACACTTGTAATTTCAACTTTGCTCTGTTCTTAACTCTCAGTCGTTAAATGCTCTTTTTATATTAAAAATATTTTTTAACCTGGTTTAATGTTGACTTTGCTTTACTAATTTTGGTCACTCTTTCTCTATCTGTCAACCTGATACAACTTTTCTTTCCCAGGTAAAATGATACAAAGTAGACATTGGCTTATTAAGTGAAAACTTTTTCCTGTCAATCTTTTCTTAGGAACCAACTCTATTATATGTCTTCCAAAATCCATCTTCCACTTTAAATATACATATTGTCATTGGCAGTAGTCTAAAAAGGAAATAGCTCATTTTTATACTTGTGCTGTTGTATCCAAACTTAAACAAATATAATGCTGATTTGTAAAAAATAAAAACAAGAAATATATTAGAGGTATTGTTACAAAATAAAACAATTTTCTTTTTGTTTCATTTATTTGTTCAACATGTATTTAAATGCTTAATAGATTTTTGACAATGTGTTGACAATGTGTTAGAGAAAGGCAGAAAATGATGGATCAGAAATGAAATATGCTCTGGGATTTTGGTCTAATAATTAAAATTATATATGCTCACAACATGAAATATAGAAGCTCATATTGCATGTGAAAGTAGCATGCTATTTGCAGGAACATATCTTCAATAGGAATAAATATAGGTTTTACACATTTTAAGTTTTGAGTTACTGTGTATATTTTCTACCTTTTTTTAATCCGTTATTTTTAGTTATACAATGATAGTATAGTGTATTTTGACACATTTATACAAACATGGCATATATCTTATTCTAATTAAGGTCCCATTCTTATAGCTGTACATGACGTGGTTTTATTGTGATATATTCATATATGTACATGGGAAAGTTATGCCAGATTCATTCCACCGTCTTTCCTATGTATATTTTCAGCAGGAAGTCACATACATCCTTTTAAGAAACTCCTTTTCCATATATTGTCAAAAATCCAGGTTGCTCATAGTCTAATGAGGCTGAATTATTTGGTGTGACAATCCTGTTTTTTAATGAATTTTATGTATATTTATAACCAAATTATTATTTTGCATCAACATCATGTACTATGTGTCATGATTCGGTGTCAAGACCATGAGTATTTTTAGGAGTTTACCGTAAAGTGAGATAAGAAGTATATGGGAATGAATAGCAGATTAAGGAAGCAGGTCCTGATGTTCTAATCATGCCTTCATCATATTGCTCTATCAGGCCACTCTTTCTTCTTCTTCTTCTCCTTCTCTTTCTCATTCTCCTTCTCCTTCTTCTTCTCTTCTTCCTGTCAAGCTTCCTTAAATGTTATTGCTCACAGTCTTCTTTCCTACATACAGCTTTAACTGCAACAACAAAGCCTGATGAATACATGCATAAGGAACCCCAGATTTCATCAAAGCTTCAGACCAAGATCTGTTTGCACATCGTTTCCACCTGGATGGCCCAAATCACTGATTTCAAACCAATATCTCAAAACATAGCACTTTGTCTCACCAACAACTGAGCTCTGCTCCTTGTTCCTCTATTCAGGGAAAATTTCCACTGTATATTATTCGAGCCAAAAATATAAAATTATAATAGTTGTTATAATTACATTTTTCTGTCTTCTCTATATCTAATTAGTCCTATGCATTTCCTATGCATTTCACTTCTTTAGCACGTTTTAATCTAATCACATCTTCCTATTCTACTATCCTATGTTGCTCAGACTTACTTCAAAGATTACCTTGACTCTAAACAGATTTCTACCTGGTTTTCTGACCTCTTATTATTTCCCCTCTTATGCATTAAGCAAATTATAGGTAGTATAATTTTTGTATTGGTACAAATGTGAAATACTATTTAAAACACTATGAGTTGCCCCTCAGGGGAGAAATATACAAATATACAAATACATCTTAGAGATTCCCCGGTGATGTTGCTCCTATAAATTCCTCAGTGGTCACAGCTTGGCATTGCTGTGTCCCATACTCCTAAGTAAGGCAGAAAAGACCATTTCCTCAAAATACTATATATCTTTTTCTTTTGGAATTTAACCATGCAATTTCTACATTTGCTTTGACATACAAATTATTTTATTTTCTCTATTACATTAGTCACTGTGTGTGTGTGTGTGGGGGGTGTTACTGACCCTTTGTGTTAGTTAGGTTTTTAATCACCATTATCAAAGTACCTAACAAAAACAACTTAGTGAGAAAAAGTTTACTTTAGCTCATGTTCCAGAAGTTTAGTTCATAGTGACCCAACTCCTTTGCCCTGGGCCCAAGGGTGAGGCAGAACATCATGACAGTGCCTACCTCATGGTATCCAGGAAGCACAGAGGGGAGGACAGACTGCAAAAGACATGAACCCTTCCAAGGCACAACTCAAAGGACCCACTCCCACAGCCACACCCCACTTTCTACAGCCACCACATGGTTGGTCCATTCAAACTAGGATGAACTGATTGGATTTCAACTCTCATAATCTGATCATATCATCTCTAAAAGTTCCTGCATCAACCCAGGAGCTTTTGGAAGCCACCTGATATCCAAATCATAATATCCTTTTTATTGTTATTTTTTTTATTGATTTTGCGACAGGGTCTGAGTTGCTCAGGCTGACTTTGAACTTGAGATCTTCTTGTGTCTCAGCCTCCTGGGTCATGCAAATTATAGGCCTAGGTCACCATGTCTGAATTCATGTTCTATTTATTAGTAAAGCAGAGTATTACTTCAGTGACAATGTAATTAGATCTTTCTATTTTATTATAAGACTTTCTAAAAATAACATCACAATGAACTATCACTGGAAACAGTGTTCATGCTGATTCTAATTTGCAGGGCTATCTTTGGTGGTCTTTCCTTTTCTTTCTGAGCTTTCTCTTCCCTTAATTCTAGCTGAGGCTCCCACTTTTCCTGGGGATATATTCTATTAGGTTGGCCTTGCTCTTTGAGGCAGGATTTGTCTATGGCCCAAGGTGTTCCTCCATAGTAACCACCCCTTCCAACACTTCACCTCCTCTAAGCCACTTGCTCTCAGGAGGCGGTATCCTGGAAAACTAACTGCTAAAATATGTCATCATAGGATATCAATTTTAACACCATTACAATACTCTAAATTTCTCAATAATACTTAATTCATAAATTGAAATTTTGGCTTCAAATTTTAAAACTAACCAAAAAAAAGCATATGATTCATATAGAACAAATTTAGAAAGTTTTTAAAATTTGTGAAATGTGGTTTGATCAGGAACTAAATGAATTTGGCATGAGTCCAAATTCTGATAGCTACTGTAACTATTCTCTTCTAATAGATGTGATTTTTGAATCTATAATAGGTCAGTATTAAGGTTAATAACTTCTATATATTATTCAGGAATATTATTTAACTTTAATACCCTAAGCCTAACAATAAATCTGAGAAAAGAAATATTTCTGATCATGGAGCTCTCCTGACAGTCCACAATTCAAATTATTTAATCAACCACACACTGTGGTGACCCAAAGTTCGTAGATGAATTGTTCATTACTCCATGTTGAAGATGACATCTGTTGAAATACCAAAGCCACATAAAAGCGAAATGCCTATTAAATCTACCACTTTAGTTATTTGATTCATTACATTAGTTATGTATGGCAGAAGTCTCATGTTCCTGGAACAAAACTCCTTCCCTTTGGATTAAAAAAGAAAATGCACAGAGTTACTTTGCTACATAAAAATTGCCCCTGAGAATAGAAAGTAGCATAAAATGATATACTCCAGTGATCAGGAGGAGAGAATATATTTCATGCTTTTCCCTCACTGTATTAACTCTAGTCAGCTTTTTCACAATCACATTCAGTCAACAGTCATTGAATGCTAACCATTTCTGAGGCCAATGCTGTGAAAGGTGCTTAAGCCAGGAGGCACCTGTTCATAGCAGTGAGTAATGGATAGCAATGAGAGTTTGCCTGGGGGTAGCGTGGAAGTAAAGGAGTATGTATTTTTATACCAAAAAAAAAATTCTTCAAAAAATGATTAATTCTCAAGCTCCTAAGAAATTTTATTTGATGCTAAGCTCTATAAATCATGGATTCCTCCCAAGAAAAGTTTTCATCATTCAGTTAAATCACAGTTGAGAGATTTGCTTGGAATTTATCATTTACATCACAGCTGAAAAAGTAAATAGATTTAAATCCTTTGAATCTGAGTGGAACTGCATATGCAAGAGTTCTTTTCTTGGCAGATTGTTTGCATTGTGTGTGCAGAAATGATTTGCTATCATTGTGCTCACAGTCAGATAGCTGCAAACACTGGTCCCTTACCAGAGGCTGCAGTAAATACACACCACATGGGTACTTACATAAAAAGTAATCACCAAAATTAAGCTGGCATCAATAGATGTTTTTAATTGTAGATGTTAATTGTGCACAAACAATATTGATCTAGCTTATCATTAACATTTTTCATAAGATATATTCTCAGTTATATGAATTAGAAATTCCTGGGAATGTGTTCTTTTCCCCATGTGATATTTAATTTTTCTGTTTCACATAATTTACATTCTCATGACTATAGTGGTCTCTTAACCAAATGGCACATGTTAACATAATCACTGATGTTTTCCTTATACCAGAGCTCGTCCACTCTCATTAAACACATGCAAGTACTCTTACAAAAAAATACATATTTTTTCAAAAAGCATGAAGTGATCTGCAGTTAGTCAACAACAATGTCTTTAAAATGAAGAAACTAAGAAACTATTAATACTTAAATTACTACTTATTGTTGCCAAGATATAAATGAATTATCAGTATTGTTGGAAGCTGATTTTGTGGTTTATGCATATATTTATTTTAGGATTGTTATCTTTGAGATTATAGAATTTATGTTTAGTTAAACAACATTTCAGTGCATGCTAACAACTGTCTAAACAAACTAATCTATCAGCATGTAAATCAGAAAGTATAATGTATAACTATTATAGCACTGAAAATACTGGAATATATTTTTATAACTAGTGATGAAAAGATAAAAACCACAAATGAAGATTGATACGTTTAAGTGTATGAAAAATGAGAAACTAAATTCTGAAAATAAAATAGTATTATAAAACATGAATGACAAGATATATTTAAAGTTTATTACTGTTTCATTGGTAATCTACCGCAAATTGAAAATGCAAAGCTGGAGCTTTGGATTTGGCTTAGTGGTAGAATGCATGCTTAGCATGTGTAAGGCCCTGGGTTGGATACTCAGCCTACAAAAAAATTAAAATGAAAATGCAACACTACTGTCACTATCGTTTGTTCTACATGAATTCTAACCCATTATTGAACTTAAAGTTTCACTCATCTTTATGCTCAAATTATTTCCTTTTCTCATTTATTTAATTCATTTAGGAATTATATAGAATCACATTGCAAATTGTCTTAGTTTTGTGGTTCACAGTATAAAGACATAATCTTGGAACAGAGGCAGGACTCCTTGCTCTCAACCTGTCATGCAAGGACTTCCAGAGGCTTACACTGTCCCACAACTTGCATATTTTGTTGTGTTTTGAAATCAGCACTCAGAACACTCAAGGCATAGGCTTAGGGTATAAGATTCCAATAAGAAGGAAATTAGGTTTATGAGATGATAATTTTGAGAATAATTCAAGTTACCATGTAGAAAATTTGTTTATATATTATGATATTTCTGACAAAAACCTAAGTTCAAAGTATATGTCATCTGTTTGTTTCTGCAAAGATAAATTCACAAAACAATGATTTAACTCATCCATAACATTATAAATGCACCCATACACAGAATTATAAAAATATCGCTAATGTCAGTGCGTTGATTATGTGAAAATTAATGATCAAATTGTATTTACAGATTCAAGTCACATTTTCAGGAGTGAGTACTTGTCATGGTAATTTTTGTAAAAATTAACATGTTTAAAAATCAATTAGTAATTCCAGAAGTCATAGAATAGGTGGATTAAGTCAACTTTCACTGAATACTAAAAATATTATAATCAAATATGAAAAATACATTTGTTCAAAGGCACAAAAACATTTCTATGATCTATGGGAGTAATGGAGAGAGGTGTATACAACGTGTGGGGTTGCTCGACCCCACGGACATTTTCCAATGTCAATGGCATGATATGAGGACTGAGACAATGAGACTAGTAGGAGAAGTACTGATGAAGTAAAGGGTCCTCAAAGGGGGAGGAAGCCTGGAAAATACCGAGGTTTTAGACAAAATTTGTACTCAGGAACTGAACCCCACTTTCCAATGATATAAATCCTAGACTATTTTATGGTAATCTAGGCTGGAGGTTTGTACCACTAGCCACAGTGTCAGTTCAAAGACAAGTAGCTCCTTCCTGGAAGTAAAACTCATCATAAGCCACAAAAGATATTGAAAGTTTCATATAAAATATGAAACACACACAGGAATCATGGTAGCAAAGGAAAGTGACTAAAAGACAGGAACAAAACTTATTTTTGCAAGAAGAATTCTCAGGGACTCCAGAATAATGTAGTATCAATCAGAATCTATGGGATCCTGCTTATAAAATTAAAATGAAACACTAGAAAATGTAAATAGGAAACAATGAGATTCAGAAGCTAAGAAAGTAAACATGCAATGATGGAAATCAATACTACAAAAAGGAATTTAATAATCTAGTTTATAAACCAAAGGAAAAAATTCACTTTTAAGCCTAAAGAGAAAAAAATGGGGGACACAACAAATATCATACACAAATATTACAGGAATATAGAACAGAGCCAATATTTATATGTAATTGTAGTTTCACAAAAGGGGAAGAGAGAAAGCAAGACTCTGCAATATGTTAAGAACTGACAGTTTTTCAAAGGTGATGACAAACATCAGTCTTTGACTTTAGGTAAACTCTACAATCTCAAATATACAAAGAACATCAATATAAAATGCTGATAAGTAGTACTAAAGATAGGTACAAAAGAAAAAAACCTTCCTATTAAATAAATGAAAAGATATTATCCTCCAATTAAAATTTTAAAAATTAAAGAAACAAAGATTTAACTCCTGTGGCAATAACATAACATACATCACTCCACTCTCTGTGCTGTTGGTGTCACATTTTACTCTGTATTCCTTATAATTCTCACACATAATTCATAATTTTGGTTTAAACTGATTGCCATTTAAAGTAATAAAAAGCTTATATGTGTGTGTTTGTATGTGTGTGTGTGTGTGTGTGTGTGTGTGTGTATATATATATATATATATATATGTATATATATATTTCTTTCCATTTCTAGGGCTTCTATTCCTTTTTGAAAATCTAGGTTCAACCCAAATATGATTTCAACTTAAAGAATTACTTTTAATCTTTCTTGTAATGCAGTTCTGTCTGAGAGTACATTGTTTTTGTCATGTGAGCCATAATAAGTTGCCAAGAACAGAACAGATTTAACATTACTCATGCATTTTCTCACACTTGTGGAGTTCATAAGGCCATTTGGGTTAGCCCGGGTGTTCCAGATGGCTAAAATTTAAAATGTTGATAACACCAAGTGTGGGTGAAAATGTAGAGCAACTGCAACTCTAAATGTAAGAAACTGTGTTATGGTTTCTAAAAAACTTGAACGCATGCCTCCTCTGTGACCTAGGATTTCCTCTTCCATTTATACTCAAAGGAAATGAGTATGTGCTTATAAAAGGGCATCCTTGTGCTCGCTTTGGCAGCACATGTACTAGAATTGGAACGATACAAGAAGATGACACGCAAATTCGTGAACGCACCATATTAAAAAAAGGGGGGGCGGATCCTTATGTTTGATTACATTGGTGTATTTCCTTGGCAATAGTTCCTCATTTGTGCTCTTTTAAAATTAGGTTTTTGCATATTTTATTCTTCAATAAATTCTTATTTATATGACATATATAACATTTGGAAGACATTTACATAATTTTGGAATGTTTCTGGTGTTACTTGTTAATTCTTCAATTCATGGAAATGAATTGAAATCATGAAAATTCAATTCATTGATTAAAGGGAAACTTCCCAAAGGTCCTTTCTATACTCTCCTCTATGTCATCTGAATTCACAAGTTAAGGATATGCATGTTTTAAAATTTTGATATTTTAAAGATTTTCTTTTAAATTTCAGCACAAAACTTTTTCAGATATAACAACTTAATTATTAATTATTTATTGTACTAATTATAGCTTTTTAAAAATTTTTAGTTGTAGATGAACACAAATTCTTTCCCCTCCCTCCCTCCCTCCCTCCCTTCTTTCTTTCTTCCTTCCTTCCTTCCTTCCTTCCTTCCTTCCTTCCTTCCTTTCTTTCTTTCTTTCTTTCTTTCTTTCTTTCTTTCTTTCTTTCTTTCTTTCTTTCTTTCGTGTGCTGCTGGGGATCGATTGAATCCAGTGCCTCACACTAGCTAGGCCAGCGCTTGACCACTGAGCCACAACCCCAGCCCCTAAATGTTGCTATTTTAAAAAAAACATATGTAACTTCAGCTGACAAATTCCAAGCATATTTCATAGAGCTGCAACTCAGTAAAATTATAGTTGAACAAAACCAATATAATCTTTTAAGTTTATATAAGCCAATGAAGTATTTATTCCAAATATAAATCAAATAAAAAAAAATCACAGCTAAATCTCATACCATAAACTCTCCACACAGCCAAGTTATAATCTTAAACCTTTGATCATCTCTGCATTTTCAGGTTCCTTGCCACTTCACTTAACAAAGTGCAGAGTAGTGGACATGAAAGATTCTACAGAATTACTTTATCTCAACAGATTGACTATTGTCCATTTGATTTCCAGTAAACTGGCTTGATAATTCAAGTCTGTCTAGTAAAGATCAGACGAAAAATGAAGGTATAAATCAAATATTAGCATAGAGCAGGAGCATAGTAGGTACTACGGGGAAAGTTTCCCAACTCCTTGAACAAAATCTAAGAGAAAAAAATGGCACTTTATGCTTACATATACCTAGCTGCAGCAATCCTTCACCTATCTGGAGAAAAAGGAGGATATCAGACAAGGCAGAAGCTTGAGGCCATCTGCCTAGAGTTCAAGGCTCAACATGATGGAAGAAGAGGTCATATTTTTTAGAAGACAGGACATAAAAGAGAAGGACCATGTGGTTCAAGGAAAGTTTAGAGGAATGAGAGGAACAAGGAAGGAAGACAAGTGAAAAGTCCTGCACATATACTTCATGCTCCTAACACAATAAAATGATTAGATCATCTAATAAAATAACCACTAAAATGTATTTTTCCTGATGATCACATTGTAAGAATAATAATTGAACTTCAATTAACAGGAGAATACACTTCTTCCAACATTTGACAATTCTTTAACAAAGGTAAGCTTAATTTTCTATAATCCAAAGACCATTTGCATATAAGATTTTAGCATTTTCTCCCCAAACTGATAGATATCTAAAACAGCTTCAGTATCAGAACTTTAATGGTCACAATTATGTATTAATGAAGAAAAATTAACCTATCTAAATTAACGTATCTTTATTATTAAGTGGCTAGAACACAGTTTAGTTTACAGGTTTGAAAATGTGCTGTCTTAGAACAGAGATAAAAGTAATTACACTTGTGTGCTAATGAGCAAATTAATTTTATGTTGTCAATATTGTTTTAAACCTCACAGTTAATTATTTTATAGGTACAAGAGTTTCCTAAAGAGTATGATGGTTTTATTTGATAAGAAATTTTGGATTCTCTAGGTTCTCAAGTAAAGCTTTTAAGGAAATACATTTCAGTTGACTTATGCAGCATTGTAATTTTAATTGGAGTGTGTCTACACAATGAGAAAATTATTAACGTGCAATTCTCTAGAATTCTTTGATGGAAGAATCAAACATTTGACTATGTATTGGTGAATTTTTTTTTTCTAAATAGCCTAAGAGTAGTTTACAATGCTCAAACAAAATGAGGAACAAATATAAAAATTACAACAGATTTTGGGTGAGAAACTATGCACTCTCGAAAACAGGGATTTATTAACTTTAGTTATAAAAGAATTTTTCAGTGAACGATAGATAGATAGATAGATATAGATATAGATATGTATTTTAGTATCCAGTGAAAATATATTTTTGCTTTTTTAATCATTAGCTTTTAATATGTCTTGTTCACAATGAATACTGTTTAGAATATGAATATTTATTAATGTTAATTATTTGAGCATTTTTAGATATAGATACAAATATTTTCACATGTGACAATATGACCATAATCACTCTAGGTTTACAGATTTGCAAAATTAGTTTAATTAAAATCTGTAAATATATCTTTGCTTTTACTGAATTTCTTATCAAGTGGAGTTACAAATAATATTATTTAATTATTTGTTCAAATTAGGTATATATGACAGCAAAATGAATTTTGATTTATCGTACACAAATGGAGCACAAGTTTGTATTTCTCTGCTTGTAAATGATATAGAGTTGCACCATAAGTGCAGTCATATATGTACCTAAGGAAATGATGTCCATCTCATTTCACCATCTTTCCTGCCCCCATTATCCCTTGCCTCCCCTCTCTCGCCTTTGCCCCATCGAAGTTCCTCCATTCTCCCCCCACCCCCATTATGGATCAGCATCCACTTATCAGAAAAAAAAAATTCAGCCTTTGTTTTTTTTGGTATTGGCTTAGTTTACTTAGCATGATATTCTCCAACTCTATCCATTTAGCTGTAAATGCCATGATTCTGTTCTCTTTTAATGCTGAGGAATACACCATTGTGTGTATATATATACCACAGTTTCTTTATCCATTCATCTATTGAAGGGCATCTAGGTTGGTTTCACAGTTTAGCTATAATGAATTGTGCTTCTATAAGCATTGATGTGGCTGTGTTGCTGTATTGTGCTGTTTTTAAGTCCTTTAGGTATAAATGGAGGAGTGGGATAGCTAGGTCAAATGGTGGTTCCATTCAAAGTTTTCTAAGGAAACTCCATACTGTTTTCCAGAGTGGTTGCACCAATTTTCAGTGCTACCAGCAATATATGAGTGTACCTTTCCCCCCACATCCTCACCAACATTTATTATTGCTTATAAAAAATTCTTAATAGTTGACATTCTGGCTGGAGTGAGATGAAATGTTTGAGTAGTTTCATTTGCATTTCTCTTTTAAATGCAGTGGGAAAAAACACCTTTGCAAACAATGAAAAGCTCAGACAATTTTTAATCATTAGACCTGTACTACAAAAAAATGTGAAAGGAAGGCCAGAATAAAGAAAAATTATATTTTTTAAAATGGATATATACAAAGTAATAGAGCATAATTAATGATAAAAATAAAAGTAAATGCATAAAAATTATCTTACTTTTCAATGTTAAGTGATAGTTGCAGTTTTATATAAAAAATAATGTATTATAAGGGACATAACTGATATAGAACTATAATATCATGAGGGAGGAAATATCGTGAGGAAGGAAACATAGAAATATACTGATGTAAAATTCTTAAATTAGAAATAAATTGGTATAGTGTTATTTGAAGGAAAACTGTTACAAGAATACATATTCTAAAAAATAAAATAATTGCTAAAAAGAGAAAGCTATAAATAAAGCACTATAGATAGTAAGCCTTTAGTGGAGATAAAGTAAAATATTCAAGATTCCTTGTTGATCAAAAAATACTCATTCCAAAATATTTATTCTAAGGCAAGAAATAAGAAACAGCAAAAGAAGAGAGATGACAAAGATCAAACACACAAACAGGTAGGAATAACAGAGTTCAAGTCTTATAGCCATATGATTGTGTAGTTAATTGCATTAAAGACTAATATGACTTGAAAATTCTCACTAAAAAGTACGTACGCATTGACATATTGGATTGAAAATGAAGAACTAATCATATGCTGTCTTATAAAAGACAAACATTGCCAAAAATTCAGATGGACATTTCATAACAAAAAGAAGTTCAAATCAACAGGAAACTCCATCAGTTCTAAATTGTGTATTTCTAATAACTGAGCTTCTAAACATATGGGGGAACAAAAGAAGTGAAAGGAGAAATAAACCAACCTATAATTACTGTTGGAAATGTCTATATCTTGCACCCCTCAAAAATTTGTACAAAAAATAATATAAAAAAGACTTAAAATTTTTAACACACAACACGATTGATATTTATAGAACACTCTTCTGAACAATTAACAAAAAGAGAATATACATTCTTCTCAAAGGCACATAGAAAATTTATCAAATCAGACAATAAGCTGGCTATAAAAATAAAAATAAACAAATTGCAATAAATTTTAAAAAATCCATTAATCTCTGACCAAAGTTAAAAAAAAAATGCTGACAGAAAAAAGTTGACTCAACAAATGCTTAGTAACTAAAAAATACAGTTATAAAATAATCATTGGGAAATAAATCACCATTTAACATAAACAGTAGTAGACTAAAGTGAATAGAAAAAAAAATTAAAGTGGTAATTAAATGCACCAACAAAAGTAACATGTAGCCAACACAGACTTTAAATCACATTTATTAAATCTCTTGGAAAAAAAAATCCCTATTTACTTAAATTTTGTAGAGATATTTTTCAGAATAAAAAATGGAAATCAATTAATTCAGTTTGAATCTACCATCTGTTCTGTAACATTTCAATTACTTACACATATGCATAGGTAAAATTAAAAGCTTTTCTCACCTGTAATATTAATGGAAAAGTCCTCAGTAGATTACTAACAACTTTAATGTAACACTGCATATTTCTAAAGTACCATATAAGATTTATACTAGAAATGCTAGTTTAGAAAAAAAGAAGGATTCACAAATTCAAACATACCCTTTATTTATTAAGAAGTAAAAATACCTGAAGCAAATGTACTACATCAATGTAGTTTAGATTTAATAAGCAAAATTAAAGTTTGATAAATGGAAATAGATATTGTAGATATGTAAGGTATATTAGAAAAGACATTGCTCTATATATTTAAAATATTCTAAAGTAGAACTTAATCATTTAGTAAACATGTTTAAAATCTGTTGCTATAGACCTTTGTTTCTGGCAATGACAGATATTTCTATTAGACAAAACCTTCCTCGTAGACAACAAGTTATGAAATAAAATTAACAATCAAAACAACTACTGGGAGCTACTTGGAAAAGAATAAAAATGGGCAGAATCTATTCAACTCACTGAATCTATTCAACTTGCTGATTGCTGAGAAGAAGCTTTTCAATTTGAAATCATACCATTGATTGACTCTTGATTTTATTTCACTTTAGGAGTCTTGTTAAGAAAATAGGGGCCTAATCCAACATGATGAAGATTTGGGCCTATGTTTTCTTCTATTAAATGCAGGGTCTCTGCTCTAATTCCTAGGTTCTTGAGTTAAGTTTTGTGCATGGTGAGAGAAAGGATTTAATTACTTTTTGCTACATATGGATTTCCAGTTACCCTAGCACCATTTTTTGAAGAGGCTATCTTTTCTTCAATATATGTTTTTGTCACCTTTGTCTAGTGTGAGATAACTGCATTGCTCTCTGTGTCCTCAGAGAGCCTACAGAATGGGAGCAAAGTATTACCATGCATACATAAAATAGAGCACTAATCTCCAGGATATACAAATAACTCAAAACCTTAACACTAAAAAACAAATCACCCAATCAATAAATGGGCTAAGGAACTGAACAGATACTTCACAGAAACAGATATACAATCGATCAACAAATATATGAAAAAAATGTTCAACATCTCTAGCAATTAGAAATCAAAAATACTCTAAGATTTCACCCCACTCAAGTCAGAATGGCAGTTATTAAGAATGGAAGCAACAATAAGTGTTGTCAAGGGTTCATGGGGGAAAGGCATACTCTTACATTGCTGGCTGCAAGGTGGTACAACCACTCTGGAAAGCAGTGTGGAGTTTCCTTAGAACACTTGGAGTGGAGCCACCATTTGACCCAGCCATCCCACTTCTCAGTTTATACCCAAAGGACTTAAAAACAGCATAATACAGAGACACAGTCATATAAATATCTATAGCAGGACAATTCACAATAACTAATTTGTGGAACCAACCTAGATGCCCTTCAATAGATGAATGGATAAAGAAATTGTGGTATATATACACAATGGCATATTCCTCATCATTAAAAGAGAACAAAATCATGGCATTTGCAGGTAAATGGATGGAGCTGGAGAATATCATGCTAAGGGAAGCAAGCCAATCCTGAAAAACCAAAGACTGAATGTTTTCTCTGATAAGTGGATGCTTATCTTTAATGGGAGTGGGGGAGCACGGAAGGAATGGATAGGGTAAAGGGGAGGGAGTGGAAGGGAGAGGACATGGGGGTAAGAAAGATGGTGGAATGAGATGGATATCATTACCCTAGGTAAATGTATGAAGACACAAATGTTGCGACTCTACTTTGTGTATAACCAGAGGAATGAAAAATTGTGCTCCATTTGTGTACTATGAGTTGAAATGCATTCTTTTCTCATGTATAACAAATTAGAACAAATAAATACATTGATTAATTTTAAAAACATGGGCAGAGTCTGAGGGAGATTCTGCACTTGAATGAAAGAAATAACATTTGCTGAGTCATGGACCTTGGTCTAAAAGCTGCTGGCACCATGGAGAGCAATTAAAAGCAAAATAAATAGATAAATAAATAAAAACAAACAAACAAAAAAATGAGAAAGGTGGTTTGGGGAAAGCAGACTAACTATAAATTAAGAGGAAAAAAAGAAACAGTCAAACTTAGCCTGTTGAGGCCAAAATCAGACAGGCAGATGGGCAAGGGTCAGATCCAGAAAATGGAGAGATTGAAATGTTAATTCTCCCAGAGCCCTTCCTCCACCCTTATCAAGATAACCTGCCCCTGCTCCAACCTGTTGCTAAGGTAACCTGTCCCAGGGATTGTCTGTCCCTAGAGAGAGTTGTTAATTATGCCCCCTTCCTGCCCAGATCACTCAATCTTGGCCCCTCCAGTCCATCTGCTTCTGGCCTTTTGGCCATCCCAGCATCTCCTGGGCCTAGTCAAATACTCAGGAAGGAGAGAAATGAGGGGAAGAGAGCAGGGGAACAAAGGCAGCCTAGGACATACTAAAAAGGTAGAAAACCCTCACTTCTTAGGATCCCAGGATACCAGCTATGGTTCCTTTTTTTTATATGAGTCTATGTTACCCCTTTTAAAACAAATCCTGCTTCATATGCTTGTTTCAACATGCTTCTCTAATGTGATACTTCAACCTGTGAGGAAGTAGGACTGGTCACTAGTAATGGGTGGCATCACTGTCATTATCTAACAGCAGCAGCAATCAGTTCTGGGGGGCCATGGAGGAGGCACTATTGATACTGCCAGTTACCTTAATAAGTCTTCTTTCCCTGAATGCTGAAGCATAACACCAGAGAAGTACACTGAGGCAACTGTAGAGTAGAAAGTAAAAGGCTCTATTTAAGGACAGTGAAACAGACTTCTCCCTGGAGGAAGAAGGGGACTGAAAGGCCGAATCCATGGAATGAGGAAGTCCCATCTCTTTTAAATCGAAGGTTTTCTTTGTCCTTCTACATTCCTGTCCTTTATCTTACATGGGATGGAGCATGCAGGAGGGAAAGTCAAAAGGTGGGAAACAGGTGAGTTCATGGGATGTGGGGGGGAGGGATCTGGGCAGGAAGGGCCTAGGGTGAATTAACTAGCAATCATAATGGGGGCTGCATCATTAACAGTCTTTAGGATGGGCCCAGGCCTTGGGGACATTAACTTTTCAATCTCCCAGGTGCAGTTTCTGGTTTCTGAGACTCAGATCAGACTCCATTTTCTTTATTACAGTCTAGTCTAATAGGCTATTAAACTATTAGTCTTGAAATAACTACCTATCTTTAAATCTGGCTTCATTATTAGCCCACTCCCTTTGGTCACTGTGGTTGCAATGGTGAGTGCCACTAACTGCATCACCAAGACTGTGCCACTAACTGCATCATCAAGCTGTTGGTTGATGCTGTGAATAGAGACCTCAACTGTCCAGAACACATAGTATCAGGGCATGGTGTCTGATTCTGATAAGAAATATTCAAAGGAAAAACTAAGTGGAATAATTCTATGATATTATTTTCACATGTGTCTCAGTCCTGCCTAGATTTATGAGAAAGGAACATAGGCCCCCAATGATTCTTAGTAAGGAAGTTCCTACATCACCTTTTAGTAGGTGCATAAAGAATAGTGTATCATGGTAAATTTTTAAAAATAATTCCATAAAATATCCATATTGCAATATTAAGACCTGTGAATGTGATACTATTCGTAGCATAAAGTCTTGGCAGATATAAATGAAGTTAAGGACCCTGAGATGGCAAATCATTATCCAGATGAGCTCATACATGTTCTTAAAAGTGGAAAGATGCAGTTACAAAAGTATAAAAGAGATCCAGAAAGGGGTACTGGTGTTTGCCTTGAAGGTGGAGGAAGGGAGTCACAGGTGAGGGAATGTGAGCACTCTGAAAACTGGAAAAGAGGAGAAAATGGATTCTCCCTTTAGAGCCTCCAGAAAGAAACTCAGCCTTGTTTTTACTCAGTGAGACTCTTGTTGGACTTCTGACCTGTCCAACTATAAGATGATACATTTGTATTATTTTAAACCACTAAATTTGTGAGATATTTTACTACAGTAGCTATAGATAACTAAATCACATAGGATATATCATACACAAGGGGTGTCTATGCATTTAAATGGACTCTGTCTACACCCTAAGCTAGGTATGCATTGAACAGACAATAAGCAGCCTAGCTAAAACTAAACGAACTGAAGAGGCATCTCAGCTGCTGTCCATCTGAAGAAAGTAGAGTTTGTAAGTTGATTCCAGCCCAGGAAACTATCTACAAAATAAAATAAGTTAAGAATTTTTAAACAGACAAGGATAATTCAAGGTCTCTACATTTACAAAATTGGGAACAGAACTCAAATTTAAAAGGCATATTAAACAAAAAAGAACTTGACCTATATTGATGGAAAATGTCATGAATGTAGATTGATTATAAGATGATCCAGATGTGGAATTAGCAAAGTAATTTAAAGAGGCTAAGAGGCTTTTATACCTTAGCTGAATAAAAATTTAAGCATTGTCATAATTAGTGACTATAAAAGGAATCTCAACAGAGAAATAAAAGCATAAAAATAACCCAGTGGAAATGATAGAACAGGATATTTTATATAAATAATTAATTAAACTTAGCAGGAAAAAAAATCAGTAAATTTGAAAACAGATCAATAAAAATCATGAAGCATATAGAAAAAGATAAAAATAATAGAGGATCAGTAACTTGTCAGGTAATATCAAATGGTTACATGAGAATATGATAGATTTAAAATAAAAGAAAATGAGGCAGGGAAGAAAGAAAAATGATGACAGTCCAAGGTCTCATAAACATAGAGAACTACTTCAAAGACCAAAACATCAGCAAACTCTGAGCATATAGAGAAAATAAAATAGAAAGAATTATAACCAAAATTAGAGAAATTTATATGCCAGAGAAAGTGACACATTGTATCTAGGAATCCAGTGCACACATGACCTAAGTCCTGTCAATAGAAATAGTGATAGAGAGTGTCACTGAGAAGTCCATGCCCACCGTAAGTGCCCTTCAATAACAAAGATGAAATAAAGATATTTTTAGATAAAATAAAACTTATGAGAATGAACTGCCATCAGAAAAGCATCACAAGGACACATCAAAAAACAACCTTTAGTCTGATAAAGAAATGACAACAGATGAAAACTCAAATCATCAGAAAGAAAAATGAACAATAAAAATAATAATTGCATGGATTAGTCTAAAATATGCTTTTCTTCATAATTTCTTTAAAATTCATATAACTAACACCCAAAGAATAATGTAGCTATAGTAGTAACTAATAATAGTTTTATGCATTTTTTTTATGTAAATGTAGGGAGAGGGAGTAATGAACATTTTAATTGCAAATTTCTTAAACTTTCTGTGACCTGGTTCAATATTAACTTTCTGGTTCAATATTAACTTTATATAGACGTCACTTATTGTGAGGGTTAAAATGTATATTGCATTCTTTAAAGCAATCCCCAAATAAATAATGTAGAATTGAAAACTACAAATGCAAAATATTAACATGAAATTTTAAAAATGCAAGTTTATCCCAAAATAAAGTAAGAAGAACAAAAATAGATAAAACAAACAGAATACTAGGCACAATGCTAGATCCTTTCTATTTGTTTAACATTCTAAGATCCGTATTCATACCTATTATTTCTCATTTCCATCTATTTACATTTATTAACTTTTATAACAATTTTAATTAATAGGAATCAGCCTTAATTTTCACCCAGTTTTATGGAAATATCCACTTTTATATATAATGTACTTCTTTTAATTCCATTTATTTATTCTTCAGGGTTATTATTCAAGTATCTCACACCTGAAATTCCTCATGAAAATTTAAAGTTTTTATAATCATTCCACATAACTTTATGGAATCTTCATAAATTTTGTTAAATTCAATAAATTTGTTATATTTATGCATTACAGTAGAATAGTGGTAATGATGAATAAGAAAGGAACTAGGAAATAAACAAAGGCCAGTTCTTAGGAACCAGGGATGCTCCTCAGGGGAGAGTGGTTGGCTAGTGCACATGAAAAAAAAAAAAAAAAAGACCAAGCCCTAAACATTCCTCCACTGTAACTCTGAGGAAAAAGGGAGCAGAAAGTACCGCTAAGAGAAATTGACCCGCCAACTAGAGGTAGATTGCATTTGTTGAAATAGAAGATTAAAAAGCAGAATTCACAAAAAGCAAACACCCAACCACTTAGATAAAAATCTGCCTGATATTTTTGTAGGAACTGTAACACAATTCTAATATGTGTTCCAAGGGCAATTAGATTAATTAACTAATTACATAGAGGCATGAAAATGATAAAGGACTATAAACCATTTTCTGCACATTAGGAATGAAAATGCAAAATATATAAGATCTACTATTTCTTGTTAAAAATCTTTAATGCTAATTCATCAATATTCCTTTAAATGTGCTGCATAGTTTTAAATTGAATTTGAAATTTGATTCTTTCATGGGAACTTTTGGGTTTTCTGACTATTGTCTCTGTGAAACCTGAATTACCTCAACTATAAATTCTATCGCTGTAGCTAATAAAAACCAAACTTGAATAAGTCTGTGTTCTGGCAAGAAACAAATGGTAATCTCAGCCAGGTATTACTTAACAAGATTAAGAAAAGAAGAATTTTTAAGTGCAAACAACATATAAATATACCAGAAGAAAGAATGTTCTGCCAGTTGTAGGAAAGAGGGCTCTAAGAGTCTTTGCTCCCAAGAGGTAGAAAGAGTGTCCCTGTGTTCATTGGGACACAGAGAGCGGGCTATGCAGAGAGAGTAAGCACCATGAGTAGAGAGGGTGATTTCACTGTGGTGGACCCCCAGAGTAAAGAGGGGCCCCTGATAAAAAAAGATCTTGGTGAAAGAGCCAAGCAAATGTAATGGGAGGAGCATGATTAAGACTTTACCCTCTTCCCTTCCTATTCTCCTGCTGGCATGCCCAATAGTCAGAAAAGGAAAGGCTTCTCTTCTTGTTTTTTCTAGGAGGTTTCTCCTTTCATTTTGTTATAAAGTTCCAAAATTCAATATGAATGGAGAAGAATGAAGGAGCAGATCTAGACTGGTAAAAGGGAAGAATCTCTCATTTATTCTCACTGTTGGTGAAAAATCACTATATCCACAAGATATCTCTCTTTCTCTCTCTCTCAAATAGTGCTTAATTTTTGTTTTACACCAGAAACAAAGATTTTATATAGTATACCACTTTTATGCCTCTTGGCAACTTTGAAATAATATTAACCTAACTACTGATTAAATGAATCAATTTATTCGTAAAAAATAACTTGTTCTCTATAATTCCGTAAGTATGCCATAATTAAGCTCTATGTTTTATGATTATAAATTTTCTATAGACTATCAAACATGACAGTTTGCCATAATGATTTCTGGGATTTGTAATATAAATTTAATGGAAATTTTACATTATATTTCAATAATTTAGGACACACTTCCTCATATATGTCAAATATTATGTAAATTTAATATGTGTAGTATTTTATGTAATTTGTATGTGTGTATATATGCATAAAATTCTACTTGCCTTTGAAAATTTATTTTCTATGCTTCCATTTCTTCCCAATTCTCTACTTGTCCCTTAGATTTTTTATTCTTTCTCTTTTTTTCCTTCTCTCTCTTTTTAAATTTGCTTCCTAAGAATAGACCATATGTCTTTTTCAGTTGATGTTTTCATTTATGTTAAAACAATTTTTGGTTCATAATCCTTTCAAGTCTGCCAATGCCTTTGAAAGCTTCATTAGCTCTTTTAGGCCACTAGCAAATTCCTACTTCAGTGCACAAAATGGTCCACTTGTCACCTAAAATAGTTTATACAGCTTCTAAAATGATCCAAGTTGCTTTCAGAAAAACTCCTACTACTGAGAGGCTGAGGGTAGGAACGTATAGCACAGTTCATGGAACATTATGATTTGCCAGTGGTTTACTTCTCTTCTAAATAGATATAAACTGGGGAATTCACGGTAGGATTCATAGAAGTCCCCATGTAAACAGTGCATATGCAACTTTGCCAAAGAAAGCAATTGCTGTTTACCTGGCTCTGCTTCTTTTGTAAAAAGAGCCTGCATGTGTATGTATCTATGTCTAATCTAAAGACAGAGATCATATGGAGTTTGCCCAAGCAATGCAAAGACCTGCATTCCATTAGATATTGGACAACAGCTACTTTCAGGAAAATGATAAGAAAGGATGATATTTACACAGTTGAAGTAACTCCAAATACTCAAAGAGACATCTATGATATAGGTAAAAACTGTGTAGAATAAACTGAGTATTGGTCAATAATGAACACAATGTGATTGTAAATGATTGAATAAGACAGATCTGTTACATAATTATATTAGGAAAGAATTCTGAAACAAAGAATTGTATTTGATCATTTCAAAGGATATTTTCCCTTCAACTCCATGAAAATTATTTTCAATCAAATTAAAATTTCCTTTTCCTCAAAAGAGTTCAGTGATCAATATAGTTTAAGGGGTGCAAAAAAATTAAACAAAAAACAGATAAACATTCTGGACAAGATAATCTTTCTATATAGAAGGGAAGATGAATCGCTTGTATTGATAAATAATTTGAGATAAAATTGCTATTGATAATCTATTTTCTAGAGGTAAGTTATGGATTTGAAGAGCATAATATTGAAATACATGATTAAATTTCAGATTTGGGAATTATTCGAAATTCCCCAAGAGGCAGGGTGTTACAGAATTACACTAAAATAGTAAAATAACTCAAACTGAGTTATACCTTTATTTTTCACTTGCCTTGGAAAGTTTTACCTTACAGTTTCTAAAGATATGTATCATTTATTCTAAACACAATGCTCTATGATTTACTTAATGAATACACACCTGATAGAAGGTGTGTTTTGATTTAATAAATTGTTTACCTTTGTTTTGGATAATAGCATTATTAATGAATATCATACATATATTTAGCAAATGTTTATCAGTACATTTCATAAGCATATCTAATGTGGTTGCTTTATCAAGGAGCAGATACATTTTTCAGTTTGGGTAGGTCCTGGCAAGTTGCTTTCAAGACCATTTTAAATACCTTTTAATATTACTTAAAACTTTTTGCTTCCCATACCCTTGGCAATATAAATAATCACCAGAGTTAATTTAGTTTAAATAGGAAAATGTTGAATGCATAATACTAGCTGCTTCCCCAAGACACTTCTGGCATGATTTCAATAATATATTACTGAATAAACACTTTTTTCACCTGTCTTTATTATTAAGTGATGATACAGAAAAGTTAGTAGGAAAAAAGAAAAGATAACTTGTGCAATCTAATGGATACTATGCAAAAAACCTGTCACACAAATATCAAATCCAGTGTGATGATAACCAGCTGATTTTGTTGGAAGACAGAGTTTAAAAAGCAAGTATTGTCATTTGTATCAATAAGAAGTAGAGAAATCAGTCAGAATTTTGAGGGTATGGCCAATGTGAGGTTGAGTTTTGGCATGGTTGTCAATATGGCAGCATCTGAGAAGCCAAGTATGAGACCTCCTCCTCTCTAGGAATGCCCTGCCTTCTTCCCTCTCTCATTTCTTTAATGTGGTTCCTTGCTCCACATGTAAGCATCTCTTTTTCTTTCACTTGTTTTCATTTCAAGATTTCTCATCTCTGGTATCAATATCCACACTACCCACAGCCTGTCTCTATTCTCACACACACACACAAAGAAAAAGTTATTGAAAGATTAGTCCCATGACAGCTCAACTGATTCTACCAATCTACTCCTTAAAAGAAAATTATGACAACAAGTAATGGTTTTCTTTTTTTCACTACTGCCTCAAAATAGCTCTTTTTGGAGACGGTAAGTTATACATTCAATACACACTTAATTTGACAAGATCAGGACTAAATTGCTTTTCTGAGTAGTCCTGATTATAGCATATTGTGCTGAACTGTTATGTCTAACTGTGTAATCAAATACACTATAAACCGTCTTTTCTGTAAAGCATGCCAATTCCATAGAAAACAGAAGTGGAGAAGAAATATGCAAGTACAAATGCAAACACTTTACTCAGGAAACACTTGCTTGATGCTCTGTAGGCATTGCACCCCAAATCAGATCAAATCAACCTTTAAACACAGAGCTAGATAGATAAAGGATTGTATTGCATTAGCACAGCATTACAAAACACCACAAGGACAAATAGTGAAGTCATCCCCAACCTAGCAATTTATTCAGTGTGTGTGCAGCCAGATATGTAATGTGCAATTTTCTAACAATAGATCTAATGGAGCAGTATTACAACCATCTTCAGCATACTCTGGTGTGTCAATTCACTAGAATTAACTAGGACCTCATTTGAAGGAGAATATTAGGTACTTCTTTATTCACTGAGAAAGATTCTAACACTTCAATATTTTGGTTTAAGTACATGTTCTGAGTCCTTTTATCGTCTCAATTGCTCCCATGAATTAATTTAGTTTGAACGAGTGTGCAGAATGAACGCAAACCCTCCAAGTCAATTTTAATAGATGTCAGTGTTTCCATGAATTGTTGTCAGACATGTTAAGAGCAATCGTTTGTGACCTACAAACATAGCAAAATGAAGAGTGTATAATTTTAGTATCTACTTTCAACTTATGCTAAATCAAAGTTGAATATTTGCCTTTTAAAATTCTACATGCAAATGTAAATTATCGCCTCTCTGGGACAAGGTCATTGAGACATGGAAAAAGACTCCAAATTTTATGCAGAAAATATGATCATTGTCTTCAAGAGTCAGTTTTACCACCAACCTGATTCCTACTACATTCTCTAGAATAATTTTATGATTGTGTTTTAAAAAAAAATCACTTCACATTTCAAGGTCTCAAATATAAAGACCAATCTTTTTTTTAGATTTATTTTGTTTCTATGATTATTTAATTTTACACATTATTATATAAATATGGACATTTTGATAAGCATCCAATTCTATTTTTTAGATAATTGCATATGTAAAATGAGAAACTTGGGCAAATTTTATAAAAACTTGAGACTTTAATAATTATTACACATTTAAGACTCTACACTGTCCCAAGAAAAACTTAATGTGTATATTCAAACTATATTTAAGTAGTTATGGCTTCTCATGCAGGAATTACCATGAATACAAAGATCTGAAAAGATGGAGATTGTATAAAACTGTGGGTTTAAAATATGAAAGAAAAATTTAAATGAACAAGTAACTCATGAAACAATATTAACTTTCAGACTATTGTGACTAAATTTATGTATACCTTATAAAGATGGAAGAGGTAGGAAAAAGTATTTACATTTCTTTAGCAGCCAAAAAATTTTAAAAAACACTTAAGTCAAACAAAAAATGTATAAAATATATATGAGGAAAACTCCAAGACTTTAAAGACATTAAGGAAGATTTTAATAAATGAAGAGTGATCTCTTATAAATGCATACAAAGATTCAATGTTGTTAAGATGGTATTTCTTCCTAAACTGGTCAATAGATTCAACCCAATCCCAAACGAAATCTCAGCAAGTAATTGTGTGAATATTAACAAACTGATTTTCAAGATTATATAGTGAAACAAAAGACTCAGAATTGTTAATACAGTGTTGAAGAAAGCAAAATTGGGGAAAAATCAATGCACAAATTTTAATTGTATTATAAAGCTACAGTAATCAAGGCAGTATGGTATTGGCAAAAGAATAGATGAATTATCTACTGGAACAGAATAGAGATCCCAGAAAAATATGCACACAAATATAGTGAACTGATATTTAGAAACAGAGTAAAGGGAATTCCATGGAGAAAGGACAGTCTTCTCAACAGATGGAACTGCGACATGGCTATCCACATGCAACGTAATGAATTCACACATAGAAACTACACCTTTCATGAAATTCAACTTGAAATGGGTCACAGACCTAACATAAATGCAAAACTACACAAATGACAAAATAGGAGAAAATCTAGGTGATGCTGAGTTGGGTGATAATTTTTTAAGGAACATATCAATTTCATGATTCATGAAAAAATAAGTTGGGCATTATCAAAATTAAAATCTTTCATGCAAATTATATGATCAAGATAATGAAAACACAAATTACAGACTGGATAGAAAAGTTTGCAAGATATATATTTTTTTTTAATCCAAAACAGACACAGCATCCAGTGCTGTCAAGAATGTGGAGCAGTAAGAACTGTCTCTCTTTATTGGAGGGAATATGTAATGGTAGTTGTTTGGGAAGATTGTTTGGCAATTTCTTTTAAAACAGAATAGAGTTACTATATGATATAGCAACCATGCTCCTAGGTACTTGCATAAAGGAGTTGTAAACCTATGCTGAAATAAAAACCTGAATACATATGTTCATAACAGATTTATTCATAGACTCCCCATCTTAGAAGCTACCAAATTGTCTTTTAGCCATCAAATGGATAAGTGTGGTACATCTAGATGATGGAATATTATTCAGAGATAAAATAAAACAAATACTTCAGCTATTAAGCATGAGTGGACATACAGGTACTAGAATGTATGTTACTAAAAGAAGGAAACCATTCTGAAAAGACAACATAGGTATGATGTCAACTGTATGTCATTCTGGAAAAAGTGAAACTATATTCTCAGGGGATATGTTTCAAGAGCCCTAGTAGATGCCTGAGACCCACAGATGGTACAGAAACCTATGTAAACAATGTTTTTTTTACCATAGGCCTGCAGCACTGCAGCATGGCACCAAAGTTCATTTTTCCTTCCATATTTTATTTCTTGGTGACTTCTTCACATCATTATGCTAGGGCTTTGGGTAAAATAAGGGTTACCTGAACCCAGAAGTCAATCAGATAACAGGAATGGCTACTAAATGACTAAAAGCAGATATGCAGTTTGGATGTGGTAGACAAAGGCATAATTCATGTCCCTGGTGGGATAGAGAAGAATGTCATGAGATCTCATTAACTTAGTCAAAGCAATGTGCAATTTAAAACTCACAGTTCATTTCTGGAGCTTCCACTAAGTATTTTTGAACTGTGTTTAACCAGGTGTGACTGAAACCATGGAAAGTGAAGGCACAGAAAAAGGGGGACTATGTTATAGACAGTAGAATTACCAATGGTTGCCAGGATGAGAGGGGGTGCAGATTGCATGCATAGGTTAAAAAAAGGAGATTTTAGGACAGTGAAATTATTTTAATATAATGGTGCGTATATTGCCACAGTCTGGCTGCAGCAAAATAGCCGGGGGGTGACGAGCAATTTGTGTACATTGATACAACAGGAGTGGGAGCCGTTTATTGTAGGACCAGAGGGGTATTTATACATTCCACACAGCTTATCTTAATTAGCATAAACTAGATACAGCAGCCAACCAATAAGAAATCTCCACACTTAATGGCTTGCTGGCGCCACCTCACGAACCACTCCCCCTGCCAAAATGCCAGGCGCCATCCTGACTTGTTTACAGACTCTAACAGTATATGACATTACACATTTGTCAAAACCCACAGAACTGTACAACACAAAGAGAGAACCCTAATAAACACTATTGGTTTTAGTTAAGCATCATATATTGATGTTGTACCATCAATTATACCAAATAAACCACACCAGTAAAAAAATGTTAGCATCCAGGGAAATATGTGGGAAGGAATAAAGGTAGATTATGGGAATTCTTCATGCTTTGTGCTCAATTTCTCTACAAACGTGAAACTGCTTTAAAAAATAAATCTATTTAAAAAAATGTGCATTCTATTAAGTATTAAGAATTTCTGAAGGAAAATTAACGCTCAGAATGACACATAAAAATCAGCAACCATTTAGAAAGTATGTGTCCAGTTTTTCTTTATTATTTTAAAACGGGAAAATCAAAAACTCTAGGAACATTTACCATATTTTTGGCAGGGAGATGTGTAGCTTGAGCTCTTTTATTTAGAGTATTTTCTGTGGCAATATAAAGAAGACAACTGCAGAAGGAAAGAGAGGATTTATGCCAAGAGAACAAAGCCCTCTGAGCTCATCACCTCCATGTACATCTTCTCACAGTCAAAGAAACTAAATATGCCATGGATTATTCAGATCAACACTTTGAAAATCAATGTACTCCCAAAGCTTATGTCCCTCTTCTGAGTTTCCCCAGGGTCTACACCAAAAGTAACATTTGATCTCTTGAATAAATAGATAGTCTTTGTTTGTGACTCCAGATCAAAGCTAGTACACAGATGGGGAATCTCATGGGAAGGGAAGTGGAAAGGATATGTGCCTTACACTAAGCTGGCTCTATATTTTCCTACTTTCTTAGTGTCTGTTAAAAAATCTATTAAATCACCACGTTATCAACATTGTTGGAAAAAAAAATAGATGTATCGAATAGCACTTTGGTGTTGGGGAAAAAAAATTTGTTTTCATACGCATCTGTCTTGCTATCCTCAATAAAAAAATCCTTACAATTTCACATTAGTTTGGTTCTAGGCATCTTATGTCAGATATTATGCTGATTGAAGGACTTTGGAACAGCCCCCAAGATTGTCTTTTTGATGCACTAATAACAATTCTAAGTCTACCTTTATCCAAAATTGGGTCGAAGAAAAGCCTTTCTTTGTATAACAGTGTATGTATATGTGTGTGTCAATTGGTGTATATTGCTGAAGGTAATTACATCCTACCTAACTTGATATTTGTGTGCCATCACAAAGCATAACAAAACAAAAGACCCTTTCCTTAAACACACAAAAATTCAATCAGGTAGCTGCAAGAAGAAACATACATCAATGAGACACTATGGGCTTCCCTTGAAAAACGTGTTGCTATGGGAAAAAGTGCTGTGTGCTCTTCAAAGCACAGACAAATGCACTTCTGTAATACAAGGCATTCCGAGGACAGAGACTGCCTGAAGGTAAAAATCTTACATCTGCGTGAGAGTAAAAGATTATTCTTAAACCCCAAGCTGGTTACTGGCTATATCTAGTGTCTGGGTCACCTACTATCTAGTTCACTGCTCCTTCTACTGATTTTTGCTTCTTTTGCTCTTGGTTTCTCACCTACCAAATCATATTAGACAACAGCATTTAAGGTTACCATTGGAGTTCACTAGAGTTCATTTTCCTAACACCTCAATTCAAAGATGAATGGGATAAAAAAAGGTGCAGAAAAAAATGAATCCTGGGGTTCAAAATAAAGTGCAAAAGGCCATCCCTTTTCCATGGCTATAGATAAGATTAACACATCTAGCTCTGGAAAAAAAATAAGTAGTCTGTGCTACTGATGTTACTAGTTTTCTGCCCTAAAGTTTTAGAGCACTTAGGTGGCAGATGGAAAAAATAATTTGGAGTACCTGTTCTTTTTTCTACATAGAAAATAAAGAAACTTGAGTCTCTAACCTCCATGCTTGATCATGTCTGTAAGGAACTTTTATTTTCCTTTCGATTTTGTGCTATCTCACCCCTTTGATTCTCATCTTCCCTAAACATGAATGGGGGTATGAGCAATTCACTTTATGAGATTGTTGCTATTTATACATTAAACAAGATTTATTAAAGACCAAAGAATGCATTTAAATGACTTTGAACATTTTATGGTACATAGTGAATGAAAAGTAAAGGCAACTTTTTAAACTGTTCATTCTCTTTCTGTCACTCCAAAGTAAATTTCTACCCTTTTCTGTCCTATTCCACACCTTTGGAAGTTCTCTCTCTGGTATGTGTCTCCTCAGCACCCATGTTTCTAGCTTCCTACTGGTTGCCCCTGGGATGCTTCCTGGGACATTAGAGGGCAGAAGGAGGTGTGTGTTACCCCCACACCCGATCTAAGCCACAGCCCCCGTAGGTATGTCCTCCTGTGGCTACAATTCTTGCTCAATTCTTATTATATATTTCTTTCCTTGGTTCCAGTGTTGCTGGAATTATTATCTTTTGTTGGTTTCATTCATTCAGTTCATGAAGCTATACATAATTCTCCACTAAACTCTCTTTAACCAAGCCTTATAAGTGTGTGATATAATCCCTACTAGGAAATTGAATCCTACACTAATAATAAAAAAAATTACTCTCTCTACCACCACCAGAACTACTTGTTATATTATGAAAACTAAATCTACTTTTAATGCTGCAATTACTATTATTACTACCATTAATACTGTTGCTGCTTCAATTACTGTTATTGAAGTAGAATAATACCAGCAATAATATTAATGGTATTATAACCAGGATGAAGATGAGGTGAAAGGAGAAATTATACTCATTTTCTCGTATGAGTTAAAGCATTATAACACCTTAACTTTCAAATGTAGGGCACCATTCTTTTACTTTCTATATTTTCCTGTACTTCAAAACAACCTGCTGGCACAGAATTTACCTTCTATCTCCACAAACACAGTTCATTCCACAGATGAGTCTTTGTCCAAATGAGAAGTGAGAAATCAACTGTCATCTTAGTGAAACTAAGTGATACTCAAGCCAATTAATAAATTAGGTGATATAATTGTAGATTAGAAATCATCACAAAGACATCGGGCATGCTCACTGGCAATGTAGTTCTGACTGACATCATATTTGTGAAAAATTCTTACTGATGAATTTAGTGTGGTTTCATCAGGACCTGTTTTGTTTTGCAAAAACAAGAACAATGCATCAACTGGATCAACCATCTAGGATGCACATCATGAGAAGATGGGAAGACGCTGCATCTGTGTAAATGATCATGGCCCCAGATCCTACCTATGTGTATTTGCCCAGGATCGTGTAGAAGGCTAAGTGCTGGTAAATATCACAGGCTGGACTAACACTATGGGAATTTTGATCTCCTGAGATATTGGCTGACATTTAATCACACCGTGAACACTCTCTGTATTAAAAATATATATTATATTCCTCAATATATTATGAGAACTTTAAATTGTTTTCATATTTCCTTTTTTCTCTTCTTTATATTTTTCATATAGATTCCATAAGAGAAATATCCAATTTAAAGTAAAAATACAATATCATTCATGTATACAACTTGAGCTACTGATATTAAATCATTTTGTCATTTCTACTAATTTTTTAAATGTCTGTATCAGGAATTATTTCTCCATGACATCAGGAGAGATGCCTTAACTACCAAGTGCCTCATGTTCAAATCTTACATCTCTTATATCCTGAAAAGAATAAGTACTATATTCAGAAAATATGAACCAAGCTTAATTTAAAAAAATCCTTTTTGTCCCATAGATCCCATAGTTTGTCCTTCAAAACCAAGGCTGACATTAATACAAAAAGAAAAAAAGAAATCACACGATGTAGTTAATGTTTTGATTGACATGCCTGCCTCATTCCATTTGGCAAGTTTAAGTATTTTATTATGCTATACATGCTGCTTTTTATGTGGTTGTAATTGTGATAGGCACATAAATGACAGTATCAAAATTATTCTTGTTTTTGGATTCTTGTTAGTTTGAAGCAGCTGTCAAAATCTTCCTTCTCTGAAAATTAAAAATTCTATCATACAACCTCTCCTGCATAGTTTTTGGCAAAACGTGTATCCCCCTACTTTTCATTTATGGGTGCTGGGATTATATTTTCTCATTGATCAGTTTATCTGGCCCTCTTCCCGTCTCCTCACAACAATTCTTTCAGGATGCCACAATCTATTCTCTTATCTCAAAGAAAGAGGTGGTCCTGAAGGCAGGCAAACAAGCATTTACTGAGAATGCCTTCTTGCAAAATCTTTCTCTGTATCCTTTTTTTCTATCATCTCTGCCTCTAGCATTTTAAGCCTTCTTGTTTGAGCTGAACCAAGTCATTTTTATGTCACTTCAGATTTTCTCTGGTTTACTATTCTTCATAATATCGGCACTAAGAAGTATTTTCTGACCACATAATTTAGGTTAGACAGTGGGCTGGGTGCCTGGAATAAAATGATGATCAAAACCAGATCTAGTTCTTGCCCTCAAGAAATTTAGAGCTTAAAAGGGAACATCATTACTCACACAATCTCACAAATGCATATAAAATCCTAACTCTAGTAAGTGCAATAACAAAAATATGTATTTTATAAGACCGTAACAGGGTGACCTGGTCTAATTTTAATGTTCAGGTTAGGCAAGTACAGAAAAAAAAAAAATCGAAAGTTCAGTAAATCACAGTAAATATTTATCTCCATTTTGCTGAGGACATTGGAAGTCCAATAGAAAATTTTAAACAGGGTGAAATGTGGTCGGATTTATCATTTTAATATTTAACCTTATTTCTACTCATGGCAGTGAACTCAGGAGGGCAGCATGCATGCACAGGGACAATTCAGTAGCTATTTTCAGATTCTAGGTTCTCCATTTATCTATTGTGTCATCTCAAACCACCTCAACACCTAGAAAGATAAAACAACAACCTTTCCATAAGCTGAAAATTCAGACCTCAGGGAATATAGGTTTTGCTATTCCATGCATGACATCTGGGGTTTAGCTAGGAAGACTAGAACAGCTGAGGGTGACTCTGAGCTTAGACCTGGGGTAAGATGGAGGTCTCAATATCTGGGCAACCTGAAGTTCTGGCACAGCTGCCTTATTGGCCAGAGCAATCACACATGGCTTTTGCATGTGGGTTTGACCTCCTTATCAAATAACAGGCTTTTGCTAGTTGAAGGTGAGAGAGGATGCCTGGCGCTGTTGTCCCCAGCAAATAATATAAAGCTTCAGGGTCTTTTATGACATGCTCTTGGGAGAAACTCAGCATCATGTCTGCCTTACTCTCTAGGTCAAATAGTCACAGGCTCACCCAAATTCAAGGGGAAAAAACAAAAATTTCCACTGCTTAATAAAATGTGTCAAAAAAATGTTTAGCCCTGTTTTAAAACTTCCTCTATAGTCAAATGTTAATGTTGATTTTAATTGGTATTAGGGAATTTAATATCACATGAATAATACTTTGAAGAATACTGGAAGACTCTTAATAATGTAATGCTATCCCTCATTCATTACCAGCAGTTTTTTTTTTTCTTTTTCTTATTTATTTCTCTTTTTCATTAACTGGTCTTCCCACAAGTTAAAAATTACATTGATTTTTGAAAGAATCAACTTTACTATTTGTTAACTTTCCCTTTACTCTTTTAAAATGTTTTATTATTAATTGACCCATCATAATTATACATGTTATAAAGTACAACATGGAAATAAGAGCTTGCAAACAATGTTTAAGAATCAGATTAAGGAAACTGGAGTATGTATAACCTCAAATGTTTGCCATTTCTTTGTTTCGGGACATGCAAAATCCTCTCTACTAGCAATTTTAATATATTCAATTAATTATTGCCAATCATAGGTATTCTACTGTGTTATAGAACATTAGAAGTTATTCCTTCCAGCCAATTGCTCCTCAGTACCTATTAAAAATCTTCTCATGATCCTTTCCTCCTTCACAATCCTTCTAGGCTATGGCGCACACTTGTAATCCCAGCAGCTCTGGAGGCTGAGGCAGGAGGAGTGCAACTTCAAAGCCAGCCTCAGAAAAGTGATGTACTAAGCAGCTCAGTGAGACCCTGTCTCAAAATAAAATACTAAATAGGGCTGGGGATATGGTGAAGTGGTGAAGTGCCCCTGAGTTCAATTCCTGACATGTGTTCACTCACACACACACACACACACACACACACACACACACACACCCCTATACTCTGGAAGCAATATTTTTATTTGCCAACTTTTTAGTTTCACACATAAAAACATCTGATATTTGTCTGTCCCTGACTTATTTCATTTAATATCATTCCCTCCAGTTCCATCTATGTTGCTTCAAATGACAGAACTTTCCTGTCTTGTATGGCTGAATAATATTCCATTGTATAAGCCTATCACATTTTATATATCTATCGTCAGTTGATAGACACTAAGCCATTTCTTGGCTATTGAGAATATTGGAATAATAAACATGTGAATATAGGTGTCTTTTTGATATACTGATTTTATTTCCTGGTATATATCCAGTTATGGGAATGCTGGATCACATGGTAGTCTTCTTTTTTGATTTTCGGAAGAAACTCCATGCTGTGTTTTACAATGATTGTACATTCCTGCCAAGAGTGACCAGGTGTTTCCTTTATTCTCCCTGTTCAGAAGCACTCCATTACCTCTGCTATTCTGTGTCTGTTCCTGGTTTTGGTACGGGTAATGCTGGGCACATAGGCTGGTATGGAAGCTTTCCTTTTCCTTTCTGTTCTTTGGAATAGTTTGAAAAGAACTGCCACGATTTCTTTAAAGATTTGGCAAAACCCATCAATATAGTCATGCAGGTCTTGCTTTTCTGTGTTGTGAAGCTGTTTATTACTGATTTACTCTCATTTCTTGCTATTGATGTGTTTCTGTTTTCTATAACCTCATGGTTTCATTTTAGCAGGTTGTAGGTGTCTAGAAACTTACCTGTCTTTACTAGGTTTTTCAATTTGGGGTGCGTAGTTGTTCATAATAGCCCTTAATTATACACACACACACACACACATATCATCCTCTCTATCTTTACATGACTTGAAATTTTATATTTTATCTGTAAGTACTATTTCTTTGGATGTAACACAATTTATTTATCCATTCACCCACTGAAGGATATCTTGGTAACTCTCAAGCTTTGTCAATTATGAATATAGCTGATATTAACATCTACAAGCAAGTCTCTATATAAACATAAATTGTCATATCCTTTGGGTGAAGACAAAGGTGAATATATATATATATATATGTGTGTGTGTGTGTGTGTGTGTGTGTGTGTGTGTTTCTCTGATGTCAGTTGTTGTGTTTCCTTCCTCATATCTGATTTACTCATTTGCATCTAAATAGGGACAAAAATTTTATTTTGACACAAGTTGAGTTGATTTGAACTTGCCCTAGAATCTCTCGGCACTGGCCAATTCCTCATCATCTTTGTCCTTTCATGTTCCCAACTGAAAGTCTGAAATGATAACGAGAGGTCATCATGCTTTTTAAAAATATTTTAATTTTTTAGAACAGTTTTAGGTTCAAAGCAGAGTTGAGTGGACACAATACAAATTTCCTATGTACTTTCTGCCCCCACACACAGGCCCAGCTTCCCTCATTATTAACATCTCGAATGAGCACCGTGCCTCCATTACAACTGACAGAACCTATGCTGACAGATCAAATCACCCAAAGTCCACAATTCCCAGTAGGGATCACTCCTAGTGTTGTACATTCTTTCTATTTGAACAAATGTATATGACATGTGTTCATCATTATAGTATCATGCAGAGCATTTTAACTGCCCTAAAATCAGCTGTGCTCTACCTATTCATCCTCTCTCTCCCCTGGCAATCAGTGGTCTTGTCTTCTTAGATTTGTTTTTTCCAGAATGTTATGTAGTTGGAATCATACAATATGCTCCCTTTCTAGACTGCTTCTTCTACTTAGTAATGTGCATTTGTTTCTTCTCTATCTTTACATGACTTGAAATTTTATATTTTATCTCTAAGTACTACTTCTTTGGATATAACACAATTTATTTATCCATTCACCCACTGAAGAACATCTTGGTAACTCCCAAGCTTTGTCAATTATGAATATAGCTGATATTAACATCTACAAGCAAGTCTATGTATAAATATAAATTGTCATATCCTTTGGGTGGAGACAAAGGTGAATGATTGCTAAGATGCATGATAAGACTTAAGTTTATTAGAAACCACCAAACTCTTTGTCAAGTAGGCGGTTCTATTTTGCATTACCACTATTAGTGAATGAGAGTTCCTGTTGTACCTCTTTCTTGCTAGAATTTGATATTTTCAATATTCTGGATTTTAGTCATTCTAATAGGTGAGCAGTGGTGTCTCATTATTGTTTTTAAGTTGTATTTGTCTGATGACACATGATACAAAGCATTTTTCAGATGTTTATTTACCACTTGTGTATCTTCTTTGATGAGGACTGTTTAGGACTTTCACATGGCCCATCATCTTTAATGAGCCATGAACACTGTGTTTGATTTTCCATCCCAATGAGTTTGCTGAAAAGTCTATTTCTGGTCTGTGATTGTGAGTCATTGAATGCCTTAATGAGAAAGTCCACACTTAACTTTGGCATTGATATATTCTCTCAGTGTCATGGTGTCATTTCCCTTACTCACATAGAATTGTTTGTGTGTGAGTGTGTGTGTGTGTGTATGTTTTTTGTTTTTTTTTTTTACTTTACTAGTTAACCTTAGCAAGGGGGTTTGTTAGCAAGATGTTTTCTACCATTGCCAGAAGCAGAAATCTCTACCCTCCTCAGTTTACTTCATAGGTTTACCCTGTCAAAATAGTAAGATATATATTTTCTGGCTGGCTTTTTTTTTTCACAATAATGCATGAAGAATTTATCTATTTGTTGCATATTTTTTTCCTATTCTGTTACATTTACAGATTTGAGCATAGTGACAATCATATAGGAGGTAGACAATACACATGTATAAGAGTAGATTTTAGACAGAAGATCAGAGTAAAAAACATCAATTTAGAAAAACAGTGATGGATTTTTGTGCTCTTAAGAGTGTTGATCATGGGTTGGGTTGTGGCTCAGTGGTGGAGCAGTTGCCTAGCACATGTGAGCGACTCAGTTCGATCCTCAGCACCACAAAAAAATAAATAAATAAAATAAAAGTATGGTGTCCATTTACAACTAACAAAAAACAAAAACAAAATTTTTTTAAAAAATAGTCTTTATCACACATGTGCACAGATCAGTAGAACTTTGCTCAATCAAGTGGATCAATATGGTGCTTATATCTGAAGATTATGTTTACTTTATTGAATACTGCAATACTGTGAAACCCTTGTGTGTGCACATAAATATACATCATACTAACAATTCTGACACATGCACAGAGGCATACCTATCAAAACAGAGGAAGAGAGATGTTAGTTCTTGTGGCCAGAGAAAAAACTCAAGTATAAAAAGGTAAACATTTTGCAGCTGGATTTGTGGCTCAGTGGTAGCACACTCATCTAGCATTTGTGAGGCACTGGATTCAATCTTCTGCACCGTATAAAAATAAATAAATTAATTAAATAAAGGTGTTGTGTCCATCAACAATTTAAAAAAATAAATAAAATATTTTTAAAATGAGAATATCACTTTACATTGTGTTGCTTTTTATTTTTAAACTTTTAATTACAAACACAAATAATAAGTTCATTAAAATTCCTTTTGAAATTATGGTTAATTTGCTTACGAATATAGGATTTAACATCCATGTCTTCTCTCATAACAATAAATATATCTATTTTTTTAAAACCATGATTTTTTTCTTGACTTTTTAAAAATAAATTTAAATGAGAAAAAATTATAGCAACTTGAAAGCATGTTAATTTTGACAGAATAAATCCATGTATTCATGAGATGGGACATTAAATTTGTGACTGGGCAGAAGCCAGAAAGTACTCATGAAGATTGTTAGTAGAAAAAGGAAGGACACTGAGGAAATTCTCATTTATATATAAAATTTATATATATGGTATAAAATTTATTTAGAAAAATATGGCTTATGGTAACATGAAAAATAGAAACAGTGTTATAGTTTGGATGTGATGTGTCCAAATGAAAAGTTTATGTAATGTGAATAAGATATCCAGTGATAACCATGTTCAGAGATAAAATGATTAGATTGTCAGAGATGAAACCTCTTCAGTGGACTAAGCCATTTGATGGATTAATAATTTGAATGGAATTTTGGGTGATAATTATAGGTACATGAAATATGGCTGGAGGAAGTATGTCATCAAGGTCTATATCCACAGCCCCTTCCTCTTTCTCCTTTCTCTCCCCTCCCCCCACCCTACTTCCTGGTTGCCATGAGTTGTCATGAGTTGAGTAGCTTTCATCCAATCTGCCCTTCTGCCATATTTCTGCCTTGGAGTCAGATGACCATGAACTGAACCTTTGAAACAGTGAACCCAAAGTTAATTTCTCCTCTTCTAAGTTATTCTTCTTGGGTATTTTGGTCACAGCTACAGAAAGCTAACACAAACGCCGTCTTCAAACTAGTGAATCTAACTGGGTTGATTTTCATACAAAATATCAAAAGTATCAAATGGTTCCTTTTAAATATACATCATAGGTAGAAATGTAGGAAAGAAAGGAAAATTTAAAATATTTGAGAAAAAAGTTTAGACAGAATTTATCCAAAATATGAAGAGGATAGAATTTGCTGGGCTAGATATAAAAATATCTTCCACTAAAATTTTTTTATCTAGTAAGAATATTTTTAACATAGAAGGTTACATCAGGGTGAATACAAAATCTGGGATGCTGCAGCAATACACAAGATAAAGTTCATATCATAGGGATGACAGGAAACCCTTTGTTAAAACATCAGAAAGATTTAAGGCACTGCCTTGTAGACTACCTCAGCTAGACTAAAAGACAGCATTTTTTTAAGTATCAGGTTATAAATGTTTTAGACTTATTTGGCCTTATGACTTCTGCAGCAACATTCAACTCTGTCATTTTAAAGAGAAAACATCCATAGAATATACATAAATGAATAGGTATGTCTGTGTTCCAATGAAACTTGATTTTCAAAAGACAGGTGTTAGACACCATCATATTGTAATAAAACTGACAAAGCAGGCTCAAAAGGGAAGTAACTCTCTAGATCCTAAACTTTCATGCACAGAGCAGGATAGAAAATTACTCAGCTTTAAACAGAGGCCTCTTCTAATGTAAAAATAATAATGACTCAACAGCAGAAAGAAGTACCAGGAGGTAGGAAAAAAATGTAGAAAATTTTCCCAAAGAGGAAGGATTAGCACATTTAACTGGCTGATTTTCAGAATTGCTCTGTGCCAGTGGCTTCTATGAACATTGCAATTATACTTTTTTTCCAGATGGAAATGTCCAAATGTATGCCACCATCCATTTTCTATCACAAGTGGAAAATTTGAGAGACAGATAATTTGTCTCATTAGAAAAGGCTTTTCAGATGGAAGGAATTGTGTACGTGTAGATTTGATCCCAAGAAGTATGAGCTGACTTTGGCAACTTCAACTGACTTTATTGATGGGATCTTAGACTTGATGCTCATGATACAATACTACTGCCTTTTGGAAGATAGAGTATTTTTCATATAGGAAATAAGTCATTATGAACACAGGGAAGAATACTTTAGGTTGTATTTTTTTTTTTACTAAGATGTCAACAAAATATATCACACATGTTCTTCTGCCTTAGTAATTTTTATGACACTGTATCTTTGACAGTCTTCTGAACTTAACGTACCTCTGATAACTTTGAGTCACTGTTTGAAGCAGCAGAAAATAACCCAGAAATAAGTACTTACAGATTTAAATAATTGTTTTCTCAAAATATTGTCACAATAAGCTAAAAAATAAATAGGAATGACTGCTGGGTTAAATTGATCATACAATGTCAACTTTGTACATAGCTTTATTTTTCAAAAGTTGATAGATTAGGCAAAGCAACATCACTCACAGTAGCCAATAAGAAATGCTGATTGCTGATTTGTTTTGGGCCTTTTTATTTATCTAATACCAAGAAATCTAATCTTACATTTTAAAGAAAGATAATTATGGAACTTAATGTAAGTGACACAAGTCTTCTAATGTCTTATTTTCTTCAGGGTGATTATCTTATATTCTTGCTTCATTTTACCATGAACAGAACTTTGAGGAAAAGTTTTGGAAACACTGGCATAGGTCAAAGTTGAAGAATGTTAAAGTATTTACTTTGTTAAAATAGAGTAAATGTAGGAGAAAATTGGGATGAGAATATTTAAAAATATATATAAATGGAAGTTATGTTATTTAGATCCCTGAAGGCTCTAATTTTGGAAATCTTCTCATTTGGTTACTATATACTAAAAAGTTAGTATATAGTATATTTAAGGAAGTGAATTTATAAGGCTAGAGTTTTGTTGTAGGAAGTTTAGTTCAATGAGATTATGCAAAATGTATTACTGAAACACATTAGGGACCAGTATGTTACTAGCAGGGAAACTATACCTAGTTCCAAATAGATTCAATAGATGTTCATATATTATCTGAAAAAAAAAAAGAGGAGGAGAGATTAAGTGAAGTAAAGTAAAAGAAGGCAAGGGAGAGGAATGGGAGGGGAGGGAAGGAGAAAAGAGGAGAGGCTAGTGGGCAAAGAAAGACAAGGAAAGGAAAGAAAGAAGACAGAAGACAATGAAACAGCAAAATGATATACAAGTAATTTATTTATTACTTTTTACTTGCTATGTGTAAGGTCCTTGCTTAGCATCTAGATGGCCATCCTAAGTGACAGCCTCCATTTTCAGAAAAATTTTGCTTTCCCGCCCAAGGGCGTTTCTGAGAAAGCCTCACCACTCTCTCATACCAACCCCACCCTTAACCTCCTGCTTTAGGACCTGCCCAGCGGTAATCACTGAGCCTGCCCCATAGAAGTCCTGATCCCCAAGCCTGTTTTGCCTCTCTCTGTCTATGGGGGCATGTGTCTATTTATCAGGTCTGACCAATGAACTCTCATGTGTATCTCTGCCTTTCACTTTTTGCTCCCCTGTCTCCCAGTTCCTCACTTTCCTTTCACTATGACTTCTGAAAGTTACAAGAAGATGTGTCATTTTCTGGGAAGCTCTGAAGAGGCTATTTTAAAACAGGGAGATGAGGCACGCAACTACTTAGGATAAAAACCCCACAGCCATCTTTATTTGGCTTTTTGGCTTACAGTGCCTGATAAGCTGCCTATTTGAAAATATACAGCCTGAACTGCTAGACTTTCCATTGACGTCTCCTCCAGTTCCCAGCCCTGGCCATAGCTTTTAACCTGCCTAGCACCAGCTCCCCCAGAACTTCCATATTAGTTACAGATCCCGTCTCTGACTTCCAGTCTCAGCTCTCAGGGTACCAGCTTACTTACTGAGACTGCTGCTTCGTTATGCAGTCTCCTTACCATCAGAAAGACTTCAACTTGTTGCCTTGTTCTCCTTAATTTCCAAACCTAGTGTGTTTACAACATGTTTATCCTGACTTCCATCCCTCCCACACATGCATATCTGGAAAAAATTTTGTCTCCTTTTGCTGCTAAATGCCCCCAGTTTCCCCTACATTAGAACTTGGTATTCTTCACTATGGCAATGGTGACCCAGTTATTCTTCCAACATCCGTGAGTATCTGTAGATGGACTCTATCATGATAATGGAATAAATTGTGAAAATATATTGTAGTCCATTGCTTTGTAGAAGCTGAAAGCTTCATCCTATGCAAATTTAGTTACAGAGAATAAATCCATTCTCAAATTCTACTGCAGATAAGCTACAGAAGTCAAGAGTGGCTGAAGTTTTGGCAGCCTTTAGTAAGGAATTTACAAAGAAAATGATGATAGTGTTCAGCTTTTTAACTTTATAAATGAAAATAAATCCTTTCTAAAGCACAAACTGCATATATAACTCCAAATATGATAATGTGATCCCTCAACAATCTAACCACATAATAATGTGGTGTATTACACATTTTATTTCAGTGAAGTCTAAAATAGTAAGGACTGTGAAATATGTAGATAAATATTTTTACATTTTAATCTGCACTTTTTTTCTCAAAGAGAGTAAATGATTTATGAGATATTGGTAGTGAATACTAAATATCTGAGCCATCAATTTTGAAACAAAAACAAAACAAAACAAAAAAGTTTCTCAACCCAAATATTGTAAAGCCACAGAGTCAAAACCCTTTGTTGTTTCCCATTGTAATATAGTTAACATTAATCAATACCCAAGTTTAAAAAAAAAAAAAAGGTGGCAAGTGAGGAAGTTGTACCGTATGCTTCTGCCGTGAAATTTAATTGATACTCATTTTATTCAAAATGAGGTTTCTTGTCAAAAAAGTCAGCTGAAATATAATAAATCAAGGTCTTTTCTGCATACCAAAGGATAGCCAGGACAATTATGTCTATATAGATTTAATTTGAAAATGAGAATGTACTGTGAATACTGATCTGTCTACAATTGCTCTACTTTTTCATTTCATAAGAGAAAGAGCAGATGAGCTAAGGCTGTTTTGGCACACTATAATGGTGGTGATTATTTCAGTATTACTAGTCACAAAAGTAGAAATGTTGTCACTGTGCTATGGTCATTTACCAACAAATGTTTTTCTTCCACAGACTATTGAAAAAAAACACTTTTAAATCATTTTTGAAGACTCACAATGCAATCTTACAAAATAGTTCCCAAACTGCTCAAAATGCAAAGTATTAGTGCATACACCCCCCCAAGATAAATGATAAATAAAATCAGCAAAACAGGAAAAATCAGTGTTTGCCAGATGAGGGCGGCAAAGGGACATAATACAGGTAAAAGAAAGGTCATGTTGGGTTGTCAATAATCCTGTTTTGGAATTCAAAAATTCAGGCACTGGGATCAGATATAAAAGAAAATTTTATCAGTAGTGATAGTGCCTAGAGTTAGCTTGGGAAGAAGACTTTAGCCTTCTTTTTCCTTTCAACATTTATTCTCTATCCTGAATTTTAGATATTGGCAACTGATTTTTTTACAAACTCCACTTTATTAGATTATATGAAAACACTTTTAAATAGATTACTTCTTACAAAAACATTATAATTCTGTAGAAATTCTAAAGTTGCCACCTACCTTGTTCAATTTAGGGACTGTATAATATATTATTTATAGTTGTGATTAAGGCAACACACTGTCAAAAAATTAATTAAAATATGGAACAGATTAGAAAAAACACATGAATCATCTAATCCACAGATGAATTTTATTTTGTTTGGAGAATCAAAGTTGTATTGGAAATGACTCAGCCTTCAGAAAAATAAAGTTAAAATTAAAATAGATAGTTCAATTCAAATGAAATATTTTCCAAATAACTAATTTTAATTTGAAATTGTTCCTTCCATTTACTCAAAATATTTTTTGTGACATTCATCTGTTTTCTTTGCCTATTCTGATTTTATAATCCAGTGTTATATTCTGGTGATTTCTTGGCATAATGGCTTTGGGCATTTTATTTTCTAATATTTTATGTTTTTTACCACTGATTATTTTAGATTAATTTTGTTGTTAAATTTTTCCTCTTTTACCTGAAAACATAAAAAAAAACCCACAAGGATTTTTATCTTACTTGAATTAACTAGAAGTTTATTGATCTTAAATTTACTCAAATATGATTTTAAATCTCTGTAAAAACACTTTCTATATGTTTTCATTAAATCACTCTATCTTCATTATTAAAATGAACTTTTTATTATGTTTAGAATTCCTATAAGAATGTTACTAATATATAACACTTGTTGATGTTCAAATTATTAGTACATATCAGACACTTTATAAATTGTTTAACAATTATAATAAATTGTTCATTGTTTTTTATGCTCTCATGTTTAGCAAAACAATCATCTTATCCTCATGGCTTACCTTATAATAATTATGATTTTCTTGGTATCTTGAAAAGTGACATTACATGGTATTAGGCAAAACTCTTGAAAATAATTATGTTGATTCTGCAATTTGCCACTTAACATTCATTCTTTGTCTTTCAAAAACAAGCAAACAAAAATTTAAAAAAAGTTGATCTTTACAGCAACATTAAAAATAATAAACTTCATGGATTTTTGTGCATCAGAAAGTAGGGAAGAAACTCAATTCTTGCTCAGATTATTAAACAGAAGACACTCATGAGGATTTAGAAAGTCTTTTTCAAATAGTCATATTAATTCCTATGATTGTGTTGTCCTTCACTCGATTTCCTCTTTTTTGTATTATGGAAGCAGCATCCAGACCTGGAGCGCTGTTTGGTAAAGATGTTTTCTGCTGCGTATAGATAAGCACGTTCCAGATTGACACAGACATTATCCCTGCGTGATTTCTGGAGTTGATTGTTTATCTTAAGAATTTGATGGATAAAAAAGATAGTGAGTCAGAATATGGATTTGGGAGGCATTTACATTCCTTTTTATTTGTTTCTATAATTTTTAATTTGTTGAAGTGGGTAATAAAAGAGCCAGAAGAGAAGAACAAATTATCTGGAGCATTGATATTTATGCTTCAGACACTAAGTGTTGAGGAAGAACAGCATTTCTTTATTTGTATTTTTGTTTGACTAATGTGTCATATCTCTTCAATTGTTCTAGTTCTTAAAATATTTATTACTTTTTGCTCATGAAATCATTGTAATTTCATAATTTTGGGGTTGAGTCATGTTTGTTTTCTAAAAGCTTATTTTGAATGTTTACTTCATTGTGTGCCCATTTTAACAGCAAAATGAGAATCATCCAATATAAATTTCCCCCTGAATCTATTTGGTCAAATATTCACAATTTAATGGAATTTTATTATAGTTATTAGAAGATCTTATATTTTATGCAATATGTTATATCTTTTTTTATAAATGATATATATTAATTAATAGTTAAATATAAATTTTCCAAGTTACTTTTTAAATGTTAACCCATAAACTTTTATAGTCTTATATTATTAATTTCTAATTGGTTAGATCACATCACAAGTAGTGAACTACGAATGTTAATAAATGTATTAAAGTATTATTATTATTTTTACAAATATTTGTTTTTCAGTTGTAGTTGGACAGAATACCTTTATTTTATCTTATTTATTTATTTTCATGTGGTGCTAAGGATTGAACCAATGGTCTTGCACATGCAAGTCAAGCACTTTACCACTAAGCCACAACCTTAGCCCTAAAGTATTATTTTCAATAAATTTTACAATCCATTTCTAGTTATAAATACTTTTGTCATATTTGAAAATGTTTTCCATGTAAAAATTTTGTATTCTTATATTGCTAAAAATCCTATCATATTCTCTTTTATTCTTTTTTACTCTTACATGTACAACCCTAAATGATATGCTAAAAATTTCTCATTGGCAGCTTTCTCTGTTTCTCTATACTTCAATAAATTTATATATTTCAGTGTTTGGCCATGTTGCATGCTTTGACCATCAATGTGCAGGCAGAAGCTTTATAGCTAGTTTGGAGAACACTGAACAACAAAGGTGGTAGTAGACATTTGAAGAGACAAAATTTAAGCTGTAAACTAGTCATCCAGAACACTGGGTATATGAATGGACAGGAATCATTGAGAACCCACATGAACTTTTTGGTCATAAATTTAACTTGAGAAATCCATGTTTCTGAGGTGCTTTTTTCCAGCCACCCTCACTTGGATAGCTGCAGTGTGCAAGTCTATGTTCTATTAGATTAAATCAAGGTTGTGAATTTTTTGTGTTTCTATGAATAAGTAATCAGGGACAAGGCCATTGGAGTATATACATTGGAATGATTTTATTAGTTTAATACAAAATTTAAACTAGGTAAGTATGATGCTAGTACATCAAAGGCATATAATTCAGTGAAAGAAGAAGTGATCATTACATGAGATATCTCATTGCACTTAAAGGAATTTATAATGGTTCTCAAATTATAAGGTTCTTGTTAGAGTCTGTAAACAAGTCAGGATGGCGCCTGGCATTTTGCCAGAGGGAGTGGTTTGTGAAGTAACGCCAGCGAGCCATTAAGTGTGCAGATTCCTTATTGGTTGACTGCTGTATCTAGTTTATGTTAATTAAGATAAGCTGTGTGGAATGTATATATACGGCTCCTGTCCTACAATAAACGGCTCCCATTCCTGCTGTATCAATCTACACAAGTTGTTTGTCGTCACCCCCCCACCCCCGGTTATTTTGCTGCAGCCGGACTGCAGCAGGTTCTAGTTAGGATTTTCTTATCTTACTGACATGAAAGTGATGAACATTCAGCAGAAACTTTACTTCAAATTTTGAATTTTAATCTTTTCCTAAGTTGGAAAATTGCAGTATGATACCGTGTCTCCTGATGCTGGGCAGCAGTTGTGAGACTAGATCTTAATCAGCCACATGATAACATAGTAAACTTTGATCCTCCACAATGCATGGTGCTGCTAAACTATAATGTTTGGGAGGTTACATGTATTAAATGCATATTCAAATTAGAACATTATCAACTTCTAATTGTAGGGATATCACCCTATCATAAAACAAGGAGGATCTGTATTGTATAGAGCTTGGAAAGAGGGAGATGTATTGTACTAGCAAGGGTTCTCCAGAAAAGGTGAAGCATAACTGTGAGATGTTTAGTATGTGTATGTATGTAATCATCAGTATCTAGGATTAGGGTATTACCTGCATGGTCCCCATCAGATAAAAAAATCTGGATGCTCAAATTCCTTAAATAAAATAGTATAGTATTTACACATAACCTGTACATATCATCCGATATACTTTAAATCACTTCTAGATTATGTTAGAATATGTAATACAGTGTAAATGATATGTAAATAGTGATGTCATATTATGTAGGAAGTAATAACAAGGGGAAAAATCTATATATTCAGTAAAGACAATATTTCTTTCATCTTTTGGTTGGATACACAGATGTAGGATCTGCAGATATTGTTGCAGAAGTTGTCTTGTGTGTGTGTGTGTGTGTGTGTGTGTGTGTGTGTGTGTGGAGTGGGGGAGAATGGAATGGAGAGATACTTTATTCAAGGAATTTGCTTATTTGATTGCTGGGGAATTTTTTTCTCTTAATATTTTTCAATTGATTTGATGAGTCTCATCCATGTTATCAAGGTTATCTCCTTTATTTAAAACAAACTGATGGTAGATGTTAACTACATCTCAAAACACCTTCACAACACCATCTAAGTTAGTACTCGGTTGAAACACTAGATCTCATAGCCTAGCCAAGTTGATGTAGAAAACTAAGAATCTCACACATGAACTTGGGACCATGGAAGGGTTGTGATTATTGGTGAAGACAAACTTTGGAGAATACTGATGACAGGTAGTGATGGAGTTTGGTTGGCAGTGCTCAAATTGGGGCTGAGGACAAGGTCACTGAAGCACAGGCTAATGAATAAGGTATCAGAAGAATGTCTATATTGAAATTTTCAAAAAAGAATACAAGAGTAACATTGGGCAGTGTGATAGTGATTCAAAAGCCCCAAATCATTAGTACATGTTAGGAGTAACCCAATAGGCACAGAATATTGCAACTCAAAAAACACATGTTGTTAAGTGTATTAACTTAGATCTAAAATAATTACTGTATTCACCTGTTCTCATTTTAAACTTCTTAGTTTATTCTGAAATCTCTGCTCAAGATAAGGCAATGGCCTAGTTTGAGGGCTGGGAACAAGGATGGAACTCTAACTATCTCTTTTGTAAATGGTCAAAAGTAACAAATCAGATACTCAATACTGATATCTAGGGAGCTAATCACTAGGATTAATCAGTAACACTAACCCAAGAAAGGGAAAGAAGCATTCTTACTAAACCTAGGAAGAATATTCAGAGATTAACTTTGTATTCATCCCCCTCCAAAAGTTCTCTGTTCTGGTAACATACCAGGATATACCCAAGCCAGAAATGTAGAAGTTATAGTAACATTCTTTTGCACATCATACCTGGTCACAGTCAATTGCACACCCTGACTATTCCTATGTTTGTTTCCTCGTGTTTATCTTTGTTACCACTGCTCTAGTACAAAGTACAGCTACTACTTCTTGGTTGTTCTATAATAATCCCTTCATGTGCCATCAAACTTCTTTTTCACTAATTTATTTGAAAAGCACAAGAGGATTATGCTACTTGCTTCCAGTTTAAAGCTTATCAGTAATTTTTTTTGTCTCTAGCATTAAATCTAAAGATATATCAATACAGCCTCATGTTCTGAACCCTGCCTCTCTTTTATCGCTATCTCATGCTGCTCTCTGTGTTCTGACATTGTCAGACTTATTTTAGATAATTGAATGCTACTTCAAGCCTCCATAAAAGCATTTTCCTGTGCTTTTCTATTGTCAGAAAAAAAGGTAATATTTTTTAGGGAGCATTATGGAATGAATGTTTTTATCTCCTCAAAATTCAGATATTGAAGCCCTAGCTTGAATGTGATAGTCATTAAGGCTCAATGAGGTCATGGGGGCGGTACCCATGTGGTGGGGATTAATGACTGTACATGAAGAAACAAGAGAGAGAGCTTGGCCCCTCTCTCTTTCCACAGGCATGAGTGAAAAAAGTCCATGAGTGGATGCAGAAGTCTGCTGACTGCCAATCAAGAGCAGACCCCCTTCCCAGCAGCCAAAGGGACTGACACCTAGATCATGGTTCCGGAACTATGAACAAATAATTTTTCATTTTTTTAAATTACCCAGTCCATGGCATTTTGTTATGGCAGCCTAAGTTAATACTACTACTAACGTGCTCCCAGGGTAGTCCACACTCTGTTTCTTCTTTTGAGTAATTTCGTATTTGAAATTTATTGTACATGAAACTGTTCTCACCCCAAATGTACAAAGGTCTGTAGAGATAGATAATGTGCCTGTCTTCCTGTTGACACCTAGGCTCCTAGCACAGACTAGTTGGCTCATAGAAAACCCTCAAAACGTATTTACCTACTGAAAATACACAGAGATGAATGGATTATTGAGGCCAGTTTTGTGCTTGGTCACGGACAGCACTGAACAATAGAACAAGAAGAAAGGAGATATATAAACCATGCTCAACCGCGGAGGGAGGAGGAGTGCAGGAAAGGCAGGTGTGCTTTTCATCTAATACCGGATGTACAGGAGTCATGAGTCATGGGTGAAGGCTTTGCATTAAGCATACTGGAATAGTTGCTTCAATGAGAATATGAGTATTATATAAAGTGACAAAACCAGAAGTATAAAATTTTGATCACAAGAAAAACTAATAATTTTCAAAGGCTATAAGAAAATTTATATTTTGAAATGATCCAAACAAATAAAGATTAACATATAAGATAAAATGCAGATTCATAGGTTATTAAAATGTGAATAATAGGTAAAATTGTTGTGAAATGAAGGAAGATTTATTCTCTGAGAAGTTTAGAAGGAAAGAAAAAAAATTCAAGTAAGAAAGGCATTGCTAAGACAAGGTTAGGCCTCTGCACAGTTTGTAATGATAGGGAAGGAGTTTGAAATCAGATAAGGTTCAAAAGGCATGGTTAGAATGGACTTCTAAAGGGGAAGTGGAACATGCATAGTATTTGCAAACGTGGATGGCTTTTTTCTGACAAAAATAACAGGTTATATATATGCTAAACATAATATGTCTTTAGCTAGTTGATTACTTACAAAATTTCATTTTTAACCATAATTTCTTGAGGATCCTTATTATGATTACTTGTCATGTGAAAAAATACAAGCAATAGAAACTATAGCATATAGTAGGATTTTGGGATGTCACATTGAATAGGAGGTTATAAAAGACAATTTTCAATATACATTTCAGATCATAAATATGGTGATGTTACAATCTTTCAGATTCCCAATACAAGATTCTGCAAATGTATTTCTTTTGTAAACAAACTATTTCTTTGCCTTTGCTTGAGTCCTACATCAGTGTTTTTTTGTTTGTTTGTTTGTTTGTTTTTTAAGGAGAGAGAGAGAGAGAGAGAGAGAGAGAAAGAGAGAGAGAGAGAGAGAGAGAGAGAATTTTTTTAATATTTATTTTTTAGTTTTCGGTGGACACAACATCTTTATTTTATTTTTATGTGGTGCAGAGGATCGAACCCAGCTCCCTACGCATGCCAGGCGAGCACGCTACGGCTTGAGCCATATCCCCAGCCCCTACATCAGTTTTAAAGTGACTTCCTGCAAATTTCTCTACAGTTGTCACAATTGCCATAGCAAATTAATGTATAATAACACAGTTTTAAAATATTTAACTAATTCAGGAAAGATGATCATCAGCAAAGAATTGTTTCAAAACATCTTTACATAGTGGACATTATGATCCAATAGCTATTTTATAAGAAGCACATTTTCCATTGAGGAATAAGTTTTTCTAAAGAAAACTCATGCTTCCTCAGATGTGAAATTCAACTCACTAGATGATGATTTCCTGATTTTTTTCTATGAATGTTTTCTAATGAGATATTTCAACATTAATTTTATAGATATCTGTGGCCATATCTTCAGCTAATCTGCCCACAAGTTTTGTTACTGCATCAAATAAGGTGGGATGGAACTCCATTACATGCCTTGATTTTTAGACTCCAGAAAAGAAACAGAGAACAGGGCAGAAAGATGTTGCACTGATGCAAAGATCATCATCTATTGCATGTCAAAAGGCAATGTATAAGGCATTCTTGGCCATGGCAGGAATGAGCATATTTCAGGCAAACTTTAAGTCAAAATATAATTAAGGAATTTTGACAAATACTTAGAATTTTAAATTTATCCTCTAAAGTTTTGTACAGCTGTGATGATCTCTCTCTCCCATGCACAAACACATATTATCATATCCTTGATTCCTGGTAAGTAAAAGTTAACTCCAGGAAATATTAACAAGACTAACTTACTCTTTGTAAAGGACCTTTATATTTTCCCTGATTGTGAGTCACAATAACCTGGATAAAAGCTGACAAAATTAAGCTAGAATCCATAAAGGGAATTTTAAAGTACCAGAAGACTTTATTTTATTATTAGAAATTTTCCCCAATTGTAATAAAATATGTTGTAGCTAATTATTTCTGTAGTTTGGGTAACAAAAGGTTTTGCTTCCACAAATGAAAACTATTTATTCCTTCTGAAGCTACTGCAATCTAATATTAATATATCTCCTATAGAGATGTGTATCTAACCCCCGGAGTCAGCTCAATTAAGTCTTAGTGTGAGTTAATTCCCATTTATTGTCATTTTTCCACCCTACAGCTATGATTGATTTTAGCCCAGTTCTATTTTGAATAGATAATTCGATTTATTTTTATAATTTAATAAACACACATGAAAAATAATTGAATGTTAATTCTACATTGAAAACAATACTCCTCATAAGCATGTCATGTAACCAGCACCAAAACCCTAAACGTACTCTGATGATTGGTCACCTGAGCCTTTCTTTTTAAGGAAGTTAAAATGCTGTCCCTTTTGGGTCATCCCACTTCATTGGAATCACTAGTACAGTGGTGTGCACTTGCTGACCAGGGAGAGGGCCAAAGACACACATGTGGAACTCACTTATCAGCTTGCTGATTTATTTCATAAAAAAGCTTTGTATTTAGTGATATCATTAAAATATCTTCTAACCTACAGTTGATACATTTCCCTAATAATTACATTAATCTTTTCCAGCACTTCATTTTTCTATAATTTTAATTTCTAGATTTTAAATTTTCTTTCAGAGATTCATATCTCCATCTTAGGGAAATGTTATTACATGTTTAAGAAAATTTATCTCAGGTTTTAAACACCTTTTCTTTGTTAAGTCAGACAATAAATTTTAAACATGTAGATGTGAATATTCATTGCACCCAATTTTTGTCATGTAGGTACATTTCATTTTATTTTTATTTAAATATTTATGCATACTCATATACTTCCATAATTTAGTAAAATTTATGAATAATTGAGATAATTATATGTTAAAAATCTGTGTGTGTGTGTGTGTGTGTGTGTGTGTGGTGGTAGAATTGAACCTTCATACATGCTAGACAAGCACTCTATCATTGAGGTATATTCCAATCCCCTCCAAAGTACTTTTTATAAGTGTTCTCATTTTTTGAATTTTTTATATTTTATTTTTTAGTTTTAGATGGACACAATATCTTTATTTTTTATTTTTATGTGGTGCTGAGGTTCGAACCCAGTGTCTCATGCATGGTAGGCAAGTGGTCTACCACTGAGCCATAGCCCCAGCCCCCAAGTGTTCTCATTTTTAAAACTGTAGCTAAAGATAAATTATTTGAATTTGAAGATTTTCTTGTGAAGTTTTTGATTATCCATAAAAACATACTGTATAACTTGGCTATGATTAATCCCCTTCATTTATTGAATAGCCTTCTTAAAGATAAAATACACATTAAAATAAAGATGCTAACATTATATTTTCTGTTCTTTAGTTTACAGCTGGATTTCATTCTTGTTGAGATATCACCATACATGAATGTTTTTTATTCAGTTAAAAACTACTAATGCCATGAATATTAGGGTTAGCCACTTAAAAACCCCACAAATTACATAGTACAAAAGTGTTATGCTAATCCATATTTGAAATTCACTCCAGGATCCTCATCAAGCTAAAAACTAACTCTTACAGTGCTAATATGTTGCTTATACTTTCACAAACAATATAAGCAATCTGTTGTCTTTTTCAGACCTCCAATTTATTGGAACTGTTACTGCACTGCTGTGCATTTGTTGTTCAGAGGATTAGAAATAAACCTGTGCTACTCACTTGTAAGATTACTAACCAAGAATATTGCAGGGCCTTCAAAACATATGACATGAAACCCCTGGAACCTTCTCTTTCTTCAGTGTCAGGAGATTTAAGTCCCATCAAATGTAACTATTTCAAAGTTATACAACAATTAATTTTTAGACCCATGATCTCTTTTTTTATGAATCTCAGAGAGCTCAAATGTTTTCCAGTAATCTGTTTCTTTTTTGTTAATTAACGGAGTAAAATAAAAGTACATGATTATGACCTAAAAGAAACAAAAGATTGGACCCATGCCTTATAAAAATTACTCAGTGTTTTTATAATTATAGTCTTGAAAATGCTAAACCATTACATCAAAGAAGTTTTCAAGAAGGGATTTATGTTAGTAATTTTTCCACTTGCGTAATTTATACACATGGAAACCTGGTGATAAGGGATGAAACAAAAACAGGCATTAAAAAAGTAAATAAAAGCAATACCCACAATTGGCATTTTTCAGGACGTTCAGCCAAAGAAAGCCTAGAAACTATTAACAGAATCAATTTTACTCCAAAACCAGAATCAATATTCTCCTTTTAAATTAGTACCCAGCTACCATTGGAGGCTGGAAGAAGGGACAAGTGAAGTTATTACTATGCAACTCTGGAACATCAAGCCACAAAACAGGCAGTTTAAAAGAAAAGAAAAGAATGCAGATGATACAAATAAAATTTCCTAGAAGCAATTTTCAAAGAAGTACCCATGTCAGAATTTTCAGAAAGAAGGTAAAGCTTAAGAGGACAGAAAAGAAAATAACAATTTCCATTGGAGGCTACTATCAACTGAGCAATCAACAAGAAAACAAAAGAGGTTTTAAAAGACAGTTTGAACTTTCAATGTTAGCTGCAATGTATAAAAAGGTGGGAGGTTCTCAATCGCATTTTCAACATGTAAAAAAAAGAAAACTAGACAAACTGAAAACCAATGAATTTTTGTTGGACACATCAGAGAATGAATTTGCAGAGTAAAATGCTACCCTGAAATCGGGAGAGACAGGTGGGTCAAGAAAGTCACAGCCAACATCTGTTTATTTGGAGCAGAAGGTGCTGGAGATACAGAGTGATATGAAGACTTGAAAAGTTGATTTTGCCAAACTTCTGGAGGATAATTGGAGATGGGTGTATAAATGAGAAACACTCAAGTCCGTCCTCGGATAGCTCCATACTTTCATGGGTTTCACATCCACAAAGCACACCAGGTTCCCAAAGTGAAGATCCAAGAGTCCCTTGTGACTGGGCTAGAAAGCCCAGCAGAGAAACAGTTCTTGTGAGATGCATCTAGAGCCATCTCCATTAAAAATGCCTGTTGGGTTGTGTATGAATTATGGGTTTGTTTGAGGCATCACAAGGCAGGGAGGTTGCTTTTCTGGGAACTGCTGGGTGAAATTCCCTGGGGTAGAAAATGCCCAGGTTATGCTGATGCCCTGCCTCAGCTCACATCCCTAAATTCAAATGTAGCCATCCTAGAGGTAGAGGAGGCAGGCCTAACCTACCTACTAGGCTCCAGCCAGATTGTTTCTCCTATCTTCCTCCAGTTCCCTGGGGAAGTTGTTTAGGTTGAATCCCATGGGTGTTCCCACTCATTTAAATAAAACCCAGGAGCTCTATTTTGGGGAGTTAAACCCAGTCTCCATCAGAGCTGGTCCTCATCTGATGCTGCAGTTTCACTTATTTTCATGTCATATTTCTTAAATTTCTCATATCGTTAATATTTCTGATGTGACTCACTGCCCTAACTCTGGGAAACTGAGCAAACTTCACATGGGTCGTGACAAATGCCTTTACCACAGGTGCCTGCTAGTGCAATGAGGAAAGGGCCTTCCTCTCTCTCTCCAGTCAACTTTGAATTTCCCGTCTCATCAAGCAGGAAAGCTGGTGAAAATTATAAGCATGAGATACCAGACCACTAAAAGACTGAGATTTTATTGGAAAATTGTATTGCCTTGGCATGATATCAACTTGGCTACAGTATAGTAACAGTGGATTATAGCTGAAAGAGTAGCAGGCACAGACTCATTCTGGGAAGAAGTGCATAAAGAAGTTATAAAGGGCTAGGGCTATAGCTCAGTGGTAGAGCACTTGCCTAGCACGTGTGAGGCACTGGGTTCCATCCTCAGCATCACATAATAAATAAACAAATAAATAATTAATTAATTAAAGATATAGTCTCCATCACAACTAAAAATTAAAAAAAAAAAAGTTATGAAGGAAGACAACAAACAAACAAACAATGTGGGAAGTAGTTGAAGCCTGATGATGAGACCTTCAGCAAGCACTAAACAGACATCAATTCCTAGCTTAATGCATATTTTATCAACTGAATTCCTGCTTACCCCAGTCCTTAGGAACTAATGCAGCAAGGCTGGATATCAGATTGGTAATAAAAGCACAAAGATGGAAACTCTAAGAAACAATCAAAATGAAATGCTAGAAATCAAAACCACTATAACAAATTGAAGAATGCCTTCAATAAGCTCACTATTTGTAAACATGGTCAAGAAAAAAGAAATTGAGCTTGAGAATATGCCAACAGGAACTTTCCAACCTGAAATGCAAAGACAAAAAGGGAAAAACAAAAGCAATATGAGAAAGAGAAAGAGAGAGAGAGAGAGAGAGAGAGAGAGAGAGAGAGAGAGAGAAGAAAACATCTAAGAACTGTGGGAAAGCTTCAAAAGGTATATCATACACAAAATTGGGATTCCAGAAGAAATACATAAAGTAATAACAGAATATCTTTAAAAAAATTAATGACAGACATCAAACCATACATCCAAGTAGTTCAGAGAACATCAAGTAGGATAAATACTAAAATAAGATATAACAGGCAAAAAATAGTTGAAGAACTATTACATGTAAATGCATGTATACCTGTGTGCACATAAATTAACATACACTTGCATATCTCCTTGAGAGTGCCTAGCAACAAGTACACCACAGAAGCAACGAGCACACCTGGTGCCAAAATATTGGTTTCTAACATCATTCTACCAAGAAGAAACCAGAGTTCCTTAGAGCTATGGCTCATTCTAGTATTGACGAAGGAAATAAATATGATGAGCCTAGAACTAAAACTAGTTTCAAAAATAAAGAAAATGCTCTTCTCCCTACCAAAAAAAATTACATATTGATGAGTGTATGTTAAAGATATACAGGAGCCCATGAAAATAGCACCCAATGGCCAAATCTGAAACAACCTGAGCAACAAAATGGATGAAGTAATATTGGATTTTAACACAAAATATAAAATAAACATGCATGGCTATCTAATATGAATCAATTATTTAATTAAAAATCAATGAAAAGAATTGAGAAATTATCTGTTCAGAAGAATTCTAACTTAGATATTCCCTTAAAATGGTAAAGCACAAAACCTACTATGGAGAAGGCTGCCTATGGTGACTTTCTTCCCAACAGTGGAATGTGGAAAGGGAGTCCCAAAATAGTAACTTGACAGGAGAGAAGCTTGCAAACACTCTGTCAGGCTGGGTAATCAAGATTAGCATCTACAGTGATAAATCATAATTATGTATTGAACCATTGACATGATGTGATGAGAATAGCACTTTATCTCTGTGATCTTCCTCTCAATCTATTTATGAGAAAAACATCAGATGAATCCCAATTGAGGGGCAATTCACACAATTTTTTCCCATCACACCTCAAAACTGTCAAGGTCATTGAAAACAAGAAATTCTGAAAATCTGTCAGAGCCAAAAGGAGTCTAAAGACAAATGATGGTTAAATGTAACGTGATATCTGAGATGGGATCATGGAACAGAAAAGAGGCCATTAGGCTAAAACAGAATATTTGAAGGGGGCATTGGCTTTAGTTAATCATACTACATAAAAACTGTTTATTATGACAAATGTGCCATTTGAATGCAAGTAGCTAATAAGCAAAACAGGGTCTGGATTACATGAGAATGCTCTGTACAATCCGTACAATAATTCTCTACTCCTAAAACTTTTCTTTACAATTTTATTTTTTTTAAATGATACAGGAGAAATTGAAAAGAAATTGGTTTGACTTTGGTGTTTCATGCATGCAATTGTTTCCTAATTTTAAAGGACAACAATTATCAATTTGTATTCCTAAAAATGGTTAATCTTCTCATAACTGGCTCTTCCCTTAGACTTATATGCTCTTTTCCACAGATCTCATGTACAGTTTTCTTGGTTCTATGATAGCTGACTTGGCTTTTAGTATGATTTCAACAAATTAGTATTGAATTCTCATTCTGAAAGAGTTGCAATATGCTGTCTTGGGATTTGAATCAGAGATGATCACAAAAACTTCAGGGAAGTAAGTAAGAGAGAAATAATAAATAAAATAGGGAGAGAGAAAACAAGAAAGACTGATGTAAGAATACAAGGAAGACAGATCTAGAGATAAAGTAATTTTAATAATTTACTAGAGTTAATAAAATGTGTAATGTGGTTCCTCTTGAATAATGCTATTCATAAAAATATTTAGCTGTTCTAGATCTTTTGTAGTTCTGGATGAATTTTGTGATTTTTTTTTTCTAATTCAGTAAAGAACTCCCACAGCAGGGATGGAGCATTACAACACTTGATTTCAAACATATTACAAAGCTATAATAATCAAAACAGCTAAGTACTAGAATAATAAAATGAAAGACCTTTCTACAACAAAAGAAACCAGGGTTCCTTAGAGATATGCTAATTCTATCAGGAAATTAGTCCCTTTATTTACAGCTAACTGATTTTCAGCAAAGCTGCCATGAACATACATTGGAAAAACAGCAATCTTCTCAATTAATGGTGATGTAAGAACTGGATTTCCATATGCCTATGACTAAAGTTAGACCCTTGACTCTCACCATGTACTAAAATGAACTCAAAATGTACCAAGGACCTAAATTTAAGATGGAAAGCTGAAACTACTAGAAGAAAACATAGGGGAAACACATTAGGACTTTGGCAAAGGTTAATATGGACAAGCAATGAGAGCAAAAGTAGACAAATTGAAATATATCAAACTCAGAAGCTTTTGTAAGGAAAAGAAAATATCAACAGAGTGAAGAGACAACCTACAGAATGGGAGAAATATTCGCAAACTATTAGACAAGGAGGTCATATTCAGAACATATAAGGGACTCAACCAGCTCAATGGCAAAAAACATAGCAAATAATCAAATTAAAAATGGGCTTATGGGCCAAGAATATAGCTAAGTTGGTAAGAGTGCTTGTCTTGCATGCACAAGGCCTTGAGTTCAATCCACAGCATGCCCCCCCCACACACACACAAATGGATTTAGGATCTGAATATACATTTTTTAAAAATATATATTCAACAGATATGTTAAAGAATTTTAAATCTCACCAATCTTGAGGGAAATGCAAATTTAAACTGCAATGATGTAACATCTCACCCCAGTTAGAAGGGCAATTATAACAAACACAAATAGATAACAAATGGTGGGAAGGATGTAGAGAAAGAGAAATTCTTATGTGATATTAGTGCAAATTAGTTCACCCATCATAACAAATGGTATGGAAGTTCCTCAAAAGATTAACATTATTATTATATGATTCAGTAACCCCACTGTTGGATATATATCCAAAGGATAAGAAATCATTGCATCAAGGAGATTATTGTGTACCCACATTTATTGCAGCAATATTCACAATAGCCAAGATATTGAGTCAGCCAAGATGCCTAATAATGGAAGAATGAATAAAAAAAGTGAGATCAATCAATCTATCTGTCTGTCTATCTATCTGTCTATCTATCTACCTGTCTGTTCATTCATTATAATAATACTCAGCTATAAAGGAGATGAAATCCTGACATATGCAGCATGCAGCATAATGGATGGAACTGTAGAACATTATATTAAGTGAAATAAGTCAGGAACAGAAATAAAACCATCATATGTACTCATTCATTTGTAGAAACTAAAAGAGCTGATCACATAGAAGTAGAGATAAGAATAGAAGTCATTAGAGGATAAGAAGGGAACAGAGGGGCTGGAGTAGTGTCTCATTAGTGGTAGAGCACTTGCCTGCTGTGTGTGAGGCCCTGGGTTCAGTCCTCAGCACCACCTATAAATAAATAAACAAATAGAAGATCCATTGACAACTAAAAACTATTTTTTTTAAAAAAAAGAAGGGTACAGAGGAGGGAATATTAAGAGGATAGATAATGTGTATCAAAATAGAGTTGCAGAGGGAGTAGTTTCAATGGTATATAGCACAATAAGTAAAATAACATTTTCAACAATTTTTCATATAAAGGCAACTAGAGAAGAGCTTGTAAGTCCCCAAACACATAATAATAATATTTCAGATGATAAAATGATGATTACCCTGATTTTATCATTACACATCATATAAATGCATCAAATTATAAGACCAGAGCCTATACATAAATATAAATAATGTATGCCAATTACATATGAAACAAAATTGGTGCATTTTAATTATACATTCATTGTGTTCAATGTGATATATTCAATTGCATTCACTGTGATATGCTCATAAATGCACATAGCATAATTAAAACAATTTTTAAAAGATCAGCTACAGAATCTTTCATACCTTCATGATTCACTTCCAATCAAACCCTGCACATAGATGCTCAGTGAGCTTTCCTGACTAGCAATACCTTATGCATGTTCTCATACATCACTGCTGGGAGAATTAAACACTGTGTCTGTGATTCTACCAGGAGAAGACAACTGGAAGCTTGCACATGATCTGTAGACTCTGCCCTGTGTGCTTTTTGCCTTCACTGATTTAATCTGTAGTCTTTCATTGTAGTAAAGAAATACTAAGGAAGTCTAACATAAATAAATAAATAAATAAATAAATAAATAAATAAATATGTTTTAAAGTGATGGTTCATGTATTCTCTCTAATTAAACATAGTACTCAATTAGCTAAGAATGAATTCCACAGTGTAATAGTCTAATATCATTTCTGTGCATCCACTATTTCCATGTAATCACAACAGTAGAACTCTGAGCCAGCAAGAGAGTATTAATCTTTGAGTACCAGTACAACATTAGATGAAAAGAATTGGGATGTTTAGGGCAAGAGAGAGAGAGTGGTTCTGGGAAAAGAAAAACTCCAAAACTCAAATTTAATGGATGAACAATAACGGATGGTGAGGTATTCAGAGGTGTAAGGGTGGGGAGATACAAACCAGGTGACAGATACACAGGAGCCTTCTTTCTGGATATTCTAGAGAATACTTGAAAATTCTAGAGAGTACTTGAAAATTAATATTTTAATTAGTCACTGAATGGAATATCTATTTCTCATTTATATTATGACAACATGAAAAGTAACATACACACCATGCATATTTTCTCAATGAAAGAAATCAGAATGAAAGAAATAAACATTTAAGAAAAGATGTATTTTACATACAAATTGTTACTATCATGTCTGTCTGACATATTTGGGATTAAAAATAAATGTGTGTAAAAGCAACTTGAGCATCTTATTAGTCTATTTACATAATCTTTTTATATACATCTGTGCATCTCTAGTTACTGTCACTTATAAACCTTTTCCTGGTAGAAAGTGAATACCTAATTGTATTTACTTTAAAAATTAATAAAGCAAAACTTTCAAAGCCTAATTTGAAACACACTCAAAGATCCTGTCACTATATAAAATTCTCAAATTGTAGTGTTGCACTAAAGGCAATGCACATTTTTAAAAGCAATAAAACTTTTCTTTAAAATAATTTACATAAGGGCTGGGGATGTGGTTCAAGCGGTAGCGCATTCGCTGGCATGCTCACGGCACTGGGTTCGATCCTCAGCACCACATACAAATAAAATAAAGATGTTGTGTCCACTGAAAACTAAAAAATAAATATTAAAAAAATTCTTTCTCTCTCTTTTTAAAAAAAGTAATAATTTACATAATTTGTTAATGTTTTATAAAATTCCCAGAAAAAAATATATTTTATTTTAATCTTATTTGGGTATGGTCATCATTAACCAACAAATTATGTGGGTTGTCCTGCTTTTTAAATTTTATTCACAATGTTTATTCAAAAACCTATCCCAAACAAACATTTGATTTATCCTTTAGTTCTGCTACTTTGATTATTTTTAAATTCTATTTTTATTTTTTTAATCCTGATGATTGAACCCAGAGACACTTAACCATTGAACCCTTTTGTGTATTTTATGTAGAGGCAAGTTCTTACCAAGTTGTTTAGGGACTTCCCAAGTTGCTGAGGCTGGTTTTGAACTTTTGAAACTTTGCCTCAGCCTCCAGAGCTGCTGGGATTACAGGTGTGTGCCACCATACCCAAGTAAATTTATTTTTCTATTAAATATTTTAAAATCTATGAAGTTGTCAATATCTATATAGCTTATACTTTTAAAATAATATTGATCATTAATCTAAAATCTATTTTGAATTTACTCTGACAATTTTTTATTTTCTTTGTTTTCTGTTTGTCATATTTAAAATTGATTGGAAATTTTCTTGTTTCTGTAAGTGGAGATTCAGAATGCAAGTAAGAAGAAGTCTTCTGTCAAATTTTGGCTCTTTTGCTGTTCTAGATGGGCTTACATTTATGTCTCTAGGTTTGACCCACTTGCTGGTTAAAATACTTGCAACTATTTTTCAAAGAACTTTCTGTCTTAACACATTTACTCAAAAAGAATAGATGTTATTCAACATAGTCCTTGAAATTATAACAAAAACAAATAGACAAACAAAAGAAATTAAAGGGATAAACATAAAAAAAGAAACCTCAAGCTATCATTATATACTTACAGGATCCAAAAACCTCCTCCAGAAATCTTCTAGAATGAATAAATGAATTCAGCAAAGTGACAGGATATAAAGTCAACACCCATAAATCAAATGCATTTCTATACATAAGTGATGAATCCACTGAAAGAGAAATTAGGAAAACTATCCTATTCAAAACAACTTCAAAAAATATAAAATACTTGGGAATCAATCTAACAAAAGAGGGGAAAGACCTCTACAATGAAAACTACAGAATACTAAAGAAGGAAATTGAAGAAGACCTTAGAAGATGGAAAGATTTCCCATCCTCTTGGATAGGCAGAGTTAATATTGTCCAAATGTCCACACTACCAAAACTGTTATACAGATTTAATGTAATTCCAATTAAAATCCCTATGACATTCTTTATAGAACTAGAAAAAGCAATCATGAAATTTATTTGGAAAAATGAGAGATCCAGAATAGCCAAAGCAATACTTAGCAAAAAAAAGTGAAGCAGAAGACATCACAATACCAGAACTTAATCTACACTACAGAGCAATACTAACAAAAGAAGCACAGTATTCACACCAAAATAGACATGTAAATCAATGGTACAGAATAGAAGTCACAGAGAGCAACCCACATAAATACAGTTATTTCATACTAGACAAAGGAGCCAAAAACATATTGGAAAAAGCATAGCTTCTTCAACAAATTGTTGTAGAGAAAGTGGAAATCCATATGTAGCAAAATGAAGTTAAACCTCTATCTCTCACCATGTACAAAACTCTACTCAAAGTTGATCAAGGACCTAGGAATTAGACCAGAGACTCTGCACCTAATAAAAGAAAAAGTAGGTCCTAATCTTGATAATGTCAGATTAGGCCCTGACTTCCTTAATATGACTTCTAAAGCATGGGAAATAAAATCAAGAATCAATAAATGGGATGGATTAAAACTAAAAAGCTTCTTCTCAGCAAAAGACACAAACATTGAGGTGAAGAGATAGCTTACAATATGGGAGTAAATTTTTACCACACCAACACATCAGATTGAGCACTAATCTCCAGGAAGTATAAAGAACTAAAAAACTTAATACCAAAAAAAATCAAACAACCAAATCAATAAATGGGCTAAGGAACTAAACAGACACTTCTCAGAAGATATATATGTGATGAAAAATATATGAAAAAGTGTTTAACACCTTTAGTAATTAAAGAAATGCAAATCAAAACTACTCTAAGATTTCATCTCACCCCAGTCAGAATGGCAGTTATCAAAAATACAAGCAATTATAAGTGTTGGTGAGGATATGGGGAAAAAAGTACGCTCATACATTGTTGCTGGGACTACAAATTGGTGCAACCACTTTGGAAAGCAATATGGAGATTCCCCAGAAAACTTGGAATGGAACCACCTCTTTACCCAGCTATCCCACTTCTCAGTTAATATCCAAAGGACTTAAAATCAGCATACTATAATGACATAGCCACAGCAATATTTATAGCAGGTGAATTCACAATAGCTAAACTGTGGAACAAACCTAGATGCCAATCAATAGATGGATGTATAAAGAAACTATGGTATATATCCACAATATAGCATATTCCTCAGCATTAAAAGAGAACAAAATTATGGCATTTGCAGGTGATTGGATGGAGTTGGAGAATATCATGCTAAGCAAAGTAACCCAATCTCAAAAAGCTAAAGGCTGAATGTTTTCTCTGATTAGTGGATGGATGCTGATCTATGATGGGGGGGCGGGGGCGGGGCGGGAGCATGAAAAGAATGGAGGATCTTTGGATTGGGCAAAGGCATGGGTGAGGAGGGGTTATGAGGGTAGGAAAGATGGTGAAATGAGATGAACATTACTCTAGGTATATGTATGATTGCACAAATGGTGTGTCTCTATGTCATGTACAGAGAATTGAAATGTTGCTCCCCACTTGTGTACAATGAATTGAAATGCATTTTGCTCTCATGTACAACTAAGCAGAAAAAATAAAAATTTTTATATTTAAAAAAAAGAATAGACATTAAGGAATGTACAAAAACAAAACTATGTTGAATTCATAAGTTAATCCATATAGTTATTTAATATATTAAAATCAAACCAATGTCAAAGCATATTTTTGCCTAAATAGATCAGGTAATTTGTTTTACAGCATCTATTTGGAAGCTTTATATAGACACTGCTATAGAAAATGCAATTTTTGTTCATAATTGTAATTGTTATTCTCTCAATCCATTTATATCAGAATCTTGCTTATGGAGATTTGTGTGAGCTAGGATTATATGTAGCTATAATCCTGACCAGTTCTTGGTATAGCATGAGAACTGGGAATTTTAGTGGTGACATCATAAATTCTCCAACTGTTAAACATCATGACCATCATAAAGATGAAACCTATTCAGAAGGAGTTATTATTTCTACAGCCTCAGACCCAATATATACCTGCATATAGAATCATAGTATGTTAACCTATTCAGAATCATTGTCTTCATAAAATTACAGAAGTTTGTACTTAAAATCAAATAACATCTTAAAGAAATTTATTCACTGAAGAGCCATCATGAGGCAGATGGTCATGTAAATCATTATTCATTCCAACATCTAAAAATAATTTATGTATTTTACAATATATACGTTAATTTTATATAATGATTTTAACAAATAGTTTCATAAAACAATATTCACCAATCGCATATATACTTATGATTCATTTGAATATTTCATCAAACCTAAAGGAGAAAATTGCACATGTTCTCAAGTTCATCTAGCTGCTACAAATTACAAAATTAACTCATAAAAGTATTTTCCTAATGCAATAACACAAACTCAGAATTAATTTTTCTGTCCATTAGTTCTTATTCTTTGTTTTACATCTTCATTGGTCTTGTAGAGATATGTCAAAGTCATTTTCATTTCAAGATTTATTTTCAAAGTAATTGAAATTCTCAAAAAAACCTCATTACCCAAATCTTTAGGGCTATGATCTTTGACTTTAATTATTAAAATTTCCAACTGATTTGAAAAAAAAAATTAAAGAAAATTTCTAGAACACAAAAATATTTGATGTGATTGTGCGATTCTTCAGCTGAGTTAGGAAGTAGTTTCTCCAAAGTTTGAAAATGCTTGCAACTCTGGTTAATGATGCTTAGTGAGGAAAACCACAAACTGCCTTCAAATTATTTTGTTTATGATCACATCTCCATTATTACAAATGCAGTAACAGTTCATTAATATCTTTACAATTTTTACATTGAAAACTTGCACATTTTCATAGTTTTTAAAAGTGATTGGTTATAGATTTAAAGAAAAGTTATAAAGAAAATGCAGGGAGGTCTCATGAGGCCCCAACCAGTTTCCCCTATTATCAATAGCTTACATGGATATGGTACCTTTGTTCCAAGCAATGGACAAATATTGATTCCTTAAGATTAACTGAAGTTCATATTTAAGATCTTTTTGTCTCCTCCTAATGTCCTTTTTCTAACCAGGATGTCATCCAAGATGCCACATTACATTTAGTAGTTCTGTCTCCTTGGGTTCCTCTCAGTTGTAACAATTTCTCAGACTTTCCTTGTTTTTGATGACCTTGGAACTTTTGAGGAGTGATGGTCAGGTGTTTTGTAAAAAAGTGCCTGTTTAGGATTTCTCTGATGTTTTATCAAGATTAATGTGGATTTATGTGTTTCAGGAAGAAACCTCATTGCTTAACTTAAGGTCATTTGTTTTTCTTGCATGCTTTCTTGAAGAAGGTTTATAAGTGTTACATTTATATCTAGGATCAATTTTGAGTTTTTTTGTGAGAAATATAAGATACACAAAGATATGTAGATAGAAATGCAGATGTTTTGCCCTTTGTGTGTCCAATTGTTCCAGCACCATTTTTTTAAAAGACTCCATCAAAAATCAGTTGACAATTGCAGGTACCTACTTCTAGATTCCCTATTATGTTCCTCTGATCTACACGTCTCTTCTTTGCAAACACCTTGCTATAACTATGACTGTGGCTTTAGAGAGTCTTGAAAATACTTTGTGTGATCTGTATTTGTTCTTTACTATTGTCTAGGCTTTTCTGAGTTGTCTTCCCATCTTAACCTTAGAAGCTATCAAGTTAGTAAGAACTGACATTTGACAAAGTTGGGTATTCCAACCCATAGTGTCAATTTATTTGAATCATTTTTATGTATTTCATCAGATGTTTTAGTTTTTCATATATGGGCTTTCCACATATTTCATCGAATTTGTGCCTCAGTATTTCTTTTTTTTTTTTTTTGCACTGTGGTGGTAAATGACATATTTAAATTTTTTTGCATTGCAATTGTACATTTCATGTGTTTAAGGAAGCAAATGACTTTTGTGTATCTCCTTTGTTTTATTAACTTATCTGCCTTGCTTATTAATTACAGATATTTTTTCCTCAGTGATTTGAGAATTTTCCACATAGATATCACACCATCTAAGTGGAAAATAGAACAGAGATAGTTCTATGTCTTTCTTTCCAATCTATATACCATTTGTTTCCTTTGTGGTCTGATTGTATTAGCTTCCAGAATGGTCCTGAATAGAAATGGTGAGTAAAGACCTCTATTCCTTATTCCCAATCTTAAATTTTAGGAGATTAAATGTCCAAGTCCTCAGCATTAAGCATGGTGGTATGTGTGGATTTTGTGGATATTCTATATCAAATTGAAAAAAAGCTATCCTCCATTCTTAGTTTCCTGATATTTTTATAATAATGTATGTATTCTGGCTTTTGTTAAATATTTTTATTATTACAATTGCCTTTTAAAACATTATGTAAGTCATTGTATTCAGACTAAATCCCACATGGCTAGCTTGTTATGTTGGATTTTCTCATCCAATTTTGTTCAGATATTTTTGTATCCATATCCAAGGGAGACATTGGTGTGACATTGACTTTTTTTATATTTTTTACCCGGTTTTGATATTAGGATAGTCATAGTCTCATAATGAATTTAAAAATGTTCACACTGATTGTATTTTCTCCACTAATTGTGGAGAATTTGCATCATTTCTTTATAAAATATTTGTTTATGCTTTACCAGTGTAACCACTGGGGCCTCATGATTCTTTTTTTTTTTTGAAAGTTATTACTTACTCATTAAATTTTTAATATATATGAAGGGTTGTTAAGTTTATCTATTTCTCCTTAAATGAGTTTGAGTAGTTTGTGTCTTTCAAAGAATTGGTCAATTTCATTGTGGAGTACAAAGTTGTTCAAAGTATTCCTTTAGTAACCCTTTAATATCTACATAATGAATTTTGATAGTTCTTCCTTTTATTTCCAATATCAGCAACTTGTGCTTTTTATCTTAATTATCCTTCATCTTTTATCAATTTTATTAATCTGTTCTAAAAAGCAGGCTTTTGTTTCACTTATTTTTGTATTATTTTCTTATCTTGAATTTCATTGGCTTCTCTAAATTTATTTCTTTTCTGCTATTCAACTTAGGCTTAAATTATTTCTCTTTCTCGACTTTCCTAAAGATGAAAGCTTAAGACCCCGATTTTAGATGTTTTTTAATGTATAAATTAAGTGCTACAGATTTGGAGGTGGAGTCTTCAAGAGGTGACAAAGTCATGAGGGTGGAGCATTCGTCAATGGTATTGGTGCTATTAAAAAAGAGGCCCTCAAGCTGGCTGCAGTGGCACACATCTGTAATCCCTGTGGCTCCAGAAGCTGAGGCAGGAGGATTGTCTCTTCAATGCCAATTTAGGGAGGCCCTCAGTAACTGAGAGTCTGTCTCTAAATATTTTAAAAAGGATGAGGATAAGGTTCAGGGATTAAGTGTCCCTGGGTTTAATCTCTGCTATGAAACAAAACAAAACAAAACAAACAAACAAAAACAACAGGAGGGTCTTCAGAGCTCCACACTCTCTCCTGCCATGTGAGGACCATGGATTAGAGAGTATGGGAACATTCAACCAGTTTCAAAGATTTCTGTCTTAAACATTTTGAGTATCTTTTGTCTTAGTATTTTTTAAATTTTGTTTTTATTATAATATAATTTTATATTGCCATTATAATTGCAGCCATAACTTTCCCCAAGTTTCTATTTTTATTTATTATTTATTTATTTACTGGCACCAGGGATTGAACCAGAGGTGCTCATCCACTGAGCCATATCTCCATCACTTTTTATTTTGAGACAGGATCTCTCTAAGCTATTTAGGGTCTCTCTAAGTTGCTTAGGCTGGATTTGAACTTGGGATTCTCCTGCCTCAGCTTCCTGAGTCACTGGGATTGTAAGCCACCAGACCTAACCCAAGCTTCTATTTTTATTGTTGCCATGAAACATTTTATTTTCTTAATTTAATTTAATATAGCATTTGTAATATCTGATTGTTTCAAATATTTAATTGAATTTGTAATAGCATTCATAATAATATCAGATATTTTATCTTTGACAGAACTATATTCTAAAATAAAAAATATGATTACATAATTAATGTAAATTAAATCATTACTAAAGTTAATTTTGAAAATCTAATGTCACTGACTAAAAGTGGCATCAAGGAATTATTTCTGAATTTCTAACAGAAACTATATTAACTCTGTCTTCATTTTTATTGTATTCACAAAATATTGTAAAATAAAAAATGAGCAGGATTAGCCTAAAAGACCATAGTCTTGATCTAGAAGAAAAGCCATGGTTTGCAGTGTGATATGTAACTGCAATATCTGCTGCTGCTCAAATGAAATCATGAAGTTGATACACAGTCTTCTCAATAATGAAGTATATGTCAATTCTTCAAAAACATGTATTTGTGTCCTGGGCCTACAGGTCATGGGTAGTAGCTCAAAAACCTTCCATGATGAGCAATAAATTTTGATTAATGATGTCAAACATATATATTTTTATCTTACTTAATGCAATCGTCCATTATCTGCTGCTATAACAGTATAGCTCAGATTGGAATATTATAATGAAAAGAAATTTATCAGCTCACAATACTGGAATCCAAGAAATTCAGGATTAGGGTGATGGCATCTGGAGAGGGTCTCTGTGCTGTGTCCTTATATGGCAAATAGCATCATGTGGCTGAAGGGCAAAGGCAGAGTGAGAGAGAGGAGGAAGCCAACACACTCCTGAGCAAAAGGCACTAGACTCTTCATGACAGTGGAGTCCTCATGACCTAAACAGCTCCTAAAGGTACCACCTCCTAATACCCTCACAGTGGCAAGGAATTTTCAAGAAGTGTTAAAATGCTCAAATCATTTCACTTGGGAAACAGACATTTATTTCCTCATTTATTAATTAGACATTTTTATGAAGTATCAGTACATTTTAAAAATTATTGATACCAAGTGTGTTTATTTTATAATAAAAAGCTATTATCAAATATAAAATATATAAGTAGTTATTTATTTACATGACATGATAAATGGCAAAACACATTATTGAGGACATTAAAATTTCTCTCCCTATGTCAGTTTCTCAACAATGTTGCTCATCTTATATTTTTCATATACATCTCTGGTAACTATAATCTATAGTTGTTTTATTTTCAATCAACACTGTGGGCTACAGCCTAGTGGCTTGACCTGTCAGATCATAGCCACATTGTTGGCAGAGTCAGTGCACAATCCATGCTTCTCCAACAACAATCTGAATTCAAAGGATTTAGCTCCCCTTAGGTTTCTGTGTCTTAGAGCACTTAGTTTTATCAGTTAAGGCAATATGCTGTTTGAAAGGGATCCACTGGTTGTTGTAGCTAGAAACGACTGAGAGAAGGTTCAAGCTGTTGCTGATTATTTTTCAAATAAAACCACTTGTTAGGATTCTGTCTCATGCAAAAGTTTCACACACAATTCGATGAGATATAATAGATACTACAAATATGACAATGACATGGGAAAAGTGAGCCCATTATGATTTATTTTAATATAATGATGAATTGGTTCAATGATAAGTGGAGCATTTAGAAAACAAACACAAACCGAAACTTTTCTGGGCAAAGCAGGTGCTACTTTTGTACCTTATCTCTGTTTAAATTCTTTTTATAAGATAAACATCCTTAGTTGGTTGGTATTTCTTATACAAAATGTTTCTTCTCATGATCATGCTCCTCTCATCTGTGAAATCTAGTTTGTGATTGAATGTTGTCAATAAAGCACAGCCAACAGAAAGAGGGGCCATACTCTGAATTTTAGGTTATGTGAAATAAGTAGAACAGGCCATTCATGGCCACTCTAAATATTATGCTCTCAATGGTAATATGATTATGTTCATGCAGACTAAGTACATATCAAGTTTTGCATCAGTCCTGTTATCTCTTGCTGTGTAGAAAACTTATCTAAAATTAAGTATCTAATACAATTTATTGTTGTTTGTCGTGGTTTTGGGGATTGACAGACTGAGCTGCAGAGTTATTGCTTGGTGTCTCACAGGGTTAAAACTGGATGGCAGCTTAGGGTGGAGTCAACTGGAGACATTTCCTCATAGACATTTAGACCCGGCTTGAGGGGTCTCCTCTGTCTCTCACTGTGGCTAGTGTGCACACTTCACTCCACAGGTTCCAGGGTAATCTTTTCAGAAGCAGACTTCATCCAGAGTGGGCATTCCATGGGATAAAGGCAGAACCTGCAAGGATTTTTCTGACTGTCCTTAAAAATCATTTAATTCTCACATTGGCTACACTTTATTATTTACAAATGAATCATAGGGACAATTCAAATTCAAAGTTGAGAGATATCTATAAGGACTAGAAAACACAGTTTATTGGGTGGTCATCTGAATTTTTTTAAAAAATAGTTTGCCTCATTTGGCACATTTAGATTATAGTTTTAGTTTCTGTTAAATTTCTACGTTGTCATATTTCTGTTATTAAAATCTGCTTCACCATTGTCATTTATGTTCTTCTTCCTTTTTTTTGGCTGCTTTTGTTGGCCCATCACTATCCATTTTTTATTTTAAACTTCTGCATTTGACCCATTCTTCTAGCCTGCAGAGATCTTTTTGAATGCTGAAATTGTTATCCAGAATATCTACTATTATTTTCAACTCTGTGTCTGCAAAAATTTAGTAAGGATTTTATCAAAGTCCGCATGCAATTCTTAGAGGTATGGCAAAGAAGAGAATCAGGGTGAGATCACAGGACATGTCAAAATGACTTGAACTTGAGCCCTGTTGATTGCTCTTTGGTTATATTCATTTACAGATGTTGCCATGCTGTGTGCATTTCTCCATTTTACGCAACAGGATATCATGTGGAGCTCTGTTTAAACAACTTTTTGAAAAGCATTTTATTTCTGATGGCAGCACTTCTCTGAACTCATCATATCATAAGCATATCAAAAAAGACAATTGAACTAGCCTAGTGTGACTTATTTAATGAGCTTCTATTAGTTCCCCATCATCACCACTCTCTTTTATAGGTGGTCCAACACTCTTTTTTTTATTAATAGACTCTGGGAAATTGTTCATGATTAGCATGAAGATCTCTGTTTTGCAGAATATGCTTTCTGTTGGGCCTCAAAACTTGAAAAGGCCTTTGCCCAATTTTTCATACATCTCTCCATTAATTTTTGTGTTGATGATTCTGCATTTTAACTGCCATGTCTTTTGGTGCCTCAGAATTTAATCCCTACAGTGTAGAATACGAAAAATAATGTAGTTGCTGTCTTACAGTTTCCTCTCATTTCGAATTTAAATTTCTTCTTACACATAGGAAGTGCTGTTTTTCATTCCAGTGTTAAGTCTTTTCTTTAACATGAAAAAAATTGAGGGCACAGCATGAGGGGAAGATTTTTTTCTTAGCCTCATTATTAGTATTATAACATATATCTCAAAGAGGAATCTGACAGCTTTTTGGCTCTTCTTGCTTTGAACATTTACTAAAAATCACCTTTCTTATCCTTTGTTAGTGTTCATTTTTTTCCTATAAATGCAGGTTCATTATTTGGAATATGCCTGCTTTTTGATTATATCCTTTTCAGATTTTATACAAAAAAAAAATCAATCTGTGCTTAACAGCATTCTTTTTAAACTCACGTCAACCTCTTCAGATATTTGTTTATAATTGATACTTTCAGTTTTCCCTTCAAGTAGTTGAAGTGACTGTATTTCAATACCTTCCAAAACGTCTTCTTCAGTGGAATAATTTGTAATTATGCTGTAAGAATTATTTTCCTCAAAAACTCCTAGTCCTATTCTAATAGCTTTTCACTTACTAAGCAGCAACAGACCGTCCTTCCTAAAATGTGTGTGCCTTCTTCTCTTCATTGAACATTCTGTGAAGACAAAGCCATATTCTTCTAAAGTCACCATCAATTTAATGTTACATAGCACTTCTCCTCTTAATCTACATCTAGAGCCTCAAGGAGAGTTCTTCCTGATCATTTGACAATAGAAAAGAAATGAATCACATTCAATCATATTTTTCTATTATGCTAGCACTTTCTGGAAATGGACTTTTTAAGCAGTTGCAGTCTGACATAGGTTTAGGTCTGCAAGGCAGTGGGGATGTTAAGTCCCCCAGTAGGCAGAGCTTCAAGTAGGGGTATTGGTTATAGTTGGCTGGAAAAGCAAAACCAATAGAATATGTAGATTTTAGAAAGAAATATATTAGGTGAGATTATAATATCTGATTGTTATGAATGCTGAGAAGTCCCACAATCTACCATCCACAAGCTGAAGAAATGGTGGTGTAGTTCCAATCCCAACTTGAAGGCCTGACAATCAGAGGAGCCAGTGGTATTAGCCTCAGTCTCAACTCTGAAGGCCCCAGTGCCAGGAACAGCAATGTCTCAGGTAAGCAGGCAAATTGGCCCTTCCTCTGCCTTTTTGTTCTCTTCATGTCCTCAATGGACTGGATGTTGCCCACCAACACTGCTGAGGGTGGATTTTTTTACTTAGTTCGCTTGTTCAAATGCTAAGTATCTTTTGGAATCAACCTCATAGACACACCCAGAAATGATGTTTTACTCGTTACTTGGCTACCCAATATAGTCAAGGATGCATCTGGCCACATGCTGAAAAGAGATGGCTAGAAATATAAGTGTACGGAATAGATATGTCTGGATGGTCAAGAACATAGACCAATCTGGTGCCAAAAAGTCTGGGGAAGAAATATATAATCGAGCTCTCAACATGTTCCCTGAGGGTGAGAATGTGTTTCCTGTGTGAATTTTCCCAATGGCAGGCAACACAGCAAAGGCAGTTGTTAATAAACTTTACAGTGACCTATTCTACAAAAGTCAGTGAGCCTGCTTTTAACCCCCTTCAGTGCTGACTCAGGAGACTGATGAGTAAAGAAGCCCTGATAAGAGCAACCTATGGGCATTCCCTCACCAGGGTTAATCATCTGCCACCTCTGAGTCCAAAACTGAATCTCTAATACTGTTTTACCCTGAGGGATCAAACTTGTTACCTGATTTTAAAGCATTTTACTGGACTTCTATTATGGAGGGATGAGATTTATTATTGAAAAAATGTGCATTTGCCTCATTTACAGTTGTTACTTTTGTCAGTGCCGTAACCCCCAGACATCTTGAATATCCTGTTCATTACCAGGGCATCACTTATTTACTATAATTCATTTTTTTGTTACTATTCCCTCAGTAATATTGTAGAGATGGATTAAACCAATAGTCCTTCATTTTCATACTCTCATCATCTGGGGCTTCATCTGGGGTTAGTGGGATTTAGCTCATAGGTTGGATCTAGACTTACATTCCATGTCTCTTGTCACATTTAGATCAAAATCTAACATGTTCAAATGGAAATCTGACCTTTATAACAAATGCAAAACTTATTTCACAACAAAAAAAGGTAACACAGTAGGTATATACCTAAAGGATTTATTTATCCTATCATGTGTGCTCATATGTCAGAATAGATTGAAATCTAGAGTATATAATAAGTATGTGAAATGATTGTTACTAATATTAAAGCCATTCTATAACAAAGTAATAGTCTATTTCACTGATCAAACCACCTTAAGAATCAATAACAATATGAGAGTATGGAGGGCCCTTGAAATACAATAGGAAACACATAGCATCAGTGATGAATAAGTCATTTTTGCCTAAAATTACTTATTATTTGCCTAATAATATTCCATGTATATGTACTGGTTTACCAAAAAAAAAAAAAAATGCAAGAAATAGAATCAAGTCAAAACTCACCATGAGAAAAAATTTAGCGAACTTTGAAAGCTGAAAACTACTATAAGAAAAATGGATTGGTTTTCTTAAATAATTAAAGATGTTAATAAGAACACAGAGATGTAATCCTTATTAATTAAGTTTATATTTGTAATATAAATATTTATATATGAATATTAAATTCTCAGTAATTTGAAATATCACCTTTATCATGCATGAGATAAACTTACATGTATTCATCATTTTCTGGTTATTTTTCCTTTTTTAAATCCCAAGTCTTTTTTTTTTTTCAACTTATCAACTTATATGACTCCTGGAAATAAACAAAAACCTTCTCTATTCCCTGCATGAAAATAATATTAAACTTTCTTGGTAATTAAGAGAAAACAAAATCTTATGAGCATCAATCTTCCTATGCAAGGACTGGTCTTTCCATTTTATAGAGAATTTTATCTTTAGAAGAATTTTTAAATTTCATAATTATAAAAGTTTTACAACATATTGTTATTTAATTTTAGATATTTTATAATGTATATTGTATTTAGTATTGTAAATATTATTTCCCTTTCCATAGTATCATGTATGGTTGGTGTCTTTCTATTTGTGGCTTCTCTATCAATGAGTTCAACCAACCTCAGATGGTAGATTGAAAATATTTGGAAAAAAAATGCATATGTAATGAACATGTATAGCCTTTTTTCCCAAAACAATACAGTATAACAACTACTTGTATAGCATTTTCATTTTATTAGGTATTATGAGTAATCGATACTTGATTTAAAATATACCAGAGGATGTGCACTGGTTATATGCAAATACTACATCATTTTATATATGGGACTTGAGCAGCCAAATATTTTGGTAACCATGGAGTTTCTGTAGCTAATCTCCTATGGATACTGAAGAATAACTTTATTTGCTAGTGTATATCAATTTCTCAACAATGGCATTATTGACACTTTGCCTGGAATAATTCTTTGTTGGATATGGTGAAAAAGTGCTGTTTTGTGCATTGTTAGATGCTTAACAGCAGTGTCCATGGGTACCAGATGCCACTAGCACTCCCAACTCAACCCCTCTTCTTGTGACAATAACAAATGTCTCCAGACACTCTTAAATATTTTCCCTCCACTTAGGGTAGAGAGTGAGTCAATTGCATCCTACTGTGAACCACTGTTATATATGAATTTTTTACTTTAATGTTATATATTTCTAAATCTTTTCATGAGGCATCTTTTTTATTCCATTGATTCTATTGAGTTAATTCTTGTCTCTCTCACTGTTTTATTTTGCTTGAGTGTGTTATAGAATGTTAAACAGAAATGAAGATATGAAAAATATCACTTCTTCTAACCTTATGTAGAATTCATTTATCTTTTCTTCCTTAAGGAAGATTCTGAGTTTTAGGTATATGCACATAAACACATATGATACAGAGTAAATAATGTCCATTGACTAATGTCATTTATTAGGCTTTTATCATGATGTATGAGTTGTTTTGTCAAATGCTCTTTCAGAATCTCATACTTTTTTTTCTTATTTTACCCTTTCAACTACCACTCTGAGATTCTACTATTAAATTATTATTTTTTTTATTTCTAGAATAAGCCTCACTTGGTTATGTTATGCTATTTTTAATATGTTGCTCAATTTTCTTATGAATGTGTTGGATCATTGCCGTGATAATTATTATATAGATTAACCTGTAATTTACTATCTTTATACAATCTTAATTGGGACAGTATCAATACTATATTGTTTCATGTAAAGAGTTTAGATATTTGTGTTCATTCTTCTGCAGATAGGAATAATATGAATACTTTGAAAATAAAGGGTTTGAAAGTTTGTGGAAATATGTATATGTATATATTTATAAATTTAAATACACAAATACATATATATATATATACATATATATGTGTGTGTGTATGTGTTGGTGTGTATATATGTATATATATATATATATATATAAATGTATATATATCATGTGTGTTCATGTTTTTCCCCCAATAGGGGAATATTGGGAGTTGAACCCATAGGCACTTACCACTGAGTTATAGCCCAATTCCTTTCTATTTTTTTTTTTTAATTTTATGTCAGTGTCTCACTAAGTTGTTTAGGACCTTGCTAAATTGCTGAGACTGGCCTCATGTGTAATCCTTCTGCTTCAGCCTGACATGTCGCTGGGTTTACAGAGATATGCCACCATATCTGTCTATATTCAGAAACTCTCTGGTGTAAAATTAACTTTATTATACAGTGTGTATACATGTGTGTACATACATGTGTGTATTTTACCCACCACTGACTTTTTTGCATGATTTTTTCAAACATTCCAGTTTAAGTAAAGATACATTCTGTTTCATAAAAAATCATATATAATACATTTTACTGGAAAAGCTCAGGAATACAATATTCACCAAGATATTGCACATTAAAAATAATTTTTCTATAATCTAGATTTTTTAAAGATTTATCTTAGAAGAAAATATTTGGATTATACTAGCTCTCCTTGGGTTTTTCCTTTCAATTGTTGATCTAAGGTTGTATATTTTATAGGATGCTATTAAGACATATTATACAAACTTGAGTTTTTTTGTTCCTTGTCCTTGATGTTTTGCATGAATTCCCAAAGGATTTTTTTCTTGTATGTCAAATTCAATAATTGAAATTTTATGTGTCAATGTTGGTCTTTCTCTGTCAATTTTTCTCATACAAAAGTAGCACCTTTCAAAATGGAATTTCCTATTTTCTTTTATATCTGAAACATTATTGTGAATTTTCTAATATTGGATATTAATTTTTTACATTACAGTTCCTTTTACTCTTTAGAAGACCCAATTTATATATATGTAGTATAATAAAATGATAAATATATAAACAATATAATAAATAATAAATGTATTTATGTATAATATAGTATAATTTCTACATATAATTTTATATATAATATGTTTATATATAATATTTACTTATATATTGCAGCCTTTTATACTTTTTTCTATATTTGTCACATTATCCACTTCTTTCTCTGTTTCATTTTCTTGAATCTTACATTAATCCCTTGCATTTCTGCCTGAATTCTCAGTAAACAGATACAAAGCTTGCAATGAATGTATTCTTACTTTAAAATATGCATTTATTCTTATTTAGTATCTTTCTCAAAATTTATTTGCTTGTTTTACATTTTTTGCATCTGAATTTGTTTTCATATCTATATTTACTTGTTTCTTCATTATTATTTGCTTAATGGAATGGCATTTTGGAGGAGTGTATGTGAACGTTCATGTTTGTGTACTTTCTGTTAAAAGGTTTTTTGTATGTCAATTTGTTTTCATTTTTTTCTTAAGGCAATTGTGTTTATATATATTTTGTCAGTATATATTTTGAATTCTAAGTTTAATTTTTATAATGGCAATAACAGAAGAGCTTATGAAAGACATGATAAGTTTAATTTTTCTGTTTAAGAACAAATTCTTCTGTTGCTAGAGAGAAGCAACATTTCCCCAGGGTATTCTCCCGGTCTCTTGCCATGCTTCTTTTATGGTCCTTCCACATTCCTTTTATTCTATCACTAAGCCTACAAGGGACATTTTTCTCTTTCAAAATGCTTTCTTCTCCATTCAATGATGTCTTTCTAAGAGTGACACATCTGGCCTCACAGGTTTTCTAAGCTTTCGCTTTCTAATCACTGAGAAACAATGTTTGATCCATTAGAACTCAATTTTGCTCTCAGTATTTCCATTCATGAAAAGTGTTCTTGTTTTGAAATGAACCCTCACTGATGTTATCTTTGCTTTCACCTCCATAATCCTCACATGCTGTCCCCTCTTCCCTGATGTCTTCCTCTGTCATCCACATGAGCAAGCTGTGTGCTTTCCCTTCAGCTTTGCAAGTATCAGATATATTCTCCCCACTTTTCTGTAACTTGAATTGATGGTCTTTATCTCCTAATACTGGTATATGGCTGACTTAATGTTCTTTTAACATGATTTTATATGTCTTTTAGGATAATTTATTGAGAAATAAAAAATTAGGACAGAATTTCTCTGTAAGGAAATTTATAACACCTGCTTGATTTTGAAAGTTGAAAAATAAAAATAAAGTGTTCTGCTAAATATGTAAGCACAATCCATTGTACAAAAATCATAGTATAAATCTTCCAAATGACCTCAAGGGAAGAAATTAATAGAGATTATATCACAAAAACTAGTCAAAATTAACTATGGAAATACACACAAAAGTATTTATAAAACTAGAACAAAGTCATCATCCAAACCAATATTAATTTCAGATCACAAGATGACACTCAGGAAATTCTAAATTCCAAATTGATATTTAAAATTAATAAAATATCAAATAAAATATCAAAATTTATAAAGCAAAAATGGAGGGATGTTTCAGGGAAATTCAGTATAAAGTCAATGATAGGAAAATATATTACTCCAAGTTCAGGTCATAAAGAAACACTATTTCCAAATATTACCTTGTATTGTAGTTGAAAGTTAGATAACTTTGTTTTAGGTGACATAGTTCATAAGAATTGGAAGCAATCCTCAACAAATCTCATAATGTAGAAATTTTAGAATCACCAGTTCTTCTTCTTATACTGACCTAGCAAAAACCGCTGGCATCTTCCCCTAAACCAACCCCAAAGGAATCAAACCTCGAAACAAAGTAAGAAGAAGCATGGGAGAAAATGTTTGTACTCTGAGAATGTCTGTTAGTAGGAGTGCTGTCAGCTGGTAACCAGAGGCAGACAGGTGCATTCCAAGGTAAAATAGATCCTGTGGTACTCCTCTCTCATTTAGCCCTACCTTACCATGGAATCATTAGTGCCAGATCCCACACCTGTGGCAAATCAGACTTCTGAGATAGGTGTATTCAGGAATATCATAAAAGCTGTGTTGGTTAGTTAGTGGCTGAGAAAAAGCACTTTCCTTCTGAATAGCCGTAGCCAGTGAAGAATCTAAGGAGTCCTGAGTCTGCTTCTCCCTGCAGACTCAGGAGGGGAAGGCTTCAAGATGAATTTTTCCCATTGGTTTGGGATAGATATATTGTACTGTTGTCACATCTGTAAATTATCACCATAGGATTCAATTCTACTTATCTTGAGTTCATTGGGATTGACTCAAATAGAGGTCTGATCAGAAGACACATTCACATTAGCTGACACAGTGCCCAGTTGACCCAGTTCCCAATATCCTCAATGGAAACAGAAACTCATAGGTCTAAATAATTCAAATCTGATGAGTTAACAGTTTCAAAGATAAAGAACAAAGGAGGTGTGTCATCAGAAGGAGAGATTGGAGAAGCTAAAGAAGGTAAAACAGATTAATTAACATACTAAAGACAATGAGATAGTCTTAGTAAAATGAAAGCAAAAAATAATAAAATAATTTAGTTGTAAAGAATATAATAGTTAAAACAAAGAATCTAAGAGAGGATGTGGAAAGGCAAGGGGCTTTATTCCTGGGTGGAGCTAATAGAAACATGTGAAACAACTACCTTACAGGTTGCTTGTTATGATGTGAACCACTGAGGACAGCCACCATGGGAAGAGAGATATCAAGAAAGCAGCTGAATTCTGTGTTGTGGACAGCGAAACAGAGAAACAAGCGCTGCTCTGCTCTTAATGGACAATGAACAAGTGCAATTTGTGAAAGATCTAATAGTTACATGTGTGTCCCTCCAAAAGTAGAGCGTGAGCTTTGGCTACACTTGCTAAGAAAGGAATATGAAGGAATTTGAAAAGAAAGTGCATAGTTTGATATTGATATTTGTCCTTCTTCCTTGGAACAAATCCTTCCAAGAGGATCTAAATGATCAGAACTGAAATTGGGAGAAAGATATAATATATACGGTTTTATTTGTTTAGGAATGGGTTTTGAATGAGTAAATGTTAGGCAAAATTAGATTTCCTCTTATTGAAAAAAGTTACCTAATATTTAAGGAAACTGTTCAAAATGTTATGTGGAAAACCTAAGAAGTTGCTACATAGCATGTTTGGAAAGTAATGGGAGAAAGTTTTTTTTTTTTGTTGTTTGTTATTTATAACTTTTATGGTATACAGAAAACATGAATCTCCATTAATAAGTCAAGATAAGCTATGTTCTTTATTCATGACACAAAACTCCTAAAAAATTTTAATTTTTTAAAACAGAAGGTAATATTTATATGCATCTTGATACTGTGTATCTGTATTTTTATACTAGTTTAATCCCAGTAGGTATTTAACAAGTGAAAGTAGCAAATAAACCAATAAAAACTCATAGCATATTAACATAAGCAGATTATTTTATCTCTAAAATAGTGCTATTTAAAGTTAATTTATAGAAGCTTTTATTTAAGGAAATATAACAGAATAATTTCTATTATAACTTAGATTGATTTTTTTTTATAAATGTGGGTTGTGCTCAAGTGAAAACATATGTATTAATTTGATGAGTATTGTTTATTTGGCAAAAAAATTTCTACTCACTAAAGCCAGAATTCCAAAGACATCTGATCCATTAATTTAATTTATCTTAATGATGCTAATTGCCACATAAGCAATTCTGTTAATGGGATCAGTATCTGTCTTGTAAAGACAGGTTACAAAATTGAATTGGCATTCCTCATTGTGACATGGAATTCATCCAATTAACCCGAAATTATTGAGCATTTATTACGTCCAAGGTCCGACTTAGATTATACAAAACAAGAGGATATTCCTACAAGGCATTTAGAGGGAATTAAATTGTCTAAACAATTGTTAGAAGCAATAAAACTTTAAGACTGAAGAGCAGATAGAAATTGCTGTGGAGAGGGAGTCTAGGAAAGTTCAGAGAGCAGCAGAGTTACTGAGCATGGGCATGGACCAGGGAACCAGCTTACCAGGGCACATTTTCAGATGGAATTATAAAATTTTGAATTTGTATTATGATAATATCTCCAGGTATTTTGAGCTTAAAATTTCACTCCATATTTTTCCATTTGGGGAAAATTCTAGGCTTTATATTGATAGAAGAGAAACTTCTAGATACCATTTACTACATAGGTCTTCTCTCTGGAGATAAGTCTCCCAGAATTAAGACTGATTTTGTTTTACATAGTAAGGTATTTGCCATGAGGAAGAACTATGGGAAACAGAAAATGCAGAAATTCATTTGGTTAAAAGCATAACTTTAAGGAAACCTAGCCCAAGACAAAATCAGGATGGATATTCAGATTTAGATCTTGAAAAGCCTTATATAATAGTTTTATTTTTTTCTAACTAAAATTTTAATTTTAATTAAAGTACTGCTATAATAAAAAACATATTTTAATGATATTAACCTGAAATTGGGGAACATGGATTTGATGGGGAGGAAAATTCTGCTTTGTCCCATTTAAGGTAAAGTTTTGTTTTGTTTTTCCTTTTTTTTTTTCAGTACTGGAGATGGAATCCAGGGCTCACACATACTCACAAGCACTCCATCACTGAGAGCTATAGCCCCAGTCATGTATTTTTTTCCTTCTCTTTGCTCTTCTAGTCAATAAATATTCATGGCTCATTGTTCACCAGGCACTGAACTAGAAACTAGTAATGAAGTAGTGGGAAAAACAGTTAAGGAACTCACCCTTATGAAATTTTGAAGCCAGTGAGAAGAGATAGGATAAATTAGTAAATATTAAAAAATTCAGATTGTGCTAACAGCTTCAATTAAAAAATTATAATAAGGATATAATAGAATAATGATCAGGTTGAGTTAGGACTCAGTGTACAATGGCTAGAAGAGTCACTCTGGAAGATAATATTTGGCTAGATTTGGGTGGGGGTGCAGAAGGGGGAAATGTATTGAGGACAGTTCGGTGGACTTGATGAGGGATTTGAGGCAGTGTAGGAGGAAGCAGTGCAATAGATAGTCCTACCCAGATCACCTACAGAGAAGATAACAGGATCAATTCAAATATTTGTCTGAGTTTACATTGGTATTATATTTTACTAAGTACGAAGTTAGTTATTTTAGGCAATAAAGAATTAGGTTAATAAATGTATAGAAATTGATGGAACCACTTGCTATATGATAATGCCAAGCAGTTATAGATACAATAAACATGAACATCATGATATACAAGAGTTATTTTTTAAATATTTTGTATCTCTTCTCTAATTAGTAGTTGGAGAATATTTTAGTTATAATGATTCTAGACTGGAAGAGTCTATATTGTCAATATTAGTTTATGTTGCAAAACATACATACATGAATAGTAGTATTTAAGTTTTTTTTGTGTTTGTGTGTGTGTGTGTGTGGAGGGGGTGGTTAAACAAATAGTTGTAGCATGATCCATGCATTCATTGCTCTATTTCAGAGATAACATTAAAATCAAATTTACAATTGGCTATTTACCTGTGTTTTCCACTAGTGTCTGGTTAATAAAAAACAGAGAAGCCTCATTGTTTATCTTTAGAATCCATGCCTGTCTTTAAAGCAGGAATGATACATCATTTATACTTAATATCAGTTGACTATAATGTGCATAAGGATACAGATATACATATATTTTTATAAAAATTTTAGTTTTTTATTCAGATCTATTCTATTCATCTGCTATGTAAAAATAATTTTTGCTGCAATATATGAATAGAGTATTTGTGAAAAACTGTATGCAGTTTCCTTTGCTTTAGAAACAAAGCAAAACCTATTTATGTACTCTGAGTTTAATGATTTCATAACTGTTAGAGCTGCCATTCTTCTCTTTGTCACTTTATGCCTAAAATGATATCTTCTGGATCCTTACATAAAAATCACAATAAAACATCCTGAGATTTTTATATGTGGTTTAGAAGTCAATATATGCAAAAGATCTTTCTGCAACACGAGCTAATGATATACTTTTGGAAATAACCTGACTTAAGAAAAGCAGATATGCCATTGGAGTTCAGCTACCTAGATTTCATCTGATCTTTGTAAAGTTACTGAAACATCAGTCTTTTTAAAATTTTCTCTTTACTTGTTCTCTATTCCATCATCATTTCCTTAGCAGCCATCTATCATAAGTATTTTATTTTTCAATATGTATAATTTGTGAATTATGCTTGTGAGCCTGATTTCTTTAACAGAGAATCTCCAAAGAACAGAGAGGCATCTGAAGACCTGTGTGAGTAAGGTAGGATCAGGGTTCCATTTTCATATCTATGTTCATTGATAATAAAACATCACCCACACAATAGGGAAGGAAGATGGCTGACAGCACTCCTCTGCCTTCACCAAGGAATGCTGACAGCTGCATTTCTGAAAACCTGGGGCAAGTTTCATGATTACAAATAAAGGAAAAAATGCACTATTATATTTCTATTGGCTATTTAAAAACATATATAATTTGGAATACATTTAATAGCATATCATCATAGTATTTCACAATACATCTTAAAAACTACCAGCATTTCTTCGAGCTCAAAATTCATCTGAGAGTTAATTCCTCATGCTTAATAGCTAAAAGCTATTCATAGTAAAAAGGTTGATGATGCAGAGAGTTCTTGTGTTATATGAATAAATCCATCAATTCAGAAAATTATCTCAAAATCCATGGATATACACATATGGACTTTGGCAGCAAAGTATGGCATAAATATTCAACACATTATGTTAGATATTTATGTTTATAAATATACATTTCATATTTAATGAAATGAGTAGGAATATCAAGGGCTCTATTAACATCTTTATTCTATCTAATAGAAAACAAAATACAAATGTGCTACAGTAATTAACTGACTTACATTATCGTATTTTTTGAGACTAAAGCTAGAAAACGGTGCATATATTTAGATTCAAATGTGGCATATTAAAGAAGCTAACCATTTGCTCTGTGATACAAGGTTCCAGGGGAGGCAACACAGAATTCAAGAAAACAGTCTGTTGGGTAAAGTACAATAATCTTGCCCAGGAAACTAGAAAAGAGGTAGCACCCATTTTGTAGCATAAATACCTTGAAGCTGCTCTGCTAAGCTCAAGTTAGCAGCTGGTCCTGAAAACCTCTCCCCCTTCCCCTAGATCATAATTTCCTTTTACTCCTAGACTAGAAGCACATATGTTCAGCTCCATGAGGAAGAAGCAACAAGACTGACGAGCATTACAGTTGGTCCTCCCAGATTTCCATCTCAAGCTGTTGGGATCCCTGCTGGCGATTGTGAGGTTCCTCCACTGTGCTCACCTTCTGACTGACTGAAGATTTGTGCTCCAGCCATATGGGGCAGGGAATAGCCTTGCATAGACTGCTTAACTAGTCCTGATCATAGCTTTATCTAGTTTCCTGCAATAAATCAGTGTCCTTTAGTTCTGTTTCTCTAATTGAACCCTGACAGGCACATGTCAATAATTTTGGAGGAAAAAAAAAAACATTTTTTAACTAATTATCTTCTCTTTAGCTGAGTCAACATTGATGTAATAAAGTAGCTAAATTCTTATATGGAAGTAGTTCTCCAGTGTTACCATTTTATATAACCATGGTACACTGTTCAAGACTAAAAGATTAGCCTTACACTACCAGTAACTAAATTAACAAAATTACATCCCTTATTGTGATGCGAATGGTTTTTCCACTAATGTCCTTTGGGTGTTTCAGAATCCAGTCCTGGACATTCCACTATATTCAGCCATCATGTTCCTTTTTTTTTTTTTTTTTGGAAGTGTTGGGGATTGAACCCAGAGCCTTATGCATGCAAGGCATCAACTGAACTATATCCCCAGACCTTATATTCCCTTATTTTCTTCTGATTTTCAACTGTTTCTTAGTCTTTTTGTTTTCTTTACATTTACATATGTGTGTGTGTTTAATTTTTCCCTTTATTTATTTTCTCACAAACCTTTCAGGGAGAGTCAATGAAGAAAATTTTGAAAATTTCTTACCACACTTACTATAGAGCAATACTCAATCTAAGTAAACTGATTTATTTTTTAATGATTAGAGTGGAATTATAGGTTTCCAGAAAAATAGCACATGCCCTTACTTTTGTGTTATATCAGGGTCCATGTCAATATGACATAAACAACTCTCAAGTGAGGGTCTATACTATAAATTTACTAGCTTTCCTTTCCATACTCAAATCATCAAAAAGTAATCTTTTAAAATTTAAAACCACTATGATTTACCCATACTTAAATAGTCTCATATTTTTTTAAGTTTTCTAGTTAGTTGGAATTCTGCAATAAATACCTCCAAAATGCAGTTTGAAATAAATTCAACTAAGAATCTGAAAGTAAATATATTCTGTAACATAACTTTATATCTAATATTAAAGACATAGTGAGAAAAGAAATAGGAAAGTGGTGAAAAGATGGAAAGAGGAAGAAAATAAAATGAAGAGATAAAAGAAGAAGGAGGAAGGAAGGGAGAGGGAAAGATGGAGGCCAAATAGTTTTTAAAAATCTACATTGCAGTTTATAATAAGGCACCCAATGACAAATCTCTATTTGCATTTATTCAGGCAGTCAGACAATCATTTTGCAGACATTTCTTCATGGTCTATTCTAACTGATTTAAAAATTTTAAATCAGATGTCTACCTGATTTAAAAAATAAATAAATAAACAGATGTAAAAAGCAAGCACTCTACTATAATTTATGTCCCCTCAAGAAGTTCATGTGCTAAGAAACTATCTGATGACATTATAAAAACTAAACTGAAAAATGGTCAATGTCAGAAATGAATGTCATTTTTTTTCTTGAATGTGTATGCACACCCTCATCTACAATGGATGATATGATAATGCACAGATGGATGTTGTGATTCAGGATCCACATCCACAACACCATGGGCCATCACGAAAAGCCCAGTCAGGAACTCATTACTCATGACCCAGTTGCTGGCTGGCTGGTTACTTGCTGACAACTCACAGGAGTCCTTTGTCGTATACCACTCTTTTCTGGAGTTGCCATCATCCTTGGGGGAGGTCTGCAGCCAGTGATTAGAGGAGATCACAAGAACCACTAGCAAATGGAGTGGCAAGTGGAGGTGCAGCAATGTCTAGAATCTCACTGAGACTTTTTCTTTGTTGGCCGGGGTTTCAGGTGTATGATGTGAAGTAATACAAGTGGTGCTTTATTAATCTTTGTGGCATAAATTAACCAGAAAGAAGTAAAAGGCATTACTTGAGTTTCCTAAGTTTTGCAGAAGGACCAACATTCTGGAACAAAGTAATTACAGACATACTCTGTTCATAGACAAATTATCTTACTAGAATTCCCTTCACAGTTGTTTTCCAGAAACTTCCTCCTTCACTGGCTGCTTCAGAAGGTGGGGCAAAAAGGTTTGGGGGGAAAAATAAAGTCAACTCTTTCAAATTTCTATTATCTTACATGGTTAAAAAAGAATTTTTTAAATAAAATATATTTTCAGACAATTTAATTCTTTTAAACTTTGCCTGACCCACTACATATGGATTTCAAAATCAATTCCTTTTAGAAATGCACTTTACAAATAAATAAAATGTTTTTAGATGACCCCTTTTAACTCATTCATGTTGCAACCTAAGAGCAAATTATTATTTGAAAGCCTCATTCTTATATTTCTGCTTCAGGGCTACTAAACTTCAATTTTTCTATTGGATAGTCATTTTGGTGGCATTTTATTTATACAAACTTTCCAACCTTCTTTTGCAGTATTTGTTTTTCTCATATTTCCTGCCATGTGATCTTTCTGAGTCTTTTGATGTTAGAGAAATAAAGAATGTGTGTGAGAGGATCACTGGGGTTGTATAATGCAGACTCCAATGGAACAGAAACTGAGATTAGGAAAGGTAGGCACACATACTTACAGAGTCGCATGAGGCCAATAAATTATGACCACAACTGCAGCCAGTATCATTTAAGTACTCTTTAGTTTCTGATGATAAAGTGCTGGCTTATCACCATGCTGACAACTGCGAACCCCTGTGGCCCTCATCTTCTGTCTTTTCTATTTGTTACCTAGTCAGCCACATGGAATTTAACAGCCCAGTAAAGCATATTTCCAAGTAGACCTCAAGAAAAGAAATGGAACAAAGCTAGTAAGGGCTTATGTCTTAGAAATTGTTTCTTCCATCCAGGTTTCTTCCAGCTCCACATTGCAGAGTGAGAAGACAGACATGGAATTACTATGTTCCAGTGACTATCTCTGCATTCTTATCTGTTATTACAGAGGAGAAAGCCCTTTGGCTTTAATATTGAAAAGTAAAAGATTTCCTATTTAGTTTATCATTTCAGAATGATTATATACTTTTGTTTTGGGGTTGCTACTTCTACTTACGAGAAAAACAAAATCCTTCAAATTTGGACCATAAAATGAAGATAACTTGCAAGACTCATTACTTAGTTTTAAAAGAAGTGATTTAAGTTATATATGTATATTAACACATTATTTTCCAGCACTAGCATTTGCTATTAAAGTTAAGAATTATAGGAGATTCAGGCTAGCAACAGATTAAAACAAAAATTTTGGTGGCCAATTAACCTGCCATATTTTCCAGGTTTAAGATCATTATCCATTGCTCTACAGGGCAATAAAACATTTAAGTAGTAAATATATTTATCATTCTGAATCAGGTAGGTATTACCACAAATGTTCAAACACCTGTTTCAGTTTAGTGTACAGGTAACTATAAAACAGACAAAATATTTTGAAAATATGCTTCTTTTATAGGAATGTAAGATTCCCAATTATTAATATAATGATGACACATGCCATATAACAATCTTAAGTAATTATGATGTATAGTTCCATTAAAGGAACATTTGAATATCACACTAAATTTTAATTTCTCTCCATTATTTATGCAAACAAGTAAGTTGTATCATGAAAGTTTTACTATAACAATTACTTTCTCACCATCCCCTAGCATATGTCTCATCTATTACAATTCTTAAAAATATGCAACTATGGGAGTGATCCTATTTTTAACTAATAGTCTCATATCAGCATTTTTACTTTAAAGTTTTTCAATTGGCACCAGGCAAAAGAAATTAAGATTAGAAGTGAAACTTAGGTATTTTTTAAATAGTTGCACCAAACTAGATTCTACTATTTATTAATTTAAGTGCTGCCTTTATTAAAGTGATAGAATATTATTCTAAAACATTTTTAATAAACTAGAATATATTCTAGTGCTTAAAGGAAAAAAGTAACAGAGAGAGGGTAAAAGCATGTATAATAAATTGGTATTTTATGCACCTGAAAGGAATTCAGGTGTTAGTGAGGCTTTGCTCCTTCTCCCCAGTTCTTTGTATGATCATTTTCTCACATCACACAATTTATTCTGACTGAATTCATTTTCTTTTTTCCACTCCTGCAGAAGAAACTCCAAGAATTAGTATGTAGGATAGTTAAACATATGCATCAAATAAAATAAATTTGCTTAAAAAAAGATATCTACAAAAAGTAATCAATTTTTATTATCTTCATTACTTAGTCAAGTCTGCATTGAAAACTTCCACAATAAAACTGGGTAATCAACCTACATAAAGATTGCTCTGAAACTTTTCTACTGGTGAATATTTAGTGTCTCTAGTAGAAATTAAACTTTTCTCCAAAGACCCATGTAGTTAAAAGTGAATAGACATAAAACAATTTCCATATAATTCCAATAGGTTTGCAGAACCAATGGAGCTATCCATAGATCCACATTAATTAAGTCCAAGCCAGTGTACGAGTACTCTAGTTTTTTAAGGGATGTGTAGCTTTTAATCAAAATCAGGCCTATCTATCTATCTATCTGTCTATCTACCTGTCTATCTATCCGTCTATCTATCTATCTATCTATCTATCCGTATCTGTTTATCTATGTATGCCAAATTGCCCAGACTGGCTTCAAACTTGAGCTCCTCCTGCTCCAGCTTCCCAGATTGCTAAGATTAAAGGCATGCACCAGTGTGCTAACTTAGGTATGTTTTAAAGTGATGGAAAATAAAACTCTTCAGAAGAAGGTAGAAAATGTCCACCAATTCCTTCTATTAATCCAACATTCAAAATCTCAAAGAAACATATTAGCAAAACTCTATGCTAGGAGCAAATTAATCTGTTCTAGGAAGATGAGGTAGGAAGAACAATGGTTCTCAAAACCTGTACACGCCCTAGCACTCAAAAACCTGTGACTATTATCTTTTACGTGACAAAAGGCTCTTTGCAGACTTGATTGGTGTGAGGAGATTATCCTGGATTATCTGGGTTTTGTCAAATCTAATCCCATAGATATTTTAAAAGCAAAAACTCTTCTAGACTGGGTCAGAGAGAAATTTGAGTTGAAAGGAATTCAACTTACCATACATGGCATTGAAATAGAAGGAAAGGGCCAGGAGCCAAGAAGTGCTTGTGGCCTGTAGAAGATGGGAACAGCTATCAACACAGACCACCTCAAAAAAAAAAAAAAAAAAAAGGAATTTTAATCCTAATCCCGTTACTGCAAGAACATTTACATTTTTTTAATAATCAGAATGAGAAGCAATCAGACCCCCTCCCACAGAGCATTCAGAATGAAATGCATATTGCCTTCTCCTTAATTTTAGCCTTCTAAGACCTGTGCTGGACTTGTGCCCTGTAGAATTATAAAGTAATATGCTTGTGTTGTTTCAGCTGCTAATCTTTTGTCAACAAGAGCAAACTAATGCAGAAGGTGACAGCAACTTAATATTTGAAAATTTAAAGTGTAACTCAACACAAAGAATCAAATAGTCTTATGATCAGTAAAATAGACGTAGAAAAATGATTTATTTGATAGTATTCCATACTTACTCATACTTACAAAAACCCTTAGCCTATGAGAAATAAATAGAAACTATGCTGCTGTGATAAAGTCTTTTCCTAAAAGTCTTTATCAAATATTTTCCCTTATTATTATTCCCTTAATGTTTAAAGTGTTTTACTTAAAGAATTAGAATAAGGCAAGTATTTCCACTAATACTACTTTTAAATGAAGATATTTCTGGCCAAATGAGTCAGTATGGTAGATTGAGTACAAATTTTGCCTGGGTTCTCCCCTTTTCTGTATAACTATGTCCTTGCAATGTGGTATCTCTGCTTCTTCCATCAAAAGGTGGAGTCTATTTCTGTTCCCTTGAATCAGGGTGAGGTTTGTGAATTGTTTGAGCCTACAGAAAGTGGCAACAATGATAATGTGAGGGTATTGAGATAAGACTCCTGAAACCTCACTTGTTTCTACTCTTTCCCCTGTGGACTCTTGTTTTCACCTTGTAAAAAAGACTTAGCTGGTCTGTTGGACAACGAGAGACTGACTACCAAAACTGAGAAAACACGTGACTAGATGACACCAAACTGACCAGAAACCATCTGGGAAAATCCAGGTTTAGCATAACCACTTATCTTTCCCCAGATTACTACTCATATATTCGTGACCTCAAATAAGAGGGGAAGGAAATTCCAGGTTATTCATACACACATATGCAACATTTTGAATGGGCCATTTTAAGCCTCTTGGTGTGGTGTTTTGGGATATGCACTATTACTGTGATGATGGATAATGATAGAGAAGACTAAGCTGTTTGTTAAGAAAACATGACATTGATCTATTCTCTGATAAGTACTGAATTATAGCCACTCACTAGTATAAAAGTGACTGCTATGTGCATGTTTAATTCAACAGCTTAGTTAATACATTTATAAATGCATTAAAATTAAATCTACTAAGATATCCTCAGAATAACCCTAAGGCTAGGTGGAGTTTACTGACTGTTGAATTGGTACCCAAGTAACAGAAAATTATTTTTATGAACTTGCTTGTCTAAACTACGAGGGAGAATCAATCAAATAGTAACTGAGGAGTAATGGAGAAATAATCATGGTCAAAACAGTTGAGAAATTATGGATGATATAAGAAAAAGAAATAATATATTTAGCACAGATTGCATTTTCCAGTGCAGAAAAAAAGGAGTTTTAAAAGTTGGCCTTTATGTTCTGTTAGCTAAGATCTGACAAATTCAACTTCCTTCAACTGTTCAATGCCCATTGTTCTTTGCCTCTCCACTACTACATTTATCTTGGAGAAAGTAGAACCAAGGAAAATAAGTAGTCCCAGCCTATCCGTCTTGATAACTTAATGCTTCTCCATGCCTGCAGCATTGCACATTAACGTTTTGAGTAAAATCTATAGGTCAATCAATCTCCTGCTTGAAGCAAACTGCCAATCTGTCATGTACTGTAACGTACCCTCTCTCTTCTAACCAAATTTTTAGACCCTGAATTTATTTTTTCCAGATGATTCTGTCAATGTGCTGCATGATAGAAAACAAATCATGTGTTAGCCATGCTTGCACACAATCTGATACGCCTCAGCATAAACTACTATTTGATAGATGATCACATTAGTGTGCATATATCTTCATTATAAATTTATGGCCACAGGATCATTCAAAAACTAATCCTGACATCACATTATCCACAAAGAAAAAAATAAATAAATTACAAATCCAAGTTTTAAATGTTCTCAAACATGTATAATATTTCTTGCCGCTACTTCACAAGGACAACACATAAAAAATGCTTATGTAATTAGAAATGTTGTCCCATACAATTATTTATGATTATAAATAGCTGCCGCAACATGTGTTTACATTAATAGTTATTAGCAATACAACCTAGGGGAATGTACTTGAACTGTGAGTTTAAGTAACAGTTTCTTCTCTTGTGAAATATTCTAATGGCAGTTCAGTTGCTACAACCAAGAGAAAGTTGTAGATAAATATTTGCTTTTCCATGTATCAGATATCATGTTCAGCACTTGAGAGACACTGACTCAATTAATTTAAACTTAATTACACTCTTATCTTGGGGTGGGGCTTGTGGCTCAGTGATAGAGCGCTCGTCTAACATGCACGAGGCACTGGGTTCAATCCTCAGCACCACATAAATGTAAAATAAAGATATTGTGTCCACTTAAAATTAAAAAAAATAAATATTTAAAAAAGATTATAGTTTTATCTAAATGAAGTAAAAAAAATGTATGGGCACTTAATAGCAGAAAACTGATTCAATATACATGATACAGTGCTGGTTCCTATTCTAGTTCATCTTACTAGAAAGGTGACAAAAGTTTTAAATACCTGCTTCTATGGACATCTACTTCAACATTTTATGCTCAAAAGACTCTAGACCTTCCCGATCACTGCCAGGTTAGATTTGTTGCATTAGATTACCTTCACCTTCCATCAGGCTCATCGACACTCTTTTGTAGGATTCCTGAGAAAAGAAACCAAACCACACAAATCAAAAGTCCAAGCCATATGGCCAAACAGAGAACAGTTTAAATTAAAAATTCTTAGTAATTTATCTTTGGTGTCCTGTAAGTGTTCAGCTCAAATAAGAATGAAATATCACCACCAAAGTTGATATAACTTTTGGCTGCCTTACAACTTTTAGATGGATACTTAGATCTCATGGTCCAATATATTGACCTGAAATATTAAATCTGTCAAAACACACTAACCGAACTTGACTGAATTGATATGCTCCTTTAGTTCATGCTACCCAGTGTAACAGTAAACTTTATTACTTCCTTTTTATGGTCCTGCAAACCCCTTAATCCTCTCTGTACATTTAATATGTTTCTTTCTTTCTCCTTTGTTAAAGGAAAAAAAATAGCAAAAGAAAAATCTGAGTGTGGCATTTATTTTTTTTCAAGCCACAACAAGATCTATAAGCAAATTTCTCAGAATTTGTAATACCTACCCAAAGTTTCAATAAGATAACTTGTTCAAAAATGTTTGGGCTTACTGTGAAAGTTGCCTTTAAAAAGTACAGCAGGACCTGTACATCTTAACAGTCCCAAATACAGTAATGAAACTATGAATGAATTTCACTGTGGACTCTTATATCTGAACTATGAGAAATAAAAGGAATAAGAATGAATAGCACTTTGTGACAAGTATATTCTATAATACATTGTGAAAAGGTACGAAGCTGAGATCATCTCAAATAAAATGTAGAGATAAAAGATCACAAGCAGAGGAATAAAGCAATGTGATTAATATAAAAATATTATCAAATAACCCCATAGTGATCTCTAGGCGTATCATAAATATTCTAAAAGTTTTGCTTCATTGACATCCATAAAAATAAGTCCACCCCACAGAACAGTATAAACTCCAATTTTGTCAATAATAATAATAATGATATTTAGTTTCTGCCAAGGTGCAGATTCTTTAAATGAGAATTTCTATACTTACATAGTATTATAATGGTACACAGTAAATCACATATCCCAGTTTATTGTTACTGTTTTCGTTCAATATGAAACTAAACAAGCCAATCATATTTTTCCTTCAGAGAAGGAATTACTCATACTTAAAGAAAAATTGTGTACTACACCATGCATATCTCAAACTTGCCATGCATCTCAAGGTTATTTGACATTTTTCACATTCATGGGAAGATCGATAATTCTGTATCCATCTTTCTTTAAGAAAATAATAATCCTAATTTTCAGCTATTTTTCTATGTGCTAATTAAATACAGAGAGAAGGCAAGATTTAGTTTAAATAGCACTGGGGAATGAGTGATTATAAAATCACCTGTCCCTAAACAGTCCTTGTAATGATCTAAAAATATCTCATAGAAATCAGCAGGTTTTGTTCTATATTTCCACAGTGCAGTTGTAGACATGGACTGTTTTGCCTGCACTGATAGTAAGCTCTCAAGATTATATTGTTGAGCATTATGATCCATGAGTCTTGTAAATGCCTAGCACTGTGGGTAAGTTCAAGCACTTTGAGTTTCAACCTCATGTGTTTCCTTTATAGGTCCACAGATATTGCCTCCGAGATCTAGTTATATTTCCCAGTATGTCAGCATTTGGTGTAAATTCACTCAGTCGTCAGCAGGTTGCAGGCATTGGGAGTGGGGTTCCAAGAACCCACATAGAGAAGGATGAACCCTCCTGTTTAGAGGTCCATGTGAGCAATGAAGCAGTATAGCTCCAGCTCAGGTTATTGCCTTTGACCATCAAGCAGCAGGCTGTGGAAACTTCAAGCAGACAGCAGCAACAAAGCAACAAAACTGCTCAAAGGAGATTTGCTTTGAGTTCAGCTGAATATGACCAGACAATACGAAAACAGAATAGATTTTCTTTCAGCCTGCCATATGTCACAATAAAATGGAATATTACTTACCAGACCAGATTGTACAGTATATATGTGTGTGTGTGCACAATAGTAATGAAATAAACTAATATCTTAGAATACTGCAAACATTTTTTAGCTTGAACAAAAAGACTTAATTCTATATCCTTGTTTCTAAGCTGATTACTGAATATATGATAATTTTTAAAAAATTTATACTAGATAATAAAGGCAACATGCTTGCTGCATCTGTTTTTATTTTATTTAACTTTAAAAATTAACAAAAAATAAATAAAATCACCAATATCCTCTTATCCAAATTTCATTAAATTTTGACCCCTGTATGTGAACAAATATATTTTGATGTAACTGTAACAGCAATAAATAAAAAGCCAATATCTGTTTTTACCTGCTAGGCATTACAAATAATACGTAACTATATACGGGCCAGGTTCTATATATTGTTAATATGATTTCAAAGCCACAAGAGTGTGCTAATAATTGATAAATTCTAAAAAGTAAAATATATCTTAAATATATAATATAAATGTATGACCCTTTATGGCCCTCATGAACATGAAGAAGTTTCAACCCTGGAGAAAAAGTAATTGGATTCAAAACCCTGCCCAACCACTTTCCAATAGAAATCAACTGGGCAACTTATAGTTAACCTAAGTCTCAATTTCTTTATTGGCAAATGGAGATAATATTTTTTGCCACTTATTATAAGCAATATAAGCATAATTTGCCACTTAATTATTATTTAATATAAGGAAAATCCTAAGGAAACATCTGTATAACAAATATGTAAACAGAATTTACAAAAGCTGATTGCTATTATAATTACAAAATGGCACTGGTGTTAGGGCAGAAAGAGATGCTGCCTCATCTTGTTTGTGATAAATAGAGCAATACTGAAACGAATAGGCTCATTGGAGTAAAGTTACTTTGCATAGCGAGCTCTATTTTTAAAAATAATAAACTATGCAAGAAAAGGTGTTTTAAGTTTTGGGGTGACTTTTAATTTAATGAGAAAGATTTTTTTTTATTATTTTCAGTTTTTTTTTTTCCATTTCTCCCTATGGGCATCTTTTTAATCACTGAGATACAAAAGTAATATAGTCATTGATTTGTCTCTGTTTCCCAAGCTAATGTGCATCTCTTCCAGGCTGCTGCCTCTATTTTCTTAAGACCACTGAAAAGCTTAAGTTTTCAACAAATTCGTTCTTAGCATTGGTTTAGATGACACTAAAAATGTTATAAGCTTAACTTATAAACATAATTTGTTTAATTCAGAGAGCTTTTAGAGAATGTGATATAAAATTTTAAAAAATCAATCAATATAAAATAAGCTAATATACCAAAATAAATCATTAATTTTATCTCTATGAAAATTAGATTTAAAATAAAATTTTATATAGTTTTTTGATTCATATTTGAATAAATTTAAAAAATTTAAAACTTCGAGAATTTTTATATTTCCAAGTTCATCTCATGAATGCATTGAAATATCATTTTGAGGACTGATCACTAGTACATTATCTCAACTACATAAAATATTTTCCCCAAGAACTCTGAATGTTAACCATAAATAAACTGTTTAAAACTTAAAAAGAGGTGTTTAAGGTTTCTATTTTATGTAACAAAAACTGGGAAAAAAATAAGACTTGGAAGATAAGTATACACTTTAACAATTAATGATACATTCTGAGATGTTTGTTATAACATTATTTTTCCATTTATTTTATAGAGCAAGATTTAGGAGAAATGTTAGAATATTAATATCAAGCAGCAAAATACATATTTTTTTCAATTTTCTTGCTTCTTTGAAAAAAATAACATAAATACAAATAACATGATTTCAAGTAATAGAATAGAAAGTAATTCAAATAACTATATGCTTACAGACTTTTGGGCATTTTGAGCCATACACAAAAGTATAATCATCCAAAGCTTTCTTGTAATTAAATAATAGATGTATAAAATTTTCTTAAAAATCAGATAATAGATTTGTATCCAATATGTGTGTGTATGTATACACAAATCACATATATACACATTATATAATTTGAGACTTTGAATAAATAATTACTACATAAAAAATTATATTACAATTATGAGGCTTCATCTATGTATAAATGGAGAGACATTTAATATATTGCATATTAAAGTAACAAATATTCTTGAAATCATCTTATCCAGAGTCAGTAGTGAACATGGGTATAGGAATGTTTGTAGTTTCAGTTCTATTTTATTTACTACAAAGCAATTCAGTGTTAATTCTCTATTTCATACAATTTGTACTTAGGAACACTGAAACATCCTTCACCAAAGACATATCCTTCCTTAATGCTACACGTTCTGTCAAAATGGTATCTTTTTAAAGAACCAGATGGTAAATGAAAGGCATTACATTTACACTAAAAAATCATAAAGACTCTCATATCGGTATGGGTTATAGCAAGAAATGAAGTGACTAATGGTATAAGTCAACTACTTAGCATTATAGACTTTGGGACAAAGCTAAAACTAAAAACTATATCACCTTATAGAAAGGTCAGTGGACTATTCAAAATTCAATGTATTTCTTTTTTTTTTCTTAATAAAACAAAAATTCATTGTTACTGTAAAAACTGCAAAAAAAAAAAAAAAACCAAAAACAAACAAAAAAAAAAAACCTGCAATGAATCTTCAAAACTAAGCACTATGATATTATAGATGTGTGTAATCTCTGGCCTGTTCTTCCCCTGCCCTCCCTTCTTGCATCTGTTCTACCTTCCTTGCCGCCTGTTGGCCTGCCTCACCTGAGGTCCTCCTGGTCTCTTTTCCCCCTGGCAATTAGCCTGTAGTTCTCTGTTTCCTCACTGGCCTTTCTATGCTCAGCTCTGTCTTTCTGGAACTGGAAACCTGCACAGGGCATTTCTTTGCTGCCTGGGTGATGACTTCCTAATAATATGCAGTATCAGAAACAAACCACTGGCAGAAGAACAAAGGGTGAAAGGAAGAGAGGAGACACCTTCTGGTTCTGACCTGTGACACTGCCACCAACACAGGAGTCCCTAAGAGTACAACATAGGAGCAGAGGGCACAGGGAAGGGAGGAGCTGGCTTCCGGCCTGAAGAAGCACTTCTTCAGTGGATTCAGAACAGACCATGATGAAGTCTCCAGAACAGCTCTGGGCATGGCTTTGGAGACCCCAGTTTCTCATTCTGGGGCCCCACCATTTACTCCTGTGTGTCATTACAGGCCCTGCTCTGGTCCATTGCAACCCTGTCCCTTCTTCTCTATTCTTCTACTCCTTCGTCAATTCCCTGTGCTAAATTTTCTTTCTTGGAAATGTGTAGAATAATGTCTGCTCTCTCACTGTATTTTGTCTGATTATATTTCTATCTGTCATTCCATCTGTCATTTCTTTATCTACATATTATTTCCTATTTCATAGAAAAGCCTATACAATGGAGACAACATTTTGTAAATATGTATACTCTTTTCATACCATATGGTGTCTTCGCAAATCAACAGATATGCACTCAAAATATCACAGTACATGTGTGTAATTTCTTTGGTTGTTCTCTTATTGAATATTTCCAAGACTTTAATATTCTAGACAGTATCATAATTGTATGGGCAATTTACTGTATACATAATTATTTATTGCTAATGACCTGGAACAGGACTTACTATGTCCAAAGAAGTTATTTTAAACAACTTTGCTACATATTGAAATTTTTCCTACAAAGGGTTACAGCAAACTTATTCTTTTTCCTGAAGTGAATTGAAATGACTATTTCCCTTTTACCCTTACCTAAAGTATTTTTATTTTATTCTTATGGTTTTGTTGTTGTAAAATTCTTTATTGTTTTGATCTCTGATGAGCCAGAATACACATAATTTAAATTTTTTCTTTTTAAATGGCTAGTAATGACATTGCTCATTTTTTTTGCAAATATGTTTGCTTTTCTTTCCTTATTTAAACTTTTAAATTTCTTTCCAAAGCATATACTCACCAATATTTTCATTTATGTTTATCTTTTTTAGATCTGTCTTTAGATTTTCTTTTACTTTAAAAGTATTCACTCTTAAAATATAAAAGATATTTTAAGTGTATGTTTTAAACAATGCTACATATTTACATTTGTCTTTCTTCCTTACTGATTTTTGTCCTCATCAGGCTCAAAATATCTTTCAATACATTGACAGATATATAAACACATATTTATATAAACACATGTTTATATAAAACATTTATAAATAGATTTTCTTCTGGTTAACACCACCATTAGGCTATTTTACTAAAGTCAGATGTAAGTGATTCTATTTGATACATTTGTTTTCTTCTTTTTTCTTTTTTTGACTTATATACCATTTTATGGAAAATAATATTTTTAGAGAACTAGAGACCTTTTAAGTTTCCTTCTTTCTTAGAATATAACCTCTTTACTTTTTAAGAAATTTATTTATTTATTTTTAATTAAGTATATATGACAACAGAATGCATTTTGATCCATCGCACACAATTGCCGAACAACTTTTCATTTCTCTGGTTGTACATGATGTAGCATCACACCATAAGTGCAGTAATATATGTTCCTAGGGTAATAACATCCATTTCATTCCACCATCTTTCCTGCCCCCATACACCCTCTCCTCCCCTCCTTCCTTTTTGTTCAATCAAGGTTCCTCCATTTTTTCCCACTCCCCCACCCCCTATTATGGATTAGCATGAACTTATCAAAGAGAACATTTGGCTCCCTTCACTTTTGATGTTGAAGATTTCAAGTACAAGTTCCACAAAAAGCTCAATCTCTTTAGGCTCAAAAACTAACCAGTCCTTTTTTGAAAACTATCCTCTCCTCCTCAGTCCCTATCTTGGCAGATGGGACCACCTCTTGTCCTAGTTGCCCGGGTGCAGAATCACTTTCTAAGCTCAGTCATGTTGTTTTCATTATAGTTCTCAATTTAAGCCCTTATTTTCTGTTTCTGTTGCCCTAATCTTATTGTTGCCATATCACCAGAACTGTGACAGCTACACCTGCCTGGCCTCTTAGCTTCACCTCTTCCCATTCTGGCTCATTCCAAGAGCCAAGAAAAACATCCTCACATCTTCAAGCTCTGAGGCTCTAAATCCAACTTTGACTTGCATTTCCTAAAGACTCATATTAAAATTTCTTTTGTCCAATTCTCTCTTTTTTCTTTCACTACAAAATGCTTTCAATTTTATTTCGTTTGAATGTCTAAATTTTATATCAAATTATTTTGATTCTACCTCCAATATACTTCCCAGATTTACCCAAACCTCATTCCACTGGCATCACCTTCTCCACACTATGTTTTATCCCCAGAGAATGCAGTAGCTTTTGAACTGGTTTCTCCCACTCTAACTAGCTTCCTAAATGCGTTACTCCAACTGAGTGATTATATCACAAATAAAAACGAAAGGGTATCCTTTTGTTTAAAACCATCTGCTTTAGTCTGGGTGTGCTCAGTCTCTCAAGGGTTCATTGTGATTAAAAGCTTGGTCCCCAGAACGTTTAGGCTGGGAAATCTTTGGTGGAGCAGCTAGTAGGAGAACCTTGGTAATTCAGGGCATGTCCGTAGAATATAGTTCTCATGGAAAACTTTTGTAGTTCTCTCAAAAAAGGTTGTCACAGAGCATTAATGTATAAAATATATTAAAAACTCAAAAAAGTCAACACCAAAATCTGATACATTCAATAATGGGCAAATTAACAAACCATTCTCAAAAGAAGAAGTGCAAATGGCCAAAAATTATATGAAAAGATGTTCAACATCTTAAGCTGTTAGAGAAATAGAAATCACAACTGCACTGAAATTCGGTCTCACTAAATTAGTATAGCCACCATCAAATATACAAATAACAATGATGCTAGGCGAGCGCGCTACCACTTGAGCCTCCCTGAAGACCTTAAAAGAGCATACTACAGGGATATTGCCACATTGATGTTCATAGCAGCACAATTCACAATAGCTAGATTGTGGAACCAACCCAGGTGCCCTTCAATAAATGAATGGATAAAAAAAATGTGGTATCTATACACCATGGAGTATTACGCAGCACTAAAAAATGACAAAATCATGGAATTTGCAGGGAAATGGATGGCATTAGAGCAGATTATGCTAAGTGAAGCTAGCCAATCCCTAAAAAACAAATGCCAAATGTCTTCTTTGATATAATGAGAGCAACTAAGAACAGAGCAGGGAGGAAGAGCAGGAGGAAAAGATTAACATTAAACAGAGACATGAGGTGGGAGGGAAAGGGATAGAAAAGGGAAATTGCATGGAAATGGAAGGAGACCCTCATTGTTATACAAAATTACATATAAGAGGTTGTGAGGGGAATGGGAAAAAAACAAGGAGAGAAATGAACTACAGTAGATGGGGTAGAGAGAGAAGATGGGAGGGGAGGGGAGGGGGGATAGTAGAGGATAGGAAAGGTAGCAGAATACAACAGTTACTAATAGGGCATTATGTAAAAATGTAGATGTGTGACTGATGTGATTCTGCAATCTGTTCATGGGGTAAAAATGGGGGTTCATAACCCACTTGAATCTAATGTATGAAATATGATATGTCAAGAGCTTTGTAATGTTGTGAACAACCAATAAAAAAAAATAGAGCTCAAAAAAAAAAAACCCAAATAACAATAATGCTGGATGTGAAGAGAAATGAACTCTAATACACTGTTGGTGAAATGTAAATTAGTACAGCCACTGTGAAAATGAGTACAGTGGGTCTAAATAAATAAATAACCAGATAAATAAACAAATAAATAAATGGAAATAACAATATGATCCCGCCACACCACTCTTCAGTATCTATCCAAAAGAGTCCTGTTTATAGCAGCACAATTCACAATAGCTAAGTTATGGAACCAGCCTAGATGCCTGTTAACAGAATAATGGATAATGAAAAGGTGTCATATATACACAATGGAGTTTTTATGCAGCAAGGAAAAAAGAATAAAGTAAAGTCATTAAAAAAATAGATGGATATAGGGAACATCATTTAAAGTAAAATAAGCAGATTCAGAAAGAAAGACAATTGTCATGTTTTCTCTCATATAGGAAGTTAGAGAGAAAAAAAAGATCTCATGAAAATAAGAAAACCAGTATGGTAGAGAAAACAGATCAGGGGGAAGGAAATTAGACAGCAAAAAAGAGGTACTGGAGAGTGAAACTGGTAAAACTGTGTTAGGTGTGTATATGAATATGCCATAATAAAGTCTATTCTGTATAATTGATGTTCACCTTTTTTTTTTTTTACAAAGTTATTACTATCCAGAAATTTCCCAAAAGATTACCAATGGAACCACCCATACAACCCAGCTGTCATACACCTTGATATTTATCCTAAAGTGCTGAAATCAGTATAAATGCATAAAAATGTTTATAGCACACAATTCACAGTAGCCAAGTTATAGAACCAGCACAGGTGCCCATCAACAGATGAATGGCTAAAGAAAACGTGGTATATATAAACCACTTTATGACGTTTTACTTAGCCATAAAGAAGAATGAACTTATGTCATTTGTTGGTAAATAAGGAGAACTGGAAAACATCATGCGAAGTGAAAGAAATAAGCTAGACTGCTAAAAGTAAAGGGTAGAATGTTTTCTCTCATTTGTAGGAGACAGGAGAGAGAGAGAGAGAGAGAGAGAGAGAGAGAGAGAGAGAGAGAGAGAGAGAGAGAGAAGGGAGTAAAAATGGGATGTGAGATCTCATGCAAATCGAAAGGAGACTAAAAATAGAGGAAGGGGATCACAGAGGAGGGAGGTAGGGGACAGGGGGAAGTTTTAGGGAATGAAATCTACCAAATTATGCCATGTGCATATATAATCATATCACAACAAATCACACACACACACACACACACAATTATAATGCACAATTTAGTTAAAGAAAAGTAGACTAGAGTAAGTAAATTGGGGGAAGGAGGAAGAGAAGAAAAGGAAAGGTACTGGGGAATGTGATTGATCAAATTATGTGTATGTACAAATATAGCATCATGTGTCCCATTATTATGTATCAGTAAAAAATAAAATTGAAGAAGGTCGTGACAAAATCCTGAGCTTGACCCGCCCCCTTCTGCCATGCCCAGGCATGAACTACTCTTGTTGCCATGTGCCACCTGCCATCTCTCACCAAAACTGAGCCTATGATGGTCAGCATGCCCTTGAACCTTCAGAATTGGGAGGCAAAGAGACCTTTTCTTTTTACAAAGTTTTTGCTCTCATGTATATTGTTGCAGCAGGTGACTAACACGCCTTCTAGTGATTTACCTTCTCTTAGAATTAAACCTGAGTCTTCCCAGTGCTTGACCTGCACTCTCCCAGCAACTGTCTACAAGATCACTGATAACACGGGCTTCAGTCACAAACTTCGATTAGACTGTTGGAAAACACGATTTCTCCATTGGAGAATATTGAGCTCTATACCACATTAGGACTCTCCTCTTGTTCTGCTTCTTTTTCTGTCTCACATGGATGAGTCCACTTATTTCCTTCATAAAAGCCTGTTTAATTCATTATTCATCTTACATATGAGCTGCTTTGCTCCTTATATAGTATCTCTCTTCCTCTCAGTAATGTAAGTAGAATGAAATATTTCAGAGTAGAAATATCAACAATTACATCATTGTATTGTAATCCCATCCTACTGCCTGATGTAAAATAGATGATAAATCAATGAACATTTGCCTTAAGAAGGAAAAAAAATGGCTACATCATATACAACTGCAGAAATGGGATCCTAATTATAATAAGTTATATTCCAGGTATGTATAGTATGTCAAAATACACTCTACTGTCCTGTATATCTTTTTTAAAAAAAGCAAATAAAAAACAGTAATACTAGGCTGGGGTTGTGGCTCAGAGGTAGAGCGCTTGCCTAGCACGTATGAGGTCCTGGGTTCGATTTTCAGGACTGCATAAAGATAAATAAAGTAAAGGTATGTGTCTTTCTATAACTAAAAATAAAAATGAAATAATAATATGAAAAAAGGAGTAACTCATTTTTAAATGAGAAAATTGAGGTTTAGAAAAATCTATGTTTTAAATTTTTTTCAACTAATAGTAAGCCTTATGTTTTCCCTCACTAAAAATATGTTTTTTTTTAAAAAAATTCAGTGGTTATTGCAAAGAAAGAAGACATTCTCTTTAACCTTAGAAGATAAAATTTTTAAAAAATCCAGATATCATAAGGGTCCTTACAATGGTACTCATATATTCATTTCACATATCTCTGGGTAGCTCTATAAGGCATGTTAATGATGTGAGGTTCACACTAAGAATTACGAGAAGTCATCAAGGGTGTTTTTTTTGGAAAGCAATTTGATTGAGTTTGCAAAAATAAATAGATCTGCATCTTATGTGAAGTTGGACTTGATGACCTCTGAAATATTTCCCAAACTCTGTTCTATGATTTCATGACTTAACATTTTAAATGTTCAGTCGATATTCTTTTAATATTCAACTAGGGGAAATGAGTAACACAGATTTGCATATGTATTTATAACCCTGATGTAATCTTACATTTGCAGGCAAACATACTTTTTAATTGTTACATTGATTTTCTTAAATTTTATTACTTTGTATAAAACACAGCAAGGTTTTGTCAGAGATTAAGGGTCATAGATCCTAATCTATGAAGTTGTATACTGCACCTTATGTAAGGAATCACACCACATATTCGTCCATTTTCCAGACCATACATTGGAGATTATATCCCTACCTTCTTATTAGATTAAATACAAGGAAAAACAGTAAGGGAAATTAGCAACCATAAAGAACATTTAAACTTAAGAACTAAACTCTTCCTTCTCCTAGATCTTCTTATAGACATTTTCTTCTTCTCTTCTTCTTCTTTTTTTTTTTTTTAATTAATGGCAGCTTAGCTCAGAGAGGTCGCTTGTCCAAGAATAACCCTACTCTCCATATGTCATCTTCTATCATATTACTCAGCTTTACATGTTTATGGGACTGTTTTATACTGGAAGATGTTTGTTTATTATTGTTCTCCCCTTGCTACATGTAAATTTCATGAGAGCCTTGACCTCATCTGTTTTGTTTGCTTTATATTGTCTCAATGCTTAAAGTAGCTCTTGACTCACAAGAAGAAATTGTTGAACAAATAAAAGGCTGACTGAATAAATAGCTTTGTCAAGTTATTAACATCTCACTTCAAACCTTAGTTTTGCTGTTTACTGCTTATAGGGCTTTGGCCAAATCACTTAATCACCCTGGGCTTTAGAACTTCCACTTTATTTAAAAGCAGATATTCTTTCACAGAATTATTTTATTTTTAAACTTTTTTTAGTTATAGTTCGGTACAATACCTTTATTTTATTTGTTTATTTTTATGTGGTGCTGAGGATCGAACCCAGTGCCTTGCACGTGCTTGGCATGTGCTCTACCGCTGAGCCACAACCCCAGCCCCAACACAGAATTATTTTAATCCTAAGAGAATAAACTTGAAAAACTAGAAAAAAATGAATTGAAATCTAAGAAATCACAGTTTTCTGGTGAAAAGAAATTATTTAATATTAAGAAAAATTTTGAAATAATTCGAACAAATTAAAAAATAATTTCTATAATGATATTAATAAAGTACGTAACAAATGTTATTTAAATGTACTCCACCATTTAAAGTTGACTGTTTTATGATGAAATTTAACATCTCCACTAACAAAATAAACATTAACTAAGATTATCAAGCTTAGAATTGAAATTAACACCTGGATACAATGATACCACCGATTTTTGTCATTTTTCTACTCTTTCAGAACAAGGATTTTTGAAGGAGTTCATTTTGCCAAATGCAATGCTAACCTATACAGAGCCTTGATAATTTATTCTCAAGTACTTTCCTTCCCTGAATATCTGTTATATGCAGCTCAGTTCATTTTTACTTAGGAGAATTTTTTCTTGAAAATGTGATCTATTATTTTGGAAAACTCAAAATACGTATATTCAAGTCAAAGAGATTATAAATGAAAAATGTCTATGCAATATAATTTTTAAACTATCAATCACACTTTAAGCATAAAAATTTTCAAAAATATAAAAAAGTGAGATTTCTTTTTCTCAATCTCAAAAGGCATTATCTGAAAATGCAATTTAATTAAGTAAAAGTACAACAGTATCAATTCAGAGACAAAATGCAATTTTCAAGTGTTAAGATGTATATCATATATGCATCAAATTCAGGTTTTATATGTGTGAAGTAAGTACAAACTTTCTTTAGAGTTGTCAATAATTGTTAATTCCAGCAAAAAAAAAAAAAATCTGATTTAGTTAAATCAGTGTAATTGGGGCTTTAATTTTCCATATTTTACATAAAACTTTAGTCTGTGTAGATTTAACTGGCATAAATCAATATTTCATATTCATATATTTAAGAAATCTAAGAAAAGCATGACCTAACAAACACAAGTCAGTATCAGGGAACAGACAGTGCCAAGCCACTCTTTGTTCTGTGGTCAACTTGGTTTTGAATCCTCTAATATCTTGCACCAGAGGCCACTATGTAGAATGGAAAGTGTTCTGTCCATGGGAGCTGAGACAGATCCTGTGCTTTGGTAGTCTTTCCAGGACAGCACAGGAACTCCTACAACCCTTCATCTGTGCCACCAGCATTAATCATTTCAATACTTACCAAAATCAGGCTATGCACCAGATGATACGTTAGGTACTAATGAAGATTCAAATCTGAATGAAATAGTCTCCCTGATTATAAGTCACTGATGACTAAAGCAGATGTGAATTCTACACTCTATCACACAAAATTTATAAAGGATGTTAATCGGCTAGAAAAATACACTAGGAATAAATAGAGTAAGGGATCATCTATCCTAAGAACACTTCCTCCTTTTTCCTCCTCTAAATTTCTTTTCTTTTATTCCTCCTTATTTTATCAATTCTACTCTCACTAACAAAGTAGTTACTTATAGGCTTTACCTTGTTTAATGTTTATACTACTAGGATTAATAATAGGAAGGCCAATTGACACTGATTTAAGGTTAAGTCTGCATTGTTGCAGTACTTTTATAGACCACACTGCCAGTGTCAGGATCAGCATTCAAACTCAGAACTCTGACTCCACAACATGATCTTTTATCCACCTTTCTATAATGGTGTCTATTCCTCACTTTAAATGAAGAATGTAAACTGTTTGTTCTGCAGGATTGGAAGATGAGAATTTGACCCTGATTGGCTCATAAAGTATAAGTAAAGACACAGAGTTGTGTGATTTCATGGTGTCATTAAAGAGAGCATTATTATATGAAGCGTTATGTTTAACATCTGGGAAGAGTAGTAGAAAACTAAGCTGAAAAGAAGAGTTGGAACCAACTCATAGTTCAACTTTCCAGGAATTTGAGCTTTAATTTTAAAATTGTGGCATCATTATTTTTCTTGACCAAGTAATGATATGATGTGTTGTGCAATATAGCAATAGTACTTCAATGTATTACATTTAAAGACATCAAATATATATTTAATAAATCAAATAATGGAAGTTGGCAAACAGGTTCTATTAAATGATGCATAGGAACACAGGAGCAAGTTCATGAACTATGACAATACAAAGATTATTTGATTCATTAGAGTGAGACTAAAATAAACTTGGCTTAAACCTGATTAATTACTAACTCATAGAGACATTTTCCCCCCTCACAAAGCTCAAGGATTCTCAACTAAACAGGAGATGAATTAATGATCTCTACAGTCTTTTAGCTCTAAAATTACATGACTTTGATAATAATCAAATAAAGGGCACACTTTTTCTTTTTTCAAAAAACAACCGTAACAGATCTTTGTTGTATATGAAATGTGTTTGTTCCAAAGGAAAAATGATTTCTACCAGGGAGATTGGAATATTGCTATTAATGTGGATGCTAAATATGGGTGAAGATTATTTCTGAGAAAACAATGAGCTCACTGAGCATTCTGAGAGCTACATTAAGGCAGATTCATTTTAAGAGAATCTATGGACAATCACAGTGCATTGTAAGAAACACAGGCAAGTAATCTGAATTGGGAAGATGATTAAAGGAAACATATATTAAGGTTATATTTGAAGCCTCATGAAGAAGTTGACCAAATCCAGAAGAAACACTTGGGATAGGATGAAGAATTCTGGGCCACAGATAGACAACTCAGAGAAAATGAGTCAGTGGAAGGGAAAGGGAAATTAAGGAAGATGTAAAGAAGATGAGAAGGAAGGGCTAGTATAGTAATACCAGATTTAACCTCGCAGAAATCCAGAAAAAAAGTGGTGCTAAAAGTAACCTTTGTTCTCCAGTATCATGTACAGCAGGAAGATGATTTAAAATTATATCGAAGAAGAAAGTGCAAGGTGTTTTAAGAGGGAGATCGTTACTGACCCTGGGTACAGTTTTACTTGGTGATTATAGCCTAAAGCCAAAGAGTAATCAGTAAGAGTTTTAGGAGAAATTCTGAACCCAGTGGAATATTTCAACATATTTGGAGATGTAAGAAAGAAAAAATCTGTACCGTCTCGTGTCTTGTTAGTGGATGTGCCAGATCAAAGAAAGACTTTTTAAAACTACTGAGAGCTACTTATATAAGCCTATGTTTCGCAGAGATTTGGTTCTCATGAAATGAGTATTTTAAAATACAAATGGGGTTAAACCAAACAATGTCTGATGGCGAACATGTGGAAAGAAAAGATTATTTGTTAAAATGGTGAAAATATAAAATAAGTCAAGGATAATTGATGGAGAGCAGTGAGAAGAAGAAAAATGGAGACAGTATCATAAATACAATTAGAGAAAATGAGTTGGAATATATAACTGAAAAGTGCAAAGTAAAACAGGTAACTATACTTATATTAGGTGAACAAGTGAGACCACTGGTTATTGGTGATGAATTCTGCTCCCTCACATGTTGAAGTTTGAACATTAGAGAAGCACGCTGAGGCAAGCATATAATGCAGGGTTTATTTAAAATGGGGTAACATAGACTTCTCCCAGGGGAGAAAGGAGCCATAGCTGGTATCCTGGTATCCCAAGAAGTGAGGTATTCTGCCTTTTTATATGTCTTAGGCTTCCTTTGTTCCCCTGCCCTCCTCTACCTATCTTTTTCCTTCCAGCATAAGTGACTAGGCCCAGGAAATGCTTGGTGGAATGACCAAAAAGTGGGAACCAGGTGGGCTGAAGGGGGAAGGGCAGGATGGATCAACCAAAGACACATTAATTAACAACTTTATAACTCCCTGTAAGGAGATGCAATTCCTGGGGCAGAATATCTTAGCAAGCAGGTTGTAGCAAGGGCAGGTAATCTTGATTGGGTGAAAGAAGGGCTCTGAAGGCATTTCGGTCCCTCAGGGGGCAGTCTCCAACTTCCTAGGCTCACTCAAATTGGCCTCCTTGATCTGAGCTGATTCCATTTACCTGTCTATACTGACTGCCTGTCTAATTCTGGTTTCACAAGGATGGGGCAGATTTATAGGTAGGGTGAGTGTAAGAACTATCTTCTTGGATGACTTAGCTTATTTTTGATGTAATCAACAAAATTGGGTGGTAAGCCTAAGCACAGAGGGTAAGGAGAAAGGAAAGACTTAGAAGTCCCTAAGAAATTTTTGGCATTTGCACTCATCACCAAAAGCTAGGTCAAGACTGGAAAACAGGAAATCATCATGAAATGCAACCAAGGTTCTCTGCACATTGACTGTCCCTTTGTTAGGCTTCTAAACCTAGGGAAAGGAGAAAGCAATAGAGACAGTGAATGGTGGACACATAATCAGTGGAAAATTGCTTTCCCTTTGCTTCTGCAAGTACAATGTACATTTGATGCACATGATGCCAAAGTTAATTGTAGTGGGGGCAGAGTCATCTGTTTAGTGTGAAGTTGCCCATTTCAGTCAAAGGCTATATACACTGAAGCTCCTACAATGTTTAAAGGGAAAAATACAGAGAACTGAAAGGCTCTCAGAGTGTTCAAAGATGTCTTGTACATCAAAACAAGTATCTGAATTTGAAAACGCATAGGATAGCTATAGGATGTATATCTTTGTTGCACATGGATTTCTTTCTTAATACATTATAGACTATGTGAACATTAAGCATTCTAACCATTGAAGGGTTGTGTTAGAAAGAGTGAAGAAGTAGGACAATGAAAACAGAGGGACAGGAGAGTGTTCAGAATGCCCCAAGGGGTTAATATCCATAGGTTCAATGAGTGAGAGAGAACACTTAGTCTTTGATACTACTGCAGAGTTGGGGGGAAACATCCCAGGGTGTTATGAAAAGTGCATCAGCAAAACAGATTCAAGGGAATGGATATCTTGTGCAGACAAAGGTCAAACTCTAAACTTGGTTAAGACCATAGAGCTCCCTGAACTCAGGAATCGCATGAATTGGGTCTTGAATCCTACAGGAATTAGGAGGTATTGAAACTTACATGTGCCTTCTCCATTTTTTAGGTAAATATAAGTAAATACGAAAAACATGTTCCTATACTACCTGCACATCTCAAATAAATTATTTTGAAGTCTTAATCTGTACTGAAAATTTCCTTGAGAACATATTTCTTATGTTTTTTTTTTTTTGGGGGGGGGATTATCTGAGTTAAATTTGATATGCTATAATATATGATAAAATTATTGAGAAACACAAAGTATTAGAAATTCACTAGTTTATTAATTTGGGAAGAATGTTATATGTACAGAAAATTAGATATTTATTTTATCCATAAGGAAAACAGAGGAGATAGCTATCTATTTAAAGCCAGCTTTTTTAAAAAAGAAAAAAGAAGAAAAAAAAAAAGCTCAAGGCCATAAATTGTAGCAGTTTTATATTGTACCTGACCTAGCTCAGGAGAAAAAAAAAAAGAATCAAAAGAGGCAGATTCATGCTTTCCAGGCATGCCCCAGGAATGGAGGATTCTCTTTTTATGTTAATCCACTCTGTTTGAGTCAAAAGCTGACAGTGCACAGACAACAAAGGGCCTGCTAAATCTGCTGTCCAAAAATACTCACCACAATTTGTCAGGCTTCACATTACACATGGCTTTTTACACATCGCTGGCCTCTAAACATAAAAGATCCTGTTGGTTTCCCTAATTAAATACCATGAGATCAAAGGTTCACCAATGTCTCTCTGACTGTCTCAAGGTATTCCAGAACTGAAAGCAAATGAGAAGCATAGGAAAAACGTGTTGTAAATTCCAGAGATTGAGCTTTCTTTCAGCTTCTTTACCTTTATCAAGAATTGTTAAAACAGGGCAGTCCCAGAGTCTTGCTCATATTTACTTTGCATGTGTTTACCCTTAATCAGATCATTGTTCCAATTTCCTCCATTGGAAGAAAGGGAAGTTCAGAATATTCCAGATGTATCATTTATGCAGAGAAGATGACATTGCACCAAGATCCCAAAATGCTCTGATGAATATCCTTGTACACAGAAAAAGACCCAGGAACAATGCATTTTCATAAGTCAGTAATATATTACAGAGGAAGAGACATTAAGATAAAATATTGCCAGCCTTGGGTGACTAAACCTCTACTCTAGACTCATGAATCTATTCATAGATTATTCACAATGGACTTAGTGTTTACAGGAAATTCCAGTGTCAAAAGGATGATCTAATCCTGATTCCTTTCTCGTGAGTCAATATTGATTATCCTCATTAAGGGAACAATAAGTAATAGATCTGGAAAAGGTCTTGTCTATTAGGAACATTAGGTTTTGGTTAAAATGGAACTTGAAAAAATAGTTGAAGCTTTAGGAAGATATCCCAGGGTACAATCACTACCTCTATTTCCCAACAAATGGACACATTAATTACACTAAAGTTTATAAAGCCAAAAAATAAAGTAACTTTGAAATTTAAAAATACCTTATGTCTAATGGATACTATGAACTGACATTTTTGTTTGTTTGTTTTTTAGTGGTGTTGCAAATGGAACCTGATGCCTGCTTGCTAATCATCACTGAGCTAGCTATACCCTTAGTCCTTCTGATATAGTGTACGTAATCTAATAACCCTAAACATACTTAGAACACATTCATATGAGGCTTTTCATACAATTGTAAAATAATATGTCCAAAATTTTAAGTGACAAATAATTATGAAGGAAAATTTACCAGGGAAAATTGTAAATGCCTGTATACTTTACTTAGCAGTAAAAATCACTTTCTTCAATATGTTCTTTATTAAAATGTAATAAAAATCTCTACTGAAAACCAGATGGTAGATGACATGATAAATTAAAGCCCCACATATGTGTGAATGGAAAAAAATAACTTGCTGCTGACATAAATGACATTTACAATATCACATATGTTTTATCTAATGAATATAAGATGATCTTGATATTGCAAAAGACCTTTATTCCAGACGTGAAACTGTTAGAGGAGAAAAAAAATGAAGCAGCAACTTGCATTTCTATAGAAATAGAAAATGCTATGACCTATATTTCAATTTGAAAAAGAATATTTGAATATTAATGAAAAATTGACACAACTAGAAAGAATACTGATTATACTTCATTTAGACTCTTACTGTTCTATTCGTAATTGTCAGACATGAAGTGAAAATTTAATTTTATGACTAATACACTTAATACCTGTCTAAATACCTTGACTCTGGCCAAATTTGCTGCCAATTATTACATTAATGTATACATGATTATGCTAAAATTTCACTTACCAACATATGCAAAGATATCAGTAAGTGTGTATGAGAACTAAAGATAGTTTAAAGTAAAACAGACTTAATTTGACCTATTTCTCCACCATATATCGACTATGTGACTTTGGGCATGTTGTGGAATTGCTTTAATCTCCTGATTCCTTTTTCTAACATTAGGAATCTTGTTAGTATGTAGCATGAAATAATTGAAAAGAGGGAATGTAAACAACACTTAAAATGGTACCTGTCACATATTAAGCCCTAAAAAAAAAACATTGGTCATCATTACTATAGATCATAAGTTATAATAAATATAGAAAAAAATGTAAATTAAGTACTTTGACACTAAATGAAGGTCATTTGTCGTCTTGATTTTATCTCTCATTTTTTATACTGTAGCATAACCTATCTTGGCAGGTCCTCCTCAACAGTTGTTATCTGGGCCTGGCTGTGAAAACATGATGGCTCTGCATACTGAACAGATCCCCACAAATGCTATAAACACAATATTTAAAGATTCAAGAATTGTTTCTCGTTAGAAATGGCCAATAAACTGCTTATTGCTTTGCAAATATTGAACCTGGGAAAATAATGCTACATCTGCTAAAAGTTTAAGGGAAGTATCTGGTGGCCCATTAAACATATAAATATTGGAGGAACAAACAAGAATTGTGAGATCTTAGGAACCTGGCCATTGAGTACCCTCATGACAAGCTAAAAAAATTCAGTGAGATTCTATAATGAAAGAAAAAAAAGGTGAAAAAATGACATTATTTAGACAAATTTTAGATCTACAATAGTAAAACTTAATAGAATGCCACGGAAATAAAAATTATTTTAACTGAAAGTTAGTATTCAATTAGTTATGTCTCAGTGGTAACACTTTCTCTCACCTAGGCATGTGGCCAGTAACTAACTTTAGTGGTAGTCTGCCTCCTGTTAAGACAGAAGTTGAATGTCAGCCAATTCAATAAGTAAACAGTGACATAAATCAATTATAGAAGAGTCATTAATCTTCCTTAAGCAGTAATGAGAATTTGAACTCTACACTTTTGTAAACTGAGGTATACTTGCATTTTAATTGGTTCTTGATGAGTCAAGATGTGAGGAGTTTTATCTGGAAACTAATCTCACATACTATATTTGTTTTTTTGTTGTTTTTTTTTTTTAAGAGAGAGTGAGGAGAGAGAGAGAGAGAGAGAGAGAGAGAGAGAGAGAGAGAGAATTTTTAATATTTATTTTTTAGTTCTCGGCGGACACAACATCTTTGTTGGTATGTGGTGCTGAGGATGGAACCCGGGCCGCACGCATGCCAGGCGAGCGCACTACCGCTTGAGCCACATCCCCAGCCCTCACATACTATATTTGGTCAACAGTGCATTTGTTCATTTAATACTATGTATGTGTCTCAAATTGTATATTAAAGACACAAGAAAAAAATAATTAGAACAAGATATATTCCATGCTTTATACTTATGTCCAAATGGATTCTACTGTAGTATATAACTAAAAAGAACCAATAAAAAAGAAATTGATTGATAGATTTATATGAATGATTTATCAGTTAAGGTCCCAGCAGGACATAGATGGTCCTGAAAGTGTTTCATTGAAATCAGTTTCAGAAAGGGCACATATACAAGGGTGACACTGGAGTTAAGGACACCAAGCAAAGCAAAGAGGAGGATGTAATGACAACAGGAAGCCAGCTGCACCCTGAAGAGGAAAGGAGAGAATGTGTTTAAACAAAGTCCAAGAAGAGCTGCTTCTGCAGAAGAGAGACAACCAGCAGGAGCTCTGGGGGTACAGGAAGGCAGCCACTCCCAGCACAGCAAGAGTGCAGCAAGCATAACCACCCAGACCATTCTCATAGCTGCCACACCTTCAAGTGGCTCTCATTGGCTGAATCCAAATGAAAGGTAGAAGACACAGATGTCATCATAGTAATAATCTCCCAGGGCACTGAATAGAGCAGAGAGCTGAGAATGAATAAAAGGCCATAGGGTAGGAGAGGGGGGAAAAGAAAATAAAAAAACCACAGTTGAATAAAATGTGATTGGATTGCAAGCTTCACTTTTAAAGTGCCTGATAGTGATAATATAAAAGAGATGATAACTTTTCTTTATGGTAACTGTTCACTATAGGCATGAAATTGTTTCATCCACCACATTTCAGTTTTAAGTATTTTTTAATTCATACAAATGCATGCAATAAAGTGCAATTACAGCTCAATTAAAGTTCCAGTGCAATTAAAGTAGATTGAAAATAAATGGCACAAAACAAATCTTTGGTGGTGTTTTGTTTGCCTTTACTGGAATTCTGGCTCTTTAAAGTACCAATCTGTTATTAGAGACATGGAAATATTTGAATTTGCTATGTAGCTTACCCAATAAATACAATTATAATGTATTTATCAGACTACTGCACTTAAATTGTATATAAAAACCTGGGATTTGAAATAACAAAGAGAAAGTTAAAAATACACATTTGTCCATTTCAGTCAAAGGCTATATACACTGAAGCTCCTACAATGTTTAAAGGGAAAAATGCAGAGAACTGAAAGGCTCTCAGAGTGTTCAAAGATGTCTTGTATATCAAAACAAGTAACTGAATTTGAAAATGTAATATTGAATAAAACATCTGCTTCCATTTCCAGCCAAAACAATGAATGCTATATATTCACTTATCGTCTAGGTTGCAATAATTAGAATGATAAGAGAAGTCAGAAATAGGGTGACCTACTAAAAAATAAAAAAAATATTTTCTTGATTCCTTGTGTATTAAAGAATTGAAGGTATCAAATTTCATGATGTTAATAACACACATAACATTTATAACATTTATTCAGTGATTTAAATGATATGTATATGTGTATTTGTATATGTTACAGATAGGAGGAAGACATTCAATACATTTAAATGGGGCAAATAACACAAAGATCTTGTTATTGGTACCCATTTCTAAAGTTTGTAATTTAAATAAAAATGCACTTTTAAAATTTTGTTTTCTGACTATTCATTATTTAATTTATGGTTTCTTTCAAACTCATATCACCATGGGTATGTGTGAATGTGTGTGAGTGCATTTTTATTAGCACTTGCAGTGTAATAACGAGTTACAGATAGGCGGAAGACATTCAATACATTTAAATGGGGCAAAAAAAAAGAGTTGAGGAAACCATATATACAAATACATATCATTTAAATCACTGAATAAATGTTATATTTCTAGAATAAGAATTTTTAAGGAACATAGTTTGCAATATGCATTGATAATTTTACAAAAGCAGAAAAAGTTAATTGTGCATGACTTGCCATAGATTATCCCAATGACACAAGCTAGGGTCTATCCACAGGCAATAAGGAACCACTGATGGTACTTCTGCAGAAAAATGATCTGCTGAAGCATGTTAAGACGCGTTGACCCTGTTTTGGTAAGCTTTTTCACCATGATAACAGAAAGACCTTTCAAGAACAATTTTAGAGGAGGAAAAGTTTACTTGGGGCTCGTAGTGTCAGAGGTTTCAGTCCACAGATGGCCAACTCCATTGTTCTGGGCCTGAATGAGGCGCAATATCAAGGCAGAAGGGCATGGTGGCTCAGAACATGACGTGAAGCTGAGAGAACAGTCCACACTTGGAGCAAAAATATATACCTCCAAAGCACACCAGCAATGGCCCACCTCCTCCAACCATGCCCTATCTGCCTACTATTACCACCCAGTTAATTTCTATCAGTTACTAATGCAACGATTGGATTAAGGCTTTCATTACCCCAGTGATGTCGCCTACGAACATTCTAGCATTGTCTCACACATAAACTTTTGGGAGATACGTTTTATCTAAACCATAACAGACAAATTACAGAAAAGGAACGAAATAAGATATTTCCAGAGATATATGTGAGACTGAAGTTTTAAAAATTAATCATAATAATGATTAAAAATGGGAGAAATCAGAAATATTTAGAAAAAAATAAAAATCAGGCTTTCTCTTTGTTTAGAATAGAATAGCAGTGCATATAGCCATAGAGAATGAAAGAGGAGTTAAAGATGATTCCAAGATCTCAAGACATAGTGATTGGAATAATGGCAGCAGTGGGAAAACCAAGATGGACAATTGTTCAGCTTATGGCTTCAGGTTAAGATCAGTTTCAACAGGTGCTTCCTCAGAACAGCTGTGGAGGAGAAACTTTTACTCTGATAATCATTCAAAATTTTCAGTCTCTGTGGTGACGCCAGGACATTTTTGTTATTGTTGTTGGTCTTTTAAATTTTGTTATAAGTTTTTGTTTTATTTTACTTTAATTGACAAAATAATATTTACATGTATTTGTAGAGTACAATGTGCTATTTTGATACATGTATGCATTGTGGAATGATCAAATCATGCAGATAGGCATATCCATAACCTAAACCCAGTAATTCTTTTTTGTAGTTAGAACATGTAAAATCTTCTCTTTGGGATGTTTTGAAATATGCACTACACTTCTGTTAAATATAGTCACTGTGTTGGGCAATATAACACCAGGACTTAATCACTTGATACTTACTGACAAATTTCTACCCTATCTCTGCCCATCCCATTCCTAAAAAATCAAAAATTCTGCATCCCACTTTTAAGAGTGAAACTTTTTAGATTCCACACATAAGTGAGTTTATGCAGTATTTGTCTCCATATTTCATATTTGTCTGGCTTATTTCGCCTAACATAATGTTCTCTGGGTCCACCCATGTTGCAAATGATGGGATTTCCTGTATGCTGAAAACCATTGACAAAAGAAACTAAAGATGATTCAAATAAATGCAAAAATATCTCACTGGGTGTGGTGGTGCATATCTGTAATCCCAGTGGCTCAGGAGGCTGAAGCAGGAGAATCGTAATTCAAAGCCAGCCTTAGCAATGGTGCTAAGCAACAGTGAGACTCCATCTCTAAATAAAATACAAAGTAGGGCTGGTGATGTGGCCCAGTGGTTGAGTGCCTGAATTCAATCTCCAGTAACCACCCCCCCAAAAAAAGATACTGTGTCCATGGATTGGAGGAATAAACATTGTTAAAATATCCATATTGCACAAAACAATCTACAGATTTAATGCAGTCTCTACTAAAATTCCAATATTAGTATTCACAGAAATAGAAAAAAAAGTCCTGAAATGTCTGTGGACCCACAGAAAAACCACAAAGCAATCATTACCCCAAAGAACCAAACTTGAGGTATTACACTACAATATTTCAAAATATGTTCCAAAGTTATAGTAACAAAAACAGCATGATACTGCCATAAAAAAAAAAAACAGACACATGGACCAACTGAAGAATTTATAAATCCCAGAAATAAATCCACACACCTATGGTCAGTTGAGTTTTGAGAAAAATTGCTAAGAACCAACAACTTGAAAAGAATGGTATCTGCAACAAACACTGTTGGGAAAACTGAATATCCACGTGAAGAAGAATAAAAATGGATCCTTATCTTCCTCCTTATACAGAAATAAACTCAAAATGAGTGAACAACTCAACATGAAAAACAGGGAAATTTGAATCTTCCTGCATTCAATAGTCCCAAATTGATGTGTTAGAATAATCTTGGAGAAGTTTCAGCCCCAGATTAAGGATGTATTCCTTAGAATTATGTTTAATCCCATATCATATTGTAAACATATGGAATGTCTATTATTCCCAGGGTTCCCTGAGGGAGGACAGAAGAGATGGTGGTAGTATTGTTGTTGCTGGTGGAGGTGGTGGTGGTGGTGGTGTGAGTAGTAGAAATGAATGGTAATCTCACCTTATCTCTCAGTTATTTGCAACCTAAATGTGAGTTGAAAATTCCAACTTTCCCTCTTTATTTTACCAGAAGTTTTTCCAAAGTTATAATTCTGAGTAGAAATATTTTTATCAAATCAAACTGATCTGTAGTCCAATACTGGGTTTAACATAAAAACTTTCAACTTTGACATTCATTATGTGAATCAGGAAACATAAAACATATTCAAATTTTACTTTCCTTTATGGCTTCAGAGAAGAAATATCTCTAAAAAAAATTGTGAAGCAATATGTATGACATAATTCAATGGAGTGAAGGACTAATCCACTAAGAAAAGGCACGCTGGAGTAGTTGTAGATGCTGAATTAGGAACTATTTTTGTCTTTTAGCTGCTCTCCTGGCACTAAAATATCTTGTTATAAATTTAGGAAAGCATCATATATCATGTATCTTTACCTTTATTCACAAAACTCAAATAAATGAAAAATAAAAAGGCATGTGTGGTGCTTTGAAGAATGTGAAGCTGTAAACAACCTTAGTCCTCTCTGCAGAGAAAATAATGATAGCTCTTTCAATCACTTAATACTTGCAATACTTGTAATAAAATTTAGTCACTTTGTCAGGAAAACAGAGCTCAATCTCAGTAGTTCAAAAGAGGATTCTCATTGTGGAAAACCTGTTGCTTAAGTCTTGGATGAGCTGAAGGTCAAAATGGAAATTAAGGCAAACCAAAGATTATCAGAAAGTCACAAACAGATTGATATACACAACTCTGTAAGGATAGAGAATCAAGGAAAGTAATTGTTGTGACAAAAGCCTGCACTCTGGGACCTTGGAGAAAGTTCACCTGGATAGGTGGAAAATGGACTAAAAAGAAAAAGTGGGTTTTGGTTGAAAGTAAAAGCCCTGAGGAGATGCAGTCACTTCTGGGGATATTGACAGAAGCAGAGAAGCTGGGGAAAAAAAAAAAAAAACCAACTTCTTTATTCTTCCCACCAGTGTCTCATCTTAGAGATATTTACAAGGATGCTTGTTGATAAGAAAGATCCAGAAAAGTAGACTGCAGGAATCAGCTCACTCTATAAAACAGGTTGGATAAGGAAAGGTGAGGAATGGACTTCAGGGTAGGTTATTAGCATAGCTGAGAAACAGGATCAAAAAATTGACTTGAATGCAAACAGAAATTACCATCTAATCCAGTTAGGAAACAAAAGTTTAAAATCAATAAAATTTTATTAACCTGCTTATTTAAGTAGGTGAAGGGCCTTGAACATGACCAAGTCATGTCAATATAACTTTCATATATTATTGAAACTCTTCTTAATTTAGACAATAACTCTCTCTCATATAGAAGAATTTAATAATCTAAAATCCCTCCAATAATATAATCCATATTATTAGAAGTGGAATAATGATTCAACATTTAGCATGTAAATATAATTATGTCAAAGATTTGATTAAATCATTTAAATTCACTGGTCATTATGTTGACTGTAGGATTATGACAAAAGTACTTCTAATGTGTTTCACTATTCCAGGATTTAACCCTTGCCTGCCACCACGTCCAGTTTTCCTTTGATCTCCACTCACATTCAAAAGTGCAGTCAACATCATATTATTTACAGTTTCCAAAAAGTACTTTTGTATTTCTCAAGCTGTGAGCCTATTTTCACAGGCTCCACTTTGCACTTTGGAATTTCCTTCTCCACCATGTTCAACCTGCCTGACATGTATTAATATTTCATTACTTCATTAATGCATCAGCTTCTCTGTGAAATCTATTTGAAACAAGCCTGCTAAGTAAAATTGAACTTGTTGTATTGTGCTATTCCTGGTACCTACAACTGAAATAACAAATATATAGTAGTTGTGGGATGTCCCAACAGAGACTGAAATTGGGCACTTTATTTTTCCTTACTTTAGGAAGGTAGATGCTGAATAATCTTTGAAGATAAACCCTTTAAGAAGTTGATAATACCACCCAGAGATTCTAGAATTAACTTCCATCAAAATAGTAATATAGGATCATAATCAAGGCTAAGCATCATTGGAAGATGGAAAATTAGTCCAGATTCCAAGAAAAGGAAAATGCCAGGGAGATAATTAGGACATAACTATTGGGGCATGCAGATAGATGGAGCTTTGCTAAATTCAGGAACAACATTCTTGTGACAAAGAGGCATTCTAACTTACAATCTTGAATGGAAATTATTAGATGTGGACTGTGGTCATAGAACAGCAACTATGATCATGGCAGAAGATTTCAATGGAATAAACTATCTTCTCACTTTAAAACCACTGCAGCATTGGCTAGAATGATGACCAATGAGTACTCAGTATAACAATAACTAAATATCTACAGCTCCTCTGTAGAGAACTTCTACAGCTGTGGCCATAAGAATCAATGGCAGAAGTAGGAAAATCAGATTCTAATTGACTCTGTGCTTGATTATAATTCCTGTTCTGCCTGTTTGGACACTGTAAGCCGATTTCAAGTGAAAATACAGGAAATGGAAGTGGGATTACCCTGCTATAGTATCACTCATTAAGTCATTATAAGCCTGAGCAAGGAAACAGAAAATGAAGTGAATGCTAAAGTTTGTACTGCTAAAATTTAAACTACTTAAACAATATTTAATTATAATCTGTTGTTTATATGTCTACCTTCCTCTCAATTTTTGAAAGTAGGACATAGATTTAGTGAAATTTGGAGACATATTTAATGTCTTAAAATGATCTCAGTTTTTAGAATCTATTAGAATGAGTTTTTCATACAAGAAGAAATCATTAATAAAAAATGAATCATTTTGATTATCTTACATTTGAGAAGAATATAACTTAAAAGAGAATAACAATACTGAAATTCTCTCTCTCTCTCTCTCTCTCTCTCTCTCTCTCTCTCTCTCTATATATATATATATATATATATATATATATAAATGTATATGTATATATATATAAATATCTGGAGGTATTTTAGGTTTAAAATATTTCTTGCACAGAAATTTAGTAATCTGGAGCTGGAGTGTAGCTCATGGTAGAACATTTGTCTAGCATGTGCAAGTCCATGGGTTGGATTCCAGCACTGGAAAGGATAATAAAGGTAGTAAGTAGTCTAAACTTTAAGTGACAGAAAAATTCAAAACATAAATCTCTGATCCAAGTCTTCATTCTTTTCTGAATATATTCAGTAAATTATATAATGGTCAGCAGAAACTTAGTTTTAGCTATTTTTACCCAAACATACAAATATGTACTTGATAACAGCTAATTAGCTTTTCTAGTAAAGATTCATGGTCTATTATCTGAGTTAATAATTTTTCCAGTATCACTTAAAGTTTAGACTACTACCTTTTTTATCCTTTCCAGTGCTGGAATCCAACCCATGACCTTGCACATGCTAGACAAATGTTCTACCATGAGCTACACTCCAGCTCCAGATTACTAAATTTATGTGCAAGACATATTTTAAACCTAAAATACCTCCAGATATTTATGAACTTGAAACACCATGCCAGTTTTACATGGCTAAAGTCAAGATAAAGTTTTATGATAAATACTTGGTGTCACAGAAAAAAGAAAGGCAATGGATATTATTAATAAATTTCTTTAAAATAGCCTCTGTGGTTTTGGTATTTATAAGCAAGATTTTTCTTAAGACTTTGTAGACAACAAGCTGCTGGAAGAGAGGAATAGTAATTAATATCATGGGGAAGCAAGGAGATATGTGATGATTGAGTAGGGGGAAGCTTTAAGAAAATAATCTACTTAGAGTGAGGCCTGTTTGAAGCCAGGTACTATTATTATTTTCAATAGAGCAAAGAGTTCATTAAGGAAGGATCAAAAGAGATGAGAACGGAAAAGTAATATAACCCAAGAGTCACTTATGTGAGGAGCTCATGTCCTTGTGTCTACTACGGTAGCTTGTCTTTAGGCTTTAAATAAAGCTACTCGTGCAATGTAAAAAAAACAAAACAAAACAAAAAAAAAAACTCATTTCTCTGGGGATTTTAAGAGAACTTATGTTTCTCCTCCTCACTTCTGAGTCAGATTTTCTGCTTTCCACTGCCTCCTTAATTTCTGCAACTTCAGTTCTTTTCCAGTTTGTCCCTTTATGGGGTACATGCCAGTCACCTAGGTAAAAATGAAACTGTAGGAGGATTTTACTGAAGTGTTGGATTAACAAGAAGAATAAATTGCAGTAAAGGATGGGAAAGAACTTAAAATTAGACGTTAGCCATCTTTGCTAGTTATAGACTAAGCAGCTGATGCAAAATGAACTAAGTATTTAATGACTCAAGCAAAAGAGAACTTTATTTCAATTTAGCATATTATATAGAGATTAGTGGGATAGGGCTGGCGTGGTCATTTATCCTGCTCAAAGGCTGGCTTCTAGTTGTGCCATGCCTCAGCAAAATGGGAAGAGGGAATGAGAAACACAAGAGAAAGGGATGTCTTTCTTACATGGATAAATCAAACTGAATAACTCTTTGAAATCGTGTCCTAGAGACATCTGGCTGGGAATGGAGCTGTAACCAGGGCACCATGTGCTTAACTGAAATGCAGGAGCTTCTTCTCTCTACATAAGGAATGTGTCAGTCTCTTCTATACCTTGGGACATGAAAAAAATATCTTCTTGATATTTTGCTCAGATTCTCCTACCCTCACTAACTCCAAGATCTTCTCATCCTTTCTACTTGCCTGAATAAGCTAAAATATCTTCTTACTGTGTTATGCAACACAATTTACTTCATTTTATCTCACTTTTCCCTTCCGGGCTGTGTCTTAAAGATTTACTACCTCATACCACAAACCCTACCTTAATATTTTCCTTAACAAAGAGTATAAGCCCAAGTGAGTTATGTTGTTTCTCCCTTAGGAAGTAGCAATTCAGATGGTGAGTTTTACGGGGTAATTTATTTTTCTCTACTATCACAGATAAGGACCCTAATGTGGAAGACTGAAAGATGAGGAATTTGCACATTAAGCAGTAGTTTATATGGAGTCACCAAAGGTTTTCATCAAAGGAAAGAACTTTCTGCTTTAGAAGGCAAATGAGCTGGTATTATATGGAAGGTGAATTTTAATAGGAAAGGTAAAACCTAGATCAATCCAGAAAAAAAGACACATGTGTTCATAGTTGTTACAATATCAAAAACATTTATTTTTTAAATTGAGACATAAAAGTTGTACATATTTACAGGTGTATCAGGATGTTTCATTACATGTATACATCATGTAATGTTGGGGTCCACATATCCATCATCTTAAACATTTACCATTTCTTGTGGTAAAGAAGTTCAAAATCCTTTCTTCAGTTTTTTTTTTTTAAATACACAGTGTATTATCATAAATATATATATATATATATATATATATATATATATATAATTTTTTAAAATTATCTCCCTCCCCAAACTCTTGTTAATCAGGTTAGCTTTTATCTCTTCTAGAGTTACTGTCCTTTGTAGCCCTACTGAAAAAAAAATCTTATATAAGAACCCCATAAAATCATGTTATAAATTGAATGAAAATGGGAATTTCTGTTACTAAATATTGGTCCAGGACTTAACAAATTGCTGAAGATTGAAAGAAAAAGCTTCTGACTCCACAAAGGGAATGACTTAGTAGGAAGAAAGAGAAGAAAAGATAATTATGACACAAAGCAATAGATTTCTTTTCAGGGGTGAGGAGTAGATGCCATGGTCTCACCTCAAAACGACATCCTAGAAAGAACAGGGGGGTCTTCTCAGAGGATTTGACACCAAAGAGTTAATGTTTAGCAAGAGAAAATGGGAGCATCAGAAAGTAATCCAGCAGAGAAATGGCTGATTGCCGAATTAGGAAGAACTCAGGCACTGAGGATGACCAGGAGCTTGTGTGTTTGAAATATGATATCAAGAGGACAGTTAGAAGAAATGAGATTGATGGCTTTTACATTTCCCTAAAATTCCTGAATATTCACAAGAAAACAGAAAATAATCACTAAAGAATATTAAAAGGTCATTTCAGTGGGCATGGATTACAGATAACCTGAAGGCATAGTGACAAATTTAGACACTGCTGTGTGTTAGACTTGTGATCATGTCACCAACATCCAAAAGAGATTAGCTCTGTCTCCTTACTAGATGACATGTGCCTACTTCTATACAACTTTTTGAAAGTAAATCAATAATAGAAGAAACCCCTCAGAGACATGAAACATCCCAATAAAACTTTTCAGACCTACGCAGATCATGTAAAATTTTCTACTCAAAACCTCCCTGTGGCACCCCATCACACACTGAAGAGAAACCATCTTGTCATCTCCAATGAAGCCCCATGATTTGACCAGTGGAGATTTTGCTGATCTCGTTTTGGCCACTTTCCACTCCTTCCTTCCATCACGACACTCTCTCAGCCATGACAGGGTAGACTTTATCTGGTTTGTTCACAGCACAACCCTTATCCCCTAGAACAGACCTAGCACCTCATAAGCAATCATTAAATTTTGGAAAATTAATTCTGAAGGCATAAGGGCAGTTGTAAAATAGGCGAGTGGTTATAAACAGTTTTGTTCTGTTCTCACGTTTACTAGGAGAAGGTAATTATTGAACAGACAGAAGTAGATTTTCTTCTTCACCCTGAGTCATTACCATCTCTGAAGACTTTAGAGGGTGACATTGGTGTGATCCCATTTTAACGTTGTTTGAAAGTATCAAGATGAGACACCAAGAAAAACTGGGGACACAACTGATAAATCTGGAATGTCCTAAGTTTAAGATGACCTAATGCTTAAGATGAGGCAACCTGCCAGTTAATGATAAAATGATAACATTTGCAAGGATTCTTATTAACTGCATTGGTTCGGGTGTGGGGGGTGGGGCAAGGGATCAGAGAATTTTTGTCTTTAAATTAATTTAAAAGATATTTTTTCTCTAACCTCTGTGAAGTAGGTAATATGTGCTAGATAAGCCACATTCTCAGGGAGGTACAATGGAGTTGGTCAGAATCAGCTTAGTCACAAATAGTTGTCCAAGTATGTAATTCATGTTTCAGGTCAAAGATGAGGCACACCTACTGACAGTAGGTGTAACAGAGTAAACAAATCTCTGTGACACTGAATGCCAAATGACCGGACTTTTTGAATAGGTCTGGTTAAATGGAAGCAGGAAGGGACCACAGAGACAGAAGCAATAGTAAAGGTATGGATGCATATGAAACAGTTTCCTCCCAAAGAGGCGTGGCCCGTCTGACTTAAGATGTAACTGTGTTGGGTTGGTGAAAAAGTATGTTTTTAATGTATGGGGTCAGACTGAGACAAGTTTTAAAGTTTAGGATAAATGTATACATATTTCTGATTGATTCATTTGTGCAGATTGAGATTTGTAAAGGATTTCTGTCATTGTCCCATAGGTTTTAACATTTGAACCAAACCATAGATCAATTTATCCTTGATCTGCCCTAAGAATCTCTAACAATGTGCAAATAATACATAAAAGTCATAACTCTAGTTAGAATAAGAAGTTTTGCATAGGTACAAAAAATAGAAATGTAAAGGTTGCTAATTATAAAATGTATCTTTTAACATAAAAAGTTGCACACAAAGTTTTTAGCTTGTAAGTGAAATTGAATTTCTTTAAAAATGTAGTATTTTTTTTTCAGAAAGCGTGGGTTCTGTTTCTGCCGCTATAAAGTATATTATTTTTTATTAACTAGAAGAATTAAAAGTTTAGCCCAGAATGGAGTTTTAAACATCTCCCAATTTTAAAATTACTGATTATGGGGATGGTTTGATCATTTTATCTATACTCTAATACAGCTAAGTAATATCACCACTTCTACTTGAGGAGAGGCATGTTAGGTGGATGTTAATGTCTCAAATCTATGATGAAGTGAAAAAAAAACAATTATAAAATATGCATATTGTTAAAATTACTCTTGAAAAAATGGCCACAAAAATAATCAGAAATTAAACTGCAAAGTACAATAAACATGATACATGTAACAATTTTGTATATTAATTTTTACATGCACTGAAATTTGAGAGCCACAGAAATAAAGAAACCACTAGAAACATTATGAATACGTGCTTGGACATAAAATATATTTGTTTGAAGATAATTATCATACTCTCCGGAGGAAAAGAGAAAGAGGGAAGAATTCCAGAATTTTCTTTCATGTGCACTAAGTTTATTACAGTGTCCTTTTAGCATTAATTTTCTATGTCATGGCTGGGGTAGTAGCTTAATGGTGGAGCGCTTGCTTAGCATATGTGAGACACTGGGTTTGATTCTCAATACTGCATATAAATAAATAAAATAAAGGTTAATTGACAACTAAAAAACAATTTTAAAAAAAGAGTTTCTCTGGGCTGGGGATGTGGCTCAAGCGGTAGCGTGCTCGCCTGGCATGAGTGTGGTCCAGGTTTGATCCTCAGCATCACATACTAAAAAATAAATATTAAAAAATTCTCTCTCTCTCTCTCTCTCTCTAAATAGTTTCTATGACATCACAATATAGTAGTAAACCTATTTTCTCTTGTTCTTTCTTTCTTTCAGAACTGGATAGAAGAAGGTTAGCTATTCAATCATGGTGTTCTTGTTCATATCAAACTTGCTGAGAGATTTAGATTGTTGGTTGCACATATTTAAAAATGTACATTTGTATTATAGTTGAATATTTTATGTGTTGCTTTCTCTGTGAACTTCTGTATTTAAAAATTATTTTGGTCTTTAAGTCTTTATTTTTAGCAATCACCACCAAAGAAATCTCTGTAACATTTATAACAATTTTCATGCCCTCTGAGTAACACACTTAATCATGCCAGGTAGACTTAACTTCACTCAATTTTCTTTTGTAATCATCAGTGAAATTCTTTTTATGTGAACATTTAATATATTTAGCTTTGCTTTTGGTTTCATGTACTCTTATTTTTCACATTTTTATTATGCTTGTAAGATTTTATGGGTAACACTCACCAATACAAACAGCTCGCAGCAGCCATGCCATGTAGCACCTCTCCCTGACCTTCCTATTTGAATATTTCAGTTAAGTGAGACTATTCCTGAAGTAATAATGCATTTATCATGAGTAGAACTCTTCACTTGGCATGGACATTTTTATTGTATTAAAATAACCTATTAAGGTTAGTAACTGGTCAGAGTTAATAGCAGCAGTGAAAAATGCCTTAAACAAAGATAGAAAAAAAAAAGATTATTTCTTCCACAATGGCATATCAAAATAAACCAATCTGAAATAAACTCCTAAAATATTTGGCATGGTAAATGAATACTATGAAACATTGTTATTACAGGCATTGCTGTAGGGTAGTACAAAAAAAGCAATCTGATTGTATCTTGTTTTATTCACTGAGAGACTATCTACACATAAAACTAAACCACAAATTTAATTTTATTAAGTGATATAAACATCATATTATGCAGAAGTTAGTTTGGACAATACCAAGGTCAGCACAGTTAGGGCAGTAGGAATTTATAAACAGTACTGGTAGGATTGAAATTTTTTGTATGATATTTTATTTTTTGACAACTGGCATTATAATTTGATGCTAAAAATGCATACCCTTAAAACCAAAGATAATAATAAATTAATAATTTTATCTAAATGTGAATATTAATGAAGTTTAAAGCTCGGGATATGAGAGAGAATAAGGTATAGAAGAGAGACAACTGAGTACATTACCAGGCAACTAATGCTGTATAGACTCCATTACTGGATAATTAAAAGGGTTACATCCATTCCGCAGACATGAATAATGGTTACAATTATTTAATATTCATAGTTCATGTATAGACACCAGGATTCAAGATGCATAATTTACTCTCAGAGACAGGAGACGGTATGTTCTCAAGTGTGGCTTTCATATCATTCTTATTACTTGAACTATAATTCTGTTTCCCAGGAAACTGGATTCTAGAATTAGTGAATACTCTAATGTTATCAAGATAAGTTTATAAATTGCTGTTTCACATAGTCATATACAATTTCATGTATATGTGAAACAAAAAACTAAAATGTACCAAAACGTTCCTAGAAGCACTTTTCATAGCAGAAAAAAAAAAATTAGAAACACCTCAAATATATGTTAATTGCAAAATGGATAAATCAATATATTAAAACAGTGCAATACTCTGAAGCAAAAATGATCAAAGAAGTTTCACATAAAACAATTATGAATTTTCCAAAGTTCTTGTTACCTGAAAATGTGTTAAGAAAATAACACCTATAATCAAGTACCCAGTGAGATGTAGCCATTCTTTGAATTTACAACTTTGAATTTCTGTTTGTTCACAAATGTATTATCAAACTTTCTTAGTCGAAATTCACTGTCAGTGTATGAATCCAATTGTATTTTGCATTCCAAATAATTAAAAGTGATATTTTCCCCAGATGGGCACAGATGTTACTCTACTAGTCTTCATAATTCTCTAGCATATAAATCACAAAATTTTCTAATGTTATTAGTGTTTAATAAGCTTTTTATCAAAGGATAAGTTATGCATTGAAAATTATCTCCTTGTAAACAAGTCAGAAGTGTGCAGCTTCACAAACGATCACACACAAATCCATCTATGACACTGCCACCCAGCCTGAGCTAGGCATTCCAAAGCTTGTCCCATGCTGTTGCATTGCTGCCCTCTGTCTTAGTCATAGGTAGAAAAGACCCTGACTTTCAGCCACATGCTGTATGCAGGCGGTACCAAGGTAAACCTGTGTAGGGCCTTTACCTTCTTGATTCTACTCTCATCCTCTAAAAATTATTATTATTTTGCCCTTGTTGACCTTTTTAGTGCTAAACACTACTGTTCTCGAATGCCCTTTCGGGTCTTTGGATTCCAAAGAGGATAGGTAGCATTGTAGGGAGGGTTTAAACTTAAAACTGAACTTTGTTATGCATGCTTGTGTTTATAGATAGGAAAAAAAGATGTATGAATGTCACTACTTTTAGTAGACTAAAAGTAGATTCTTTGCTTTTCTTTCTCTAAGCAAAGAATCTAGTTGTTTCAGCAGACAAAATAAACTGATAGTATCAAGGTTTAGACCTTATTCAGAAAGGTGATAGAATTAGTCTTTGCTTTTTTTGGGAACAAATTATCAAGGAAAGCTAAAATCCTTCTCTTAAAACATCATTAATCATGCCTAAAGCCTAAATCTCATGAAGCTCTTTAAGTCGGAATGGGAAGTTTATGAGAATATCCTAACCAAAAAGGAAACAAAACAAAAGAAAACAAAACTTAGCTTGAGGATGATAAACAAAATGATTTTTCACTTGGCACACAGTCTGAAAAACATGCTCCATGAAATTATGATATGTAGATGTTTCAATGATTCAATTTATAGACTTCTAACTTTAAAAAGTTCTTGTAATTCAGTTCTCATGATTGAGTTTAAAATAAACTACCAGCCTTCAAAAAAAAAATTCTTTTCTTCTCCTTTACATACATCCAACCTAATATACTCTCAGTGACCTTAGACCGAAAGATATATTTTCTTTCTGTGAAGTAAAATTTAATAAATAGGAGCCATTTTATTACCTAAGTTAGATGAATAATGGTAATCTTCATCCTGTCATTTTTAGTATTGAAACTCATAGCTACAGAAGACTGCTCAGGGATATCCTGATTTTAGGAAGTTTAATCAAAGCTGGCAGCCACTGTAGGGGTAGACATCATAGAGTGGTATAAAGAATCTCCTTCCAGATAAGTTGGTTGCAGGTGAAAAAGCTTTAGGAAAATGTTTTGTTTTCTTTCTAGGTGAGGGAAACTCCACAATATCTCGTAGTTATTTAAAAGAAAACATGCATTTTGAACTAACATGAAAGATACAGGTTGTTAACTTATGTCACAAACAGCTTACCTTTTTAAAAATAATTGTATATTTTTTAAGAAAAGAAATTCACCTTTTTAAAAGAGTCAATTTTTAAAAATTCAGTTGGTAGAAGAAAACTAACTTTTTTAATAAGCCAGAAACTCACTATTATAAATGATATTGATGCTATAAGGACTATTAATATATTTACCTGTTGAGATACATGTTAGGGTCCAGCGGAGCGTCGGAGCGAGAGACCACACAAGAGACTTACTCCATGCAATTGGCAAAAGGGGATTTATTGGGGATCCATTCCAGCGCGCTGGGGCTCCGTGCTCACTCAAGAGGGGAGAGGAGCCCAGAGCCCGAGCTGAGGTCAAGCAGAGCTTAAGTACACTTTCTGGAGAGGGCGGTGGGCTTTGCATACATCAGAACAAATCATCATGAGGCGCAGGAAAATTGAACAACAACTCTGAGAGGTGATTGGCACATTCATTGGCGGGAACAGGTCGGGCGGGTGTGATTGGTCATTCCTAAGCGGGTTACACATTCAAACTGATTGGTTCGGGCCCTGTGAGGAACTGCACAGGGCCCTAGGCTAAATGGCCAGTAGGGCTTTGTTTTAACTATCTCAGGAATCTGGGTGTAACAGAGGAACTTAATAATACCTAATCTTTTACATTCAAGCTTTCCAGCTTAGAAACTTTACCCTTTCAATACATAGTCGGGGACATTGTCCTTTGTTTTACACTTTTGTTTCTGACTCTTCATTGCTCTGTTTATGTTGCAAATTTTTTAAAAAATGACAAACTTAGAATCGTATTCTACTCAAAAGACTTGACATTCCAAGCCATTTTAGATGAACTTTCTATGAAAAAATAATTTTAACATTGTGGTAGGGTTTTTTTTAATCTTTATTTGTTCTTTTTAGATACACATGACAGTAGAGTGTATTTTGATATGTTAAACATGCATGGAGTATATCTTACTCTAATTAGGATCCCTTTCTTGTGGCTATACATGGTGTGGACTTTCACTAGTGATGTATTAATATATGAACATAGGAAAACTATGTTCAAGTCATTCTACTGTTTTTCCTATTCCCATTTTCCCCAAATTCCCTTCATTTCCCTTCCCTCATCCCCATTTATTGTGAGTTAGCATTCTCATATCAGAGAGAACTTTGGGCCTTTGGTTTTTTGGGAACTGGCTTATCTCACTAAGCATGATGATAGTCTGTAATTCCAGTTTTGCCAGCAAAACACTTTAAAGTCATTCTTTTTTTGTGTGTGGCTGAGTAACATTTAATTGATCCATTTATCTATTGAAGGGTGTATATGTTGGTTCCATAGCTTAGCTATTGTGAGTTGAGCTGCTGTAAACATTGATATGGCTGCATCACTGAAGTATGCTGATTTTAAGTTGTTTGAGTATATACAGAGGAGTGGGATAACTGGGTAAAATGGTGGTTACATTCCAAGTTTGGGAGAGGGTTTTTCAAAATGATATTTCATACACATCCATATGTTATATAAAGAAATCATATTGTAGAAATGGATCATTTTGCCCAGTTATTCAATCAGTCAGGTAATGCAGAGAGAATCACAGAAAAGAAAATCCATTTGTGTTTACATGACCTTCGATCCACAGCAACTTCCTCACTGTCAGATAGTATTTTACTACTTGCCAACTCAAATCTGTCATACTTAAGCCAAGTTGCACTTGTTCTATTTTCAACATAAGAAAAATATTGATTAGCATGTTCCCTCAAAACCTTTTATGTATTTGAAGATTTATTAAATCATTCCTTCCTCAATAGTCAGATTTCTACATTTTTATTGTTCTGTCTTTACTCAACTCATTGTTTTCCTATGAATGCTTTGCTACTTCATATCTCTCACTTTGGAATGCCACTGCTTTGCTGAGAAAATTCACAGTTCTATGACCATGAGAAAATTTTGGGTGTAGCACTAACAACTATTATAATGATTGACAAATGGCACATAATGTTTCATTTTATTTTAATTAAGAGAACATCCACTTATTTCCTTTTTCTTTGGGCAGTTATTTCTTTATTCACTTTGCCATATTTCCTAATTACAATTCAGTATTTTAATTTTTCCTGTGGTATGCTACCACTTAAGGACAAACTTACATATATTAAACAGGAATGAAGTGTTGTTAAGTAAATGAATGAGCAAACGCTCAGAAAACTATTTTGTAACATTATTCTTTTCTTTTTCTTAGTAATATTCCTTCATTTTCTGCTTTTTATCTATATTATCATTTTTATTTTATCACCAATGAATTTTTAAATAAGAATGTTTTAGTGGTTCCCTCCTTAACTTAAATTCATTCCTAGTATTTTATTAGTTTTTGGCTTTTTGTATGTTCAGATTTGAAAATATATCTTACATGAGTTCATTGCATTTTTTTGATAATTCTTTTACAATTAGAGCAAAATATAAACTGCTATATTTGTGGATGCAAGAAATTAAAAATAATTTTTCTCTGAATACACAGTTTAAAATATGTATTTGTAAGTGAAATAAGCAGACTATAATACATCATACTATTTTTCATCATTGTTATTAAATTTGCTTTGAATATAATATTTAAAGTCATTCAATTATCACATAATTGAAAAATATTTAAAGTTAATTTGAACACATAATTTATTACTATCAGTTAGAACTAAAAATATATACAAACTTATAAATGTACTATATATGTAAAAACCTTGAACCACAAGTTAGCTACCAGAGCTCTCCAAAGAGCCTAAGTAGGTTTCTTACAAGACTTTTTAGGACCCTAACTCCCCCCCATCCCTCATTCCTCCTTTTTCACCTTCTCTTGTTCCTTTGACCTTGACTGTTTGAACACCCACATCCACCAATAAGCCTCCTACACACTAATCTCCATTGCAGAAACTGCTCTCTGGAAAACCCAATTTATAGTGTTAGTAAACAGGCTATAATGTAAAGTTTAGGACTGGGGACTATAGCTCTGTGGTACAGTGCTTGCTTACTACATAGAAAACCCTGGGCTCAATTCCCAGCATATATATCACACACGCACGTGCACACACACACACACAGGATTAAAGTATGATTTAAAGAACTTGGTTGTAATAGTGAAATTAACTTAGCTTTACGTGAATAAATGCCTTGTTTCTCATATGTGCATATTATCTGAAAGTTAGTGATAGCAATCAAAACAACTAAAAATAGGAAGAGTTAAGTTATTGTTATGGGAAGGAGTAATGTTTCAATTTCCATTTACTATGTTAGAACTTTTGGGAATATTTTTCATTTGAAATTTGTTTCTATTTAAAAATTAACAATAAACTTAATTGAATTCACTAGACTTTTGAAAATCTGTCAACACTGATGCACTTTGCTGTGCACTGAGTGGGGAAAATGCTGTTTTAAAAGATGTAGCTCATGATTGAAGTGGGGGTAATAACTAATAAATTAATAATCTTTATGATTATATTGCCAAATCTATCATCAATATCCCTAGAGAAAATATTAACAGAAAAGTAAGTTGTACCAAAGAACTTCATGAAATCTTTCTTCTTCTGAAGTACATAGATTTTAGCTGAGCGTTTGGGCAATCAAAAGGTGCATTTTCTACCTTCTCACAGGCTTTCTGTGACTAAGTTTCCCACAATGACACACACACACATAGAAATGGTGGGAATGAATCTGTGGATGAAGCCTCTGTGAATGTTCTTCTTGAGATGACTGGTATTTGCTGATTGCCTCATTTTGAGTTATAATTTCTCCTTCCTGCTACTCTGACTATCTTAAACCATTGGGTGAACGTGAAATAGAAGCCACACATAGAACTGCCACAGAAGAGGACCCTACATTCCTCCCACTAAGAAAGCACCCAACTTGCCCTGCACTTCTCCAGTTTCTGACGTTTGAATTGACTCTTAATTGGCATAAATGAAAAGGAATATAACATATTTTTTTAAAGAGAGAAAGAGAGAGAGAGAATTTTTTAATATTTATTTTTTAGTTTTCAGTGGACAAAACATCTTTATTTTATTTTTATGTGGTGCTGAGAATCGAACCCAGTGCCCCGAGCATGCCAGGTGAGCACGCTACCACTTGAGCCACATCCCCAGCCCCCACATATTCTTAACTATAGAGTTATCTGCTCCATGAGAACATGAAAGTATTTTCAAATGTGAGAAAGGACATTCAATTATTGCTTAAGTAATAACAAAGGCCCATTTCTTTTTATTTTACAGTTACAGTAATGTGCAATTTCATGTGTGTCCCATTAATGGAATTTTTTATACTAAATCAGGTGCCACAAAATTATAGAGCATGCTACTCAAGTCATTCAGAATAGTATTGCTTCTTTGCTGATTTTACTTTATATTATCTCTTTTTAAGAAACTTCTGAAGACAAATATTTCAAGTGCAGTTTTCTTAGGAAACTCTACAAAAGTACTCCCCAAGGAAAATCTTAGGCAGGGTTCTTTGGAGCATAAAAATAGGACTATATATTCTATATTTAATTAAATGGTGACAACAGATTAATGTAAAAATTTGTAAAATAAATAACAATTGAAATTTTTATTTAAAAAACATTCCAACCTGGGCACATACCTGTAATCCCAGCATCTCAGGAAGTTGGGGGCAAGAATATTACAAGTTCAAAGTTAGTCTCAGCAATTTAGTGAAGTCATAAGCAACTTAAACTCTGTCTTAAATAAAAAATTAAAATTAAAAAAAGGACTGAGGATGTAGCTCAGTGTTTAAGTCCCCTTGGGTTCAATCCCTGGTACCCAAAATAAAACAAATAAAAATACAAAAAAGAATTCCACATACTTATTATCATTAATTCATTCTTAGTATCTATGATATGCAAAACCCTCTTCTGGGTACATTGTTACACCAAACTATTTAACTTCTTGACCATAAATGTAGCCTTGAGATAACTAAATACTGGGGAAAGTGGAATTTACAAGGGGTATTCACAGTTCTTAAGGACATAAATAGTACTTTTCCATCAAAAGAAAAAGCATTTACAAATGAAAACAGGTTTTCTGCTATTATTAGGAGAGGATGCTTACTCATGCAGACAATTGCAATTCAAGAATTGACAGAGTTTAAATTTGTGGTCCTGATGATGGGTTCCCACTCCAATGCAATTGCAAATCACTGGGCGATATTAAAGGACCTGCCTTTCCTGGATGTTAAAGAACGTTTCTCTGGTAGGCACTCTAGTTATAATTTGATATACATCTATGCCTGGTGCCACTTAATCAAGTAAAGTTTTTCCCTGCCATAAAAGGTTTTGTGAATTTCACAGCAAAGCCATAATCATGCTTTTTAAAATGCAAAATAACATTTCCATTCTTCTTGAGCAGGTACTGACATTTCCCCTTGAGCTTTCCTAAAGCTCTTTTCTCCATAAATATCTTACCTTTCCTTAAATGGAGTTTGAAGTCATTTATTTTTTATTAAAAATCACTGCAATAAAAATCAAAGTTTTTCTAACCAAGGATAAAATTTATGTTAACCAAATGTGTACATTTCATACAAAAACATGTTTGCAGACAAGAGCCCTAAGGTACTATCTCATTTTTCATTTTTCTTCATGAGTTTAATATCTACCCTGTGTTGTTGAAGCAATCCCATCTTTTTAGTTATAATTAATTTTTGCATTAGACAAAGTTAAAATATCATATTATCCAGTAATCTTTTTACTCAAAGCACTAATTAGTCACATTTATATGACACACTGTTCTAAAACCTAAAATATTCTGTTGTCAATAATTGAACTGCATTAAATTGACTTTATTCTGATCATGTGGATAGACCATATTTCATTTTATTGAAATTGAAGACAAAAATAAAACTCCAAATCAAATACAAAATAGAACAACTTTAAAGATAGTATTTCATAAACAAACAAAAACAACTTTGTGCTCTTTGTCTCTCTCTCTCTCTCTCTCTGATCTAAATTTGGACACTGTATAAATCAGGTCTCTATAGAGACAGAACCAACAGTGTGTGTATGTGTGTGTGTGTGTGTGTGTGTGTGTGTGTGTGTGTGTGTGTGTGAAAGAAAGGGAGACTTATGATAAGAACTGGTTCACAAGATTGCAATAGCTAAGTCCAACCTCTGCAGAGTAGGCCAGCAGGCAGGAGACCCAGAAAAGAACTGATTTTGCAGCTAAGTCCAAAAACAGTTCTGGAAAAGGTATTTTCCTTTCACTAGGGAATCTGGGTTTGTTTTCTCTCAAGGCCTTCAACTAAGAGAACAAGACCCACCCACATTATGACTGCCGATATGCTTTACACAAAGCCTACTGATTTGAATGTTAATCTCATAAAAACTACATTTATAACAATATCCTGATTAATATTTGACCAAATATCTGGATGCTGTTGCATAGCCAAGTTGGCAACATAAAATTAACCATCGCTAACAAGAAATAGATGCAGCTGCTAATACAATATCAAGATCCAGTTCATTTCACATATGTGTAGAGATTTATAAACTGCTGATTTATTTCAATTGCTAAAATTTTAGAACACAATACAGAGAACTTAAAACAAACTGGTTAATTTGATTATACTAATTAAAGAATTGAACTAGTTGAGAAATTTGTTTAGCACAAATGGCCATGTTTATTGAGAATAGTAGCTAATCCAGCTCAGCATCTTCAAAGTAATAAGCTATAAGAATAAAGCTCAAGGCACAAAAACTTGGAATTTAGTACTTTATATTCATTTTTATATAACCAATATTATACTAAACCATAAAGATCATGGAAAATTGAAGAAATTAATAATTTTTATTTTACTTTTGTCCTTGTTTTTTACTGATTGAATATATTCCAGACATATTTATATTTCAAAGAAAAAAAAATACACAACAGAGAAATTACTCAAACAGGAAATCTAAGAGAAATACTAAAAGACATGTAGATTTACTAATCATTCTTAATATAAAAATCAATTACATTTATTTGATTCCTCAGCCCACCCACACATAGCCATTCTTATTTTATATTTATTTCATGACACAGTTTGTGACTTCTTGTAAGTTTAATTGCCACACATTAATAAATTTTATTTTGGTATACATAATGTGTTCACATGATTGAAAACCCAATAAAAGTATCTACTGGAATTTCTGTTCATATTTTTTTTCTCATTTCCCTAGTTTTCCTCTCTGGTCCCACCCCCCTAGTATCTTATTCTTATACATACTTGTGTATATTTTTAAGGCATCATTTTAGAGATCACTCACTAGTATCATTGCAGTAGCTAGTCCTCTTTTTCAATAAAATATATTTACTTGGACTTATGACAACCTTGCCAAAAAATAAAAGATAAATGGACATCCATGTAGAGCTAAGGTAACTTTGTATGTGCAAATGATATGAGTTTTTAAAAGAAGGGGTGTCTTCTGCCTGTTTTATTCAATACCATTGACTGATATATGACCAATATCTGGCAGCTGGTGGCAGGAGAAAGTATAGTCACCTTTGGTCATATTGGGTGTTGAGGACTTTATAAGAAAAAAAATAAAAGTCTAAGTGCCCAAATAATGGAAGGTTTTCTTTAATTTTTTAAAAAGTGCCTTAAAATTATCTTATAATAATTAAATGATAATGTCCCAAATTTCAATCATCTTCTTTTGGACTGTATGTGTTTTGGTACCATCTTGCTATCTTCTATATCTGTAAGGTTCTCTTCGCTCTTTCCAGTGTGTCCTCTGCAGGTTACCGAATGTTCTTCTATTCTCCACAATCTTATTTATCTCTGCGATGTTCATAGATGCTTTCTTAGTCTTTCAAAATTTCTCTCTCTCTCTCTCTCTCTCTCTCCCTCTCTCTCTCTCTCTCTCTCTCTCTGTGTGTGTGTGTGTGTGTGTGTGTGTAATTTTAGGGAGATATTCTTCAACTACTTTCTTTTGGTTACATAATTCACACTTCACCTTTGTCTCACCATGGCATACTGTTATGGTTTGGATGTGAGCTGTTTCCCAAGAGCTAATGTGTGAAACATCCAATCAATGAATTAATCTCCTGATAAGGATTAACTGAGTGGTACCTGAAGTGGTGGAGTGTTATTGAAGGAGGTGGGAATTGAGGGCTTCATTTTGAAGTATATACTGGTATCTGGCAAGTGGAGACCTTCTCTGCTTTCTCATCACCACATGAGCTGCTTCCCTCTGCCACACTCTTCTGCCATGATGTTCTGCCTCACCACAAGCAAAAAAGACTGAATTTAAGAGTTATTGGGATAGAGGAAGGCATAGAGTTCCAATCCAAAGGATAAACAATCTGTTCAATGAAATAATATCAGAAAATTTCCAAACATGAAGAATGAATCGGAAAACCAAATTCAAGAGCCTTATAAGACACCAAATGTACAAAATTACAACAGACCCACACAAGGCACATTATAATGAAAAGGCCTAACATATTAAATAAGGAGAGAATATTAAAAACCATAAGAGAAAAGAGACAGATTAAATATAGGAGGAAACCAACTTGATTATGTGCATATTTTTCAACCTACACACTGAAAGCTAGAAGATTCTGTAAAAGCATACATCAAGCTCTGAAGAAAATGGATGCCAACCAGGAATCTTGTATCCAGCAAAATTAAGCTTTAGATTTGATGATGAAATAAAATCCTTCCATGACAAACAAAAGTATAAATAATATACACTATAAAACCTGCACTAGAGAACATCCTTGGCAAAATATTCCATGAAGAGGAAATAAAAAAAGACAAAAATCAGCAGAGGGTGGTATTACACTAAAGGAAAAACTAATCAAAGGAGAAACCAAGTCAAGTTAAATACCAAAAATAAACAAAAATGGCTGGGAATACAAATCATGTCTCAATAATAACCCTGAATGTTAATGACCTAAACTCACCAATCAAAAGACATAGGCTAGCAGAATGGATTTAAAAAAAAAAAAAAGGTTCAACAATATCATGGCTCCAAGAGACTCGTTTCGTGGGTAAATACATCCAGACTGAAGATGAAAGTTTGAGAAATACAATACCACTCACATGTACTGTGGAAGCAAGCAAGGTTTCCCATTCTTGTATTAAATAAAGTAGACTTCAAGCTAAAGTTAATAAAACGGTATAAAGAACAACATTTCATACTGCTCAAGGGAACTATACACCAACAAGACATAACAATTATAAATATATATGCCCCAAACGACAGAGTATCTAAGTTTATCAAACAAATTTTTCTCAAGCTCAAGAGTCAAATTGACCAAAAACACAATAATTTTGGGTGACTTTAACACACCTCTTTCACCACTGGATAAATCTTCCAAACTAAATCTAAACAGAGAAACAATAGAACTCTATAATACAATCAATAACTTAGACTTAACTGACATATATAGAATATTTCATCCTTCAGTGAACAAATACACTTTCTTCTCACCAGCACATGGATCCATCTCTAAAATAGACCATATATTATACCAGCAAGCAACTCTTAGCAAATATAGAAAGTAGAGACAGTACCCTGCATTCTATCAGATTATAATGGATAAAATTAGAAATCAATGATAAAATACAAACTACTCCAACATCTGGAGACTAAATTATATGAAAAAATAATATGAAAAATGGGTTGCAAAAGACATCAAGGAGTAGATTAAAAAAAATTTAGAGATGAATAAGAACACAGATACAACATATCAAAATCTCTGAGATACTCTGAAGGCAGTAATAAGAGGGAAGTTCATTGCATAGAGTTCAAAGAAGAAAATGTCAACAAATAATTGACCTAACATCACATCTCACATCCCTAAAAAAAGAAGAACAAATCAACACCCAAAGCAGTAGAAGAAAGAAAGTAATTAAATTCAGAAATGAAATCAATAAAATCAAAACAAAAGTCATAATTGAAAAAACTGATAAAACAAAAAGTTGGCTCTTTGAAAAAATAAATAACATTGACAAACCCTTAGCCATGCTAATGAAGAGAGGGAGAGAGAAAACTCAAATTACTAACATACATGATGAAAAAGGAAATATTACAACAAACACTATAGAAATACAGAAGATAATTAGAAATTATTTTTTAAAACTTGTACTCCAATAAAACAGAAAATGTTGAAGGCATCAACAAATTTCTAGATTCATATGATTTGCTCAAACTGAATCTGGATGTTATCACAATTTAAACAGATTAATTTCAATCAATTAAATAGAAGACAAATCAGAAGCCTACTAACAAAGAAAATCCCAGGATCAGATGGATACAGAGCCAAGTTTTACAAGACCTATAAAGAAGAACTAATACTTATACTCTTCAAATCATTTTGTGAAATACAAAAAGAGATAACACTTCCAAACTCATTCTATGAAGCCAATATCACCTTGATTCCTAAACAAGGCAAAGACACATCAAAGAAAGAAAACTTCAAACAAATATCTCTAAAGAACATAGATGCAAACATTCTCAATAACATTCTGGCAAATCGAACACAAATACATATCAAAAAGATAATGCACCATAATCAAGTGGAGTTAATCCCAGGTATTTAAGGTTGGCAACATATGGAAATCAATACATGTAATTCATCACATCAATAGACTTAAAGATAAGAATCATATGATCATCTCAGTAGATGCAGAAAAAGCATCTGTCAAAATACAGCATCCCTTCATATTCAAAACACTAGAAAAACTAGGGATAACACAAAATATCTCAACATCATAAAAGCTATCTATGCTAAACCCCAGGCCAACATCATTCTCAATGGAAAAAAATTGAAAGCATTCCTTCTAAAAACTGGAATAAGACAATGATGCCATCTTTTACCACTTTGAGTTAACATAGTTCTTGAAACACTAGCCAGAGCAATTGGACAGATGAAAGAAATTGAAGGAATAAGAACTCAAATTAGCACTATTTGCCCACGATATGATTCTATAACTAGAAAACCCAAACAATTCCACCAGAAAAATTTTACAATGAGTAAATGAATTCAGCGAAGTAGCATGATTCAAAATCAAAACCCATACATCAAAGGCATTTCTGTATGTCAGTGAAAATGAGCATGAAAGGAAATGAGAAAAACTACCCCATATAATAGCCTCAGAAAAAATAAAATACTTGGGAATCAACTTAACAAAATAAGTGAAAGACCACTACAATACAAACTACAAAATGCTAAAGAAAGAAATCAAATAAGACCTTAGAAGCTGGAAAGATCTACCTTGCTCTTGGATAGGTTGGATGGGCAGTATTAATATCGTCAAAATGACCAAAAGCACTATACAGATTTAATGAAACTCCACTCAAAATCCTAATGATATTCCTCATAGAAATAGAAAAAGCATTCATTAAATTCATCTGGGGAAAATATAAAATAGAGACCCAGAATACCTAAAGCAATCCTTAGCAAGAAGAGTGAAGCACGTGGCATCACTATACCAGACCTTAAACTGTATGACACAGTCATAGTAACAATAGTAACAAAAACAGCATAGTATGGGCACCAAAATAGACTTGTGGACCAATGGTAAACAATAGAGGGCACAGAGAGTAACCCACATAATTACAGTTATCTTATATTAGACAAAGTCACCAAAAACATACATTGGAGAAAAGATAACCTCTTCCACAAATGGTGCTGGAAAAACTGGAAATCCATTTGCAACAAAAAGAAATTAATCCGCTATTTTTCACCATGCACAAAACTCAAATCAAAAGAGATCAAAAACCTAGGAATACAACCAGAGACCCTATGTCTAATAGGAGAAAAAGTAGGCCCAAATCTCCATCATGTGGGATTAGGACCTGACTTCCTAAAAAAGACTCCTATAGCATAAGAATTAACATCAAGAATCAAGAAATGGGATGGATTCAAACTGAAAAGCTTCTTCTCAGAAAAAGAAACAGTGAGGTGAATAGAGAACCTACATCTTAGGAACAAATTTTTACCTCTCACATATCAGAAAGAGTACTAATTTCTAGGGTATATAAAGAACTCAAAAAGCAAAACACCAAAAACCCAAATAATCCAATCAATAAGTGAGCCAAGAAACTGAACAGACCCTTCTCAGAAGATTATATAAAATCAGTAATATATATATATATATATATATATATATAAAGTTCAACATCTCTAGCAATTAGAGAAATGCAAATCAAAACTACTCTAAGATTTCATCTCACTCCAGTCAGAATGACAATTATCAAGAATCCAAGCAACAATAAGTGTTGGCAAGAATGCAGGGGAAAGGGCACACTCTTACATTGCTGGTGGGACTGCAAATTGGTGCAGCCAATATGAAAACCAGCATGAAGAATCCTTGGAAAACTGGGAATGAAACCACCATTTAACCCAGCCATCCCACTCCTTGGTCTATAACCAAAGGACTTAAAAACAGCATACTACAGGGACACAGAAACATCAATGTTTATAGCAGCACAATTCACAATAGCCAAACTATGCAACCAACCTAGATGCCCTTCAGTAGATTAATGGATAAAGAAAATGAAGGCTATATACACAATGATATATTAATAAGAAATAAAAAAAATAAAATCATGGCTTTTGTAGGTAAATGGATTGAGTTGGAAAATATAATGCTAAGTGAAGTTAGCCAATCCCCAAAAAACAAATGTCAAATGTTTTCTTTGATATAAGGAGGTTGATTCATAGTGGGGTTGGGAGGGGGAGCATGAAAGGAATAGATAAACTCTAGTAGGGCAGAGGGGCGGGATGGGAAGAGAGGGGGGCATTGAGGAAGAAAAGATGGTGGAATGAGATGGACATCATTATCCTAAGCACATGTGTGAACACATGAATAGTGTAAATATACTTTGTATACAACCAGAAATATGAAAAAGTATGCTCCATATGCATAATATGAATTGTAATGCATTCTGCTGTCATACATAACAAATTAGAATAAAAATAAGTAAAAACTCAATTATTGAATGAGTTGGTTTTTCTAGGACTATATAGTTACAGATTACTATGGAAATTAAAAGGTGGTGAGATACAAAATCAAAAGTCTTTCTCCTTATCTGCTAATTCAAAGGCACACCACATCTTTCCAACATGTTCTTCTATGTGAAGCCATATAAAACCTGTCCTTTTCTGTTTCCCCCAAACAGAAGTGAAAGAGTGCTTCATTCCCTATAAATTTAAAGTTAATCATACTGATTTTATGTTTTGGAATAGATTACTTACTTTGAAATTTCTATCATCACTATCTTTCCTTCAAAGTTTTGCATTCTTTTCACTTATATTGTCCAAAACTCAAAAATCACACACACAAAAAAATAAATAAATAGTCAATGGCTATGGACAGTGAATAATCTATTTAGATCAACTTTTGAAGGGACCAGGGAGGAACTTAGAATGATTATTCACAGGAAAAAATTTTGAAAATAAAAGGGGATACTCTTGATTTTTCATTAGAAGTGATTATACTGAATCAGTAAGTTTAATAAATGGGGGCTTATGATAGAATTATTACATTTCCTACTGACTGGGTCACAGTCAATGTAAACAACTAAGGTTGTTTTCCATGCATTCAGATAGCCTCCTCTTATACCTGGAGGTAATAGCTGAAAAGCAGAAAAGACCAGAAACAGGAGACAAGATGGATGATCTTCATAATGGTATAAATGAACTAGACGAGGATCCCACCATTTGGGAAGCTTGGGTATTTCTTGTTCTCTCTACATGGTTAAATCAACATATATAATTCAAAGATTTCTTTCAAATGTATTTGAAAACTGATGACTATATTTCTTCCTTTGAACCGTAAGGAGAAATCTGCAAAGATCACCAGAAACATGTGAACCAATACAGGCAAAATAAAATGTCTTCTGCAATGTTTAAATATATTCAGGGCAAACCTTCTTTTATTTTCAAATAATCAGATAGTTTTATTTGGAAATAGTCTTCATATTTTAGATTCCTATAGCTTTTCTAACTGCATGAAAGTTTAGAGGAACATGGGATTTGCAATCCTTTATTAAAATCTAATCTTGGCCTACTTTTAAAATTAAAAGTTTTCATAGTTCAGTGAAATTCTGCTAAATTTCCAGTGATTGCTGTCTTTATAGAAAAAAAAATCTCCTTATTTACTATTAAGTCATCATATTCAGGTTTAAGGAGGTTAAAGAAATTTAACACAACCATACAATCTTTCTGGTTTTATTTAAATAAAATAAAAATGGGCTGAAACATTATAGATAATGTAAAGTAACTCACAGGTATTAACAAAAGGACTTATTCTAACCAAATTACACTCATCATTAAGGAACCTGTTTCTGTCATAGAAGTCAGTACATTCTGACATCCTGTGTTATGTATATGCATTACACCATGACCACACAAAGCATTCAATGGCTAGATATCAGGTGTTATGGTTTCAGCAATAGATATTTGGTATTAAAGATTGATGCGTAGAATGATGAAAATAATTATTCATTGAATTTATATAACACTGTTACAAGCTACTTGGTCCTGATACTCACTACTTTGTCTACTTCAGAAATATTAATGTTTTATCAAAACATCAAGATCTCTACATTTTATTCCATAAAAATAGAACATATTTTCTTGAAATGAAAACATTAGCACAGTCTGGTTACATTATTAAACAGTGATGCTAACTCAACAATGTTAAAATACTAACCTTTTAATAATGAATTAATTACATATATTAAAATGATATAATTAAACATGTTAAGCCTCTTTGAATTCATTACTATCCATATATTTAAAGAGAGATAGAAAAATATTAATAACATAAACTTCTTACAACCTTTGCTTTTCCAAATTTCCATTAAGATAGTTGAGACTATTTGTAAGCATAGATTGAATGTGGATATAGAAGTTGCAGGGCTAAGATTAGTGTAATGGAAAGAATGTCCACTGCAGGTCTCCCCAAGTCCCTTAGACCTTGTCTCTGTGATGCTTGCCTAATTTGACAGTGTGTTTGTAAGCAAGCACTCATCTGCAATTGTTTTGGGGGAAATTGTCCTTCAGGTAAGAAAGCCTTTTCTCTTGAGAAACAGAACAGAGGCAGTCCTTAGTAAATAAATGATGAATGCAGGAATAAGCCCAGAGCCCATTGCCAAAGCCAGAGAGAAATGTCTTGTGCAACTTACAGCTGAGAGCGGGGCATCACCAGGAATTGCAACTTTGGTGGTGTATTCTGCTTCTATCTTTTCCTCCACTTCCTTACTAGTTTTACCTGGGAGTGTTTCCAAAATTAATTATTGATGAGTTAATCCTGGAAGGATCTGCTTCCAAAAATCCTGTTTAAATTAGATACTTTTTTTTAAAAAAGAGAAGATGGGTCATCAAAAACTTTGAATGAAAACAACCACTAAAGTACAACCTGTAATTTTTTTTAAGAAAATCACATTTTTTTTAGTTTTATCTTTATTAAAATCACCCAAGATGCATTTTAAGTTATTTGTGAAGAAACTAAAAATAAAGTCAGATAATTGGAAGAGTATAAATAGGAGGGGGAAACGATACATTAAAAATATCAGGAATGAAAAGACGACACTGCTATAGAGCTTTCGGTCATTAAAAAGATAATAATAATTTCCTTGTCTGAGAGTGATGGACTGAAGAGTTTCTTAGATAACTCTTCAGCAAAAAGTAGCTCTCATAGGTGGACAAAATACAAAAGCAATTACCTAAAAGTGCTGGGGTGTAAACAGAAAGAGACAGATTTTAGTGAAGAGTAGATATTGGAGGACAGTTGGAGGGAGAAACATTATATAAGTTTTTGCAGTGTTGAGTTTATAGCTAAATGCAGTCAGTGAGGCACAGAAAATGTAGCAAAGGTTTAAACAGATAAGAATGAACTTTCTGAGTAAGACCATCAGAAAAACAAAGCCCAAGAATTCAAGGCTACTGAAAATGATGGAAGAGTCCGAAAGGGTTGGGGGGACAAAAAACAAAGAAGGAATATCTAAATTCTATCTCCCTGTGGGTCTGACAGATAAGCAAAGAATTCAAAAAAGTATCAGTTAAAAAGAGAAAATTTCAACTAATGCCAAAGATGACACCAAGGTCCAGAGTTCAAGTCCAACCAAGGCAAGGTCTAGCCAAATAAACAGAAAACAATAATCAGAGAAAGTCTGGTATGGGACTCAATATATCTCAGTGTTTGAAGAAGAACAAGGACACCAAGTCCACACATGCTTCAAGGAAAAAACAAATCTGACACGGAGGTGGACTCGAAGTGTCCTTTTCTTTCTAAATGTCTAGCACATCTATTCCAAATGAAGTGAAGCAAATGAGTCTGATAATAAATGAAATTACAGGCAAAAGTGAGGAAAACATGAGCAGAGACATGAAAGCAGTGGAAAAGAATCAAAGAGAAATTCTAAAACTGAAATAACTCTGAAATTAAAAAATAAAACAAAAGTCACTGACGGGAACAGCAGGATGAAGAAGCAGAGGGGAGACTCAGAGGAAGTGACAGGGAAATCATCCAAGGAAGAACAGACAGTGCAGAAAGATGGACAAAAATCAAACAGAGCCCTGGGATCTTTTTGACAATATTAACTTCAACGTGTGTGTCAACCGAACCAAAGAGAGAACAGGAAAGGACTTCGAAGAAGGCACTTAAATGTCTTTGGGCTTGAATAGTTTTTGCTGAGAAGTCTCCTGAAATTTCTCTCTCTGCACTTTTTTGTTCGTGATGTTATCTTTTATTGTTGTATCTCTTTTAATTGTCTTCAAGGTCTCCTCTTTATCTTTAATCTTCAGATTTTTGTTGTTTCGTTTTCATTCTGATTGTGAAACTCTGAAGTTCATACAGTTATGCTTCCATGTTGTTCTTTCCTGGTGGTTGATTTTCAACCATTCTCTCCCCAAATATTTCTTCCTTTTCATATTTTATTTTCTAGTCCTTCTGGAAGTTCAGACACCAGTGTATTTTATTTGTTTATCTTTTTTAGTTTTTTAAAAAATTTCACTTTGAATAATTTCTAGTGATCCATTTCAGAGTAGGTAAATCTTACCTCTGCTCTGTTTTATCTATTAAAAGCTCATTAAAGAAATCTCCATATCTGATGCCATGTTTGCATCTCTATTTCGTTTATAAGCATTCCCCTTGACTCATTCTTACATTTTCCATCTTCCTGTTGATATTTCCAACTGCTTATTAATGTGGTCCACATTTTTCCACTATGAATTTGAATTAAGATCCCTTTCAATTCCCAGTACAGGGACTATCATAATGGAATCCTTCTCTCATTGTTTTTGTTCTATGTTGAGATTTTAGCAATCTGCATATCTGTACATACAGAGTCAGTTTGTTCTTGCTTTCCCTCCTTTCAGTGTTAGATTTCTGTCTCTTGGTACTGCAGCTGGCTAGGCTGGTGGTCAGAGGAGGCTTGGCCACTTTGCCCCTTCCTCCACCTCTGTCTTAGGTAGAACACATGAGCTTGATCAACAGGGACAGTACTTTCACAGAATTCCTCTTTGTTGAACCTAAACCTGTAGTATGTCAAGTCTGGCATGGGAAACTTTCTTATCAGAATTTCCTTTAATAGTTACAGTGTAAGATCATAGACCTAAGATGACTTGCTTCCTCTCCTACAAGAAATATTTTTCCTTCTGCAACTCAATAATAATGGATCAGAATCTGTGTCTCTGGCAGAATTACAGCCACTCTCCAGTGGTGTAAAGCATTTGCTTCCATTAAAAGTGAAGTGAAAATGAGAGTGTCTAGAAAGAAGTACCCAGTCTCATGTCACTCATGCCTGGACCACTCAAGTAGCTCCTTCAGGTCTCCTACTTTCCCCCAATTCTTCTTTTGAACTTTAAACTGTAATTACTTTGCTAAAATGATATCTGATTTGTTTTATAACTTAATTTTATGATGTCCAGTGACCCTTCCCATGGTCCTGGCCTAGTGAGCCATTCCTAATACATTGGCTCCCCGTGGAGTGTCTCTCCCTGAAGTTCTGGCTAATTAGTTTGCTTATCTCTCTTGTGGGCTCAAAACAATTTTTATTTTGCAATTACTTAGATTTCTCTCATTCTCAAGATGGAAACAGTGTTTTTTTCTAACTTCCTACCTTTTAGAACTTCCACCTAATCTTTAGGTGGAAATTCCACTCCCACATAATTTATTACATATTACAGTATGTAATAAAGACTCAACAAAATGGCTAATAAATTGCATTAATAGATCACAACATATTAACATGTTTTAAGGAAAAAGACAATAATTTCAAAAGATGCAATTAAAAGTATTTGCTTAAATTTAAGACCCAACCATAATCACACTAAGAATAATCAATAATGGAATGGAACTTCACAATTCTGCTGAAGATAATGTATGTGTAGCTAATAGGAAACATTGCATTTAACTGTGGCTGATTGAAGTCTTGCATTTTGAGATTGGAAACATTCTAAGATTAAAAAAAGACAAGAATGCATGCTGTCACTACTTCTGTTCAGCATTGTACTTCATTTCCTACTCAGAGTAATCACATAAAAAAAAAAAACTAAACAATGTGTACATTAGAAAGAAATGAAAGTGTTATTATTCACAGGTAAAATGATTAAGTATGAAAAATATAAAATTCTAAACATAATTATCAGAATTTGTTTAAATTTAGCAACACTCCTACAAGTAGGATTAATGCATTAAAATAGGCAATGAGATTTTTCTATCACATTTGTAAAAGCAATGAAATAAATCAATATCCAGAAAATTTATTTTAATTTTTAATTTCTGCATGAAAAATATAAAATGTTATTAGGAGATCATTTTAAAAACTTGAATAAATGGGAGCTGGGGTTGTGGTTTAGCTGTAGAGTGCTCGCCTAGCATGTTCAAGGCACTGGGTTTGATCCTCAGCACCACATAAAAATAAATAAATAAATAAATAAAAATAAAATAAAGGTATTGTGTCCAAATCCAGCTAATTTTTTTTTAAAAAAACTTGAATAAATTAAGGAATATATAATTTTCAAGGATCTAAAGAATAAATACAGTGTCCAAATTTATAGATTAAATCTATTATTTTTAAAAATATTTTTAGTCGTACCTGAATACAGTATATTTTGTTTATTTACTTTTATGTGGTATTGAGGATCAAACCTATTGCATCACACATGGGAGGTCAGCACTTAATCACTGAGCCACACCCCAGCCACTAGATTAAATCTATTATTGATCAAAAGACCACCTGTTCTTTTACTGAAATCGAAAAGTTGATTATGTCATATATAAGTGTAAGTATATTAAAGTAGACAAGATCTTTAAAAAACAGAATAATTGCATAATTAGACACATACATACAGTATAACAGTGGAAAGGTAGAAAACCAACAAGTTAGATAGACACAGCCATGGTCAAGTTCTTGATGACAAAACTTGCATAGCCAAGCAGTGGGTAAAGAAAGGGGCTTTCAAGGAATGATGATGGATCCACAGAATTTCCATAAAGAAAAAAAATGGATCTCGATAACTACCTCACATATGCAGAAGGCTAAACATAACACTTTCAGTAGAAAACATAACAATCTCATTATAGCCATGGGTAGGAAACATTTGTTAAATTGAACACAAAAACCATTAGCTTAAAGGGAAAAAAATGGTGATTAGACTACATTAAAATTAAGAATTTCTGTTAATCAAAGTCACCATTTTGGGAATGTAAAAGTAAACCACAGATTACAAGAAAGCTTTCACAAAACACATATTTGAAAAGAGATTTACATCTAAAAAAATGAAGGGCTCTAAAATCAATAAGAAAAAGACAGACAGTTCAATTAAAATTGGCAAAAGACTTGAGCAACCACTTGCAAACACAGAAAAAGGGTATGTGTGTGTCCAAATATCCAATAAACATTCAAAATTTTGCTGAATTGCTTTAGTCATTAGAGACATGTTAATTAAAACTGCAGTGAGAAACCACCACACACTCACCAAAAGGGCTAAAATAAAACAGACTAAAAATGCCAGAGTTTGATAAATATGCTGAGTACCTGAAATTCTCATGCAAAAATGGTAAAATGGGATAAGTATTTTATAAAATTAGGTAGGCAATGAAAATGTAAACCAATACCCTGCTATGCAACAATTCCATTCCTAAATAAACACCTCAAACTGGGAAATGTCTGAGAATGTTTCCAACAGCTCTCTGTATTGGAAATAACATACAACGAAGACAGACCATAAGACCTTTTGGAGGACAATAGATAAATATGTTCCATAGTGGGATCACAGGCTATGTTCTCTGAAGGAACATACCAAGATGGAATTTGGAGGGCCACATACTTAGGGATCAATATCTGTGAAAGGAAGGGAGAAGAAGTCCTGAACATTGTCAAGTTGAACTTTGATACAAGAACCACAAATCCTTAGATGGAAACAGATCTGACACATGAAGAATTCCTGACAGTTGTGTAAATTGGATTGGAAGAGCTAGGTCTCTATAACATCTATCATGTTTTGCAACTAGATGTGGACTCTTCCAGGGGTGTAAAACATAAGTGAGGGGCTCCCTGCAGCTGAAACAGAGCCTGAAGCAGAGGACACTTGGAGGCTGTGTTGACAGTGCTCCCTGCAGCTGGGCAGCAAGTGCTCCTCAAGGGAAGAGCCCAGAGCCCATCTCCATATCAAAAACTTATGACATATTATGTTTCCAATGACAATAAACAAATTATTATTATATGAAATGCAGAAGAATCTAAAAACTACCATGTGAGGTTAAAAAATTAGATGACATAATTCTATTTATGTAAAGTTCAAAAGCAGGGAAAGCTGAGCCTGATTCTCAAAATCAGTGTATGTTTACCTAAGGGGAGTAGTTGGTGACTGGGAGGCTGGGACCTTCTGGGCTATGGGAATGTTCTATTTGAGGAATGACTACATAATCCCTGGATGCTATCCTTTTGTTAAATTTAATTTAACACTATCTGTTAAGATATGTTCATACACCTGTGTGCACGTTACATGTTGGAAGAAGACAAATAATAAGTGATTAATAGTCATACCCTCAAAACATGGCAACTACTTTCATGGAAAAAAAATAAAATAAAACATAGATAATGCAAGGAGTAGGAGGGGAGAGAGAGAGAGAGAGAGAGAGAGGGAGGGAGGGAGAGAGACTCATTGATTATAGGGGATTTTAAAATATTTCTCATATTTAACTGGACAAAATATTGGTAAATGTAAATGATCAAAGAAGCATAACCAAAAGTGTATGTGTGTGTGTGTGTGTGTGTGTGTGTGTGTATATATATATATATATATATATATATATATATATATATATATCATAATAAAACTATATTTTTTCATATTCTTTAGTCTCTAAGAATTCCCCATGTTAGACCACAAAAAATAAAGACACCTCCCCCCAAAAAATAACACTCCTAGTTCTAAAAAATTCAAATAACACAGTATCATTTTCTAACTACAATGAAATAAAGCCACATATTAATAACATATTGGAAATGAAAAGGCCCTTCCACTGGTGAATAAAAATGACATTTTGAATCAGGGGAAATACAAAGTACATCTGCGGACATTCTGGAAAATAAAGTGGAACTAAAATGTATCAAAATTTATGGGTGATGAAATGTAGCTACAAAGTTTCCAACTCCCTTAGAAACACACTATGGCTCAGCAAAACTTCAGAAACTACAATGTTTCTCTCCCTAGAATATTTTTGTTCCATTTTTTCTTATTTCACTCCCAGCCTTCCTTTCAGTTCCATCCCAAAATTAATTATTTCATTGATTACCACTCTTTGTTCTCCAAAAATAAATATAAGCTTGCTTTCTCAAACATTTATAGACCGAGTTGATTTAAATTGTTTTAATTAAATGGTCTGAGGAGGCATAAGAATGTGTTTGTATATCTTTATTCATATTTTATTTTATATTATGCTTTGTATTTTACTTTTCAACTTTTCTTATAGCCCAATGTAACCCCGAAGCTAGAGTTGAATTGAACACTCAACATCGTGCTTTGCTAATAGATGGTATTTATTTTAGTAAATCAAAGTTGTCTGAAAAGTTTCCTCTACATTTTATTCATCCAACCTTCATTTTCTTCAACACATATGTTCCATAAGTAGTGTTTTACACATACAATTTTATTTATTTACACTTTTCTATGACCTCAGGAATTTAACAGCATATAACTGTGCACATCCTCACGTTAAAATTTCAGTTTCACATTAGTATTTATTAATTAGTCATTTTAAAAAGCCTTAATATTTTGGATGGAAGTAGCTGATACATCTTTCTCCCAGTGTCTCTTTATTTACAATAATCATTGGTAGCAATTAAGACTGCTCAATCATTGATGAGTGTAATTTAGTTCACTTACGAGTTTCTCTCTTGCATCTTTTATCTCCTAATGATAGACTGATAACTTTTAATGTTATACCCCATTCCTTTTTATAGCAGAAGCTTGGGTCAGATCAGGTTGAATTTTCCCATGTGCTTTGATAATTAGAAGAATGTTTCTGAAGTGTGCAAGAAAATGACTGGTATAAAATCTAATATAAGTCAACATGCCAAAAAACAAACGGTGGCAGTCTTCCAGAAAGAATTAAATTCATTGAATAGTTGTTAATAAGGTTTTTACTCAGGGGTAATTCTTCTCTTCATTTCTTTTCTCTGTGTTAGCAACTCCAAATACAGCTCTCCCTAATGAGTTATTGAATCAACCAAGATAAAATAATATAAATGAGCATACAAAAATTTCTATTAAATGATACAATCCTAAAGACTTTTACAGACTCATTCTCTGAAGTAAGTTTAAACAGTAAAAGAACTTAGAAATAATAAAGTTAATAAATACCTCCCTGTGACAGAAGAAATATAAAAATGCTTTAGTAAAAATGTATAAATGTGGCCTTAATAAGGTGCAGTTTAAACATATGGTTTAGACAACAAGTAGTAAATAAGGCTAAAATAAAGGATGATTATTTTGTTTTGCCAAGTATAAGAAGTCATTTTTACAATAAAGAGAACTGATTTTCTTATTTCTTGCAAATTAGTCACATGACTTGCAAGTTAGGCATTCAAATGGTACAAATTCATATTGAGGTAAGGTTTGACAGATACCTCTCACAGCCAAGTGAGAAAATTACATTAACGTGCTTCCTCCTCCTCCTTACCCACCCCCCGTTCTTCTTTTTTCGTCTTTTTTTTTTTTTAGATTTCATTTTTCTTATTTGTTCTACTTAGTTGTACATGAAAGTAGAATGCATTTTGACACTACAACATGTATAATCAGAAGAATGACAAGTTATACTCCATTTACATGATGTGTGAAAATGCATTCTATCACATTGGTAGTAAAATCATCTATGTACATAAGGTAATACTTTCTGATTCATTCTAATATCCTTCCTACCTACATATCCTCTCGCCTCCCTTTACTTCCCTCTACCTAATCCAAAGTAGGTCTACTTTTCCCTAGCCACCTCCCCCATCTTATTGGGAAGGAGTATCCAGATATCAGAGAAAACACTCAGCCTTAGATTTCTTGGGATTGGCTGATTTTGCTTAGCATGATATTGCCCAGAACCTTCCATTTATCTGCAAATGATATTATTTCAATCTTCTTTAAGGCTGAGAAATATTCCATTTTGTATATATACCACAGCGCCTTAATCCATTCATCCATTGAAGGCCACTTAGGTTGGTTCCAGAGTTTGGCTATTGTGAATTGAGCTACTATACATTGATATAACTGCATCACTGTAGTACCATGCTTTTAAGTCCTTTGTGTATAAACCTAGGAGTGGGATGACTAGGTCAAATGGTTGTTCTACTTCAGGTTTTCTGAGGGATCTCCATACTGCTTTCCATAATGGTTACACCAATTTGTAGTCCCACCAACAATGTATGAGTGTACCATTTCCCCCACATCCTCACCAAAATTCATTGTTATTTGTATTCTTGATAGTTTCCAATCTGACCGGAGTGAGATGAAATCTGAGAGTAGTTTGATTTGCATTTCTCTAATTGCTAGAGATGATGAACAATTTTTTCATATATTTGTTGATTGACTATATTTTTTCTTCTGTGAAGTGTATGCTCATTTCCTTAGCCCATTTATTGATTGGGTTATTTGTTTTTTTGCTGTTGGGTTTTTTTGAGTTCTTTTATATCCTAGAGATTAATTTTGTATCTGAGGTGCATGTGGTAAAAATTTTCTCCCATTCTGTAGGCTCTCTCTTCATTTTATTGATTGTTTCCTTTGCCGAGAAGAAGCTTTTGAGTTTGAATTCATCCCATCTATTGATTCTTAATTTTACTTCTTGTGCTTTAGAAGTCCTGTTAAGGAAGTCAGTTATTAAGCCAACATAATGGAGATTAGGTCCTACGTTTTCTTCTATTGGGTGCAGGATTTCTTTTCTAGTGCCCAAATCTTTGATTCACTTTGAATTGAGTTTTGTGCATGGTGAGAGATAGGGGTTTGATTTCACTTTGCTACATATGGATTTCCAGATTGCCCAGCACCATTTGTTGAAGAGGCTATCTTTTCTCCAAAGAATGTTTTTGGTGCTTTTGTCTAGTAGGAGGTAACTATACTTAAGTGTGTCTGTCTCTTTCTCTTCTATTCTCTACTATTGGTCTATATGTCTGTTTTGATGCCAATGCCATGCTGTTTTTGTTACTATGGCTCTGTAGTATAGTTTAAGGTCTGGTATTGTGATGTCTCCTCCTTCACTCTTAATGATAAGGATTACTTTGGCTATTCTGGGTATCTTATTTTTTCAAATAAATTTCATGATTGCTCTTTCTGTTTCTGTGAAGAATGTCATAGGGATTTTAATAGAAACTGCATTAAATCTATATAATGCTTTTGGTAATACAGTCATTTTGACAATATTCATTCTGCCTATTCAAGAGCATGGAAGATCTTTCCATCTTCTTCAATTTCTTTTGTTGGTGTTCTGTAGTTTTAATTGTAGAGGTCTTTTACCTCTTTTCTTAGGCTGAATCCCAACTATTTTTTTTCTTTTGATGCTATTTGTGAATGGGATAGGTTTTAAATTTCTCTTTCAGTGGATTCATCACTGATGTATAAGAATGTGTTTGATTTATGAGTGTTGATTTTATATCCTGTGACTTTGCTGAATTTATTTATTAGTTCTTGAAGTTTTCTTGTGGAATTTTTTTGGATCTTCTAAATATACAATCATACTGTCAGCAAATAGTGATAGTTTGAGTTCTTCTTTTACTATTTATATCCCTTGAATTTCTTTCATATGTCTCATTGCTCTGCTTTGATTTCCAAGGACTATGTTGAATATAAGTGGTGTTAGAGGGCATCCGTCTCTTGTTCCAGTTTTTAAAGAGAATATTTTCAATTTTTCTCCACTTAGAATAATGCTGGCCTTGGGTTTAGCATAGATAGCTCTTACAATGTTGAGGTATGCTTCTACTATTCCTAGTTTTTTTAGTGTTTTAAACATGAATGGGTCCTGTATTTGGTAAAATGCTTTTCCTGCATCTATTGAAAAATTCTTGTCTCTAAGTCTATTGACATGATGAATTATATTTCTTGAATCAAACTTGCATCCCTAGGATGAACCCCACTTGATAGTGATGCACTGTCTTTTTAATATGTTTTTGTATGTGATTTTCCAGAATTTTATTGAGAATTTATGCATCTATGTTCATCAGGGATATTTGTCTGAAGTTTTCTTTCCTTGATTCGACTTTGTCTGATTTTGGTATCAAGATGATACCAGTCTCATAGAATGAGTTTGGAAGGTTTCCTTCCTTTTTTATTTCATGGAATAGTTTGAGGAGTATTGGTGTTAATTCTTCTTTGAAGCTCTTGTAGAACTGGGCTCAGAATCAGTATGATCCTGGGCTTTTCTTTGTTTGTAGACTTTTGATGGTGTCTTCTATTTCATTGCTTGGAATTTATTTGCTTAAATTGTGTACGTCCTACTTCTTCAGTTTGAGTAAGACATATATCTCTAGAAATTTGTCAATGTCTTCAAGATTTTCTATATTATTGGAGTATAAATTTTCAAAATAGTTTCTAATTATGTTCTGTATTTCACTAGTGTCCTTCGTGATATTTCCTTTTTGTTCACAATTTTTATTAATTTGAGTTTTCTCTCTCTCTTCATTAGTGTGGCTTAAAGGTTTATCAATTTTATTTATTTTTCAAAGAACCAACTTTTTGCTTTGTCAATTTTTTGAATTTTTATTTCATTTCAATTTCATTGATTTCAGCTCTGATTTTAATTATTTCCTGTTTTCTATTGCTTTTGATATTGATATGTTCTTCTTTCTCTAGGGCTTGGAGATGTAATGTTAGGTAATTTATTCATTGACTTTCTATTCTGTTAATGAATGAGCTCAATTCAATGAACTTTCGTCTTATCACTGCCTTCATAGTGTCCCAGAGATTCTGATATTTTGTATTAGTGTTCTCATTTACCTCTAAGTACTTTTTAAAAATTTCATCCCTGATTCTTTCTGCTATTCATTTGTTATCCAATAGCATATTATTTAGATTCCAGATGTTGGTGTAGCTTCTATTTTTTATTGTTGATTTTTAATTTCATTTCATTATGATCTGATCAAATGCAGGCAGTGCCAGGCATGGTGCAGCATACCTGTTATCCCAGGGGTTTTGGAGCCTGAGGCAGGAGGATTACTAGTTCAAAGCCAGCCTCAACAATGGTGAGGTGCTAAGCAACTCAGTGAGATCCTGTCTCTAAATAAAATACAAATACAAAATTGGGTGGGGATGTGGCACAATAGCTGAGTGCCCTTGAATTCAATCCTTGGTATCCCTTGCCCAAGAAAAATAATGCAGGATAGTGTTTCTATTTTTTTGTATTTTCTAAGAGTTGCTTTGTGGCATAAGATATGATTTATTTTAGAGAAAGATCCATGTGCTGCCGAGAAAAAAGTGTATTTGCTCATTGATGGATAAAATATTCTATATATGTATATTAAGTCTAAATTATTGATTACATCATTGAGTTCTATAGTTTTATTGTTTAGTTTTTGTTTGGAAGATCTATTTAGTTGCAAGAAAGTTGTATTAAAGTCACCCAGTATTATTGTGTTGTGGTCTATTTAATTCTTGAAATTGAGAAGGATTTGTTTGATGTATGTAGATATTGCATTTTTGGGGTCAAAAATGTTTATAATTGTTATGTCTTGTTGATGTATAATTCCCTTAAGCAGCATGGAATGTCCTTCTTTATCCTTTCTCATTAACTTTGGCTTGAAGTACACTTTATCTGATATGAGGATGGAAATCCCTGCTTGTTTATGTGGTCCATGTGAGTGATATTTTTTTTTCCCCCTCATCCATTCACCATCACTTTTTGGATGACTTTGCTTATGAGGTGAGTTTCTTGGAGAGAGTATATTGTTGGGTTATAGTTTTTTAATCCAATATGCCAGTCTATGTCTTTTGATTGATGAGTTTAACCCTTTATCATTCATGGTTATTATTGAAATAATATTTATATCCTGTTCATTTAGGTTATTTCTGGTTTTTAGCTTGAATTAGTTTATCCTTTGATTATCTTTTTTGAATTTTTTTTAGTTATGAATGATAACAATACCTTTATTTTATTCATTTTTATGTGGTGCTGGGGATCCAACTCAGTGCCTCACACATGCAAGGCAAGCACTCTCCCACTGAGCTACAACCCCAGGCCCCCTTGATTATCTTTTCCTTTAGTGTAGTTTCTCTCTCTGCTGGTTTTTACTTTTTTTTAATTCTTAAATTTTTTTCCTCATAGAATATTTTACTGAGAGTATTCTGTAGTGAGGATTTCTTGTTCTGAATTTTTTTTTAACTTTTTTATATTGTGGAAAGTTTTTATTTCATTTTCAAATCTGAAGCTTAATTTTGCTGGATATAAAATTCTTGGCTGGCATCCATTTTCTTTCACAGTTTGGTATATGTTGTTCTAGAACCTCCTAGCTTTGAGGGTCTGGTTTGAGAAATCAGCTGATATTTGAGTTGGTTTCCCCCATATGTAATCTCATATTTTTATATCACAGCCTTTAAAATTCTATCTGTATTCTATATTCTACGTATTTTCATTAAAATGTGACTTGATATGGGTCTATTGAAAATTTGTACATCTGGGGTCCTGTATTCGGTCTCTTATATTTGATTTTCCATTTTCTTCTTCAGGTTTGGGAAATTTTCTGATATCATTCCATTGAAAATATTATGCATTCCTTTGTTTGGTGATACTTTCCATTGAATATTTAATCATGCATCTCCATGCCTTCCTCTATCCCAATAAATCTTAAATTTGGTCATTTCATGTTATCCCATAATTCTAGGAAGTTCAGTTCATGGTTCCTAACCATCTTCTTTATGTGGTCAACTTTATTTTCAAGATTATAAACAGCATACTACAGGGACACAGCCACATCAATGTTTATAGCAGCACAGTTCACAATAGCTAAACTGTGGAACCAACTTAGATGCCATTCAATAGATGAATGAATTTTTAAAAATGTGGCATATAAACCCGATGGAATAATACTCAGCAATCAAAGAGAATAAAATCATGACATTTACAGGTAAATGGATGGAGTTAGAAAAGATAATGCTAAGTAAAGTTAGCCAATCCCCAAAAAACAAATGCTGAATGTTTTCTCTGATATAAGGAGGCTGATTAATAGTTGGATAGGGAGAGGGAGCATGGTAAGAATAGATGAACTCTAGGTAGGGCAGAGGGGTTGGAGGGGAAGGGAAGGGACATGAGGTTAGAATTGATGGTGGAATATGATGCTCATTATTATCCAAAGTACATGTATGAAGACACAAATTGGTGTGAATATACATTGTATACAGAGATATGAAAAATTGTGCTATATATGTGTAATAAGAATTGTAATGCATTCCACTGTCATATATAAATTTTAAAAAAGATTATATATTTCACCTTTGTTGCCTGAGATTCTGTCTTCCAAGGGATATTGTTTGTTGGTGATACTTTCCATTGAATATTTAATTTTGTTTGTTGATTACTCCATTATGAGGATTTCTGCTGGATTTCTTTTCATAATCTATCTGTTTACTGAAGTGACCTTTTCCTCCTAAAATTTATCTCTGGTTTCACTCCTTACATTATTCTTTATGTTGTGGATCAGTTTAACTATGTACATTCTGAACTCCTTCTCTGACATCTCTTCTACTATGTTATCAGTGGACTCTACTATTGGAGCATATTGGTTTGTTTGGGGTGCTTTATTCCCTTGTTTTTTTTCATGTTGTTCATGCGTCTTCCCATCTAGCAGTATGGATCTCAGGCAGCACATTTTCTACCCTGCGGACTTATAGTGTCCCTGAAAGTTCCCAGTACAAAGCATTTAAGAGAGACCTCAATATTAGCAGCACCCAATGCAAACAATATACAGCATTAAGCCAAATAGCTCCTATTAGGACATCAGACACTTTTCTCACAGGCGATTCTGAGTGCTGAGCCCTGGGACTTGTGCACCTATCACAGAGAGGTGCTCTGTATTGGGCAGATCAGGACAAGGCACTGAGACCTGCTGGATGGCCATGTAGCTACGAGCACTGGGACAGGTTGTGGCTGGGGTGGAGCTTGGAGACTCAGGCCTGGGGCGCCCAAGGGCCCTGTTGGTTGCTGGACTGATGCCAGACCTGGTGGGGCCAAGGGATCAGAGAATGCCAGACTGAGGAGGGAGTCAGAGACAGGGCTGGTGCTGGAGCCCAGCAAGTGTTGGCCCACGTGAGTCCTGGGACTCTGCTTGGTGTCAGATCAGCTAGCTGAGTGAACCAGGAGCAAGATGCCCTCACCCCCTCTTCTTGCCTTCCAACTTGCTGTAGCCAGCAAGTTCCCGAGTGCTTCAGGCCTAGCTGAGCTGGAGGAGATCCCAGCCCTCTCCAGCCTCTGCAGCAAGATGTTGGGTGCAAGCACACCCAGCAGAAAGATTTCAGGTGTAACCAAACCTGTGGGCACCTTGACAATGTACCTCTCGGCCATGGTTGTTGTCCCCAGAGGCGGCTGTGTTCTGAGATATCAGTGGCAGCCACAAATCTGCAGGCACCCCAAAACTGTGCCTCCAGTTCCCAGCAGGTGTCCTAAGATGGAGGCAGCAGTGTCCAGGGATGGGTCAGTGGCCGCAGGCAGCACTGCAGCGGCCATGTGCTTTCTTCTTTAAAATTCACATATGACCCCCCTCTATGTTCCCACTTTAACATGTACTGGACCCCCAAACTACTAAATTTTCAACGAAGTAGAATAGTAGAATAGTAATAGAATAGTAGAATAGTAATGTTAAGTTCATCAAGTTAAAGAGAGTAATTTTTAAAGATGAATTTGTTTTGCCAGTAAGAAGAAAAAGCTGAGGCTGGCAGTATAGCTCAGTGTACAATATTTGCCTGATGTGTGGGACCTTTGGTTTAATCCTCAGTTCTGAAAAAAAAAAATTCTTCATTATGTAGCCTATATTATTCAAATGTTGCCCTTTAAAAAATCACTTAACCAGAATATGCTAACATGCTACTTTATTTTTTAATTTTTTTTAGTTATACATAGAAACAATATCTTCGTTTATTTTTATGCAGTATTGAGGATCAAACCCAGTGCCTCACATGTGCGAGGCAAGTGCTCTGCCATGAGCCACAAACTCATCCCATGCTACTTTATTTTCAATATTTTTTTTTATTTCAAAATGATCACCAGGTACCAAGAATTGTAAGGAGTATAGACTACGGTTAGATGCAACTGTGTTTGAGTTACTCCCTTGACTTACTGTATTATCTTAGAAAATTTTATTTACTACTTTGATTTTCAGTTTTCTCCTATGGGAAAAAAAACAGTGTTATTCTGACAACTAAGGAAGATAACATATGTAAACGGCTTTGCAGAATGTCTGGTCATATACTGCACAATAAACAAAAAAACATTATTAACATAATTATCATTAACACTATCATTATTATGAAATTACTACCATTATTATTATCATTATTACATCTCTCCCAACATCCCCTTTAGTCCTTACCAAAATTGTCTTTCATTTTTTTCTATAGTTCTTTTCCGAACTCTGTAAACCCCAGTGTGCCGGGCTCTTAACCTGCAATAATAATAATCTAGGAGTTAGAACCTCCACTCCACATTTTTGCAAAAGCAAAATATGTGGTCTTTTAAGTTTCTGAAATCAGTAACTATTCAATGCTTATCAGTAGTCGGAAATACACCCTCAACTTTATTTATTTATTTTTTTAAATAATTTTTTAAAAAATTAGTTGTTAATAGACCTTTATTTATTTTACATGGTGCTGAGAATGGAACCCAGTGTCTCACACATGCCAGGTAAGTGCACTACCGCTGAGCCACAGCCACAGCCCCACCCTCAACTTTAAATATTCAATTTATAAATTAGAATGCAGTCATAAAATAGCAAAACACCAATCACATCTACCAAATCTTTGAAAAGTGAAGTCACCTGAGAAATATTGCTTCATAATCCCCCTTCATGGTGCACTGTACCAGGAGGTCTCTCACTCTCTGAAAGGGAAGAGTTTGGGACCAATGTACTAATGACTCATGAAGCACTTTTCATTTGAAAGTTCTAAGACACAGGGCCTGTTTCATGCCTATTTGCTATATTCTGTTTCCCTTTTTTCTTAAAGCAATTCCAAGCCTCTAGTGACACACAGTTAATGAGATTATTGTAGTCTATTGTTTATTCATCAAAGCATGCATTGCTTTTGATTTTATCCTAAAAACAAAGGTGCTCACCTGTCAGAAAAGTATGATTCAAAACATTAGATTAAGACACAGGGAAATTTTCTCTATTAGTGTTACAACCTTATGCAAGTACCTAGATTTAAAAGTTTCATGTAATTGGAAGCAAGCCATTTCTCATTATCTTCTATTTTATTCTCTGTAATCAACCAGGCCACCTTTCTTACTGTCTGCTCCCTGCTTGCATCAGGGTTTTACTTGGAAAGTGTAGAAAACAATTTCAGGAGACTGGAGAAATGAAATGAATAGAGTTAGAAACTAGTAACCACAGAGATTATCTAGAGTTTAATCACATGGAGAAACTATGAGAAATGATATAAACACATGTCTCAGTATTTTTCTATACTGGGGGCAAGAAGAGAAGAACCTAGGGTATTTGTATAAAAACTTCTGATCCTCATGAAGTTAAGGTTGTGCCCCAAGAATGTAATTCCCTGGCATATGGATGTGACCTTGGAAATAGAGAAGGTTTCAGATAAAGCCCTCAGACCCCAAGACGCACATCTTGGCAATTAGAATTCCACTGCAGGCTGTTATGCTGAGGTACAGATATTATGGGCAGAGAGCTCAGCATTTATGCCACAGCTCCGTATCATCTATAAAAGATATGTTAATGCTGCATATCAGCACGTAAGTGGCTGAGAGAGAGAAGTAACTCAGTTGGCCTTTTTTGTCTTCTAAATGTCATCTTGTCATTTTATAAAGATGACAAAAATAAATTTTAAAAATAATCAGCATCTTTTTGTTTTGTCATGTGTTGTAAGTGTGTCTTATTTACAAATAGATATACACTTCCATATTGCAGAGATCAGTAGATTACAAAACGATGAGGGCTAGATTAGGGAGAGGAGTGAAATTCTTGCTAATTTAATAATGATATTGACCTTATTCTTATTTTTCATTTTTAAATTAACAGTGAGCAACAGAGAAACTTTCCATAAACAACCAATTTAAACAGGACAAGTTTTATTTTTCTAGAACTTCATAGTCTCACAGAAAGATTGACATTTCTCTTTGTGTAAACATCCATAATACACTTCATTTTCTATTCATACATTTACATACTACTTAATAATAACAGATTACTTCCAAAATAATTTTTTGTCTTTCTCTTCTTTGTCATCTTAGAATTTTTAGTAAGAGTAAGTAGGTATATTTTGTGCTCCACAAAGGGTGAAATAAATGTCTGGACAGATGTGTCTGCAGTTTCCAACACTTCCAGTAGACAGAACTGTTACTTAAGTTCTTAATGTCTATGTATCCAAGTTCATGAATGTCTCCCGAGTGGCATTCGTTTTCTAGACTCATCAAATTTCAGGGAGACCAAATCCACAGATGCTCAAGTCCTTTATATAAAAATGGAGTAACATTTACCTAGGAACTGCCCATCTTCCCATATAACTTTAAATAATTTCTAGATTACATAGTATACCTAATACAATGTAAATGCAATGTCAATAGCTATTATACTCTATCTATAAAAATTATACCATATCTATAAAAGGTATCTATAAAAATTTTCAGTAATGGATTAACCCTTCTATTAACTGAACACCATATTTATCTGGGCTCCATTAGTTTTTTTTTTTTTTTTAACATTCTTTTTTTACTAGATAGCATTTAGTCTCTTGGGTCCCTAGCCTCTGAGCAAGGCAGTTTCTCAGACTCTCCATGCTTTCAATGGCAGTGGGAGTTTTTAGGAATTCTGTTCAGATGATTTGTAGAACACTGTTCAATTTTGTTTTGTCTCATGAATGAAAAAAAAAAAAAGATGGTTAGGTTTTAGGGAGAAAGATGAGAGAGTGTCATCGTGACATTAGGTCTAGGTATTTCAACATGTTATAATGCTGAGGATATTAACCTGATAACCCTGCTAAGGTAGTTTGGAGCTTTCGTGATCCTAACATTTTGTTTGTGTTCTGATTTACCCTTATGTCACTCTGATCTTGGAAGCAAAGAACAAAGTTCAGCCCATTATAAAGGTACATGTTTTACAGTTTGGGTTCCAGGATAAATACTTTTTGGGGGGCTGGCTACTAAGAACTCATAGGTTGGTTCTTGTGTTGCTTTATCATACCTTCATTGCTTGTTTGTGTGTTTATTTTGTGTATGTTGTTTTTGTTTTGTTTGGTTTTGGATCACTTCATCAATCATTTCTAAAAAAAAAAAATATGATTATTCTCACAAGGCAGGGGGAAATGGACTATCCAATATAAGAAATGACCGCAGGTCAGTTTAAGTAAGCAGAAAGTGGTATTCCCTAACTTGACATTTAACATTATTTGTTTCATTTTTTCTTGTGTAAACTTTAAGCAGAATTTAACATCTGAAGGTACCAAGACATTTGTACTGAGATATATTTTATTTTGATATTACATCTTTTCAGAAACAATTTATTTTTATTTACACTGAGCATATATTTTCATTGATTTTAAAATATATTGCATGCACATTTATATTTACTATGCATTTTTCAATGCTCAGTAATGATAGAATTTTTTAAATTTAAAAATATCCATCGTCTGACAGTAAGTAATTTGAGCTAAGTATAAATAAGAGTATTTTTCAATTAGGATTGATTGGAAGACTATTTTCCAGTTAAAAGTTTTGTTTCCAAGATACAGTTTAATAACTTCATGGATCTACATCCATTGCATTACATGCATTAAACATTTAAATTAATCAATTTATTTGGTTGAACAGAATTTTTAACCAGTACACATAATTTCCCTTAAATATCATGGCCAAACTTGCCTCCATTTTAAGAAGTAATCATTTTCAAATTGATTTTCCTTTTTCCTGATTGCTTAATGAAGTTACAAATTTTTAAAAGAATCTACAGAAAAACATAATAATGGGGTCCTTTTCCACTGTAAATAACGTTTCTGTGACTACTTTCATCTTTAAGATAGGTATCATAATACTTTTGCCTCATACATTTTGAGGAGTACTACTTGTGGTTAATATGATATGAGCTTAGGTCAATCTCTAGCATGTAGAAGCATTTTGCAAATTTTAGCTAATATTTTAGATTTTTAAATATAAAAAATATTTTTAAATATCTTATATTATTTTTAACAAAATTTAAAAATGCCTAGACAGTGTATTTTAATACTTTCTGTGTGCAATAGAATGTGTATTTTTGTGGTTTATTTACATGATTACTTTAGGTGAATTTTATGTTTATTTGTGTTTTTAACTATTTCAAATCTTGTTATCACTGTATACTCATGAAAGTTGTCATAACTATGTATTAAAATGAAGATATACAAACATGTGGAACTTTAATGTACAATATTACATAATCCTCTAACATGCTTATCCATTTCTCCTCTAACATTTACATTAAATAAATGGTACCTACATTTGATATACCTGGTACCTACATTTGATATACTATTCTTTTTTGTCATACTTATTAGCAAATAATAATATGCCTTATTATGATTTTCATAAGTACCACCCAAATCAAACATGTTTTCATGTATTACTAATAATTAGAATGTCATTCAGTAAATTCTTTAGTGCTTTACTTCATTTCTATTTAGATGTTTACCTTTTTATTTCTGACTTGCTATGAATATTTGAAATATTTTTCTGGCCAGTCTCAGCTATTTTTAACTTTTTAGATAATTTCTTTTTTTGGATCAAAAATTTATAATACATTAATGTGACCCAAATTTTTTATCTGACTTGCATTTCATATTGTATGTAAGATAACATTTGCAATTAAAATGTCACTAATTTCTTATATATATATTTTTTTCTAATAAAGAATATATTTTTTCCTAATATTTAAATCTATTTTTAATTCATCAGGAATTTAATTTATTTTGGTGACTACTCTGGTCAAGATTTACATCTGCTGTTTTTCAAATAGACAATTATTTCAAAATGATTCATTGATTTCTTCATTTTTTTTTGCCAATATCTCAAAAGGCCACTGTGATAGTAAATTTTCACTTTCAAAGCTCACTATTTAATAATTTTTTAAAAATTAAGTTGGCAATTTTCTAACTACTTTTCCCTTTATGTAAATTTTAGAATGAGTTTGTAGATTGTGTTGAAACACCACAGTAATTTCTTCATAACTCCCCCACATTTACGTATAAATAAATGGAGAAATTACAAAATATAAAACTGAACATTTTCTGTATAAAAACATGGTATTTCTCTATACTTATTCATAAATTATGGTCATTAGTACAGTTTTACATTTCCTTTGTGTTATACATATACACAAATATATATATAGTCATAATCTATACATTTTTGATGTTATATTCCAATTTATTTTATAATTTTAAATAAAAAAGATAAAATCTTCTTACTATCTCATTTTTCAATTTGTTGTTTCTAATACATAATAAACCTAGTAATTTGATGTTAATAGTATATCTAATAATATTATTAAATTGTCTTAGGGTTTCTCAACTGATTACATTGCAATTTCTAGATTGATGATCATATTTTCTGCAAAAATAAAATATTTTTATTTGTCTCATATTGATATTTTTATTTCTTTTTCATATTATCTTTCAGTAAAGATCTGTGGCCTCTTTTACTTGAATAGTATTAAAGAGGGCAGACATCTTGTCATATTTTTATTTAATTTGAATTATTTTAATTCAATTGTTTATCAAATTATTAATTTGTTTTTTCACTGTGTGTAAGTTTTGGTGACAGTCTTTTATTCTCATTAGCAAACACACATCAGAAATGTATGTTAGGGCTGGGATTGTGGCTCAGTGGTAGAGCCCTTGCCTAGCATGTGTGAAGCACTGGGTTAGATTCTCAGAACTGCATAATAAATAAATGAATAAAATAAAGGTCCATCAAGAATTAAAAATATAAATGTATATATAATTAAAAAAATGGATGGCCGATTTTCCTGAGTATATTTAAGGTGTTATTTAAAAGTACTTTTAAAAAGTACTAAAAATACATCTTCTGTTTAATTTATTGATGAGCATTTTTACTACAACGTTGTTGTTGTTGTTTTTTTAATGTATTTTTAGTTGTAAATGGACACAATACCTTTATTTATTTATTCATTTATTTTTATGTGGTGCTGGGGATCAAATCCAGTGCCTCACATATGCTAGGAGAGCACTCTACCACTGAGCCACAGCCACAGCCTCACATGGTTTTTAATATTGAATAATTTTGTTATGGTGGAAATAATGCAAACTTACTAGGTTACAAATATATTTTAAAGTATACCAATAGACTTATTTTAATAATGTGTTAATCAGAATATATACATTTACATGGGTATAAAGTTTGACATATGAGTGTTAGATTTATTTTCTTGTTGCTTTCTTGATTTAAATTGTATTAATCTGTTTTTCTTAACATTTGTATTTTTTAATCTTGACTTATTAAGTTTTGATTATAGAAATATTAGTTTCATAAAACAAATAAAATTGCTTCTTATCCTATTCTGTGAGTTGCAATATTTTATGCAGCCTGGAAATGAGCTATTCCCAGTTCTTAGCTACTAGACATCTGCCAAACCAGCTGGGTCTGGTGTACAATTTAGGTATAAATGTATGATGTCTTTTTTAATATTATTTATGGATTTTTCATTGATGGAACAAATATTTAGAATTTTCATACATGTCAAATATTAGTCATTGTGTCTAAAAATATTTTAGAACTAAGATTTGAACATCAAGAGCTTTATAAAATAATCTAAAAATAATAATTAAATTCACTGTTGATTTTTGAACTTGAATGCAGTGAAAATTGGGTGAAGGAAAGGAGTGGGGAGGTGAGAAAGGAAAACATTAATTTGGTGGAACTGGTGTTTTAACACTGCTTAGCTAGGTCTCCTTTAATATCTCAGAAGGTCATCACATAACGCACAGCAGCTGTGCATGCTTTTATCTTATCTAGGGGCAGGGAAAAGTGATTCAGCAAGGCAAATTTGAAGGAAGCTATAGATAAAAATAAACAAATAAAGTTGCTTTCTGGTCACTTTCAATAGAATTCAGCTCACCCCCTAAGCCAGTAGCATTATTAAAGTCTGCAGGCTACAGCTCCTACCACAGCCAAGGAAACCTGTAAGTACTAGAATGAAGTGCATTTCATCTCCTCATTACCTAGGCTTTCTGTACTTGAGAACAATGCCTTGTTTTACCATCATACTATTATTAAGTAATTTTTCTAAAAAAATTAAAATTCCAAAAATTAATTTAAATCTCCATCTCAATGAAACATTTTTTAATGAGTCTTAAATTCTACAGTTACTGTTTTCACTCTTAACTCAATTCTAGTCTTCCTTCAACAATTCAGAAAATACAACCTATATTCCTGATTATATTATCAGTTTCTGCAACTATGACCTGTTCTGATTAATAGATGCTCCATAATATTGGACTATATATTTCACACACACACACACACACACACACACACACACACACACACACACATAGTGATTGATTTCTATCTCAACTTCTTCAGCTCCAGTATGATGTTGTGTCCTAAGTCATTTAAGCTGTAATAAATCTGTCAAATCAATATTACCTTCCCTAATTCAACCAGTCTAAAACTGTAGAGTTCCAGACTTTACTATCTTGATTTTGTTTTTCATCTTTCTCAGAGGAACAAATGATGGAGATCTCCTGTTTACTTGTTTTCTTGGTGATATACATGTGAAAATACTAAAATTATTTAGCTAAAATTTCCAGAAAGAAAATCCACTTTGCACAGGGGTGCTGAGACCCAATTATGTGCAAGAGACATGGGACGTGAATACATCATCTTTTTTCTCCTTTAGAAACCTATGACCTCTTAGTCAATGAAGGGTGTGAGCCAATTACTGCAAGTCAATATCTTGGTGAGGAATGCTCATGCATTGTTTCTTTTAACGCTGATATATTTTTACTACCAGGAACCAAAAAGTAATGACCTTCAATTAATTTTAATTTTACTTTTTTTATACTGATTTTTTTATGAGTAAATGTAAAGGGGAAGGGAACTGTCAGCATTTCACACATTGAGTCTATCATATTGTAGCATTATTGCAGACTGGAAAGAAGAGACATTTTTATCACCTGCAGGCTTTGCCCATGTAGTTAATGAAGTCAATGAAATTCGGGTGGGAACAGTAATCTATAAAAGAATTTTCTGCATCAGATAAAAACAATGATGTAGAGTCAAGTTCTGAGGCATAATAATTCCACAGAAAGGATTTGTGAATGTTGAGCAACACAATGCTGACTCCCCCGTGCCAGGAGAGTGGGTTTTCTTGACTTACAGAGAAATGCTTTCAGCATCTCTCTACCTGCTCTCCACTACCCAGCTCAAAAAAGAACATAAACAACATTAACAACCTGTACAAAATTTGAACTGACTCAATTGTCTTAAATCTTGAAGAGACATTACAGGTAGAAGTAAGCAGATCATGTGAGGTGGTCAAGGATGTGTAAGAAGAGTTTTCTTGAAAATGTTCGTTTCCTTCTGGCTTTTGCATGTAAAAAAAGAGATCATATGTAGCAAGGGTGAATTTCAAAACCAACGTTAAATTTGCAAAAGTGAAAACAAGAGAACATATTTGCATACAGAATTCAGAAAATTTCTTCTTCACCTAAAAATTCTAATAAAAGCCTGTAAAAAAACATGTTGACTTATATGCAGAAAAGCAATATAATAGCACAAAATCCATCCTGAGAAGAATTTTTATGGAGACTTCTATATCCTGCCTTACATCCCATGTTGTAAACTATACTTTATGCTAACCTTAATATTACAGACTTGATCATAGTCTAAAATGAAGTATAGAGGTTATAAAAAGACAAATTATTTTCTCTGAATTGCTTCAACTGTATTAAAGAGAAATCATTGAACATAGTCCTTTTCTTGACGCATTAAACAACTTCTGAAAATTAGTTAAAATATATCTATAACCAATATGACATTTAAAGTAAAGTCTACCTATTGCTGTGAATCTGGTGACCTGAGTCTGTCTGTCATTCTTAATGGACTGAATAGAAATATTATTAAAAATGTTTTCTCAACAAAATAAGAGATGGTGTTAAAATCTGTTCTATCTGTTTTTTGTCTGTTTTATTTCCTTAGACTACTTAAAGCCAATGTAATTTTAAGGGAGCTGTGTCCTTTTGAATGTAATGATAACTCAGCTTCTAAAAGCTCTTCATCACAGACCTATGGATTCAGGGACATGGATTTATGAATAGTCTGAGTTCACGGAATGCTAATCCCAACCCTGCTGGTGATTTATGGTGTGGAACTGGGCAAACTGCCTAACATCTCAGTTTTCTCATCTACTAAAAGGAAACAATAAAAACACTTCCCTTGAAGAAATTGGGTGTGGTTCAACTAATCAAATGTGCTAAAATACTAGGTAATCACATTTTCATAAATCATGTTCATGTGGCCTATTCTGGTTCAGATCCAGAAGTATTCAAGTGAAATTATTTTAAAGCTTGCACCCAATAAATCAAAAATTTTGCTCATTCAGGATTTATGAAAGATGCACACTTAGTAAGGCCTTAAAATGCCAGCCACACTCCTGTCCCCCGTAGATATACTCATACACATATCTGTGCTTGTTTGTCGAATGCCAAGCCAAGAGCAGTTATTGACCCAGGAGGATTAAACTTTAGTACGAGATGCCGAGTAATTAGTGAAGTGACATGAGACCATCATTTATAGTCCTGTGTAGTCATGAATGACAATGTCAGCTGAAACAAGGACAAATGAATGAAAGCCAGTAGCTCACAGAAGCCCCTAGAAAACAGAGCACCTGCAAAATGTTAGCATGTAAACTATAGCCCGGTACAGGACTGCAATGGAATTTTGAAACTATTTCCTAGCAGCAGTCAGTACTAATAATACAATTCCTGAGCCAAGTCAATAAACTCACAGTAAATGTTATTTTCCCATATGTGTTCTTTCAAGGGAGAAAATTACAGTAAAGCTATCCTTATCAGAGAAGGGTAAACACAGCTTATTACAGAGAATCTGCTGTCATTTATTAGAGGCTTAAACTGTTCGCACTTATTTCATTCAAGTAAAAAGCATAATTTTCTAATTCATTTTGAGAAGCTATAATTTTCACCTATTTTTATTTTGAATAAATATTTTAAATAATCAAATCTTTAAGTGTCTAATAACAAAACTTAAAACACCTTTAAATGTGGATTAGTTTATTTTCTAACTTGTATTTGCTTTATATTTGAATGATAAATCTCTATATACTTTTAATACATCAAAATGGATTTTTAAGAAGTTTTTAAAGAACATATTTCAATGGATTTTCTACTATAAAATAGTTTCATAACAATAAGATTTTTTCCCATGTGGGAAGCCAATCAATGCTTTTAAGGACATGCTGAATAAATTTAAATAAGTGTTCCCATTTATTATGGTTAATTTCAAAGAATCAGTAAAAACTGGGATTTAGATTAACTGGAATGGTATTATACATATATAATTTAAACAATTTCTTTATTTTAAAATGCAATATAATTTAAATTAAGAAATGATTTGTATATTTTGTATTTTTTATTGTTTCTTTTTAGTTACATATGATAGTAGAATCCATTTTGATATAATTATGTAAGCATGGAATATATCTAGTTTAATTAGGACCCCATTCTTAGGGATGAAAACAATGGTAGGATTCACTGTGGTGTATTTATATACGTCCATAGGAAAATTATGTCAGATTCATTAAACTGTCTTTCCTTTTCCTATCCCCCTATATCCCCCTTTGTCTAATATACTGAACTTTAATTCTTCTCCTTTCCCCACTTATTGTAGGCTAGCTTCCACATGTCAGTGAAAATACTATTGGCCAAACATATATATGCGTATAAGTGGGTCTGTATGTTTGTCAAGTATAAAAATTTGGTTATCTACCATACACCACAATTTATTGTTGCTGCCTATCTGCTATACACCACAGTTAATTGTTGCAGCCTAACAAACCAATCCAAAACAGTGGCTTAAACAACAAAATAGTTAGTATTGCTAGTGAGAACTCAAGTCTATCAGGAGGTTCTGTTTATCTGTGCTGCACAGGCCAATCCCAGCTGAGTTAGCTCACACATTTTCAATTAGCTGGTAGGTCAAATGAGGCTGGTTATTATTGTACCTTGTCCTCAAAGGGTGATTTGATGGCTCTGAGCCATGTGATCTCTTCACCACCATGGACTTGGCCAGAGTATGTCTCACATTAAGGCAGGGTCCAAGAGAATGAGCAAAATCAATGTGCTGCTAGGCCTCCTTTCAGACCTGCCAGCTCATTACCTCCTTCACATACTGCAGGTCTAAGTAGATCATGAGTCCTTTAAAATTCAAAGGGGGAAAATATAAATTCTATTTTGTGATGGAAGGAGCTATAAAATCCACATATGGGGGAAAGGGAAGAAACAGACAAGACCATTTTTACAATCAGTTGATGACAATATCTAAATTTCAAATAAGGAGACTGAAATTTTAAAATTTAAAGGGTTCCAATTGGAAAACTCTTAACCACAACCTAAGTGTTATGGTTTAAAATCTAGAAATGTTTCTGCACCTCCATATCTGTGAGGTTGCAATAAAGGTCCTGAAAACTCTTTAAACAAAACCTAGTATCAATTGCCAAACTAACATAAAATAAAATCTTATATTCAATTATTGTTAACACTTCATTATGAGAGGAGACATAAGAAAAATTTCCATTGGGTTTGCTAGGAAAGGGTGGAAAGTTTATACAACACAAGGATTTTAGTAAAACAATCTCAGTCTCTGCAGTGGCCTACTGCTAGAATACAATTACAATAATTTTTACTTCATTAATCTGCAAACCTAATTATTTTCAAAAATATCCCAGCAGTTTCAACCTACTTCTTGCAAATATTTGTATCTTGAAGTAAGAGGTTGCTTTTCCTTGCAATTTTATTGCTTTCATAAAGCATACACTAATTGAAAAATGTATGAAGTAAATTAAATAAAGCTGTATTAGTTCTAATTAAATGAAACAGATTATATCTTAGAGAAAATCTAGCTACTTATATACTGAAAACTTATAACATGTGATATTCTCAATTACACATGATCCTTGGCTCATAAGAGGGTTATGTCCCAATAAACCCATCCTAAGTTGAAAACCACATGTCAAAAAGGCATTTAGTAACATGATCTGCTGAACATCATAGCTTAGCCCATCTTACCTTAACCATGCTCTGAATGCTTATATTAGCATACAGTTAAGCAAAAGCATCCAACACAAAGCATCTTGTATGATAAATTTTAGACTGAAAGTGATAAACAGAATCCTTATATAGGTAGTCACTATTAACATACTGATAAGGAGCAATAAATTATGGTCTATACAGAATGCCTATCACTTCTGCACCATTGTAAAACTAAAAAATATAAATCCAATCACAGGAAATTGGGGACCTTATATACTCACATGGAAATTAAACAAACATCTTGTGAAAACACTCATGTATTCCGGCTGGAAGTTCCACTGAGCAAACTAAGGGAGAAGGGTAAATATTTAAGATGTAGAATGGCATTAAGAAATACTTTCCAGAAGCAATAAGGTGTTGTCAGAAGATGAATAAAAGGGCATCCCAATATTTAGTGCCATACTACAACTATTTATTTGAATCATAATTGTACGGGAAGATTCCCTCACATATTTGTGGTTTGTTGGGGGTTATTATGAGTTGTTTGATAAAGTTGACTGGAGTCCTTCATGCATTTGGAAATCCAGCTGCAATATCTGGTCAACTCCATTCTGATCTATGTTGAATTTCTTCCTTTCTGTTTCTCCAGAGTAGGCTTATGCAGATGACCTAGACATGTACTATAAACAAACCAGTGAATCTATACACAGCTTCTTGAGACTTAGGCTTGGAATTCGGACCTACAACTGCCAGCTTATTGTATTGACTGAATCAAGACACAAAGCTAGACCAGATTAAAAAGGAAGGAAAACAGAGTCTACTTAATAAGAGCTCCAGTGTTACCTTACAAAATGTAATTATATAAGTAGATAAATTTTCAAATACTCTAGGAAAGTATTTGTGTTCTTTTGGCTGTCAACTAAGATATGGGGATGTTGAAAGTCATCATCTTGTGGTTAGAATCCAGGATGCTGTTAAACATCCTTGACTACACATAATGCCCCCCACTAAAAGACTATTTGCCCCAAATATCAAGATTACCAAAGCTGAGAAGCCACAAAATAGGAAGAAATCATCATTAAATTACTCGGTTTTAGACTATGGACAAATTCTACGTGTTAGCCTAGGGGATCATTAATTAATTTATTTTTAGTATTCATGGACATGAATAGCACAAATTTACTGTTTCAATTCTATTTCAATTCTGTGATCCCTACCTTATGTACATATTTTTATATCTTAGATATTCTTTTCTCAATTTTCTCATAAGTAAGCATTTTTTAAAGATTGTTTTGATGTTAGGGGTTGAACCCAAGAATACCTTTCCACAGAGCTACATCTCTAGTCCATTTTTTTTAAAAGAGAAAGAGAGAGAGAGAGAGAGAGAGAGAGAGAGAGAGAGAGAGAGAATTTTAATATTTATTTTTTAGTTTTTGGTGGACACAACATCTTTGTTTGTATGTGGTGCTGAAGATCGAACCCGGGCCGCACGCATGCCAGGCAAGTGCGCTACCGCTTGAGCCACATCCGAAGCCCCCATTTTATTTTATTTTTTTATTTTTAGGCAGCGTCACGTCACACTAAGTTGCTGAGGCTGGCCCGGAACTTGTGATCCTCTTATCTCACCCTCCTGAGTTGCTGGAAATACAAGTGTGCACCATTATGCTCAGCTGGCAGACATCTATTGATAAATTGAAAATGTTTACTTTGGTTTTTTGTTTACTATACTATACTAAGAAGATATTCCTAGCTTACAATGTAATCTTCAAAAATAATAACATTCTTAGTACTTCATCAATTTCTGTTCTCTAATATACTAAAATTGATTCTGGATATTTAGTCCAATTTCATATCATTTCAAATAATAATGTTATAAATAAATAAATTTGGATATATAAATAATTATTTTTAGAATTATGTTTGTTTGTAAAAAATAACAATATGTGAGATTGTAAATTAATATATAAATTATTTTCATGATGCTTGAGAAGTATTGTCAATTTGATTTCCATTGAGTTAAACATATTGATTCTACCAATCTGTGTGTGTATATTTTATTTCAAGTTTACAGCACTGAATAGTGTTACATTTTTCCCTAATCTATTATGCAAAATCTTTTAGGTAGTTGTTTAATTTGCAACTATTTAGTAGGGAATTTAAATGCATTTCTTTATATTTCCTACCTCAGAAACTTTACAAATTATTTAACCTTGATAAACTTACTGGAAATAAATAAACTAATACATATTTTAGAGTGATGAATAGTGTGTGTATAATAGCTTTAGCACAATGATTGAAAAGTAATGTTCAATAAGTGTTGAATATTAATTTTTACATTACCACTATTTTAAATAATTTTATCTTGTATGTTTTTTGTTCATCTTTGCTCATGTTTTCAGAGGACATAATGTTCTTTAAGCCATTAGAATGAATATTTTAATATATTAAAAATATTAATCTTTTTTTTACAATTCTAAAATATCACCCATTTTTAATTTTCCTTATCCTACATATAAAGTTTTCTTGAAAACATAATCATCCTTTTTCAATTATAAATGTCAAATTTATAGGAAACAAATGTTATAAGGACTTGCATACCACTATGATAAAAGAATTTTTTCAAAATGGTTTATATTTCATAAAATAATTTCATCTTCAAGTGTGGTATTTCATTGTTCACTATTCCTTTTGATGACATAGATGCCACATTCATCAACTCTGTGTTTGATGTCAAACTAGGAATTTGAATATTATTTAGACATCACGTCTTGGATACAAAATGATCATGACATCCTACAATGATGTGTCAAAATTTAATTCAACAAAAACTCAGTAATGTGCAAGATAATGTATTTACTAGGGAAAGTTATTTGCACTTGACTCTAAAAATGCAAGGTATACACTATTAAACAAGAACACTCTTCATATTTATGCAAGTGCCAAAAATAAGTTAATTAAACTAAGTGACACTCTTAAGGTACATTATAGAAACTACCATTTATCTAGAACCAAATAATTCAGAGCCTAATTCTTTATATTGGAATTTTTCCACCTCAGCACTATTTATATTTGGACTGAATAATTATTTGGTTGGAGTGTTGTCACTGTATTTTAGGGTTTTAGTCATATCCCTAGCCTCTAATAGCCAATAACACTCCTCCTCACTCCGCCCCCCCCCCACCCGGCCAAATATCACAAAAAAAAGTCTGCAGATGTTACCAGATGTCCCCTGAAGCACAAAATCACCTCCATAGAGCACCACTGGTCTACATCTGCAAGTTCATCAGTGCACCTTGATACCACTCTTACAAACAAATGTTAATGAATGAGTTTTTACAAATGAGGAGAGAACCAAAAGGACAAAGGGAACCACAGATATGTCAAAAGAGGAAGATTACTTTGTTGATTTTTAGTGAGCCTGTCTGGAGAATAAAAGCCTCTGAAGCCAAAAAATAGTACTTTCAAAGCTCCAAAAACTTTTCCTCTATGAAAACACTTTCAGAAGTTAATTAATCTACAGTCATGTTCTATGTTACTACCAAATGTCAGGCACTGGGTATGTGAGGGCACAAACACTAGCCTCTGCTTCAAACATGTGGCTGTTGGCAGAGAAAATAGCCATTAAATAATTACTTCCAAATAAGTATCAACTAATTCAGTTTTGAAAAAATGCTCTTTGGAGATACCTGTTCCAAGATCACATATCATAGGAGACTGCAGAATAAACTGTAGGTGCAAGAGAGAATGTCTGGAGAAATGATGCTGAAGTTGGAAAAACAGCTAAATTTACATAGGAGCAGAGCAGAGACATGGTGTTTTGGTCAGAGGAAACAAGAGCTGACAATCCTGAGATGGGTGAAAGTATATAGGCTTCTAGGACCTCAGAAAACCCAAATGGTTTAAATACACTGAAGGAGGTGAAGAGTGGGACAAGATAAACTTGAGGTTATGCTGGAAATTGGAAGTTATTTTAAAAAAAATAGAAGAATTTTAAGGAGGGAAGAAGGCATGATCAGATTTTAATCTTCAAACAATGACTTTGACAGAGATGTTTTGTGAAGCTCTGGCAGGCACACATCCATATTTTACATATGGATAAGAAATATAAAGAAAATAATTTTTGACTCTTCTAAATTCCATTTCTGTTATAACTGTGTATTTACTTCAGTGATCAATATATGGAAACCAAAATTCTCCTATGCATCACTCATTGATTATGCAAGTGTTCTTGGCATAAGTTGGCATGAACATACTTTACATACAGAGTTACAAAAAATTGTGCTGTGAATGGATAATTATGAATCTAATGCACTCCACTATTGTCATGTATGTAAGAAATAAATTTTTTAAAGGCTTTGTTTCGGGCTGGGGATGTGACTCAAGCGGTAGTGCGCTCACCTGGCATGCATGCGGCCCGGGTTCAATCCTCAGCACCACATACAAACAAAGATGTTATGTCCACCAAAAACTAAAAAAAAAAAATAAATATTAAAAACTTCTCTCTCTCTCTCTCTCTCAAAAACAAAACGCTTTGTTTCTCAACAAAGATATTTGTTCTGATTTCCACAACATTTAGTCCTTGTTTTTCTATACAATAATTAATAGCCTTATAAGAATTTGATTATCAACCTTGTCCTCTGTTATGCATTGGCATTGGCCACTCAGTACTTAAAGAACATTTGAGATTATTAATTTTAAACTTCTATCTTTTCTTAAATTATTCTTATGGAAATATTAAAGTAGATTTTGGTATTGAGACTATGGCATTTTATTTGCATGTAATTGGCAGCTGCTTATACTTCTGTCAATACAAATTTGTGAGCAAACAAGTAAACACTTAGCAGTATTAGTGAGGGCCCGTGGGATATCCTCTTGGCTCCTATGAATTTAATTAAATACCAAAATGTATCTGCTATTGTCCCTCCATACCCTTGAGTTCCACATCTAGTGATTCAAATAAAAATAGATTGAAAATATTTTGAAATATATTATTTATATACTAAACATGAACAGACATTTTTTCTTGCTATTATTGTCTAAAAAGTATAGTATAATAGCAACTTGTACAGTATTTCTCTTGGAATTGATATTATAAGTAATCTAGAGATTATTTAAAGTATGCAAGAGAATATTCATTTGTTATATGCAATTACTGCACCATTTTTTTTAATAAGAGACTTGAGCACATGCCAATTTGGATACCTAAGGGAGTCCTGGTACCAATCTTTCCCAAGGATACTGAGGATGGTAGCATATAGTAAATACATACATGTGTGTGTTTGTGTGTGCAGGTGTGTACTTATACTCCAGGTTGGTACTCTAGAGAATGGTGGCACCCTTGAGAGGTAGGACCTACTGGGTCTTTATGTTGTTGGGAGTGTGTTTTTGAAGGGGATTGTGGGACCCCCAGGCCCCTCCTCAATCTCTTTTGCCTCTGGACCATGAAGAGAATTGTTTTGCTCAGCAATGATGCCATGATGCCCCTTTACCCAAAAGCAATAGGGTCAAGTGAACATGAACTGAAATCTTAAAACTGTGAACCAAAATAAAGTTTTTCTCCTTCTAAGTTCATTTTCTCCAGTATTTGTCATAATGATGGAAAGATGACTAAAATATACACACATCACTCATGTGTACCTAAATAGAGTAAATTTTGCATACATCTTATGAAAAATACATATGATATATTTCTGTATTATATTTCTATATAAAATTACCATCACTAAATCTTGTTTCAAAGTTTATATTTACATTTTCCTTTTGAGTTAAAATTACTACTTTTGATTTAGAATATAAAACCAGAGGTCCAAGATGATGGGCCAGAGGGAGGCAGTATTCTGTGTCACTTCATGACCTGGAACTCAAGTAATAAGAATACTGCTTCTCTACCAGTGATATTCCTGATTCTGCAAAGGAATCATGGCCGCAATTCCTGTGCTGGGCTCCAGACCTCAGCATCAGAGTAGGTCTCACAACTACTCACCCATACAGGACTATGTGGTGCCTGAGCAGGACCATGGGCATAAGCACCCGTGCAGAACTTTTGGCCACCCACCTCAGCAAAAATCCTGGGTGTCACTCCCATGAAAGACACCCATCAGCTTCCCATGCACAGGGACTCCAGCTGCTGGTCCTATGTTGAGCTCTATCTACCAATATGGGGCTCCTCTCATGGCTTCCATCTTGGAAGTCTGAAGCAGCGGAGATAGTCCCCTATGCACAGTAGACTGCCTGCACCTGGAAACTTCACACAGGCTCTGAAGTCATCCCAGAAGCCACACACTGCATGCCACAGAGCTTGTCTCTGAACTCATCATCCAATTCCAACATCCAGCTCCCCCACCCAACCGGACACCCCATAGCTGACAGCAACCACCTCCATCTTGGGTCACCTTCATTACCATCTTCAGTGGGGGCAACTCCCAGTTTGGAATCCCAGCTTGCCAGATAACCAATTTCTCCCTGACCCCTCTTCCCAGTAGTCACTAACCCAGCACAGTGACTGCCCAATACAAAACAGCTCTCAGCAGGGCAGGTGCACAGTGTGCCCAAAGTGCCACACTCAAGAGCCTGGGAGATAAATTTCCCTTATTAGGAAGTAGTAAGGGAGAGGCTGAATATGATACAATTTAGAAACTAACACAGAGACCAAGAAGTGGGAGGGCTTCAGGTGAGATAAGGAGGTAAGCCCTGGTGCTCACATCACAGGAGTGGGCCAAAAAAAGAGATCCTTGAAGTGCAGTCTCCTTTTGGGGACCAGTGGGTCCCACACCCCAGTTCCCAGTTCCCTTCCAACCAATATCACCCTTTTACCCTGGATACTTTTACCATCCTGAGAGCAGAGATACCAGCTAACAAGAGACAACCCCACGTATTGGATGAGAAGGGAAGCAAGAAACATACTGATCTCCAATCAAAACAATGTGTTTTTTTTTTCTTTGAGATATTTATTTTTATTCCTTTCTATTCTTTTGCACTCACATCCCCAACATATGTGAAGCCAAGTACTTTGCATGAATTAGGAATTTGAGAACTGATACAACTGAATATTTTTTTTTAAAGAGAGAGTGAGAGAGGAGAGAGAGAGAGAGAGAGAGAGAGAGAGAGAGAGAGAGAATTTTTAATATTTATTTTTTTTTTTAGTTCTCGGCGGACACAACATCTTTGTTGGTATGTGGTGCTGAGGATCGAACCCAGGCCGCACGCATGCCAGGCGAGCGCACTACCGCTTGAGCCACATCCCCAGCCCCATACAACTGAATATTGTATAACAGTTGTGTTGTATATTCTTTTATAAATTTTGCCTTTTTTTCCTCCTATATATATATATATATATATATATATATATATATTAAGAAAAATAAACATATTTTATTTTTCTTAATATATATGTACATTTTATGTACTCTACTGTCTTCTCACTTGTCTACCCCAAATTACTCCCTCTCTCTTCTCCTGCTACTAACCTTCCTCTTTAAATTTGTCTTTCACACTATCCTCACCTCCTGCCTCCTTAGCATATTATCCTATACCTCACCCCTGGTTCTTGATCCAACTTCAGAAATTGTAAACCCTTTTAAAAACCTACTGATTATATTGTAGATAATAATTAAATTCACCATTTCTGTACATTGTGACCAGACTGTAAATGTTTTAATAGCAAACTACTTGTTTTTAGGGTGTGTATTGTTTATATTGGGATCTGTTAACATTGTTCTTCCCCTCTAAGGAAAGGTATTAAAATCCTACTTGGGCACTATAAGCCTATAGGATAAAAATGGTAATGCCTAAGATCCACAGTGCTAGAAGGGAAGACACACCAGGAATATGAAAAGACAAGGGAAGAAAGTGCCTGAAACAAACCAATATACCACACTATTAGAATCCATGGCCAGCAAAGAAGAATAAATGACAGAGAAGGACTTCAGGATGTATATAATTAAAATGTTCTGTGAATTAAAGGATGATATAAGAGAGCAAATACAAGCATCAAAAGATCATTTTGACAAATAGCTACATAAACAAATACAGGAAGCCAAAGATTACTTCAATTGGGAGATAAAGGTTCTAAAAAAATAGAAATCCTTTAAATGAAAGAAACAATAAACCAAATTAAAAATTCAGTTAAAAGAATCACTAACAGATTAGACCACTTGGAAATCAGGACCTCAGACAATGAAGACAAATATATAATTTAGGAAAGAAAGTAAACCACACCGAGAAAATGGTAAGAAACCATGAGCAGAACATTCTTTTTATGCTATGAATAGCATAAAAAGACCAAATTTAAGACTTATTGGGATAAAGGAACCAATAGAGCTCCAAACAAACAAACAAAAAAAGAATGAACAATCTATTCAATAAAATAATACCAGAAAATTTTCCAAATGTGGAGAATAAATTCAAAAACCAAATTCAAGAGGGTCACAGGATGCCAAATGTCCAAAAATCACAACAGATTCACACCGAGGCACATTACAATAAAAGTGCCCAATATACAGAATAAGGAGAGAATATTAAAAGCCATGAGAGAGAGAAATCAGATTACATATAGGGGTAAACCAGTTAGATTGTGTGCAGATTTTTCAACCCAAACCCTGAAAGCTAGCAGATCCTAGAAGAACATATGTCAAGCTCTGAAAGAAAATGGATGCCAACCAAGAATCTTGCATCAAGCAAAATTAAGCTTTAGATTTGATAAAGAATTAAAAATTTTCCATAATAAAAGTTCAGAGAATTTACAGCTAGAAAATCTGCATTACAGAACATACCTGGCAAAATATTCCATGAAGAGGAAATGAAAAACAACAATGAAGATCAGCAGAGGGAGGTATTACATTAAGGAAAAAAAAATAAAGGAAAAAACTTCATGTTAAATACCAAAAATAAACAAAAATGGCTGGGAATACAAATCAAGTCTCAATGATAACCCTGAATATTAATGGCCTAAACTCACCAACCAAAAGCCATTGACTAGCAGATTGTATCAAAAATAAAATAAAAATAAAAATAAAAAGACCCAACAATATGCTGCTATAAGACTCATCTTATAGGAAAAGACATCCACAGACTGAAGGTGAAGTGTTGGGAAAAATTATACCACTCACATGGACTGCAGAAGCAAGCAGGGGTTTACATTTTCATTTCAAATAAAGTAGACTGCAAGCTAAAGTCAATCAAAAAGGATAAAGAAGGACACCACACACAATGCTCAAGGGAACTGTACACCAACAAGACTTAACAATTAAAAATACATATGTCCCAAACAATGGAGGATCTATGTTCATCAAACAAATTCTTCTCAAGTTAAAGTCAAATAGACCACAAAACAATAATTTTTGTGACTTTAACACACTTCTTTCATCACTAGATAGATCTTCCAAACAAAAGCTGAAAAAAGAAACTATAGAACTCAATAATACAATTAACAACTTAGACTCAATTGACATTACAGAGAATTTCATCCTTTCAATGAGAGAATACACTTTCTTCTCAGCAGCACATGGATCCTTCCGTAAAATAGACCATATACTATGCCAGAATGCAACTCTTAGCAAATATTAAAAAAGGTAGAGATACTTCCCTGCATTTTATCAGATCGTAATGGAATAAAATTAGAAATCAATGATAAAATAAGAAATAAAATCTACTCCAACACCTGGAGACTAAATAATATGCTACTGAATGAACAATGGGTTGCTAAAGACATCAAGGAGGAGATTTAAAAATTTCTCATTTAAATGAAAACACAGATACAACATATTGAAATCTCTGGGACACTATGAAAGCAGTTGTAAGAGGAAAGTTTACTGCATGGAGTTCATTCCTTAAAAGAAGAAAAAGTCAACAGATTAATGACTTAACTCTACATCTAAAAGCCCAAGAAAAAGAAGAACAAATCAACACCCAAAGCAGTACAAGACAGGAAATAATTAAAATCAGAGCTATAATCAACGAAATTGAAACAAAAGAAACAGTTGAAAAAATTGACAAAAAAAGTTGGTTCTTTGAAAAAATAAACAAAATTAACAGACTCTTGGCCATGCTAATGAAAAGGAGAGAGAAAACTCAAATTTCTAACATACATAATGAAAAAGAAAATATCAAAACATACACTACAGATACAGAAGATAATTAGAAATTATTTTGAAAAATTGTACTCCAATAAAATAGAAAATATTGAAGACATCAACAAATTTCTAGATTCATATAATTTGCCCAAATTGAATCAGGATGATATATACACAATTTAAACGGATCAATTTCAAGTGACAAAATAAAAGATGCCACCAATAGTCTACCAACCAAGAAAAACCCAGGATTAGATGGATACACAGCCGAGTTCTTCAAGACTTTTAAAGAAGAACTAATACCAATACTCTTCAATTTATTCCAGGATATAGAAAAAGAGGGAGCACTTCCAAACTAATTATATGAGGCCAATATCACCCTGATTCCGAAACCAGGCAAAGACACATCAAAGAAAGATAACTTCAGATCAATATTTCTAATGAACATAGATGCAAAAATTCCCAATAAAATTCTGACAAATTGAGCAAAAACATATCAAAAAAAATAGTGCACCAAGTGGGGTTCATTCCAGGGATGCAGGAAATCAATAAATGTAATTCATCACATTAATAGATTTAAAGATAAGAACCATGTGAAAATCTTAATAGATGCATAAAAAGCATCCGACAAAATACAGCATCCCTTCATGTTCAAAACACTATAAAAACTAGGGATAACAGAAAATATCTCAACATTGCAAAATATATCTATGCTAAGCCACAGGCTAACGTCATTCTAAATGGAAAAAAAAATTAAAGCATTCCCTCTAAAAACTGGAATAAGATAATGATGCCCTCTTTCACCACTTCTATTTAACATAGTTCTTGAAACACTGGCCTGAGCAATTAGACAGACAAAAGAAATTAAAGGGCTACAGATAGCAAAAGAAGAACTCAAATTAGCACTATTTGCCAACAATATGATTCTATAACTAGAAGACCGAAAAATTTCCACCAAAAACTTCTAGAACTAATAAATAAATTCAGTAAAGTAGCAGGATACAAAATCAACATCCATAAATCAAAGGCGTTTCTGTATATCATTGATAAATCCTCTGAAAGGGAAACAAGGAAAACTACCCCATTTACAATAGCCTCAAAAAATAAAGTAAAATACTTGGGAATTGACCTCATAAAAGAGGTGAAAGATATTTATAATAAAAACTACAGAATGCTAAAGAAAGAAATCAAACAAGACCTTAGAAGATGTAAAGATCTACCTTACTCTGGGATAAGAAGAATTAATATTGTCAAAATGACCACACTACCAAAACCAGTATACAAATTTAATGCAATTCCACTCAAAATTCCAGTGATATTTCTCATAGAAATAGAAAAAGCAGTCATGAAATTCATCTGAAAAAATAAGAGCCCCCAGTAGCTAAAGCAATCCTTAGCAAGAAGAGTGAAACAGGTGGCATCAATATTCCTGATCTTAAACTATACTTCAGATCAATAGTAACAAAACCAGCATCGTAACCCACATAACCCACTTCAATCTAATGTATGAAATATGATATGTCAAGAGCTTTGTAATGTTGTGAACAACCAATAAAAAAATAAAATTAAAAAAAAAAAACCAGCATCGTTTTGGTACCAACAGAGACTGGTAGCCAATGGTACAGAATAGAGGACACAGAGACTAACCCACATAATTACAGTTATCTTATATTAGAAAGGCACCAAAGACATAAATTGTAGAAAACATAGCCTCTTCAACAAATGGTTCTGGAAAAACTAGAAATCCATATGCAACAAAATGAAATGAAACCCCTATCTCTCGCCATGCACAAAACTCAACTCAAAGTGGATCAAGGACCTAGGACTTAAAACAGAGACCCTGTGTCTATGAGAAGAAAAAGTAGGCCCAATCTCCATCATGTCAGTTTAGGTCCCATTTTCCTTAATGCAACTCCTATAGTGCAAGAATTAAAATCAAGAATTAATAAATGGGGTGGATTAAAAAGCTTCTTCTCAGCAAAAGAAACAATCAGTGAGGTGAATAGAGAGGCTACATCTTGGGAGCAAATTTTTGCCATTGCACATCAGAGACAGTACTAATTTCTAGGGTATAAAAGAACTCAAAAAGCTAAACACCAAAAAACCAAATAACTCAATCAATAAATGAACAAAGAAACTGAACAGACACTTCTCAGAAGAGGATATATAATCAATCCATAAGTATATGAAAAAAACGTTCAACATCTCTACCAATTTGAGAAATGCAAATCAAGACTACTCTAAGATTTCATCCCACTCCAGTCAGAATGGCAACTATTAAGAATACAAACAACAATAGGTGTTAGCAAGGATGTGGGGAAAAGGGTACACTCATGCACTGCTGGTGCAACTGCAAATTGGTGCAGCCAATAAGGAAAGCAGTATGGAGATTCCTTGGAAAACTGAAAATAGAACCACCTTTTGACCCAGCTATTCCACTCCTTGGTCTATACTACAGGAACACAGCCACATCAATGTTTATACCAGCACAATTCACAATAGCAAAACTGTGGAACCATCCTAGATGCCCTTCAGTAGATGAATGGATAAAGTAAATGTGGGTTATATACACAATGTAATATTACTCAGCAATGAAAGAATGAAATCATGGCATTTGAAGGTAAATGGATGGATTTGGAGAATATAATGCTATGTGAAGTTAGCCAATCCCCCAAAACCTGATGCTGAATGTTTTCTGTGATAAAACATGGCCAAGTCAAAGTGGGGTTGGGAGGAGGAACATGGGAGGATTAGACAAAGTCTAGATAGGGTAAAGGGGTGGGAGGGGAAGGAATGGGGCATAGAAATAGAAAAGATGGTGGAATGAGATGAACATCATTGCCCTAAGTACATGTATGAAGACACAAATAGTGTGAATATACTTTGTGTACAACCAGAGGAATGAAAAATTGTGCTCTATATGTGTAATATGAATTATAATGCATCCTGTTGCCATATATAACAAATTAGAATAAAAATTTAAACAACAACAACAAAAAGAATATAAAACCAAATATATCATGTCAAATACAATAAATATCAGCAGGTGTGGCTCACACCTGTAATCTTAGCTATTCAGAAGGCTAAGGCAGGAGGATTGCAAGTTTGAGGCTAGCCTGGGCTACTTAGCAAGACCATATTTGAAAAAAAAAAAAAAGATGCAGGTCCGTGGTACAACACCCTTAGGTTCAATTCCCAGTACTTCAAATAAATGCTATCAAAAGCTTCACTGGTAAATTCCTCTGGAGTTTAAATATAAATCTTTATATGCCTTTTTATATAATAGTGTTAATGAACTTATTCTGAATCAGAATTCTTCCTGATTAAAATCATAACTTTCCTAAAATGAAGTTTCAATGACTCCTTATACTCTAATATCTAGTCACAAATACAAATGCATATTATCTAATTAGAATTGGATATATAAATGGTAGATAGGCCATTTACTTTTGAACTTTTGTTTCCCTCTTGTGGAGCAACATGGGACTTTAGTATCAAGGACAGGAGAGTTTGAATCTCCCAGTCCTTATGTAGAACAATAGCAAAAGAATCTGAATTTCTCACCTATAAACTAGCATTGTCTTGTTGCCTAGGATTCTGATGAAGGATGAAATGTTGGAAAGTGCCCATGTTTGACAATCAAAATTAATTTTGTCCCTCTTAAGGATGTAAATTTATTTGTAGCAATCACTAACACTTGGATAGCCAAAGTAATCTGCCATTTTTAGAATAAAATGAAAGAAGTTTTATTTTGAAGGTAAAGTTATGTTATTATGTAACTTACTTCAATCTTTTCAGTTCCAATATTCCAGGAATAAAATACTGTAATACCCTGAAAGATAGACAGAAGCAGAGTGAGGTCACATTCTGTTTTGAGATTGGTGCCCTATCCAGCCAGAACATCATCTAGCTACTTGATTTGTCACTCAACTAACTCCTGTCATTCAAATCCTATTGGTTTTCTCACATGTACCTCAAATCTGTTTGGGGCTTGCCAACATATCTACCATGACTAAATGTTCAAATTCCTGACCTTGTGTTCAGTCTCTTTTGTGCTCCCTCCAATTCATATTCCCCACTGCAGCCAGAGGAGTCTTTTCATGACACAAGCTTAATGATGTCATCCTTTCCACTCCAAAGTATTCAATGGCTCTTGAGCCAGGCATAAAAGTCCTTTAGTGATAGGAACTCCACCTCCTTCTTTAGCCTCACCTTTCATCTAAAATCTTCAAAATGTGCGCTCTCACAATTCTTCAATAACATGAGGCATTTGCCACATGATTTCACAGCATTATTCCTACTGTTCTCCAAATCTGAAATATCCCATCTTGTTTGATTGATCCTCATTATGCTATTCGTATATACCAATAACTCTTTATAAATGCCTTTGATTTGTACTCTCATTGGTTATTCTTGTTATTCTGAGTTCTTTCTCTTCCTTAGAAATAATTACATTTTTGTATCATTTTGTTTATACTTCTAAAATCCAAACTCTTTGAGGGAAGGAGAATTTTCTTATTCAGAGTAGGACATTTTGATATAACTGTATTCAATATGGGAGTATGTATGTCTGTGTGTGTGTGTGTGTGTATGCATGTGTGTGTATGTATGCATGTCATGTATATATATGTGTATATATGTATACATATATGAATACACACCCACAAATTTTTACCCTATCTCTTCTAGGATAGAAATATCATGAGAAAGGGATATTTATCTATTTACAGACTAGGCTATTTATAAATATTTGTTTACTAAATAAATGAATTTGTCAGTTTTGTTTACCTTCAGCACAGAACTAGAGACAAATTCAAATACGAGGATATATGCTCCTGAACTTATAATTATACTATATCCAGATAAACTCATTGTAAGTTGAAAATATCATGATTTGAAAATGACTTTAATATACCTAACCTCCTGAACACCAAAGCTTAACAACAGAGTACTATGTAGCATATCATAACAACACAGTACTATGTAGTTGTTCACCATTGTGACCATGTGGCTGATAGGGAGCTGTGGCTCACAATGGTCACAGTGGTCACAATGGTGAACAACTACATAGTACTGGTAACATAATATGGTAACACACACTACTAAGCCCAGGAAAAGATCAAAATCCAAAGTTTTGTGTCTAATGAATGTACTTGCTTCAAAACCATCATTAGATTGAAAAATCTGAAGTCAAATCATTCTAATTAAGGGAACATGTAAACTTTTCTTGAGTTAATCCTAGAATCTCAAAGAGAAAGGAGGGCAGGAATCCAAAGACGTGTCATCGAGCAAGTTATCACTGTGGACAAAAGCAGTTTTATCTTCAGGGAAATTATAGAATATGTACCCTAAAATTATGCAACCCAATGGGTGAGGGAGACAAGACATTGATAGATTTCCACTGTCAATCATTAAGTGGCAGCTGTTCCTAGGGAGCTCTTTCTCCAGCATTCCCAGCCTTCCACACAGGACCAAAGGAGCTTCTGGGTCCCAGGTGTCTGAATTTCTCCAGTTAAGAAATAAAGGTCTTGGCAGCTAAAAATCAAAAGAGTTTCCCGAGAAGGTAAAGGCCAAAGGACCTGGGAAAGGTGCCAAAAGCATTTGCTACTGCATTGGAAAGGAGTTTTGTGACATATTATGTATGATGGATATGGAATTGCATATAGTAGAATATGGTGTGTACTCCAGTCTTGCCGTATCTTTACATAGAAAATTAGAGGGATTTACTCTCTAAATAGAAAATAACAATGACCCCAAAATTCCGCCTGGTTATCTGATTAATGAATTTACTATTATTTTCAAGTTGGACCCATCTCATATTTGGTTTAGATAATGAAGTTGATCAGAAAAGGCACCAATTTGATGCTGAAGAGTTGACATAATTTAGATTGTGCCAGTGTTCTCAATGCTAGTAATGTTGAGGCCAGACTCATGTTTTAATGAGTTCTCACTTTATGAACTGACTCAAAAGCTCCAGGCCAACAAGACAATTTCCACAGAAAGTGCAGGAGGAAGTTAATGAAGCAAAACAGGTAATTGCTATAATGAAGACAGAAATAAAGGGAGTCTCTAAATTTCCTAATGTGACTGAGCATACAATGGCATGCAGCATTATTTAATTAATATTTCCTTTGGTTTAAAAAGTGATGATTAGACATAAAACAATACATTCATATGACTTAAATTTTCTTCAGTTGTAATATGCAATAATTCAGCTAAGGGATTGCTGCTATTAACACTTAATCTTTAACTATTTTTAAAGATATGTTGATTAAGCTATTATTATATAGTGTTGAATACTAGGAATATGCTTACTGAATTTGGGAAATAAATTCTATTTAGAGATTTAATGGTATTTCCTAGAAACTTAACAAGGTAATCCTTGTCACACTTAGTCATAGACAAATTGATTCTAGTTTCTTTCCAATATTTAATATAATAACTTATTTTTGGGTGTTTTATGGCATAAACAATCCAGAAGGGCTATTTTTTTTGTGGCACTGTGATTACCTAATTTTATTAATCTGGATTTCTATAAAAATATTTCATAACTTAGACACTACATTTATAATTATTGACAAATTTATAAACCAATTATAAATGGACAGAAACATAAAGTTCACAGACAATATATTCACACTAATATTCCTCCATGTAGATATTAAGATATATAGATTAATTCACATTCCTTACTTATGATATTACAAGACACACTTAAGACCACTCTCATTTCTTAAAATACGTGTTATAAGTTTTAGGAACGTTTGCATTGTCCTTTTTTTGTTGATAGAATGCATTCTCATCATCATCATAACCTTTATAGTATTTTTGATATAAACTTCAAACAAGGTAGATATATTTGCATGTATAAGAATTTATATTATACATTTGTATATAATCTTAGAAGGATGGGCATAAAACTTAATTTAGACCAATTGATAAACATATCACAAATAATATAATATAATAATTAATCACACTAAAGCATAGATCATAAACAGTGCATGTTACATCCACTCAGATTTATTGTAAATGCATAGGAATGGACCAACAAGGACCAAAGCCTTTTCTTTTTAAAAACTAATACATAGATAAACCTTTAAAAAGACTGATCATACACCAAAAAATAATTTTTCACAAATTAAAAACAGTGATTAAGGAAAATAAATTTCAGCCAATAACATTGGAAATTTCTTCTCAAAATAGCTTACCACAACTATAACAAGAAGTAATTGAAAGTCTATATTGTAAAACGTTAATCTTCTTTATATCTTTAAACATATGGACTACATTTTTTTTGCATTCAATAATTCCAACTAGAAAATTCTTTACAAGTCTAGTTGGTCAGAAAATAGTTCAACTAATTTTGACCTTAATGATCTATAAATAACAACACTATTTTTCCTTTGATAGAAGAAACCTAAGAAAAGTAATGCTCTTTAAAAGATTAGTACTATCACTTTCCCATCATCTCCCCATTTGAAAGAAAAGAACATCTCCTTAAGAAAAAATAAGCAAGTAATTTAACTAATTAATTAAACATTCAACAACCACAGGTAGTAAAATGAATAATTAAAAGGCTTCAATTGATCATTCACTAAATGTAAGACACCATTTGAGTAACTTTGAATAAATGTTTCCATGGCATTGCCCACTTTCTAAACAAAAGAAACAGTTATAGGTGAATTGAATAAATGATATATGCAAAATGTGTTGCACAGTTTTTTATAGTATCTCCACACTGTAGGATGGCTGTGCAGATGTGGCAGTTTACCTGGCGGCTGAGAAAGGGGAGACAGTCCTGTGAGCAGCAAGCCTAGGCATGAGCAAACATAAGTGTTCATGGTAACACAGAGCTATGTGGAGGTAGCCACCTTTGTGGTGGCTGAGGAAAAGTTAGCAGTGGGGTGCCATGCAGGGGCCAGGCAAATCTAACCTCTACTTATCTCTCTCCTGAGAGGATCTAGAAACAGTAAGGCCTAGAGAGATTATTCTACCTCAAAATCAGAAGACCAACATCAATTCTACACTATTTAATTCCCAGACTTCATTTACTTTTCTCCATTTTTATTTATATCTATATGGAAAGTGTTTCCTTTTCTCTAGACAGTGATAAAACTTTTACTCCTAAATGCTATTTTTTTTTACAAAAAAAAAAAAAAAAGCTACAGATTGTGAGTGAAATGGTTGATTTCAGGATGGAAAGTGGCTGGGCATGGTGGCACATGTTTGTAATCCCAAGGCTCAGGAGGCTGAGGCAGGAGGATCATGAGTTCAAAGCCAGCCTCAGCAATTTATCCAGGCACTAAGCAACTCAGTGAGATCCTGTTTCTAAATAAAACATAAAAAGGGACTGGAGATGTGGCTCAGTGGTTAAGTACAATTGGGTTGAATCCTCAGTACCAAAATAATAAATAATAAAAAGTATAATTATGGAAAATCTTATGCAAGAAAAAGTAAGTACGCCCCCACCAAAGAAGAGATAATAGAGATAATGTCAAAGGAGACTCAAGGTATCACACACAGGATCTAGGAAAAAAATTAAGCATCAAACTTAATAATAACAGTAACAAGCAACAACTCATTCATTAAAACAGCAATCCCATGGTTTCAGATTGATATAAATAAAAAGCAAATGGTTTCAAGAGCAGAGAAAGCATTTTCTTATTAAAAGAAAGATAACTGGGTTGGGGTTGTGGCTCAGTGGTAGAGTGCTTGCCTGGCATGTGTGAGGCACTGGGTTAGATCCTCAGCACTGCATGAAAATAAATAAATAAAATAAAGATATTGTGTCCATCTACAATAAAAAAAAAACATTTTAAAAAGATAACTAAGGCTATAGAGAAAATGAAGAGAATCAAAATTCAATAATTGACAAATGTGGGGGCAGTTGATTCACATAGGTTTAAGGAAGAACAGAATATTGGCCTAGATTTGCAGTGTTTTCCCATGAAATGCTTACTCCAATTACAAGTTGCAAAGTGTTTTTGTAGTGAGGAAATATGGTAGACACAAAATTGGTCAGGCTATCAAAGTTACCATCACTATTAGCAAAATTGTTCCTCCCTATATAATGCTCTGAGACTAGCATGGTAATGTTTCTGCAGTATTCCTTTAGATAATGTGTGGCTTTAGTTTGATCATTGAGGAAAACATCAAATATCTCAGTTAATAATTTCTAAAGGCTTGTCAAGGTCATGATAAAATAAGCAACTTCTTTGCACATCAGAGAAGACAGGAATGGCACGGCAAATAAATGCTGTGCATGATCCTGCATTGAATCCAGTACCAGAAAGAAAAAAGAAATGCTGTCCACATGGATATAACGAAAAACAGGTGGGCAAAAGTAAATAAAAGCTGAGGATTAAATAGTGTTGAATCAGTGTTGTCCCCTGATCTAGAGGTAGAGTGACCAGCTGACCGAGTATGCCCAGGACTATCCCGATTTTATGGCTGAAAGCCCAGTTAGATGGCAAACCTTTCTTCAGTTCCACAATGTCCTTGCTTTTGTACAGCATGATAGGTACAAAAGGCTGGTGGGAAATTTTCAATAAACTCTTACTATGGGTGGATAATGAAGGGAAGAAAAACACATGATTTTTGTATTAAGTGAGTATAGTACAGCTTAGATTATCTGCCATAAGTGTGTAATATATGTGGATTATAACCATTAGGTTCACAATTCATCTTTAAAATTGTCTTTGAATTAAGTTTTGAGCATGTGTCAACATAGCTATGGTTCAATGTTTTTAGCATTTTGAATATTAGACTATTTATTGTAAGTGTTCAGAGAAATAAAATTACCTCACTCACAATATCAATGCCATCATTACACATATCTCATTTAACACACTATTCTCATTTATGACAGCAGTACATCACAATGGGTTAGAGATGTATGTAGTCAAAAGAAAACTTGCTACACAATATGTAGAAAACAATTGGGACAAGGCATACTGAAGAAAGGGTAGGGGAGATATCTGGTAAGTCCAAGACAGGGAATTTCTTCTAACTTAAGCAAGAGATTTTTCTGTTGTCTTATTTGTTGTTGTTGTTTGTTTTGTTTTTCGTCTCTGAAAAGGATGGCAATGCTCAGTTGGAAATACACAGTTGGAAATAAAAGCTCTAAATTAACTTGGGAATTCTACATTGGATTTTGTTGTGTTATGCAGTTAGCTGATCTCCAAAATTGAGTAAATTCACATTTCTTAAACGTAACTAACATATCTATGGGTGAACCAGAGAAGTTTGATAACTAGTCTTTTAGTGCTTTACAGTGAAGGATTGATTCTGTCAGTTCATACAACGACTGTTGTTTCTGTAGAATACCAAGGGATCCACCACACAACAATAGCAACAGTTACCCATAGGTTTTAGGTACGTTATTAGGAAAGTCAACTTTCAAATCACATTCTTAAAATCTATAAAAATTGTGATTAAAACAGAGAATTGTGCAGAACAGAGAATTTTCAATGTTGCCCCCAAATTAAAATAAGACTTTGTGCAAATATTTTCATATTCTTCATATCATATGAATGTAATTTTGGTCAGTTTCATTCACACTATAAACTTCTTGCCAAAAATTATATATTTCCTTCTAGATGTCTTGCACAAAACACTGCTAAAAAAGGTTGTCATTTGCCTATCTGTAATGTTGAAGGCTTTATATTTTTGAGTCACTTTCAATTTCCTCAATTTTTTCAAAAGTATATAATGAGAAGTTTGACTTTACAGAAATTGAAGGAAATAGACTCCTTAGACAGGTACCTACAAGATGGCTGTCATAGCCAACAATAAAATAAATAAATAAACAAATAAATTGTCCTGGTGTAACATCATATTTTCAAATTGTGGGACAAGAATGTCCTTTTCTAACCTGGAAATGCACTGAGGATAAGAACCATTAAGAGAACTCTAGTGAAACAAAATTTATGTTTTCTTTCTCCAAAATTGCTTGATGATATTTGAAGAGGCCATTTTGATCTCATAAAAGACTGCACTGACTACATCTTAGCTTTTCAGTGTTATGTGTAGGTTATGACAAAAATACAACAAAAAATGATTCACTTTTGGAAATAAGATTACTTCAAAACTCAAAACAGACACCAGAACATACATGCCAATTTAAAAAGGACTTTCTCCATTTCCTAACTAAAATTATAACTTCTTTGGAACCTACCTTAAATTTCACAACTTAAAATTATCTTGATGAGGGGCTGGAGTTGTGGATCAGTGGCAGAGCACTTGCCTAGCACATGTGAGGCACTGGGTTCAATCCTTAGCATCACATAACAAATAAAATAAAGGCATTCTGTCCATCTACAACTACAATTTTTTTTTAAAAAAAAATCTTTATACTTTAAATCCATTTTTCTTGGGAAATACAGATTTGATTTATATATATCCTGGTATATGTTATGGTTTGGATCTGAGGTGTCCCCCAAAAGCTCACCTATGAGACAATGCAAGAAGGTTTTAAGGAGAAATTATTGAGTTATAGCCTTAACCTAATCAGTGAAATAATCCCTGCTGGGATTAACTGAGTGGGGACTGAGGCAGGTAGGGTGTGGCTGGAGGAGGTGGGGCATTGGAGGGAATCATTATGGGGTACATATTTTTTATCTGGAGAGTGGACTCTCTGTTTCCTACTCATCATGTGAGTTGTTTCCCTCTGCCACAGTCTTCTGCCATGATGCCCTGCCTTATCCTGAGACCCAAATGGAGCCAGCCTTCTATGAACTAAGACCTCTGAAATCCTGAGCCCTCAAATAAACTTTTCCTTCCCCACAATTGTTCTGATCAGATCTTTTAGTCACAGTAGTGAAACAGCTGACTAAAACAGCAGAGAATAGACTATATTATGAGTTTATGGATACAATAAACCTAACTGAAAAACAGCTTGTATATACACAGAGATTGGGCATTTTTGTAAACGGACATTAATTTCTACAAATCTAAAAACCTGCTGTTATATATAAATAATATCCTAGATATTGCCCCTACCTTATACCATATGCAAAAATTACATAAAATGAATCAAAATCCTAAATGAAAGAGATAAAATTATAAAACTCTCAGAAGAAATCAGTGTATTATCTTCATGACCTTGCATTTGGCAATAGTCTATTCTATATGACACCACAACACAATAAGCAATAAAAAATATGTTTGATTTCATAAGATTCAAACTTTTGTATATCTAATGATATTATCAAGAGAGTGACCATGGAGACCTAAGCCACAGAATACAGACCCTAGAAATGAACTCATGTATCCATATCTGTTTTTGTCAGCTTTTCTTTTTCTATCGCTGTGACCTGAAGACCTGGTTAGAAAAACATACACGAGGAATATTTTCTTTCAGTTCACAGTTTCTGAGGTTCGGTGTCTGGTTGGCTCGTTCCATAGCTCTGGGCCCATGGTGAGGCAGAATATCATGGCAGAAGGGTGTAAAGAAAGAAATCACCTTAGGGCATGGCAACCAGGAAGAAAAGAGAGAGAGCTCTGTTCATCAGAGTTAAAATATAAACCTGAAAGGCACACCCCCAGTGACCTACTTACTCCAGCCATATCCTACCTTCCTGTAGTTATCTCCAAGCTGATCCATATCAGTGGCTCAATCCACTAAGTAGTTATTTTGACCTCTCATGATTTAATCATTTGACCTCTTAGGATTCTTGCATTGTCTAATACATGAACTCTCAGGGGCACTTCATATCTAAACTATACCATAGCCAACTAATTATTAATTTTTAAAAAAATATTTTGTTATTAACACATAAGAATTATGCATTTTAATGGAGTTCAATATGATATTTCCATGCATATAATAGTTTTCAGTGATAAAACAGCAACCTCCCTGTTTTCACTCCCCACAACCATCACTACACATAACCTTCCCAATCTTTAGTAATCATTTTCAGGTCAATATTATTTAGCTTCCTATTTGAGAAAGAAGATTAAGAATTGTCCTTGTGAGTCTGTCTTATTTTACTTAACCTAATGTCCTATAGTTCTATCCATGTTTTTGCAAGTGAAAGGATTTCATTCTTCTTTATGACTCAATTCTACTCCACTGTGTACATATAGCACATTTCTTTATCCACTCACCTGTTGATGGGCACCTACACTAACTTCAGGTTTTATTCACGTGAATAGTGACAAAATAAATACAGGCATAGTAGAGATTTCTCTTTGCTGATTTCATTCCTTTACTGCCAACCACTTTTTGACAAAGATGCACACATTCTTCCCTTAGAAAAAGGACAGTCATTTCAATAAATGTCACTGGGAAAATTGGGTAGCCATTATGTAGGGGAGAATGAAACTACATCCCTATCTTTACCAGTCACAAGTTCAAGTCAAAATGGATTGGACACTTGGATGTACAACTTGCAACAATGAAGAAACTAGAAGAAAGCAGGAATGCTTCAGGAATTTCCTTCATAAAGAGGCATCGATATTTTTGGATCAGACCCCAAAAAGCACAGGAAACAAAAAAAGACGAATGGAATTACATCAAAATAAAAAGCTTTGTCACACTCAAGGAAATAATCATCAAAGTGAAGAGACAATCTTCCAGCACAAAATATATGCAAACTATGTATTTGACAAGTAGCTCCTATCCAGAGCATATGAGTAACTCCCCAAACCCAAAAACTCAACAGCAAATAATAGTAATAATAATAATAATGTAATAAAAATGATTAAACCATCTAAATAGCCATTTCTCAAAGGAAGACAAAGAAATGGCCAATAAGTATATGATAAAATGCATTAGTCACTAGAAAGATGCAGATCAAAACTACAATAAGATATTATAATGAGATTCCAAAACAGTTATGAGAGTTGCTATATGATCTAGAAATTCCTCTTCTGGGTATATAATCTAAGGAAGTGAAATTAACATGTCAGAGTGATACCTGTACTCCCTCCCCATCTCTCCATACTCATCACATCACTATTTAGAGTAGCTGAGAAATCGGAGCAACCTAAGTGCCCATTCATTGATGAATAGTTCAAGAAAATGTGGTATATAGAGACAGAGGAGTAGTATTCAACCCCCAAAAAGAGTGAGTCCTATCATTTGCAGCAACATAGATAGAACTTGAGATCATTAAGCAAAATTAGAAGAAAGATAAGTTCCATATGATATTACTTATATGTGAGATATAAGCAAGTTGATCTCATAAATATTCAGAGTAGAAGTGTGTTTATCAGAGGGTGGGCAGGATGAGGGGGCATGAGGGAAGGTCGGTTAATGGGCATTAGTTTGCAGATAGGAGTAAGAAGTTCTAGTGTGCTATTGCACAGTAGGGAGACTATAAATACCAGCTGTGGACTATATATTTCAAAAAGATAGAAGGAAGAATTTTGAATGTTTTCACCTAACAAAGTGATCAGTGTTTCAGAAGACTGATTTGTTTAACCTGTAGATATGTAATGAAATGTCTTATGGTACCTCATTAATGTGTATAAGTTTTGTGTTTTTTTTTATCAAAAATAAATTTAAAGGAAGCGTAAGAAAATTTGCAAGTTATACACTGATTGGGGTCTCATACTCAAAATACATAAATGATTTAGAATTCAGCAACAAAAAATATAGACAATCTAATTAATAAATAGTCAAAGGATTTGAACAGACATTCTTTAAAAGACCATGACACATATGCGCAACAAGCACATGAACAGGTGCTCAACATCATTAGTCATTTGGAATATGCAGATCAAAACCACAAGGAGACACGACTATAATAGTCATAATCATAAATTTTAAAAATATAGGTGGAAATCCTAACTTCCAGATGGATAATATGAGGGGGTGGGTCCTTTGAAAAGTGATTAGCTTATAAAATCAGGGCCCCCACAAGTCGTGTTCCTACCATTTTGAAAGAGATGTAGAGAGTTAGCTAGCCCTTCTGCCAGGTGAGGACATGGCCAGAGGCCCCAACAGACTGTGACCATGAGACATTGATGAATGAGTCTAGCTTTTCTTATGCTGAACATATTTTCAAACAAAGGATGATAGCTGTACAACGTTGTGAATGTTCTTAATGCCATTGGGTTGCACACCTTAAGATGGTTGATTTTATATCGTGAATTTTTTTAAAAAAATGAAGCTCTCTGGAAAAATTCTAAATAGTCTATGATCAAATGCTCTTCTTGAGAGGATATTTAGTTTGGTGTCATCACCATGTTCTGACACCAGGAAGGAGTGCAACACGGGCTTCAGAAAAGCAGGGCTGCAGTCAAAGAGAAGGTCCTGTACATGAGTGTTTAGTTTTTCCACAGCATAAAAGTAAAGAAACCTGTCTTAAAGGCCACAGGTGTTCAGAGGTCTAATATCAGAAGAGGAGTCAGGAAGAGTGAAAATATCCCACTGCATCATTAGAAGGAAAGAAACATGTTATTTTTTCCTTTTATTAAGTAAAAACAATACCTAATCTTTCTGTGTTTATAATCTCTTCTTAAAAAATCTTACATTTGTGTATTATTCCTTCCTAAGAATGTATAATAGAACTGACAAAATATAAGTCTTCAATATTTTAAATAATTCTAAGCATTGCTGTATCAGAATTGAAATGTTATAAAATATTATTAGGTTTTCCTTTTATATTATTTCTTAAATTCTTAATATGACTACTAATTTCACTGTTAACTTGATCTGTTTAAATAATAGCATCTGTGTGACAAAAATGTAAATGCAGTGTAACATATAATTTCAAATAAATATCTATTTTTCATATATTTATGTTAAAATAGCCATACAAATACCAGTATTTATCAATTGAATATTAAAGATAGTTTTTGGCCTTTTAAATGTTTGCTAGCCTCCTAAAAGTGTTATATGGATGTAAGGAAGAAAACATCTTTGTTTTGGGAAAATTCATACTCAAATAATTGGGGGTTAAGAACATGTCTATACGTGGTTCAAATTATAAATATACTGACAGATAACAATATAGATTTAGATACATATATATGTATGCATACACATGTATATATACAATTGAACATTTTAGTGTATGTAAATTAAACATCTATAAGATGAATTTTTAAAAATCACTGTATATCAGCGATAAATCTTCTGAAAAGGAAATGAGGACAACCACCCCATTCACAATATCCTCAAAAAAATAAAATACTTGGGAATCAACCTAACAAAAGAAGTGAAAGATTTATACAATGAAAACTACAGAACCCTAAAGAAAGAAATAGAAGAAGATCTTAGAAGATGGAAAAATATACCCTGTTCATGGATAGGAAGAACTAACATCATCAAAATGGCAATATTACCAAAAGTTCTCTATAGGTTTAATGCAATGCCAATCAAAATCCCAATGGCATTTCTTGTAGAAATAGATAAAGCAATCATAAAATTCATCAGGAAGAATAAAAGACCCAGAATAGCAAAAGCAATTCTAAGCAGGAAGAATGAAACAGGCCATATAGCCATATCAGACTTTAAACTATACTACAGAGCAATAGTAACAAAAACAGCATGGTACTGGTACCAAAACAGGAGGGTGGACCAATGGTACAGAATATAGGACACAGAGACCAATCCACAAAATTACAACTACCTTATATTTGACAAAGTTGCTAAAAGCATGCAATGGAGAAAGGATAGCATCTTCAACAAATGGTGCTGGGAAAACTGAAAATACATATGCAACAAAATGAAACTGAATCCCTCTCTCTCACCATGCACAAAAGTTAACTCAAGATGGATCAAGGAGCTTGGTATCAAACCAGAAAATCTGTGTCTGATAGTAGAAAAAGTTGGCTCTAATCCTCATCTCGTGGGGCCGGGCTCCAAATTCCTTAATAGGACACCGATAGCACAAGAGTTAAAATCAAGAATCAACAGATGGGACTTACTCAAACTAAAAAGTTTTTTCTCAGCAAGAGAAACAATAAGAGAGGTAAATAGGGAGCCTACATCCTGGGAACAAATTTTTACTCCTCATACTTCAGATAGAGCCCTAATATCCAGAGTATACAAAGAACTCAAAAAATTAGACAATAAGACAACAAATAACCCAATCAACAAATGGGCCAAGGACCTGAAAAGACACTTCTCAGAGAAGGACATACAATCAATCAACAAATACATGGAAAAAATGCTCACCATCTCTAGCAGTCAGAGAAATGCAAATCAAAACCACCCTAAGGTAACATCTCACTCCAGTAAGATTGGCAGCCATTATAAAGTCAAACAACAACAAGTGCTGGTGAGGATGTGGGGAAAAGGGTACACTTGTACATTGCTGGTGGGACTGCAAATTGGTGCAGCCAATTTGGAAAGCAGTATGGAGATTCCTTTGAAAGCTGGGAATGGAACCACCATTCGACCCAGCTATTCCCCTTCTCAGACTATTCCCCAAAGACCTTAAAAGAGCTTACTATGGGGTTACAGCTACATCAATTCACAATAGGTAGATTGTGGAACCAACCTAGATGCCCTTCAATAGATGAATGGATAAAGAAAAAATGTGCATTTATACACAATGGAATATTACTCAACACTAAAAAATAACAAAATCATGGCATTTGTAGGGAAATGGATGGCATTAGAGCAGATTATGCTAAGTGAAGCTAGCCAATCCCTAAAAACCAAATGCCGAATGTCTTCTTTGATATAAGGAGAGCAACTCAAAACAGAGCAGGGAGGAAGAGCATGAGAAGAAGATTACCATTAAACAGGGACTAGAGGTGGGAGGGAAAGGGAGAGAGAAGGGAAATTGCATGGAAATGGAAGGAGACCCTCATTGTTATACAAAATTACATATAAGAGGAGGTGAGGGGAAAGGGAAAAAAAAGAGAGAGAAATGAGTTACAATAGATGGGGTAGAGAGAGAAGATGGGAGGGGAGGGGAGGGGAGGGGGATAGGAAGAGGATAGGAAAGGCAGCAGAATACAACAGACACTAGTATGGCAGTATGTATAAACATGGATGCGTAACCGATGTGATCCTGCAATCTGTACACTTGGTAAAAATGGGAGTTCATAACCCACTTGAATCAAATGTATGAAATATGATATGTCAAGAGCTTTGTAATGTTTTGAACAACCAATAAAAAAAGAAAGCATAAAAAAGTCACCCTCAAGTCACATTTTTAGGCATTTTATTTTTATTATTGAATTATTTAAATTCCATGGCCTTTGTTCTCTGTCATAAACAAACATATATCTAAAACTCTTTGAGAAATAAAAGACCTTACTATGTGCCAAAAAATCACTTGGTTAAAGGATATAAAAGTGCACCATTCACTGCTCTGGTACAGTCACATCATATTTGGATGAACATCCCCACAGAGCCCAGAACATTGAGCTGCAATGGCAGGAGGCCAAGACACAAGTCTTGAGCTGACAGCAGAGAGGAATTCAAGGCAGCAGAAGGATGCACGGAGAGTGCAGAGCTGATCTGCTTACCCACTGTGTGCCATTAGGCAAGTCACTTAGTGATTCTGGACCCCAGTTTATGCTCTGCAAACAAAATCTGAAACTCTATCTTATTAAGCTTTAGACAGTTATTTCTGAGCAAGAAACAAAAATATGATTATTAGACTCAGTGAAGGGTGCACTGAAGTTAAAACTTAAATAGAAGAGTAATATTTTGTTTATAATTCACATTTCCAGCTTCTGACATACCAGCAAACGGACTGCGAGTGTGAAGGGAGAAGCTACAGATGTTTGGATGTTCACGTTGGCTTATTACCAAGAGGCTGAGCCTGACTGCTTTGAAGTGAAAAGCAAACGCCAAGTCTCCGGAGGACATGGCTTCCCCTGAGACTTCTCAAATGTGCCTGGTTCTGGCAGCTCCACTTAGGCTTCCAGAGCATCTTTTTGCAATCGAAACAATTGCCCAGGTTTTGAAGTGATAGTCTAAATTATTTTCTCTTCTGACCTTTCAAACAATTTCATGTATTTTAGTATAACTACCTTTGAATAAAAATTGACATCATCCTTAATGTCTCCCGAAAATTTTATAGTTGGAAAGATATGGATAGAACAGACACGTCCAGACGCAAATGTTTCCTTATGGTAAATTTACATTTGTTTTCAAAACACTCATGTTCTCTATATATTCATGAAGAAGATACAACTTTAAAAAGATACATTTGGACAATTAAGGCATATTTCTACTTAGTTCTCATTTTCTTGAGAACATAATTCAACCTTCCAATTTATTCTTGGTAGCCAGTCAAATCTGTAAAAACTTGATTTCATTAATTCATAGTGTAATTTCACTTGGTTGAATCCATTAAAAATGCTTAAAGATAAATGGAAATCTACCTTGATACTTATGCTAGGTATTTCATTAATTTATATTTATTTTAATGTTGTTATTTTTTAAATTAGGGCTCTATGACTCAGTTAGAACTCCAAAGAATTGTAAAATCTTCCCCAGTTTGGAAGTATTAACCAGGCAGAGATGTAGAAAGGATTTCTCTCAAATGACTGTGAACTAAGTCTATGTTTTAAGAATTTTGTCCCATAAAATAACTAATTCTTTAAGAAATTAGTAGACATTGGGAACATAAAACATTGTGTGGTCAAATTTTAAGTAGTAAAGCATTTTTAAATTCCCTTTTGGACATTCACATACCCATGTGAATTTTTTTGAGGAAAAAAGAAGAAGAAGAAGAAAAAAAAACAGCATTCTTTGATTCTTTGTAACCATCTCTCAGTCATGTAATATGTGTTTTATTTTTTTAACACTCTCAGTTATCTTGTGGGGTGGATTATCATTCCTATGTTGTAAATGAATGTTTATGCTCAGGGATATTTTCTTAAAAACAGAACAAAAATAAAAGATAAGCGATTGTATTCTGTAAATTTTCACCATGATTCCAATGAATTATGTAGTGGTCTGGTAATAACACAGTATTCGACTGTTAAGGAACTGATACTAATAATGTCACTGTATTTTTGGAGTTGGCTCGTTAGTTTAATTTTGGTATAACCTGAATCCTTCCCTTTTATGTACAGATATAATATATTATGTCTGTGTGTATATGTGTATGTATTTATATTAGATTTTTATTCTAAAATAACACTTATTTATATCACCTTAATTATAATTTCCAAAATCATTTGCTTACTCCTTATTTAGGACTGCCTTAGTCTGTTTTGTGCTGCTAGTAACCAAATATCTGAGGCTACATAACTTATACATCTACAGAAATTTATTAGTTCATAGTACTGGGGGCTGGATCCAGTATTGAGAAGACAACATCTTGTGAGATCCTTTTTAGGTCATCCCATGGCAGAATAAAGAGAGAGTAAGAGAAAGCAAGAGATGAAACTCACAGCCTCAAGATCTTCTATAAACAGCATTAATCCACCATGGAGTAGAGCCCTCAAGACCTACCATCTTCTACAGGTTCCACCTGCCAGTCAGCAAGTTTGCTGTGTGGATCAAGTTTCCAACATGTGTTTTTTGGGGGTAACATTCAAACCACAGGTGAGCCACTAAGTAATGTTCAGAATGACATCCCCAAGATCATCTGATAATTTCCTTCTCACTTTTGTATTAATTTAGGTAGAGTACTATCTACCACTTGAAAGAGAAGCAAAATAATCTTAGACATTCACGCTTTGTGCACAGTGATGAATGATCCAGTGCTAAGCAGCATGAGATATGAGTTATTTATAGACACTTGTACCAGTCACCCGACTGACTTGATCAATATCATTCAGTATGATAACTGTACAATTCCAATTGGAAACACATGAACAAATAAGTGATTGCTGAAATCAAAACCTGTCAACTTCTTGCCAACCAGTTGATTGTATTTAAATGCTCAATGCTTAAACACTTCATAGGTTCGTAGGCTTACATAAGATATGTTAGGCCTCTAGTTCTAAATTCATGGATTGAGCAATGTGTCGCAAAAGTAAATTGTTCCTAGCCTCATCAATAAAATCAAGTTTCACCACACCATGCTTTATATCAAAATGATAGCAAAATTAATAGTAATGATAGCAATTGAGCAAATATTTTGCAGTGGTCTTTAAGAGATTGTTCCAATAAAGCTCCAATTTATTTTAATGGATTAGAATTGGTGCAATTTTTTGCTAAAATTTTAGACATCTACTCTTCCATTTATCAAAGGAAGTAATTTAAAACTAATTGTCACCTGCATTTTGAACAAAAGAAATAAAATTTTCCACTTGTATGGAAAATTTTTATTTGAAAAAAAATCAATGAATGTAATACATGGATTCTACATATGAGATCACAGACATGATACGCTTTTTTTTTCTGAGAAGTGAAGAATGCAAGTAAATGGAAGTTGATTTTATAGAAGGAAATGCAAATGAATAAGTATTTTAATACCTTATAAATTCATTATTCTTCAGCATATTTAACCAGATTTTATGGACTAAACATTTTACATTAAAAATGTCAAACAGTATAAATGGTGCTTATGAAGGAGATCTTACTAATCTCACATTATAGGTTATGGAAATCAGGTTTTAAAGGTTTAGTAAATTGCCCACAGTTACACTGCTCCAGAGTGACTGTTCCAAGGACACTCAGATGCTATCAGTGAATGGAGCCTGTGTATTCTGCTGGCTCCTCAGTGCTCCTAATTACGAAGTGGAAGTTATCTGCATAACTGGCAGCCCTTCTCTGCTTGCTGCCATGCAGTGTACACTCAGTATTCTAAAGAAACAGTTTGAGTAAAGCTGGATGAGAGGCAGGATGCTTTAGCAATATCCAGCCACCTGGAAAACCATAACAAATATGAAATGGTAATCAGCTCTTTCCCAGAGCTGTGATGTCTCACATGTCAAAAATGGTAAGTAATTCCCAGAGCTCTGACAAAATTACACCCAAGTGAAATTTCTTCCTACCACAGAAACTCAAAAGCAATGAATTACACTATGTAGCATTCACAAGCCACACTCCAAAATGCATATGGATTTTTTTTTCCTTCTCTAAACAAGCGTTGGTAAATACATCCATAGGTTTGCCCAAGGAGAGTAATGTGAATGAGTCCTTGACCAAGGAGAGTCATGCAAATGAGTCCTTGAAGCAAATACTATTTATGATCAACAAAGTAATTACAGGGTGTGGCTGTGTGGGGGGGAGACTTGATATTTGACACAAGATATTAGATATTAGATGCTAGATCAAACTTAACCCTTGGAATGGAAAACTTAGTTCAAGTTGATGTGTGTGTGTGTGTGTGTGTGTGTGTGTATGTGTGTATAAAAATGACTTTCTTTCAGCCCCACTTTGTGTCCCCTGCCACTGTACTGAGTAGGAGTTTCTCCAGGGAGTGGAGAAAGCACTGCTAACCTCCCTATATGTCATTTATCTGCATGGCTCTTGGGCATGCACCAAAGTGTTCCAGATGCCAGCTGTGCCCAAAGCTGCAGGATGCCGGGCAGCAATTCTCTCCTCTTACAAAAGAATAACCTGAGATGAGCAGAGAGTCAAGGAGGGAGAAAGGAAAATGCTTGCCCACCCTTTGGGGTTTTAAATGTGGTCATAGACTTCAAAAGCAACAGCACAGAGAGCTCAGACTGAATGATAATAGATTCTATATAGTTTTTCACCCGGAGTTAAATTGAGTCTGCTAGCTTAGGAAATGATACACATCTTTCAACTTAGTTATCTGGCATTACATGGCATGTGAGATATGGTTAAATTAACTATAGTTGATCATGCAATTGCTTTTCTTAAAATATTTTCCTATACATTGAAGTTCGAATTCCTTAGCATGTAATTCTATTTCTTTACTATCCAAAATATTTTCCTCACAATTTTTTCCTTTCTTTTTTTTTTAGATTCTTCACATCAATTGTTCATGTATACTATTCTTTGTGCTTCTGGAATCACATAGAGCTTTGGCTGTTTCTTCCCTAAATCTCTTTTTACCCTCACCATCTCCTCCACTCCCTCTCTTTTATATATATATATATATATCATCAGTGACTGTGTCAGCCCTTTGTGCTCCACAACACTGTACTTCTAGCATCAACACATAACTAATGTATTTTATTAGACCTGATTCCATGCATTCTATAAGGAGATTAGCAGAACTTGATCAGCACTGTGTCCCAGTGTTTGTTGAGGGTGTCAATGAGCAATTTGCTTTTTATATTTGTGTATTCACTGTATGACACAGCAGGAATGAAATAAATGTTTTGGAATGAATAATTTACTCTATTAGCCATACACTTTATAAGAAAAAGTTGCATTTTTCCTCTTATGTCATAATCATGAGAATGCAAACTGAAGGTAAAACTACTTATTTGGTTTATAATCAGTCAGTTTTCTTAAAATTCATGGATCCACGTGAGAAAAATTCTGCAATTCCTAAGAATTGAGTAGAATGTCTTACATTTTAATGCAGCTTTTATTCTGGGGTTGTAGGAGCATAGAATTGAAGATGGAATGAGACTTTTCTCTCTGATTTAAATGACATATTTCACAGCAAGGAGAAATATTCAACTGTAAACACTAAGAAATGGAGGGTATTAACTGTAAAATTACTCAAGGGAAAGAAAAGAACGATGAATTTCAAGGTCAGATAACTTTAAAAAATTTTTCTTCTCAAAAATTTTATGAGCAGGGCTCAGTGGCACAAAACTATAATCCCAGTGGCATTGGAGGCTGAAGCAGGAGGATAGCAAGTTCAAAGCCAACGTCAGCAAAAGCAAGGCATTAAGCAACTCAGTGAGATCCTGTCTCTAAATAAAATACAAAATAGGGCTGGGGATGTGGCTCAGTGGTTGAGTGCCACTGAAGTCATTCTCCAGTACCCACGCCCAAATTTTATGAGATGTGTACATAATTCTATATGATTATACATATATCTAATTCATACTAATAAAATATCTTGTCACTAAATTTGACTTGGTGATATGTTCAACATGTATAGGATTTATTTTCACTCATTGAGGAATGGGGAAATTTGGAAGAGATAAGTAAACCACAACTAATGAAGTGTTAGTAAAGTTTGTAACTTATGGAGGTCTATTATAAAATTTTGCCTACTTTTAGGTGGTTCAAACTTTGTATAATGGCAAAATGAGAAGAAATAAGGAAATAAAAGTAATCAAGATCTGAAATATATATTACATATATAAATACATAAAATGAGAAATACATAATGAGAGAATTTTACAAAGAAACATAAACTTGTGGTATATTTTTCTCCATGAATAATAAATATCTTTCTTATCCTTCCTAGTTTCTCATTCCTTTTAATGCTCATTATATATATATATATATATATATATATATATATATACTAGAGATTTATATTGCATCTCTACAGGTTATTAAACTGTGCTTACTATGTCATTTAAAATAATATTACAGCATTATTTGATTATATATATTAAATATGCCCAGCATACCTTGACATAATAGTTGAATTAGATATTATTATTATTATCAACTTCAATAGTAATTTCAGAAATTTTTGAAGATATTTCATCACCATAATAAAAATAAGTTTATTTATGAAATTCCCAAGGTAGTGTCAAAGCTCATATTAATGTACCTGTGCCATATCATAGGGTGAATCTTAGTTGCCTGAGTTTGTAACAAATATAAACAATGGAAGCTACCAAATAATCACACTGCTTATTATGCAAATAGTTACAAGTTTTGTGTTATAAACTTGATGTTTGAAGTCACCAACAGGTTAGATCCCTTTATGACTACTTCTTAAAAAGTAGCTGTAAGTAGCAGTATGAATAAACATTTGCTCAAGGCTTCACAAGGTCCCAACCTGTCACATAAGGTTCTCCGCACTCCTTGTTACCTGACCACTAGTCCAAGTCAAGAGTTTTAGAAATTTGCTATGATCAATTCATTTTTTTATTTCAAATAATGAGTCAGGCAGGTTTTAGTGGAAGGAAGAACTATCACTACTCTTAAGGACTTTAAGTGTAAAGAGGAAGGCAAGATTATGGTCTTTTATTACAAAATCTTGTGATGGGTGTAGAAGCATTATTTAAGCCTCAGTTTTTTGAAAAATTCCAAGAACAGAGAGTTGGCTCATCATGAATCGACTTCCTCCAAGACCACAACTGGGACAGTTTTATTAGCATCTGCTGCGGTCACCACTTCCAGAGCATGCTGGACTGCGTGAAGGTAAGAATCAGGAAACTGAAGCCATAATCCAGGGAATATGGAATCAGTTCAAGAAACCAAGGCAACCACCATCGGGGCTCTTTGTTTGATTGTTTGTTTGTTTGATTGGTTTGGGTTTTTTTGGTCTTGTTTGTTTGTTTTGATGAATGGAAATATGAAAATAAACACTAGAAACTGATGCAGCAAAATGGATACCTTACTCGCTGATGGGCCAAGGCCTTCCTCTATCTTGCACCATTCAAATCCATAGGAAGGATTTCTTCACCACAACTTGATGCACACCAAGGACATGAACTCCAGGGAAATATAGAAAAACCAATTCAAAAAGATGCCACGGTGACTAAAGCAAGGTAACAAAGGGTGAAAGCCTATAGAGTGACATTGACTGCGGTGAGGCAGGACTCTAAGGTGTTCCCCAAGATTTTTACCCCTCAGCTATTCAATCAAACGCTACTCTAGGAACTACTCAGAAGGGATTTTTGTAGAGGTAATTGATGTTATGGTCCTTAGGGAGATTAACCTGGATTATCCAGGAGGGCCTCATCTGATCACATGAATCTCTAATGCAGTGAAAAGTGTCTGGATAGAGAAATAAGAGATGCTATGGAAATAAAAAATATTCAAAGATTAAAAAGGATTCAACCTGCTTTTGTAGCTTTGAATATGGAGAAAGGAGACCACCTTCCAAAGGATATGACAGCTGCCAGACACTGAGAAGAACCTTGACTGGCAACCAACAAGATAACAGAAACCACAGTCCTATCAACACCATGTCCATCTGAATTCTGTGAAAAACATATGAACTTGGGGGCAAACCCCTCCCCAGAATGTCCCAGAAAGCATGCCCCTGTTCCAGTTTCTGGAGGTTGTTCTTGTAACTTTTTTTAAACAGAGAATGAGCTGCTCCACTCCGTGCCTGAACTGCTGACCTACAGAATGTGAAATAATAATTAATGTTGCTTTAAGCTGCATAAATGAGTGCTAATTAGTTTTGAGAGTAAGAGAAAACTAATACACCAACATCCCATCAACACACTATGTACACACACACAACTTTGAGAAAGGATGGGAGGGGAGGATTTGTAGAATAGACAGGTCAATTCTTACAGGAGTTCAAGGAAAATATCTGAAATATGGAATATGGGGTCTGAATGATGCCTAAATAAGTGGAAAGGAGTACATAAAGGAAGACGTTTTCTGGGCAAGGAACATGACCCAAAGTGTAAGTGAATCTAGAGACCATGAATCACATCAGTCTTTCAGGAGTAGGGAGCAGCAGAGTAGGAGGTAAAGGATAAAACTCGCAGGGAAAATTGAGTCCAGAGTGGAAAAGGGCTGGAGTAAGAGTTCTAACAAATATCAGAAAAAAGATTTACATCACACAACAAATCACTAATGAGGCCTGTGATACCTGTGAGTATGTCTATAAAGTATTACTAAAATTTTCCTTAAGATATTTCTGCCTGCATGGCTAATCCACCATGTTTACTCTGTTGTTTCTGCAGTTTTTTTTTTCCCAATCTATGGAAATCTTCACCACAGACAACAAGCTTCTTAACTTTTTTATACATAGAATTCCTGTTGATGTCTGCCTATTAATGTCTTATATTTGCTTAGTTTTACTTATGACCATGTCTAAAGGATAATATAAATGAGTCAATAGACATTAAGTAAGAAAATCCAATCTCTTTGTGTACGCTCTACAAAGGTCAGAAAAGGGAAGCTCCATCTTCTTCATTTGCACATTGATATTTTTAACACATGGATTCCATCTTTTCCCCTAACAAATTGCTTGTATATTACACAGTAATTTTCCATCACTAAAAGTTATTGCATTCAGTTCTCTGTATTAGGCAGTAGCCAGATTCATTCAAGCATATCTGATTAATCCTTTTTTTTTAGTTGTTGTTTTGAATTATCCATATTCTCCCACCCAGCCTTTATCTACAAACAATTTTTATTTTCCCAATAAAGTATGTCAATATGTCTAGAACATACACACAATCTCTATGTGCATTCACTTTAGCTTGCCAGTTGTGGAAAGCCGGTGCTGGATAAGCAACGTAAGCTGAGAAATACAATCACAAAAATAAACAAACACATACAAAGCCTGTTAGCAAGTTGGTGGATGCCTGCAGAGCTGCCATCCTCAGATGATGCATCCAGCTCATTCATGCCTCCAGTTGGAACAGCATTAAACAAAAATGCAAGGAATTTAGGTCCAAATGTTGGTGAATTTTAGCAACAAATTCTGGGTACTTCCTTCTTCCTTCCTCCAAATGGCAGCATGTCATGCTAAAATAGCTATTTTTAAAAAGACATTACATTTTTCATTTAATTTAGATCATCAAATACTCTGTCTCTAACAATTGACTTGGTGTAACAGCAATACATTCAAATTGGCAGAGTCATGTACATGTACATATGCACTCTTAAATTTTAAAACAGGCATTTGGTAATTTCAATTCATTATTTGTATTTATCCAAGATAACTCAAATACCTTGTATTTTATTAATTTTAAAGAGGTTTTAAGCAAAGTAAAGCTATGTGAAGGACATTTTCTACTGTAACATTCAGGTTTAATGTACTGAAAGTTCATATATAGTATATCTTGCTAACAGAAATACCAACAACAAAATTCATCCAAAGTCTCAACAGTCATGCATATTTTTAGTTTGAGTCAACTTGTACTGGTATCATCAGATTTCTTTTTTCCTTAAAAAAATAGATCTAACATCTAACTTTGTTTAAAAAAAAAAAAAAAACCTAGAGGGTCTCATTACAAAATATCAATGTCCTCTTGTCTCTTTTAAGTTCTGGCAGAACAAAATTCATTCAGGCTTGATTTTCCAATCAGTCTTTTCTACTAGCACATGGAGATGATCTCTCCTGTCACCTGATAAACCCTACCAATGCTCTAAACCCAGAGGGTAAAAACAAACAAACAAACAACAACAAAACCCTTACATTTTAGTATGGTTTATGTTGTCATAGAGAATAATTTAGTTTTCCAGTTATTATACAGAAGTCTTAGCATGCTCAGTCCAAGAAGAATGTGTCCAAAGCTATTGGGACTCAATGAACAGATAAACTATAGCATTAGCCCTGGGCTGGTCATTATCTGACAGTCCCCCCAGTCAAGCCTTTTAACATTGTTTTGTGAACATTTCTAAATATTGACACATGCTTTTGATGTGCTTGAAGATAAAACACTATTTTTTCCCCTAATATATGGGAAGTCAGTCAGCAAGAATTTCTGATCTAAATTAATATATCCCAGGAATGCCTCATCAATAGGAAATCAAAATGCTAAAATACAGATCTATGAAGCAGAATCCTAAAAATAAGTTGTCTTGTAATCAAAAGCCAAGGGCTCTTTCAAAACTTAGTGAGATGTCTTCTGTTAGATTCATCATCATCAAATCATATATAACCTCAGAAAATATCAGCACAAATGCAATTATAGGTGATCTTTGGTTGAAAAGTACTTAATGTTAATCTATACAATTAAAATGTGATAATTAAGTCCATCTCTGGATTATTTTCATTATCATTTATACAAAAACCCTACTTTAAAAATTTAGAAAATGAAACATTTTACTTATCTAAACCCTTATTTATTTACTCAAGATATATATTATTCAAGACACAAAGATGGCCCTATGTGCTCTAATTTAAGAGACTTAGGAATTTGGAGATTTTCTAAAAAGTTTCTTTGCTCTTCATTCACTTATAATAACTTTATGCAAAATAGGTTATCCCAGTTAATTACCTTGACATGGCTTGTCTTGCCAATTGGAAAGAGGATAAAACAGATAAGCTCTGTAGAACTTCAAACACTTGAAGGTACAATCTAAAAGAAATGGGGTCGATATGAATTAAGGAAGTAGATATGTTTAGTAACTAGAAATACTCAAGTGTATTGACTTACAAAAGAATCTGGGTATGAAATCTACTTAATCACATAAGTCCCAGACCATTAATTACTGTTATATGTAATTATTACTAAGAAGAGATTCTCACTTTTCCTAATGCTTAGGAAATTTGCCAATAACTATATGTTTTTCCTCTAATGAGAAGCCTTAGTAAGTATTTGTTATCAAATCTCAAAGGATACTAAAAATGATTCTACTCTAAAGAAAGATTATAAATATTATTTCTTGATATAAATATGATTTTATTAAAATAAAATGAAAGCCTGTTAGAAGACTTTCTGATATAGTTGAGAAATTTTCCTAGTAAACACATTCAGGGAACACATTCTGTTATCTCAGCTTTCATCATTCACAGACATTTCTGAGTGGGTGGATCAGATGCACAAGTCAATAAAGACATTGCAGAGATTTTTTTCAGTGTGGCATTGTAAGATGGCCATCTAAACTCTACTGATCTTATCCCTGGGTCATATGTTCTTCTTTAAATTCCCCAACTCAGTGGTATTTGAGCAGAATAGAACACCTGCTGGGTGGGAAATTTGACCCACTGAGATATCAGCATGGGAACCTAAAGGTTATCATGAACTCTCATTTCATTTGTCTTCTTTTTATATTTTATTAGCACTGAGACAGTTGCAAGATGGTAGAAATAAAATAGAAGCTTTTCCCTCTTAAAGGAGAATGGCTTAGAGTTTGGAAGCCCTAGACATCTCACAGAAGTGACTGAGAGCTGTCGGCAACTAGTTTTCTAGCACAGCAGAAACTTTAATGAGCAGTGGGCATGATATCTCCATATGCAACTATGAATACTGAGAATAAAAGGAAGATGATTGCAAATGAGAGATATTATTGAAAAAAAAGTTCTAAGTAGCATCTTTGGAACATCATCTTCTTGGGGGAGGTTTTAGCAATTTGTTACAGCACATGAACTGGCAAGCATTATTTTATTGTGTTCTTATGAATTTGTGATAAGGTGCCAGGGTTTGAACATATGAAAAAGCAACAATGACAAATAGAAAGATTAATGTCCTGGGGAAAATGAAGTAGTAGATGTTTAGGTGCACAAGAAAAGCCTTTCAATAAATTTCTTGTGTCTGAAACTTGTGATCTTTTATTTGATAAATAAAAGGCAAGACATTGAATAATTTGATTAGAGTTTGCAATATGTTTACCTTATTAAGAACACCTCATTGAAATTCAAAGGCTATACAGAAGTTGGGACAAGAACAAAAGCTAATGGGTATCCAACTGTTTATTGGATGGTAGGACATAAAAAAAAATCATGAAAAAGACAGGTGTTTAAAAGAAGGGTATAGAGACTACAATTTTTTTAAAATTTAAAATCCATTTCTTCTTGGCCCTCTCCAATAAAGCTTTTTATGTTCTTATTCTCCACATACTTTAGGATAAAAGGCACTTCAGTGAACTCCCTGAATCTCAGTGGCTTTTCATTCGAAAATGTCTGTTTTCTTAGAGAATAAAACATTTGATTCTACCACCTAGCTGAGGTGTGGTTCACAGACAGGCAACAATGAGACCTGGATGTATATGTAAGAGATTTATTAAAGATGGGCTTCTAGGGAAAAAAAATGATGAAGAGAATTTGAGGAAATGGCACAAGGAAGGTGAAGAAGCCAAGGAAGGTGAAGAGGACAAAATTTCAGAAAGAGGGCCAACTTCAAGGTCATCCTCCCATGTAATCTTATATTACAACTTTCAAGCATTAATTATGAATTGGAATTTTCCTTAGGCAATGAAGCTGGACTATCACATTCTCCATTCTTCCCGCCCCCTACCTCCCACATCCTTCCCCTGCATCATTAACTGCCAAGTTTTTGCAGCTTTCAGTCTGACTAGGGAAAAGCAGCTCCTATATCTTAAGGGATAGTTCTCCAAAGGGAGTCCATTAGTCAGTTAGGGCTGTTATAATAAAGCATCAGAGACTCAATGGCTTGCATAAAAGAAATACATTTTCTCATAGTTATGGAGACTTTAAGTCCATGAACAAGGTATTAACAGATTTGTTTCTTCTAAAGCCATTCTCTTGGGCTTGCAGATGGCCACCGTTTTCTTCACATGGTCTCTCTTCTGTCTCTGAATATCCTAACCACCTCTTCTTATACAAACACCAGTCAGATTGGATTAGGGCCCACTGTAACAGATTCATTTTTTTTTGTTTTTGTTTTTTTTTCTTTTTTTTATTGATTGTTCAAAACATTACAAAGCTCTTGACATATCATATTTCATACATTAGATTCAAGTGGGTTATGAACTCCCATTTTTACTCCAAATACAGATTGCAGAATCATATCGGTTACACATCCACATTTTTACATAATGCCCTATTAGTAACTGTTGTATTCTGCTACCTTTCCTATCCTCTACTATCCTCCCTCCCCTCCCCTCCCATCTTCTCTCTGTACCCCATGTACTGTAATTCATTTCTCTCCTTGTTTATTTTCCCATTCCCCTCACAACCTCTTATATGTAATTTTGTATAACAATGAGGGACTCCCTCCATTTCCATGCAATTTCCCTTTTCTCTCCCTTTCCCTCCCACCTCATGTCTCTGTTTAATGTTAATCTTTTCTTCATTTTTAGTTAATTGCCTCTCTACAGACTCTTTCTACAAATACAGTCACAGTCTGTGACACTGTAGGTTACACATGTGAATTGGTATGGGGAGGTACACAATTTAGCCCATATAGAGTCACCAATAAAAGTCATTAGAAGTGAATGTGCACAGAATCTCAGGCGTGGGTTACAGATCCATCCATCAGAAAGTATCCCAGTAGATTTGGATGGAACCAAGTCAATGTGTCCCCCACCTTTCTCCATAGGTACTCAGTGCTGCTACTCACGGATCACCTTGTTGTCTCATTGATTTCACTGATAACATTGCACAGCGTTTTCCTACTGGATATTATTATTGGCCCAATAGGATTTATTTTTCTCCAGTTATAACCTCTCTTAGATCATCAATTTCAGAGTCACACACTTTTGTACACACAATCCTAATTTCATTATGACCTAAACTATTCCACCTTTGAAGTTAAAAAAATAATCATTGAATATTAATGCATGAGCCCACTTTTTGTCACGGGGTAAAAAAGATCTGATAAGAGCAGCTTGGAGTAGGAAAAGTTTATTTTGGCTCACCATTTCAGAGATAGAGTCTATGGTGGGATAATTCCATTGCTCTGGTCCTAAGTTGAGGCAGAACATGGCAGAAGGTATCTCATAGTAGCTGAGAAGGAGAGAAAGAGGGAGAGACAGGGGAGGGAGAGAGGGGGAGAGGGCAGAGGGACAGGGGGAGGGGGGGAAGGGGCCAGCCATGAGGAAATGAATCATTCCAGTGCATACCCCCAGTGACCCACATCCTCCAACCATGATCCACCTGCTTGCAGTTAACCCCCATTTAATCCATTCCAACTAGAATGGTCAGATGAGGTTATACCTCTAATGATCTAATCATTTACCTCTGAATATTTCTGCATTAACACAGGAGCTTTGGGGGAATACATCCTATCAAAATCATAGCAACTACTTTCTTCATTATCTTCTATTCCTATAACTCTAAATTTAATGACTCCAACATACTCATTCTTCAACTTCATCAGCAACTCTAGATTAGTGATTATTATAACTTTCTAAATTTTTTTTTAATATGGGGGATTGTATGTAGGACCTTGTGTATGATAGGCAAGTGTCTACCACTAAGCAACTTCCCCAAACCTTTTTTTAAAATTTTTTTTATTTTCAGACAGGATCAGACCAAATTGTGTAGGCTGGCCTCAACTTGTGATCCTCCTGCCTAACCTTCCAAGTAGCTGAGATTATAGCCATGCACACTACACTTGACGCCTCTATTGTTTACCAATTTTTCCTATCATCATTTTTTTCCCAAAATTTACTTAAGACTCATTTCAATCATTTTTAAATACTATGATTTAATCATTGCTATTGTTTAAATAGATCATGATAATGAAAAATTCCAAATTTTAATGTCTCCAAATGTGCAATTTCTCCATATTATTATCTGATGATAAATAATCTACCTAAGGCTTTATAGCTGCCCACCAAACTTCTTTTTCTTAATTTATTTCCTAAGGTTTTTGTTTTTTTATATTCCACTATAATAAGAGATTTCAAAAAAAACATTAAAATACAGAAAACAACCTGAGGGGTTTTCAGAGGAAAATATCCATATAACAATTTTGGTTCCACAAAAAGTATGAAAATACCATAGGGAAAAGAAAAAGAAAAGTGGAAACATGAAAGAGATTTATTAAAGTTAAGCTGTCATCACTGAAAACATAATCAACTTCAGGATTGAACGACAAGGTCAGGGAAACATTTCTCAGAGTAATAAAAAATAGTTTTAAATTTAACTTTTAAAAAAAGGAATTGAAAATAAAAGAAAAACCCGAAACTTAAAAAATTTATTGGTAATTCAGAATTATACTCATAGAAAACCACAGAGAAAGAGACATAATAAATAGACTAAAAAGGATTTTCCACCATATAACACAGGGGAGATGGTTGGAGTGATGGCTAGTTGAAAGGATCCACCTAATACAAACAAAAAAAAAAAAAAGAAGGAAAAAGAATCCATAAAACTGTTAAAAATTCTACAATATGTGTGAGGCTAAGACCTTTAAATGATTTAGAAATGGGAAAACAAATTTACATATCAAAATTCTGAAAATCAAAATTTCTTCTACTTCTCAAGCAGTGCTTAGCACAAGATAATAGAAAAATGATTTCTGAGAGAAAATTATTTTCAATCAAAAGTTCATTAATCATTCAATTTGCAAGTGAATAATTTCATGTCTGCCAATGTGAGAATTAAATTATTTGAAGACATCCCCAGTTTAAAAAAACAAACAAACAAACAAAAACTCTATGGTGAACATATTGGCTAAGAGTGAAACTGTTCTAGGATTTACAGGTCTGGGTGGGAAAAATACATTAAAATTATTATAAAAATTATTTATTTATATAACAAGCATCTTCAAACATACATATATTTTCATTTTCTGAGAAAATGCATGCTGAAAAATAACATCAAGATATCCCCTTACATATCCCTAAAGTACTCAAAATACAACTAAAAAATTTCCCAGAAAACATATCTTCATACTAGACCTAAAGAATTTCTATGGATGAAATTAAATGGGATTAAATAAAAATTGACAATCCACAAGCAACAATTACAATTAAATTGTTTGAAAAATAATTTCATTGTATTGTTTCTAAATGTTAGGAGTGTCAGCAGCAATGGCTTACTCTGTGTACAACAAAAGAGTTTCCAATGGGAAGACTGAACAGCTAGGGTTGACTTGATGGGTCGGGATGGGATCATGTAGAAGCCTCTCTCATTTCACATGGCTGAGGAGTAAGCCCAGGTGTCAATGAAGACCTCACCTCCCACTGTCAATGAAGGACTTCCACCCAGTCTTTCCATGTTTGGGGGCTTCCTCCCACAAATAACACTGTCAGTACAGTCAGATTTTTTACAGGTGTAGCAGAGCTCCAGAAGTGACTGGTTAGCAGACAAGGAAAAGCCACCCTGTCCTTTTTGACCTGCTATGTTGGCTTGAGTTGGAGAAGCAGACATCAGTTGCATAAAAGATTAGCTGGGTGAAACTTCTGTGAGAGAAAAAATGAAGGAAGTCAAAGGAGGCAGCCAGGGCTCTTGACAATGCAGGTCTGACTCCTTGGAAGGACAGATGGAGGGAAAGATGGCTAGGAAGAGTCTTAGACTGCAGGACAATTCTAAGGACATTTCAGCCAAACTTATAAAGAGTCTTTGAGCCAAAATTACCTAACAAAGGTATTTTGACCTCTGGGAGGACAAAGCTCCCTTAGCATCCTGCTACCTCAGTCATTGGTAGCCTGTAGGAAGAGTGGTCCTCTGTGAATGTGAATGTGAAGAACGTGAATGTAAATGTAGAATGAATCCCCTGTGCACCTCTGGGTTAGTCTCTTGGTTCAGTTCCCCATCGCAGGTGAACTGAGAGATATATTCTCATGCAGCCACGCCCAGCTTCAAAGTCACACGCACATCCTGCTGTATTGCATTAGTTGAAAGCAAGTCATAGATTGGCCCAGACTTAAAAAAAAAAGGGACACAGACCCATCTCAATGGGAGGAGTATCAGAGATTTTACAGTCATTTAAAAAAAAAAAAAAACTTGCTACATCTAAGTAATAATGTTTAAAATTAATAATTTAAAATTATTATAAAATCTTCTAAAAAATATACAGGAAATTGAATGTAATGTGTAAAACAAATTGTCAAAACAACTAAAATTCTTTGCCTCCAGGAAACAGAACCTGAGTTTGGGAAAGATGTGGTAAGGCACCATTCTGAATAAGATACCATAGTTAATGGATCCCAAATAACGCTTATTGTTTTCATTTTCTTTCTTTCTCTTTCCTTTTTTTTTAACTTTAAATTCACTTCAGGCAATTAGTTAACTTATAGAAATGTTCCAAATATTCCAGCCAACTCCTTTGTCCTGGAGCGAACCTGGGGAAAATGAAAGTGGGGGCAGCTCCAAATAGAAGTTACAGAAAAGTGCAAATTCAGGTGCTAAAAGGGCGCAGCCAATTAGATTAAGAGAAGAGTAATTGGTAATTTTTTATACCTGTTTAACATAAAATTTAACCAGTACCTTTAACAATTTTCCAATGTCTGTTTAGCATGGATTTTAATCAATGCCCCTACCCAGAAGCTATATATATGCTCCTGGACGAGTACATTTAAGCAGAAAAAAAAAAAAAAAAAAAAAACAAGTTATCAGGTCCCCTCTCACCTTGCAGAAATTCTTTTTTTTTTCCTTTTCACTTAAATAAATCCTACTTCTTTCACTTTTGCTTTTTATTGTTGTTGATGGATATTATTCTCCTAATTTCTGAAATAAGACCCCAGAAAAACATTAGCAGTAAGCTGTTGCAGTATACTGTGACACTGAAGGACATGGCTCAGCATTAGAAGATATAATATGCCATTCTATACTAGTGGAGAAAACACTGGCTTTGCTAGCTGGGACCCTCAGAGCTGATACCAGTCGGCAGCCCTTGCTGGGATTAGTTACTAACACTAAAACAGGTTTTGTAGGCTGCAGAGGACTGCAATACACAGACCCTAATTAACATCAGAAACAGAGAATCTCGTTTCATCTCAAACTCTGGTTTCAATTCTTTTATTATTAAAAAAAGTGCTGTTTAATTTTTAATTATTTACATTTGTTATTTCATTATAATTCCCAATCAAAAATGAACAAATAAATAAAAGAAAGGTAAATTAAATCTTATACTTCCCTCTTGAAAAATGTTCAATGTTTTTTTAAATGCTAAAAAGATAAGATCTGAACTCTAAATCTATAACATCCTCAATGATCTGATGTAGCTTCCTAAATTATTCATAGTATACAATATCAATTATCATTTAATAAGTTAGTCTGTGAGAATAAAGTCCTAAGTCTCAGTGGCCTCCAACATTGTGGGCTGGTTATGCTTTATTAGTCAAATAAGTCAATGACCAAACTTCATGTTAAGAGGGGTGGAGAAGGTGCTGTATATGCTTCCCACAGCATGTCCTGGAAGTGCATAATGCAGTCCAGCACATGTTATCCTGGTACAGCCTGTGCTGTGCCTGCTGTAGACTTGTGTCAGTTCTAGAATGCACCCATGTCCTATTTCTTCATTACCACTGAGATACTGTGAACCAACAGAGGAAAAAGTGTTCAGAAGTTTATTGGGGCATTTGAGTCCAGTCCAGAGGCAAACACTGGCAAGCATTATGTATTCCATTGGGAGTTCATATGTTGACTGAGATGCTTGTTTACAATTTGTGACTTTTCAAAATAATGTAATATGTGATTTTAGAAATAGTTGCAACAGGACTAGGGTAAGGAAAGGTATATCTGTGGCAAATGGTCTTAGTCTTCTGGGTTGCCATAAGAAAATATTATAGACAGCATGGTTTCAACAGCAGAAATTTACTCTAGATGCCGGGAAGCCCAACATCAGTTTTGGGGGAGTGTTCTCCTCCTTACTTGCAGATGGTAGCTATGTCTTCACATGGCCTTTCCTGGGGACTACAGACAAATAGAAGAGATAGTATGACATCTCTCTCTTTCTCTTCTTCTTCGTAAAAGTCTACAATCCTACTGGATTATTATCTTAGTTTTATGCTATCATTTAAGCTTAATGATCTCCTAAATTCCCTATTTTCAAATATGGTGACATTGGGGCTTAAGGCTTAAACACATGATTTTTAAAAATTTTTAGTTCAATTGAGTACAATTCTGTCTTAAACAATAAGTCATAAGGAATAATTAAGAAATAAGAAAAGTATTAATGAGAGAATACAAATAGTACCCTAGCACATGTGTCCTGCAAGAGTGCCTGAGAATATAAAGAATTTTGTAGGTAGAAAATGCTTCTCAATATATCAGCATGATTTGAAAAGGAGTGTGCACAGTGTAAAGCTAACAGAGCCTAGTCTTTGGGTTCTTAAACACCATTGCCACTTACCAATCAATTAACCTCCAGCTTCCATTGCTTACATATGAATGAAATGAAAATAATATGTAAAATCACATCGTTACAATCATTTTTCACTTGGTTCATGTGAATTTTTATTGTTGCTATATCAAAGAGCTGAAAAGGAAATATAAATATGTAATAATAAATTGCAAAATGAAAAGGTACAATGAAAATATTAATATAATAAAAATGCCTTTGGTATCAAGGTTTACATGAAGGGATGACTTTGTAGTCCTATACTTTTCTTTACTCTTTCATGTGTATTTGATTCAGCTTCAAAATACAAACTGAACTTACCAGTCTTTTCACCTGAGTAATTAGCCTTTAAAGTGTGCATACCCAATTGGAAATGTGTGTGGTTCATTTGAAGTAGTTAGTTCATCAGAATTCTCTCCTTAATCATTTATGAAATTACTTTTATGTGGACAACAAATAGTCTCTCCGTAAAATGAAAGCCAAATTTCATATTAAAGTTCTGAGATTTTCAAAAACAAATAAAGAAAACAGAAAACAGATTCTACAAGGAACTTATTCTCTAGGTCACTTCACCCTGTTCTTGCATTGTCATCTAGACAAGGGCCATTTCACTGTAAGAAATAAAATCTTCACTCTTGCCATGTAACTGTCCCTAGTGAGCACTTGCTCTGTGGTGTCCTTCACACTCGAGCCTTAGTACCAACAATCTGGTCACTTCCTGGGAGTCTATAATGTTCCCAGGACACAGTAAGAGGCCTGGAACTATTCCAGTTCATATAACTGTACTCTTCCTAACATTTCTTTATATTTTCAATTAAATATAATGCTGCATTCTATCAAGCCTCTAAGTACCAGCATACAGTTGCTATATTCTAATTTATTATTCACCTCAGGACAGGTAAAGTGTGCAAAGTCTGTGAATTTACAGCCTGAAATACCCTGTGCAAATGCAAACCATAATCAACTCCATCACAGACCAGGCTTTGAGCATTTAAGAGGAATCTGCAGACCTTCAGTTCCTTCCCCAGTATGTCAGTAGTTTTCCTGGAATAGCATTTGAGCATTGTCCAAAATTTGGCTGTCAAATGAACTTTTCTGTTTAATGAAAAAGATAAAAAATTTTATACCAAGGAAAAAGAACCTGGATAAATTAGTGGTTAGAGGAAGTGAGTGATGAAAGCACATGGCATAAAACTTGAAGAGGCCATAAAGCTCCATAAAAGCCACCTGCTTTCTAAGTGATTATACCAGATAACAAAAGATGGGCTACTTCATTGGTGAGTTGATTCCATACATTTCCAACCCAAAGGAAATGACTATGGGTCTCACATAAAAATCTCACCAATAGATTTCTAGCTTAATAGAATATATCATTTAATCATATGACTGATTTTAAAGATATCTTTTTAAAGATTTCACATATCTGCATTTTAAAACTTGTAACATCCCTTCCTTCAACTTAATTCTCCCAACAGATTTTTCTGGTAGTCTTTGGTTAATTACCAACTACAACAGCTAAAAGTGACCTTCTTGTTTAATATGTTTTAATAATACATAGTCTAGAAGCAAATAAGTTTAATGAAAATATCCCATTTTACTTTGTGCTTTGTGTCATGTTTGAAGATTTCTTTTCATTTAAACCGTAAGACCTGAAGCTTTATTTATGTGTTTTGTAGTCTCTAGTGGCATTTAGGGCACACAATACACATTACATGAATAGCTACAGGTGAAAAATATGTGGCCCTGGAAGTTAACTAATCTGAGTTATCACAGCCAAGTAATGGAAATACCAAATCAAACTGTGAGTTTTCCTACTCAGTGTATAGTCAGCTTTTTTACTCCATTACAGAATAACTCTCCAGAGAGGGGATTTGCCCTTACCATCACCAGCTGCCCTTTGGCCCACCTTTATGGATGGGATATATCATAAAGTAGAGCATAACTTTTCAACCCTAAATGGCTTTAGTAACCAGAGAATGAACTTTTTTTCAGAGAGAGACATTAAATGGATATTCTGTAAGTACACAAATTCATAGTGTTGGCTATGTTAGAAAATCCATGGAATTATAGATTTGGAATAAAAGCATTAAAGTTTTGAAGATAAACATAATCAGGAGTACTGTTACCACCCAGTGTTACTGAGTGCTAGCCATATACAGCACTTTATTCCTTTATCTAATTTAATTATCTAATTTAATTTCAATATAACAACAAGCAGCATCTTTTCTTCATTGAATACAGCCTGTGAAAGTGTAGGTGTCCCAATCATGTTTAGTGGTTTGAACTTCATGGCTTCTTGTTGGAATCATAATATGCTTAAATATTATGATGTACTTAAATACTATAATATTGTTATAAGTTTATAATGTGCTTAAATATTCACTCAGGGAAATATAATGTGCAAATAACAGAGAGGACCTGAGAACATGAATAGTCTCCCTTTGGAAGACCATGGAGAGGTTTAAATCTATAAGAAAAATTTGCTTTTGATGGTAACTGGGAACATGTAAGACTTATTGAGGAAAAACCATTTAGATTGTGATAAATCAGTTTATGAAGGATTTATATTTCTGAAGATGTAAGAAGAGATGTAGAAATGAAAGTTTAGGAGTGTTTTTATTTTTATTCATTACATATTCTTACATGTCAGACAATTTATTAAGTATTTCCTTTAAGTTACCTTGTATAGTTCTTGAATTAGAAACTACTATCTCCTCCATAAAGCTAAAATATATTTAGGTGGGAAAAAATGAATTTATGAAAGGGTATTTCTTGCCTTAAAACTCTTGACTTCACTGTTTATCCTGTAGATAATGAAACAAAGGACAACTTAAGGAGTTTAAGAAATATGTGTCAATCATACTTTAATAAAGCGTATTTTTAAAAAAAGGTATACAGGAGAATGCTGTAGAATGGAGGAATCTGTTGTGCAATTTATAAGGGAGAAAACTGAGATGAAATGTCAGATAGTGCTAAATACTTGCCAAGGTTTAAAGGACTTAACTCAAGGCTCTAGATCTGGGCTCAGGTCAAAATTCTGAAATGTTTACCCAGGGATCCCCATCAATCTTAATGGATTGATTTGATTTTCCCCAATATACCCCCCCAGCTGGCTGTGAATGGGGAATTTAACTTGGGGAAATTCAAAGATGGTAATGAATATGAGGAAGCATTGGGTTTCTCGTGGAGTGTGAACAACTTAAAAAGGCCAAAATTCTAAGAAGTCCTCATGATTGATAGAGTAAAGGAAGAGGAGCTTTGATCACAATCTCAGAACCAGTAGATTTTAATGCTGGCTGGAGTCTCAACACTAAACATTGTTATCGGGACTTAAGTGTCAGGGATTCATATCTTGTATACAGTGGAATAAAAGCTCATATGTTTGTTGTTTGTTGTTTAAATCCTATTCTTGATTAACATATGAAGCTAAGTTTTAGAAAACTGATGATCCTTACCTTTATTATGACTGAAGAAGATGAGTTTGTTAGACATTCCAAAGATAAAAAAGAATAAAATTATTGATATTTAAAGAAATGAAACTTTAATAGTGTAAATAGACTCCGAACTTCATTTAAAAACTAGAAGCTAAGCATGATAATGCACAACTATAATCCCAGTTACTTGGGAGGCTGAGGCAGGAGGATACCAAGTTTGAGGCTAGCTTCAACCACTTAGTAAGGCCCTAAGTAACAGAGTGAGACCCTGTCTCAAACTAAAAATATTTTTAAAAATTGCATTTTGAGGGGTGGGGATGTAGCTCTGTGGTCAAAAGCTTCCCTGGGTTCAATCCACAACACCAAAACTAAACAAGCATACAAAAACTAGAAAAACATGACAGAGAATTTTACATCACAAACATTGCAAACCAAATAAGGAAAAGCTCACTGCTGGGGGCAGTGGCACATGCCTATAATCCCAAAGGCTTGGGAGGCTGAGACAGGAAGATCACAAGTTCAAAGCCAGCCTCAGAAACAGTGAGGTGCTAAACAACTCAGGGAGACCCTGTCTCTAAATAAAATACAAAATAGGGTTGGGGATGTGGCTCAGTGGTTGAGTGCCCCTGGGTTCAATCCTTGGTATGCAAAAGAAAAAGCATTACAATGTTTGATAGAAAATGTATGTACTTTCCACTTTTGAAATGAACTGACTGATTTGGGTGTCAGAGATATGCCTGGATTTTAACCTGTAAAGTCTATAAGAATTTGATATAAGTAAAATTGAAAGAATATAATCAAAAAAGAAAAAGGTTTTTTAAAGTATTGATATTTTCCTTTGCCTCCACATATTCTTTGATTAGGAAATTTTTAATCCTCTTCTTTGAGGAATATGTTAACAATAATAAAAAATGTTAAGGGAATACTTGGCATTCAAAGGCAGAACAGGACTTGGCAGCTGTTTTGATATAAGAAAATTCATTTTCAAAACATACATTTATCCATACTATATAGGAAACCATCCTAGAAACCTAAAATTCCTTATTACTACCAAGATGTCAATGGCATATTTTTGATATTCCACCTCTAAACATTTTCACAAGCCTTTTTTTTTTAAATTTCTGCATTGCACAGCAGAAAGAATTAGATTTAATAATCTACTGTGGTATCACAATTTACCTATTTGGTTTTCAGAGGCTTGGTTTCAAAAAAAAAAAAATTACCAAACTGCAAAAAATTTGGAATCTGCAGTAACAAGTACTCACATTTGCAACTACATTAAATTCAGTATAGTGCTACAAATTAATATGCTTGACCTGATGAGAGAAACTCAATTGAAATACTTGCAGACAATTGGCATTGTTCACTGTAAGAAGCTCTACTAACCAAGCATTTTACTCTTTTATTAATTCTTCCTGATGGCTGGGTCTTCCTGAATGTTTATTTGTTTGCTACCACCAGCAGACTTCTTTATAAATTCTCCCAGTAGCACCATATGTTGCCGCCTACCATCAGTCAGGAGCAGACTGGAGAAGTCAGCACAGGAAAGTGAATCATGAAAAGTGAGGAAGAAGATAGCCATTTCTTTCTCACTGAAATACAATTTCTTTTCAGCTGGAGATACAGCATTAGGGAGAAATGCATAATGAAATAATTCTTGAACCCAATTAAAAGAACTGTTGACTTTTTATAGAAGTGAAAGAATAAAATATCCCATAGCATAGGTGTTAAGTTTATGCTAATCATTTTGGATGAGTTTCTTTTATTTTAATACACAATTGTAAATGATCTGCACTGTTTGAAAATATTTCCTTTCTGCGAGTTTTTCAGAGTAAAATTTTAGATAGCTAGATTGTTATGTTGTTGCTAATTGTTTTAATAAAAAATTTAGAAAAATTAAAATTGATCACTATGATCAAGAGAAATCTGAAAAAGTTTCAATAGCATTGATGATTATATATGGGATAGATTTTTACACACTAAAATTATGAAAATAAATAGGTTATAAGGTAGAACTAATTCAGAAAGTCTAAAAACAAACCCTTTATTTGCCTGAATGTATAACATATTTCTAGTGTGAAGATTTGTCCACTGTTTGAATTTTGTATTGCAGATAACTAGAGAAATTCCACTGTGGAAAAAGAGATTACATTTCAGTCCTTTATCTGCCCCAAACATGGTATACTTTACTAACCATTGCATAAGCCATGTACTTTGGCTTATTCCTTTAATTAGTTGATGGTTACTGTGTGCCTAACCAAGCCAGCAGAAAGAACAGCAGGTGCTATACTGAGGGGAAGGTATGTGTGGTAATCATCAATGGCATAAGAGAATAGGGAAGAGCAAACAGAAAGAAGTGATGGGGAGAAAAAGAGGTAGCAGGAGCATCAAACAGGGGTGAACAAGGAGGAGCACTGATGAGCTGGCATAATGAAAAGATTGACTCATGTTTAAGGTATATGTCTGGTTATAATACAGAAATAGTGTCAAAGAAAGGCTGAGGAAGAAAGCGATATGGAAACAAGTTAGACTCTATTTCAACTGAACAGCAGAAAGGTCATGGTGTCCTTCACAGGAGTAGAAGCAGGATCAGAAGGAAAGAGGGAAGATTTGGAGTTTACTGTAAGGGTACAGCCATCAGAATGCAGTAAGGGTTTGGGTTGTGAGGAAAAAAGGAATTAAGGATACTTCCCAGACCTTTGGTCCAGGGAGCTAAATGTGTTAAATTATCCTTTGTGAGATAATAAAGACAAGAGAAGGAGCAAAATCAAGACTTTATTTTTAAACATATTCATTATGTGATGTTTATTTTACATCCAAATGAATCTTTTGGGTAGACAAATTTATATAAGGCTGGAATTAAGAAAGCAGTCTGCATTTGAGTTATAAATTTGGGAGCCATCAGCATGTGCACGGAATTTACAACTATGAAATAAAATGATACAATTTAGAAAATGAGAATAGAGAAGAAGTTCAAGAACTAAGCCACAGAGCATTCATTCAGCAGATGACAAGTTCAGAAAAATAGGATAAACCAGCAAATGGGGTACTATTAGAAATTAAAGGAGAGGCAGAGGCAGAGTATAGAATAATATTTGGGACCAAGTAATGAACATGCTGCGGTGATGTGATCAATTGTTCCAACTGTTACAATAGATGAATACCTGGTGGGCAAGGACTAGATTATACTGGATTAGATCAGATGAGGCAATTCAGAGGGTATTCAGAGAAAGTTGCTGCCATGGAATCATAAACAAAAATGTGATTGAATTCACTCTAAAGGAAAATAAAATGAGAAGAAACAGAAAAGCAAAGTATAGACCATCCTTTGAGGATTCTATCTGCATAAAGGAACAGAAAATAGAAGCAATTAACAGAGGGGGTTGTTGGCTCATGAAAAGATGATTGGATTGCTTTTTTTTTTTTTTACAGACCCAGTATAGCTACATGATGTGGGGGGGGCAGGGAACTGGTAGAGGGAGAACTGCTGAATTAAGAGAAAGTTTTAAAAAAAATTAATGCAGTGTCCCTGAGTGGGTAAGAGCAGATGTCTTCCAGTGCATGTGTATGGGCATGAATCACTATGACTATCACAGGTCATTTATCCAAAGAAACGGTGAACCTGCTCAGATGACTGGAGGTAGACGGATACGATGACAGATCTCACAAAAGTTTGCTTTCTCATTTCAAAATGCTTTCATGATCTAGAAAACAAAAGCAATCAGCTAGTAATAAAGACACAATAATCAGAAGGAGGTACAAAGAAAAAGTATAAAGTTGAAAGGATCACCTAAGACCTTACAAGGGAAAGTGTTAAATTTATAAGGCTATAAGTACTGGGAACAGAGAGATACTCTGTGAAAGTCCTTTGTACACATGCAGAGGGACTACTTTGAATCTTTCACTTAAATTCCATCTGTGTATGTGTAAAGTGAAACTCTTAATGCTGAACAAAGAATGACGTTCATGATAAGAATAACTGTAGAGCAGCTGTAAGTTGAGTAAAGGACAGAAAATGCTAACGGCCAGTGAGTGTTAACTTCTCAGCAGCCAGAGTGGAGAAGCCCTGTTATGAGCAGGAGGACTGCAGCTGAATTCACAAGAAAGCCATGCCTGAATTGTGGGCAGAATTAATCCAAGTGTATAGATTATGATCAAATACCTTCTAATATCTTTTTTTAAATGTCGAAAGAGCCAGATGGTGGTAGTGTACACCTGTAATCCCAGCGACTTGGGAGTCTGAGGCAGGAGAATCACAAGTTCAAAGCCAGCCTCAGCAACTTAGTGAAACTGTAAACAACTTAGGAAGACCATGTTTCAAAATGAAATATAAAAAGGGATAGGTATGTGGCTCTGTGGTTAAATGGCTCTGGGTTCAATCCCTAGTACACCCCCCCCAAAAAAAAAAAAAAAAAAACAATTGTTGAAAGGATCAAACTTGCAAACTCTTCTGCCCAAAACTTAATTGACTATAGGAAAAAAATAAGAGTTTTTAAAGAAAAACAACAAAATTTAAAATTTAAAGATATAAAATAAACTAGTATCTTAAAGCAATAAAAATACTAGATATGTAGAAAAACATGGACTTTATTCCTCAAAGGGAAAAAGAGAAAAACCCAGCAGTGACAAAGTATTGACAGAGTATTAAGATAGCAATTATAAGCATTTATAACTATAAGCAATTATAACTGATTATGCTCAATGTGCTCAAAGCTTTTTTTCTTCATTACCATGATGAAGACAGAAGTAGAAAATAAGAAAAGGAAACAAAAAGAATTATTACCTGAGATAAAAAATTTATTGTATGTCATTAAATGCAGATTAGATATTACAGAAGAAAATAATATAAAAGCATAGCATTAGAATATGTCTAAAATTGAGCACAGAGAAGAAAGGCTGAAAAAAAATTTTTTAAAGAACAGAGATTTAGCAATCTGTGGGGGAAAGTTGTACATTCTACACGTGGTAGCTTGAATCCCAGCTTGGGAAGGATGGGTCTGAAAAAATGTTCAAAGAAATAATCACCAACTTCCAGATATAAGAATCTCAATGAACCTTAAGTAATAGATGCACAAAAATGCATAGTGTAATCAACTTTCTGCTTATCATCAATAAAAAGAAAAATCTTTAAAGCAGGTAGGGACAGAGACATATTGCACACTAAAATAGTAAAAAGTATGTTCTTTTCAGAAACCATGCAGGTAAAAAAGATAGGGGAATGATCTATTTAAAGTGATCAAAGAAAAAATGTCCTATAAACCTAGAATTCTATATCCAGTAAAAATATTTTTTAAATAAAAGCAATATAAGAATTTTTTTTCAGAAAGATAAAAGCCAAGAGAATTCACCTCCAGCAGGACTGTATTTTCAGAAATATCAAAAAGTTCTCCAAGTAATAGAAAAATGATACCAGCTGAAAATTTGGATATGCAAGGGAACACAGAGTACTAGAGATGGTAAATATGTGGAAAGACATTTTTCTTAGAGTCTTGTTTAAAAAGCAATTGAGTATTTAAAATATAACAAAAGTAATATATATTTAGGATTTTAAATATATATAAAAGTATGATAACTAAAAAATGAAATTAAACTTCTCTAAGTTTCTTATGCTATTGCTAAATTTAGATGTGGTTTATCCACAAAGAGTTCATGTCTTAGAAGCTTGATTCCTAGTGTCACAGTGCTGAGAAATGGTAAGACTTCTTAAGAGGTAGGGCCTGGTAGGAAGCTCTTAAGTCTCTGGGGAGGCTGCCTTGAAATGGGATTAAAGCAGTTCTGTTCGGACCCCTGATTTCTCACGAGAGTGAGTTTTAAGAGAGGACACACTGTGAATTACTACCTGGCTGCCTGTTTGATGAAGTGGTACCTCCTTCATACAGGCAATCCTGCCATGATGCCAACATAGCCCCTCACCAAAAGCCAAAACAATGGGGTTGCCCAGTCTTGGGCCTTCAGCTTCCAAACTGTAGCTAAATTAACATATTATTCTACCTCTGGTATATCTTTACAGTGATACAAAATGGACTAATACATTTATACTTAAAATGGAATAATATTAATGAAAATAGGCTGAACCAGTGTAGTCTCCTGGAAAAAAAAATAATAATGGTGATAAGACCAAAGTTTAAAAAAAATTTAAAAGTGAAGGAAAATTAGAAACAAGAAGTGAACAATAGATGAGACACATAGAAAACAAAGGCCAAGATGGTTGATATAAAAACCTAAATACCAATAGTTATATTACATGTAAATAATTAGATACATAGATTAAAATTTAGATCTTATCATATTGGATAAAAACAAGGCAGAACTATATACTATTGAAAAGGCACATTTATTTGGGTTCTCATGAGGCTCTATGTACACTCTTTCTCAGATGAATTCTTCTTGATTGGGCAAAGGGGCGGGTGAGAAGGGGTAGGGACATGGAAACAGGTAAGATCCTGGAATGAGATAGACATCATTACTCTAGATACATGTGTGACTGCACATATGGTGTAATGCTATGTCATGTACAACAGGAGAAATGAAAGGCTGTGCTGCAATTGTGTACAATCAATCAAAATGCATTCTGCTGTCACATATACTTAAATTAAATAAATAAATAAATAAAATGTTTAAGAGGAAAAAAAATGCCTCTGCGATTTTGAGACAAAATGTATTGAACATAAACATGACTTTGAATTGTAGAAACAATAGTATTAAATCTTTCAATCCATGAATATCTGATAGTTTGTGCTTCATTCAGTTAATGTGGTACATTATTACCTCTGGGTCATTTCTTTTGTTGAACCATCCTTTCATTCCAGGAATGCACCATCTTGGTTATAGGATATAGGGCTTTGTATATCCTGTTGAATTCAATTTTTGCTAATATTTGTGTGAGTATATGTGTACTGATATTCATCAGGTATACTAGTCTGCAATTTTGTCTGGATTTCATACCAGCATACAGCTGTCCTACTTGCATGATCATGTCAATGTTCCCTTGTTTTTCATTTTTGGAAGAGTTTCAGTATGACTACTCTTTAGTCTTCTCTAAATATTTGTCAGAATTCTCCAGTGAAGGGGCAAAGGCTATGATTCAGCAGTAGAACACTTTCCTGGCATGTGTGAGGCACTGGGTTTGATCCTCAGCACTGTATATAAATAAATAAAATAAAAATCTGTCAACAACAAAAAATAAAAAAATTTTAAAAAAAAGAATTCTCCAGTTCTCCAGTGAAGCTATTTAGTCTTGGACTTGTGTGGCAGGAAGAGAATTTTGATTACTTATTCCATATCCTTTCTTGTTATTGTTTTATTTAGTTTTTTTATTCATTTATGATTCATTCTTATCATATTGTATGTTTATAGGAAATATTCATTTCCTCTAGGTTATCCAATTTGTCATCATACAATTTCTTTTTTTTTAAATTTGTTTTAATTAGTTACACATGACAGCACAATGATCTTGACATAACATACATTTGAATCAAATGGGGTATAATTTCTCATTATTCTGAGTGTACAGGTTGCAGAATCACATTGATCATATAGTCACGTATATACATGCAGCAATTCTAGTGTCTATTTTATTCTGCTGCCCTTCTTATTCCCCCTTCCCCCTTCCTCCCCTCCCCTCCCATCACTTCTCTCATAAAATTTCTTATAGTAGTCTCTTATAATCCTTTTCTATTTTTGTGACAAGAGCTATTAACTCCCTCTTTTACCATCCTTGTTTTAGTGATTTGACTCTTCCCTCTTTTTATCTTATTTAACCTAGCTAAGAGTTTGTTGATTTTATTTTTTTCAAAACCAGAAACTGTTATTTTTTATTATTTTTTATGTGTAGGTCTCTACTATTCAATTGATTTTTATCTCATCTGACCTTTATTTCCTTCCTTCTTCTAACTTTTAGTGGGCTTTGCTGTTTTGTTTTGTTAAATAAGGTATAAAGTTGCATTTGCGTTGTGTGAGATATTTCTTTTTAATGTAGGTGTTTAATGCTACAAAGTTGCCTCTTAGTTTTTGATTTTGCTTCATCTCATAAATTTTGGTGAACTGTATTTTCATTTAATATTTTATCAAGGCATTTTCTGGTTTCCCTTGCATTGTGGCTTTATTTTGGTTTTTGTTTTGTTTTGTTTTGTTTTGGCCCATTAGTTGAGCACATTGTTTAATTTCCACATATTCGTGGGTTGTCTAGTTTTCTTTGTGCTATTTATCTCTAGATTCATCCCATACTTATTGGAAAAGATATGGTTGATGATTTCCATCTTCTGGAATTCGTTAGGAATCGGTTTTGTAACTAATATGTAATCTGTCTAGAAGAGTGTTCCATGTGCACAGGAATAGAATGTACATTTCCTGTTGCTGGGTGGAATGTTCTGAGTGTGTCTGTTAGTTCCAATTATTCTGTTTGTTATGCTCCTCTACTTCCTTATTGATCTGCAGACTGGTTGTAGCCACTATTGAAGGAGGACTATTGAGGTCTAAAACTGTGGTGATGCTAGTTTTCCCTCCTATTATGTCAAAATTAACTTTATATGCTTATTAGCTCTGAAGTTTGGTACACAAATATTAACGATTCTTATATTTTCTTGTTGAATTGACCCTTGTATATAATCTTGTATCTTTTAACATTGTTTGATTTAAAGTATTTTTAAAATGTAATTTAAGCAATCTCTGCAATCTTTTGATTATCATGTGTTAAATATCATTTTTTATCCTTTCATTTCAGCCTATGTGTATTCCTAGATTCCAGAGTCAGAATATTGTTGGATTCCGTGGTTCTGAAAATCCAATCAACCACTCTATATTTTTTGATTGTGGAATTTAGTCTATTTACATTTAAAGACATTACTATTAGAGAAGAATTTACATTTGCCATTTTTTAATTGTTTTTGCTGTGTCTTGTAATTTGTTATTCTTTCCTGTCTCACTTTTTTCTTTGTGCAACATGAGTTTCTGTTTTGGGCTTTGTTTATTTTTTAGAATTTTGTTTTCATAGTGATACCCCACTCATTTACTTTTCTTCATGTTCTACAAGTATTTTGTTTGGAGTTACCACTACATTATATAGCATATTTTAAGTTGTAGCATTCTATAAAAAAACTTAACTTCATAGAAAATTCTACTTCTTATGCACATGTTATGTTGTTTCCCCAACGGAATACCTACATATAATATACCCATAAAATATTTTAGTGTATTTTAAAAATTTTTATCCTTTAAATTTTATTCATCAAAATTATAAGGGTGTAGGCTACTATGTTTATCCTTATGTTTACTTTTACTGGAGAAACTTAAACAGTTGGCTCTCAGTATCTGAGCGTTCCTTATCCATGAATTCAATGAAGGATATTCAAAAATATCCACAATAAATTGTGTGTGTACTAAACATGCAATATTTTTATTGTCATTATTCTTTAAACAATGCAGTTTAACAGTTATTTTCATAGCATTTACATTGTACTAAATATCAAAAGTCATCTAGAGATAAAGGACATGTCCTGTTTCCATGTAAAGGACTTTCTTTAGCATTTTATTTATAATGAGCCTTATAAATTTCCTCAGTTTATGATGATCTGGGAATGTACAAGCTCCTCCTTTATTTTGGAAGCAGTTTTTTTCCTGAATACAGTATTATTGGTTTAAGGTTGTTTCTTCTATAATTTGATAATATGCCACTCCCTTCTGATCTGCACTTTTTCTTCTAAAATAGCTATTAATAACTTTTATCACATACCTTGTGTGTGATGAAACTCTTGTAAAATTCAAGATTTTCCCTTTTTCTTCAATTTTAGATGGTTTGTGATGTATTTTGAGATATTTCTCTTTGTATTTCTTATAATTGGTCTTTTTGTGATTCTTAAATCCATGTGTTTTTACTTACTCCTGTTTGTAAGGTTTTGTAATTATTTCTTCAAATCAACTCCCTTTTACTTTCTCTTCTCTTTTTCTTCTGTGAGTTTAAGAATATACATATTGTTCAACCTGACAGAGTCCCATAAAATTCTTAAGATATTTTCAGTTTCCTTCAAATTTTTTTCTTTTCTCTTTGACTCAATTTTATTATTTATTTTTGTGGTACTGGGCATTTAACTCAGGGACGCTACACCATTGAACTACATCCCATGTCCTCATTGTTTATTTTGAGACAGTGCCTCACTAAGTTTTTGCTTCCAGTCTCAAATGTGCAATCCTTCAGCCTCAGCTTCATGAGTAACTAAGATAACAGGCATGTGCCACCACACCCAGCTTCCCCTCTGACTCATTTTTAGACATCTCTCTTCGAGTTTACTAACTTAGATGTTTTTCATCTGCTTGATCAAATCTACTATTGAACCTCTGTAATGAATTTATCAATTCAGCAATTGCATTCTTCAACTCCATAATTTCTACATGTATGTCTTTTTATTTATTTTTTTTTAGTGGTTTATAACTATTTGTTGATATGCTAATTTTATTCATGGATTGGTTTCTGTCTTTGTTTAGTTGTTTATGTGTGTGCTATTTTAACTCATTGGGAGGTTATTTTATTGGAAGTTATGGAAGTTGCTTTAAATTCTTTGTAAAGCAGCCCATAGATCTGCATTTCTGTAGAGTCAGTTCCTGGAGTTTAATTTTATTCCTTCTATTGGATCTTATATCCCATTTGGTTTTTTGTCTGCCTTGTGATATTTTGCTGGGATTGGGGCATTTAAAAACACAGCCGTCTCTCTTGATCTTGCTTATTACCTTCTTGTAGGGGAAGACTTCACTGATCAGCCCTCCTGGAGGTTCTAGGCCCTCATACGTTTTCTGATCTATTGCTCATCTTTATGACTGTAGATATAACTGTAATTATGCCACTGTCCTGTTTCCAACAAGTTCCCAACTCTGGCACAGATGAAATATGCATTCAGAATCAGACAGATAGAATTTAGTTCTTATAGTAGACCCTAGACAACCTAGAATGTTTGGATTCATATTCACCATTTTATTTTTTGATCTCAAGGGAGAAATCATAGGGATTGTTGGGGATGTTTCATTCCCATTTATTCATGTTATGCCATATATATGGAGGGGCACTAAATACTGGAGATTTTTTATACCTTTTTCTGGAATCCCTTCTTGGTTTTATCCTAGCCTTGGTGCTACAGATTAACTACTGATCTCTTTCCGAGGTGTTCTGATTCATACATTGTTGTTTATTCAAAGTCTTCAAAGGGTAAGGGAGGGTCTGTAGCAGCCCAGTCTTCCATCTTATCTTATAAAGGTATTTCTTAAATAGGATACTAAAGCATTGTCTATCCTTTACAAGACAAAAATCCTGATTCAAGAGGGATAAAGGATTTGAATGGGTGATTTTCAAGGCAAAATATAGAAATGAGCAGTAAATAAAATCATATGTTTATCACTACTCATTAAATAAATACAAAGTAAAACCAAAATATGTACCATTATCTTCACACTTGCATGAGTATTCAAAAGATGGGCAAGTACAACAATTACCAAGGTGGTGGAGAAAGTTGAAATTTTATACATTTTGGGTAGAAATGTTAAATGACAAAACCACTTTGGATAACAGTTTAACAGTTTCTTAAAAAGTTAAATGTATACTTAACATAAAGTTCTGCTATTTAACTTTTACGTATTTACTGAAGTGAAGTGAAAATACACAACACAGAAACACATAAATTCTAACACTCAATGCAGTTTTATTAGTAGTCAAATACCAGAAAAATGAAAATGCTCAATAAGTAAATGGATAAACACAGCATACCAAAAGGACCGAGAATAAAACTAAGTGGTGAGCACTTGCCTCACAGAAGCAAAGTCCTGGGTTCAATGTCCAATCCTGCAGAAGAATTTTTAAAAACAAATATAAAATGATATGAACAAACTGCTAATGCATGGAAAGAGATGAATTCATCTAAAAGTAATGTGCTGAATGGAAGACACCAGACCCAAAGCAAATTACTATCTGATTTTGTATATGAAACTCTAGAAAAAAGGCAATAAAAGAAAATAAAACCAGATAATGGGTGATTCATCTTAATAATCCTTGAATGGGATATATTCATTCTCTATCTATTCACATCTTTAAAATTTTTTATTTGCCACTATTTCTTAACATTAATTATTCCCAATATTATTATTATTCCAATTAGTGTCCTATGCGCTTTCAGGTTCCACACCTATAGAGTCAATAATCTGAGGATCAAAAGCATTCAGAAAAAAAAATGGGTCTGCAATGAACATTTACAGACGTTTTTTCTTGTCAATATTTCATAAACACTATAGTGTTACAAGTTATGTAGTATTTAAATTACATTAGGCATATAAGCAATCTAGGAATGGCTTAAGTATACAGGATGATGTGCATAGGTGACATGTAAATACAAAACCATGTTATATAAGGGAATTGAACATTCGTGGATTTTTGGTATTCACAAGAGGTCTCAAGGGAGATCAGTGAAGTCTTTCCCTACAAGAAGGTAATAAGCAAGATAAAGAAAAATGGCTGTGTTTTTAAATGCCCCAATCCCAGCAAAATATTACAAGGCAGACAAAAACCAAATGTGATATAAAACCCAATAGAAGGAATAAAATTAAACTCCAGAAACTGACTCTACAGAAATGGATACTAAGGATTAATGTGTATATTTTGCCCCCTCTGTCTACACAAAATTCTAACTACAGAAGCTGACCCATTTTTTCATAAATTAAATTATTGCCATTTCTCCAGATAAAATTACATAAAATGATGAGAAATTTTTAATTTAAGAAACAAATTGTTTAGTTACCTTAATTAAAAATTAACCTAGATTTTAATCCAATATATGTTTACACTACTTATATATGTATGTATTTATATGCTGGAGATGTAAGGGCATTATTCTTAAAGATATGAGTGAAGATATCTCCATATATACATTATTCTGATCATTTTTAATTACTCATGTATCATGTTTGCTGACCTGACACCCACATTTAAGAAAATTACATATTTTTTCTATATTACAATTAAAAAAATATTTGAACTTTTCTTAATAAGAGCTTTTCACTAAATAATGTAGATTATTTACTAACTAAGAATAGATTTGGCTGTTTGGATTCTATACAAATTCATTGACTGAACTGAAATTGAAAAATGTGTAACCATTTTTTTACATCTCTCCTACAGTCTGGGTGTTGAATGGAAAAGTCTGCATTATGTTCTGAGCTACTTAGTTCTCTTATTAAACACAGAGGAAAGGAGAAGAATCTTATTTAATCTAAACATGAGTTCAGACACTGTTCACATATTCTTTCCTACTCATAGACTGAAATTTTTTTTTCCAGAACCAGGTTTTCTACTCATTTTTCACATTGATTGTCTTCAGACCCAGACAGGATTAAAAATTATAAAGTTTCACCTGTGCCCCTACTTTTAAACAATGTATCAAAGTTTTGCTGAGCCTTAGAAAGTATGCTGAAGGTTTATTGTGTGTTTAGGGCAAAGGTTGACTTCTTTTCTTATTACAAACTATTTTCCTACTTCAATCTTCCTGTGAAACAAGAGGCAGAAATTCCCTTCTGAAAGGTATAGCCTTGTAGTGATAGAGAATTGCAAGTCAAACAACCAGGGCTCAGGAAAAAATAAAAGTCAATAGCATGCGACCTTATTTGCATGTGCATCCCATCAAACAATACTATCTAAGTTTAATGGCTTAGTGAGAAAATATTTTTTTCCATTTAATCTTCACAGCATGTTCTCGCTTCTATTTTTTCCTAATCTCAACAAGGTTAAAAATTTTCCCTGTCATAGGATCTGAACAAAAATAATATTTGTATTAAAAGACAGGATATGTGAGATTCATCTTATATATGCAAATCTGCTTAACCTGTTAATAAAGAATGGCTTACAACTTGACAAAATTCTGGCTTTTAATATTAGACAACATGAAGACAACAATTCAGGAAATTTCTGATCATTAATTTTCAGCATCCAAAAATAAGTAAGTGAATTATCAACATTATTTGAGAACAATGCAACCATACCCCCCCAAAAAAATATAGAACAAAATCAAAGAAATAACTATATACTTGTGCTTACTTAGGTATAACAAAATATTAGCATGCATAATTAAGCATGCAAAAATAAAATAATCACAGTTTCTGTGAGAAGTCAGGTCATATTGGTATCATTACTGATACATTCATCTATCTCTATCAACATCAAGGTTAATAATTAATTTATGTAAATTACAGACAAAATATTTAGTGTGCACAAATGAAAGCTTATAAATTTTCAAATGTTTTTATAGAAACTTAATTGCCTCCTTTAGAAGAGTTTTTAAAAAATGGATCAATCACTAAATCTTTATAAATAGAACAATAACATGAGATTAATATTTGCATCCAAATCTAAAATGTTTTGCAATTTGAACAAATGTGAATTGAGTGTATGTTTGTAATGAAAGAACTTCACGTGGAAAACAACTGTAAATTTTAGCAGTATGGTTGGTTTTATTTGATTACTAACTTAGGTAAAGAATTATTTTAAGGGAACATTAGTGTTGTTTCAGTTGATCGTGTCTTCTGGTGTATTACCAGCCTTTGACTCCCTGCTCTGTGCATGATTACTCTATGTAGTACAACCTCAGGAGGATACACCCCATGGAAAGTACTTGCCTGAAACTGGAGACCCAAAGATAACTTAAGAACATGCCTGCTTTCGTAACTCTTAGTATAATGAGCCTTATAAATTTGAAATACTAGAAAGTGAGGGCTGAAAATTTTCAATCTCTAAAACAAAAAGTTCTTAAGCCTTCTTATATTTATTTCCAGAGTCTTTTGAGAAATGATCCATATTTTAATCTTTTTGCTAGATGTTATTTTTAGTTTGACTTATTCTTATTAAAGTAATACATGTACATAATTTAAAATCTTATGAGCTTAAAATAAAAGTCAATGGCTTCCTCCTCTACTGCTCACTCTCTGTTACTCCTACTGGAGGACCTACTATTGCTTATTTATGCATTTTCATTTTAATAAAGGCTACTTTCAAATATCCCAGTATTCTTGTTCAATCATTAACACTTTAAACTAAAAATACACTAGCACTTTCCTTCAGCTTAGGCTTTGGTGGATACTGCAGCTGTGGCCAAGATTAAGGCTCCTTAGTGGCAACCAGGAGGAGCTCCCGAAAAAGATGGATGACCTGATAGTGGAACTGTTCCAGGTGAGTATCACCAAAGTGACAGGCATCGCAGTGTCTAAGCCCTTAGACCTATGGCCCAAGAAGATAACACGGTATGCGCCGCAGACTCAAAAAGTAGGAGGAGAACCTGAAGACCTAGAAGCAGCAGTGGATAGAGAGGCTGCACCCTCTGCGCAAGTATGTGGTCAAAGCCTGAGTGTCATGGTGCAATAAAAAAAAATAAATAAGTATACTAGCCAATATATACTTTCTGTCACCATTTTATAACATTAAGGATAAAATTTATGTTCTGCTGCATAATTGTAATTAGACTGCTCTTTGTTCACTAGTTGGTTTTAAATTTTGAAAACTTAAATCTGACTATGAATTATTGGTAATTTAATAATATGGATCAATGTGGTGTCATGTAGTATGCTCTCATTACCCTTTGTTTCCTGAACAATTATATACTCCGTATTTCTACTCACATTCTTAAGTGAGTTAAAAAGCTAGTTTATAATACATTTTATATGGATTATTTTTCATAATTGCTTTTCTCCAAAAACAGCATCTTATAATTTATTGCATTCACATTCACAAGATTATATTCTTCAAATTTATTTATATTCCCTTAGTTATCTGTTTGCAAGAGGACCTGTTTCTGTTTATCTAAATTTTTTTCAAAATTTTCACAATTGTTTTTATTTCTATCCATCCGTATTTAAGAATGAAGCAATAGAAAGGCTGATGGTATCTCTCAGTAGCTTAGTGGGTGCTGTTGACTGGCAGAATTTGTATGGGAATAGAAGCTAGGCAACTATGTCATGAGGGAATCCAAACTAGAATGGAAAGGGCTTTATTTGGCAGCACAAATACCCACACTAGCTAACGTGCCATCTCATACTAATATGTTCATAAGATGTATCTTTTTAATATGGGTGTGTTTGAAATATTTGCCTGGTGAGAACGTAAACACAAAGCCTCTGTTTATTCTTATGCAGTGTGAGGAGAAGCAACTATGTCCTAGAGATCCCCTGAATTCCTCCTTTGTTTCTCCCCATTATTAACTCTGCCCTCTACCTGTCTCTCAACCAGGAGCCTATGCTGGTTTTGCTAAGCAGGCCCCATAATCCAGCCAGACTTTCTCACTCCATTCCCTCCATCACTCCTCTTCCATAGGCCATGCCTTCTTCTACTGTTTCCCTTCATTCTCCTTGTGAGGAAGTCTCAGGAAGGATGGACTACAAACACTCGTTCTGCCTAAGACAGTGAGTGATCTAACTCCTAATTCTCCATCTGTAGACAGGAGTTCGGGAATTTGGTTTAAATTAGCATTCCTCTTACTGTGTACCTCAGAATACTTGTTCTATTAAGAATTCATAGGTATTTTATGATTAAATAATAGATGATGAATAATATATCTTCCACTAGAGACTTACATACACTTTAGTATATAAAATATCCCTGAAAATCCAGTAAATGAACCTGCTTAACATTTTGTAACCTGACATTACATTCAGCACAGGAATCCATAATTAATGAAGAAACTACAATATCTTTTAAGGACAAGTGGTCTTTACTAATTTTATATATTATGATTATATACAATAATAAAATCATAGGAAAAGTCATAGGAAAAGCCCTTGAATAGAAAATAGGAAACTTTATAGTATATTTGATGAATTTTTAAGAAATTGCTGGAAGGAAAATTGTACAATCAATTAACAGAAGTACTAAAAAGAAAAGACTCTATGGATAGAATATATTTTCTGTAAATATTTTTAAAACATTAAGATTCCTGATTACAAATATATTCAAGTTTTTAGGACCTGTACAATATTCTTGATAATTAGGTAATATATATTTATCATAAGATAATACAACACTTATTTTCAACTTGTAGCATATCATGACCACCAGTTAATAATAATATAAATTCATATTTTTATCAGTATAATAATAATTATAAGAACTGTGGATTTCATTGTGTTATATTTGTATATGCTCAGAACATAACTTGTTCAATTTTGTTCTCCAGCATCTCTGGCCCTTCCCTCTTTACTTTCTTGATTCATTTCCTCTACTCTAATAGTCTCCCTTCTATTTTCAAGAGATGCAATTTTTTTCCTTTTTTTCTCTAACCTTCACATATGAGACAAAACATATGAGCCTCGACTTTCTGAGTCTGAATTATTTTGCTTAACTTGGTGTTATTCAGTTTCAATTTTCCTGAAAACAAAATAATTGTATTCCTTCTTTATGGCTAAGATTTCATTGTGTATATATACCACATTTGCTTTACCCATTCTTTTCTTGACAGACACCTAGACTGCTTTCATAGCTTGGATATTGTGAATTCTGTTGTGATAAACATCTCTTTGTGGAGAGATACCTACATACCCATGCATGCAGACTTACTAAGCAGTGGTATAGCTGGATCATATTACAGTTCCATTCCTAGTATTTTGAGGGAACTGCATACCTATTTGCATAGTGTCAGTACTACTTGATATTCCCACAGTGTACAAGAGATCTCTTTACTCTGCATCCATGCCAGCATTTATTATTCATATCCTTGATGACTTCTGTTCTAACTTCAATAGTATTAAATATCAATGTAGTTTTTATTTGCATCTCTATAACTGCTGGACATGTTGAATTTTTTTTCACATAATTGTTGGCCATTTGTACTTCTTTGGAGAAGGTTATATTTAGCTTATTGGTCCATTTATTGATGAGGTTATTTGTTTTCTGGCATTGTTTTTTGAGTTCTTTACATATTCTAGATATTCATCCATTGCCAGAAGAAAAACTGGTGAAAATTTTCTCCACTCTGTAGGTCCTATCTTCACACTGCTGATTGCCTTCTTGGCTCTACAGAAGCTTTTTAGTTGATGCTACCCAGCTTGTTGATTCTTTCTTTGTATTAGGAAGTTGCTGCCTATGACACTGTGTTGGAGTGTTCCCCCCCATGTTTTCACCTGACAGTTGAAAAGTTTCCAGCCTTATTCCAAGATCTTTAGTGCATTTTGAGTTGAAAGTTGAAAGTTTTGGGCATCTTCACCAATGATCATGTGACAATAACACTGTGGGTTTGTTTCTTCTATTCTTTTCCCATTGGTTCTTGAGTCTATTTTTATGAGAGCACCAAGCTGTTTTTCTTGCCATGTCTCCCGTACTATTATTTGAAGTTGACTATTATGATACCTATGAGTTGACTCATTTTGCTCATAATGACTTTGTCTATTCTGGGTCTTTCATTCTGCCATATAAATTTCAGGACGGTTTTCTCTAGTTCTGAGAAGAATATCATGGGTACTTCTATGGGAATGTATGGAATATGTATATCACTTTTGGTAATATTGCGATTTAAACAATGTAATTTTGCCTGTCTACAAACATGAGAGGTCGTTCCATCTTCTGGTCTCTTCTTTGATCTCCATATTCAGCATTCTATAATGTTCCTTGAATAGGCCTTTTAGCTCTTTGCTTAGATTAATTCCTAGGCATTTTATTTACTTGCTTATTTATTTATTTAAACATGTTTTTATTTATGAGATTATTGTAAATGGAATTGCTTTCCTGATTTCTTTCTCTGTTATCTTATTATTCAGAGATAGAAAAGAATTTGATATAGTTCATTGATATTTTACCCTGGCTGCTTTGTTTAATTTATCACCTCCAGAAACTTCTGGTAGAACATTTAGCATCTTCTGTGCACAGCATCATACCACCTGTACAGAGGGGCAATTTGACTTCTTTCTTTCATTTATTTCCTTCTATGTCCTTACTTCTCTGGCCAAAGTTTGAAATATTATATTGATTAGAAGTGGTAAGAGAAGATATTGTTGTCTTTTTTCTGATTTTAAAGGACATGCTTTAAGTTTTCACTGTGTAGTCTAGAGTTGCATCTGGGTTTGTCAGTATATAGCCATTATTATGAACTTAGGGGACATTGCTCCTATCCCTAGTTTCTTCAGAATTTTCATTGTGAATGCCTGTTAAATCTTGTTGAAGGTTTTATTTTTCTACATATTTTGAGGTTATCATGTGATTTTTGTACTTTATTTTGTTTATGTGGTATATTACATTGATTGATTTTCATTTGTTGAACCATCTTTATATTCCTGGTCTAAAACAAATTTGATCATTATGTTCAATCTTTTTAATGTATTGTTGAATATAATTGTTAATTATTAACTTTTGCACATCTGTTAAGATTCTTCTTCCTCTATATGTGATGATCTTTTAGTATAAAGAGCAATATCTCTGCAGTCTTCCCTGAGATAGAGTATATCTTAGCACCAAAACACCCAAACAGCATACTCAAGGTTCTAAATTTAACCATCAGTATAACTTGGAGAGGGGAGAGTAATTGTCATCTAGAAATAGTGATAACTTCAGGGAGAATCACATATTACCCTATATTTTAAAACATTGTACTAATGATATTTACAACTCTATTAGCCAATGAGAAATAATACAAGTAGGATGGTAATTTAAGTATTAAGATCAGTATACTCAACACTAAATTGTATTAAAATAAGAGAAAAATAAAGAAAAGAAAAAGAGGATGGAAGGAAGAGAGACAGTTAATGAGAAGAGAAAGAAGGATAAAAGAGAAGGGAATGAAATGGAGATAAGAAAGGCAAGTATAAGGCAAAAATCAAATAATTGAAAAAATATGTAAAATTAGTATAAAGAAAAAACAATAAGGGAAAATGCTACAAAATATTTCACGTAAAATAGTTCATGTTACAAGCATTGTGAAAATATTTGGTTTTCTTCTTGCTCAGCTTTTAAAAAATGAAATATTTTTTAAGGTTCAAATCTAGAACTCCCCACTACAACATTGTTTGTGGGATATATGTTCATTCTAGTTCTCTACTAAACCCACCAAACTTGTTAGGGGAGTCTGTCTGCGGAGCTCTTCCCCTCCCTGTCTGCCAGCATGTATTATGACAGCATCATCTGTCTCAGAGCACAGTTCGCCCTCAATATGGCTCTGTGTTTGTATCTGTGATGGCAGTGTAACCCTAGCAGATGCTTCGGTGAGCCCTCTTTCCTGGGCAGCCTGTAGATAGATCCTTAGTCTGTTTGCTAGGACCAGATGTATGGAAAGTGCTTAGTTTATGTCAGCAGATCCTCAAGACCCTTCTGAGCACAAGGAGGCATCTGTAGTCACAGTTGCATGGTGCAGGCAGCACTCTCCACCCAACCCTCACTCAACCCAGTGAAACTCCCCATTCGCCTTCGTCCTTATCACAGAGTTTATCTCTCAAATTTTAAATGAAAGCACCCTTAATTATTTTTAGACGTTTTATTATTTATTTATTTATTCTAATTAGGTATATGTGACAGCAGAATGCCTTTTGATTCATTGAACACAACTGCTGTACAACTTTTCATTTCTCCGGTTTGCATGATGTAGCGTCACACCTTATGTGCGGTCACACATGTACCTAGGGTAATGATGTCCATCTCATTCTACCATCTTTCCTGCCCCTGTGTTCCCTCCTCCTTCCTCTCTCTCCTTTGCCCAATCACAGTTCCTCCATTTTTCTGGTGCCACCCTCCAATTATGAATCAGCATCCACTATCAGAGGGACATTTGGCCTTTGGTTTTGGAGACTGGGAAAGCACCCTTCATTCTTCTTCGCTCTATAGACCTTTAGATTGACAGGTGTGGCTACTGTCACTGCCCTGATCTTCCCCAAAATCCATGCTAGTCTCACTACTGTACCCAGATTAATTTACAGATTAGGTTCCCATCAATCCAGTGAAAAGTGAAGCAGAGTGATTGATCAGTCTTGGGTACACAAAAAGAAAGCAAACCAAGAAAAGGACAAACAAAAATAAAAATTAAAAAATAGAGAAGTAAAACTGCAGGGATTTCTAACCTCCCACTCAGAAAATCCAAACAAAGAATCTTTTTAAGCTGTTATATCTTCCCCACTGCACTGCTGAGAATTTTAAGAACTCTCTCCAGTACCAGCTCAATACACAGAATCTGAGCATTATTCCTCAAACTGCAATTCTGTTGAATAGTGGAGCATGCTTTTCTTAAACACCCTGGGAAACTTTCTTTCTGGTCATTGCAGGTGAGCTTCCCCTCCCCCACTATGTCACCATGTTCCAGACACTACCCAGTCTATTCCTTTTATGGATTCTCTTTCTAGTCAAAAAGCAATATTCCCAGCTTTCTCCTGTCTTCTCATTCTCTGAGTGCTTTCCCATAGCCTTCCCACCTCATCAAGTGGCAACAGAACTTTTGTTTTGATTTAATCTCAGAGAGCAAGTTACTATACAGTAGGTTCCTCTAATCCACCATCTTTATAACCTCCACATTCAACTTTGAAATTTATTCCTAGGCTATTTAAACTTCATATCAGAGTCTTTGAATAAAGGATAACTTTCAATGTCTGAGAAGCACAATTGAAGTTAGCTCTAGGTTTTTTGCCTATTTCAGTATGCTTGCTACTCAGATCCTGACTTATAATACAGGTCCCTATAGTCTCCACTGTTCTGCAAAGACTTCCCCAGTTCACACACACTCATACAAAGGTCTCAATTTTCTGACCTCTACAAATATATAACATTTGTTCCACAGATTATTACTAGTTTATAGTGATTGACATGGGGATTTGAATGTGGGGAAACCATTGAGCTAAATCACCAGCTTTTTTTATTTATTTATTTCTTGTTGTGAGATTAAATTTTCCCTAAATTAATCAGGCTGACCCTGAACTTATGAATTTTTAATTCTTTTAAAGCCTTCATCTCTTTTCTAGACTGGAATAAATATATTTTGCATACATAACATGAAATTAATGTAAAATAAGTACATAAGAAGTATAGCAGATTAGTAAGTTCAACATCATCATAAATCCAAAAATATGTCAGTTCAATAAAAATGTGCAGACAAAATTACCTTGAGAATATTACCCTAATTCTTGTAGGCACCACAGTATCTAAGAGGAGCACATCATTAAGAAAAGTAATATAATAAAAAGAATGAAAGTATGTTACTTTTATCATCCACAGCCTTTGTCTTCCATAAGATAGCATTGTGTATTTAGGAAATATCTATCAGCTACCTTCACTCTCAGTAGAATAAAAGAAGTGTAAAACCTATACAAACATATGGGGCTTTTTCCAAAGGGCTTCTCAAAACTGGTTTTTGTCTACCATGACATAGAGACATGAAAATATCTAGTAGATTTTGAGTGATAATACCACAAATATTCAACAAGGGTAAAGAGGCTATGGACTCTTAAAAAGAAATATGAACAAAAAATTTACTAAGAAATATACACATATATGCCTATAAAATTTTCCATAAAAACATTTTTAAAGACTATAAAAACCTTTAAAGCCTTCATTTGTTAAAGACATATTTTTTTTATTTCATTCAACATTTGCCTGTTGCTAGACTCATAATTACCCAAGATGCTTCTTGATTCATTGAAATGCAAAATTGTAAATAAGATAGCTTTTTTAAAAAGCTGAAAACCTCAATTATACATTATAGAAATCTAAAACATATAAATTGATCAATAATCTTGACTTTTTACTAATAACCAAATAATGGTATGTGATTAAAAAGTCCACAATTTCCACCCAAGAAACTATCCAAACACATTTATATCTTAACTGAGCATATATTTGGCATTTTTCATGGAACCTTGAAACCTAACTACGAAGTGCCCACTTTAATACCTATGGCTAATCTAATATATAAAATAAATAAGCAGGTGAATTCCCTAAAATCCTTCATATATTAAATAAAGCCAACAGCTACCCAAGGAAGCTGTATCACATACAGACACACACATACATACACACATTTACAACTTTGTTGAAATCACATACATTTTCATGCTTTGGAATTTGCTTTCATTTCTTGTCAGATACCATATAATCATCTATTGCTTCTTTTAGCACCTTTGTATATATGGTTCACATTAGTGTATGTAGTATCTTTTAAAATTTAGCCTGTAATTGTTTGTGTAACTTAAAATCTCTCTCTTGAATAAGTAGGAAAGCTAAAAAAGACAATTAAATACTTGTTGATGGTACAAGTTCTTACCAAAATAATAATAATATAATTATTATTATTATTATTGGATAGGTAACAAACTAGATACCTTGTAAGATAAAGTTTAGAGATACCATATTGCATTTGTCTTCAAAAATAAATAAGATGTAAATAAAAAGTACAAGTGTATATATTAATTTTAATTTATTAATAAAATAGGTATTCCACACCTATTTTTAAATATTAGAGCAATTCAAAGAAGAAAGATCATGGAAAATGCTTTATAAGAAGGAAGCAATTAAGCTGATATACTAGGCTCAGGCTTTGAAAGGGCACAGAGAACTTGGAGTTTCTTCAAGGTATATTGTCATTTATTTGATAATTACTTAATGCATGCCTATTATAAATCAGAGTTACAAATAATAGTGGATGATCTTAAATTTTTAAAAATATATGTTTCATTGAACTTTCCAAAATCAGCAGACACCACATAGTGATAAAGGTAAATAATATTATGTTTGATCTAAAAGTACATGTGAATTTGAAGAAGTGAAATAGTTTTAATTATAGCTCATAAAATAGCAAGAATAAATAATTTTAAAGTGTCACAATATTTACTTGATTGATTGCAACAATTTTTAGAAGAAAATAAGGATCATTTTATAAGATACCTTACATTGAAAAATGCATTGTTTCATGAAAATAAGTGTTTTTCTTTTACAAATTGTAGCCATAACAAATGTTACCAGGCTGAGAACAGCATGAACTAAGGTCTAATTTAAACCAAGGTTGAGACTGAAAGTACTCATGTAGACATGACTTGTTTTCTTTTTCTTCATTGATTAAGATAATTATCAATATTCCATACCTTCATCTACTGTAATGCTTAAGTAGATCAAGCCTATTAAGTAATTTGTATTTTGAAGATAAATTTGCTCAGCTAAGTAAGTATGAGATACATACTGCCAGGAATTAATTAGCTTGATTACTGTTTTCTAAAGTATATTCTAGGAATCCTAGTCCAAAGAAATGTTGCTATAGTCAAAACAAATTCCAGCCACAGACTCAGATGTGCAAAGAATGTAATTTTATTCACTTTTCTTTTACCACACATGACTCTCTTTTGAGCCTGTATTCCAAATGTAAAAACAGTCTCAACCACTTGAGCACTCGGAAGTAGAGGTTTGTCTGGTTGGTCATTTCCTAACAAAGGTAGCATCTTCTGAGATGTCTTTTTCTCTGCCTGACATTAGCCTATTAGACCATTTAGGCCACTACCATACCCAGGTGGGCCCTTCAAGAAGACCACTGGCTCTCAGTGCTGGGTTCATGCTGGTCTTAATCAAGTAAGGAACATTTTTCTGCTGCCTTTTCGTGGAATTAGGAAACATATCACTTTTATTACTCAGCTCATTTTTTTCCCCTTACAAAAATTTCTCCTCTCCATGCCATTTAAAAACAAAATAGCCCAGCAAGGTTGTGCACAACTGTAATCCCAACAACTTGGAAGGCTGAGGCAGGTTGATCCCAAGTTTGAGGTCAGCCTCAACAATTGAGCAAGGCCCTAAGCAACTTAATGAGACCCTGCCTCAAAATGAAAGAATAAAAAGGGCTGGAGACAGAGATCATGGTTAAATGCCTCTGGGATCAATCATTTGTACTAAATAAATAAATAAAAATAAACTTTAGAAAAAAATAATCATAGTGATGTTCTAAAAATTTTTAATCAGAAACCTTCTGCAAGTTGGCATTCTTTAAAATTATCGTGTAAACTTTGTTTTAGCAAAGGACTCTTATCTGCATTTATCAGAACAAACATTTCCTGGAACACAGATCAAGAAGCCCTTCCTTCATCTTTGAAGTATTTTGGCAGCACTAAAATTTCTATTAAAATTTTTTTGCCATTGTTTAGAAAACTGTTTTATGATACAAAAGGAGAAAACTGAATTGTGATATAAACATGCTATCAATTTTTTACATAGAATCATATTTACTTTATATTAAGTATATTTAATTTTTTTCTGAAAGATATTTAAAAAAAAATACTCATGGAACAGAGTAGAACATTTTATTCCAAGCCCAAATTATGTAATCGTAAAAGTTTTCTTGTTTCAGTGGGATATCTACAGTCTTCCCTGTAAATCTGACACCATTAGCAGATAATGAATGTCCTCTGTAGCATTCCCTAGAGAAAGAGCACTTTGCCTGCCATGTAGTGTCATGCTTGAGAGTTTCATTAGATTTATATAAAGCCTTATCAGTTAGATTTCAAAAGCCTGAGACCTTTTCATTTTTTTTTCATTTTTGATTCTAGTCCACACTGAGACAATTACTTTAACATATTTTTGTTAATAAAGTATTTTTAAATTCTATAATAAGAAATTAATAGTAGGTAAGCATATACTAATTATCATTATAAAATTATTACTATACATTCTAGAATAACCTTCATGATCCACTTTATATCTAAATCAATGTTTCTTAGGAAATAGCGTATAAATATATGATTGATGACATAAGTATATTGAGATTAACTCTGCATCTATGGGCAGAGTTATATATGTTAAAATTCAGTTTCACCTATAGAGTCAAAATTTTCCTAATTTAGTTAAGGCTTCCTTTAAGGTTTCCATCTTTGTAAGCATGGGAAGGGTAAGTCATGCTGATAAGATGAGTATTCCTTTATGTGTCTCTAGATAGTAAGTGACATTTAAGTATGTTAATATTTAATTCTTCAGGATTAAGTATCTCTGCAACAGAAATAAAATTAGTGCGAGTAATGTAAGAAACATGTAAATACTAAAATTATGTAGATAAATTGCTGGGTGGTGTGCCAGAATAAGTGTTTTCAGGGTCAGGCAGTAGTGTCTGCCATGCAGAACCTTTTCAAATCTTACTTTTCCACCATTGACTCATACTGAAAACAGTTTATTTTTTACTATTGGAGTATGTGTTCCCAAAGATTGGATTTCAGCATGCAAATATTGTTATACAATTTTTTACTTAATGAATTGTCTTAAAATTTAAAAAAAACACTCTGGAGTCCATAATCTCTAATTCTATTTTATCCCAGAAATGCAACTAATAAAAAAATAAGATTTTCGAACTGACAAACAGTTGGAAAGTCACTCTTACTAGAGAATAGAAGGTCAGAAATCTGGATCCACCTCTGAATGGCTATTTGCCATTTGGCAAGGAATTTGCATGCCTCAAATTAATCCATTTATAATAAATGACTATCTTCTAAAGAAAATGTATGACTCAATTAATGTAAGACTGTCAAGATATATTACAAAGTCCTCCTATATAAGCAATTGCTTTACAGTCATCTCAAATTTTGTTTTATCATGAGACTATCAGGCACGCTGTGTACTCATGCCTGCTGAGGTGCCAATAGTGCTAAATGACTAAGACATATTCATGGTTGACCAACTTCTGCCTATAATAACAGGGTGCTTTTGTATAATGGTTGTGTATTTTATTTGCTATTAGTGTGGTCATTGGAGGGTTTTATACTAGCAAAGGAAAGCAGAAAGAAATATAAACTCTATCACTCTAAAATAAATAACAACATATGATCTTACAGAAATCTTCCTTGGGCAGCTTTCAATCTCTGTTTTGATGATCAAGTAGTTACTCAGAAATAATAGAGGAAATAGCTCTCACACCAAAAGAAATCTCAGATGCAAATTGAATGCCTTAAACTCAGGAGATGCCAATAACCAACTTAGTAAGTAGGTGTAAAAAAAAAAAAAATAGGAGTCCCAATATGACAGTCAATTTCAAGGCCCCAGTGTCATACAGCAAACTTGATAAGAACTCTCATTTCTGTTGTGTGGATTTCTCTCCATCAAATTTCATTTTGGTACTAAAATTTTTAACAGCAAAATAACAAGCTCTCTTTGTGAGAGTCATATGAAAGATAGAAGTCATATTTTTCAATAACAGAAAAAGTTGGCTTCTTAAACAGGAGAATATCATCTAAAAACATTCTATCATTTACTCATTTATTCATAAGTGCTATTATAAATTAAAAATTTTAAAATATGCAGTTACTTTCACACTTATTTTTATTTTTTGAGAAATCCCTAATCATTATTTACATAAAAATCCAGACCTTCTTTGAATTTTATTGATATGATGGGAATTTTTCATGATTAGTTTCTGTTGATTCAATATCACTGCATTTTTAATACTTACACCAATTATCATATTGTGCCAAAGGTCATGGAAATAGTTTTGAATTGATTTTATAGATTTAAGTATTTATGCTTATGTATAAATACTTATGTATATATTACTTATAATTAAGTATTTATAGATTTAAGTAGTTATAAGGCCACAGCTATTAATTATTTGCATTGCATAAACTGTATTCATAATATAATAAGAAAATATGGGAGAACAATGTATCCTGTTCAGATTAGTTTGATGTGCACATATTTGCATAAAGTCAGAATTTTTAAAACAGCCTCATTAGAATGCAAATAAAGCTGTCCATTTTTTGTGGACATGAGGTATGTCAATATATTAAACAATGTTTATTTTGCTTTTTATTATTATAAATTAGTCATTGTTAGAGCATGGTACACTCAAAAAATATGAAAATAAAAAGGATTTTTTTAAAAAAAAGCATTGGTAATTATGCTAGCCATGAACTCTTGAGGTGGATTTAAAATATAATTTTTCTATTCAAATGCATACAATTCTGTTTTTACAAAAAAAGGTTCATGTTGTTTTATCTTGCTTATTTAGACTTAAAGTAAATACAGTTTCAATATTAATTAATATTTTTAATATTTTCTTAAATCACTAGATTTTTTTCTGCCATCCTCTTAAATGTTATGTGTCTGCAATTATTTACTTGCTTAGATCTATTTAAGGTTATTTTATTGTGATAAGAACACTTTACAAGAGATATACCCTCTTAATAAAATTTTAAGAGTACAATGCAGTAACACTGACTATCTGTACAATGTTGTACAACTGATCACTAAAAGTTTGTCATCAGGGCTGGGGATGTGGCTGAAGCGGTAGCGCGCTCGCCTGGCATGCGTGTGGCCCGGGTTCGATCCTCAGCACCACATACAAACAAAAATGTTGGGTCCACCAAGAACTAAAAAATAAATATTAAAAAAAAAATCTCTCCCCTCTCTCTCTCTCTCTAAAAAAAAACTTTGTCATCTAGCTTAACCGGAATTTTATGCAGACTAACTAGCATCCCTCCCATAATTATTTTATTTTTAAAATGAACTAAATTTTCATCCACGTTTTCACATATAGTAAAATTTCTTCCTTTTTAAAAGCAGAATATATTCTATTATTTTCATGTACCAAATTTTCTTTTTTAATTCATTTCTTAATGGATATTTAGGTTGTTTCAATATTTCAGCAAATGTAAAAGTGCTGTAATGAATATAAAAATGCTTATGCACATGAGATTCTGATTTCAATTATTTTGGATAAATACCTAGAAATGAGATTTTTGGACAATATGTAATTCTATTATTTTTTTCAGGAATGTCCCTTCTGTTCACCATAGTAGCTACACTATTTTATATTCAACCAAATGCATGCCATGTGTTTCAATTTCCACATATACTTGCCTACATTAATTATTTTTATTTGATAATAACCATCCTGACAGGTGACAGGAGGTATCTCATTCTGGTTTTGAATTTGCATTTCTGTGAAGTTTTGTGACACTGAGCATTTTTCATGTAATCATTGTCTATTTGTATGTCTTCTTTAGAGAAATGAAATTCCTTCTTCTATTCCTTTGTTCAGTTCCTCCTATTTTTAAATTGTGTTATTAGAGGAATTTTTCTATTGAGTCATAGGAGTTATTTACACATTTTTCAAATATATCATTTTCAATTATTTGATCCATTCCATAGGTTTTCTTTTCACTTTATGAATTATTTCCTTTGCCATGCAGAATCTTTTTAGTTTGATAGTCTCTCATTTATTTTTGTTTTCGTTGCCTGTTGTTTTAGTGACAGACTCATAAAATTATTGCTAAGAATAATTTATTTGTTAAGAATAATTTCATGAAGTTTTTTTCCCACAAATTTCACACGTTGAAAGCTTAATTTAAATCTATATATGATCCATTTTGCTGTACAGTATGAGTTCATTTGATTTTACTGTACAGTATGAGTTCATTTCCATTCTTTCACATATAACTATCAAATTTTATCAAATATATGTATATGAGTGTATATACATACACATATATATACAAATATATGTGTGTGTATGTGTGTGTGTGTGTGTGTGTGTGTGTGTATATATATATATATATATATATATATATATATATATATATATATATTTGTAGATGGACTCAATACCTTTATTTTGTTTATTTTATTTTTTTGTGTCCTGCTGGAGATCAAACCCCGTGCCTCATGTATGTTAGGGCAGAGCTCTATCCCTAAGCTACAACCCAGCCTTGTGTCTGTATTTATGCCAGTATCACACTGTTTTGATTACTGTTTTTAATATATTTCAAAGAAGAAATTATGATACTTTGCAATTTGCTCTTTCTCAAGTTTGACTTGTCAATTGTGGTCTTTTGTGGTCCCATATGAATTGTAAATTTGAGTTTTTTATTTCTAGAAAAATAATGCCATTAGGATTTTGGTAGACATTGCATCGACTATAAATTCCTTTGGGTAGTACGGATATATAAATAATACAAAGTTTTCTAATCCATAAACAAAGGAAGTCTTTTCATCTATTCATGTTTAATTTTCATCATCGATATTTTGTCATTTTCAGCATAAATATTTTTAACCTTAGTAGTTGTCTATTGGTAAGTTTTTTAAATTTTTTTTTTACTTTTGTTTTTATCCTAAATGAAATTGTTTTCCTAATTTCAATTTCACATTGTTTATGGTTGATGAATAGGAAGACAATATTTTGTATTCATTTTATATCTTGAAACTACTGAATTCAACTTCTAGTTCTTTTTTAGAGATTTCTATCTTTATTTTATTTTTATTTTTTATTTTTTAAGTTTTTAACTTTTTATTTCACTCCAATTATTATCATTTCAGCATGTAATTCATATAAAATTGTTAATGAGATATTTTAGTCTCTGTTTTTATTAGTTACACGTGACAATACAATGATCTTGACAATTCATACATTTGAATCAAGTGGGGTATAATTTCTCATTTTTCTGATTGTACAGGTTGCAGAATCACATTGGTCATACAGTCACCTATATACATGCAGCAATAGTTCATTTTGTATCTTGAAACTAGTGAATTCAACTTCTAGTTCTCTTTAGAGATTTCTATCTTTATTTTATTTTTAATTGATAAAAAAATTCCGTATATTTTGGGGATAAAATGATGTTTTGATCTATGCATAAATTACGAAGAGAAATGATCATACTAATCAGATATTTTTTAATAGTGAGAAAGTTAAAAATGTATTTTTATAGTCCTTATAATTATCTATATATAGATAAAATCTTTAAAATTTTCTTTATTATATAAAATCAAGTAATCTAAATCAGGGACAATTTTTTTTGTCCTTTTATGATTTAAAAGCTTCTCATTTATTTCTCTTGCTTAATTGCTTTGGATAACATTCCCATTACTACAAAGAATATATGTTAAGAATGGTCTTCCATGCCTTGTTCTTCATCTTGGAGGAAATGCTTTCAAATTTTCAACATGGGGTATGATTTAAGCTGTGAACTGGTTATACATGGTCTGATTATGTTGAAGCACTTTTTTTACATTTCTAATCTGTTCAGAGTTTTTAATCATGAAAGGGTATTCAATTTTGTCAAATTATTTATCTGTATCTATTGAAATCATGTGTTTTTCCCCCTTTATTCTGATAATGTGGCCTAACACATTGATTGACTTTCATGTGTTGAAATATACTTTCATATCAGGGATGAATATCACTCATAATGCTTTATGATCCTGTGAGTGTATTGCTAGATTTGATTTGCTATTAATTTTTGAGGATTGGTGGTGCCTTTCAGGTTTGGGTGTCAGGGTACTGTTAACTTTGTCAAATGGATTTGGAAGTTGGTATGTTTTGAATAATGCGTGTCTCCCCAAAGGTTCACATAGAAAGTCTTGGTTTTCAGAACAAAAGTACTAGGAGGTTCCATGGACCTTTAAGAGGTGAGACCTAGTAGGGGTCGTCAGGTCGTTGGAATTTTGTTCTTAAAGGAAATTGTGGGACCCTAGTATCTCTCTGTCTCTTCTCCTCCAGTTCAAGATGTGCTTCTATATGCATGCAGTAACACCATGATGTACCACCATCTGCTGCTCTCACCAAAGACCAAATAAACGCAAACTAGATGATCTTAGACTTTGAACATTTAATATTCTGGGTTAAATAAAGCTTTCTATCTATGGGTTAGTTGCCCAATGTGTTTTATTATAAAAATGCAAAGCTTACAAATACTGAAGTGTTCCCTCCTTTTCAATTTTTTGAAGATCTTGAGAAGGCTTGGAATTAATTTGCTTATTAGAATTCACCAATGAAGCCATCTGAACCTGCTAGTTTCTTGGTGGGGAGGTTGTTAATTAGTCACTCAAGTTTACCTTATGTAATAGGTCTGTTCACATGTTCTATTTCTTCATAATTTAATCTTCGTAGGTTATATTTTTCTAGAAATATATCCATTTTTCTAGGTGATCAAGCTTGTTGGCATATCATTATTAATCACAAACTCTTATTATCCCTCTTGTTTCTGGAATATGTCTCCTTCACTTTCTGATTTTATTGAAGTTTTTAATCTTTTTTTCCCCCTTATAGAAGGCCTGTCAGTATTATTGCTGTGTTCTACAAACCAACTATTAGTTTTTGCTTTTTTCCCCATTGTTTTTCTGTTTTCAATTTCAATTACATCTCTTTCAATCTTTACTTTTTCTTTTCACCTTTTAACTTTAGGTTTGGTTTACTCTTCTTTTTCAATCTTCTTAATGTGAAACATTTGGCTATTTATTTGAAACCTTTATTCTTTTTCAAAGGTAAGTGCTTATTGATAAATTTAGTAATGCTTTTTCTGCATCCCATATATTTTAGTATGTGTATTTTTGGTTTTGTCCACCTCAAGGTATTTTCTAGTTTCCATTTTTGACTATTTTTTTTTACCCAGTTGTTATTTGACAATATGTTATTTCCACATATTTGTGATTCTCTAGGTTTTTCTTTTTTCTGCTATCAATTTCTTATTCCATTCCATTATGGTCAGAAAAGACACTTGGTATGATTTCAGTCTTCTGAAATTTGTTAACTTGTTTATGACCTACATCACATCTATTCTGGAGAAGGTTCCCTGTGCACTTCAAATGCACATATATTTTTCTCATGTTTTTGATAGAATGTTCTATGTATGACTATTAGGTCTCCGGTTGAACTCCTATATTATGAATATGGTTTCACTTGATTGTTTCCTCCTCACCCCTTTCCTTTCTTCTTATTTCTCTTCTAGGTTTACTGCCAATGACCTGTCTTCAAGTTTATTGATTCTTTCTTACTGATCAGCCTGCTATTGAACCCCTTCTATAAATTTTCCAGTTCACTACTGTGTTACTCATCTCCATGATTTTGGTAGTATCTATATTTAGATATATGAAATTCTCATATGGGAGCATCTTTATCAGAGCCATATTTAATCCTCTTCAGATAAATCATACAAATCATTAGAGTCCATTTCTGGAGATTTATACAGTTCTCCTGTTTGAAAATCTGTGCCTGATTCTTCATTTTTCTTAACTCTCTATGTTAATGTCTGTGTATTAGACAAAGCAGCCATCTCTCATAGTCTTCAAGGACTGGCTTCATGGAGGAGAAGACCCTAAAAATCAGCCCAGTGAGAGATACTTGGGGTTTCCACCAATCATTCCCTCTCCAGGAAGGAGAAGGGAGCTATGGGTTGGATGGTTTGTTTGTTGTTTTTCTCACACTATGCTGAAGAGGAAAAGGACCTATGGTGTTGACCAGCCCAAGCTGCCACCTCATTGCAATAATTGTTTCCCTAGATTATGCTGGTTGGCTCAGAGCTCAAAGATTGACAATCAGAAGCCATTCCTCTGAGGAGTATCCCTCTGAGAATTTGTTGTGTTATTCTTACAAACCAATACTCTTCCTCCCCTCTGAACAGTCTGTAGTAAGGAGGTCTCCTCCTGATCCTCAGACACTGTGCTGGGGATAGTGATTCTGAGAACAAGGTATTCCCACTCTCCTTAACCACATTGATGAATCTGGTTTTGCTTCAGTCCAGGGTACAGGAGTTGTTCACTTACTTTCCAAATTTCTCAAATAAGCAATTTGTACATAAATTTGTTACTAATTCGGTATTTTTGTCGGAGGAGTGGGGCCAAGGCTTCCTATTTCACCATCTCGTTGACATCATTCACTAAGACTATTATTGTACATTTGAGCTTTTAGTAATATGAATGTTTTAAAGAAAAACAACAAGTGTAATCCTTTCACTTTTTAAGGAGCATTCATTCCAAAAATAGCTATCACAAGATTACAGCAAGAAAACTGAGAAAAATCCTAAGAAAAGCTCTTCATTACTTCCAAAAGATCTCAACTATTTATAATTCTTATATAAAGAAGCCACTTCTTCCATCCCTTGGTTTTAGATTTTGGGTATGCATAAATAATAATAAATATATCGAAGGTGTTAATTATAGGTAACTAGAATACATTGAAAACTGGTTATCTACTTCTGTATTATTGATTCATCTCTTAGATGCTTCTCTTTCTTAATTGAAAGTCCTCAGAATAAATTGTGATAATGTTCTGGAAGTATCAAGAACATTAGGCAAAATGCAATTTAGATTTCATAGAGTTGTAAAACAATACACATACTGATTATTTCCCTGCATTCTATAGTTTTACAATTAATAAATAGAGATGAATATTATCCACTAAAATTAAATCTTCTAGTCTCACAATGTGAAATTATTTTAAGTAATACTAGAACATGTGAACCTTTACATTGGAGGGCCTTGGATATAAAATCTGCACTATTAATAAAATATATAAACCAATATAATAATAATAATAATAATAATAATATCATATTGCTAATCTCCACTCATTTTAAACTGTGTACATCCATGTAATATACAGTGTATTCCCATGCATTTTCCTTTTAAGCATCAATAAATTAAAATTGTGCTTACTCTGTAAATAATCAATCAATGCATCTAGATGAATTGAACATCTATTTTTTCTTTCTAACAGAAATTTCTTATTAACAGAAGAGTTTGAATCTGGCTCATCACATTACTAAGAATTTCTAAAACCATAAAACTTTGTTGTGGTCTTTATTAATAACCTAATTCAAACATCCACCTAACTCAGCAATCCTCTCTGTAACAGTTCTTATATTTGAACTTTTTTTCCAGCAGAATTCTGGTAATTACTCTTTAAAAACAGAAGATGCATACTGGGCCAGAGCGTATGGCTTCAAAAAGGACCTCATGGGAATAATGCCTTCAAAATTCTTTGCATAGTTATGTATTAAAATTCACCTCATTTGCTTTTTGTACTATGTTCTGCCAATGATACATACAGAGTTTGGGATTCTGGTTCTCATGAGATTTAACAACTTGCTTCTTGGCACCTGATTCATCATCAGGTTTATCCCTTATCTGTATTGTTCTTCTAAGATGAACACCCTCCTCTGTCTTCTGCATGTTCTTTTTCTGTACACAGGGATACCATGTTAAATTATGTGCACATATTAGATTCAGAGACAGGCCTATTTTGTAAGGTTTCTTAAACACATGTCTTGCCAGCATCTAAACATTAACATGTCTAAATTTAAACTTTCAAAATGTGCCTTTCTTGATTCCATTTCTTACATACCTCAAATTCTCCATAATGATAAAACATAGTGGAAAAAACTCAAAACCTCTTAATTCTCTCTCTCCTACATTATTCATATATTAGCAGTCACCAACCTCTATTTTGCTTTGAAACCTCTTTCCAGCCATTCTCCTTAAAGGAAACAATCACACTCTTGCCTCTGCTCTGGGTCTCACTCAGAAACACCCAGGAAACCTCTAGCAGTTAGAATTTCCTTAGTCTAACTCTTCTATATATTCTGCCAAAACACAGAATCATTGAAAATGCAGTGTGAAAGTTTAAAGGGGTCTAAGAGATTTTGTTTACCTTTCTTGTGGCACCTTCTTAAAGCAGAGCTGATTGTGTTTCCCTTTACACTTGACTCCAAATGTGTGTTATAGAGAGTGTCTCCCTTGGTTTTCAGGCTTTCAAACTTAGAATTAACTTCACCACCTGCTTTCCTGGTTCTCTAGCTTGCAGTTGGAGTATTTGGGTACTTCTCAACCTCTATAATCATGTAAGCCAGTTCCCATAATAAATCTCCTCTTATATATCTGCATATATTCTATCGGTTCTGCTTCGGTGGAAACCTAATGCAACATGATTATGTGACAAACAGCATATATATCACACACAATTTTAGATATTTCTCTCTTAATAACTATACTATTGGATATTTAAAAACTTCTGTCATTCAAGGATGAAAATAAACCCAAACTTTATTTGTTTATTTATTTATTTATTCATTTTTCAGTACTGGGCACCAAACCCAGGACTCTACACATGATAGACAAGCATTCTACTACTGAGCTATATCCCCAGTTCAACCCTCACTAGTTTACCTATTTATTATACCCATAGATCAAATTGCTAAAATAATATTATTTAGATTTTTTTTCTTTTTTCTTTTATTTATTTATTTATTTTTGGTGAATGCTGGCTTTTTGCTTATGTAACATACCACGAATGCTCATTAGTTATGGTTATTAGGTAATATATCATGGTGAATGATTTTAAGCAGAACCTTCTGGAAAAGTGGTTTGGTAAGTAATCTGGTAAGCAAGCTTGGTTGAATATCAATTTCAAGTATTTCCATTTTTCAAAAAGAAGTAGGGAACTCTAAGAGAAGAATAAAGAAAAGAATTAAAACAAGACTTTAATAATGAATCCCTACTATCCATACCAGATAATATGCAAATTATACACGTCTTTGGCTTGTTTGCCATTCATCCTTTCTGTTTTCAGTGTCACAAAGGGAATTCACCTTTTTGAACTACAGTTTACAATTGAGATACCGTCTACAGGGAAGATAGCACATCTGTCTCTGGGTGTATTTTTGGCAGTGTTTGTTTTTTCTTAATGGCTAGGACTCCTAGGAGCCCATGGTTTGATCTACTGCTTTGAGTAACCCAACCCCTTAAACTTAGACTATAGTCTCCTTAATTCTTCCCTTTAGTCCAGGATCTGCAATATCCTTCACTGTTTTGAAACTCTTACTTGTCCAATTCTCCTTCCTAAAATTTGGAGTCTTTTACCCAAATTATATCATTTATCTCTATAAAAAAATATATGCAGATTTATATGTGGAAAACATTTTCTATTTTATGAATATATCCTGACTGACAAAAATTTAGAGGCCAATTTGTTCATCTCTCTAATTTCCCCAATTAATTGAATCTACATTTGTGTTACTAGCAGGAAGTCAAGATTCCTCCTTCCTCTGTTTAAATGTTTTCAATGACCCTGAGGAATGACATAATCTGGAAACCTGTTGGCTTGGAAAGGAGACAGGTCAAGTTCTCACTGTTGAAAACCAGACTCACAAAGGGATCTACAATGTGAAACTGGAAGTGATAGGCATTGCTATGATAATGTTCCACAGATCATCTGCCAGAACAGATCCTGTCTCTGAAGATGGATAGTCCTACTCCTTCAAAGCTAAGTTCGCCAATTTGCCTCATTCTTGGCCTCTGGTTGCCTAATGTAATGTATGGGACCTTGGGTTGCTATACTTACAAGGGTTCTATTGACCCCATGAATGCTGTACAGAGTCTGTCACTAAGTGCTACATTCTATATAATAGCTTTAACTTTTTTTTTCTGAGATCTCAAAAATGGTGAAACCCTTTACCTATTAGACTTGTAAACATAAAGTAGACTATGTAGTTCCCTTCCCATGGACAGTGGATCTACTCATACATCATCCTGAGGAACACTAATTTTCAATGTCTTTAGGGAATTGGTCAATGATTTCTGTATCTCCTGAGAAAAATCAGATATTTGTGGGGGACTTTTCTTTAATAGAAACTGTTATACTCTTTATGTTCTTAAAGTAACTCCTTCCAGCACAACTCAGTTGTCAGCCACCATTTTTTTGGTTCTAATATGGGTATTGATTATGGATCTGGTCTGAGGAATGTGAATTAGATTTAGCATGATATCCTGAATATATCTTATGGCTTTTTAAAATTTTAATTAATTTATTATAATTAGGTATATATGACAGCAGAATGCATTTTGGTTCAGTGTACACAACTGCCGCACAACTTTTCATAAATGATGTAGCATCACACCATATATGCAGTCATACATGTGTCTAGGGTAATAATGTCCATCTCATTCCATTATCTTTCCTGCCCTCATCCTCCCTCCCCTCCCCACCCCTCCCTCCCCTTAGCCCAATCAAAGTTCCTCCATTTTTCTCATGCCCCTGGTCCCATTATGGATCAACCTACACATATTAGAGAGAAAATTTAGCCTTGGGATTTTGGGGATTTTACTCTGAATATTTTATACAGGATTATTAGACGAGATCGGGCGCGTTCAGGGTGGTATGGCCTTAGACTTTATACAGGATTATTAATATGATCAAAGTGATCAATTGAGATGGGGAGTGAGAGTGCAGGTAAAGAAAAGCAGTTATGATTTATAAGTTATATGTATTTAAAATGGTACTGAGCCTTGGTGGATAAGTAGACATTACAGGAAACTAGATTTTAGAAACTTTAATCAAAATAAATTACTGAAATGTTGTTAAAGGACTGAGAAGAAACAAAAGGCAAGTATTACTATCACTGTTTCAGATATTTAAAGGCTACTGGCATCAGAAGAGGAGATTCCTGGAGGAGAGATTTGCAAGGGGTGACCAAACCCCAGGACACGAGCCCAGTTTGCTCATCAGAGGCATTTGTTTCCTTCAGAAACAGCACCTGACCTACCTCCGCCCTGGGAAAGATAAAGGCCATCCTTGCCCAGCCTTCTCAATTCCTCCAAAGACAAACAGGAGTAAGCCTATAGATCAGCTCACGATTTTGTACTGCTCCTAATGAGTTGCCCTCATCCCACCAAGTCTTTTGTTTTAGTAACTAGGAAACCTTAAGCTTAGCCAAGGTCCTTCCTGCTGAGGAAACCTGCTATTAACGACAACCTCCTAACCTCTGGCCTGTGACCTCTGACCTCTTGGTGGCATTGTTCAGCGAGGATGAAAAAATTAATAAAACTTTTTATATTGGTCAGTCTTTAAGGCTATCAGGAATGCTTTGGTAGAAAGTACAGACACTAATACTTTTACCTAAAGATTCTGACTCAAGGGATTTGAATATGGCTTAGGAACCTGGGTTTTAGTGCAGATGCATAGAATATTCTGATGGAAGGCATCATGATATGCTGAGATAATCTGTACCAAGGAAAGTAAATTACCAGATATACAAGGACATGTGAATTGGAAGAGCAGACCTTTTTTTTCAGTGCCAACCTAACAGTGTTCTCCTGAAAATCTGTAGGGGAAACACTTTTTATCTCAACATGATTAATTAAATATAAAACATGAATTACTGTTATGAGACGAGGTTGTGAAAAAGAGGACAGGAGACCAGCCAGCTGCAGCAGCTCTAGCTCAACGTGCTCCCCAGAGACAGAGGAGTGTTCAACATAGCAAAGGCTTTGTCATCACTCAGGGGAGGCAGGAAGAAGAACAGGAAATGACAATGCAGGTGACTTCACATTGGGCCTGGACTTGGACTTGAAGTTTTTTAAGGTGGCTGTATACATCCTTTCCTCCCAGGTCATTTCCTCTCTATTATCATAGTTCTCTTATTATCTAAGTATGATGCATTACAAACCTTAGGGGATTCCTGAAACCTCAGATAATACTGAACACTGAAGTGAGTGTGTGTGTGTATGTATGTGTGTGTGTGTGTGTGTATTTGTATCATACATACCTACCTATGATAAAGTTTAACTTCGAGGAGAGACACAGTAAGAGATTAGCAAAAATAACTAACAACAGAACAATAATAAAAATGTGTTGAAACAAAGTTATATGAATATAGTTTCTCTCTCTTAAAAAAGTCAAGAAAAATGTTATTTTCAGGCCACAGTTCGCCACTGGTGACGGAAACCACAGAAAGCAAAAATGTTGGCAAAAGAGGCCTATTGCATTGTCCCAATTTAATTACTAATGTATAACCTTTTTCTCTGGTAGTGTCCCAGTTAGACTCTAATATCACAGTAACCAAGTTTTGCCACTGATTACAAAAATCATATGTAATATAGAAAATCAGACAGCTATTTCTTCCCCAATTTTGGCTATTTCTTTATTTTTTAACTCCTGCGATCTATTCCTTCTTCAAAACTGGGAACATTTTATAGAGAATTTCTAGTATTGTCCAAGCTTTCTGCATCTTTAGACAACACACCCACTTTTTAGGCTTAAAACCCAGAACCAGACTCTAAAAGCAGGTCAGAACTATGTCCTTCCTCCTGAGTGCTTCGCACTGAGAACCCTGATCATGTCCTACTCTCAGTCTTCTCTGGCTCTGAACAGAAAATTAATTTTTATGCTCTATAAAGCTTACTAAGCATGTTTATTAATTTTATTGATAAACTAGGAATTTGGTTATTTGAGCTTAATACAAAGGAAAATTCCCCTTAAGATACAGACATGAATTTACTCCAAAGATGAGCTGATCCCATTCTTCCTGGGTCATAATAGAACTGCACATTCCAGCTCTCAGAATATTCCCTTTCTGGTTGTCTTGTACCTGTTCATACATTTGAATCCTTATTGCTGTTAACTTCTTATGAGCTAAAACAGTGTCAGTTATTCAGTTTCATTCTTGGCAGAGGTATAAATGTGTCATTATTGTTTGCATCCTGGAATAAATTTTATTTGTGATATAACATCATAAAAGAAGAGAGAGAGGAAGATAGACAGACAGTGACAATGAGCCAGAAACAGATTACAAGAAATTTTACTGCCTGAAGAAGTCCACAGGGGCTGTGGATTGGGCTTAGTGGTAGAACACCTGCCCAGCATGCATGAGACCCTGGGTTCAATCTTCAGGACTAGGAAAATAAATATGAAGAAGAAATCCACAAAGCTTGGAATCTCATAGCATATTAAGCACACTGAAGGCAAAGTTGACATAATCCCCAATACTGACTCAGGTCAGTACTGCTATTTGCTATATGATTCTCATTAGGAATCACTACTTTGGAGTTCAGTGCAGTTCCAAAGTATAGAGGAAATAAGGGACTCTTTACCTTAAGAAGTCATGAAAACTAAATGGAAAAAACACAAAGGAATTTTGGGAGATGGTTAAAGAAGTGTACACTTTTTTATTCACATCATAAGTTGCAGTGTACATTAATATCATTTATCATCATTCTGTTCCAGGTAGCACTTTGCCTATAATATCAAACACAACTTCATGTTTAACCATATTTGTAAAGAAAAATAGGATTACTGATTGAAACTATCATACCATTTGACATTATATCATTATTGTATTAGGTCACCCAGTTGCTGAGGGGCAAGTGCCTCATTTATGGTGCATTGTTTATAAGCCACTTTAAATATATATATAATTTTTAGTTATAGATTGCCACAATATGTTTATTTATTTTTATGTGGTGCTGAGGATTGAACCCAGTGCCTCACATGTGCGAGGCAAGTGCTCTGCCACTGAGCCAATACCCCTACCCTCATAATCCACTTTTTAATTATAAGTGTGCAAGTCAATCAATATTAAATTTCTGGAGGGAAAGAGAATGCATGTATGAATTCTTATTTAATCTGTAAAATACAATGATTAAGTGTACTGACTTCAGTAAGGTATATAGAAAGTCAAATAATGAAATTTCCTATCATGAATCTGCATTTTGCAGGGGAGAAATATTCAACAGCAACTCAAGCATGGAACAGCCAATAGGAAATTTTAAAATTCACTTTGTGAGGGCTTCTTTCTTTCTATTATGTAAGAAAAAAATTGATTGGAGTGACTTTTATATGATATGATATAATTCATGCATAGTTTAGAAGAAAAATCATATTCAATTATACTCTATTTATAAATTTGGCTACTAGGCCAGTTTTAGTCTTACTGTTTGAGTAACTGATTCTGAAAAACAATCACAAACCAAAACAAACTCTTAAATTAAAGCTCTATTGAGAATAAAATATGATCCCATAACCCTAAAGGGTTTTTTTTCATATGATGTGTTATTGCTTTAATAAAAATCTGTGTTATCCAACTGACCTATTTTTTCCCCTTTGGTGGAGATTTTAGCTACTACATAAGCAAAAATAAAATAAAATAAAAATAAATTAATGCATGGAAAAAGATTTTCTCATAGTTGGGCTTGTTTTTTAAATATTCACTCTAAGGCCATGGTTTACTTATGTAAACAGCAATCCCTATCCAAATAGAAACTGGTATGCACAATTTGTAATAAAAGCTTGTGGTTTTAAGTACTACCCAATTTATACAACTTTTTACAAATAATGCCTTAAACTCCATTCCAGTATGATTTTTACCATTCCAATTTTATAGATGAAGCTACTGAGTAATAGTGAGATCAAGTTGGTTCCCACACTCACTAGGAAATAAATAACAGAACAAAATGTTTAGCCCAACTCTGTCTCTATGAAGAAATGTTACTACCATTGTTAAAACCATCTGTTGTTTGGGTCCCCACTCTACAGGGTCAGTTTGAAAAATGAGACAAAAGTGACAAACTGATGCTGCAAATCAGCCATAATTTCTGCACAGCCTTGGCTTCTGATCATAACACAAGTATTTGGAGTATTACTGAAACTTACAGATGTATCATCAGTTTAAAACTTTGCATGTGTGTGTGTCTGCATCTGATTTTACTGAAGTACACATTTCAAAAGAGACCATTTTATGAATATGTTTGTTGGTGTAAACCTAGCCATATTGAGGAAATTTATTAGGGCTTTATGTTTCTTTCTTGAGAATAATGAAACACACTGTTCAAGATGAAAAATGTTCATTGATGTTTTTCTGCTTTTAAATGTCATCACACTCAAAATTTCAGCATCATATTGTTCATATTTGGTTGTAGTCTTTTTCTGGCTTGTTCTATTAGGAAAGGTTAAAATTGGCATGTGTATCACTAAGAGCCTTCTTTGAAAATGATAATGCTTCCACAGGTTTCTAAAGGTCTTATGATCACATATAAGGTCATTTAGGAATGACTGTTTTGACAGTAATTGCATTAACGCGTCTTGAAATGTGTCTCCCTCTGCCAAGGAAATAAACGTACATTGTACCATATAAATTGCCCTTACCCTCACTTCATCTATATCCTTTGTGTCTTCTGTGATTATTCTCTTTACTTCCTAAAGTAGCATCCTCCTTCTTGCCATGAAATGATGCACAGAATGTGTGATTCTTATCTCATTTCTCTTACTGGGTTTTTACCTTCGGTGCTGCCCCTTCTCCATCTCACTAAAGGTGAAACACCCTTGCAACCTAAATATGAATGGCCCTTATGCTTTTGTCTTGTTGTCTTACCTTGCAAAACAATTCACCCTAAGAAAGAAGCAAACAGAAGTGAAAAAATTCAAATTTTGTTATGGATGTGTATTCAAATTTCTGTCTCCCATCTACTGTGTGAATTTTTAGGAGTGATCCCTGTTTCTTAGCACTCCCCACTAATAAAAGGAGGAGCAGAATGAGTGATACTTCCTGCTTTAGAGAGTTGTGAGAAATAGTAACTTAACATACAGAGCATCATATGGGATAGAGTTAGATACTTGATAATAGATATTATAATTTTATTATAAATGATGGTATGGTTATCTCCATTGTTTCTTATGGTAATTATGTAGAGATGAATCCCAAATCCACAACTCCCTCAGTTAAGTATAAAACTTCTTATGTTATCTACATTTTACTCTGTATTCTGGGTAGTTGGATTTGTGTCAAATCTCCTCTTTAATAGGAATGCCATGTCTTATGAAAGCTATATTGTCATCCTTAAAAATATAACACTTGTACCTAGAAATTTTTAATATATGTGAAGTGATGATCTTTATAGATGTGGATGTGTAGATAGATCACACACACACACACACACACACACACACACACACACACACACGTCCAAATTCTGCCTGAATTATATTTATAATGAAATTGTTATTTGCACAGTTCCTTAGGTGATTAATGATTGTGGATTGATCCTTTCTCTTCAGTAATCCTCAAAAATATATTTTGCAGCTGGTTTACATTGGGAGTTTCTTATCTGTATGTCTCAGATTATGCATATTCTACTGGTTGCCATTTAGAAAAGGAAAGAATATTAAGAACATGAGTGGGATGATTTAGTAAAATAAAGCAAGAACAAAAACCCCATTCTTCCTTATTTATCTTTGATGAATCTATTTCAGTTTATCATTCTGGCCCACTATCATTGTTAGTGTGTGCTTCATTACTGGAGCACACATGTGATAATCAGCTTGTTTTGTTTAAAAGTTTGCCTATGTAGAGCTAGCAGGTTTGGGGAAGTTATTTAGAGCCTTGGAGTGCTTGCCTGAGAACTAAACAATTTATTCTGGTTGAAAAATATTTGGCAGTGATAAAAACACTCATATGCTTCTACCATGATACTTAAGAAATAAGCCTAGATGTAATTGGACATATTTAGAAATGTGCATGTTTGATGCTGAATTTGGTGCATCCACAGATTTTAGACATCAGAGTCCTCTAAATCACTTTGGATCCTCCTATGCAGTTACATACTTCCATGGGCTATTGCTTGTCTGGAGCCTCAGAACTATCTGCAAGGAGAGTTTTTTCTCTTGACTTATTTTCATCCTCTAATATGATGCTTGGTTCTATCTCTTTACCCTGCTTAGCTGTCAAAAGGTAGCTAAGGGATGGCGTGTATATGTCTTCCCAGACTTTGGATCAATTTGAAGCTATGTGTCATCTCCCCTTTCAAACTACTCTTGATATTCCATCTGAAAAAGTTGGGGCAACTTTAAAGAAACAGTTTGCTTAACAACATGAAGCTTCTGAGAGAACCTTTGGCTTCCTTTTGCAGTTTTGCAAAATCTCTTAACTTTTACATTTTTTTCTATTTATTTGCAAGAAAAGTATCAGTTTCTTTTTTACCCCAAATATTTATGATTATTGCTGCAGATTAGGAGGTCCAGATATTTAAATACATTAGTAGTTTTACTAATCACAAATTATACTTTTTTAAAAATAAACTGCTTTAATTGGAGAACTCAAAAATACTAATCAATTAAACTCAATTTTTAAAAATAGGAAAAATATTTCCAAGGTTTTTGATAAAGAAAGTCACTTGAATTTTCTCATTCTACTTCTGGGATTAGGATTTTTATCAATTATTGAAGTCTCTATCATATGGACTTTGAAGCGTCTTCTCTGTTTCCCAGAAAAATTATTCAAAGTTGTTCAAAACTCTTGGAAAAGCATCTGTCTATTTTATTAAGAAAATAAGAGTAGGACCATCATTGGATGAGATAACATCCAGGAAGTGTTTAAGGGGACAAGACTAAGCTGTCTAAAATTAACATCTATATTAAGTGAAAAACAGAAGAAACGAAGGAAGGAGAATAAAAATAACTAGCAATGTAGACTTAAGGAGAACAAGGAGCAGCATCTTAGAAAGAGAAAATTTTCCCAAGTCATATGCTTCCCCCTTTTTAAAAATAACTTTCTTGAAATATATTTCAGTGTCATATGGGACTTGACTATATTTCCTGCCAAAGTGAGAAACCGGTCTCTAAAAGAAGTAGCAGAGCAAGTCACCCTGGGTGCTGTGTGCTTTTAGATGGAAATCTGGAACACCCTGGCAAAATAAAGACCAACGTAGTAAGTGCTCTCATTTCATGAAAAGTGTTATAAATAAGAAGTCAAACACTCATGAAAGGCTGTGTTTTATTAACAGTCCTGCATTAAAGACAGCATGACACAATTCTTTGAATCATAATATAATAAACATAGATATGAGTCTCTACACTGATGTCATTTCGTTTTTCAATTTCTAAAATAAACACCATTTTTGATAATTTTCCTCATTCTTTGTGCAATTTAATTTTCATTTAGAATCATAAACCCTCACACCAACACATTCTCAACAATACCCAACTTCACTTACCTAGAATGTTTGTACTTTCTCTCCCCAAAATGTCCCAGAACTGGACCTCTCCCATGGGTCCTCTTTGTATCAAATTCCCTTTTCTGGGAGATGTTTAAGTAGGACATCTGCTTTCTGTCCTTCCTCTAACAGCTACAAGAGTTGATGGTAAGACTACTCAATGAAACAAGTTGAAGTTGGCAAGTCCATAGGCTAGAATATCGGGAAAAGAGTAATGATAGGCAAAACACCAAGGAAATAGACTCTGCAGCCCTATCATTAAAATAATAAAAATTGCTATGTACATGTGTTTACTAAGTGCTAGGTACTTTTCAATATTGTTTACACATACGTATTAATTAATTCTCCTTAAAAAGCCCTATGGAGTAGATAGTACGGAATTTCCTACTTCACAGATAAGAAAGTGAAAGCATAGACCTTTTAAATAGCTTGCCAAGGTCCCACAGAGTGGCAAGGTCAAATCCTGACATTCTAGTTTCCTGGACCCTCCTTATGACCTGTTATGGTCTGGATGTGAGGTGTACCCCAATAGCTCACCTGTGAGACAATGCAAGAAAGTTTGGAGGAAAAATGATTGGGTTATAGCCTTAACCTAATCATCAAATCAATCCCTGAAGGGGTTAACTGAGTGGTGACTGGAGGTGGGTGGGGTGTGGCTGGAGGAAGTGCTTCACTGGGGGCCTGGCTATGGGGAATATTTTGTATCTGGAAGACTAGAGTCTTTCTGCTTTCTGACCACCATGTGAGCTGATTTCCTCTGCCACACTCTTCTATTTCACCTTGAGTCCTGAGGAATGGAGACAGCCTTCCAAGGACTAAAACTTCTGAAATCATGAGGCTTCAAACAAAAATTTCTTCCTCTACAATTGTTCTGGTTGGGTCCTTTAGTCACAGCAACAATAAATCTGGCTAAAACATGATTTAAATACGTACTGCCTCCAGAAGGGGAGCATTTTGGCCCCAGCAGATAATCATCCTGGGGTTTTCCCCAGCCCTCACACTTTTCCACAGAGCATGCCCTGGAAGACTAGACCTATGGGGGAGAACAGGGCATGCAGTCTCTTGGTTTCCTCTCTTTTTCTCTGGCTTAGCCACATTCATACCCACATTGGTTTATTTGATTTAAAATTTATCTAAGTTACTTTTATTTATGTTCTCAGAATTAGGCATCTGTTCAACATTTGGCCATTGCTTTTAATTTCTTTCACTAGAAAACTCTAAATTCCTGACCAAGACATTTATGGCTTAAATTTTCTCTTCTCTTTCTTTGCCTTGTCTCCTCTATTCTTTCTTGTTTCTTTTGATTTTATATTTCTTTTCAGTTCTCATTCTCTTTATGTCTAATATAACTGATTCTAATTTCTTCTCACCGAAGACTTTCTTCATTCTTATTTCACTTTGGAACAACATAATTTAGATGTTATGAATCTGTTTCTTTTAATATAGTATATCCTATGAATAAGAGCAAAGAACCTGAACTAAATACATCAAATAAACAGACATATACTGTAGATAATTGAAAATTTAGAATAGTCAGTATGACATGGTAGATTACTTCATTTTTAATAAATATAAAAAGCTTTCTCCATACCTCTAACATTGTGGCCTTTGTTCATAATTTAAATGCTGTCTTAAGGAATATTATGCTCTTGGCCTAATGGATAGTAATGAACTAGAATTAGAGGTTAACACTTGCCACACAGTGGTTATATGCAAGGTAGTAGAGAGAGCCCTATCATTTATGAGATAAGAATTAAGGTTTTCTCCAACCCAGTTATAGATAGAAAGTTGCTATAAGCACAAATTTCACAGTTTATATTTAAAAACAAAACAAAGTTTATGAAATAACAAAAAAATACACTCTTTAAATGATGGTAACTTGTAAGAAGACAATCTGATATCAATACTAGCAAATAATACAAATTATGTGTTTTGCCTTATTATGGCTTAAATTTAATTATGACTTTCCTTACCACTGTTTAGATTTTCTTTTGGAAATATTTTCATTTTATTCCAGTAATGCAAAGTATACTGGATAGTATTAGTCAAACAGATTTAGTTATATTTTAAAACATATTTTTTAATATTTTATTACTCCTTTGGTTCATAGGCTACATACTTAAAAAGGAACCCAACTAAATATCTTTTTGACTCACAATATTAAACACACACATGGATCAAGATTGATCTCATTTTATATGTCCTCCAAACTAGTAGAATTCTGTATACAGAATTTATCCACATGTAGCCAATTTGCAGCTAATCTGAACCTTCTTAGGAATATTTTCAGAATTCTAAAGCCCATTACTTCTCTTGCTCTAAATCTTTTGGTTTGGACAAGACAAGGCAAAGAGGAAAGAATACAAAAGGTCCTCGCTACATAGGGAAAAGAAGATGAAATTATCTAAGTGCATTATTTCCGTAGGATGGAGGGATTTAAAAATTGTTAGCAAGAAGCATTTCTTTTTTTTAAAAATTTGATTTAGATATTGCATCTCCTGAGTTGCTTAGGGCCTCCCTAAGTTGCTGAGGCTGGGTTTGAACTCAGCATTTTTAAAGGAGAAGTGGAGGGCATAGAAAAAGAGGAACAGAAAATAATGATTGTTATTTGAGGCATTTATTCTTTGAATGTATTATATTTGATAATGTAAACTATAACATATTTCATGGAAACAGGTATGAGATAAAGATGGTGAAAGACTGATGTCCTCTTTCCAAAAAGTAAAGAATATTATATAACCGTGAAAGAGAAAAAGAAACATGCATTGATTTTTTTTCTGTTTTCTTTCTTCTATAGTAAAAAAAAAAAATCTCTTTTTAAAAAATTCTTCCTTATTTCTAAATAGTTGAAATAATGATTTTAAATTTCTAAAAATGTTACATAATTTAACCTTCTGTAGATTCTTGTTTTATAAACATCAGTAGCAAACACAGCAAACATCACACATACAATCCCACAAATGTCATAGTCTTAACAAGGAAAGTTTACTTATCTCTCATATAAGTAAACAAAAGTGTTGTCTTTTGCAATATATGTCAGTGCAGTTCTATCTACTTCATGTCCAGGGTGGAAAAAGCAAACTGGCTAGAACATTGCTATTTCCATGGTAGAAGGAGAGAAAACAGTAGCTGTTGAACTTTGCCTTGGAAAGGGAACACATCTCTTCTATTCTCAAAACCAGACAATGTGGTGGGATTGCCGTCAGAGGCTTAGGTAGTGAAATCCTCCCAGCAAGAACAATGAAAGCCACCTGATCATGCATGATTATGGAGAAAGGAGGCAGGGTGTCTTTCCTAAGGAAGAGTAGGAAACATTTGGAAATGATAGTTTAATCTACAATACATATTGAAAGGAAGCTAGTATTTTGTAACTAAGAATAAGTATCAACACTTTTGTTTTTTAATAGACATGCCCAAATTTAAATCTGCCACAAAAATCAGTGTTTTTAAAATCACTGCCCCTGGATTCCCCATAGAAATCTGGAATCTAATATTCAAAAGCATGGTTCTGGGTAGCATATTTTTTCTCTAGAACATTTAAATTCCTCCAGCATCAAAAAGTGTTATTTTTATACCTTTGAAAGCAACCTCAATCTTTCCTATATGGAATTCACTTACAAACAAGAATATTTATTCTCCCCTGTTGCTGGCACCATAAGGTGAAAAGTGCTTCTCTGAAGTTGTCTTACCACTAATGGGAATTTTTAATCAGGAATGGTTGTCGTGCTAATCTAATAGACTTTAAGTTAAGACCTCAGTGTCACTGAAGCCTAAAATATCCCTGCAGCTCCACATATAGAAATCTCTGAATAATGCAGTCCATCCCTAAAGAGGTATTATGCAAATGAATGCATTTAGTTAATATGTACTGTAAACAGATCACTACTTCTTTCTTCCTTTTGAAATCACAGCAGAGATTAGAGCTGTAATACTCTTATTACCTAACAAAATAGCTAAATATTTAAAGCAGATCTGCAAAGAGCTTCAAGCCTAAGATAACACCCCCTTGAATTTGGATTGGGTTTTTCCTGCAAAGGTCATAGAATCTTTTTACACGCTTCATCCAAATTCCCAAAAGAAGCATTTCTTTCTGAAATATAATATTAAGTTACACTTTCTACAGCCACCCAGACATTGTTGAATATCTTACATTTTCATATTAGCAAAATTCTATCCCAACACTGACTGACAAGTGAAAAAGTGGCAATCAGACAACACAGAATTAGAAAAATCAAAGTCGAGTTGTAGAATCATTAGTAGAATAGAGTTGGTTGTTTACTTCTGATGTAGTGGTCTCAAGATGAGCCAATCTCCATTAAAACTGCCCCCTGCCACATAGAATGAATTTACCAGCAGCAAATGATTTCAGGTGAGAATGAAAAGTGGCTAATGAGGTTTTCACTTTTCTTTTAAACCTTTATTGAATACAGACAAGGAAGCAGGGTGCTATAGATTTGGCTATATAATTTTAGAGTGTTTATTTTTATGATGCTTTTTAAAAATTGTGTCATAAAACCTGAATGGGAAAAATAGCAAAGCTTTCCTCTCAATTATGCATAAGCCAATTGATCAAACAGTGCTGGTTTCATTAAACATGCCCAACGACCCCTTGGGATGGCATATTTTCTGCTAGACAACTGTCCATCTGTTTTGAAAGAAATAAAGAAAGCATGGACAAATAATAACTTTTAAAATAAGCAAGTTTGCTTTTCTTTTTGAAATTTGTTATCGAATTGAGATAGAAAATTTCTTTATTGTTCAGAAACAGAGAGAACAAAAGGACTGGAGTCCAATTGTAGAGTTCAAACAGAAAGTTCTGCAACCTACCACAGGGGAAAAAAGAGAAGGAACAGATAAATCTACACTGGTCACTCTCAGCCGAAAGGGATTCAATCAAATACATTACAGCTTCCTTAGAGAGGAAAATCGGCCTCAGTGCAGCCCTGAAAGGCCAGTTTTATGTGTGAAGGAAATGATCAGCTCAGAGCAGTGTAGCTGGCTATAAGCAGGTGTTGGCATAGGGTCCTCCGTGTTCATACTAGTGGCCATTGGAAAGCAATAGATGGTTGTCCTTGAGGTGTGAAGAGGTCTGTAATGTATAGAGTGGCAAAAGAGTTTTCCAACACCCAGCAGTGAGGCCAGACATATGAGCATCAGGAGAGAAATAGAATGTGCCAGAAGATCTGAGATATAGACTACACATTCATCAGATCTTAAAATACCTGTTTCAATTTTCTTTGTCCTATCTCAGGGACAGGGACATTGTTCTATTTTAATTCTTCTGATTTTGAATAAATGTTTCTTTTTTTTTGTAATAAAATTGTTTACTTTTTCAGCCCTATTTTCTTAATTGATGTTTCCATTTTCTCCAATCCTATTCCTTTTTTTTTTTTTTTTTGGTGCTTTGGGCAAAAACAAACAAACAAACAAATACTATATGACTCTGACCTTTCACTTCCTAGTGATATTTTCTTTAACATTTAATTTTATACAGAACCATGGGGTTTTCTAAGACACTAATCGATTTATGGCAGGAGTAATAAAAATCAAGTTGATTTCAAAGCTATGTTTTGTTTTTAAAAAATTATCAATTATTACAAAGGTTAGTCAATATTTTCAGATGGTCCAACCTGCAGCTTATAAAATAATATTGTTATTCTGTGTTTTACTTTCTGAAATATTCTCAATGCATATATTGATGGGCCATTATTAGAAACAATGGCAATGACCTGAGCTATAGAACCATTGGAATCTTGAGGTGTGAGGATCCTCCTAGAGTATCAAGGCAGGCCTCCAACATTACGACAAGTGCTTTTATAAAAGCACACGAAAATAAGAGGACAATGGTGGACAGACGGAGGCCAGAAGATGGAGGTAGGAACTGGAGTATGTGGCCCTTAGCCAAGAAAGTAAGAGATACAGACGGCTACCAGACCATGAAAGAGGCAAGAAAAGATGCACTGCTAGATCATCCAGAGGGAGTAGGGCCTTCATCTAGGGCTTAAGACTTCCAAAATTATGAGAGAGCCAATGTTGTTATTTTCAGCCACCCAATTTGGGGAAATTTGTTACTAATGAATGTTCCAAAAGAATGTGTATGTTTATGTGTATGTGTGTTTTCTCCGAAGATGCCACAATAGTAGAATTATTGCAATAAAAGTGTCAGTCACAGCAGTCACAGTCCCTCTGGAATGTTAAATTTTTCCTCTTTTTCTCTCTCCATTTCTTTGCTTTGTTTTGTTTTTGTGGTAATGAAGATTGAACTTGGGAATGCTTTACCACTGAGCTATATCCCCAGATATTTTATTTTTTATTTTGAGACAAGGTCTTGCTAAGTTGCTCAGTTTGACCTTAAATTTGTGATCCTCCTGCTTCAGCTTCCTGAGTCTCTGGAATTACAGTCTCTGGAATTACCACTGCACTCAGCTTTACTCCCCCATTTATGGTATTCAGAACAGTGCTTTTTCTCACTTCTCCAGCTGTCTGAGCATGTTGTTTGAAACTTATTTTCTCCAGACCCTGGCACAGGTGATTAGATCTACTTATTCACTTATTCAGTTCATATTAAATATTACCATGCATTAATGTATAAATAAATAAATATACATACACACACATATACACATATGTGTATATATATGTGTGTGTGTGTGCACACATACATATATAAACAAGTACATAAATCCTATGTATGAATTGTTAAAAATTACAAATATAAAGACATTGAGACTTTTTAAAGATTTAAATAAGCATTTCATTTTGTAATTATTTATAAGCTTTTTCACAAAACACCTTTGCAACCATACCATTTTCTTTGATGCCATGTATAATATTCCAGTTTTATTTGAGGTTATCCAGCCTTATGGCAAAGAGCAAAGGGGGAAGCAAGTCACTGTAGGAGTGGGAAATTTCCCACAGAAAATGCTTATAATTATCTCTCCATAGAAATGAGGAATGAAGTCCTTTTGAGAATATCTATATTCATTTTGAGTTTGCTTTGGCATAAAATTTTTAAGATGAGTCATAAAAGGTTTCCTACTTTGATCCTGAGGTAGTATGTAATTATGAATCACCAAGTGTGTTTCAAACACTGATCCAGTAAGTAAAATAAAGCATTTCAACTTAGCCTTTGAGGGCCTACCTGAATATTTTTCTTATATCAACTCTCCTAACCCCCACTTTCTTGAAGCCCCTTCCTGTTCTATATTTTTCTTTTTTTTTTTTTTTTGTCCATTTACTCTCCACTATTACTAAGGTGTGTTTGATAGTATTGCTAATATTTATTTATTTTGTTAATGGTCTGCCAGTCCTACCTGAATACAAGCTCCACAAGGGTAGGAGTCTTGGTGTATTCTGTCCCCTGGTGTATCCTTAGCACCTGGAACAACATATGGTCAAAGCTCAATATGTTTCAAATAAATGAACGAATTAGTATGCCATTCACCTGTGCCACTGTCCAGGGCGAAGTAAGTCCCAACAAGTATGCTTGGAGAGATGGAGAAGTGAGAAGAACCACTGCTCTGAAGATTAAGAATGTGGGAGAGAAAAGGGAATGAACTTGACCATCTGAGAGGACCTGAGCCAGCTGTTTTCACTGGATTGATTTTATTATTGGTGTTCTCCCCTGAAAACTGCAGGATATTAAAATATTAGGGAGCTGGAGTAGCCTAGAACAGAAGGAGACTTAGTAGGATTCCATTCAAAATCATCCACATTCATCCTTGAGAAGATGGCAGGAAAGCCAAGAGTGAGAAGGGAACCAGGCACTTGCTTCTCTGCCAGGCTTCACTGCTGTTGTCCACAGCATGTGGTCTTCCCCTTGGAGGCTTCTCAACTTTTTGAAATGTTTGCATGTGTTGAATGGTGAGTGAGATATAAAGAGAGATTGTCCACTGGGGCCGTTACCATAAAATACTGTGAATGTTGTATTTTGTAAGCAGAAATTTATTTCTGACAGTTATGGAGGCTGGTGTCGGGGTGTCAGCAGAGTCTGCGTCTGGTGGGGGGTTTTCTGGTTCCTAAATGACCAACTTCCTTCTGTGTCCTCACAAGGCAGAGGGGCAAAGTGCCTTTTTTATAAGGCACCTTCATGAAGACTCTGTCCTCAAGACTTTATCACTCCTAAAGTCCCCAGAATAACACATAATACCATCACGGAAGGTGAGAACTTCAACATATGAATTTGAGGAGATCACAAATATTCAGCCACTGTGAGAATTGAACTGTGTCATTTTCTCGTTCTGTTCCTAAGGCCAATCTGCTGTTTGTCTTTACAATGACTTCAGCACAGGAAATGGATATTATTCCCATGTTATGGATAATGAAGCTGAGGTCAGAAATATTAAGGAACTTACACAGGTTTACCCAGCTAGTTAATTCAGTGGTGGGTCCATGAATCTTGGACCTAGACTTTCTAAACTTTTTGTCTCTCCTGTAATCTTTTTCACTTCTATCATCTTGCTCACTAATTCCGTGAAATGGATTTTATCCTTTCCATTCATCCATTCATTTATTCTTTCACTTCGGGAAATACAGGACTTAATCATGAGATTTGGCGGTCAATATTCTTGATTCAAATTTATGGCTGATGGTTAATAATTATATGATACTGAAAAAAATCCCCTATGTTCCTATTTCCTGTGCCATTTATTACTTCTTGAATATTGTATCTTTCTTCCAAGATCACTTTCCTTCTGTCTTCAGCATATAGTTTAGAATTTATTTTGCTATGAAGGGAAAACTCTTAATTTTTGTTAATCTGCTCTTGTTATTAAAAGAAAATTTCAGTGCTCATAGAATACCGGTCAGAAAGATATTTTCTATCAGCCCAATGAAGATACAGTCCCACTGTCTTCTGATTTCCAATATTGCATACTGACAGAGACGACTGTCAATCTAACCACAAGCAACTGTGCTACACTCTGTCTGCTCTTAAGATCCCTTTTTGTGGGATGTTTTATACTTTTACTAAGCATATATATGGGGTAGGAATTCTTTTTAATATATATTCTTCTTGAGCTCTCTGATTGTGTTTGTGTTTTCATCAGTTCCAGATGAACCTTATATTTTCAAATATCTTCACTGTCACATTCTCTTTCTTCTGTATGTCTAAGACAAAACTTGGATGGATATTGATCCTTTCTACTTTGATCTTCATGAACCAACACTATGAAACCTATTACATTCTTCTCTTTTTATTGTGCTTTTCCTTTAAAATTATTTTCTGGGTTACTAATTCCATAATGAATTTGTGTTAAAATTGTCTACCAGTTCCCATTTTAATTTATTCAGCTTTTTATTTCAAAAAGAATCCTTGATCATTCATCATTAGTTCTTGCTTGCCCCACACATTTAAACCTTGGATTTTATGCCATTTAGTACAATAATCAATCATTTTAAAATTTCTGTGCTTAATTCTGGAATTTAAAGTGTATTGGTTGCTGAAGTTTGTTCCTGGTGCCTTAAATTTATTTTTGTGTGTGTGTCATCGTCAGTTTTTTTTGTTGTTGTTGTTGTCGTCATTTGTTTGTTTATTTTTGCTACTCTTCTTTCAGATAGAGAGATGGAATACTGATATATATAAGGGCAGATTTTCAGGGAGGATCTGAGCTTGCTTTTTTGGACTAGAGTACAAATTGAGACAGCAAATCCCTATGCAGGACTCCTTGTGGTTCAACTCCTTAGCAACATTCTCCACTCATCCCTTCCTAGCTGGAGTCAGGGAAACTAATTTTATTGCAGTCCTCTGTAAGGAGAGAAGGCAAGTTAGATATGAATTCACCCTGAGAGTGTAGTCTCTCTGGATCTCAGACAACTGAGAAGATTAACTTTCAATGTATATTTTGGGTATTAACCGAGAACATGAAATCCCAAGCACAGGTTCAACTGCTGTGCAAATGCCTAAGTACAAAGCAAACAGGTCCCACTTATCTCTCCAACTTTCACCCTCATACTAGCATGAGAAATGTTTTGCCTTCTTGAAACATCACTTTGCTCAAAAGCTTTTTTGAAACTTGTAGTGCATTTTAGACCATAATTATGTGTAGCTCCAAGTGCATCCAGGTATCTAGCACACCATGTTCTTAAGATGAACATGAATAGAGAGAATACTCCAAACTCAGGGTAGTTGTGAAGATCAGGTAATATTTTACATGAAAACTCAGAGTTTGGCACAGAGGAAGCATGAGGCACATGTTAATAATTTTTGTTATTCAAGAATGTTTGGCCCTTGAAGTTGAACATGGGCTAGAGCTTCAGGTATTTCCTTAAATCAATCTCTCTCTCTCTCTCTAACTCTCTCTCTAACACACTCCCTCTCTCTCTCTCTCTCTCTCTCTCTCTCTCTCTCTCTCTCTCTCTCTCTCTTTAGAGTAGGTAGGTATGGGGTATTAAATTCAGGGCCACTAGACCACTGAACCACATCCCCAGCCCTATTTTGTATTTTATTTATAGACAGGGTCTCACTGAGTTGTTTAGTGTCTTGCCATTGCTGAGGCTGGTGTGAATTTGTGATACTCCTGCCTCAGCCTCTGGAGCCACTGGGATTATAGGTGTGCACCACGGTGCCTGACCCTTAAGCCTTTTATATAGCAGTTATCATGATCTGTTTTGAGTAACAGTGGTAGAAAGCCCTGGGTTCTGCATCCTTTTCTAAGACTTCTCAAATAGAATGTTGCCATTTGAGGCTGAAAGACGGCTATGCACAAGGTAGCTTGTGTCATTGATGCATGTCTCTGGTTGTTCCTGACTTTAGCTTTTTAATTATAGTCCTTAAATGTACTGAAAATATACTATTTGTTCTGTGTATTAGTTGATTCACCATGCCCTAGCAAAATATCACAAACAAGATAGTTCAAGCAACAGAAATTTACTCTCTCTGAGCTGGGGTTGTAGCTCAGTGATAGAGTGCTTGCCTGGCATGTGGAAGGCACTGGGTTGGATCCTTTGCACCACATAAAAATAAAATAAAGGTCTTGTGTCCATCTACAACTAAAAAATAGTTGGAAAAAAAAAAGGTTTCCTCAAGAAAAAAAAGAGATTTTTATTTCCTCACAGATGTATAGATGGGAAAGGCCAAAGTCAAGGTATCTGCTGATTCATTACAGAAATAACTAGGGATAGAAATCAGGTGTGCTTTACTACTGAGCTATATCCCCAGTCCTTTTCCTTTATTTTGAGACAGATCTCACTAAACCATCGAGGCTGGTCTCCAATCTGAGAGCCTCTTTAGCCTTAGAAGTCCCTAGGTTTACAGGTATGCACCACCACACCCTGCTAGGCGGGCCCTGTTCTAAGGTTGCAGTGTGTCACCTTCTTACTATGTCCTCACATGGAAGAAAGAGACAGAGGGACACTATCCTCTCCTTATAGTCCTATTGGATTAAGGTTCCACCCCATGACCTCACTGAAACATTATTGCCGCCTAAGGACCCAGTCTCTAGAATCTGTCACACTGGAGGTTAGGATTTCACAGGAGGATTTTTTCACATGAGGAAACACAATTCATCCTATAATACCCTGTTTCCTTATGCAAAGAATGAAGACCCCTGGAAATATAAACTTAAGGCACTAATATACCGATATATTTCTTAACAATGTTTTAATCATAAGGTATTTGTAAGTATCATTGGAATTTACCAGCTTATCACACTATGGTGTGGTAAGTGTATTTTTAAACCACTTATATGTATTTTTCAATCACTAAGTATTCCCAATTCTTAGCCCACTGTCACTGAACTCTTTTTCTGGGTCTTTGTGTCAGTGATAAATGGTCATGAGTTCCTGAGTGAAGTTACAGGAGAAAGAATGAAACATAGAAATGCAAGTATTGATATAAAAAGCAAGGCATTGTGAGGGACACAAAAACTCAGTGATCTTATACAGAATTGAGTTTTTCCAGAAGATTTAAAATTTAGCCTATTTAATTATGTTAAATATGTAATAATATCAGGTTACCTTATATAAACATAACTTATCAGAGAAGTGGAATGATAATTCCTGAGAGATTTCATAACTGAAGTTGTAGATGACAGAGGAATGCACGTTAAGACAAAATGTTGTAATGATTCAACATAAATTTTAGATTTGGATATACTAATGTTTGTACCTTAACCTATCATAAAATTAGTTACGAATCATTAGTTGGCTTGCTCATCATCTTTTGTCTGAAATACTACAAATCATGGAAATAATGATATCCAACTCTAGGATTGCTGAATAAATTAATTAAAAAAAACAGTAGCAATTGCATAGCTTGTGGTTGAGGTTTTACTCAGCCTTAATATTCTTTTTTAAAAATATTTTTAGTTGTAGATGGACACAATGCCGTCTATTTATTTATTTGTTCTTTTTATGTGGTGCTCAGCCTTGAACCCAGTGCTTCACATGTGTTAGGCAAGCGTTTTACCACTGAGCAACAACCACAACCCCAGCCTTAATATTTTTATCTGTAAACTATCACTAACATTCTTGGTTTTGATCTTATGAATAAATAAAATTATTTATATAAGTTATTAGGTACAATGGCTGGCACATTGTATGCAAGAGGTACATCTTTTTTCCTCACTCCCGGTTATTTTCCTTCAATTGTTCTAGTTAATTAAAATTAAACACTAATAAATTGATCACAGAAAAGAAGGAAGTCCAACAACAAAACATCAGGAAGATCTTACATTGAATTTTTGAAACGAAGAGAAATCGGCATAAGAATCACAAAGGCAGAAGGAGAAAAATCAATTGAGCAGAATGTTTGGGAAGTTGAAAGTACACAGAGTTTATAAATAAGGAACAGTCAACAATATTAAAGTCAACAGAGAAATAAGACTTTTGAGTGCTAAGGAAAGGGTATTGATTTTGCAATTTTAAATTGGCTTTTTTTTTTAATTGGCTAGTTTTTCTGAAAAGCAGTTTTCACAGAATGGCAGGAGAGGAAATGATATTGTGTGGAAATGATGAAAACTTTGGAAACAGAATACGGTGATACAAGGATTAAAAGAGAATGAGACTGTGTATAACACCAAGACACAATGTTTGTTTTGTTTACCCCCTAAAGAAAAAACTTTTTATTTGTTTAGGGAATGTGATTGGTTTAAGAGTGAGAGAAGGCAGTAGAGAAGGGAAGAAACAGGGGCCTAGGGGACTTAAGAAAACAGGCCCACATGCCCTCCTTCAAAACCAGGAAGAAAGGAAGGAAGCAGAAAGGACAGAATGATGGAGTTCTGGAGGCAAGGGTGTGGTCACAGCAGGACACTTTCACAAAGAGAGGCTGCCAAAGTGCAACCCGAATGGTTTTCACTTTTCTCAGTGAATAGGAGGTGAATCCATCCACCCAAGTGTGAAAGAGCAGCATTTTTTAACATGGAAACTGATGGAAAGTAGAGAACAATGCCTGGTTGGTCATGGTATATCAGAGCACAGGATAGTGTCGCATGCATGAGGCTCAAAATTGCTTAGCTAAAATGTGTATCTCAGATCTTGAGCCAAAAGGAAATGGTTTGGAAGAGTGAAGATGAGAAAGTAAATAACAAAAAAATAAAACAAGAAGGAAAGAACGAACTAACACACACACACACACACACACACACACACACAGGTAGAATTGAAGAATCTTAGTGACAGCTCAATTGAAGTCAGAGAACATAAATTTAGAGTGGACCCACTCTTGGAAGATAAGTCCTATTTTAAATCCTAAGGGAGACTGGGTAATGGAATCCATTAAGAATACACTACCCAATTGAAAGTTGAAAAGAAGATTAGGGAAGACAAATGTAATTACCCGAATTGTAATTTGGTCAAGACACCAAGGTTAATAACATTCCTCCTTTTTCAAAAGTTGCCATGAATTTTTTAATACCTTATAATGGCCAGTGTCACAATTTTTATTCCTATACAAGTGATGAAATCTTTGATATGCATTTTCAAAAGTTAAAAATACATATTAAGGATGAGTATTCACCATTCCATGTGTACATACATTTGTACCTATATGAATGTTGGAGAATGATTTATTTAATTAGGTAGAGTGCCTAGATAGAAAATAAATGCCTTTTTAGTTGCAAAATATGGTGAGAAGTTATGAGTAAAACTAGGTTCTACAATGGTAGTTAAAAGCAGACATTAAACTCTGGACCACAGTGTTGTTTCAGGGTTAAATGTGGGGTCATTAGAGAGACCTCACTTCTAGCTGGACTCTGTCAATCTCAAATTATCAGTTCTCTATAATATCATCTTCTTTCTTTAAAACAGAGTCACAAACTATATTATGTCATAGGGATTTTGAAGAATAAATAAGATATATCAATAAAACAATTCTCTGCTTGCTTTAAGTAGGATGTTTAAAACAAGTTGTAAATTACAAATAAATATCAACAATGATATCAAGCTGATGCTTCTTTGATTTATTATTATTAGGGTTTTTTTTTTTTTGTACCAGGGATTGAACCCAAGGGAACTTAACCACTGAGACACATCTCCATCCATTTTTATATTTTTTATATTTTATTTTGAGACACAGTCTTGCTGTTGCTCAGAGCCTTGCTAAGTTGCTGAGGCTGACTTTGAACTCATGACTCCTGCCTCAACCTCCAGAGCTGCTGAGATCATAACTTGCTTCACCATGTCCAGTGCTTCTCTGATCTTAAGTCTTACTTTTCAGCAATTGTGGAAAGTAGATTCAGGAAGTATCACTTAGATAATGCCTAAATGTGGAATAATCACCTACTTTACACACATTTTCTAAACTTTTCTGGTATAAATGTGCCTTTCTTGGTTTAAATTTTGATCTACTTGTTTTGTTTAATAATGACCTATTTTATAAAGGATTCTACCATTTATTTATGTTGACAACAGCATTCGAGAGGTATTAAGCATTAAATCCACGTAAACAGTTCACATATTCACCAATATTCTTTCAGAAAGTGTCTCTTCTCTCCTGAGTGAAGCATAATTGTGCTGGAGAAATACTATGTTCGTAAAAAATATGAGAAAGTTTTAAAAAACTAAACAAAAATCTTATTTCTGAATACAAAGGAAAAAATATACAAAGCATATTACTAGCATTAAAGAACAAAATCAAAACTTATTTTTTATACAAGGAGAAACATTAATTTGATCAGGAAAAGGCAGCAAAATAACCAATTCATAATTCACTAATATAGTTATTACTCTTCATCATTGTTTCCCATAATAATTATTCCATTATGTAATCATACATGGCATCTGGTTTTAATAATAAATGAAACAAGCTGAAGAACAGAAACTTTCTAGTATTGTTTGACAAAACACTCTGGATTGAATACTTATAAACAATACCAGAAAGCAAGTCTGTTGCCCTTACCCTTTCCTCCTTAAAGGCATTTTAAACGGTGGTAGAAAGTAAGAAATAAACAATAAGCATAAATTATGTCTTCATCAAGTTCAAATATATAACCAGATATTCTAATTATGACACTTTTAATCAAACTAGATTAAGTAAAATGCATTCAATTCCCCTCAATAAATGAGAAAGCCAGGGAATGGAGCTCTATCAGGAATTATTAAATGCCTGTCTCTCTCTCTATCCTCCCTTAACCAGTTAGCATCTCCTAATTTTCAGCATGATTTATCTCTCTGTTTTTATATTATTTGTATTTATTGGAGTAAATCCCTGAAGAGAGTTTTAAACTTATATCAACTAAGGTCAGAAACTACTGAATAAAGAAAAATCTTTTTCTCTAATGCCTGTATAAAAACTGTTTGAATCTATTTGTCTTGGGCTTTGTGTCCATTTCTGGTCTAACCACTATGGCCAGGATAATGGAGCTTTGACTACCCAGGTATGCATCACATGGCCGCCTGTACCTCAGCAGGAGCTGGAAAACCATGATTTAGAATCACTTAAGCTAGAATACCATCAAAAATAAGGAAAGACCATCTCCAAACCAGAGGGGGTACTGTAGTCAGAAGAATGGAAGGACCAAGGCTGTGCAGATAAAATTGTAAGCTAAATCAAGTTTGTCACATGATTCTATTAAATTAGTAAAGGCAAAGTGGGAGTAGAAGAAATATTATATAAAAAATATACTTTGCACTATAGGTTATAGGGGTGAAAAAACTCAATCTCTTTTCTCTTAGAGTCCCAGCTGAACCAAAAGTTAAATTGATAGAATAATAGGAAAAAAAGAAACATAGCTTAAGTTTCAAGTACTACAGAAGCCTTTCTTCACAGAGAAAGGAAGACACAATGAAGCAGCTATAGTTAGTCACTAAATACTAGATTGGACACAGCTGTAAGCAAGCAACTAAATTACATGGGAGGCTTAAGAGGTGAGTTATTTTAACATGGCCTGTACAGAATTCTCTGATTTTGACTTTTATTCTTTGAAGATGAAGATTTTACTTTTCCTTCTAGTACAACAGGGAAGGTGTCTTTTACATGGGGAATTTTGTGGTCTGCTTTTAAGAAATATCACTAAGGTCAGAGTGACCTTTCTGCACCTGATGTTCTTCAAGTGTCTTTAACTGAGCCAGTGTGCCAGGATAACATATGTTAACCCCTTCAATATGCAGTGGAGTCAGGCCTCTACCTTTGTGGAGAATTTAGTCCACATCACTGACATTCTCTCTATCAATTTCCTTGATTATAAAACTGAAAAGTTCAGTTTATTTCATGTCATCACTACATTCAACATGTTATAGCTTTTAGATAAGTCAACAGGTATGTTTTCTGGGTTTTTTTTCAATTTAAAGGCAAGCAGAAGAAGGAGATAACAGTCTTTGGGGTCACATAGATCTGTATCTTAGATATGTCCTTTAGTAGCTGTATAAACATATACAAAGAAACAGCTTCCTTTTCTGTACAATGGAGAGAGCAATATCATCTACATCCTAAGGTGTTGTGATGAATTCATGAGATTACTACAGTGCCTGCCATGGAAGATCATTTAATAAACGTTAGGAGTTTTCTTATTCCTACTATTAGGTGTTATTTTTATACCTCTCAGAATAGATTTTGCATATTTTCTCATTGGATGCATGCCTAAATGCTTATTATTATTATTATTTTGGTTGTAGATGGACACAGTATCTTTCTTTCTTTATTTTTTTATGTGATGCTGAGGATCAAACCTGGTGCCTCACACATTCAAGGCAGGTGCTCTACCACTGAGCCACTGAGCTGCAGCCCCTGCCAAATTTTTATTTTGAATATAGATAAAATATTTAAAATTGTTCTGACCAATTCATGGGTTCAGTTCATGATGAACCAAAAGTGTTCTTAAGTAACCTGCAGTGGCACCTGGTATTTATAAAAAGACTAAATTCATTTATATCTAGGGTATTTGAAATAAAATATTTTCTATTCAGACTAATTAGGGGATAATAAAAACCATGTATGTGGCTGCTTACTCTTTTCTGTTATCCTGCCTCATTAGATGGGGAGACAAGCCGAACGGAGCCTATAGAGACAGGGCTCCCTCTATAGAGACAGGGCTCTATAGAATGATGTAATTTTAAAAATTCTCATCAGAAAGGAACACTTAACTGACATGAAAAAAAGTCACATACTGTTTTAAGTACCGTCACCAACATTGTCAAGAGCTAATTAAAGAAAAGCAGATTTCTTTTTTCAATGCACTTGTTGAACACACTAAATTTAAAATGACCTTTAAGTAATTGAAGAAAGAGGATGGAGAATCATCTTCAATTTGTATTATACCTCCAGGTGCAAGGTTATGATTATTTTATTGATAATTAGTATGTGCTATGATTAGAATGTATGTGTCCCTCCAAAATTCAAATGTTGCAAACTTAATCCCCAATGCAATTGTATTAAAAGTGGCCTCTAAGGAGGTAATTACACCACAAGGGCTTCACCCCCATGGATAAGACAAGAGACATAGAAAAGGCTTGAAAGAGTGATTTTGCCCTTTTCTTCCCTTCTATGGTGCGTACATTTTATGTTCTTCCTCTCCAGACAGAGGATGCTGAGACATGATGTCATCTCAGAAGCAGAGAGAAAATTCTTACCAGAACTCAATCTGTCAGTGCCTTGATCTTGGATGTTTTACATCCAGAGTTGTGAAAAATCACTTTTATTTTTTTATAAATTATCTAACATAAGGTATTTTGTTATAGCAACAGGAAGGTACAGAGATGTCATGAGATATGGATGGTATTTAATTCAAAAGAGGATCCAGGAAAAAAAATGAATGATTGAATGAACAAAAGAATAAATTGGAGACTGACTGTACACTGTCATTCCAAATTTTTTGTTCTTTTTTATGTTTATTTTTATTTGTGGTTATTAGTTTTACATTACAGTGGAATGTATTTTGACATATTATACATATATGGGGTACAATTTCCCATTATTCTGATTGTACATGATATAGAATTATATTGGTCATGTATTCATACATGCAATAAGAAAGTTATGTTCAATTCATTCTACTCTCCTTCCGTTTCCCATTCCCCTACCCTTCCCTTCATTCCCTTTTGTCTAATCCAAAGTACTTCTGTTCTTCCCTGCCCCCCTCTCCTTATTGTAAATTAGCATCTGCCTATCAGAGAGCATTCAGCCTTTGGGTTTTCAGGATTGGTTGTTCCAAGTTTTAGTGGGTAGGACAGATAATTCTCATTAAAGATCCACTTTCCATTTACTTATTTATTGGTACTAGAGGTTGAACCTAGGGGTGCTTTAGCTCTGAGCCATATCCCCAGTCATACATATATGAACACACACACACACACACACACACACACACACACACACATACATATTTAGAGACAGGGTCTTGCTGAGTTGTTTAAGGCCTCGCTAAATTGCTGAAGCTGACTTTGAACTCACTATCCTCCTGCCTCAGCCTCTCTAGCTGCTGGGGTCACATGATATGCACTACTATGCCCGTCTCACTTTCTATTTATTTTAAAATGCATATTTATGTATAAGGATATTAAGTCAATACGAATATGCATCAATAAGTAAATATATGTATTTTGGTTGATTATCCAATGGCTAAATATCAACATCTACCCAAAACTAAGACCAAAGTCAAATATCTCTGTCACTAAACAATCTTAGTGAACTTTATAAGAGCCAATGTAAAATTAAAATCAAGCAAACAAGGAAGGGGAGAGAATTTAAAAGGGCTAAAGATATGAGTGAGTGAGGACATGAAAGCAGAAAGATTATTTTTGCCTTTAACATTGATGCTTTTTATCACCACTTTGGAGGTAAAGCTATTAACATCTGTGAGAGGCCTATGACCCTGGAATTCCATGTTTGAATTCTAGAAGAATACTAGCACTGCTCAACTGTGTACTGTGGTATACAAGCATATTCACCATAGAAATATTTACAGCAAACAATTAGAAAAAAATGGGGTCATAAATATCTGCATAATGGATTACTCTACAGATGTTGAACCTAGCAGCTCCAGAGGCTGAGGCAGAAGGATCATGAGTTCAAAGCCAGCTTCAGCAACTTAATGAGGCCCTAAGCAACTCGGGGAGACCTTGGCTCTCAATAAAATATAGAAAAGGGCTGGGGATGTGAATCAGTGGTTAAGCACCCCTAGGTTCAATTCTCAGCACAGAAAAAAAAAAATCAAAGAAATACTGTATAGAGTGATGAAAGCAAATAAAAATTTTATGATCTTATTTTCTGAAACATATAAGACATAGAGGACACAAAGGCATATATTTGTAGTTAAAGATCAAAAATATATTGATTGCCTCTGTATAATTCCACATTTTATACAACATATATGGGGTATAACTTATAAAAATTATAAGTTATATGTATATATGTATAATATGTCAAATATACATATATGTATAATATGTCAAAATACATTCTACTGTCATGTATAACTAACAAGAACAAATTAATTAATTAATTAATTAATTAAAGTATATTTGTTGTCTCTAGAGACAAAGGATTAACATACTGGTAAAATTATTAAAAATTCAACTTTTAACATTATTTATTGAATAAAAATTTGAAAAACAATAATGCCAGGTTACTGGGTAAATATGTGTATGCTATGTTATCCTATTAATTTTCTGTGTGTTTTAAACCTTTAAATAAAACTCAAGGAAGTCATAGTAAGTTTGCCTCTATTTTTTAAAATTAATGTGACCATTTAGATTTTTTCTTACTCATTTCTTCCAGTATTTTCAAATTTTGGAGTTTTCAAGTTAAATGAAGGGTGATAAGTAGCAATTATAAAATGAAAGATGCTGCTATTTCCTTTAATCAAGTTTTTAAAAAATCTTAATTTAAAAACAAAGCTAATATTCTTATGACTCATGAGACTCAAATGATCCCAAGGCCATTTCTGCGTATATGTGATTAAAGGAAAAATAGGAATTAAAGATGTAGAAATCACAAGTAAGCAACTTTAAAATTTTTAGACACAGAAACTACTTGTCTTAAAATTAAAACAATATATCAAATTGCATTTCATCTTTTTTTCTGAAGAAAATGGTTTTACACATTTTTCTTAATACTGCTGGCTGATGCTGAGATGCTACATAAGAATTTTATTTCACATACTAAGGCTAACCTTTGTCATTAAAGGCATACATGTGATGAGATGGCTCAGATGCTTACACAGCTCATCAGTTGAATAAATAGGAAGTCCAAAGCACTTTAGGATTCCTACATGTTCCTAGAAAGAAACTCTTTTTGAAAAACTTTATTCATGTGTATTCAAAGAGAGCTGGAAGGTTTACATGAAATTCTATTTCTTCTTAAATTGTTGCATTATAAAAGTTGTCATGCTCTGTCACTATTTGAAAATACTGTATTCAGAAAGCGTGAAATGTGATCTTAAGTATCTGTTTTCTGTCAACTATTGAATAAACGAAGATATATTCCACATATACTTATGCAGTTATTTTTGAAATAGCAGTTTTTTTATATCTCCAAATAGTCTCATATTCAATAATATCCCCTAAATAGTTCACAATCTGATAAATGCTGCTTAAATTACTTTTAACTACTATAGTAATTGTCCACTTCCACTAATTAGGCAGCTAATTTTATCCCAACATTAAATCTTAAGATACAGGAAAAATGTATCTATTTTATGTTCTGAGGAAAAAAAAGCAATAGATTATAAAATTAGAAATTGATAAAGACTGACATGTTAAAGTGTATTGGGGATTTATCACTACCTCATCAATGACTCCCAATTTCACTGAAAAATAGTGTGGATTCTTTGTTAAATAACCTTTCTCTTTTGGTCAGAAAGTTTAGTAAAACCTGGGCCCATTTACTCAGTTCTTAGGAGTGATTGGGTGGTGGGATCCAGGGGATCCATGAAGGAAAAAGAACAGCACATCCATTTGGTGACATACACTCCAGAGATGAGTTTAAAATAAAAGCTTTATTGTGGCTAGACACTTAAGCCCCTCCAAAAAAAATTTGTGGAAAGGCATAGATAAAAAAACCACCACATTATTTCACTTTATATGAGCAGTCTAAAGAAAAGTTGAACTCATAGAAGCAAAGATAGAACACTTTCAGGATAGGGTTTGGGTATAGGAAAGAACTGAGGCGATATTAGTCAAAATATAAAATTTCAGTTAGGAGTAGTAAGCTCAAGAGATGTATTAAAGAGAATTGTGCTTTCAGTTAGAAAAAAAAAATTGTATTATATACTTGACAATTGCTGAAAGAGTAGATTTTAAGTGTTTCATCGTAATAGTATATAAGTATGTGAGGTAATAAAAGTTAAGTAGATTGACTTTGCTTTTCACAATGTATGCATAGTTTAAAACATCATGTTTTACACCATAAATGCATAAAATTCATATTCATCAACATAAAAACAAATAATTTTTAAATCCGTGGAGAGAGTGGGAGGTGACCAGAGCTTCCACCTCAGGAAGAATAAGCACTTGACACCATTTTTTGGATAGCTTAAAGGTTATATCTATTTAAGCAAGCCAAGGACTTGGGGGACATCCAAGAGGTTTCATGTCTCAGTTAAAAGATTTCTTACACTGAAAATGCCTTGGTCTTAAAATTCTAAATATTTTTATAGGTTATACATGAGCTATTTTGCCTCAGGTCTCAAGTCTATTTTAGAATAATTCAGTGATTTTATAGAGAGACAAAACCAGTTTAAAAGAGCAGATGCTTCCTGTCTGTGCTGCTATACTATCTGTTGTGTTATGGTTTGGATGGGAAATATCCCCCAAAACCAATGTGTGAGACAATATAGGAATGTTCTGGAGTGAAGTGGTTGGACTGGGAGAGTTGTAATATAATCAGTGGATTAATCCACTGAGGTGGATTAACTAAGTGGTAACTAGAGTCAGATTGGGTGTGGCTAGAGGAAGTAGGTCACTGGGGACCTGACTTTTGGGTATATATTTTATCCCTGCTGAGCAGAGCTCTCTCTGTGTGTATATTTCCTGGTTGTCATGTTTTGAGCAGCTGTCCTTCTCCATGCCCTTCTGCATGCTGTTCTACATCAACATAGGCCCAGAGAGTGGGGTCAGTTGACTATGGACCCAATCTCTAAAGCCATAACCCCCCCCCCCAAAAAAAAAAAAACAGTTTTCTCCTCTAAATGATTCTTTCCAGGTATTTGAGCACAGCAAAGAAAAGCTAGACTAAAACACTTTACAAACACAAACTCTCAGGAAAGGTAGATTCATACATAGGCAAATGGAGATTTGCTTGTATTGAGTAGAATATTCCAAGAACAATTCCTCTTTTTTTTTTCTCCAACTAAATACCAAAATTATTCCTAATTTTTGGATTCATCATAGTCTTTTTAATTTTATTTAACTGCAAATTCCCTAGGGAAAAAGAAGACAGGGCACAAGAATACAAGAGTGAAATAGCCAAGTAGTCATACCTCTACCCAATAAACAAGCAGACCACCAGAAAAGACATAGGCTGACCATATTCAGATTTTGCATGATGAAAAATTTCAGGAATAAATGATATGTTCTATGAGGTTCTTAAAGTTATCCTTCCCCACTCCCAATGTTAAGTAGGAAAAAGAAACATCCATTGTATAGAATACGATGGATGGTTACTCAAACACAAAGATGAAGACAAGTAAGATAATTGCAGGAATGCACTGTACATGGGCTTTGATATGAAGACAGAACTGGAATCTTGAGCTCTGGAAAATGAAGAGGGGCCATGCTGAACACTACATACATTTGTACCACTATTTAAAGGAATCAGGTTTTCTTTTACCAAATATCAAATTACACCCAGAAAGCACAGCTTCCTAGACTAGAAGCAAGGTAGAATTAAGATAAACAAAATGATTTGTTATCATAAGGGAGAAGTGTTAGATTTAGAGATATGAATAAAGACCAAAGAATTTGGGCAAATTAGTGAAAGTTTGAATAATAAATTTCCATTATTACATCTATTGTATATAAATATAATCTTTGTGATCACAGCAGGCTTGACTGAGCAGGGAAAGGAGTCCTGTCATTATTGACAAGAAAAACCATATATCATATATAGATACATAGCAATTTCTGTGTCTATATAAATAATAAACCATATTTCCTCTTTTTATGAAAGACTGAACTTTTTAAAAATAATCAAAATTCTTTTGAAATTTCCCCTAATATGGACCATCATGAATTCAAGAATTTTCATTCCTACTAAGCATCCAAAGTTTTCCAAGATACCAAATTTTTATTGAGAATATGAAGCATCCTACTCTGTACCAGGTACAGTGAATAAGGCATATGTATTTTCTGTACTCACTGAATTTATGGTATATGAGGTAAATGATGAAGGAAAAATTGTAATAACTGAATTATATTTGTTATATTGATAGTATGGCACTACCATCTTAAAAGAAAGGCACGTCATGTTATAGTAAACAGTGGCAGTATAAAGCATGATGCAGGTGGAATATCAAGTCTATAAATCAAAGTAGGCTTCTTTGATAGAAGAAATTTAATTAAAATATAATCCATGACAAAGCATCAGGCAGAAGGATTCCTGACCCTGGTCTTAGTCATGCTTTTTGGATATGACACCAAAAGCTCAGGCAATGAAAGCAATAATAGGAAAGTAGCATAATATCAAACTAAAAAGCTTCTGCAAATGAAACAACCAATGAAGAGGAAAGGCAACCTATGAAATGGAAAAACATAAGTGCAAACCACACATATTGCCCAAATTCTTTGGTTTTCATGTCTATCTGACTCCAACACTTCTCTCTTATGGTAACAAATTCTTTTGTTTATCTTAATGGGTTTGTATCTAAAATCTATGATGAATTCATGCAAGTCAATGGCAAATATATACTTTTGTGTGTGTGCATAACATTTAATAATGGTAAAAGGACCTGAATAAATTCTTTTCCAAAGAAGATATGGCCTACGAATACATGAAAAGGTATCCAAGATAACTAATTATGGAAATGCAAATCAAAAACATTCACTTCACACCAGTTTGCATGGCTATTGTGAAAAAGTCAAGTGATGACAAATGTTGGCAAAGATGTGGAGAAAAGGGAACCATTGAACACCCTGGGTAGGAACACAAGTTGGTACCACCAAAAATTAAAAATAGAACTGTCACATGATCCAGCTACCCCATTTCCTGATATATAGTTTATCCAAAGGAAAAAGAATTGTGTTTAGAATATGTATTTCATTCTTATGTTCATTGCAGCATTCCTACCATAGTTAAGGTATGAAAACAAGTTAAATGTCTTGTCAGTGGATTAATAGGCAAAAATGTGAACCACACACATGCAGTAGAATATTATTCAGCCATACAAAAAAAGACGTTCCCATTGTGACAACGTAGATGAATCTGGAAAGTATTATGCTAATGGAAATAATAAGCTAGACAGAAAAGAAAACAGTATATGGTATCATGAACATGTAGAATCTAAAAAGCAAAAAAAAAAAAATGAATCCACAGAAATACAGAATAAACCGTGGTGGCAAGGGACTGGGGACTAGGGAAATTGAGAGACATTGTACAAACATTGCAAACTTTTTGATAGAAGATGAAGAAGTCTTGAGTATTTAGTATACAGAATGGTGACTACAGTTAATAATACTGTATGAGATACTTGAAATTTTCTAAGAAAGTAGATGTTAAGTCATCTCACACTCAAAAATTGTAACAGTGAGATGATGGATGTGTTAATTAGCTTGACTGTAGTAATCATTTCATAATGTATATCAGTATTCATATTGTGCACTTGTAAACTACACAGTTTTATTTGTCAATTATATTTCAATAAAGCTGGAATAAAAAGGGTAATTCACCAGATGGAAATTGTACTTATATATTCCAAAACATATAATTTTTGGAAATAAACCAACTTTATCGTGCCTAGAATTTATTATTTTAATGGGGATTTACAGAGGCCTGGGTGGGAGAAAGATACATTGAGGCCTTTCATTTCATGCTAAAAATTATGCTTTTCCCTTCCCCCAAGAACAATGTGAAGTAATTGACAGTATTTCAGCTGGAGACTGATAGAATTAGGTTTGTATTTCCAAAAAGATAATTACCCACTGTGGGGGAAAAAAGCTTAGGTTCGAATTAGAACTGAATATTATCAAAATAGTTAACAGGCTATTGAAGAAGTCCAAGTTCAAAACAATAGACATGCCTTATATATGATGGTGGTGGAGAGAAAGAAAGGATTGAAAAGAAAAATCATCATGGCTCAGTGGGAAAGGGAGGGAGAAAGGAGTCAAGAAGGACTTCCAGGTTACATATTTAGGCAGCTAGGTAGCTGGTGCTATTAGGGGAATGTAGAATGCACCAATATGTAAATTAGGAAACACTACTTCCTAAAACAGGAGTAGGTCTGATGCCATCATCCACCCTGGAGGGAAAGATGAGGTGATAGTGGAATAGGTTGTGAAGAACAGAAATTCACTATAAGAAATTATGAGTTCCAGGTAACAGAGAAATATTGAATTAAAAATGTCCTCCAAATAGTTTGCTGTGTGGATTGCTAAACAGAAGGGAGAAATATCAGCTGGTAGAGTGAGAGTTGTTTCTGGACAACCTGATAAATGCCAGGAGCTGTTTGGTGTTGTATATCTGTAGTCAATTATGTTATTCTAGTGAGTTTATAACCTGGCCATAGGTACATGTTTGGTGTCATTGACTGAAGCTAGAAAGGGACCAAATAACCTTGAGAGAAGAGAATAGGGTTTACGAAAGAACCCTGAGGAGCTCATATATCAAACAGTAAAAAAATGGAGGTGTCGTGGTCTAAGAAAAAGTTTCAAGAGTTAGGAGGAGAACTAGGGGAATGTAGAATGCATGGGAAAAGAAGAGGTTTTTGTTCTTTATTAAAAATAGCCATTTTGTAGCCACTGAGGAAGACTTATAAGAGAATGACCAAAAGTTTAAATTTGTCCTATACATGAAAGTCGCAAGTAACCTTGGTGAGAGCTATGCAGGAGAAGGTTATGGAGAGCCAGGTTATAGAGGGTGGGGAGAATCTTGAAGGTGGAGGTGCAGATTACGTTTTCCTGTTTATGGGATGCTGTGAAGAACAAGAGCAACTGGGCGGGAATGCAGGTGGATGAAGAATCAATGGAGGGAATTTCTTTCTTTTTCTTTTCTTTTTTCTTCTTCCTTTTTTAATGCTATTTAAATGTTATTGGAAAGAGCCCATGGAGAGAAAAATCTATAAAAATTGCCATTTGTCTGCTGTCAGAAGTAAGGGGAAAAAGTACGTGATTCCCTAAAATAACCCTCCGAAGGAAATTCATACCTGCCTAGTGGGATTAGATATGTAAATAAAGAACATCTCCATGGTCCCCATTCTGTGCCTATCCTCCTAGCTACCAAATGGAGTTTAATGAAGGCCATTAAAGGCTAATAAAGTTCAGCCACTGTCAAATGCAACTGAACATGTGAAAGGTCTGCACAATTACTTGAATCATCCAGTATAACTTTTGGATTAGCTCTGTCATTTCACGTCCTCTAAATTTTAGATCACTCTTGCTCGTACTTTATCACAATAGCTTATCATTTAAAAAATTATTTTCTCCAGTTACATTAATGACTGGGATTTCAGATGACATCTGAAAGGCCTCATACCGGGACTTAATGGCACTAAAGTTAAAAGAAAAAGAGAAGACAAACTGTTTTGGCACTCTGTCTTTAAAATCTGGCTTTGGGCCTCCTTTAAAAATATATCACTGAATGTCTCATCGTATTTCCTCCTGTATTCAATAAACGGTTAAGAGGCCAGGCATTCATTATGCCATCAGCTGCACACAGATGCAAATGGACACCATTTATAATATTTTACAGTGTTGTGAAGTTCCAAGCCCATCTAGGATGATAAAGACCTGGAAAATGTTAACCCACCTCAAAGTCTTCTTTTATTGCATTCTTTAATAGATTGGTGCAATTTCTTTGCATGCTATAAAAGTCAAGAAAGTATTTCCATGGTATTAAATGGTAACACATGGAGACCATTTCGTTTTTAAGAAGAATGTTCTCTACTTTGTGATTTGTGTTTTTTAATGCCCTTTTCTTTCCTCTTGTTCTTTCAGGGACAGTTTGATTCAGAGTAATGGAGCGGTGGAGATTAAATGAGTGTGCATGAAGTCCAATGAACTCAGTGTACTGCTTATCTTGTAACTATACTTAATCTAAATAACCTTTTTTATGCTCTGCTGGAATGGCATTTTCAAAAGGCTGTATAGTAGTAAATGAGAGTATATGTCAGTAAGGATTTGCTAGACAAATCAGATCTCACCGAGAAGTGTATCTATCCATTACTGTTTAATACACACTTTGGTTTGAAGGACAATTTTTGTATGTGTGATCAGACCATTAACATTCACTGTCATTTAGACTATGTTTTCCAATTTTTCTACTTTCCATTTTTATTTTAATTCCATTTATTTATTTATTTATTTCCGAAGGAGAACCTCTGGACAAAAATTGCCTCTAAAAGAAAGAATGAATTTCGGGGGGATATGTGAAAGTCATTGATCAGCTTTTCTTACCAGATGCATATCCTCAGAAATGAAATATTTCTAAGGGATAGCGTTAACACAAATGGTACTTTGCTGAAAAGAATGTAATACGCGTACATAAGACACGTGGCAAGCATATTCTTTGATAACAACTTATACTTTCTGTTCATTGATTTAGTTTTTATCTACTTATGTCTAAAGGAATGATTTAAGGAGCAAAATTTAGAAAACAATGTTTCTGTTTTAGATACTACTACTCCCTTTTATCTTTTGCAGAAAGTGGCATATGCATGTAAATTATTTGATTATATGTACTTCTTCCAATATCCTCAGAAGGCAAGCCTTAGGGTGAACTTGGACATTTAGGCTTTTGCCATAGTTCAGGTTAACAGGCATAGTATTTTCATCCTCTCCTGGGACATTAGGCATTGCAGCCTCTTGCTGGACCTCTTCTGATGCAACACCAGGTTGTCTCTGAGAAATTGTCAAGGTGAAAACCACCCCGCCTGAGGTCACACTACTATGATGGTAACTTCCTCCTCTCTGCCACTGTGTCTGCCCAACTGACCCTGGTGCCCTGTTTGCTTCCCCTGTGATTAGCTAGAGTGTGGACTACTGGGTAACATCCTCTGATCACCCTAATTAACTGTTCATCCTCTGCATTCACATTAGATCTGAAAGTTCTTCACTGATGTGTGGACACAAGAAGAAAATTCTGCATCCCTCCTGTCTTTTCTGGTTGATGAAAGCAATCCAGGCATGACTTGAGAAGTTTGACAATAAAATTCTAGAAACTTCGTCCTTGGATTTCACTATTACCAGAACTGACATTTTCAGAATATGTTTATAGCTGCAACAGCCATAGAAATTCTACTCTAGGATGCCCTGCGGTGGCCCCAGAAGTAGTCACTGCCTTCACTAGGATAAAACTAGGATAAAACACAGTCCAGGAGTAGAGGGGGTGAATGAGGTGAGGACATGTATATTCAACTGTGTGTCCGAGAGCCTAGCTTTCCTCACGCTCATTCAGCCCAACAATCCCCATACCAGGACCTTTGATATTTCATTATATTCCAGCAACATCACAGCATTCAAAAACAACTCTCTGCTGAATTTTTCTTTCAATGTCTTTCACACTCTTTCCCCTCTCCTCATCACTGACTTGACCTATGCCTGGAAAACCCATAACTATTGGTAGTTTCTCTTAGCTTTACAGTCTATGAACTCCATCCAAACTGTTCTTTATCAGTTTTCAAATGTATTCTACCAAAACATGGCTTTCATTAAACACCTCCCTTCATCTTACAATCTCCAATGATTAAAGTTTCCAGTTTTACTAATTACAGGGCCATCCGATTAAAGCTAAAGACCTTTATAATTTTGGTTCTTTTGTATTTTATTTTATTGCTACCAGGGATTGAACCCAGGGTTGCTTGACCACTGAGCCATAACCCCAGCCCTTTTTTTTATATTTTATTTAGAGACAGGGTCTCATGGAGTTGCTTAGGGCCTCACTAAGTTGCTGAGGCTGGCTTTGTCCTCATGACCCTCCTGCCTCAGCTTCCTGAGCCACTGGGATTACAGGTGTGTGCCACTTTGGTTTTTAAGTGTGTCCCCACACAGGTGGCATCCGAATACCCAGGAATTGTTTGACCTGAGAATACTCCAGGTTCACTCCAGATGAACCTACTCAGAAAAAGGGTGGGTCCAGCAAACTGAGTTTAAGAAGCCTTTAAGTGATTCTGATGTCCAATGAAGCACCGATCCAGTTTTCTCTTCTGCATGCGTGTTAAGGAATATCTCCGCAAATGGATGATTTATTTTTTCAAAATAAAGATTTCTATTCACATAAGCTGCAACATTTAAAGGTATCAGAATTGAATAACAAGTTACTCAATTTAAAAAATCAAAACACTTGACAGTTAAAATATACTAATCAAATTTTCAAAAAGAAAGCAAAGTGGCAATCAAAATTAAAAACTATATACTAAGCTGTATGGGATGCAGGGAAAAAAACATACTTTACAATTATGTTTCTCAATGTTTTAGTTACTAGAAAGGAAAGAAAATGATAGAAGAACTAAACATTTAATATAAGAAGTTAGAATAATACCAACTAATAATTCCAGAAATAGCATGACTTAAAATAAGCTTTAATGAAATAGAAATGAAATAAACTATCCTCTCAAAAGCCTAATTTTAAATGACAGTGTAAGCATCCTAAACAGATGAAAACTGAAAAAATACAACACTAATGCATTTAAAAATTAATATTAACTGGATATTTTGTGAAAATACATCAATAACCAAAAAGTGAATCAATAAAAATAGAAATCTGAAAGCCATTGTAAAAGTTTTGTCAGTTTTGTCAATGAGTCTATTACAACAATGTTAACTAGAACCAGAAACGTTTATCAATTACTTCCTTCAAATCTGTAACATTTTATTTTGAATTCCAAAGAATATAAGATAGCAAGTTTCACAATTCATTTCATTAGTGTGATTTTGATGCCATCACCTGAAAAAAAAAGAACTTAATGAAAAAAACTTCCAGTTCTAGATATAATCCAAATAACCCATTAGAAAATAAAACAGCATGACTAAATTGGCTTTACTTCAAGAAAATTTGAAATGCAATACATGTATTGTTAATAACCATCTTAGCAGATTAAAAGAGAAAAGTCATCATTTTGTTAATGGTCAAAAAGTCATATGATGAAAGTACACTCTTTGTTAATTAAAAAACTCTCACTGGCACACACCTCTAATCCCAGAGACTTGGGAGACTGAGGCAGCTAAGGCAGGAAGATTACAAGTTCAAGACCAGCCTCAGCAATTTACCAATGACCTAAGCAACTTAGTGAGACCCTGTCTCAAAATAAAAACTTTAAAAACTGGAATGTAGCTCAGTGATAAATTACCTCTGGATTCAATGCCCATTACCAAAACCAAACTCTAACATCTCAAAATTCACATTATTCTTAAAAACCAACCATATGCTTTATTTTAAAATGTAACTGTTTCTATAGAAAGCAATTCTTACTAATATTTATTAATCTATTTTCTTACTTTTGTAGTACTGGTGTTTGAACTCAGGAACACTCTACTCCTGATCTTCATCACCAGGCCTTTTTTATTTTTTATTTTGAGACAGGTTTTTCTTAAAGTGCACAGTCTGGCCTTGAATCCTGATCCTCCTGCCTTACTCTCCCACGTGGCAGGGACTACAGAGTTTTCTACTGCATCCAGCTCCTAGTAATACACTCACTGTTCAATACAATTTTAGAAGTTCAATTTAAGTTAATGAAACAAGAATAAACTTTAATTTTGAAAGTTTAAACCTCTACATTATTTTGGGGGGATCTGATTTGCTGCTTTGAAACCCCAAGAAAATCAACTCAAAATTATTATAATTACTCCCAGAGTTTTGTAAGCTAATGGGATACAGTATAATACCTCAAAAAAGTCAATAAATTTCCTATTTATGACCTCAAAGTCACAGTAATAAATTTATTATAGTAACAATAAACAAATCAAATATAATTTAGTATAGTCGTGAATAATATTTTAAATCAAAGACAATGGATCATTATATAATTAATGGTATTGAGACAACTGATTACCCACTCAAACAACAAAAGGACAGTAATTAATATCTACTTAAGGTTGACAGAAAATATTTATGTTTGATTAAAATCAAAACACTATGTTAATGTACATAAGAAATATAAAGGATTTAGCAGAGTATCTAATAATTGCTATTTAGACAACTCTGTAACTCCTAAGGTTCACTTCACTACATAGGACATTTGTTTTCTAAACACAGAGAAAAAATCAGCTCTCTTTTCCTGTTTTCCACCATTTTTTTATATCTCCGTCATTACCATAGACTAAACACATTTATGTCTTTGCACAATGTAAGAATTTTTTGAAGAACTATAAATTCACACACTGTACCACTTTCAGCAGTGACAGGGCACTGAATACTTGTGGGTCACCTGGTAGTTATAAGTCAGGCAAATGCAACTTCTTTTATCCCAATCTTAATTTTTAATATCTACAACTCTCAAGTCACACATGACACTTTACAATAATTATCTGTACAGTTTTCAGAAAGGCTGACAAAGGCTTAAGGCAGCCACAGGGGTTCAGGAGGATAAACTGAAAGCAGAATTGAGAGCAGAGCCAAATGCAAGGGGTCACTGGACATGGTCAGATAAGACTGTGAACCAGTCAAGAACTTGTTCAGGGCACGGAGCTGTTAAAGCTCAGGAACTTATTCTAGGCCATTCTCAGACAGGCTGCAATTTCAGAGTATCAGCTTGGAGTGGGCTGTGTGTGGTTTCACGGGCCAGAGAAACTGCAATGTGATAGAGCCAGAGGACGGAGATTCAGAGGTTTATCCCTGTGGTGATTTTCCTGAGCAAGACACATAAGGGTGACCAGGTGGTGGAGTCAGGGTGCCTCCATGTTCCGTCTTGGGGTGTTCCTCCTTTTATGGGCCTTGAGTGAGAAGGTTGCTTCCTTTGGTAGTCTGGTGTATTTCATAAGCTCATGGGCCTAGTTTTCTGATAGGAGGTTGATATTCCCATATATCTGTGTACTTCTGATTAATTTGAGAAGTCCACAGGTGATCATTTTTATTAGCACAATGAATTTATTTATCAGTTTGTGCTTTAGGGTTACGCTAGGCTGATGGCAGTAGTTTACTTGTATAAATAAGGTATTGACTCATTTTACCTCAGCACTTAAACTCAAAATGGAGTAACTTATGACAAACCACTGCTTTGTAAAATGAAGTGACACAGGTTTAGGCAGCCTGAGAACTACAAAACATCATGGAATAACAGAGCAGGGCACAGCCTGCTCGCCGCCATCTCCATGATCAGAATGACCCCAGTCAGAACATGATTCATCTGAGGTGCACTGATTCTAAACATTCCCTTTACTCCTACCAGCAGCCACAGCAAAACGTCAAGATGAGACATTTAAGCCATGACCCCACCTGTCATTCCTATATCTAGCTTCTGCCTTCGAAAATCTGTCCAGTTACTTGAAGCTATTTTGTCCTTTTATAACTTTAGTTCTTCCTTCCTTCTCTCTCTCTCTCTTTTTCTCTTCTCCCCACTCTTTTTTTCCTTCTTTGACTACCATTTTCTTAAGCTAAAACCCTAACCCTACAGCCTAAAATTAACTCTAAACTCAATCTATCAACCATAAAATAGCATTTCTTTTCCTTTACCTGAAAGACTCATCTTTTGTAGTCAAGATATTTTTCCTTCAGCCGCTCAGTGTATCTTATGTTTTGTAGGTCAGTAACTTTGCCTGTTTCCCTACCAAAGCCCTTTCCTCTTCTTCCAACTAGAGTTTCCATTACCATTTGACCCTCCAGTGACATTTTATGTGTTGAGTTCCTGTACTCAATCTTCACCTTTCCCCAAGAACTCCCTAGAGTGGTGCTGGAGCTGTAGTTCAGTGGTATAGCATTTGTGTGGCATGTAGGAGGACTTGAGTTCAATCCCCAGCACTGCATTTAAGAAAAAAAAGAAGAAAGATCTTCTCAGACTCCACCATACCAAAGTGATAGCTTCCTTTTCTAAAATTTTACATATGGTGTTGCTAAATCTCTTTGTATAAATGACATCTTGTGTGTTCAACTAGATTATAGATTTTCCACAATGTCCCATAGAATCATGTGCAAAAAAATATTCAATAAACGTCTGTTCAATTATTATATAATTAATTGAAAGGGCAAAAACAAGTGTATATCTAATAATGAGAGTTGTCAGTGGAAATCATTCAGTTCATTTTCAAAGAATTGAACTCTGAAGTCTCATTTGTAGTCACCTAGGGTTAAAAACCAATACAGTTAAGGAAAACAAAAATTTCTTAAGAACAAGAAGTAGAACTGGACATTCTGTCATTCTGACCAGAAACTTTATTTAAAATTTTATAATATCCAGAAATTATTTATACATAAAGTATGACCAGAAGCTTATTCATGAGCAGTTCTATGCGAAATTTTACTTTCAGAACTCTTAAAAAAATAGGAAGATTTCATGAGTATTTGAAATATAAACCCTACAAACATTCATTTCCATTTCTCTTCGCTGTTATAATTTCTTTCTTATAAGATCTCTGCCTCAGTTCATTTACTCCTGATAGTGGCATTTAGTGAATTCTCAGCCAAAACAACAACACAGAATTCTAAGCCAAAGTAAGGCAGCAGCATTCAAAAGCACAGGTAACCCTTGACTGATGGAGCTCCCTGAGGAGACAGAAAAAAAGGAGCAGCTTTGGAAATCATTCTCATCCAGTTCATTGACTTGAGTGAGGACTCACCCTTTCAAAAACCTCCTTGATCAGATTATATATTTTGTGTACAGTAATCTAAGTTAAAGAAAATTCTCTTTTTAATAAGAACCATGTCTTATATATAGGTTATTATATAATTTATTTCAATGTTGACAGCCTGAATCTGCACGCATGCTTGCTTGCTTGATTAAATATCTGGTGTTTGTACTTTAATGTCACAATTTGGTGAAAAGAAATTTAGTTCTTTTTCTCTTTTGCTCTCATCAGGAGCACACTTTCCTTTAGAATACTCCTTATGTAGAGAAATCAAAAGAATTTGTCTATTTTTAAAAAGCGTGTGTTCCATTATTTTCAAGTCAAGGTTTAAATTGCTCAAAAATGCGATGGCTATTTCAGAAGCAAGTCCAGAGTTTTGAGTAATGATGGAAAAGTAAGGCTGAAACAAATAATGTCCCCTTTTCAATTGTTATTGAATGAATAAGAACAACAGAAGCAAAAAGGGAGAAAGAACCCATAATTCAGCATTAACACCCATGCAACATACAACTCATGCTGTAAACCTCAGGAAATGGTAGCAAAGGAAAGAAATTAAAAAAAAAAATGGCAGAGTGCATCCCGGATACTAACTCCAGATTCACACCCAAGGAGTGGTAGTAAGGGTTAAATAAGAAGTGAAAATTTCCAGAGAATTATTATTAAAATCTGAGTATTTCATCAACACTCCCACACACATAAACATACCCACCGCCACCGTCAATATCCCCAACTGCTGTAAATTGGAGAGAAGACAGAAGCCAAGTGCAATGGCCAAGGGAAATATCAACATAAGACCAGCAAGCACAGAAGCAGTAGCTTAGCTGATATAGGAGAATGGCCACCATCAACTACTCTTTCAGCTTTTCAGATGAAAGCAAAAGCAGGATATAAAATGCATTGCCCACAGAAAAGATTATGTGAACTTAGGAAAAATAGAAATAAATTATGATATGTGTTTAAAGATCTAGTTCTTAATTTTTTGTGTTAAATCAGAATTGTCCAGTTTTTGCTTATTTCTATCTATAATTCATACCTTATTAACAGTAATCCATAATAAAATTCATGATTTTTAGAGTCAATATCTTGCATTTCTATTCTTGAATCCCTAGCAATAATTTGTTTTTACTATTTTTCTTATAGTAGTCAAGATATTTTTCCTTCAGCTGCATTTCTTATAATCTGATACGTTCGAAAAATAAATATATTTTATTTAGTATATGAACCTAACATAAAAACTAAGGATATCTAAAGATGATTCTTCCCTGACACAAAGTGTCACTACACTAGGTTTTTATCTGTACTTTGAGCAAAATTTTAATTCTCAGTTATAGTGCTTGTCTTGGTAAGCAAGTGTTAAAGGTGAGGTCTAATATCTAACCCTTAGGCAGTTGGACTTTAATCTCAAATGTCCGAGGCAACTACTACAGATCATCACATATCCAAGTCCAGATGGTGAGGACCCAAGGAATACTTCAGTAAATAGGACCAATGAAACAAGCCAGATGCCCAGGCCTTACCTTATCTCCCTGTGTAGAAGGACCATGCAAGTTAATCCCAAACAAAAGACTTTCTCATTGTAATAAAAATGATTAAATAAACGAGTTTTCAAAACGTCTCAGTACCAATTCAATAATGAAGCTGTATAATAAAGTTTTTGACTATATATAAACAACAGTCAGTTTTCAGGGGTCTTAAAGTTATCGTATTCATCATAAATACTGAGGCAAATCTATTAGTAATAAGTAACCAAAAATCCTATCACAACTGTAAGGAAGCATAATGTTAAACCAACATAATTAAATATTATCATAGTAATTTTTAAATGTATAATTTTTATAAATGTATCCTCTAGTATTAAAATTATAAGAAATGCATTGTGTAAGAATATATTCTTAAAAATATGCATTGCAACTACAAATGACCAACTAACTGCAGGCTTGAATAACTAGTAATGGTAAATATATATAAAATACAAAAATTATAAGAAATTATGAATTGACAATATTTATAAGAATTTTAGATAAATTAAGGCAGCAGAATGAAGAAGCAAACATAATATACTGTGATTCACCAAATGAGTCTATACATTTAAAACACATACTATTTCTTAATAATTTATAATGTATATATAAAAAAGATTAGTTTCATATCTGTGTGCACATGTATGTATATTTCCTTAGGTCATACACATTTTCACATGTATATCTAAAACAAAATGAAAGAGTAAGATGGTACTGAGGTTTGTATTGTCAGTGTGAGAAAGATGTAAAATAAAAGAATTCTTCCATATAAACTCCAACATTTCTGTAGTAGCGAGTCATGGCACAGTTTTAAACTGCACACACTATCCTTAAATGGAAAGAAAAACATATTTACTTGATCAAGATATTCTGCTTCTGAGATCATATAAATTATACCCTTTCCATTCTAAGTGCGTTTCTATTGCATGGCCTACTTTAGTATTCTCCAACTATATAATTAATGCTCAGCTTAATGTTAGGCCAGGCTATTCTTCAATATGCTATCCTAGGTAGATTTTGGTTATGAATCTGTTAATGTATGCATTTTCTATGCAACAGCCTCCTAGCTGAACTTTTGACTCACATCTCTTGTTAATCAATCTGCTCATTAATCTATCACCTGTTGTATACGAAAATCATTATTTAGGATTCAAGTTGATAATTGCTTTCTTATGTAACAAAAGTCAAACTCATTATGGCATAAAGATGGGTTAAAATGTACCACCTATTTTCTTTTCAATCTTATTACCTCAGCCACATCCACAATTCTTCTGTGCTGTAAAGTCCCTTCACACACCACACACACACACACCACACACACACACACACACACACACACACACAATAACTTCTGTGGGATCACTTTGAACAGCACCATGTTCTCAGTATATCACTCCTTTCCCTGACCTAAGGCATGCTAAAATTCACTTCTACCCTTCACCCTCTAGAGAAGTTCTACCCATCTCTCATGAATCAATCCAAGGACACTTCCTTCACATTTTTTTCTTAAGTTCTCAGCCTAAGAAATCATCTCTCTCCCTGCTAGATATCCAAAGAACACTTCATTCATTGAACACTGAATAAGGCAATTATTGCAGCTAAACACTTAAACAACAATTTTTAATAATGAAGAAGGAATCATAGTAAGCACTAGTCTCTTGTATCATAATAACTTATTTATCTTGAATACTGCTGGGTTTCAGACATTGTGCTTGGCAGAAAGTTTTGACTCCAAATAATAGTCTGTACCTAAAACACACAAAGCAAATACCAATTGTTAGGAGTCATGAAGGCTCAAAGCAAGCCCTTATCACTTTTAATTATTCTTGGGCTTTTCTCCCTAAATAAGCTATAATAGAAAGCCAAGAACTCTTATTTATATTTGTAACTCTAGCATTTATCATAGCATTAGTTAAATGGTAGATAAGAAAATATATTTTTAATAAATATATAAGCAAGCAAGCAAATGAATGTAAAACATTTAAAAGAAAGCAAAATAAAATATATCAATCCTTGCTTGATGAAAGGAAAAAATGTGAACAATAGAAATCAGTCGACTTAAAAATAAATACACTGTAATAAATAAAATTAAAGCTATTAATAAAACATTTGCTTCTACACAAGATAGAATAATAATGGTGAGATAGGGTGAATATACCCTCCAACCAAACACAACTAAAGTATTTACTGATTGAACAAAAATGATGCAATCATTACTGCTTGCTGCTTTGAAAGAAGTTCTAGGGCATGTTATAGAAAAGAGGAGTCCAGCAGATTCTCTAAATTAAGGAGATGGAACCAAGAGTCTGGGTTCCAAAGCACCTCAAGTTCACATGACAAAGTACCAGAGAAGAGAACTGTACAAAGAGAGAATTAGAGAATCTGAAGAAAATTCCCCTTGATAATTCAAGTGAATACTGTCCAACATCTGAGGAAACTCCCTGATACTCTGAAAAGAATCACCCTAAATGATTAGAAGCAACAGTGTCCTATGCTCACAGTGGACTGGGAAGACTCCATGTTCCTCCATTGAGATAGAAAAACTCATAATTCTTGAGGCCTTGGATAGAGGACATAGAAAGTACTTCCTCAGTACTGGGACATAAATGCCAGAGACTGTTTCAATCCTACCCAACAAGACCCCAAAATTTAAACTGTTCCTAACAAACTTTACTGGATGCCAGAACAAACACAAATAATATAGGAATTAAACACACTGAGGAAAAACATCTAAAATATTTGGATTCAATAAAATATTACAAGAGAACCAATAAAATATGACCAACATTGAGAAAAATAAATTAAGTGGAATTGACACATAATGATACAGATTTAGAACTAGCAGATAAAAATGTTAAAATAAGAATTACATCATGTGTTTTATGTTTAAAATTAAGTACACATATGGACAGTATATGAAAGACTAAATCAAAACTCCAGAGATAAAAACTATAATGTTAAAATATACATTGGATAGGAATAATGACAGATTTAGGATGTTAAAGAAAAAAAAGATTAGAGGACTTGATGTCATAGAAACTGTATAAAATCAAAAACAGGAAGAAAGGTAGACGCACAAGAACAGTAGTGATTTATGGGAAGATATCAAGTGCTTACTGTATATGTAATTGGAGTACCCAAGGGAGGAAAGGAACAGGGAAGATCAAAATATATTTGAATAAAAATAGGTCAAAAATTATACAAATATGAGGAATTAATTATAAACCTAGAAATGCAAGAAGCTCAATGAACTCCAAGCATAAGAAACATAAGCAAAACTACTTCAAAGTACAAAATAAATTGCTCAAAATCAGTGAGGGAAAGGAAATCTTGAAAAGCATTCAGAGGGAAAATAATATGTTATGTAGAGAGGAAAAAGTGTGAAGAGAATAGTGAATTTTTCCTCCTAAAAATGTAAAAGAGCCAGCAAGGTGACGCACACCTGTAATGGCAGCGGCTTGGGAGACTTCGGCAAGAGAATCCTGAGTTCAAACAAAGCCAGACTCAGCAAAGGTGTGGTGCTAAGCAGCTCAGTGAGACCCTGTCTATAAGTAAACTACAAAATAGGGCTGGGGATGTGGCTCAGTGATGGAGTGCCCCTGGGTTCAATCCCTGGTATAAAGAAAAAAAAAAAAAACTGTGAACATAGAATTCTTTAGCTCATGAAAACAATATTTAAAACAAAGACAAAATTTAGACTTTTGGATTAATACAAAAGCTAACATCACACTTAATAGTGGAAGATTGAATGTGTTCTTTCTAAGATTGGAAGCAAGACAAGAATACCCACACTCCTCACTTTTATTATTCCATGTGGTGCTGAAGGTTCTATCCAGTAAAATTGAAAGAAAGAGAAAAAAGGTCATCTAGATTGGAAAGGAAAAATTAAAATTATCTTCCTTCTCAAATTGCATGGTTGTGTTCGTGGAAAATTCAATGGGATCCATATTAAAGCTACTAGAATTAAAATGTGAACTTAGTAAGATTTCAGAACAAAATACTAACAAACAAAAATAACTCTGTTTCTATGTTTGAAAAAGACACTGAGAAGCTGCAATTTCAGGAGAAAATACTTAGAAATATGTAGAAAAATATGTGGAAGTCCTCATCTCTGAAGCTACAAAATGACCAAGAGAAATTAGAAAGATCTAAATCAATGGAAAGAGATGCTGTGATAATAGATTAAAGACTCAATATTTTTAAGATGATATTCATCCCCCAATTGTTCCCTAGATTCTACATAACCATACACCAAATCTCCAAAGGATTTTTATGAAAATTGACAAACTGATTATAAATTTCATGTGCAAATGCAAAAAAAAAAAAAATCTAGAAGAGCCAAACAACTTTGAACATGAACAAATGTGGAGAAAAACTCTTTTTTCAAGAACCATTATAAAGATACAGGAACAGAGACAGCATAGTATTTGCATAAATACAGATAAATAGATAAATGGAATGTAATACATAATCAAAGACATACCTGAAAATTGTTATTTTTGACAAAAAAAATTAAGGGAAACATGGAAACCTTTCAAAAATCGGTGCTAGAAAAATAAACCACAAAAATAAGCTTTCATCCATCCCAAATATTATATGCAAAAATTAACCTGAAATAGAACATATGCCTAAATGTAAAACTTAAATTATAAAACTTTCAGAAGAAATCACACTAGAGCATTTTTATATCATAGGTTAGGCAAAAATGCCTTAGAATACCAAAAACATGGTTTATAAAAGAACAAACTGAAATATTAGACTATTAAAATGAAAATATCTTTTACTCAAAAAATGAAAAAGAAAATAACAAAAGTCTATTATCAGGATGAAAATACACTGTGAATTTGGAATGCTACTTCTAAATATACAGTAAGGAAATATTTATAAATTATATATCTAATAAGTACTTCTTTTCTGAACATATAAGAAGCTATTAAAATATAATAAGAAAATAAATAACCCAATAAAAATAATGGGCAAAGATCTGAAGAGACCGTTCAAGAAAGGAAAATATATAGATGACAAATAAGTACATGAAAAGATGTTCAACATTTTTAGTCAAAATGCAAATTAGAGCTGCAATGAAATTACACAATAGAGATTTTCCAAGAATGATGAAAATTAAACCTAGACCTTATCAAGTGTTGGCAAGGATGTGGAGGAAGGAGAACTCTTATACACTGCTGATGGGAATGTAAAAAGATAAAGCCACTTTGGAAAACAGTTTACAGTTTCTTGAAATGTGAAACATGCTATCATATTAAGTTACCATTGCAGTAGTTTCTTGAAATGTGAAACATGCATCTATCATATTAAGTTACCATTGCAGTTATAATAAAAGAAAGCAAAAAATATTTCAATGAAAGACACTTATTTTCATCTCATGTTTGCTGTAATAGTCAAATATGGACAACAACCTATATGTCCATCGATAGATGAAAAGATAAACTAAAATACTTCCTCATGCAATGGAATGCTACATAGCAATGAAATTTTATGGATAATAAATGTGAATTATGGATTAATTTTTCATAATGATTGTGCTGAGTGAAAAAGAAATGTTATATACTGTACAGTTATACTTATATAAAATTCTAGAGTATGTAAAATAATCCACATTGACAATTGATCAGTGGTTGCCCAGTACTTGGGGTATGGGGAGAGGTGGCAGGATGATGATTTTATGAGTGAATACAAATGTCAAAACTTATCAAACTGTGCACTATAAATGTGTGTAGTTTGTTATATACCAAAATTATGTCTGTAAAGCTGTTTAAAAATGTTACTACTTGATCATGTATTAAAAATGTTACTACTTGATCATGAACTATGAGGACCTCAACTAGTGCTCACATCTGAAATATTTTATTCACAACTCCCATTTTCTTTCTTTGCAAATGCTTCCTTGTTTCTGTGCCCAAAGTTTACTCACAATAATAATTTGCTGGTAATTTACTATTACAGTCTATTTAACATAAGTTTTTAGAATCAAAACTCGAATTTCTAATTGTAAAAAAATCACTAACAAAGACATTGAATTGGGAAAAATAACTCATTACAGTGAAGTCAAAACAGATCTTTTCATATCTGTTAATATCAGCTTCTAATCTCAGTATCTTTTGAAATGTCTTTAGATATGCTTTTCTTCATCAGGTTCAATAACCCATTCACTTACTTGCTCTAACATGTTTTTTTTTCTTTGATATATGGTTAATAGAAAATGTAATTCAGAGCTTTGCTCCTCTAAATACTTAATAACAGTATGCCTACTGGTAAAGTCTGTGCATTCACTGAGTGAACAGGTGCTAACATCTTATAGAACTACAGGTGTATCTCAGTCTTGTCACTTTTAAATAAGTCAATTCATGAGATGGCCATACTTCTTTAAGTTCAACTTCATAATTTTTAAACAACATAACTACTATAGTAGTTATGTATAGTAGTATACCATGTAGCATAGCATGTATACCATGTGTACTATAGTAATAGATAACTATAGTTTTTAAGAGTACAGCAGTACTGGGCTGGGGCTGGGGCTGGCGCTCAGCGGTAGAGCACTTGTCTCACATGTGTGAGGCCCTGAGTTAGTTCTTAGCACCACATAAATAAAATAAGAAGGTACTGTATCCACCTACAACTAAAAAAATAATTGAAAACAAAAAGAGTACATCAGTACTAAAATCATAGAGTTTTTCTGATGAACAATTATGATGACCTGTAATTGGTGCAGGGCCTGCACCAATTTTTCAACATGTGAATGTTCATACAAGTTATTACCATTATATTTAACCTATAATTAAAGGCAGGTATTAAAAGATGTGACATCATGTTATAGAAGAGTAGAACCAAAAACATATTTTAATATATAAAGTAATACTGTTATTTTTCACGAGGTTAAATTACTTTTTTTTTACTTTTTTAAAACCATGTAAACGTGAATGCTACAACATATTGCTAAAAAGGTTATCTTTATAGAGAAAAATTTAAACTTGAAAATTAGAAATAAAAATTGCATACTTTAGAAACCATGAACTCAGCATTCCCCAAAGTGTGCTTGGTGAAAATATAATCCTGCAAAATGCTTTTAAAATAAAAAGTCTTAGGGTCAAATAAACTTGAAGAATATTGCATACTATATGTTCCTTTTGGGGATTCATAGTACAAATAGTAGAGTCCTGGAAGTTCTTTAGACAAAAGAAATAAAAGTGTTTCACTTGTTTGGCCCAATGTTTTCCAAACTTACCTGAACACTGTTTTTCATATAACAGCTATGAATATTCCTCTTTGGGGAAATTGCCTTAACTCTCTTCTCTTGATTCTTCTATTCTTTCCTATTAAAAAAAAATGAGTGAAAATATGACTCTCACCTGTCACCAGTTGCTGGCCTTGTAAACAGATTGTCAGGGTTTGGTATTAAAGTCCCTATAGCTTCCATCACAGTGACAGCTGTCTGCTATCTTAGTGTCTTTCTTGCTTGGCTACCAACGCAATTCCCCAGAGGTGTCCAGCTCCCTTCTATTCTTCTCACTGCCAAGCAACTAGACAGAATTCAGAATAGAAAGAAGAATCAATGTCACCTGCATCGGTGCAGTGACAAAGGAAATCCCACTATTTGTGGTTTTCTAATCAGAGAAGAGTAATGCTTTTATTCAATTTTCATCTCCTCTTTTAACAAAGAAATTAACTTGAAATTTGCAATGCTTGTTTTAAATTGATCACTAAGAATTACTACAGTAGTTTCTAACAGCTCTTATCTATTTATAAATAGCATCTATAATGCTATTTATAAAATCACCCCAAACTACTATTCATAGATGTATCTATGAAGGAGCTGGTGCTATAGATTAGATATTGATGCTCTACCCCACAAATCAGTATGTTGAAATCCTTCCCCCCAAATATTATAGTATTAGAAGATGGGGCCTTTGGCAAGAGTTTAGGTGGTGAGGGTAGTGCTCTCATTAATGGGATTAGTGAATTTATAAGTCTCCAGAGTGCTGCCTGCCCCTTTCACCACGTGAGTACTCTGAGGAGAGACTATGAACATGGAAGTGGGCCTTCACCAGACACTTCTGGTACCATGATCTTAAACTTTTCAAGCTACAGAACTGAGAAAAATTTCTGTTGTTTATAAGACACTGAGTCTATGGTATTTTATTACAGCATTCCCTAGCATGCTAAGACAACTGGCAGTTCTCCTGACTTGTGCCAGGCTCACTCACAGACCTACTATCAGTTATACATTAGGTAGAGCATTCTTCAAATTTTGGCTGATAAATGTGTGGTAGTTGCTAGGTCTTTGCTGCTCTAGCACTTCTGTGATATCTCTCTAGCAAGCGAGCCCAGATCGTCTTCCACTGAGATAGAGATCTGAGAGAGGGTGGTAAGGTGGAAGTGTACAAAACCTCTTTAAGACCATGCTAAGGATCTGCTAACAATGATTTAAGCAGTATTTCGCTTATAAAATCAAGTCACAAGGTCTAACAACATTCAAGCAATGATGAAACTGACCTTCTGATGAGAGGAGCTCAAATATGGCTTCAGTGAGGGGTGAAGAATTAGAGGCTATGTTTCCAATCAACCTACCACCATTCCATCTTCTGACCCCAATTTTGTACCACTCTCACAGACAAATTGTCTCACTTCCTTACATGGCACCCAAATTTTTTTCCAATTATTGTATTGCCCTTGAAGTCCAGCACTCTATAATCTACACATCTGGAGACGAGTCTTCAGATGAAGCACATTTTGATTCAGAGACTTATGAACTAAATGAACAAGTAATTTGCATTCCACCATCACTGCCCAGAATACCATGGAGAGACAAGGCAGGAAATTTTAATTCCCAGAACCTTCATTCAAAAAGACTAAGATGGGAGACTTCTCTGGACATTAAGAATCCTGCAATCTAACTGGGCAAATATTTCCAGACACTCTGATTCTGTGAAAAGAGAATGTTCCCAGATTGGACCTCCATTCTCCTCCCTAGGTCAGGCTCCCTGTTCATTATTTTCCACAATTCCCCTTCTCAAGAACTTGTTGCTTTTCCATCTCTTTCCTGCTCCATTTTGAAGAGGTTAGGAGAAATTATACCCTCTTAACATTTTTCTCAGTAGATGATCATTCATGGAAAAAGGGGACTCTGAAGGCTTTTTGCATTTTAAACAATCTCACCATCTTTGAGGCCAAGATAATGACACTGTTGTCTATGCATTCTCTTAAAAACTTTTGTGGACTTTCAACTCATTTGATTTGCATCTACTCCACTCAAAAAAAAAATCCTTTGTGCACACTCATATGGAGCATATCTTATATCTGTGGGAGACCCTCTTTATTGCTAACAGCCCCTCTGTCTACCTATAAGTAGAGCAGATAAGCTCCTTTGTAATTCTTCCAGAGGTTTTTTTTTTACAAAAGATCTTAATCCACATTGATTTTTTTTTAAAATCTATGCCCCAGGCTGTTCTTACTTTGATAATCTTTTCTTGACTAAAGGGAATGAAGGAAAGAAACTATTTTATTCTGTAGCCCATAACTCTGGCCCTCTCATATACCCTCTATATTCTGCTTAGAAACTGGACAGCTTTTCCTGTAGTTCATCAATTTCTTGCCATACTCCACATAATTAAGAAAATCCAGCTGACACTTTCAATGCTCTGCCTCGAGATCTCCTTAGGCAAATCCAAAAAGTTCATTAGATAAATTTCCCATCTTCTGAAGTTCTGCAGCAACAGTTTTGTCAATTATTTGGTGATGACATTACATGCATCATCACTTTTCCAGGCCCCAATTATTAGTTTCCTTACGATACTTCTAGCCTTTATTAACAGTTTACAACTTTTTTTTTTTTTTTATCCCACCCCGGCCAGTCACAAAGTCAAATGTCATATATTTCATGTTTTCCCTGAACTAAAAAGACCAATTTTAGGAGAGCCTTCTCTGTGAAGTGTAAATTTCTACCACAGCTATCATTTACCACTCTTATGATTGGAATGTGAGGTGTCCCTCATATGGTCATGTGTGACACAACACAAGAAGGTTTGGAGGAGAAATGATTTGGTTATAGCCTTAACCTAATCAGTTAATTAATCCATGATGGGATTAATTGAGTGATGACTGGAGGCAGGTGGAGTGTGGCTGGAGAAAGTGGTTCCTTGGGGGCGTGGCTATGGGGTATGCATTTTGTATCTGGAGGGCAGTCTCTCTCTCTTTGCTTTCTGATCACCACATGAGCTGCTTCACTCTGCCACACTATTCCTCCGTGATGTTCTGCCTCTCCTTGAGCCCAGAAGAATGGAGTTGGCCTTCTATGGACTAAGACCTCTGAAACTGTGAGCCCTCAAATAAACTTTTCCTCTTTTTTACAATTGTTCTGGTTGCGTCTTTTAGTCACAGAGATGAAATAACTGACTAAAACAGCCATCATTTAATTTTGCAAAACATCACACCCAAATTTGATGGTTTTAAAACACAAAAATTCATTATTGTTCACAAAGCTTTGGATAAGTCTGGTGATTCTTGCTTTCTTGTGTTCACAAATAAGTCTGTGTGAGCTGTTGTCAGGTTGTCTAAGTGAGCTGAGTCAGATTGTTGGCTTGGCTGATCTTGACTGCTCTCTAATCTATGGGTTTGGCTGACTGTTGATGACTGCTTTTCTCCAGGTACCTTTTATATCCTCTAATGTGCTAGCCCAGGCTGGCTTTCAAGGTCCAAGGACAGGAAAAAAAAAAAAAAGGAAAAAAAGCATGCAAGACTTTCAAAACTCATGATGGGGTGGTAGGGGATAATGTTCCCTCACTTCTGTTTATTGTCTGCTAAAATCTAACTGTCAGGCCAGTGCATCTTTTAACTTAGGAGAGAGAGAGTATATCTTAATAGGAAGAGCCTCAAAGACAGATTGTGAAGGATGTTAATAAAGAGAGGAATAGAGAATTGGATCCACTTTACTACCAGTCTACCATGCAGGTAAACAGAACTCTGGTATCTTTTTTCCTTATGTCCATACTTTATCAAAGGAGCTAACAGTTATGATCTTTCTGTTAAAAAGAAAAGTTAGTTTGGTGTTTAATTTGATAATGAATGTCATTTACTATAGAACAGAAAAAAGGAGAAGAAAAATTTTACAATTACTCAAACTCCAACCAAAGAAAATTTCCAAAGTAATTTAATGATGTTTTTCTTAAAACGTTGTATATTCATTTGATATAGATCTATGTATGCTTTCATAGCTAAGTTGGTGTGCATAGTTATGCATCTAGACTTTCTCACTTAAATCATGAACATTTAATTATCATGACAATTATTAAAACATCCAATGAATTGCGAGTAGCTAATGACTATTTTAGACTTCATTAACATTTTCCCATTATTGTAGTCTACACATATTCATCAACCTGGTTTTTAAGTCTTCAGTGGTAATTTCAAATTTTTCAGTGTGTCAGACTTCTTTATTGTCATTCCTACAGTCTTTAAATTTTATTTTGCAGTTATAGTCTTTGATATGTAGAGATTCATGGCAGCTCTTCATTGTGCAATGGAATATTTTGCATTAAAAATGCCTTTCTCTGTCTCCCTCAATTTTTATTTCAATTCAATTTTTTCTGATATTGAAAAAAATTTTACATATTTGAGAAGCCTTCATCACAACATTCTCTAATCTTTATTCTAAATCATCTGTCTTGCTAATCTTTGTCCTAATAGCTTATTCTCTTCCTTTACAAACTGTTATGGTTTGAATTTTTAATGTTTCCCACCATACTTATTGGTTGGGTAATGCAGGAATGTTCAGAAGTGAAATGATTAGGAGATCTACAACCTCATTACTTGATTAACCCACTTCATGGATTAACAATTTAAATGGACTACTGGTTTGAAATTGTAGGTAGGTGGGACACAGCATGGAGAAAGTCAGTCACTGGGGACATGCCCTTACACTATCTCTTGTCACTGGTTCCTCACTTACTCTCGGCTTCATGGCTGACATAAGCTGAGAAGATTTCCTCCACCACACCCTTCTGCCATCACGTTGCCTTACTTCAGTCCCAGAAGAACAGAATCAGTCCACCTTAGACTGACAAGTCTGTAACCATTAGCCCCAAATAAACTCAATCCTCTAAATAGTTCTTGTCACATATTTTGGGCATATCGACAAAAAGCTGACTAACACATAAATTCATCACACTTGTAACTACATATTATTTTTGTACATTGTCTCATTTTTAATGTTTCATCATCTTAAAGAAGCCAACTCTGTTTACCGATCTCTTTTCATGTACAAAGTAATTAATGGTCCCCTTCCATGTACAAAGACAAAATACAGGGTACTGACAAAATGAAGTGAGTTAGGACCTGAGGATGGAGAGACAAAGAACACCTTTAGGTCCCAGGTGGGAGAAGCACCGAATTCCACATTGCCTGAAACTGCTGGGTCAACCACTGGCCAAAGGGCAAATTATAGAGGGGTAGCAAATGAATATATGCAGCAAATAAAGTTTCAATAGACCCATTGCTCAGCTCATAGAGAGTATTTGAAATCCCTTGTTACAAGTTTCTTTTTATTAGATACCATAAATCTTCATTAATTTTTGAATTCACATTTTCCTTTTACAATGAAATGTAAGGAGGTCTGAAAAAAAGAAGTGCAAATTAAAAATGAAGTACTAAATTTCCATTTATGAACAGATAATATTCACAAAATATTTATTGACATTTACCCACTTCTTAAGCCCATAGGGAGATAGAGATATAAGAATCAGAAGGAGCAAATAAGCTGAAAAAAAAATCTGTTGTCACTTAAAAATCTGGTAGCTAACACTATTTTATTTAATAAGTCTGGAATGAATAATAATAACTTAACATATAGTTTTAAAATGTGTTTGCTTATTGCTCTGTAAAGCATAAATTTTCATTTAGATCAAGTAAATCTTCTAAGTTAATATCTCATTTTCTATGTAAAATTTTCTTATACATACTCTAAACAAAGCTATAACTATAATGGGTTGGTTCCACTAGCAAAAAAATTCTACAAAGAGTTAAGATACTAAATTTTTTAAATAGACCTTTTAAATAGAAAATCAGTTATTTATGACACTGTTTAGATATTTTCATCCAAATCATGTAATAAGAACATTTAAAAACAAATTCAGTTAAAGGTAATTCCTTGATATTATTATGAATGCTATTGTAAATATAGTTGAAAAATTGAGCACTAAAGTTGGAATTATTTTTATTATATTTTACTAAAATGATAAGAATTCAAATGTTCATGGAACACATTATCAAGATACAGCAGTGTTTTTTTTTGTTTGTTTGTGTGTTTGTTTTCTAAATTAAGAAGTCTATATAGCCATATGCTCTTAGAATTAATTTTGGTGGATACAATTCATAATCACAAGAAACTACAATACTCTACCCATTTCTCTGCCCATATAAATTGAGCTATAATTATGGGAATTTCTCTCTTTCTCTTTGTTTCCTCTGTCTTCTCTTTTTTTCTGAATTTTTTCTTAAAATATTATAATCTACATAGATGTTAGTTAAAAGGTATTAAATTGTACAATTTGATAATCTGTATGAGAATAGAATAAATTGAGAATGCCCTATGACTTCAAAACATAATATTTTATCCATAAATAGTAAAGAATCATAAAAGTAAGAATTTACTTAAAAAACTTATTTGCCTTATATTTCAAAGAATGTTTCTTTTTTAAAAAAATTTATTATTAGTTGTTCAAAACATTACATAGTTCTTAACATATCATATTTCATACATTTGATTCAAGTGGATTATGAACTCCCATTTTTACCCCGTATACACATTGCAGAATCACATCGGTTACACATCCACTTTTTTGCATATTGCCATACTAGTGTCTGTTGTGTTCTGTTGCCTATCCTATCCTCTACTATCCCCTCTCCCCTCCCCTCCCCTCCCATCTTCTCTCTCTACCCCATCTACTGTAATTCATTTCTCCCTCTTGTTTTTTCTTTTCCCCTTTCCCCTCACTTCCTCTTATATGTAATTTTGTATAACAATGAGGGTCTCCTTCCATTTCCATTCAATTTCCCTTCTCTCTCCCTTTCCCTCCCACCTCTCGTCCCTGTTTAATGTTAATCTTCTTCTCATACTCTTCCTGCCTGCTCTGTTCTTAGTTGCTCTCCTTAGATCAAAGAAGACATTTGGCATTTGTTTTTTAGGGATTGGCTAGCTTCACTTAGCATAATCTGCTCTAATGCCATCCATTTCCCTGCAAATTCCATGATTCTGTCATTTTTTAGTGCAGAGTAATACTCCATTGTGTATAAATGCCGCCTACATCCTGGGAACAAATTTTTACTCCTCACACTTCAGATAGAGCCCTAATATCCAGAGTATACAAAGAACTCAAAAAATTAAACAGTAAGAAAACAAATAACCCAATCAACAAATGGGCCAAGGACCTGAACAGACACTTCTCAGAGGAGGACATACAATCAGTCAACAAGTACATGAAAAAATGCTCACCATCTCTAGCAGTCAGAGAAATGCAAATCAAAACCACCCTCAGATAATACCTCACTCCAGTAAGATTGGCAGCCATTATGAAGTCAAATAACAACAAGTGCTGGCGAGGATGTGGGGAAAAGGGTACACTTGTACATTGCTGGTGGGACTGCAAACTGGTGCAGCCAATTTGGAAAGCAGTATGGAGATTCCTTGGAAAGCTGGGAATAGAACCACTATTTGACCCAGCTATTCCCCTTCTTGGACTATTCCCTAAAGACCTTAAAAGAGCATACTATAGGGATACTGCTACATAGATGTTCATAGCAGCACAATTCACAATATCTAGACTGTAGAATCAATCTAGATGCCCTTCAATAGATGAATGGATTAAAAAATATGCCATTTAAACACAATGGAGTATTACTCTGCACTAAAAAATGTCAAAGAATGTTTCTATGAAAGAAAAACAAGTGAACTTCTTTTAGATAAAATATTTAATATTTAAGATATAAAGTTTCTATTTACAATAGCCTCCACTTCATAGCAAAAACCATATATTTATCAGGAAGCTCAGCGACTACAGTGAATTTTTTTCTTAAAAATTATAATCTACATATATGTTAATTAAAAGGTATTAACAATTTTAAAGGTGTTGCTCCCAAAGAATAACTTTTACAATATTTTTTTAGGAAAAATTTAGACTTATTTTCAAGTTTTACTCTCTACCAAAAAAAAAAAAAAAAAAAAGGCTGGCTTCTTATTGGAAATGGGCATAATTTTAAAAATGAGAAAAGAATGTGAATATGTGCCAAATAAAATTATTTTGCTCTCCATTTCTAATGTTTACATATTAAATTTGAAGTCATTTTTTAAGGTTTGCTTTAATTTACAAAGATGCATGGTATTTTTATTTTTAGAAAGAATATTAAAAGAGCATTTGAATAGAATTATTTTTTAGTTTCACTAAATTAATAAAACTGATTCATTAGTCAATTTCAAAAATTATACAGTTTTAACTAATTTTAAGTATCCCTTTTACTCTCAATGGTGTTCTGAATTGCATAATGAATTAGTTCTTGCCTTTAGGTCACTAACATAAATTCTTCAGCTTTCACTTATTTATTAAATTTAATTCACAAAGTCTGTTTGATTTTTGTGGTCAGGTCCTGAAGAGAATTGTTAAGTTGAATTTTGATGTGAGAAACATGGTCACTTGTGTAGGATCTTATTGTTTTGGCCTGTAAGAGTGGGGCTTTTTGATGACCTTCATCTGTTCTCACCCTACATTATCTCCTTGCACTGAAGGAAGTCAATTGGCATTTTCTGACCCCATTCTTCTTCAAACTTCACAATCAACTTGAAACAGATGGCTTTATTTCATAAACAAGCAGTCCCCTCTTTGCAGTGTGCAACCATAAAAATGAACATATGAACTGAAACCATGCAAAAAAAATCTTAATTTAATGGCAATGGTTATGATCATTCTGTGATCTTTAAGGTTTTTTTTTTTTCCCCAAATCCTTAAAATTCTCTTATTTTCAGTTGCAAATACATAGGGAAAAGAAAATATTTACTTTGTGCACTGTAATTTAAAACATTGAGATTTCATGTATTTGCTTGCTTTGTGAGGAAAAACAACAGCTTTTCAAAAGTTTGAAAAAATGCTTACCTTTCCTTCTCATTTTATAATGAGCTTTTTTTTCCTATGCCTTGGAGAATTTGCAAAGTTTCTTCTAAATCTGGACCAGATCCCGACATTTATACTCTACACTTTTTTTTTTAAAGAGAGAGAGAGAGAGAGAGAGAGAGAGAGAGAGAGAGAGAGAGAGAGAGAGAGAGAATTTTTTAATATTTATTTTTCAGTTTTCGGTGGATACAACATCTTTATTTTATTTTTATATGGTCCTAAGGATCCAACCCAGAGCCCTGCGCATGCCAGGCGAGCATGTTACCACTTGAGACACATCCCCCAGCCCACTTTTTTTTTTTTTACAATAAGTGTCATTTTTTCACTTCCTTTAAAACTTTAAATTAACATGTTGCTGTATGCATGATTTTAAATTTCTCTAAATCCTTTTAAAGACCTCTGGGACATCTTGACCCTCTGTCACAGTCACTTTGCCCATTTACATACAAAAGTTTGCATTCACTGAATTTTCCAGAATAGGATACAGTCTTTCAGAGAGTGGCAAGGTCAGCAATTCCCTAGTCTCCTGTTTAGTTATAATACTTCAATTTTCATTCAATTCAGTATCATTTCTTATATTAGCAACTTTCCCCCCCCTTTTTTTTTTTTTTTTACTGTACTTTCATCTTTATTCTCCATCCCTGAAAGACTTCAGTCGAAGAGGACAATGTTAACATTACCTGGTTGAATACAAGAGGTGAGTCTTGTCTATTCCCTAAACTTTATTCTATTTCAAAGTAGGAAGATTCAAAGAATTTTGTGAAAAATGAGAAAATTTTACTTCAGAGAAAAACAGACAATGTAAAGCTTAATAGACCAAAGCTCCATCCAAGCATGATTTCATTCTTTGACCCTTGTACACTTAGTTAGCCTAATTCTGGAAAGAATGACATCTCTGTGTGAGTTCACAAATCAAAACTTGTTTTTGTTAAATTGAAATAATCACCTCCTCTTCCTTCTCCTCCCCACCAAGTCCTCCTTACCTCCTCCCCTCCCCTTCCCCCAAAGAAGTAATTCAGTGAAGACTCAAACTGCCAAATTCAGTAGTTAACATTTTAGAGAAATTCAGGTCTAAAATTTTATATAATTTATTTAAATCTATGCTTTATAACCTATTCCCCAAAATAGGGGGGAAATGAAGGAAAAAGAAACATAAAAAGAGCAAAATGAGTAACATTTCCTAGAAAACTGACCTAAATGGGATCTGAAATTCATCTCTCAGAACATTTTGTTCTTTGTCTTTCATTTCCACAGAGGCTTTCACATTCATTTGAAAGGAAAAGCACAAAAGTAGTCACGGGAATGAAAGATTTACAACCATCCCCTCCCCTGTCTTTGTTCAGGTGGGGACAGGGCTATTTGATAAAAATAACATGTAGTATTTTTTCACAATCTAGAAAGTTTAAATGACAAACAATGCTTTCTCACAACTTAATCCCAACGGATCTATTTGCCTTTTTCCTTTTTTTTTTTTCAGAAATAGTCTTCAGCAAAACCTTTTGCAAATCATTAGCTCGTCATCATTTTTCTGTTTCAATTAATCTACTACCAGATATTTTGTATTCATCTCTAATAACATTTTTACAATCTTTGCCAGAAGATCGCTTCTTGCCCATACTCAGATGATAAAAATACATTGTTTGGTAATACTTATCAAGCACACCAACCAAAATTTATGGGAAAAAAAATACAGTTTTGTCATTAATTACTTAATTCAAGAAAAAAAAATAATGTTTCTTTCTTATTCATAAACTTTTGACTTCCCAACATTTTAATTTTGCCATGTAGTGACTTAAACTGGAGTTTCCATTTCAATCATGTGATTGACATGGTATTTTATTCAAACTAAACCTCAAAATAGTAGTCTCTATCTTTTATTAAAAGTAGAAGTTTGTCTATTTCTGTCCAAACCCCCACTTCTTGCTCTGCTCTGGATCTCTTTCTCTCTTGCCTCTCAAAGAGTTCACTGCAGTTCCCTCTTACAGCCTGACTTGCCAGTCTTCCTGCCAGAGTCTATTCATTAGTATGAAAGTCTGAGCTGTCTTCCACCTGAAAAAAAAAAAAAAAACATCTTCCATAAATCCAAACTATCAACATTTCTACTGTCCATCATCATATTAAAATGATACTGTGTGATTTCTACAAGGGACTCCACTTTCATAAATTCCTTCACATCCTTCTTTGAAATAAAAAAGCCACTGTTGTTTTATTTAGCCAAGAAGAAAGAGGAGGTAGGAAGTATTTGGATTTGTTAGGTGAGCAACTTGAATTGCCTGCCATGTACCATAAGACACAATGAGTGTTTCTGAACATTTTGTGTGAAGAGACACATTTATTATCCTTTCTGAGAATATATACACCTATGCACAGATACCTCTTGTCCTCACAAACATCCACACACATGCAGAAGCTTCCAAAAATCTTGTTTTCAATTGTTATCATGATTATTTGTCTGTTTGCTCTGCTAATGTGTATGTAACACAGGTTTAGAATCTTTTAATGTTATTATTTGTGAATTTCTCCTTACTTTCTACATGTTTTTCTTCATGTATTTTGAACTGTGTACATGTAAAAGTTTTTGACTGTCATATCACCTTAGTGTAGTTATTTTTACCAGTCTGAAGTATTTCCCTTTGCCTCCTATAAATCATTGCTTTGAATTATTTTTTTGCTTGATAATAACATTTCTCCAATTCCTTCTTTTGATTAATATTTGCTGGTAATACATTATTCTACCCTTTTGTATTCAATCTTTTTTATGTATTTTAATTTCAAGTATGGCTGTTGTATGTCAATGGATTTTTGTTTTGGGAATGTTTAAGACATTCTAAGAATATCTATATTTTAAGAACAGAATTTAATTCAATATTTTTTTGATTAATGAACCCTTGTATGTATCTATGCCATTTTACTTTATGTATTCTACTTTTGATGGTTTTTTAAAAAGTCCATTTTCTTTCTTTCACTCTTATTTTGATTGATATAGTAGCTTTCTGTTGTTGTTTTATATTGTTCCTATTTCTTTAAAAGTTACATGTCCTTTTTTATTTCTACTCCTGAAAACCTTTAATATTTAATGTGTATAATTAAACCTAGAGTATATCAAAAGTTACATAGCACAGTGGAAAATCTGGCTTCTATGTTTTGTTGATTTCATATTATCATCAAAACATTTTAGTCTCAATTGCAAATTTACTTGTTTCTTCATATAGGTGTTTCTTTATATCAAAATTTATCCATTTTGTATTATTTTAATTAAGTTTAAGTGAGGACAGCATGTATTATTTAAAACATAATTATATCCTTGAATATATATGTTATGTATCAATCAAAACTAAAAAGAAAAGATATTAAAAGAGTCTCTTGAGGGCTGAATTTTCTGAGTCCCTTTTTCTTTTTTTCAAACCTATTCCATTATTATCCTACATTTGAAGGCTAATACAAATTTTTTTAAAAAATTCAATTATTCTAAAATGATTGAAGATTTAGTTTTCTGAATCCACTTTTATTTCCTTCTTGATAATTATTCATTAGATAAAGTTTATTTCTTGGAATAGCCTTAGATTAACAGAAAAAAAAGTGCAAAGATAGTAATACATAATTACCCAGTTCTAGTTTCCATCTTTATTAACAGCCTACACTAATATGGCACAATTTTCGTAATTGATGAACTAATGTTGACACCTTACTATTAACTGAAACTGTGACTTATTCAGATTTCCACACCTTTTACCCCATGTCCTTTTCCTATTCCAAAGTCCCACCCATGTTGTATTAATTATGTCTCCTTAGGTTCCTCTGGGATGTGACAGTTTCTCAGTTTCCTTGTTTTTATGACCTTGACAGTTTCAAGGAAAGCTCAGGTATTTTTGAGAATGTCCCTTAAGGTTCCTCTGGTATTTGTACTGAGAAATACCATGATTGCTCTGGTGGTATGAATTGTGGGGAGGACAACCACAGAGGGACAGCAATGTTTTCATCGAATCATAACTGGAACCTACACCATCACCATGACTTATTGCTTCTGAGCTGACCTTCAGCACTTGCCTGCATTGGTGTTTGTCAGGTTTCTCCACTGTAAACTTACTGCTGTATTCCTCCATTCTCACTGACCTCTTTACCACGTGATGCCCATGGGGGGCTATGCTCCACCTGCTGAGAGGGTGTAGTATCTCCATTCATTATTTGAAATCCTTCTGAGTAGGAAAGCTGTCTTTCCACTTATTTATTTATTTATTCAGTTATTAATTTATGTGAGTATGAACTTGGGGATGTTAATTTTATACTTTGTGTTAGTATCCAAATTTTATTTCTTCGTTTTGCTGTTCAAAATTGTCAGCATTGGTTATACAGCCACGTATATACATACATGCTGAAAATTTGGATACCAACACAAAGTATAAAATTAACATCCCCAAGTTCATACTCACATAAATTAATAACTGAATAAATAAATAAGTGGAAAGACAGCTTTCCAACTCAGAAGAATTTCAAATAATGAATGGAGATACTACACCCTCTCAGCAGGTGGAGCATAGCCCCCTCCCTTCCCATGGGCATCACTTGGTAAAGAGGTCAGTAAGAATGGAGGAATACCTGTACGCATGGAAAAATGAGAATACATACCCCATTTGAATCAAATGTATGATATGTCAAGATCATTGCATTGTCATGAGCAACTAATTTAAAAAATGCATTCTACCATCATGTATAATTAATTAGAACAAATAAAAAACTGAACACCTGAAAAAAAATAAATAAAATGAATAAAAATTTTTCAGCCTTGGCCATTGGAGTTTTTCACATGATTTGGGTTATTTCATCTTCTGAAACAGATGATTTGTAAGCTGCTAAACTGTTTACTAATGTGGCAGCTTAGTTTTCTAAAAACTGATAAACTATTTCCCAAAGTGGTTGTCCCATTTTTGCATTCCCATAGGAAAGAGTTCCTCTGGCTCTGGAATTGGTATTGTCAGCTTCTTGGATGTTAGCTCTTCTGAAAGGTGTGTTAGTGGTACCTCATGTTTGTTTTTAATGTGTAATTACTTGATGGCAAGTGAGTTTGAGCATCTCGTTACATTTATTATTCATTATCTCAGTATCTTCTTTGCTGCAACATCTGTTCAGGTCTTTAGCCTATTTTTAATTGGGCCATTTGATTCTTTATTGTTTAAAGAATTCTCTGTATTTCACATACAAGTCTTTTATCAGATATGTGTTTTCAATATTTTTTCTCAGTCCTATTGTCTTTTCATTTTTGACAAAGTAATTCACATAGCAAAAAAAATTAATTTCATTTTAATCCAGCTATCTTTTATTTGTTGATTGTCTCTGTTGTTAGATCTAAAAATTCATTGACAAATCATAGTTGATTGTTTTTTATAGTTTCTTATGGGTGTTTTGTAGATTTGTACCATACTCAGGTAAATGATCCATTTTGAGTTAACTTTTGTGTAAGGTTTAAGGTCTGTGTGTAGATAATATTTTTAATACAGATGTTGAATTTTTTCATCAGCATTTGTTGAAAGATTGTCCTTTCTCTATTGAATTTCCTTTCCTCAATTTTCAAAGGTCAGTTGGCTATATATGTGTGTGTGTCTATTTCTGGGCTCTGTATTCTGTACCATTGATCTATGTGTCCATTCTATTGCCAACTGCTGTCTTGACTAAAGCTTTATACTAAATTTTGAAATAGGAGAGTAAAAGTTTTTTAACTTGCTCCTTTTTAGGATTAGTTTGTCTATTATTAGTTCTTTGATTTCCCATATAAACATTAAAATGCATTTGTCAATATGTACAAAATAACTTCCTGGGATTTTGATTAGGATTTTGTTGGAAGAATTTCCATCTTAGCAATGTTAAGTCTTTCAATCATGAATGTGTTTCCATTATTTAGATTTTCTATGATTTCTTTTATCAGTTTTGTATTTTTCACATGTAATCCTTTCTATACATTATCAGATTTGTATTTATAGAGTTATTTTATACAATTGTAAATATTATTTTTTATTCCCAGTAGGAAATCAGGGTTTTTTTATGTTAACTTTGGCTTCTGCAATCTTGCTATATTTGTTGGTTAGTACCAGGAATTTTTTTTTGTTGTTGTTCATTCTTGGTGATTTTCTACATAGACAGGTTATCTGTGAGAAGAGTTTTATTTCTTCCTTCTGCATCTATATTTGTCTCATTCCTTTTCTTATATTATTGCACTATCTTTAATTTCCACCATAGAATTCAATAGTTGTCATTACAAAGAATATTTCTGTCTTATGCCTGATCTTTGAGGACAAGCATTAGCTTTTCACCATCAAGTACAATGTTGGCTGTACCTTCTCATAAATGTTCCTTATCAAGTTGATGGCCTTTTCCTCTATTCCTAGTTAACTGAGAGATTTTATCATGTGTGAATACTGTAATTTTGTCAATTTTTTATTATTTAATTACTATGATCCTGGGACTTTTCTCTGTCAGCCTGTTGCAGTGAGTTACATTAATTGATTTTTGATTTTGAATTCCAGGTACACAATTAGTCTTGTGTACCTGGAATCAATTCTACTTGATCATCAAAATTAAATCTTTGTTATATAATTAGACTAACTTCTTAGCATTTCTTGAGAATTTTTACATCTCTGTTATGAATGCAGACAATAGCTTTCCTTTTTTATAATGTACCTAATTGATTTTGGTATAAAGGATCATTGTACTTATTTGGGTTTGGAATAAAGGAACATAGGATTTATAGAATGAGATACGTGGTATTCCCTCTATTGTCTGTGAGAGATAAAGCTACTATCCTTTCTGCATTACGGGTTTGGAAGAATTCACTTGTGGAACCATCTGGAGCTTTTTTGAAAGGTTTTTAATCATTGATTTAATTTCTTTATTAGATACAGATCTATTCACATTATTTCTTTCCTTCGTGGGAGTCTTGGTATTTTTTGTCTTCTGAGGAATTGGTCCATTTTATCTAAATTGTCCAATCTGTGACTTATCATAGTTGTCCATAGTAACATTTTGAAGTCCTTTTAATGTGTAGTGAGACTATTGGTGATTACTACTCTTTCATTTCTGATATTGTTCATTCGTACCACCTTTCTTTTTTCTTAGACTGGTTTAGAAGCATATTAACTTAATTATTTTATTTCTAAAAGACTATCTTTAAATTGTCTTGATTTTTCCCCCTTTTTGACTCAATTTCACTTACTTTTGAATAAAATTCAATTTACTTTAGAAGTAACTTCTCTTTGTTTTAGGATTAACTTGATCTCTTAAGATGAAAGCATACATTATTGATCTTAGATATTTCTTCTTCTTTAATACAGACATTCATTCTGTAAAATTATTTCCAAAGCACTGCTTTGGGTCCACTACATAAATTTTGGTATGCTGCATTTTGGCTTAGTTAAAAATACTTTAAAAATTTATTTTGAAATATTTTCTCAGACATGTATGTTAGTTATAGGTATATTGTTTGCATTTCAAATATTTGGGGATTTTAGATTTCTTCAGCTATCTTTCTGTCCTTCCTTTCTAGTTTAATACTACTATGAGATGAGGACATACTTTCTATGATTTTTGTTTTTTAAAAAGTTGTTAAAATGCACAGGCATGTTGGCTCATGCTTGTAATCCCAGCAGTTTGGAAGGCTGAGGCAGGAAGATCAAGAGTTCAAAGCCAACCTCAGCAAAAGTGAGGGTCTAAGAAACTCAGTGAGACCCTGTCTAAATAAAATATAAAATAGTGCTGGGGATGTGGCTCAGTGGTTGAGTGTCCCTGAGTTCAATGCCCAGTACCCTCCCCCCACCAATTTTTTTTTCTTTAGAGCAAAATATTGTATATATTGTAGAAATTTTTATTCAAGTTTGAGATGGTGTCTTCTGCTTTTGTTGGATAAATTATTCTATAAATGACAATTAGATCAAATTGATTTTTAGTGCCAATATCTTTGCTGATTTTCTGCCTGATTGACTTATTACTGAAGGAAGAATGTTGACATTCCAATTACAAGTTACAATTTTGTCTCTCCTTGGAGTTCTGTAGGTTCTTGCTTATGTATGTTGAAGTTCTGTTGCTATGAACATACACATTAAAGAGTGTATTTTCTTGAAGAATTTATTCCTTCACCATCATGCAATGCTGCTCTTTATCCCTCATAATTTTTCTTGTTCTGAAGTCTACATCATCTGAAATATAGATAGCTATTTCTGATTTCTTTTGATTAATGTGGAATGGTGTACCTTTCTCTTTCCTTATACTTTCTGAGTCTTTATATAAAATGTCGGTTTCTTGCAAAAAATATATGACTGGATCTCCTTTTCTCTCTCACTCTGAATTTTATTTCTTAGTTTTGAATGGTATACTATTTAACTTTAAAAGATTATTGATAGTAAAATTAATATCTACCATATTTATAACTGTTTCCAATAGTTACACCAATTTCCCCTCTTTTTCTGCCTTCTCTGGTTTTAATTGATAATTTCATCATTACATTTCTACCTAGTTATATCAATTATACTTTTTTTCAAATTTATTTATTTTTCTTAGTTGTAGTTGGACACAATACCTTTATTTAATTAATTTATTTTTATGTGATGCTGAGGATTGAACCCAGGGTCTAGCACATGCGAAGCGAACGCTCTACTGCTGAGCCACAACCGTAGACCTCAATTATACTTTTGAACACTTTAGTTGTTACCTTGGAGTTTACAATAAATATTTTAACTAATTTAAGTCAACTTTCAAATAACAGCTATTGGATGTGTTATCACATTGGTTTTCTGTTTACATTTCAGTTGAAGATTATATGACCAATCTACTGACATTTTCCTTAGCAGTGTCTAGTCCTCTGACTTGCCTTCAAAGGCATTCTGCTTTTATTCTATGTTTTGTTTTTCCATTAGCATATTTTGTTTAAAAATTCTTAATTTCCCTCTCTCTTTTTATTACTACAATCGATGGTATTCTTTTCCCACTGGAATCCTCAAAATACAAATCAGCTATTTTGAACTCCCTGTCAGATACTTCCAACTTTACATTAAATCTGAATCTGTTTCTAATAATGGTTTTATCTCTTCAGACTTTGTTTTTGTTTCTTTGTTTGTTTTTCCCCTTAGAATGTCTTATAATTTTTTATCAAAAGCTGGGCATAACATATCAAATTTTGTGAACTGATATAAGTAGGTGTTTTATGTAAGGTTTTATATTTAATATTTATTATACATTTAGATGCTAAAGGCTTCAAATTTCTTTAGTGTTCTTGCTTTTTTTCTTCCCTCTTGATATTAAGCTCACCTAAGAACTGTGTCTCAAAGCCTGCAACTTACAGCCTTTTTCCAACTGTAATCAACTGGATTGTAATATACTGGGTTCCTATTGACATGGTGGTAAAGAGGAAGCATGCTGTAAACTGATAACCAAGTTTCAATCTGTTATACTGGACTATGAATTTCACAAGTTTTTCTTAGCTATTTTTCCACCATTATGTGAGACCAGTAGACTAGAAGGAACCAACAGACTAGATATCTGGGAAATTATCTTCTTACAGGTGGAACAAAGAGTTGATAAGATCATTTCTTTAGAAAGTAGATATTGTTAATGGAGCAAGCTCCTCATGTATTTCTCAATGATTATGCTTCCTTTACCTCACCAGAGCCATTGTACATTTTTCAAGGACCTTAAATGTGAAAATTTGGTGAGGTGCCTTGAGGTTAAACCCACAAAATTGTAGGGTTCCCCTCAATAGTGTAGCTCCCAGAAGCCTCTGTATTTCAGGATAAAAGTTCGTCCTGTCATCTCAGTTAAGTCCAAGAAAAGTAAGTGATTTTTAGTATTTTCAACATTGACACGGGATGGTCATCTAACATCAGGTAGTAGAAATTTCAAGTTCTTTACAAGATAGAGCTAGAACCAAAATTTCCTTGTTATTTTTTAAATTTAGATTCAGGATCTGTTTGGGATTTTTTTTTTTTATTGGGGGGAGTTGTTTATTTTTTGTTTAGTTTTCTTTGCTTTAGGTATTTTTCTCTTTGGAAAAAAATAAGCTATGAATCCAACTAGCCTAACCATCAATATATGCTACTAAGTTTTTTCCATTACTAAAAGCCATTAGGATAATGGTAGATAATGATTTTAGAAAGAAACACATCTTTTAAAGTTGATGTTATACTACTCTGCTTACTTCCCACATCCTAGTAAACAAAAAAGCCTCAAACAAAAAAAGACTAGTAAAATACCTACTTTGCTTTGAAACAACCAATAAGAATGGGTGTCTATTAGGGCTTTGTGCCCTGAGACACACTAAAGTCTATTTTCTTTGGTAGAAGATCCATCTAGGTGAGAGAGGTCCATAGATTTCTTGGAAGAAAAAACAGAACACTGTAAGTCAAGTCATGATCTAAATCAAATAAATTTCTTCCTAATAGAAGACTAATTATGTTATAAAATCTATACCAAATAGCAGAAGGACTGGGAAAGGATGGACATTTATGAGGACATTTACGGATTCACAGAGAGCTGGAAAACATTATTTCTGGATGTGTCAGTGAGGGTGTTCCTGGAAAAGATAAGCATTTGCATAGGTAGACAAAATAAAGAAGATCACCCTAACCAACAGCTGTGAACATCATCCAATCCCCTGGGGACCTAAATAGAAAAAAAGGATAAATAGAGCAAATTCACAATGTCTCTCTGGGGCTGGGCCATCTGACTTCTCCTGACTTTGGGTGTCTCTGTTTCTGGATCTTGACCTTCAAGCTTCAACTGCAACTATACCAACAGCATTCCCAGGCCTCCAGTTTACAGAGGACAGATTGAAGGATTTCTCTGTTTTCATAACTGTTTGAATTTATACTTCATATAAAATATCTTTCGATATATCTATATCTAGCTTATATAGTTCTGATTTTCCAGAAAATTCTGACCAATACAAGAGTCATAATGATTTTACATTTTACTCTTGCTTTAAATAAATAGGCTTCAAGGGTTCAGGATAACTTAATTCTTCTTACACATCTGTGATGATTTGGATTTGAGATGTCACCCCAAATCTCTGTAAATGAAGGAATATTCTGAGGTAAATAATTAGATAATGAGAACTATAACCTAATCAGTGGATCTTAGTTGGAATGGACTAACTGGCTGGTAACTATAGGTAGGTGGGGCATGGCTGGAGGAGGTGGATCACTGGGGGTATGCCCTCATAGTGGCCCCTTACCTTCTCTCTCTCTCTCTCTCTCTCTCTCTCTCTCTCTCTCTCTCTCTCTCTCTTCTTTCTACTTCCACCAATCCTCTGCTGGGCCCTTTCCTCATGATGTGGTGCCTTACATTGGGCCCAAAGGAACGGAGTTGTTTTTCTATGGATTGAAAGCTCCGAAACTGCAAGCCCCAATTAAACTCTTCCTGCTCTAAGCTGTACTTGTCAGGTATTTTGGTTCCAGTGATGAAAAGCTAACCGAAACAGCATCTGTGTGGGCTAAAGGGAAATAGAATGTCATGTCAGATGTTTCTAAAGCTAACCTATTCTACAGTACTTCCAAAGCTTACCTGCCACCATATGATTTCTCCTGGTATACTTATACCCCATTCATTTTAATAAGGCTTTTCATAAATCAAGTGTTTTAACTCACATAAAAATCTCATATTAAACAAACTTTTTAATTATGAAAAATTCCATCCAATCAAAAGTGAAGTATGAAAGGTACTCATGTAGTTATTTATTCACATACACAAAATCTTCTTAATTATTGGTGATATTTTCACATATCCTATATTCATCTACAATATTCAAAGAAAAGATATCCATCATACTTTAAAAAAATTTATAAGAGGTATTGAAGGGCACATATGGGGAAAATAAATTAAGTTTTACTTCACTGATAAGCTGAGTCTGTTCTTTCTCAGTCTCCATGAATAATATTTCCTTTTCATTTATTTTATTCAGGAGCAGAATTAGTAATTAAGATTTCTGCCTTGTTTGCTTGTAATTGAAATTTCCTACCATACTAAACTGATATATAAAAATAAATTGACCCATTGATTCTTTCCAGGCGTCTGTCTCTTTCATGATTCACCATTCATCTGAGTTTTGTTTTTTATAAAAGATAAAGAGAAATGAGTAAGGAAAGAGGAATTGTGAAGAATATGGAAAAGACGAAACAGCCTCTTTTTCACCAGCACCCTCACTGTGGATATTTAATTTAAATGGTAATTATCAAGCCACTACTCCCTACTTTCATGTCAAGAAGCTTAAGTATCTGAAAAATTCTGGTAACTTCTTTGCAAAATCATGTCAGTAATATTTTTATTTTCTATAAGAAATCAATTTTGTAAGCACATACTACAATGTAATACTTTCTAATCTTGGGTTCAAATCTTGAGAGCTTCCTGATCCAGGTTTTCTAAGGACGTACTATCTAAACTCCACTCACATATTTCTGTGAAGATGATACTACCTCCAACTCCAGCTGTGCAACTGATGGGCTTTGTGTAATTGTCTGCTATCATTCCCCAGGATGGAGTCATTGGTTTAGTGCCAAGGCTATAGTGGACTGTACCAGTATGTCTGTCATTAACAAGGAAATATGCAGCTTGAATTACTACTAGAAACTTCTAACTTCTAACTACCAGTGTAACCAGCTTAGCCACTAAACTGACTGTGTAAAGTAGCACATTGAGAATTTAAAAAACTGGTCCTTAATGACTTTCTCTAAATATACTGAATCAAACAATCCTAAATCTGACTTAACTATAGATTTCTTGGTGTTTAAGCCAATAATCTCCTTTAATTTTTGTGCCTGTGTATTAGTCAAGGTTGTCCAGAAAAACAGAATCAATAGGATGGATGGATAGATAGATAGATAGATAATAGATAGATATATGAGAGGCATGGACACAGAGATATTGGTTACAAGGAGCTGGAAATTACACAGGCTAAGCCCTAAAAACTGAAAGCTACAGGTTAACAATACAGGTCCAATCTGAGTTGAAAGCCCACCACACAGGGAAGGGCTGTCTGCTTTATTCAACCTATTCATGTAAATGCTAATCTCCTGCAGAAACACCCCCACCACACACCAAGAATAAAGTTTTAACAAATATTTGGATATATCATGGCCTACTCATATTAACATAAAGTTAATCATGATACCAAATTTGCAATTTTTCATTATTTGAAACATAAAACATTCCAACCAATACAAGATTTTTACTTGTTCTAATTAATTATACATGACAGTAGGATGCATTTTCACACATCATATATAAATGGAATATAACTTCTCATTCTTCTGATTGTACGTGATGTAGAATCACAGCAGTTATGTAATCATATATATACATACTGTAATAATTATGACTAATTCTACTATCCTTCCTAACCCCCATACCATCTACCCTCCCTTCACTCCCTTCTGCCTAATGCAAAGTATGTCTATTTTTCCCACCCCCCCCCCGCTTATTGTAAATTAGCATCCACATATCAAAGAAAACATTCAGCTTTTTGTGGGGGTGGGGATTGGCTTATTTCACTTAGTATGATATTCTCCAACTCCATCAATTTACTTGCAAATACCATGATTTTATTTTTCTTTAAGGCTGAGTAATATTCTATTGTGTATATATACTACATTTTCTTTATCCATTCATCTGTTGAAGGCCACCTAGGTTGGTTTCATAGTTTGGCTATTGTGAATTGAGCTGCTATAAACATTGATATGGCTGCATCAGTGTAGTATGCTGATTTTAAGTCCTTTGGGTATAAACCAAGGAATGGGATAGCACCAAGATTTTTTATTTCTAAAAGATAAAAAATTTCTTAACCACTTGATATTTTAACTCCAGCACTTTTTCATGATTTTAATTATTTATGATTAACTTCATTTTATTTTATATATGCAGTCTCTATAAATTAATCTCCTTCATTTTGTAGCCAGTAATTATTAGAGACAAAAAAATTAAATGGGGGAATTCTTTAAGAATTATCAAAGAATAACTAGGAAGGAGACTAAACCAAATTTTTCTGACAACCTCTGTGTAATACATAAATACAGCCACAAGGGGAAAAACTGAAGATCATTTTTTCTATTTTTTAGTTTGTGTGTGTGTTTGACTAAATGTGAGTGTATATTCACATGCATGCATATGTGCCACCAGTGTGAATGTCAATCATTCCAAAAGCTAAAATTATATTTCTTGGTATTTTGCACATTGAGATTCAATACTCTGTGTGTGTCTTCTAACATTATGACTAGGTATAAGTTTTATATTAAAGGAACTAGAGCACTCATATAACATTATAATCATAGTTCATTACAAGCTTTTCATCCACAGTTCTTTACAGCTTGGCTTATATTTCATCTTTTCCAGATTCCAATTAATGGAATAGATTTAAAACTATGTACTAACATCTGGCAAAATATCTTAGAATGCATGGGTAAATTTGAACTCTATCACTACTTTATGAAAGATTAAGCCATGTTCTGTCAAATCCTCACATGCAGGAATGAGTGGCTTCAAAGGGTAGTTGCTTATTCAAGTGGAACTATTTCAATTAGTTAAGATATTTATAATAATCTATGCTCATTTTATCTTGTTTTCTCATGTTAGTTTGCAGCAGGAATAGCCAGACCCTCCCAACCAGTAGAAAGAATATATGCAGTTAGAGGTGTGATTTCAGCAGTTTTGAAAAGTAACTCACCCCGAAATGACTTATTAGCTCATTAACACTTGAAAGTGGAATAGTTTTCAGATTAACAGGCTTCAGTGAGCACAGAATGGGCAAAAGCAAAAGTGCACCTGTCCTAAAACTAAATTTCCTTTCTTATTGCCAAGCTGATACACATACATTTTAAGACATTTAGATAATATTTAAGAGGAAAGAAAAATTATAAGTGATCCATAACCTCACTACTTAGGATTACTAATCTTTATATTTGGGTGAATATACTTGTTTTCATTAAATTTTATTTGCTTTTATATGTGCAGAAAATATATGTGGTTTAAAATTTAATGTCACCATTTAGAAGTACAGACACGGATTTATTTATTTGTGGGCTTGTTCACAAATCTCCCATTTACATTTGCAGTGGAAAATTAATGAGTTTTCCAGTTTAAAGGATTGAAATACTCATTTAGTTTAATCACTTGCGCGTTAGCTCACTCTCATTATTCCAAAGTTTCAACCCCTCCTTTTTGTGTTTTCATTCTCTCCATGATATATGATAGCAGGAGGGAGGCTTACACACAGATTCAGCCCTTAGCTGAGCGGTCTTGAGAGGTGTTGAGTATGAATTTCTCTTCCTGATGCATCTGCTCCTAATCTTCTTTGTTTCAGGCAGGAGCAAATCCTTGTAACAAAGTTAGCTGCTTTTCTTTCAGAGCTCCCTCTCGTCCAGTTGCTGAGTTGTCACCTTGAAATGTGCTTCAGTCCCATTCAGGTCCTAGTATGAGCAGTCCATCCGCTCAGTGTTCAAAATGATCTCCCTGATGAATGGACACCCAATTATTTTCCACATACTCCCATCTGTGCAATGGGATACAGCAGTTGGCCCTCATTATCCCTAACCATGGGTTGGTATTCTTGAATTCAGCCAATCACAGAAAATGTTTAGAAATAAAAATTTCATATGTACGGAGCCTATGCAGACTTTTTCTTGAGATTATTCTCTAAATGACACGGCATAATTATTCACATGGTATTTATGTTGTATTAGATATTACAAACAATCTAGAGATTATTAAAGGATATGGGAGGCTTTCCATAGGTTATATAGAGATACCATCTTGTTTTAAATAAGAATCTCAAGCCCTTGGAGATTTTGGCATACACAGGGTGATCTGGAAACAATCCTCTTCAGATACCAAGGGGAAAATCTTAACTTCTTAACACATTCATGCCTAAAGATTGCAAATCCTTCCCCTCCTTCTGGTGACATCCCTCTTCTATGTATTACAAAGTAATTGAGTTGGCCATTATTTGAGGCAGCTCCAGTGCCCTGGGGTCCTACATAAGTCAATCAAAAACCCAACTCAGTATAAATGAAAAAAAAAAATGAAAATAAGCTTAACTTCCCAGAAATTGACAACTAACTCCCAACTGAAGACTTTCCACTGAAAAGAAAGCTGCTTCTCAAAGATACTTATTATCCACTTGAATCAAATTTTTTCCTTCCTTTTGTGTTCATCCTACAAAAGATCCCTTGTACTCCTGTTGGGGAGCCTGGACCACCTGCAGTCTTGTGCTGCCCAATTCATGAATCACTGAATGCTCAAATAAACTGTAAAATGTTAATGTACTACAGTTTGTCATTTAAAACATGGGAACTTCTGTGTCTCCCCCAGACTGATTCTGGACTAAATGATGTCACTTTTTGGCCATTAGAATGTTCTAAAAATGATTTAAGCAAAAGAAAATATTTAAAAACTGGGGTTTGTCTCTCTGCTTAGACAGTGTGAACAAACTTCAGTTAGCCTGATGGAGGACAAGGAGCCACAAGATGTAAACTGAGCTGTCACAGACAACAGAAAGTCAATAGCCGGATGTGTGAGTGAGGCCATCTGAAAACAACCAGCACCCAAGAACCATCTGCCCACTGAGGGTACAACTTACCAGGTAACTACAAGGGAAAACGGAATCCAGTTGAGGCCAGACCAAGGCACTGACAATGGCACCAAGAGATGGAAAAAAAAAAAAAAAAGACTTTGTTTTAAGTCACTATGTTGTTGGTTGGTTTGTTATACGGAAATAAATAAGTGACCTAGAGGGATGGCTGGCGGTCTCAGGACTTCTTTCTACCTGGACACTGGTTGCACTGTTCAGCCCCTATACGAGGCTATTGCTCTGCAGATCAGCCTTCTACCTAAGTTCCATGTGTCACTGAAATATAAATGGGGAGACCCCATAATTTATTGTCTAAGTTAGAATGCTTTTGAGAGTGACAAGTGTCCTATTGATAATTAAAAAGGTACAAGAAGAGGCAAAAACTAGGACTGTCCTGGGAAATGGAGATACATGGTGTTAGATGTGAATTTTTTCCATTAGAAATAGAGATTTGTATGCCTCCCTACGCAGCCATCCCCTTAAGGTTCAAAGATAATAGGAAGAAAACCAGGGATCAATCATTTTCATGCTCCTACACTTTCTCTCTTGATCTCCTCTATGATTCTTTTCCTCCCTGAACCCTCATGTGGCTAAATCATTTTTCCCTTTTTTCATAGAAATATGATTGTATCTTGGAGAATCTGTATGAAATAGAGGTGAATAGCATGTACTTTGGAGCCAGAGGGGCTGAACTAAACTGCCAACACTACCACTTATCAGCTGTTTAAAATCTTGCCAAAGTTACTTATCCTCCCCGTGCCTCAGTTTCCTCATCTCTAAAATGGAATACTATGGAGCACCACTTTCTAGGGATTCATCAAGTGAGTACATGAGAAGAACTTGGAGCAGTTAACTTCACCAGTGTGCAGCATTATCATTGTCACTGGTCTGAGTTCTCAGGCTTTGTCTTATAATCTTCCAATCCACATCTTATAGACATTCCAAACAAACATTGTATCTTCAGTCCCTAGTTCTTACATACCAAATGTGCTTTATTTGCAGACAATTGCTTTGGCATTTGAATTTTGAAACACTCTTTTAATAACCGAAGGAATAATTAAATATCTTTAAAGACAATTAAAGACCATTATCTCCCTACAGCAATAAGTATCTACCTTGTAGCCTGGCCTTAGATGCAGAGGGATGGAGGGGTCCAAAATAGTTATCAAGAATAGAAGAGGGTGTCAATTATATTGTAAAACACTGTTTTGCTATTTACAAATACAGTTTTTAAAAATGTGATTATCCTCTATGTACTTAAAATATTTTGCCATTTTACATGCTACGCATTATAATTTATAATAATTATATTATAAAGAAAATAGAATTTATTTTATCAATCTTTGAACATTTAGAACTGTTTTTATTTCCCTTATATAAATGGCAAGTGAATAAAAAAATCTTATAGCAGAATCGTACATAAATAAGTCTTCAGTATACATTTATAGATGTGAATTTCCTGAAACAGGGTATTTTACCTATTTTCATCCCAGGTATATGTGTGAGAGATTAGATATTTGGTTAGTCTTTAGTTAAAATAACCCAGTAAAAATAGAGATTAAGTTGGAATCAGAGAATAGACTATTTGAAAACGAGTTTTCTGGGAACTTAAAAAACTGACTCATCCTCAAGGAAGATGGGACCTTACTAATGGCTTGAAGATCAGGAATGCTTTAAATGCCCACCAATACTCTTAGTTAATGTATACATTGTCTGTGACTATGAAGTCTTTGTGAATTTTCAGGAAAGCCAGTAAAAGAAAGTAGGGTTAGCAAATTTTTTCTCTGTAAAGGGTCAGGTAATAAATATTTCAGGTTTACAGGCCATACACTTCTGTTACAATTACTCAGCTTCCGGGAAGCAGCCATAGATAAAACATAAACAAATGAATGTGTCTGTGCTTCAATAAAAAACGTATCTATTAGACAGACAGTAGTACAGATTTGACTTGCATTTCTGGTTTGGGGCATGTAATAAGTGAGCTTTCCAATCTGGAAGGGCCCTACTCTTCATATATTGCACTGTGGATGGCTGTACTCTGTTACCCAACTAGGAACCAAAGAACCAAAAAATGCTGACCTATGTTAGGCATATATTTTCCTGCAACTTGTAGGTACACTTTCTGAGAAATATCTGACTTACTCTAATCCACAAAGGTGATTTTTATGTATGAGTGTGTTTGTCTGTGTATGAGAGAGAATTCCTGCCATACCTAGGCAGTGAATAATCTTAAACAATAGAACATAGTTCTAGAAAAACTGAATCAGCTACAATATCATTAGCATTTTAGGAAAATGCATTCATTCAATAAAACAAAACTATGGTACAGCTTATTGATTTATCTTAACTAATTTTACTGATTTTTAAAAAAATGTCAACTTGTCTATTTGTTTTAATTTCCATTTTATACCTTTTTTAGGGTTTTTAAAATAATCTTTACAATATAAAATGGTACAACAATACTATGTTCTAGATGAGTTTATGATTCACATTCACCAGGAATGACTAGGTCATAGTTTTGGCTCAGTGATAATAATGCCAATTTCCCCCAATCCCCAGGTAAAATTGCCTGACATCAAGCACTTTCTTATAAGCTAGGAAGGATAAATTGAGACTTTCAGGTAAAAAGTTTGTTGAGCTTCATCACCACCTGGTGGGAGCAAGCTGTTCTACACTTCATCAGCTTTGTAGGACAGGTATGAAGTAAGTTTGTATTGGTTCCTTTTGTTTCTCATTAGCTAAATGAGGTGGCCCCTTACTTTCTACTGCAGAATTCTATATCCCCCTATAATTGCCTTCCCTCTTACCACTGAGGGATGAGACCTCTGGGACATACCCAGCACCCTGGCAATTTCCCTGGCTCACCTGCTCTGCCTCATGCCCACGGAACTGCAGGCTGTAGGTAGGCAGGTGTGGATGCTACAACTAGTAAGGCTGAATAAGTGATATGACAGCTGCTGTCTTGGCCCCTGAGATCTTAGCTCTGGCCCATTCCAGAAGAGCACCATGGAAAGATCAATGGGAAATGGGAAATTCTTCATTTTCTCAGCTACCATCTCAATAGACTATGAGGACTATGGGAAGGTTCAGTGATTCACCACGCACTCTCTGAAGATGTCTCCAGAGGACACTGAGCAATCACCCATGCCTAAGACTTAATGGTCAATTTCATAATACATTGCCTCCTTATTGGCCTCATTCCCCTCTTTTCCTTTTTCTTGCTTTGTTAGTATCATGCTCCCTAACAAAATGTTGATAAATGAGCTTTGGCCTCCAGACATATTTTCTGAACAACATGTGCTAAGACACTGTGTATTAACTTTGTGAATGACATTAATCCAACATTAGTTATTTTTTTTTTTAACTTTCAAGTACATTTTACTATTTCGGATAACAGATTCATACTTATTTTGCTTATGTTAATATCATGTTAATTATTAGATATTTCACTCACATTACCTTATATATAATAACCATAACTTTCATTTTCTTTGTGTTAATAATTTTTGTGTGACTATCAAAAAAAATACAAAATAAGGTGCATTCATTTAAAATGTTTTAGCCCAAATACAAAAGCATGGGGTTAGAAGTAATTTTTAACTGCCAAATAACTTTTCTGAGTTTACTATGAAATATTGTTAAATGCTATACATGGCTCTGACTGAGTAATGAGAGACCATTCATTAAAGCATGAATGTTTTCTTTTTTCTTGACCAAAGTATTTTATTTTGTCATTTTTTATCTGATAACTAGTAATATTCAACACATTTTTGGGTAACTATTGGCTATTTGTAAGTTTTGAGAAATGTCTATTCAAGTCTTTTGCCTAGTTTCAATTAGGTTATTTTTTTTAAATTTATATGACAGTGGAATGCATTACTATTCTTATTACACATATAGAGCACATTTTTTTCATATCTGTGGTTGTATACAAAATATATTCACACCAATTTGTGTCTTCATACATGTACTTTGGATAATAATGACCATCACATTCCACCATCATTTCTCACCCCCTGCCCGCTCCCTTCCCCTCCAACCCCTCTGCCCTATCTAGAGTTCATCTGAGTGTTTTCTTTAAGCTAGCATTCTAATACACAATGTGGTCTTTCCTGGTTGCTTAGGCATTATCTCTCCCAAGTTATTCTTCAGATGACTCATATTTAAAACTACTACTTTGTTTTATTTTACTTTATAGTCCTTAACTCTTATTGGAATACTATAGGCTTTATCTATTATTGTTTTTGATCCACTAAAGTACAGTCTATTAGGGTAGAAATTATTGTCTGTTTTGTGTACATTTGTCTTCCAAATGCCCATAATTATGCATATTGAAACACAATAGGTAACTATTCATATTTGATAAAGGAGTGAATTCCAATTTAGGAAATAATATTTTCTAGAAGTGTCAATATTTAGATCGTCATCTATAATGTCTTAAATAGGTAAGACATCAGTAATTTCCAAGAGATTTTACTTATATAAATGCATTTATTGATAAGAATTTTTCCAGAACTGGGGATTCATCATGCATACTAGACATGTGCTCCACCAGTAAGTTATATTCCCAGCCCATTTTTAAACTTAGCTTTGAGACAGGGTCTTGCTAAGTCACAGAGGCTGCCTTGAATTTACCATCATCCTGCCTCATCCTCTTGAGTACCTGGGATTATAGGTGTTTGTCACTGAGCCAGGCCTAATAAGAGTATTTTGAGGTAAACAGAATAGCTTTTTTGTGCCCATTTTAAAGATAAAGAACCTTTGATTTTTAAAGGTTGTATGCTTTCTCTAAGTTAATTTTCTTAGATGTGAGACAAAGCATGATTTTCTCATTTTAAACTGACAGTATTATTTCTCTTTTAGACTGACAGTATTACTCTTTTACCAATAAATCAATGGTGGTGCACACCTGCAATCCCATTTACTTCTGAGGCAGTAGGATGGCAAATTCAGGCCAACCTGGCCAATTCAGTAAGATTTTTCTCAGAATCAAATAAAAAAAGGGGGGGGGATGGGGATGTAGCTCGGTGGTACAGTACTTCTTTAACCTATGTGAAACCCTGAGTTTGATCTCCAGTACTCTAAAAAAAGAAAAAATACAAAGACTAAATCAATCCTGAATATAATGTTGCAGCAGCCAGTGCATTGTATCATGGCTGCATGGTCCTCATATATTGATACCACAGCCGCTGAATCCATGAAGTGATAAATTTATTTTGATACTTCAACATAGGGAATCTGTTTAACACACATATGTATGTGCTTGCATATGCACAGACTGCATGTCATTAATGTCTTAGTGAATTATTATCTAGTAATTTATTCTTTAAGATTCTCTGAATGACTTGGAGAACCCATAAATTACCTTAGCATTTTCAACATCCCCAAATCTAGTTTTTGTTTTCTACCTCAACATATCACCTCCTATCTTAAACTGAAAAGCTTTGTGTGTGTGAGTGTGCATGCAAGGGTGGTCATGAGAGAGAGAAAGAGAGAAAGAGAGAGAGAGAACATGCATGCAATTCAAGAATTAATTAATTGCCTGGCCAGCTATTCTTGCCAATTAAATAGTCAGAATTAATTAGCATGAAAACAAATGTGATCATCTAAGGAAATTTTTGTTTCTTTATTGGAAAACAAAGTCTATAGTGGCTGAATTACTTCAGTGTATAACAAAACAGATAATCCCTCCCTTTCCTAAAGCTATTTGGAAGTCAAAGATGACTTAAATTATTCACCATATACATATATCTCATGCTAACCAGTGACAAAACAAAATTTCAAAAGAATAATGGAATCTCACCTTCAACTCAGCTCTATTATATGCAATGCAAAGAGGTGCTCCTCACATTACGAAAGACAATGAACACACATTGTGTGACACATAGGGCTTAAAAATAGAGATGTGTGGGTATGGAAGTATCTGCTGTGACAAAGATGTGATCTACTAATTATCTCCAACACATTTTGTGTCCCACGATTGTTACCCCAATCTCGTTACTATTCACCAGAGGGTGATTTTGGCAGGTTGTCAGCAGGCAAACATGGAAATGAGTTGGGAAACATTAATAAAGGTTGAAAACAACAGCTTTTTATGCTTTGGGCTCATCATTCAGATATAACACAAAATTTGATGATGAAGATCGGAGACAATAGGTTTGAGAAAACAAGAAAGAAAGATGCAAAAAGTGAATGACAGTAGAGTGCCCTTTGTGAATATCTTGTCAGATTATGCCCTAGTGTTTTCTTTGAAGTTGTCTTATATTTTTCCTTTTCTAGAAAAAAATCAACCAATGAAACTTCTCAACCCTTAACAATGAAACAATTGGTGAAATTTTTAATAAATAAAGTGAAATTTTTGTCTATTTTAACATCAAAAGCAACAATATATTATAAAGGTTCCAAAAAGAGAAACAAAAAATGTATGAAGATACTCAGAAAAGCAGAACCAGAGGTCCAAAATGGAAAGAAATCTTTCTATTATTAAAATAAGATGGAATTCCTAATGTTACTTATTTCACTCATGTAGAAATGTATATTTCTGGAATTTTTACAGCATTTATATGCAAAATAATTGAACACTATATTCAATATATTTAACTATATGTTAGCTGAGTGAACCTCCTACTTTGTAAAGAATTATGAAAATCAGGTTTCAAGTGAAGTTTATGTTGTGTGTTTACTTGTTTATGTTTGTCAGTCATGGAATAACAGGAAAAAGAGGACCTAGAGTTGAACAATTGAATTTTAACTTTTATCTCTTCTGTTGACCAGTTCTGTGATCTTGGGAAAGATTGTAACTTCTAGGAACATGACAGTGCCCAACACAAATGAAGCACACACATAATAGGTGGTTGGATAAAATCGGAGTGCACATTTAAAAAGAAACAATAAAAACAATGTTATAAGGTACAAAATGACATCCTTTAATCTTAGGAAATTAATGATGCTGTGTTAAAATATTCAAATCACTATATTAAAATTAAACTTTTTATCCTCCACAATATGAAATGAAAAATAGTAACTTACTTAGGGAATAGTACCATTAAGGAATAAGTATAAATATACAAAGAATAATATAATAAACTTTTGTTAATTCCTGCTATCTTCAGAAACACTATGAGTTTGAAGCTGTATTTCTCTTACCCAGTTTGTTTCCTCCTGGATTCCAATATTCAGCCAGGTTTCATCCTTCCTATATTTAGGACTTACAGATACACATGCATCTATGAAAGCTAAGCTATTTCAAGGATCACCTGACCTAACTCTTCTGACATTTGACCTGTGTGTGATGTTTTTATATACTAATCTCCCCTGATGCTCACAGGACACTTTCCAAGACAGGACACTTTCCCCAGGAGATGCCTGAGGCCATGGGTAGTACAGAACTCTATATGTACAGTTTTTTTTATACACACGTATCTATGATATAGCTTAATTTGCAAATAAAGAACAATAAGACATTAATAACAATAATTAATGATAACAGAGCACTTATGACAAAATAATGTGTTAAAGTTATGTGAATATGATCAATTTTTCTCTCTTTCTTGTTGTGGACCAAATAGTGTATACAAAGTAGATGCACTGGAAAAAGTGATGGAGTGGGACAGCAAGACTTCCTCATGATACTCAGAATGATAATTTAATATGTATGGATTTTTTTTATTTCTAGAATTTTCCATTAATTGGGGGGGGGCTGCATTGATTGAAGATAACTGGAACCATCAAGTGAAACTGAAGTGTGGACTATACACAATAGAGCTAGTTCATTCTTTTAAACCACTGAATGGCGTGTCACATAAACAGCACATTTTATTTTCTTTCCTTCTGTTGATGGACACTTAAGTTTCTTTAAATTCTGTTTTTTAGCAATGATTTTCTAAGAATCTTTATACTTACCTCCTTGTGCACATTGCAATACTATAATTAGACTATGTGCCCAGAAGCTCAATTTCTAGAGAGTCACAGATCTTACAACTAGTAGGTATCTTAAAGATCAACTAGCTGATACTATATATGCTTTTTACTGAAACACAATTAAACTAATTAGTGGCAAGACTAAAAGTAGATTCTGAGCCTCCTTAATTTTATTTCTGTGTACTTGACACTGTGTCACTATGTCTTTTTATTCACTACACAGGTGCTTGTGAATTATTGTCGGAATAAACCAAGAAATGACTCCCTTATTATTTAATCAAAGAATACTATTAAGTCATTGACTGGGCACATGCAGGAGGTTGCAATAATACTGGCTTCAGAACCAAGAGCCTTCTGCTTTCGTCTCAGCTGTGCTGTTAACACCTGGTGATGGCTACACAGAAACCCTTGACTTTCCTTGTTCTGCCTCTGCCTCACAACTTCTTTTGAAGCAACAGCTTGCTCATTTGGTGTTTCTACTTGTTTATCTCACAGGCATTTCAAATGTAATATATCCAGAATTGAAATCCTGTTCTATTATTCCTTCCCTTTCTGTCTCCCCTTTATCTGTTCCCCCTTCTAGCCTATCAATAAATAACATCTCATTTTTTTTAAAAGTAGCTCATGGCATAAATCTAAGACTGAATTTTTATAACACACTTTCCCTACATCCCCAAGTTAAATATTTGCTCAAATTGTCTCAAATCTACTACCACAAATTCAACACAGGCCTGACTCATTGCTAAACTTTTCTAATTATTTTCCTCTGGATTGTTCTCAACACAGTGGTTAGAATGTACTTAACATGTAAAGTAGATTATGTTACCACTTATTTAAAATCCAAGAATGTTCCTTACTATTTTTAAAATAATAGGAAAGTTCAATTCCAAGGTCTATCAGTCTCATCTCATGCCACAGTCCCATGCACCAGCCATATTGTCACTTTTACTTTGATACTTAGACCACACTCTGCTATCTTGGGGCCTTTGCACATGTCTTATTATCTCCCCAGCTTCCTCCTCTCCACACCTCACATAGTTGGCTTTTTCTCATCTTGTAAGTATCACCCTCATTATAAATTCCTTGAGCATTTCTCCATTGTTCATTCGATATAATGAGAACTTTTATTTACTTCCAGTGTTCCCAATAATTTTTTTTTATTTTTTATCATTATATGAGTTAGCTGGCCCTCCTGTAACAAAATATCACAGACTGCAGTATTAGACAGCAGAATTTATTGTGATACAGTTCTGGGGAATAGTAGCCTGAGATACAGGGGTCAGCAGGGTTATTTCCTTTGAAGGCTCTGAACAATAGGTCCATGCCTTTCTCCTAGTTTCTGGTAGTTTGATTATAATCTTTGGTATTCCTAAGCTTGGAGGAACATAACTCTGATCTCTGCCTTCATCTGTATGAGTACATTATTTGTCCTTGTCCAAATTTCCCCTTTTTCATAAGGATGCCTGCCAATCACGTCATATCAGACGCCCTCCCGTAGTCCAGTATGACCTCATGTTAGCAATTACATTTGCAATGGCCCTATTTCCAAATAAAATCACATTCTGGGGAATTAGGGCTTAGGATTTGAGTATATGGATTTTTAGGGGACAAAATTTAACTCATACCAAAGACTGATCAAAATTTACAACTATTTGTGTTTGTTCATTTGTTTAATGACCACTTCCTGTTCTAGACCATAAAATTATTCACAAAGACAGTTTTTCTTTTTTCCTTAACTTTTTAAAAAAAATCTATACACCCAGTGTTCATGACAGGCTTGACAACTGATAGATACTCAAAAAATATTTACTGTGTTTTTACACATGTAATTACAAGATTTATAAAGTCTATTACTATTCTGAATTTTGTGATTTTTGCTTTTGCTATGCTCAATTTTATCACCATAATTTTACCCAATGCCATCCTAGGGCAAAGTTTTCAAAATGTAAACCATACGTCAAAATAAGGAGAACATAAATCCTGTTTTGTTTCATAACTTCCTAAATAATTCAAACCAAAATATGTATGCTTTCAGAAGGAGATGGAAGTACTGCCATAGTTCACTTAGTAATTTCTCAACCAACTTTCAATTTACTTTTGCTCTGAGGAATGAGATCTGAGAATAATAATAGAAAATGTAACTCCACTGTATTTTACTGTGGGCCAAGAAACTCAAGAAAACTCACCTTCACAGTTCAAACTAGCATGGCCTTACACTGTGCTGTCATGGAAGAATCATCTGTCCTTCTTTTTATACCCACCCAACTCCACACCACAGCCCTGAATCCAAACTTCATTCTGTATTTACTCTTTTTTTCCTCATCCTTATCTTACTTGTTCCATATCTATGCTGTTAAAAAAAAAAATCTTGGGAATCCTATTTTAAGAGGTCTCATTTAAATTTTCCAAATCTATTCATGGATCTAATCTCTGACCTCAATCTCCTTGATATTTCGCTTCAGTGTCTTTAAATCAATCCTGTCACCTCTGCTAGATGACTCTTCCAAATGTGCCATTTTCATTATGCCACTTCTTTGACTTAACACTGTTGGCACCATATTACCTTTGGAATCGAGTGTTAGAGGATCCACGAGCCAGCCTTAGATTGCTTGTGCTTTTTAAAATTTCCATGGTGTTTCAAACTAAGGCCATTTACTTTATTCTCTCTACAAATTTTGCCAAGTTTCAATTTCTTACTGTATTTATGTTGCTTTTCCAAATGATAAAGACCTTCTTCCTTCTTCCTGAAGAATCCATATCTATCAATCGTTAAATTCCAGTTTAGGGAAGTTTCTCTCATGGAGTCACCTCTCCAATGCATACAATCTCTTCTGTCTGAAATCCTATAGCAATTTTAGTTTAAGAAGCAACATGGCAAAAGACATATATTTTTAGTTAGATGAGTGAACACTAAACTTTTAGTTCATCTGTTCTTTTTGGCACGCTTCAAATCTCAATAAATAGACAACCATCCTCAGCACCATCCACAATTAAGCCAGAGCTACATGGAATCAATTAAGGCACATCTTTAAACAAGACTATGTTATGTATATTTTCTTCACATTTTGTTTTATTATACTTCTTTTATTTTAAGTACTTTCTTCACATCATTAGTTACATATAAGTTAGGTATAACTGCAAGATTTTATTAAAGTAAACTACTTATATAATAAACCTAAAGATAGACTAGAGTTCTTCGTGGGAAGTCTTTGCAAACACGTCAGTAGAAGTCACAGAAATTATAAAATTAAAGAAAGTACATGAAAAAATATTGAATGTTCTTTCATACTGGGATGAAGTTCCTCTGGTAACTTTTCTTTATTTCATATCAGCTTACTTTAATTTTTTAATTATATATAACTGAATTAAAGAATTATTATATTCCTGTCACATACTTAATTTCAAACTTACAATGTAATACTGATATAGGAATAAAGTCAAGCACAGAGATAAAAGAATAGTAATAGACTACAACAGCCTGTTAATTCAGAACACATTTCTTTAAAAATGTGGAGTGATCTTACCCACATAGAAAAACACATTATCTATATCATATGCAAAATAAGAATTTGTTAAATGCAGGGAACATATTTGGTGATATTAATTTTTTTGACATTAGCATGAAATATAATTTGCTTCAATTCAATAACCAGTGATACTAATTTTATGCAATGCTTTTAAAATTTTTTTTCTTTTAGTTATAGATGGACACAATACTTTCATTTTATTTGTCTGTTTTTACATGGTACTGATGATCAAACCCAGAGCCTCACACATGCTAGGCAAGCGCTCTACCACTGAGCCACAACCCCAGCCCTATGCAATGCTTTTTAAAAAAAAACTGTACCTTAAAGTTTTACACTTGATTTGTGGTCCCAAGTGTATTTTCCATACTAGTCTGTCAACACTAAGAGGTACTGGCTGTATGTGTGCTGTCTAATATGTGTTCTCACCATCTAGACCTATCTGTCAAATGTCTATGGACACGTGTCTATCATACACTTGAACTATGTCAAAGTGGAGTTGAGTTTCACTGTGAATAAAGTACATATAGAATGTGGAAGCCTTAGTAAAATCTGAAATATCTCAATAATTTTTATATTAAAATGCCAATACTCTATATACATGCTACAAGAATATAAAATACAATTTGCCTATGCCTTTTCTACTCTTCTTAGCATAAAACTGCAAAATTTAAAATTCTACAGTAATGATTGGACAGTAATGATTTAGATTGTGCATAACATGTTACAGATTTTCAACAAAGTTCCCCACATAAATACATGGAAATATTCCATAAGATGTTAAAATACTTGTTTCATGTCACAATGATTGATCCTCCTTTATACTATTATTTAAAACCATGTTTTTAAAAATTCTAGAAAACTTCCTTGAGAAACAATTTTCTCTTTTATGCTCAACCCAGCTGACTTTCTTTTTCAATACGCTAATATGGTTCACATTACTTATACCACGCAGCACAGGTTAATTTCATTTTATTTTTCTAATAGAAACACTAAATTATGCCTGATTAAAGCAAGATCAACTTTTTAATTTTTCATGTAAAACATATGACATATTTCATAATTTATTAAAAGTTGGATTACTATTATGTCTGAATTGGCTAGATGTTTTGACATTGTTAATGCTTTCAGTATTACTTACTATCATATTTAAAACAAATGCTTTACTATTAGGCTGTAAAATAGAGGTATAGCACCAATATACCCCTCAAGGACAATCTGCCTCTGCCCTGTTTACAGATGCCTGGGTTTCTGCCTCACAAGATCAAAAACCAAGAACCAGACTATTCGTCTAAGTTAGTACTTTCAGGCAAGACCAAAGCTCTCATGAGTTGAGTATTAAAATTTAACAGGGCTTGGGAAAGTCCACTTTAACTATGATTAAATTAAGAATTACAGTTAGAGCGTGTTTTTAAAGCATCATATTACCATCTGGTTCTTCTCTACCCAAAGCATCCGTGGTCTATAAAATTGAGATATTGATCGTAATGACAAGAAATGATCTTGGATTCTGACAGAATACAAAGCAAAATGAGCTTTTCAGAAGCAAAAGAAAATATACAACTTTTAAGCAGCCCTTTTCAGAGAATTGTAAAAAAACAGGCCCATGAAATCTAGCCCAACCCCCTCATTTTAAAATGAAACAAGAGATACTCTGGGGAGGTTAAATGAGGGACTAACAGTTCCAGAGAGTGATCAGAGTGTTTTCTCAACCAATTATCTTCCCAATATTTCATGTAGTCTTCTTTTCATTCTGAAGTTATTTCATAAGACACATCCTATTGATTTACTGAACTGGTGTTTACAAATGAGCAATGAAAATTTCAAAAACTTGGCATAAAAAGAAATAAGCTGTGGATGGGTTCAAATAGCTTAAAATTAATGAAGATGATGAAATCAGCTATGGCAGCGAGAGATATTAACAGATCACATTTCGACCATGATAACTGCTGTAGATATTGCTGTGGCTTGGATACATTGTGTCTCTGAAGGTTCATGTCCTGGAAGCTGCATCCCTAGGGTGGAGGAGTTGAGGAGGTGGACCTTTTAAGAGGTGGGGCTTTGTGGAGGGTAATAGGTTTTGGGGATACACAATCATGAAAGGATCAATTCAGATTCTGAGGGATGCTTCAAGACTTACAGGGGTGAAAAAGCTCATTCCTGTAAGAACAGGTTGTTATAAAGTGAGATCACTCCAAAAGCTTGCCTGGTTGCTTCTGCATGGGTCAGGTTCCCTTTCTGCTTCTTTGCCATATTGTAAGATAACCAGAGAGCCATCTCTAGGACAAACTATTTGGACCTTCCAGCCATCAGAATCATGAGCCATATCATCTCTACTTTGTGAATTACTCAACCTCAGTTATTTTGTTATAGCACAACAAAATACACTTAAGATGGATAAAATTTTAATTTTTAAATCTGTGGGTATATAAGCATTTTTTTCCTTCTGTATCTCTGATATGTCCTAATTACAAACAAAAGTCATATTATGAGGATAGTCAAACATCCTCTGTCATCATACTTTTCCTCCTTTGAACTCCTTTGAATCATTATCGCTATCAACTAGTATACAGGACTTTCACATAAGATTTTTCATGATCAGACATTCCTTTTTAAAAACTGCATCATGATTCCAAGTGTTTTGAGAACAGTGAGTATGCTTTATAAATCATTAGAGTTCAAAGAGACTCTCATTAGGGGTCTAAAGCTCAGTACAATGCATTTTGCATACAAGACAATTAATAGATGCAAGTGATTGGTTGTTAGGGGTTGTCTCCCCTCACTGAATTTGTGAAAGGGAGGTTGATATGTCCCAGATGCTGAAGGGGAGATTTGTTCTGGAGCAATTAGCAGTTGGTAGTACTAATTGCTAACTACGTGTCACAGGCACCCCTGACTGAACACAGGAGCAAGGCAAAGGCTCCACAGGCCTCCGTGCTGAGATTCCATGACGCCTCTACACCCTCTCTAAGCCTTTTGCATCTGCACCACTTACCTGTATTAGAGGTCACAGCACTTTAAAGACAATGTCATATTTACCTTCATGGTATTCTCGGAGATTTGTGGAAGGGGCTAATGCTTAGCCCATTTTCCTCTATTGCCACAGGGAAAAATATAAGCAAAGTGAGTCTGAATCATTTATACAGCGTTTCACCATAAGGCAATGAAAGAGGCAGGTGCAGGTCTCAGATGGTTGTCTAAGTCCAAATTCCACGCTCTATCTGCTAGATAATCCTGCTTTCCCTCTCAATAGAATATTTCCCTAGATAGTTCCTGAAACATTTATAGCAGAAGCCTGCAGAGTGACGGTTATAGAAGTTTGTGGAAAACTTCCAGGCATCTAAAAATGTAAGAAACGGCCACATTTCACTTTGGGTATTCACATTTGAGAAGTGATGTGTTTTTTTTTTCCTTCCCCTCAAATATTCAAAAGTTTGATCTAAGGCAAAAGTTTTACTATTCTGCCCTAAACTAGAGGAATGAAAACATCCATGAATTTTCATCAGTTTGCTGTAGGCAGAAATTTGCCAGTTTGCAGGAAAATGGCTTAAAAATCGAAGCTGAGATGAAATACTTGAACTTCTTGTGTGAACCTATGAAAGTAATATTTTTCTTTATCAGCTGATATGAAGGTTTTCACAACCCTACATTACTTCAGTATAAAATCACTTTCCCTGTCTAAAATGTCACAAAACTGTTTGGATTCCTCAAAACACACTCTAAGAAAGGATTCTTGTCCCCTTAATTTTGGCATATGCCATCATCTCCCTTTTATTCTTTATCTATTCCCATATTTAATAGAAGTTTTCTGTAACTAACTTTCTTTTACCTCCACTGTAAGATACACATGACAGAGGAGTGTAAATGGGGTAAAATTGGAGAACTTTTTCTGAGTGTCAAAAACACACCAACCCCAGAGACTTGCCTTTTACCTAGTCAGAAACCTAGATCTTACTGAACATACATACCAGAGACATCTGACTGAGTTGTACCTTCAAATACATCCTCTGCATTAGAGTTTTGTGTTCCTCTGAATGATCGACTGCACCGTATTTACTTAGGCAACTTTCCTGTCCCTTATAATCACCACGTGGCAAAGCTGCTAAGGGAACTAGAAGGCAGCAGCTGAAGGCACCTTGGTGGATTCTTTCTTTTCTCACACCCAGTTTCTGATTCAATTTCACCTCTCTGGCGGGCTTCTAATCAAACCCACTCCTCAGAGATATTTTCGTTTTAGATCAACAAATATTTCTGAAGGCCTCCAAATATTTCTGGAAGCTGCTATAATAGGTGCTATGAAATATTTATGTCAATAATGCCATCAGTAATGTAAACACTAATTTATAAATGTGTCCAATCATAGACATCTATTTGTTTGAGACATTAGTTAACATTATAAGACATATGCTTTCTCGTCAGCAGACTCATGGGTGAAGTACTCATTTTGTGAGAAACACGAAATGGTTTACAAAAGAATATTGTTGACAGGAATTTTTAGAATTCGAAACTAACTAAACGACTAAACAAAGTGAACGTATCAGAATCTTGAAGCAAGAGGAGGTCTTGACTTTCATTGCTCTTTGCCTCATACATATTTCTGCTTTGCTGTCAAATAAACATCTGCCTCAGAAATATTTCTTTATCTGAAGGGCATTTGTTTTGAGCTGCTTTTCTGCTAATTGTGAGGAGTTTTAATCATATGTTCTTGTTGACTCACCCTGTCTTATTTTAAGATAGAAAGAATTGAAAAATTGGGTGGATTAGGAGCACAAATGTTATTAGTGAATAACAGAAAGTCAATAGGTGTGTACAAGAATCAAGAAATATTTGTGGAGTCATTAGTATTACAAAGCATTCCAAATTCAGTGTACAATTTATGTATACTCCATGATTCAACTTGTGTTTTCAGCCAAAATGTATTTGTTACTGCAGGATCTCAGAGAAACAGAAGCCACGACAGGATTAGATGGTGCTATGCTATGGTTTGAATATGGCTAATGTTCCCCAAAAGTCCATATGTTAAGGATTATTCCCCAGGATGGCACTATTGGAAAGTTCTCTAGATGCTTAAGAGGAAGGACCTGGTAAGAAGTCCTTGGGTCATTGGGGACAAGCATGGAGAAGGGGTTGTGGGACATTGGTCACTGTTTTTCTCTGCTTCCTGGGTCATGATGTAAGCTGTTTGCTCTGCCACATGTTCCCACCCATATTGTGCCACCCTTGCCAGAACATCCCAAGTAACGAGGTCATCTGATCTTGGACTGGAACTTCCAGAACCATGAGCCAAAAATAAACATTAAATAAAAGTTAATTCCCATATGTATTTTGTTATAGTAAAGAAGTTAATGCAGATGAGCAAGATATTTTTTATTAAGAGAAATAAATGAGGAAAAATTAGGAGGGAACAATGAGAGTCTTACAGAATCCTCAGACCTGATGTTTATCCTTCCCTTGTGAAACAGACAGGGAATGAAAGATGAGTGGAAAAAAAAATCAGTTATAAGATGATTCAGCAGGGTCATTGACCAATGGGAAGGACTTGAGCCAAGGAACCCATCAGAGAAGTCCTCGTCTTCCAGGAATGAACTACCCTGATGCTATCCATAGCAATGACTGGAAAAGGAAGTTGGGAAGGGCAGGCTAGCACCATCGTGCCTTGGCATACACTTTCTGCAGCTGGAACTTTAGAGGCACAATTTGATGGCTGCCACAGTTTATTTCTACTTCTTTTCACAGACTCAGAAAGGGAGGAGTTCCTCCATGCCTTCCATGAGTCTGTCTCCCTGGTGAGAAAGTAGGAAGAGGTGGTTTTCATGTGCACAACCACTTGGATTTCAAACAGATTCCTCCCCACTTCTATCAAACAAAAGTAAATTTGTATCCTCCTGCTGATAGGTCCCCTGACTGCCTGTATGGTGACTTCCCCTTCTACCCTGTTGGTCTCTGGGGACAAGGCTAATGCTGCAACTATAACATGCTGCAACTATAACATGTTTTCAATGAGACATCTGTGTTCCCTAGCAAAAGGATGTCCCATTTTCCTGTGAGGATGTCCAACTCTATAAAATCCACAATTTCAGAGAATAGTAGAGTAAATTTCCTGAGGAATTTATTGTGCACACTGGTAAGTGAGATTGCTTCTGCTTCTACTGTGTGGTTCCTGGATCTATGTATTATTCCCACTTGGTACACACCATCATGAAGAGGTTTCTGATTTAATACATATACCATATTCTAGAGATTGTTCTTCATAATTTCAGAATATTGTTCAGCATGTTCCAAACCTTGGAACTAGATTTATAAGTTATTCCAGAATCTGTGCAGCTGACTCATTCTGGATGATACCATATGAGATGTAATTAGTGAAATTCTGTGTTTATCTAGCCTTTACCTCCACACTTCCTTTGTGAGATGTGATCATTAGTTAAATGTTATGCTGTGTCGGATTCCTTGCCTGTGGATTAACCATTCTATAAAGCCTCAAATCAGTGTCAACTGAGACTGCAGGAAGGAAAGGCAAATATCTATGCCTAGGACATATGTCTATTCTTGAAAACAAACTGCTGGCCTTTCCATGGTGGAAGTGGCTCATTGTATTTTACATGGCAGCGAGTGGCTTGTTGATCTCCCAAAGGGATGCCTGTTATGCCATTGATCCCATATGTAGACTCTGTCTCTGACATCATGGACATGCAGCATGTACCTATCATAGCAAATCTGGAGCAGCTGATAATGAAGTCTGGTTGGTACCAACTAGCGAAATTATATTTGTCTATTCGGTTGTTCAGTGCCCCTTCTATAGGAAACTTATTTTCTATTTTACATTATATGTTAAACAAAAAATCTGTACAATGTGTGCCCAATCCCATGTGTTTTACCACATGCCTTTATTTTTAAATTCATAGTTTGATACTCAGTTTCTTTTTTCTTGCAGATATCTTACCAAATGATCAGGCCATTGATCACTTCCTGGTGGCAGGGGATATATATATATATAAATACTGAATGTATTATACTATATATAATATATATCATATGTTATAAGGTAAGTATAGTTTAATATAACACATATTATATATATTATATAATACCTTTTTAAGATTTATCTTGAGTCACTTCACTTTCCACACAAAGTCTACCACATCAGGCACATCACTCATGATTTTTCCCAATAGGATGGTTTCCCTCTACACTCTTTTTCAGTGTCAGAAATGGAGTCATTATGAACTCTTTGTTTGCATTCAGAAACTGAACAGACCCACATAGGAAGCTAGCAACCTTTTCCCTCTTGTTTCAACTGCTAACAGAGGACCCAACGTACGGTAATAGGAGTAAGCCAGAGGAAGGGCACCATCACAGTGGTGGGGAGGAACAGGGAAGTCTGACCTTCCTAGTCTGCAGTTTGCCTTTCTGAAACTGACCCATGTGATCACAAATATACCATCTTTACCTCACTGTAGACTAAATTCCACGCTGTCTTTTTCGTTACTGATACATCCAGGCCCTGTCAGATTTTGAAGTGCAGTTTTTTTTGAGTTTTAATAGGATTTATCTTCCACCCTTTGGAGGACATGTAACTTTCCAAGGTTTCTAGCACAGGAGTCATCGTCTCCCTTCCCTGTCCAGTCAGCATGATGTCATCAGTATGGCTCTGTGGACTGCCCAAGTCATGCAGTACATTCCATAACAGTAAACCTATATCTGAGACAAGACTGTGAATTAAAATCATTGTCCATCTCATGGGAGTACTAGTCTGATCCAGTCGTGTTATGGAGCTAGCTGCTAATAGCAATATTACAAAATGAGTAAAAATAAATGGGTTGGAGTTTGCTAGTAGATATTGAAAAGTAATCCATCTCTACCCTAAGAACAGCCCTCATAGTGGAATATTTAATTAAAAACTCTACTGTGGGTGTCATAGCACCATCTCCTCCCTAATAAATACTTCCATCAAAATTAACTCTGAATATTTTAGCTATCTTAGCCCATTTTCCCCAGAAAACAATCCTAAGATAAAGTATTTGGTACACATTATTAATACCTCAACTCTTTATTTAGTTTCATTCAGTCAACATGCTTGTCTTCAATATAAAAGCCACACGTTTGATAGGATTAATTCTAGGTAGTTCATTAACATGATACTTCAGATATTTTTCTTATTGATACAGAGCTTTAGTATAGAATGTCGCAATAGCATCATTTATTATCTGGCTCCCATAGGTCCCTACTCTAACCTAGGGACTATGATCATATTTGGCATCACCAGGCCTCAGTGTCAGCTCACAATTTGTGTCTAATGGTCCTTGGATGGTCTGGTTATTCCTTTCTCCCCCAGTTTAAAGTTTCTCAAGTATATGGCCATATATTCCATAGAGGAATGGAGAAATCACAGGGTGTACCAGCCCTGACTATGTTGTAGGGCACCTATTCAGAAAGCCGGTTCTATATAGATACAGTTTGGTTCAGGTGAGGGAACTGAGCAAGTGATTGATTTCTTTTTTAGTGGGGAAGCCATCCTCATCTTCCCTCCTTCTCTCTCTCTCTCTCTCTCTCTCTCTCCCTCCCTCCCTCCCTCCCTCCCTCCCTTCCTCCCTTTCTTTCTTTCTTCCTTCCTTTCTCCCTCTCTCTCTCTTTTTCTTTTTTCTTTCTTCCTTCTCTCCCTCCCTTCCTCCCCTTCGGCTGTTAGACAGAACTTGATCTCTCAAGGATGCTGTGTTTCATTAGCCATCTTCACAACACTTTGAGCCAAGCTCCTTGACTGCCCCTTTGACTTTGCCACAACGGTGGCCTCTGGTGTCTAGTGTTTGAATTCTACTGCAGTATCCTCTAAAACTGGATCTGCCTCTCTTACCATCAGCTGGGCCTGCAAAGGAAGCCCCCACTAAATTGCTTAGGGATGTTAGAACTGCTCTCCTGAACACAATGATGCTGGCCTTGGGGAAGAATGAGCTCAGGGGCCTCCTGTGGGACATACCTGTCTGCCGTCTTCTGGTCTTTTATGACATACCCACTCCAGCATGCCTGTTTCTCCGAGCCTCAATGCTCTTGCCTCTAATATTTCACAAGATTTTCCAGGCTTTTCTACTTCATTTAGTTCTGGCCATCCCTTTTTACAAACTGCCAAAAGTCACCCCAGCAGCAAAACTGTCCTATCTCCTACGGTCCTTGCTAGGATGTGTCGCATACCAAGAATTGTCTCACATAAAGAATAATTTTGTGATGATTTATATATGAAATGCCTCCCAAAGGCCTATATTTTAAGTTTCTATTGACAGCCTGTGTCCCTCTTGGGAGGTGACAGAACCTTCAGGAGACCAACATTAGTGAAAGCAAGTTGGATCATTGGAAGTGTGCCCTTGAAAACATTATTGGACCCTGTGCCTCTTTCTCTCTCTTTTCACTTCTTGGCTGTCATGAGGTGAGCAGCTTTGCTCCATCTTATACCATGATTTATTGCTTTGCCACAAGCCCAGAGCCACAGAACCAATGAACCATGGTCTGAAACTTCTGAAACTACGAACAAATATAAACTTTTCCTCCCCATAAAATGCTTATCCCAGGTATTGTGTCACAGTGATGGAAAGCTGAATAACACAACTTGCTTACATAGTCTGTCCTCTTTGACCTTCAAAATCCCACTGTGGGGGTACTTCACTGGTTCAAGCCTGTACATGCTAGCTACTTTTTCAACTTTCTTGTGTGTATAGTTTCTTCCTTCCTTCCTTCCCTCCCTCCCTCCCTCCCTCCCTCCCTTCTTTCTTTCTTTCTTTCTTTCTTTCTTTCTTTCTTTCTTTCTTTTTCTCTGAAATCCAACATAATTTCTCCAGGACTTAGAACTAACTGTCAGGCGACAGACAATAGTGAAGTGAGCAGCTTCTGAGTGATCACCTGTTTCTTTGTGGAGGAGTGGATTCTGCAAGGTCAGAGCTCTTGTAGGGAAGGGATCATCCACCAGTGAATTCCATAGAGTTCATGGGCAAATGCAGAGGCAATATCTGCATTGATCAAGATACCCTAATCCACATTTCAAGGACTGGATTTTCTCAACCAGTATTCCAGTCTTCACATAGTTGGGGAATTTTCTCTGGAGCTCCACATCTCAAACTATTAGCTCTTTAGCCTTCACAGCTCTGTTTATTTCCACTATAGAAGAGGAGGGCCTTCTATAAGATACCAGAGCTTGTTACTTGCCATCAACTTCTTATTACTCCCAAGTTTATCAATACAGCTTATAATGACAAAATACTCTACTGTCTTCATAGGAATTGTTAATCCATGTTTTTCTTAATGTCTAACTCTATATCCCATCATAGCATTCCTCTCTAGCTGGACATTTTCTGGTCATCACCTGAAATCCTCACAATTCACTTTACCTTATAGTCTGGTCTCTACCTATAGCACTTCCTACCAGACAGGACAACGTCCTTTTCACCCACCAGCTACTAAGCAAACAAGTCCAAATCCCATTTTTTTTTAGTTATACATGGGTACAATATTTTTATTTTATTTGTTTATTTTTATGTGGTGGTGCCAAGGATGGAACACAGTGCCTTACATGTATGAGAAAAGCACTCTGCCACTGAGCCACAACCTCAACCCCCAAATTCCAATCTTATTGGTAGCTTTTTCTAATAACTCCTCATACTACTTGCATCGTTTGGGCACTCCAATATGACAACGGGACAGAATTAGATGTACAGACATTTACTGGAGGAAGCACCCCTCATGGAAACGGGAGAACGACCAGAAGAACTAACAAATCTTAATGTAGATCTGACCCTTCTAAGGGGAAAGAAAGAGTGTAAGAGTGTAAGAGGTGGGGACAACAGGTGTTGACCCTTCAGGCCTAGGGGTTCTTCAGAGAAGTCTCACCTCCCAGCATTGGGTCTGCCTTCCTTACCATCCTTCACTCTCCAGACCATACATCAGAAACTTGTTTCTGGCCCTTACACGTGGAAATAAAGTACCTTCTTTCACTGACAATTAAGCTACTGAGTTAAAGTGTTGAGTTTCGTCAAAACTTAAAGAATGTAGTGATCTTCATAGTCTATATCTCTTAAACTTAATATCTCCTTTCTTTATTTCACTATGTTTGTGTCATTGCTTAAATTAATCTATTTACTTTTTCTCCATTTTACTTTTGCTTGCTCTTTGAAGTCCTTAAGAATTCCAAGGAGACTATATAAATTATGTCATGGTTAAAGTATTCTTTTTTTTTTTTTTTGATGATCCTATATGAAACAGTATGGGGGATTAGGAGGCTACAGGTTTTTATTTTTTTAAGAACATATGTTTTCAGTCACAAATTATGCATAATTAAAACATCAAATTGTTTTGGTAAAAAATAATTGCTCTCCACATGGTATTGTAACATTGTAGATATCACTTCTGTAGGTGCACAGCAAGCATCCAGTGTCTCTTCAATTTTTCTATGCCAGATTTTTTCCTTTTGTCATATTTATCAGTGCATAAAGGCTTGCAATAGGTGATTGCACCTTCACCTCCACTTTTGATGGAATCTCATCAGGCTGTATTCACATTTATTGAAGTGTAATGTTCCTCAGATTCAGTACAAAATATCTGCACACGAGAGAAAATCTAAATACTCAGAATTGCTTTAGTTATAACTAATTTGAGATTGTCATTTTATACATTTCCTTTCTTTTCATTTATTCCAAGAGGTTTTTTTTCATTTTTACCTGATTTTCTCTGATATATGTAATACAGCACTCACATTATAGTTAAAATATGATCCTAATAAGACAAATGTTTCTCAGGGGGACTCATATAATGTAAGGACTTTTGTAACCAAAGTCAGTTTTCTCCTGAGTGAAATTCATATGTCTATCTTTTCAAATGATTTTAGAGAAGGCAATAAACCTTGTCAATACAATATAATTGATTCCATTTGTCTGTTATTATTTTATAAGAATGGCCCATCTCCAAAGAAATGATCAAATTGACCATGAAGAAATCCACACTGACATTAATATTGGCATTAGTACAGCAGAAAATAATATGGTCTGTTCTTTCTCAGTTGGATAGACACAGCCTGAGAAAAAAGGCAAAGATTTTCAGTAAATAGTGTGATGAGTTAATTTCCTTCAAATCCTTTATGAAGAGAAGGGATTTATCAGCAATGAAACTTTACCAATTCTCAATGTACTCCTTGCTAAAGTGAGTATTTGAGTTAAATACACTTCTCTTTGGGTGGCTGTGTGCCCACCTGGGCTCTTGTCATAGGAACCTGTCATAGGATCATGTATAGGCTGAATGTTATTCTTCAACATTTTGCTTAAGACTTTCAGTGGAAACCATCTTGAGAGAACTATACCGTCTTTCAACTTCATAGAGTCCAGTCAAGAAACATGCAGATCCATTAGAAAGGCAGCCATGAAGAAAGAGATCAGAGGTCCATCTTGTACCAGTAAGGATTCTCCTGGGGAATAAAACCAATATGATGTGCATACACACATGAAGACACACACACTTACAGCCTTCTGATTTTTCCACATATATTATGTTTGGAGGAATTGGCTCACACTATTTTAGAGGCTAAAAAGCTTTAAAATATACCACTGCAAGCTGAAGACCAAGAAAAATCCATTGATCAAGTTCTGAGAACTGAAGGGTGGAGTGCTAATTGTTTCTGTGCCCTTTAAGGGCAGAGGATTGATATTCTAGCTCAAACAGGGAGGGAGTGTGAATTCCTCATTCCTTTATCCTTCTTTTGTTGTTAATCTATTTAACCATAAATAGATTGGATGATGCATGCCTATATTGGAGAAAATAATTTGCTTTACTCAAACCACTGATTCAAAGGCTGATGTCTTCTGGAAACACTCTCACAGTCTCAACCAGAATAGTAATTAATCTGGGCACCCAGATTACCAGTCTATTCAAAACATAAAACAAACCACCACATACCCAAGGACAAATTAATAACCAGAAAAAAAGTGAACATATCTCATGCCTTCATTTTTTTTTCTTTTTATATTCAAAACATCCAGGCCACAATAATGACATCATCGTGTTTTTGAAGATTCCATTTTTCCATTTAGATATAAGGGTCCTTCGGGTTGGGAGCAAATTTAGAAAGGAAAACTTCTATATCCCTGAGAATCATGATTCTTGGTTCAGCTTAGGAGAATCGTCCATTTACCGAAAGTTTCATCATAATGGCATGAATATGCATTTATCTGTGGAGAGGATTCATAGCTTCCATCAAGTTCTCAGCAAGTCTCTAAAAAACTTCTATTAGCTGGTCATGGTGGCACACACCTGTAATCCCAGGAGCTATGGAGGCTGAGGCTGGAGGATCACAAGTTCAAAGCCCATCTCGGCAAATTAACAAAGCCCTAAGCAACTCAGCAAGACCCTGTGTCTACATAAAACATAAAAAGTACTTGGGATGTGGCTCAGTGATTAAATAGTGTCGCTGGGTTTAATCCCTGATTCAAAAAATAAATAAATAAGTAAACTGCATTTAAAAAAATTATTTCTACTCTACTTTTTAGAGTTTGTTTGCTTCCCACTGTCTGCGGAATGCCCTTCCCTCTTGGGCACTGTCCACCACGCTATGCAAGTGCTTGCCTCCACTGCTCAACCTCCAGGTCTACTGCATCTTCTGCTCTTCCTCACAGCCAAATCTGTACTTTCAGCATACTTTCTCCTTCTACTTTAAGAACAATCTGGCATGTGATGTTATTATTCCAATTTGAAAAGTGCTTTTTCTCAATTCATTCCTTTCTTTCTTTTCTTTTCTCTTCTTTTCTTTCTTCCTTCCTTTCTTTCTTTCTTTCTCTCAATAACAGGTCCTCCATATTTACCAATATTTATTTAGTTACTCAGGACATTAGTTTTTTCCAAATTCCCAAGTACCCAAATATCACACTACATTCCCTCAAGTTTAATCAATTGCATATGCTGTTTTAGTCAGCATTTTTGCTGATGTGACTAAAAGACATGACCAGAACAATTGAGGAGGAAAAGTTTATTGGACAGCTCATGGGTTCAGAGGTCTCAGTCCATAAATAGCAGACCCCATTCCTTGGGACTCTAGGTGAGACTGAACATCATGGTGTGAGTGTGGTGGAAGGAAGTGGCTTACATGATGATCACAAAGCAGAGAGAGAGAGTCCACTCACCAGATACAAAATATATACCTGGAAGACATGACCCCTCCTCCAGCCACACCCTACCTGCCTTCAGCTACCTCTTGGTTAATCCCATCAGGGTTAAGACTATTATAGCCCAATTATTTCTCCTCTAAACCTTCTTGCATTGTTTTACACATGAGGTTTTTGGAAACATGTCAGATTCAAACCATAACTTAAGCCCTAATGTACATGGTGACTTTCTTGTATAATTTGCCTTTCATTTCTCTTAAATGACAAAGATGTCAACTACAATGAATCCAACTAGAAGAGATCTAGAAAGAAAAACATAAGGCTTTATTATATACAACAGTATGGGAAAGGTAGATCTAAACATTAAAGAAAATATCAGAAATCAAAATAAGAATATATTTCAATGCAAATTGTTTAAAAACTTTTAAGTTAAAAAATAAATTCATAGATAAAATAAAAACTAAAAACCATTGAAACATAAAACAATTATCTGAGTATATAATTAATTCTTATACATCACTATCTCATGAGGGCATGCCAAAGAAATACCTCAAAAGAAAGTGAATAAATATCATAAGCAGTTAATTCACATAACAGAAATGGCACAAATTTATTCTTCAGTCTAAAAATCTACAACATGGCATGTTGTATTCTACCTGTTACTGACAATGCAGTAGCACATAAGAAATAAGAGCTTATATAATATAGTGATATGGCCAATCAGTGTTACAGCAGCTCAGTTCACTATAGCCAAACTATGGCACCAACTTAGGTGCTATTCAACAGAGGGATGAATAAAAAAAAATGTTATATATACACACAAAGGAATAATACTCAGTAATAAAGAAGAATGAAATTATGGCATTTGCCAGTAAATGGGTGGAACTGGAGACTATCATGCTAAGTGAAATAAGCCAATCCCCAAAATTCAAAGGCCAAATGTTCTCTCTGATATGCGGATGCTGACTCACAATAGGTGAGGGTAAGAGAGGAGTGGAGGTTCATGAGATTAGACAGAGGGAGAGGGGAAGGGAGAGAGGATCGGAATGTGAAAGACAATAGAATGAATAGAACATAACTTTTGTATGTTCATATATGAATGCACGACCAGTGTAAATCTACATCATGTACAATCACAAAAATGAGAAGTTATATTCCATGTATTTATGATATGTCAAAATACATTCTACTGTAATGTATAACTAAAAAGAACAAATTAAAAAAATAAAAAAAAGAAATAAGAGCTTATGTTCTAATATGAAAAACCTGAAAATAAATAAATACCACATATATTTATTTCATTACAGAAAATAAATGTTATAGAGAATTTTGCAAAGTAAACAAAAACAGTACCTGGGTGGGAAGTTTGTGAGTAATTAATACAGTCCATCTCCACTGAAATCCAAGCAATATAATTGAAGTCACAATACCACACAATTATTCACCAAAATATCGGCAAAGATTTTTAAAATATGATCATACCTGTATGGGTGTGGGTGACAGTGTAAATCAGTGGAGTCTATCTGGGGAAACATTGTGGCTGTAAGTTGAAAATGTCTTATGAGAATCTAAGCCTTTATTTCAGCAGTAGATCTTCTAGGAATTTATCATATAGAAAAGTACATTTCATAAATGGATAAAAGATGAATAGTAAGAATGCTTATTGTATCACTAATCTTAAGTGCAGAATCAGAGGGTAATTTAAATGATGGCTAAAGCTGAGTTAATAAAACAATTTTGATGTAAGCATACAAGAAACACTATCTGATTTTAAAATCTCATTTTAAAATGCATGTGAGGATTTGGAATGTACAATAATATATTATCACTTGAAACAATGTAGCCTCTGTCCATATTTATTTTAGTCTATAAATACATAAGCTAAAATAATAACTTAAAAAAATTCTACATAGTAGACCTTTGACCAATTTTTTTATTGTGTTATTCTATAATTTCTAAATTTTCTAAGATGAGGGATCTGTATGTTATACTTCTACCAATTAACAAAATAACTATTATTTTAAATAGAGTTCCAAAAGATGATTGAAATATCTGATTGAAAAAAATTACTTTTACATGGGAGGTAATGTTGATATTTATCCTGCAAAAGTCCAGAAACAGTGATAAAACAAATTCAGATGAGCCTCTTTACTCTAGAGCCAGGGTTTTCTATAGATTTACGCAAACCTAAGAGGCTTCTGCTCAGAAGAACTTATCACTGTATAGAATGCAATGATTTAATTTAAAAACATTTTTTAATTTATCAGAAATATTAGAATCTTGGAACAAAATGACACCTAATTTTAAAAGTTTGATTATCTTTGAAAAGATAATCACTTGTCGCTAATAAAATAAAAAGCAATTGATCTATTTTATAGGGTTTTGCATAAAGACAAAAATACAAAATGAATGTAAAAGAGCTTTCTTTATAAACTGCAGTCTGTGCACCCTTATTTTATTAATTATATTCAGAATATTTAAAATGAAGTATTTCTTCCTTTTGCCTCAATAGTTACAAACTTCTACAGTAATGGATGTAATATTGTAATAGAAGTGCTACACATTTTCTGGTGGGAAGACACACTTGGAAAAAAAAACAGACTTCTTCTTCTTTAAAAAAATAAATTTGTCAACCTTAAAAACAGAAATGCACTTTTTGATTTTAAGAAATGCTGTGATTGGCACTCTTGAGAGGGAAGTCAATAAGAACAGATAGTCAATAAATAAAATATTAGACACATATGCATACACATTTCCATGTGAACATTCACTTCCAAAGTGAATAATTTTAAAATTACAGAAAATAAGGTTATACATGAATGAAAGGAAAATACTGCACTCCTTACCATTTAAAAGGTGATAGATTCAACAGCAAATGATAAATGTTCATTTGCTTGAACATCTGAAAGTTCAGATGATAGTGAAACTTGTTTTTCCCTCTCCCTCAAATCTTTCTCATGACATTTCAGAAATGTGGTCATTCCTCGTACTTTCAAGAGAGTTTATGGTTCTCACAAACCTTGCTGAGACTCCTCCAGATGTGTCAGCAAAATGATTGGTATGGCTAGAGAAGGAATACGAGATCAAAAAAAAAAAAAAAAAAACAGACTGGCCATGCTGTCCTTCAGGAACAGTAGATATGGGGCTCAGCTCTAATGCCTAAGAAGGGTAACACAAAAAGTGCATTTGGACTGAGAGCAAATGCTGCAGCCATCATACCCCCAATGATGAAGGGATTTAATTTAAAGAAACAGTTTCATTACTCAAAAATACCCATCACAACACTACAAAATCCCCAGGAAATTAAGAAAATCTACATTTTTCCCAAAAGGACATATCATTTAAGTGATAGGAAAATATTTATACATCATCATCCTTTTGAAGAATCCTGCTAGCAAGAGACATCAATATTTGTTTGAAAATAAAATAAAAGCCATATTTGGCAGGAGCATGGTTGAAATCTTTCCAGAATGTATTTTTGTTCTCAATGGAACAACAGAACTTGGCCTTTCCCCAGTTTTCCAAAGGCATACACATATTCATATGTGTACAAGTTTGTGTCAAAGCAAATGAGAAGTGTGACTTTAACAGATGCTCCTCCCTTTTCTTGAACCCAAGTCACATTTTCTCTGACAGGCACAAATAAACACAACAAGAAAAGACCAACAAAATAGTTACAGTAGCTGTATTGATTCTTTAAAGCGCTGTTTTGAAAAAAAGGGTTAAGAGACTGTCAGATGTCCTTTGAAATGTGCACATGCCTATTATATGTCCCTATGAAAACACACTATCCTAAATATATTTTGTGTCATTTGTCTGCAATTTGCTTATTTATGCTCAGAATTGTATTGGAGAGCTTCCCTTTGTTGGTGCAAACTCTTTTTAACCCTGTGGAAGCTCTGTTACGTAACAACAAATAATATTTATTAAACACTATTGTTTATGACATTTTTGGTGTGTTAGTCTTAAAATCTTCACTTGATTCTCACAAATATATTCATTACTTTCATTATTTTTCCACTTTATAGATAAGGAAGTAAAGTCAGAGGCAAGTTTAGTTTCTTTCTCAAGGTCACAGTATAAAGAAACAGCAGAACTACAGTATTCCCCATCATTCTGTATGGATTCTTTAATTAATATTTAATTAATATAATTATTTCATTAATATTTAATTGATATTTTAATTAACATTCCCTCATTAGTGAATAATTGTTCTTATCTTTTTTTGGCAATGCTAGAGATTGAACCCAGGGTCTTCTTGCACATGTTAGGTAAGCATTCTACCATTGAGTGACATCCCCAGTCACTAAAAATAATAAATAAATAAGCAGGCATCCTAGGCTCCACCATTTTTTTTTATATTCATATGACTACCCCCTAGTGTACATACATACTTACAAGTACAATTCCCAGTGGAAGACTAATCATGGATCACCATCTTTTTTAATTGATTTTGTTTTTAAATACATGACAACAGAATGCATTACAATTCTTATTACATATATAGAGCATAATTTTTCATATCTCTGGTTGTATATAAAGTGTGTTCACACCAATTCTTGTCTTCATACATGGACTTTCAATAATGATGTCCATCACATTCCACCATCATTGCTAGCCCCATGCTCCATCTCTTCCCCTCCATCCCTCTGCTCTATCTAGAGTTGGTCTGTTCCTCCTCTGCTCCCCTCCCTACCCCTCTAAGAGTTGGTCACCTTATATCAGAGAAAACATTTGTCTTTTGGGGATTGGCTAACTTTACTTAGTGTTATCTTCTCCAGCTTCATCCATCTACCTGCAAATGCCATGATTTTATTCTTTTTTATTGCTGAGTAAAATTCCATTGAGTATATATGCCACATTTTTTTTTATCCATTTATCCACTGAAGAGCATCTAGGTTGGTTCCACAGTTTATCTATTATAAATTGTGTTGCTAAAAACATTGATGTGGCTGTATCCCTGTAGTATGCTGTTTTTAAGTCCTTTGGGTATAGATCAAGGAGAGGGATAGTTGGGTCAAATGGTGGTTCCATTCCCCCTTTTCCAAGGAATCTCCATACTGCTTTCCATACCGGCTGCACCAATTTGCAGTCTCACCAGCAATGTCATTGCTTAACTTAACTCAGTTTAGAGCTCTTAAACCTAGAGTTTACGAAATATCAGCAGTTGTCAGACTAAATCTAAATATGTTTTCTACCAAGGGGTTTTGGAGAAGAGGTCTCTGAAACCTGTTTTCTCATATATACAACCAGAGGTTCTCACAGTATTTCATTATATTTTGCTAAAACATAAATGAATTAATTCATGCAAATAGTTAGCCCAGTGCCTAGTACATAGTGTTTAGGACATAGTCTCTATCATTAGTAACTTTAACAGGAAGTCTTCTCTGTAAGGAAGTGTCCTACAACATATCCCTAGTTCATCCTATAATTCATACATTATTCTTTCCCATTATAAAATAAATAAACCTTTCTCTTTCTCTCCCTCTCCCTCTCACTCCCCCACTTCTCTCCTCTTTTTCTCAAATATCCTGATAATAGGGTTATAGTATCTATATGCATCTGTATGCACAAGTACCTGAAAGGTACTTACTGCATAATAACACCCATGTATTATGAATCAACAGATATTAGATGTATAGAAAATAGATTACCAAGGGGATTTTTAAAATTTTTTCCATCTTCTTGATTATAAATATAAGAATATCTTAATCATATTGATTTTTTATATTTCTTTCATCCAAACAAATTTAATTTCCTTTATCTTATCATTTTTGTGAGGCAATGTGATTTAAAAAAAAACTAAATAACAAATAACCAATTGTTAAGGTTGGAATCCCTCTGAAACATACACATGAACCAAATTCAATATCCCTAAAATTGGCATTTACTCTTCTAATCAGACTAAAATGACTACCATACCAAGTCCTGTTAGGCCACAATGTAAAAAAAAAAGTGGTCCTAGCTCTCTCACTCATTTATACACATTCATCAAAATAAATGCAGAGTGAGAAATTTTCATTCATTCTTCCTTGTATAGATACAGCATGAAGTTGTTGCAGTTTATTTTATTCAATTTGCCAGGAGGAAAAGTCATTTTGTTGTTTTAATAATACATTGCTCAATTTAATAATACATAATTAAATCATTTTATAATGAATGGGGTTTGAGAACTGTTAATTGGTACATCCGAATGTCCAGCAAACCTGTGCAGTCTTAGCAAAGAACAGATTAGATGCCACTTAACTTATAAGTGTTGTGCTGACATCACTTAATTACTACCTTATCATGTGCGTTAGAATTCCATTTGTTTAATTCTGTAGGGTTTTTTCCCATCATTTTTTCCTGACCATCTAGTTTTCATTCTTCGTTCATTTCATTATACCATTTTGTGTTCACAACTGCCTCCAACCCCTATATTTAAAAATTCTACTTTGATTTGAATAGAAATTTGGGATTCATTCTTCTTAAGGTCAAAGGAAAAAATATCTGCAGCTAAATTTGCATGCCTGCCAGAATACAAAAGTGAAATGGAAAGTAGGGAGACCATCCAAAACGAGCATGAAAAGAAATACTCCAACGCAGAAAATTGGAAGTAGTCTGGGCTTCATCTGTCTGATCTGTGTAATTTCTCCCTTTACTACAGTTTTCATCATTCTGTATATGTACGTTGCATAATTGTTATAAGAAAATCATGAGAGACTGTGAAGAAGACACTGGAGTGTTAAAGGGTGGGTTGAATCCTGAAATGCACTTTTGATACTAGGCAGTCAAGATTTTGGGTTGTAGACCCTTAAGAGAAACCTTATCCAAAACATCATAATAGAAAAAGAGACCAAACATAAAACAACAAGAAGCAGAGTCCTGTCCACATCCAGATGCAAACCTGGGAACATATTTGGCAGCTCTGGCAGCTTCTCACAAAAGAGTAATACTGTAAGGCAGAGGCAGATGTCCAAACGGCCTGAAGGCCTGCCCCAATCCTACCACTACATCCCCAAACACCCATAAACACCACAGCAGCCTTGATTCAATGCCTCCTGTGATGTGTTCCAAGTCTACTTCCAAAGAGCAGCATGATTATTTCTGACTCCTCTCCTACTAACCACTACACTAATGAGTTGTTCCTAACTGACAAGTCAGAGTTTAAAAGAAAAAAAAATGGCCTAGGATGGAAAAGAGAAATAATAAAATTGCAGCCTTTTTTTTTTTTTTTTTGAACCAAGGTTTGAACTCAGGGGCACTTGGCCATGACCCACATCCCTAGCCCTATTTTATATTTTATTTAGGAACAGGGTCTCACTGAGTTGCTTAGCTGAGGTTGGCTTTGAACTCGGGATCTTCCTGTCTCAGCTTCCTGAGCTGCTGGGATTACAGACATGTACCATTGAGCCTGGCAAAATTGCCTCTTTAATACCCTCTCTGTGTATTAAACTTCAAAATGAAAATATAATTAGTTGGAACTCTAAAGGGAAATATGTGTGCATGAAGTTCTTACATTAGTTCTATCACCTTAGCCCTGTGGAATGAGCAAAATTCCTATCTGTAAGAAATGTTTCTAGTTTGGGTCTATGGAGACACTCATTTCACTTAAGTTTCCTGATTCTTTTGTGTCTACCATACAGTCATTACCTATGTCCGACCACCATGCATAACACACACAGCACTTCCAGATATTTGTGCTGATAAATCTTTTCAAAGAAATCTTAAAATTTCTGACAACCATTTTTCAACATGACAGCCTATATTGAATCTGTAAATTTGTTAAACCTCTGTGGTTCTAGATGGAGTAACTCCTAATTTGATACACTCAAAGCCAAAAGATATAGGGATTCATTAATTTGCAGTTGATGTTGTGCAAATTCTCTCAGTAACTTCTGATAGGATTATTTTGTGAGTTTCATTCCAACTGCCCAGAAGTAATGGGTAATCTTGGTTCTTGGATCGTCTTCTGAAATAACTCTCCAAATTTATGCTAAGGGTTTATGTACACATCTCTGGGTCAAATAAGGTTTACAAAAGCTTTATTCATCCATCTAATCATTTAAAAATCAATTATTGAGTATGCATTTATGGAGGCAATGTAAGGTTTCAAGGTTATGAAGAAATGGTTTATTCACATTACAATTTAGTAGGAAGAGATAACACATATAATAGTATGTGCACAAAATGGGACATATACTATAAAAGAGAGTGCAGAAGCAAAAGGGGAATGGTCAACTCTGCTTGTAAATAAATAATGGTCATTTCTGTAGCTCAAGGGTTCCTAGAGCATTGTTCTAATAAGATGATATGCAACTAACATGTATGTCATTAAACTAATACTGACTAAATAACATGATGGACAAACAAATATATTCAGTCAGCTCTCCAAAACCTCCCCTCTTCGGGTCCAGACGCAAAAGTGAATTCATAGCTTACAAAATGTTGATCCCAATTTGGAAAATAAAGATATTTGTTTCCCAGAGTCTTTTCTAGAAGTTCCAAGTTTTCTCATTTTGTGTTTTACTGCTATCTCAAGATCCAGTGAAGTCCACCTTTCCAGCAAATAGTTAATGTCCATTCCCACTTCAGATGGAATCCAACTAAATTGATGCATTTCATATTTTTATACATGCTAGAATAAAATTTAGGAAATGTATTTTTGTATCCCATTCTCCTTTTTAAAAGTTACTTTTTAAAAAACGCATACTTTAAGATCATTTCATCAGTATGAAATAAAAAAATTATACATTAAGTGTTCTCAGTGAAATCCAACTTTGTGCTGCCACTCCTCATCTGTAATCCTTCAAACAAATTCAGGATAAAACCGGAGCACTATAGAATTAATTGCTAATGCTTTGCATGAAAAAGGTTTTTCCTTTTTACAATCTAGTTCTGAAAATTCCATTTTGTGGTAATTTTTTTTGTTGTTTTCAAAACAATTGTCAATAGAATTAAGTCATTCCTAATTATCAGAGATGCAGAAACTAGTCATAGAACATTTATTGGCAGATTTCTAATATTCTCCAGTTGATATTGATGTGATTATTTTAAGAGTATAAAGTCTCTTAAAATATTAATTTCTCTTTTATACTCTTAACTTCAAGCAGTCTGTGAAAATTGATCAGTTGGAATAGTTCATATTCTATTTCTCAAAATAAATAAAATGAATAAATAAATATGAGTTAGAGGTTGTTTTCATGGGAAACATAAAATCCAATCTTAAAAATAGGAGTTCAGTCTCTATATGATAATACCCACTGCATAGCCATTAACTTAATAATAGGGGGAACACAAACATTAATTGACTTATATGGCCAAATGAAGTGTTTGAAATGTTAAATAACACATGAACTTTAATAGAAAAGACAAGAATGTGTTTGAAATATATAATCACCCACCAATATTCCTTCTCTCAGAATAACCACTTGAACACACACGCACACACATACATACACACACACACACACACATGACATGAACAAAAACATTCGAATATATGAATGGCCCATGAGAATCATCTTCATAACAACAACAAAATCTATTAGGATGTAATACAAAAATAATAATTAATAAAACTCAATGAACAGAAATGTTCAACTTTTAACCATTTTTTCTTTCATTAAATGAGTTAATAACAAATTTAATATGTTTTCATAGTAATAAGTAGCAACGAACATTAAATAAAGCTAAAATGTCCATCCAAATGAAATGTTACCTTGGCAATGCATGTGTGTACTGTATGTTTTTGCATTTCTCAAGCTGGGATCCTGCTATTGAGATTAGTGGGATGTCATGGCTGACATGAATTGACACTGATCAAACTGAATTTTTTTTTAAAGAGAGAAAGAGAGAGAGAGAATTTTTTAATATTTATTTTTTAGTTGTTGGTGGACACAATATCTTTATTTTATTTTTATGTGATACTGAGGATCGAACCCAGTGCCCTGTGCATGCCAGGGGAGCATGCTACTGCCTGAGCCACATCCCCATCCCAAACTGAAATTTTTTTAAAAAAATAAACCTCGTCGGTCACAAAGGCAATGATAGTGGGAAGGAAGGTTCAGAGTAGCAAAAAAAAAAAAAAAAAAAAATGTGCTTTTTAATCTTACCCCATAGTGTTCCAGAAAAAATATGTGTATTCTTTGTACAATTAGTTCCCTCCAGAACTCTGCTCTAAGGAGATTTGGTTACGTCTTTGCCTTCCAGAAACTATTCTAATAATATTTTTAATTATTATAAAGGTTTCACCATGATGCTCAGGGTACTATATCAACAATTAAAACAGTATCTTCAAAAAATAATAATAATACAACATGAAAACACCTCAGAACACTGATTATAACATCTCTGGTCAAGAAGTACCCTTTCCATGGTGCTCTCAGTATTGTGATATTATATAATTATATTCTGAAATGCACAATTGGAAAGCATCATTAATTTATAAACAACAAAATGTCTACGGGAATATTGTTCTTATTATATTTGAGGAAATTACCTGGTGTCCATAACGTTAAAAAATTATTTGAATTACAACTAAAATGTAGGAGAAACCTGCCAAAAAGTTCTAAATTGATGGAGAATATTGCAGGATTTCAGTAATTCTGTAGTCTCTTTCATATTCTGATGATTATGGTGATTAGCAAGCTGTTTAGTCCATTTATAATGTCATTTCAGTATCTGTGAACAAGAAGCAAAATTGTGTCTGACACTGGAGAAATTCCTGTAGGGTGTACAAATTACTGATTCTACTTATCTAGAAAATAGTTTCAGTAGGGGCTGGTGTTGTAGCTCAGTGGTAGAGCACTTGCCTAGCACACGTAAGGCACTGGTTTCAATTCTCAGCACCCATAAAATAAATAAATAAATAGATAGATAGATAAATAGATAAATAAATAAATAAATGTATTGTGTCCATCTACAACTATTTTAAAAATTTATAATAATTTAAGTAACCCTTTCCAGGAATCCAACGTATAGCCAGAGACACAAACCTATAGTTTGAAATTTGTATTTTCTTTGAGATATTTTAAGAAAAAATGTTCAGTAATTTCCTCCTTATAGAAGTAGCAAGGATATTTTTTTCTTTACTTTTTATTGAAGACTATCCTACACACTATAAGCAAATCCAGGTTTAAAGGTATAGCTTGAGGAAGTTTGATGAAACAAGCACACCCACACATTCACCACTCTGTTAGATAAATTATGCAATTCTAGCGACAGAAACCTCCTTCCTGACTGTTCCAAGTTATGCTGTTCCCAGAAAAACAACAAGTGGGCTTCTTTCTTTGGCCTCTCTTTATACTATCTGGGCATACGTTTTACTGTGCCGAGACTTTTTCTAATTCTTCTTCTGCTCCACCTTGTGTTTGTGGAACTCACCCATGATTGTGTGAGCAGCACTACTGTCTTCAGTTACATTACTGTATAGCATCGCTTTATGTGAATTTGCAATAATGTATTTGGTCACATCATGTTTTTAGGCAGCCACCATGCACATTCCTGCACATGTCATTTGGTGCATATAGATTTTCATTTCTATTAGGTGCATGCCTATGGAGGAAATGCTAGATCATACAATTTGTGAATGTTAAGCTTTAGTAAATACTGTCAAACTGTCTTCCAAAGTGATTGGCTCATTTCACATAATCACCATCTGAATATAAAAGTTTCATTTACTTGATATCCTTATCAAGAATTTTCATTTTCTGATTTTTAAATTTTTAACCTGCATTTTAAGTTAATTCAATCTGTTTCATTTTTAATATTATCTCATTTTGGTCTTAATTTGAATTTCTCTGGTGACTAATGATATTGAGTAACTTTGTCCATGTATATTAAACAGTCGAATATCTTCTTTTGTGAAGTTCTAACTTACTATGTCTTCTTTTTTAATGATTTAAATAAGTTATTTGCATAATCCCAATATGAGTCAGGTACATGTAGTGCCAAATTAGCCTCATTCTGAGGCTTTGTCTTTTACTTACTATTGGTAACTTTAAATGAATAGAAACCATTTTAATATAGTCCATTTTAAAAGTATTTTAGTTTCATAGTTTGGGTAACGATTTAAGAAATATTTATCACCTCCCAAATCATGGGAGCATTGTCCTTTGTCATCTCTTTAGAAGATGCATTGCTTTACTTTCCATTTAGATTTACAATCCACTGAGACATGATTTATTTTTTCATCATTCAAAGAAGGGCTCAAGATGACTTTTTACTAGGAATGGCACAGTCACAGGTCATCAAAGAATCCCCATCTCAGTGACTGCTCTCCCATTCTCTGTCACCATTCTCCACATTGAACAATTCCTGAAAAGAGCATGTTTTCCCAGTAGCTCAGGAGGGGAACATCATCATAATCCAAATGATTGTGTCTGGTCTCTGTATGTTTTACTTATTCATTCTTATTTCCCCTGCACTATCTTAATCACTGAAGCTTTACAAGTATAGATATGTTCCAATATAAGATTTCCTACTTTGGGACTGCAAAAAGTAAAGTAGGTACAACCTACTTTAAAAACCAGTAAAGAGATTCCTCAAAAGACTAAAAATGGAATCACCACATCACTCAGCTCTCACATTCCTCGGTATTTATCTGAAAGATCTAAAGTCAGCATATTACAGTGATACAGGCATACCAATATACAGCAGAGCAATCACAGTAGCCAAGTTATAGAACCAGCCTATGTGTTGGTCAACAGAAGAATTGGATAAATAAATGTGGTATACATACACAATGTAGTTTTACTTAGGCATAAAGAAGAATGAAATTACATCATTTATTGGTAAATTGGATCAAATTGGAGAACAACATGCTAAGTGAAATAAATCGGAGTCAGAAAGTCAAGGGTCCAATGTTTTCTTTTATATGAAGAAGCCAGACCAAATTAAGGGGTGAAATGTATGTGTATAGGGAATCCCATGAAAATAGAAAATAAATTAGTAAAATAGAGGAAGGGAATTTAGGGGCAGGAAGAGGGACAGGAGAAAGAAGGAATGGTGTAGTGAAACTGACCAAATTATCCCGTGTACATATAGATATGCCACAGGATATTTTGCCTTTATGTATCTATAATGCACTAATTTAAAAGAACTATAAATACATAGAAAAAAAAGACCAGTAGAGCAGAGGAAAGGGAACAGGGGTAGAAAGGAGTAGAAAGAAACATGAGTACTGGGGACTGAACTGCACCTAATCATATTTTGTGCCTGTATAATTATGAGCCCCAATGTTATAATTATAATGCACTAATTTAGAAAAATTTCTTGAGCTGGACACAGTGGGTCACACCTATAATCCCAGAAACCAAGAGGTTTCTTCTAATACAGAAGGATCTAAAGTTTGAGGACAGCCTAGGTAACCTAATGAGATCCTGTCTCAAAATAAAAAATAAAGATAAAAAGCCTGGGGGTGACAAGCCTGTAATCCCAGCAGCTTGGGAGACTGAGTCAGGATGATCACAAGTCCAAAGCCAGCCTCAGCAAGTTAACAAGGACCTAAGCAACTTGGCAAGACCCTATCTGTAAATTAGATACAAAAAAGTGCTTGGGATGTGGCTCAGTGGTTAAGCTCCTCTGGATTCAATCCATAATACCAAGAAAAATAAAAGGCTTAGGAATGTAGCTCAGTGACAGAGTACCCTAGATTCAATCCCTGGAACAAAAAAAAAAAAAAAAAAAAAAAAAAGAAAAGAAAAGAAAAGAAAGAAATAAAGAAAAAACAAAAATAAAGGGGAAGAGTAGTAAAATGAACCTGACCCAAATTCTATGTACGTATATGAGTATACCACAGTGAATCTCACCTTTATACCTATATGTATATTCACAAGGCACAAAATATTCTTTAAAAATTATTAATAAATAGAAGAAAGATCAGTAGAGGGGAAAGGAAAGGGGAAGAACTGGGGAATGAATTGGAACAAAATATATTGCATGCTTGTATAATTATGTGAAAATGAACCTTAATATCTTGTATAACTAAAATGAAATAATAAAAAAATAAAAATGGAAAAATAAATAGCAAATAATAAGATTTCCATAACCTAAATAATAATAAGAATGATAATGATAATCATAGAAGAGAGATGATAGAGTTAAGCAAACAAATCAAGCGGAGGGAGAGAGAGAAAGGGAAGATCCTGGGAAATGAGATTAATCAATTTATATTATGTGCAACTATGACAATGGCATAATAAATACAACTTTTGTGTATAATTATCATGAACTAATAAAAACAATTAATGGGTTTAAAAAGGAAAAATAATTAGCTGTCCCATATGTTGAAACTGATACTGTTAATCTCATGGTTCACCTCTCCCTCTCAGGTGATCCTAAGCTTTTTCACTTGTTCTGAATCTCTGACTCTAAATCCACGACGCCTTTGGTTTTCACAGCTGTTTATATGGCAATTAATAGGGATTCAATGCAGGTTTTTGAATAAGACCTTTAAAATTATTCCATTTCTAGAGACTCTTCATATTCAACTTCCTGATTATGACTTCTAAATATGTCTATTTATTCTTTTAAAAGCTTCTACCAACTATTCCCTTTGCTGTGCAAAAGCTATTTCATTTTATGTAATCCTATTTGTCTATTTTGCTTCTCTTCCCTGTTCTTTGGAATCTTCTATAAATAAATAAATATATAAAATAGATGAACAAACAAACAACTTTGCTCATTCTGCTGTGTTAAAGCATCCCCTGATGTATTCTGGTAGCCGAAGCTTACATTTAAACCTTGAATCTATTTTCAGTTGATTTTTGCAACTGGTAAGACTGGGTCTAGTTTTTTTCTGAATGCAGATAGTCAATATTCTCAGCACCATTTATTGAAAATACTGATTTTTCCACAATATGTGTTCTTATTGCCTTGGCTGAAAATCAATTTTGTCTGTACAGGCATGGATGTACTTCTTGGCTTTCTTTTCTGGTTCACTGATCACCAGCACCATATGGTTTTGAGTACTGTAGCTTTGCAGTATGTTTTTACGTATATTTGATTCATATAGCATGGAGTCAGATAGCATAATGCCTCCTACTTTCTCCTTTTTGCACAAGAAGATCTTGGTTATTCAGAATCTTTTTTTCAGTTGCACACAAATTGTAGTGTTGTTTTTCATACTTTATTATAGAATTCCCTTTGTATTTTGATAATAATTGCAAACTTCTGTGTAACAAAGGAAACAAACAACAGAGTGAAGAGACAACCTGCAAAATAGGAAAAAATATTTCCAAACTATAAATCTGAAAAACAGTCAATATCCAAAGCTCATGCTTAGATGTCCCTCAAGTTACAATTTTGCCAGGGCTGAATAATGCTATCAAAATATTCTTTAAAGAATAATGCTGTTATTTGCTTTATTTCTACACTAAAACCCATCAATATTCCCTATTGCCTATGTGATAAAGTAATTAATTCAATGAAAAAAATACCTATTGAGGATTTTCTATATGCCGAGATAATGTTCAAATCTTCTGGACTGAAAGTCAAATCCCCTGAATTTGTTTATAATCAAGATGTGCAACAAAATCTCAGAATTCTGACCTTCTGAGATCTTACATTACAACTAATTACTTTTCTTTTTATATCCCTTGTGCTTCCCCACTTTCCAAATTTTGCATGTTAAGACTGCTCTTTAATACATAATCTAATTTTAAAGATATAATCAAATTTCTCCTCAATTTCACAAACCTTTCCCAATATGATTACTTTATTTTCTATTGTATCCAATTGCCTCTTAATTGCTGCTGCTTTCCAATACACTTAATTTTATTGTATTGGTTTTTATGTTAGAAACCAGAATTTTATGATGAAAAGAATAAGGGCCCTATAACTGGTCACATTTGATTTCAAATTACCAATGAGACACAGATTAGCAATGTGATCTTTTCTGAATTTATCTTTGAGTGGATTTCCTATCCTTAAAGCCAAATTGGCAGTAACCAAATTCTAGATGTTCAGAACTCAATGAGGTAACTTGGTACTTATTGACTATGATTCCCCTACAGCCTTGTGTGCTTTATTTATACATCAACCAATTTGAAAATTCTTTGAGAAAATGGTTTTATTATGTGTACTTTGTAAAAGAGTAAAATCATAGAAAATATTTCTGTAATAATTGATTTTTTAAATTTAATCTCCCTACTAATGTACTTATAGGTAAACAATAAACCACAGATACAAGAATTTGAGAGAAAGACAATACCTTGTCATTGAGTAACATACTAAATTTTATGTAAGTGTGTATGCCCGTGTGTATTTTTAATATATTTGTGTTTAAATACATATATTAATACTTATATGAATATATATTTACATAAATTCTCATCTGCATATGTATGTACACTCAAATGTTTGTGTATACATGTGTATATATTCATGTATTTGCACACACATGTACTCAAACAAGACAGATAAGAAACTGTTGAAATATTTCTAGATAAAACAGTTCTTCTGGAAATGCTTTGGAGGTAATAATGCACTTTCTTGGAGAGCAAAATTGTAAGGCAGAGTTCAAGACTTCCATTTGAAGAGGTCTAAAAATGTGTATTTTGAACTGATCATGTTCAATTATATTAAGGGAAGATCAATAAGTCAGTAAAATGTACAAAATCTTTCCAAGGCTATAGTAATTGGAAAAGCATTTCTCTAAAGATTTTCTTTTAAAGAACATTTAAGGAGAATTTTAAACTCAATCATACATTGCATTATTGATCAACTTGATGAAATGAGAAACTCCCATTTTTTTCATATTTTCTTATATTAAAATCCAAGCACACAGTTCTGTGGCATTGCCCTTCACTTGTTCTTCCAGTTGGAATGCATAGCTCATCTCTCAAAGGAGTGTTTTTGCTATTTACTATTGATTTTATAGCTCAAAAATGCAAGTGGGCAGTGAATGGCTGGATTTCAGATTAGGAAATAACTACTTAGAAGAAGAAACCAGCTGGACACTTGTGATAAATTGCTATTTTCTGTCTGAATTTTATACCTAGTTATAGGTAGTTTACAAAATTAAGCTCCATATGGACAAAATGCTACTGAGGGGACCACAACATAACCTGTGTGTGGTTACAGATGCTTCTCACATTCTTTTGGGACACATTGTAGGAGAAACGTGATAATCAGGGATTTAGGAATAATGAAAGATTTGGCTTTCATCTGTTTTTCATGGATTTACCAGAGCTGAGATAAAGAAAACAAACATACACAAATGTTAGCTGTGATAGTATTAAAGTAGACTAAACAAATGCTTCCTGCATGAGCACATACACACACACACACACACACACACACACACACACCCCTCATACTTCCACTAGCAGCAGCACTGTTATTCCCAATGTAGAAACAGTGGCAGTACTTTTCAGAAATGTAGAAATAAATTATCTGTTATGGCAGAAAAGAATCTTGATGAATGGCCCAATTTTTTTCCTTGACTATTTATTATTGTATTAGTTACCTCGGGCTGCTATGACAAAATGCCATTTGCATGGCATAAACAACAAACATTTTTCACAGGTATGAAGGCTGGAAAGTTCAAGATTAAGGTGCTGACAGATCTAGTGTCTGGTAAATGTGCTCTTCCTTATTTGCAGGAATTGATATTCCTGATTTGTCTTGTCTTATCATATCCTCACGGACAAAGAAGAGAGAGAGAGAGAGAGAGAGAGAGAGAGAGAGAGAGAGAGAGAGAGAGAGAGAGAGAGAGAAAGAGCACAAGTGCAGGAGAGCAAGCACACACATGCACATGAGTGAGCACAAACAAACATATCTCCCCTTAAAGAACACTAATGCCCTTCCATGGCTCTCCAGTTGCCAAATGGAGCCTCCCATTGGCTGAATCTGGCCAGAAAGTAGCTAATAATCCCTGTAATTTTTCTTTTTGGGGACAAAGAAGGAGTGGATACTGAGGGTGAACAGGACATTATCTGGCAGAGATATATATCAATTTTATTTCAGAACTTGTCAAACTTCAAAATATTTATAATGCAATAGGTTATCTTGATATTTCAGATGCCTAGAGAATTTCATTGCCAAACTACAAAAATAGAAGTAAAAAAAATATATAAATCAAAGAAGATTCTACCACTGAAAATTTTAGACACTTTTCATGTGGTTGCCAATAAAGAAGTCAATTTTTATTATACTTTATTGGGCAAAGATAATAACTACACTAAATTATTTGGACAAATGTAACAATTTTACACTTTACATATACTTCTCAATCAATCTTAGTATTTATGTGATCATCTTTTCCTAAAATTAACATTATTAAATATGGGAAAATATACTAGGTTTTTTAAAATGCATTTTTGTGCTATTTTATATTTTATGAATTAAACATTAGTATGCTTAATTTAAGAAAAAAATGCCAACTCTATTAACCTGTTCTTCAAGATCTTATTATCATTTATCCAGAAAATAAATGACTAATCATGCCAAGGGCAGGTCATAGACTTAGCTTTTTTATATTCTTCACATATTGTGACTAGCTATAAGTTTAAAAGGCCAAAATACAATGCAGTTTTTAAGAATAAATACAAATAGGGTATTTTTAGTGATACATTCTAATTAAAAATAACAAATGAACCTATGGGAATATGATCAATAAAAATAAGCTTGTGGAATTTTTCTCAATTTATTTTCTTTATTCCCTAATGTTTCACCAAAGTCCCATATCTTTAGGAAATTATTTCCTTGAAAAAAGTCCCATATCTTTAGGAAATTATTTCCTTGAAAATGACCTTATAAATTTCAAGAAGAACATTTTTAGTAGAAACTATACTTTTTACATATTTCTGGATCAGTTACCTTCATTACATGATAAAATTTTTTCCTTTATTATATGATGGTACAAAAAATCATGAACAATGACAGATATTAACGATATTAAAGGCAACCACGATTTAGTATCTTTGAAACAGCCTCATCTCGTTTCATACTGCCACGTTAACTTGGAGACACTGAATCCATGACTCATCTCTGAATACAACTAAAAGTAAAATGTGGCAGACAACAAAGGTAAACCAAATAAAATCAAGACGCATCAACTTTCCCAAAAGTGATAAAACAACAGGGAAAGAGCCCAGGCACTGCCTTTGTACATGAGTCTTAACTAGACATTATGGTAAGCATACTAGCAAAAGTGTACAGGAGAGCCCTGGCCTATAAAATAATTTTAGCAGTTGTATATTTGACTTTTCTAGATTAATTTTTATTTTTTTAACCAGAAATGTATGTGTTTTAGGAAGAATTATGGGTTTGGCCATGTTGGAGAGAAAGAGCCTTTTGGAAGCTGTTGGTAGATTTGGATTTCTCTAAGTAAAGAAACTTTACTTAGTGATTAGCTCTGGATTTAATGAGACAACTTGACTCTGTGTTATTCTTGAAAGTTCTAAAATCTCTTCATTAATTAATTAACATAAGTTTGGGAGATTAGAAAAGATTTAAGTGAAAAAACTGTCAGAAATTAGAACTGCCTGCCACACAATTCAATAAAGCATCATCCAGCTCCCTCTAAATGACTCTTATTCTTGCCTCAGTGAAACTCCAGAATATTTTGAGATTCCAGAAAAAGAAGTGTCCTGCACTATTTCTGAAGTAGACATGGGGAAATTCTAGCACTATTTTTCACCTGACTATTCATTGATTCTTCCTCTTTCTTCTCCTGTATTAGGTACATCTGCCCTTGATTATTGGTCAAACTAAGGCTCTTGTGTGCAGAATCTTTCTATTTAGAATTTATTCTACTTGTCAAAAGTATATTACATAATATCTGATTTTAAGCTTTCATTTCCTTTCTATTATATTACTGCACATCAAAACCTTATATCCCTGAATTAATACTGTCAAAACAGCCGTACTATGAAAAACAATATACAGATTCAAAGCAATCTCAATCAAAATACTAATGACATTCTTCACAGAATAAGAAAAAAAATGTTCCTTAAGTTAATTTGAAGAATAAGAGATTGAATAGCTAAAGCAATACTGATAAATAAGAGTGATGCAGGAGACATCAATACCTGATCTCAAATGATACTACAAAGCATAGTAGTAAAAACAGCATCGTATTGGCATCAAAATAGAGAATAAGACAGACGGAATAGAATAGAAGACACAGAGACAACCCCATATACATACAGTCATCTGTTGCATGACAAAGGTGCCAAAATGTGTGTTGGAGAGAAGATAGTCTTTTAAACAAATGATGCTGGGAAAACTGGATATCCATATGTAGAAGAAGGAAACTAGATTCTTATCTATTACTGTGTACAAGTCAAATAAAAATAAACCAAAGACTTGGAAATTAGACGAGAAAGCTTACAAGAGTAGTGCTGCATGTATGTAATCCCAGCAGCTTGAGAGGCTGAGGCAGGAAGATCATGAATTCAAAGCCAGCCTCAGAAACTTAGTGCATAGTGCCCTAAGCAACTCGGTGAGACCCTGTCTCTAAATACAATACAAGAAAGAGCTAGGGATGTGGCTCAATGGTTAAGCACTCTTGGGTTCTATCCCTGGTAGAAAGAAAGAGAGAGAGAGAGAGAGAGAAAGAGAGACAGAGAGAGAGAGAGAAAAGGAAAGAAAGAAAGAGGGAGGGAGGGAAGATCTTTTCCAGATGCTTCTCTGATAGAGAACTAATATCCAGAATACAAAAAGGACTCAAAACATTAACACGAAAAATAAATAAATAAATAAGCCAATCAATGAACAAGCAAAAGACACAAGCAAATATTTCTTAAAAGAAAAAAACACAAATGGCCAACAAATTATATGAAAGTGTTCAACATCTCTAGCAATCAGGGAAAGGCAAACCAAACCTATATTAAGATTTCATCTCACTCTAGGCAGAATGTCAATTAATAAGAACATAAATAATAATTCTAAAGAGGATGTGGGAGGAGGAAGGTGCACTTGTACACTGTTGATGGTACTTCGGATTAGTACAACCTTTGTACTGGAAGGCAGTATAAAGATTCCTCAAAAAGTCAAAAATGGAAACATCATATGATCCAGCTATCCCACTCCTCAGTGTCTATCTCAAAGAACTAAAAGCAGCACACTATAGCAATACAATCACCTCAATATTTACAGTAGCACAATTCCCAATAGCCAAACTGTAGAATCTACCCAGATGCCCATCGATAGGTGAATGGATTAAAAAATGTGGTATGTAGACATGAAGGAATTTTACTCAACCATAGAGAGGAATGATATTATGGCATTTGCTAGTAAATGGGTGGAACAGGAAAGCATAATGCTAAGTGAAATAGCCACTCTCAGAAAGTCAATGGTCAAATGTTTTCTCTCATATGTGGAAGATGTAGCAGAATAAAGGCAAGAAGGAGGAGAGGAGAGGATATCTATATAGATAAAGAAAAGATTAGTAGAGTAGAAGAAGAAGATCAAAATGGAGGAAGGAGTGACAGGAAAGGGGGGAAAATGTGGAACTAATTTAACCAAATTACCTTATGTACATATATAAAGATACCACAGAAAGTATCACCTTTATGTATAAGTAGAAAGAACCAATAAGAAAAAGAACAATTGAAAGGAGAAGTGGGGGAGAGGAGGTAATGGGTACTGAAATCAAATTCCATGCAAATATGATTTTATCTACATGAACCCAACTACTACATATAATCATGATAATCCAATAAAAATTTTAAACAAAAAATATTGTGTCCACTTTAACTAATACTATTTTGATTGATCTTTCAACATTATACATCCTTGTTAAAAAAAACAATAACCTCAGTTCTCTGATGATCAGATGATATTTGGATTTCTCATTTCTGTTTATTTTTCATAAATTAAAAACAATGATGAGATGACAGATTACTCTGGGTAGTTTCTTCCAAAAGGGAAACTTGAAACATTTACAAGTAAACATGAACATGACTTTAGGAATAAGAATAGATACATTTAAGGGGCATTTTTGAGATGTACAATTGAGAAACCTCAAGAGTTTCCATTATGCAGGAGGACCCACACCAAGTCTGGTAATTACCTATTAACAGAGGAAAGCTCCAAGTGTGTGGATCCCATATGACCTAGAACTCAAATTCCATTTTCCAGTTTCTTTATATGAGGGATGGAATGACTACATGTGACAGTTCAGAATTTGGAGCGTGAACTTGATCAAATTAATTCCATACATTTGTAAAGGGAGCATTGACCATAGACATCCACTGCTCCATCCTCATGGCCCTCTACCCTGTACCCTTTCCAGTCCCTAGTAGTCACTATTTTACTTTTTTATCTTTCACATGTTAGAGTGAACATGTATGTGATACTTGTCTTTATATATGTGGATTATTTTGCTCAATATAATATCCTCCAGTTCCATCCTTTTTTTCACAAGTGATATAATTTAATTCTTTATGGATGAATAACACTTCATTGTGCATATGTATTATGTTCTCTATCCATTGATCTGTTGACAGGAGTCCAGTTAGATTCCATATTTTAGCTACTGTAAATAGTCTCACAATTAACATGGGCATGCAGATATCTCTCTTACACAGTGACTTAGTTTCCTTTGAATATAGGAAATTATTTGAGTGTATTAAATGACTTCATTTCCTTTGAATTTAGGCATAGTATTACATGGTAGTTTTATGTTTAGATTTTTGAGAAACCTCCATACTGTTTTCTATAATGGCTGTAGTAATTTACATTCTCACCAATTGCTTAAGAGTTCATTTGACTTAACATCTTCACCAGAATTTGTGATTATTTTTATATATATATATATAAGAGCCATTCTAACAAGATAATATGCCAATGTAGTTTTGATTTACATTACTCCGATGGCTAAAGATATTTAGTTTTTATGTATTTACTAGCAATTCTGAATTTTTTGAGATCTATTTAAATCGTATCTCCACTTTCTAACTAGATTGCTTGTTTTTTGTCGTAAAGGTTTTGAGGTTCTTCATGTATTCTGGATATTACTCCTCTGTAAAATGAATTGCTGGCAAATATTTTCTCCCTCTGGTAGGTTGTCTCTTCACTCTGTTGATTGTTTTGCTGTACAAGAACCTTTTAGTTTGATGTAATTTCCATTTGTTGATATTTGCTTTGGGCTTCTGTAATTTGGGGACCATGTCCAGAAAATGGTTGCCTGTACTAATATCTTCAAGCATTTCCTCTATTCTTTCCTCCAGTAGTTTCAGAGTTTGTGTCTTTTGATCCATTCTGAGTTGTTATTCTTCTTTTCCTGCAGGGTGTGCAATAGGAGTCAATTTTAAATCTTTTATATTTGGATATCCAGTTCTCTCAGCATTCTTGTTGAAAAAATGAATTTTAGAATTTTTTTAAGTTCTGTGAAAAATATAACTGGTACTTTGATAGCTACATTGTAGAAAGCTTTGAGAAGTTCAGTTTAACAATAATATTTCTTCCAATCCTTATACATGGGAGATCTTTCTAACATTTAGTGTTTTCTTCAGTTTCCTCCTGCAGTTTTTTGCAATTTCTGTTGTAGAGGTCTTTCACACTCTTAGTTTATTTAATTCCTAGGTGTTTGATTTGTTTATTTAGAGCCATTGCAAATTAAACTGTTTTTATGATTTCTTTCTCAGCAAGTTCCTTATTTACAGAAAAACTACTAATTTTTTTGTTTCTTGATACTTTACTGAACTTGTTTCTCAATTCTCACAATCTTTTGATTGAGCCTGTAGATTTTTGTATGTATAGAACCATATCATCCGTAAACAGGGATAATTTGACATCCTCTTTTCCTACTGTATGCCTTTCATTTCTCTTTCCAATAGCTCTGGCTAATATTTATATTATTACATTGAATAAGAGTACTGAGAGTGAACACCATGGCTTTGCTCATAATTTTATGGAAAATGTTCTCTGTTTTTTCCCATTCTGTATGATGTTGGTTATATGTTGTTGTGTGCATTATCTATTATGATAATATTTGATCCTACTTTACTGATTTTTCTCAGGACTTTTATGGTAAAGGGGTGTTGGAAACAAAAGCATTTATCAAATGCTTTTCTGCATCTATTGAGATGATTATATGATTTTTATTCTTCATTCAATTTAGGTCATATATTACCTTTACTGATTAGTGTATTGAACCATCCTTGAAACCATGGAATAAAACTCATGGTATGTGACCTTTTGGATGAACTTTTGAGTTTGCTTTGCTTGTATTTTGTGAAGAGTTTTGCATCTATATTCATCAGGGATGTTGGTCTATAGGGTTCTTTTTGTTGTTACACATTTTCTTGTCAGAATTTGGGAAAGGGGTAAAGCTGGCCCAAGATAAGAGAAATGTTCTGTTATTCTGTTATCATTTCATTAAATTGCCTTCCTATGCACTTGACCTTTATTTCCTCTCCTTTACCCATGCCAATAATGTGAACAATGGATCATTTAATGTAGTTGCAAAGATCTTGAATTCTATCTTTATTCTTTCTCTTTTTACCCCTGTTTCTCTGTCTGAATGTCATATTTCAAAATACCTGCCTTCAAACTGTGATATCTTTCCTTTTGTTTGACCTAGTCTATTGTTGAGATTTTTAAATGAATTTTATTTGACTTATTGTGCTGATCATTTCTAAGATCTCTGTTTGCTCTTTTTCAAAGTCTCTCATTCACACCTGGCATTCTCTTCCTAATTTCATTCAATTATTTGTATATATTCTCTTGCATCTCATTTAGTTTTTGAAATGAGATGTTATACACCTGTAATCCTATCTGCTCAAGTGGTTGAGGCAAAAGGATCACAAGTCAAGACCTGGGCAACTTAACAAGACCCTGTCTCAATTTAAAAATAATAATAATAATAAGGCCTGGGCACACAACTTAATAGTAAAGTGCCCCTGGTTTTAATTCCCAGTATTGCAAAAAAATCTTTTGAATAATTTATAATCATTTCATTTATTTTGATATCTTGGCACTCTGTTACTAGAAAATTATTATCTTTTAGTGGTGTTGGATCACCTTCTTTTTTCATATTTATTTTATTCCTATATTCCTATGAGTTGCACCTCTAGTGGAATGGATATTTCTACCACTTTTATGGAATGGCCTTCTTAATAAGTGGTTTTCCTCTGAAGATGTGTCTTTGGGTATCAGTTTTTAGGCAATGTTGAATTTATTTTCATAAAAGCAGTATATTGAAATCTCTTTGTGGCTTCTTTGGCTGTAATTGTGAAGTTTGGTCACATTGCATACCATATTGAAGTTGGAAAGGCCCACTATTTCTACATATCAAGCAATTGTTGGGATAATCTAAATGTTCAGGCAATGTGGTGTAGACACAAAGTAAGTGGAGTAAACACTGTGTAACTAGTCTATAACTGAGAGGGATAGTCCCTATAGATTAGATTATGGAGGTTTCCTTAGGCACTATTGATCTGGTTCTATTACTCTGGCACTGGGTACACAAATAGTGGTGAGAGGGATAGGACACTTGTTGTGGGCCCTGGTAATTCACAGGTGGAGGCAAGGCCAGGAATTATGGTGTTCCCTCTGTGGCATCTGAATCCAGTTTGTTCAGCAGAGAGTGGCCAAAGTGCAGAAGTGGCCAATAGTGGGGCCTGTGTAGGTAGGTATACTGGCAGCAGTAGTTGTTGTGTTCTCTTTGCCACTGTGAGCATGGCCACCTCCCTCGTCATGTACACCAGAGGACAGAACAATGGTTGTGGCTTTTCTCTCCCCAGTTCTTTCAGTGGTAGTGCCCACCAGGAATTAAGCAGCAGTGGGTTATAAATGGAGCCAGACAAAATCCCTTTCAACTGAAGTGTTCAGTGGAGTGAATGACAGTAGCATGTGGCTGGCACCAGGAAAAGTTTCTCTCTGGATATTGTAAGACTATGTGACCAAAGGGTGAGGTGACAGTTGGTGTGGCAATAGCCAGAGCCATGGCATTGCTCAAGACCACCCTTTTGGGTGGGGCACAAACAGAATCAGAGAGTGTTTTCCTCGTATTGTTATTGACAGGTATCCATGTACAGCACTGGGGAAGGGGTGATAGGAACCATATGAGTGCATGCCTTTTGTTCTGGCACTGGGATATAAACAGGTGTGATTGACCATACCTCTGACCTTAGAAGGTAGGCTCCCCCAAACTCCAGGTCTTCAGGAAGGTGATTTCCATTTTACTTTGTATTGGAACACCTGTTCCCTATAATGCATCACTCTGAGCTGGCTTGTGTCAGAGTAACTCTACTGTGACATGTTAAGTTCATTAGGCAACTACCCACTAAACCCATGCAGTGAAATGATTTTTGTTCCAAGAGATGCGAACATGCAGAGTTTCTGATCTCTACAGCAGTCCAAATAAAGGTAATAGGTTCCTTCTTAAAATGGCTTCTAGGTATAATATCCAGTAAATTTGCTGGAAGATGATGTGAGTTTCTTTTCCCAAGCCAGACTACTGTGCAGATCACTACTGTGCAGATTACTTATCTAGTGAGGCAGCAAACCTATAGGGTTGTGAAAATTTCCAAGAGCTAAGATTACCAGTATCCTTGCTGATGAAATTTGTTGAGACTTTTTCTTTGGCCTGTACCCCTTGGTAAGGAAGATTCCTCCTCCCCATTCTGTAGAGTAAGATGGCAGGTGATGGAATATTTCATTTCTCTTACTATGCTGTTGCCTCACATCTCTGGATCTCACAAGGTTTCCATTTTTTCTCCTATTAATTTTCAGTCTTTTTCCTTGATCAGTCATCTCAATAGGCATCTATACACCTATTGCTTTGGTTCTTTGTGAAGGAGCAGGAGAGTTCTGAGTGCCTTTATTCACCCATTTTACTTTGATGAATGGAGTCTTGACTATATGTGTTCCATTTGCATCAAAATTAAAGAAACCAATAATATGGTCCTCTCCAGGTTATTTGATGCAGGGTCCGTGAGAATTGTTTGGGAAACCTTTCAAGGATATCTTCTTCCAGGAGAAAGAAATGCAAAACCAGGACTAGCTCAGCAGGTCTTCATTATATCAAAGTGCTACATTATCTCAAAGGGACAAGAAAAAGACTTGGTTTGTCCCAGGCAGCTCTTCTTTATCTCAGGGTATTGGATACCCAACTCATTTTATAGTTATTCTAATAATCACATGTAGAAAGAAAGAGTAGGAGAAGAACTGGGTCAGTATAAGGCCACCTGAAAAACTGTCCTACAGATTGCACTAAATATAATATTGGATATACTGAAGTTCAGCAAAACAGGCATGGCATGGCTGGGTATTATAGCTTTAGTCACAAGTGCCCCCAAAAAGGCCCATGTATTCATGACTTGCTCCCCAGAGTGGCACTCTTAGGAGGTGGCAGAAACTTTAAGAGCCAGGCCTAGTGGGTAGACTTAGGTCATTGCAGACCTTAACCCAAAGGAGATAGTAGGACCCCAACTCCTTCCTTCCTTTTCCTGGATTTGATGTCCCGGGCACAAGATAAACAGCTTTGCTCTGACACACTTACCTGCCTGCCATGATGTGTTGCCTCACCCCAGGCCCACACTAAGCCTAAATATATGTCATTTCTTTGTAGGTTGATTACCTCAGGTATCTGTTATAGTGATGAAAAGCTAATACAGTGGGTAATGATGGTCACACAGCAGAAACATGCCTATCTAGGACCTAATTTGGGGAGCAGAAATATGCTAATCAGAGGGCAGAATGGGCAGTTTTGCATATTCATTTAGATGTTTACTTCATAGATATAATAAGTAAGTAAAGAGGTTGGTGAATGAATAACTGCTAAAAGACTACTGTGGACAGTTTATGATGAGTTATCTATGCTGGGCAAAGGTAAAGCATTTGAGGACACAGTGAGCTAGTGGCTTGCCAAACAAAACTAAGAAACCACTTCCTGGCTAGATATTTGAATTCAAGGATTTCATATTGTATTATTCATCTATTATCTATTGATAACTGAATTTGGGATCAGTAAATTAAATTTCATCTTCCTGAAGGATATTAAGTTGGAAAGAAAGATATCTCTGTATGAGAATTTTTTAACCTAGTTTAAGTTTATAATTATCAAATTTACAAGGAGTATACAAGAATCCAAATTTTCATGTTCTTATGTGCTGTAAAATTTTACTAATAAAATACCAACTCTGAAAAGCTGGCCTTAAAATATTATCCTGAATACTACATACTTCTCTGGTCACTCATATTGTTACTTTCAAATCAAGGGAAATTGGAATCTGAAGAGGCAATTGTTTAATCTTACTTTCCATCATATAAAAAAGTTCTCCATTAGATTAGAGAGTTGGTGATTTCATGTACTGACAAAACACAATTTACTAATATTCTAAACCTCTTTGTGCAAGACTTTATTGGTAAAATAACATTCCACAGAGCTTTTTACATTATTTTCACTCCATAATAGAGGGATCCTAGTATAATTAAAGGGATATCATGGCATCTTTACTAAGGAAAATTGAACCAATTATTAATTAATAGAAATGGCAACTAATCTTGAAACTTCTGTACCTCCCCTTGGCCCAACAGCATTACATTAGCAGAATTAGAAATCACACAATTAGACTTTTCCAATTAAGTAAAGCTAAAGCACTATGAGCTATGAATAATATAGTAACATTTTGAGGTCACTGTCAGTGCACATAAAAATCAAACAGTGACTCATTTTTTTCCAAGATAATTTAAAAGATAGTAATCATAAGATTGTAGAGTTTGAGATACTAAAAGAGGTATGAGAAAGATAAAAATATAGACTTCAAATTAATACTTTTATCTCATAACATTGATATGAAAAAAAAATTGTAGCATTTTACCTCCCTGAATGAATAGTTTCTCTCTGAAACATGTTGCCAAATGGAAAACAGGAAGCCATCAAAAACTGTATAGTTTTATGAATTAATTATGAATTAATTTGGTTTATATATAATGATTATAAACTCCCAGGTGGGGGTAGGGAAGAACAGATAGATAGTCCAACCCCATAGAATTCTGGGTAACATGAATGGCACAGTCAAGAGGCCTCAGTTCAGTCAGAAAAACCCATGGAAGGTGATACCTACTAAGGATCTAACCTGCTTATCTTGAATCATGAGTGACACTGAGCACTTTCTAATGAATCTCTTGCTTGCTTTTATTTTTTTCTTTTGAGAGAGAGGTCTTTGACAATTTATTAAATGAATTATTTGAATTTTTCTCTATTAGTTTCATTTCTTATATATTTGGATATCAACCACTTATCCAAACTATAGTCTGGAAATATTTTCTCCATAGGCTTTGTCCTGACTTGGTTGTTTGTTTGCTGTGCAGAAGATTTTTAGTTTGAAGCAAATTCACTTTTTGTTCATTTTTAAATTTTTTTGACTGTTTTTTTTTTTGATTCACATATAATAGCCATTGCCCAAACTAATGTAATGGAGTTTTTCCCCTATTCTTTATTTTGCTAGAAGTACATTTTCTTTTAGTTAAATTTAAGTCTTCAATCCAATTCGAGGTGGTTTATATGTATGGTGTGAAATAGGACTCAGCTGCAATCTTCTGCATGTGGTTATCCTGTTTTCCAAATAGCACTCACTGAGGATGATGACCTACCCCCTAGTATGTACTTGCACCCTTGTCGAAAATCAATCAACCATAACCATATGGGTTTATTTCTAGCTTTCAGTCATGTTGTTGTCAATGTGTCTGTTTTTACACCAGTATTGCATTTGATAAAAATAGCTTTGTTTTGAAAGTAGAGAATATGATATATGTTCATTTGTTTTGGGGATGTTTTTGTTCCATGTTACCTTGGCTATTTAGGATATTTATTGGTTCCGTAAATATTGCCAAACACTTATTAGAATGCCTGTTATAAAAAAAATAGAAGGAAACAGGTGTTGGTAAAGATGTATGGAAAAGGGAACCTCTGATCACTGTTGATGGGGATGTAAGTTCTCCATAGTCACTATGGAAAGCTTCACAGAGCTTCCTAAAAATAAAATGGAACTGCCATACAATCCAACAATCCTACTTTTGGGTGTATATATACAGAAGAATTGAAATCAATGTGTCGATGGTTTATCTACACTTCTATATTCATTATAGTAAATTCACAATTGCCAAGAAACAGAATCAACCTAAGTATCCTCAATAGATGAATGGATAGAGAAAATGTACTTCATCAACACAATGGAATACTACTTAAGCTTTAAAAACAGAAGGAAATTTTGTTATTTGCAACAAAGTGGATGATTCTGGATCATATTATGCTACATAAAATGAGCCAGGCACAGAAAGACAAATACCACATGATATTACCTGTGGAATCTTAAAAGGCCAAGGTCATAGAAGCAGAGAATAGAAAGATGATTACCTGAGGCTAATGGAGGGGAAAAGAGAATGGTTGCCAGTTGAAGGGCACAAAATTTCAGTTAGATATTAGGAATAAGTTTGAAGGCAACTATAGTCAATAATAATGTACACTTCAGCATAACTAACAGAGTAAATTTCAAATCTCTGGCCACAAAAATAAAAATGATAGAGAAGTGAGATGATTACTTGACTTGATTTAATCATTCTATTTTGAGTATCTGTGTATGCAAGTGTGTGTGTGTGTTATCAAAACATGGTTTTATTTACACCAGAATGTATAAAATTATTATTTTTCAATTAAAAGAATACTAGTTTTAAAAATGAAAATTAAGAGATAGCTAGAAGAGGAAGTGGAGGATTCCATGGGAAACACAGACTGGGAACCAGACCTCCCAAGGAGAAGAGGATGAAGGCTGGCTTCCAAGAATATTTTGAAGTTGAGAGCTGGAGGATAAGTCAACCTTAGGAAGATACAGTGTGGGTAGTGGGGTTAGGGAGGAGGGTTTTCCAGCCAAAGGAGTCATTATATGTAAAAGGTCAAGAGAACGGAAAGGCAAGAGAAAAGGATTTGTTTGAAAATATGGAAGAAAGTCAGTCGCTGGAACATAACGACATCTGTAACTTTTCCCAAGAGTTATTGGAAATAACTATTGGTTTTCACACGGAGAACTAATATGGTGAGATTTCCAAAGGAATCTTTGAAAAGATACTTAGGCAGAGGTATGATAAAATAGAAAAGAATGGTTAGGAGGTTTTCTCACTAAAGTAGATAGAAACTGATGAAAGCCCAGTGGAACAGTAGCAACAGAGAGAAGAGAAATTACTTAATACAAAAGATTTTTGAAAGACATTTTGAAGTTTATTTGATATGGCAAGTTAATGGAAAGGAAAAAAATATATACAATCTGCTCAAGCAACCCAGAGGTATCTTGTGCTTTTGGTTAGAAAAGGGGTTCTGGGATAGCAGGAGTTGTATATCATTATTATCCCCCCAAAAATATAAAGAAGAAAAGCAACCAGGATTGCTTGATGGGTTTCAATTTTGAATTATAAAGAAGAGAACTGAATAATTTTTTAAAGTCACATTGTTATGCTCTTTTTGTCATAAAAATAAATAAAAGAATGATGTTAAGGATGTCATTGAGAGTGTGTGCGCGCGCACACACACACACACACACATATATATATATATATATATATATATATATATATATATACTGGATAATAAAGATTAATAAAGGAAAATGTACATAAATTTTCTGATTTGAATGGTGAACAAAGGAGAGCTTCAGTGTAGCCTGTAAATTTACCTATTAGTTAATATGATGCAATTCTTATAAAAACCCTACAAAGAAAAATTCAAGGATTTGAAACTTAAGTTTAAAAACCTTCAGAAAGTTATAGATTTTTAAAAAACCTCTATTATGTACTGGAAAATCCATCTCAGAATCATCTATACTTAAGAATGTGTATTCTGAGATACTACGTGACCAAACAAGACAAAACAAAATTGAAAATAGTAATGCTCTGTTAAAATGAGGACATATATCCAGTGAGATATAATTCTCTCCCTCAGGAACCTAATGAAAAATGTTTTCCCATATTAAAGTAGGCTACACATATTTGTCAAAAATAAATCATGTCAAGCATAGTGTTTTCCTTTGATCTTTTAGTAGGAAAATGTAGTATATGTTATGTGGAAATTAGTCTGTCTTTGAACATTCATACTTGGCCAGTAAAGATTGGCAAATGAGAAGACAGATAGCTCTCTGGCATATCGAGAATGTCAAAGAAGAAATTACAACATTAGACAAGAGTCTGTATTGAATACCAAAAAATGAAAAACTTCAAAAGAAAGGATGATGTCTTTTTGTCATGATGATAAAAATAAAATCCTATGAATGAATTCAATAATATAGGCTGACTTCTTTCAACTAATTTCAAACTTCATTTTTGTTTAAAGGCAATGTAACAACATTAAATGGTAATTAAATTCTGTCAATTATTCAACAAGGGGTTCTGGGATAGCAGGAATTATATATATAAGTACTCACAGCGTACCAGACAAGACTCTGAGAATACAAAGAGGAAAGCTATTGTCCCTGTCCTCGTGAAACACAAGAGTTTAGCAAGGAATTGACAAGTAAACAATTGCAACTTATGATTAAGGAACGACAAAGCCTACAGAAGTATGTGAAAAAATGACTTATGTACAGGAAAATCTTCTCAGAGTAAGAAAAGGCTTAACTGAGACTTGCAAGATGAATGGAAACTGATCAATGAAAAGAGAAAATTCGAGTTGAAATCTGGAAGAGAAAGTGAATAATGGCAGGAGATGTGACTGATATAAAAACATTATCAATCCTTTTCCGAATTTGTATTTATACCTGGCTTTTATACATAAATTAGTACTTTGCATAAAATAGCATGACCTATCCATTATATCACATAGTTCACTGTATACATTATCACAACTTCAAAACTACTTCCAAGTGTCTTTCCCAAATCATGGTTCACATATGACTATTTTTGATTTCCAACTGATACACTTATCAGTTAGTTAAACTGAGTTAATAAGATAAAATGATAGTCATTCTATAATTTATTAGCCATTTAGAGCATTTCCAGGTTCAGTGCTTTATCATTCTCATTGCTTTGGTTTTGTAGATTTCTTTTCCCCAAAATAAAAGGTCATCAGTAAAAGTCTCTTAACAATTTTTATTAAACTCTTTGTAACAGCATCTCTCTTCTTCTGTATCATTCCTAATTCTGGTAGCCATCACTTGGTAAATAAAAGAAAAGAAGATAATGATGGAAGAAGAAAGTAAGGAAGGAGAGAAGGAGGAAAGAAGGAAAGTTATTTTAGCTAAAATGCAACAATGATAGCAAAAAACAAATCTTGAATTAAGAAGACAGTACTTATGGGGGCTGGGGATGTGGCTCAAGTGGTAACGCGCTCACCTGGCATGCTTGCAGCCCGGGTTAGATCCTCAGCACCACATACAAAACAAAGATGTTGTGTCCACCGATAACTAAAAAATAAATATTAAAATTCTCTCTCTCTCTCTCTCTCTCTCTCTCTCTCTCTCCCCCCCTTAAAAAAAAGAGAGTACTTATTTGATTATAGTGTTTTTCTTCATTTGTCTGAAAACAAAATGGAAGGAAATAATTAAGGCTAATGGATCAGTGGTTCAGTAATACCAGAACAGCATCATGGTGGTTTTTGTGTCTTTTCCATCTGGTGAAAGACAAGGTAGTTAAATGCTGCAGTCCTGGGTATTTTGACTCCAGTTATGGTTGGGAAGGACAATAGCAGCCTTACCTTTCCTTTTCAACAAATAACAGGTATCTTTTCAGAGTTCTACAAGGTGACTTCCATTAATGTCTCTTTAGCCAGAAATGTGTTACATGGCAATGCTTCTATAGAAAGGAAGCTGGGGAAATAATTGTAGCTTTTCTAGGTACTATTTTGTACCTAGAAAAGTGAACCATGAACATCAGGAATAAATGTGGGACATAATATTGATTTTTAATACAATAATGAAAGAATCCTAAATTTGATAAATGAATGAAAATTTGAACTTATAAGAAATAGAAACCTGTAACTCAAATATTTACTCCACTCCCTTGTTGGATAATCTTTATCCTTTTTGAGTTTCTATACTTTCTTGGGCAGACAGAAATAATAGGCACAGGAAACAGCTTGCTGTGAGAGCCACAAAGAAGGAGAAAATATTGTTTATTATTATGTTGGAATAATGACAAGCTGGAAATATGGATATGAATGGACATAGGCAAAAATTTGATTTTACTTCAAATTTCTGTGTATTGGATGATTTGAAGATGAAAAAGTGACATTATTGGCCAGTTGGTCTATTCAACCCAATTTAATGAAAGCAACTCTAACTAATATATTTCCTTTAACCAATTTTTGGGCTCTTTCAACTACCATATCCAGTACCAATGAAGACCATAATAAAAAAATCTTTAAAACAACCTTTTCTATAAAAAGTAAAAGCATTTATACATATTTATCCATAAAAAATATTGAAACCACACCATTAGTCTTCAAACTTTTGAAAACTTACTCAATAAAGAGAATTTGAGGGTTTGAATTTTTCTATATGATCCTAAGTATTTAATGAAGTAATAGAGAAATGAATTTAATCTCAAATGCAAAAGAAAAAATTATAACAGTCAAAGTAGCTGGTGAAATTTTCCAAAGATAACAGCTAAGATTTTTCCTATATAACATGCAATTTTGCAATGTAATCTTGCCATTCCTGAACTCAAGAGATAGTCTTTTTATCTAGTTTATCATTGTGGGCAGACCTGTGACTTCCTGAATCCACAGGATATGGCAGAAAGTATGTAACTTTTAGGGTAAAATCATAGTAAGTCCTGTGACTTCCAGCCAGCTTTCCTATAATGTATGCTCTTGAAAAACTCCCTCTCAAAACCCTTATATAAAACTCAGGTCACATGGAGAAGTTAAATGTGGACCTGGTTGAACATTCTGATGTCGATTGTTAGCTATGGGTGTATGAACTCCTAGACATCCAACTTAGGCAAGTGTTCAGATGCTTCCAGGTCCCCTGGTGTCTCACAGCAAATACATATGCAAAACCCAAGTAAGAACTACACAGCTGAGCTCAGTCAGAAAATGTACAGAACAATGAGAGACAATGGAGCAAGAGATAACCAGAATAGATAACAGCAAGAGATAAAGAGAATAGTTTAAAATGAGTAAATATAGAACAGGTTGGTTCATATGGTATCAACTTCTAATGTTTGTTGAGGGCTTTCTATATGGCAGATACTGTCTGAAGTTCTCTGTACACATTATGATATTGAATCTTCACATAATCATATCAGATAGGTATAATCACTATACTCATCTTACAGATGGAAAAAACTGAAGCAGAACTTAAGTAAAATGGTTACCTGGGTAGTGAGAGACCCTTAACTTATATTCCACTAGGACGTCTTAAACAGGTTTGTGTAAAGAATAAAAGTAGTTACTTTCCATAAACAAAGAGCTAAATGTTAGGTTCATATTTCCTTCATGAGTGATCTCTATGACAGCCACAGGATGAAAGGAGAAAATTAAAGATGAATTGGCCCAGGGCTGGGGAACCCGCGGAGACTGCTTCTTGGAGCCTGCTCCTAGCAGAGCGTGCACCGAGCTCGGAGCAGCCTGGTTCAGACTCCCGGAACTGCTTTGGCCCAGGGCTGGGGATCCCGCGGAAACTGCTTCTTGGTCCGGGTCATGCTGGGTGCTGAGGGGGCCAGAGGGGCAGAGTGGAGCTGCCGCCTGCACCCAGAACAGGCCAAGCGACCCGCCGGCGTGGTATCACATCACCCCAACTGCAGCTGGGGCCGAAGAGAGCAGCCGCCCACGCCTGGAACAGGACCAGTGACCCGACGACATGGTAGTCAAGTCACCCCATTTGGAGTAGGGGCCAAGCAGAGCCGCCGCCCGAGCCTGCAAGGTAGGCAGACCTGCGACCCACCGGCGGGACAGGACCAGTGGCCTGCCAGCGTGGTGGACACGTCGCACCGATTGGAGTAGGGGCTGAGCGGGGCTGCTGCCTGTGCCCAGAAAAGGCCCAGCGACCCACCGGCATGGCAGTCAAGTCACCCCATTTGGAGTGGGGGCCTAGCAGAGCTGCCGCCCGAGCCCGCAAGGTAGGCAGACCTGCGACACAAAGGCGGAACAGGCCCAGAGGCCTGCAAGCGTGGTAGACACGTCACACCAATTGGAGTAGGGGCCGAGCAGAGCCACCACCCGCATCCGGATCAGGCCCAACGACCCGAGGGCGTGGTAGTCACCTCACCACAATTGGAGTGGGGGTAGAGCAGAGCCGCCACCCGTGCCCGCAGGGTGGGCAGACCTGCGGCCGACCGGCAGAGCAGGCCTAGCGGCCCGCCAGCATGATAAACAGATCACCCCAATTGGAGGAGGAGCACAGCCACTACCTGCCCTGCAAGGGAGATTTTTCAACTATACAAGAGCAATATAAGTAAATAGAGGGAAAATTTCAAAAACGCAACAGTTTCACCAAGCAGAAAGAAACGTGAGCAGTATGAAAAGACAAGGAAAGAAAGGACCACAAGCAATGCAGGTCAACTCAACTTTAGAAGAGGTAATAGCTGCAACAGATGGAATGTCAGATAAAGAATTCAGGATAGACATGCTTCAGATGATCTGGTGTCTCAAGGAAGACATGAGACAGCAAAATCAGACAATGAAAGATCACTTCGACAATGAATTACATGAACAAATCCAAGAAGCAAAAGATCAATTACACAGGGAGATAGAGGTAATAAAAAACAAACAAATAGAAATCCTAGAAATGCAGGAAGCAATAAACCAACTTAAAAACTCAATTGAGAATACTACCAGCAGAGTAGAACACTTAGAAGATAGAACATCAAACAATGAAGACAAAGTATTTCAACTTGAAAAGAACATAGACAGCTCAGCAAGACTGTTAAGAAACCATGAGCAGAACATCCAAAAAATATGGGATAACATAAAGAGACCAAACTTAAGAGTCATTGGGATACAGGAAGGCATAGAGGTCCAAACCAAAGGAATAAACAATCTATTCAATGAAATAATACGAGAAAACTTCCCAGACGTGAAGAATGAGACAGAATCCCAAATCCTAGAAGCCTACAGGACGCCGAATGTGCAAAATCATAAGAGATCCACACCTAGACACATTATAATGAAGATGCCCAACATACAGAATAAGGAGAGTATTCTAAAAGCTGCAAGAGAAAGGAAGCAGATTACATTCAGGGGTAAACCAATCAGGTTAACAGCTGATCTCTCAACACAGACTCTGAAAGCTAGAAGATCCTGGAATAACATATTTCAAACACTGAAAGAAAATGGGTTCCAACCAAGAATCGTGTATCCGGTGAAATTAAGCTTCAGGATGGAAGATGAAATTAAAACCTTCCACGATAAACAAAAGTTAAAAGAATTTGCAGCTAGAAAACCATCTCTTCAAAAAATCCTTGGCAAAACATTACAGGAAGAGGAAATGGAAAATAACAATGAAAACCAACAGTGGGAGGTAGGACAGTAAAGGGGGGAAAATAATCAAAGAGGAAAACAAATCAGGTTCAGTAACATTAATAAACACATATGGCTGGAAGTACAAACCATATCTAAATAATAACCCTAAATGTTACTGGCTTAAACTCACCAATTAAGAGACACAGGCTAGTTGAATGGATCAAAAAACAAGACCCAACAATATGCTGCCTACAGGAGATGCATTTGATAGGAAAAGATATACATAGACTGAAGGTGAAAGGTTGGTAAAAATCATATCACTCATATGGACTGCGGAAACAAGCAGGAATGTCCATACTCATATCAAATAAAATAGATTGCAAGCCAAAGTTAATCAAAGGGATAAAGAGGGACACTACATACTGCTCAAGGGAACCATACACCAACAAGACATAACAATCATAAATATATATGCCCCAAACAATGGTGCAGCTATGTTCATCAAGCAAACTCTTCTCAAGTTCAAGAGTCTAATAGAGGACCATACAATAATCATGGGAGACTTAAACACACCTCTCTCACCACTGGACAGATCTTCCAAACAAAAGTTGAATAAGGAAACTATAGAACTCAATAACACAATTAACAACCTAGACTTAATTGACATATATAGAATATACCACCCAACATCAAGCAGTTACACTTTTTTCTCAGCAGCACATGTATCCTTCTCAAAAATAGACCATATTAGGTCACAGGGCAACTCATAGACAATATAAAGGAGTAGAGATAATACCATGCATCTTATCTGATCATAATGGAATGAAACTGAAAATCAACGATAAAAGAAGGAAGGAAAAATCATTCATCACTTGGAGAATGAACAATAGGTTACTGAATGATCAATGGGTTTTAGAAGACATCAAGGAGGAAATTAAAAAATTCTTAGAGTTAAATGAAAACACAGACACAACATATCGGAATCTATGGGACACATTGAAAGCAGTTCTAAGAGGAAAATTCATTGCTTGGAGTTCATTCCTTAAAAAAAGAAAAAACCAACAAATAAATGACCTCATACTTCATCTCAAAATACTAGAAAAAGAAGAGCAAAACAACAGCAAAAGAAGTCGAAGACAAGAAATAATTAAAATCAGAGCTGAAATTAATGAAATCGAAACAAAAGAAACAATTGAAAAAATTGACAAAACTAAAAGTTGGTTCTTTGAAAAAATAAATAAAATCGACAGACCCTTAGCCATGCTAATGAAGAGAAGAAGAGAGAGAACTCAAATTACTAGCATACGGGATGAAAAAGGCAATATCACAACAGACACTTCAGAAATACAGAAGATAATTAGAAATTATTTTGAATCCTTATACTCCAATAAAATAGAAGATAGTGAAGGCATCGATGAATTTCTTAAGTCATATGATCTGCCCAGATTGAGTCAGGAGGATATAGACAACCTAAACAGACCAATAACAATTGAGGAAATAGAAGAAACCATCAAAAGACTACCAATAAAGAAAAGCCCAGGACCGGATGGGTATATAGCAGAGTTTTACAAAACCTTTAAAGAGGAACTAATACCAATACTTTTCAAGCTATTTCAGGAAGTAGAAAAAGAGGGAGAACTTCCAAATTCATTCTACGAGGCCAACATCACCCTGATGCCTAAACCAGAAAAAGACACTTCAAAGAAAGAAAACTACAGACCAATATCTCTAATGAACCTAGATGCAAAAATCCCCAATAAAATTCTGGCGAATCGGATTAAAAAACATATCAAAAAAATTGTACACCATGATCAAGTAGGATTCATCCCTGGGATGCAAGGATGGTTCAATATACGGAAATCAATAAATGTTACTCACCACATCAATAGACTTAAAAATAAGAACCATATGATCATCTCAATAGATGCAGAAAAAGCATTCGACAAAGTACAGCATCCCTTTATGTTCAAAACTCTAGAAAAATTAGGGATAACAGGATCATACCTCAACATTGTAAAAGCAATCTATGCTAAGCCACTGGCTAGCATCATTCTGAATGGAGAAAAATTGAAGGCATTCCCTCTAAGATCTGGTACAAGACAGGGATGCCCTCTCTCACCACTTCTATTCAACATAGTCCTCGAAACACTGGCCAGAGCAATTAGACAGATGAAAGAAATTAAAGGCACAAAAATAGGAAAAGAAGAACTTACATTATCACTATTTGCAGGTGACATGATTCTATACCTAGCAGACCCAAAAGGGTCTACAAAGAAACTATTAGAGCTAATAAATGAATTCAGCAAAGTGGCAGGATATAAAATCAACACGCATAAATCAAAGGCATTCCTGTATAAAAGCGACAAATCCTCTGAAATGGAAATGAGGACAACTACTCCATTCACAATATCTTCAAAAAAAAATAAAATACTTGGGAATCAACCTAACAAAAGAGGTGAAAGACTTATACAATGAAAACTACAGAACCCTAAAGAGAGATATAGAAGAAGATCTTAGAAGATGAAAAAATATACCCTGTTCATGGATAGGCAGAACTAACATCATCAAAATGGATCAAAATGGCGATATTACCAAAAGTTCTCTATAAGTTCAATGCAATGCCAATCAAAATCCCAACAGCATTTCTTGCAGAAATAGATAAAGCAATCATAAAATTCATATGGAATAATAAAAGACCCAGAATAGCAAAAACAATGCTAAGCAGGAAGTGTGAATCAGGCAGTATAGCGATACCAGACTTCATACTATACTACAGAGCAATAGTAAGAAAAACAGCATGGTACTGGTACCAAAATAGACGAGTGGACCAATGGTACAGAATAGAGGACACAGAAACCAATCCACAAAACTACAACTATCTTATATTTGATAAAGGGGCTAAAAGCATGCAATGGAGGAAGGATAGCATCTTCAACAAATGGTGCTGGGAAAACTGGAAATCCATTTGCATCAAAATGAAACTGAATCCCTTTCTCTCGCCATGCACAAAAGTTAACTCAAAATGGATCAAGGAGCTTGATATCAAATCAGAGACACTGCATCTGATAGAAGAAAAAGTTGGCTATGATCTACATACTGTGGGGTCGGGCTCCAAATTCCTCAATAGGACACCCATAGCGCTTAGAGTTAATAACTAGAATCAACAAATGGGACTTACTCAAACTAAAAAGTTTTTTCTCAGCAAAAGAAACAATAAGAGAGGTAAATAGGCAACCTACATCCTGGGAACAAATCTTTACTCCTCACACTTCAGATAGAGCCCTAATATCCAGAGTATACAAAGAACTCAAAAAATTAGACAATAAGATAACAAATAACCCAATCAACAAATGGGCCAAGGACCTGAACAGACACTTCTCAGAGGAGGACATACAATCAATCAATAAGTACATGAAAAAATGCTCACCATCGCTAGCAGTCAGAGAAATGCAAATCAAAACTACCCTAAGATACCATCTCACTCCAGTAAGATTGGCAGCCATTATGAAGTCAAACAACAACAAGTGCTGGCAAGAATGGGGGGGAAAGGGTACACTTGTTCATTGTTGGTGGGACTGCAAATTGGTGCAGCCAATTTGGAAAGCAGTATGGAGATTTCTTGGAAAGCTGGGAATGGGATCACCATTTGACCCAGCTATTCCCCTTCTCGGTCTATTCCCTAAAGACCTAATAAGAGCATGCTACAGGGACACTGCTACATCGATGTTCATAGCAGCACAATTCACGATACCAAGATTGTGGAACCAACCTAGATGCCTTTCAATAGATGAATGGATAAAAAAATGTGGCATTTATACACAATGGAGTATTACTTTGCATTAAAAAATGACAAAATCATAGAATTTGGAGGGAAATGGATGGCATTAGAGCAGATTATGCTAAGTGAAGCTAGCCAATCCCTAAAAAACAAATGCCAAATGTCTTCTTTGATATAAGGGGAGTAACTAAGGACAGAGTAGGGACGAAGACCATGAGAAGAAGATTAACATTAAACAGGGATGAGAGGTGGGAGGGAAAGGGAGAGAGAAGGGAAATTGCATGGAAATGGAAGGTGATCCTCAGGGTTATACAAAATTACATACAAGAGGAAGTGAGGGGTAAGGGAAGAATAATACAAGTGGAAGAAATTATTTACAGTAGAGGTGGTAGAGAGAGAAGAGGGGAGGGGAGGGGAGGGGAGGGGGGATAGTAGAGGATAGGAAAGGCAGCAGAATACAACAGACACTAGAATGGCAATGTGTAAATCAATGGAAGTGTAACTGATGTGATTCAGCAATCTGTATACGGGGTAAAAATGGGAGTTCATAACCCACTTGAACCAAACTGTGAAATATGATATATCAAGAACTATGTAATGTTTTGAATGACCAACAATAAAAAAGAAAAAAATTAAAGATGAAGAGAGAAGAGACAGAAAGAAGGTACATCATCTACTTTCTTTGCAACATTGCTAAGCAATTATGGTAAGAGTACTTCAGAGCAATCATTCATTTTTCAAAAAATGTTGAGTAAGCATTTAATATGGACTTTGAGCATTATTTAGATTCAGGAGGTAACAGTGGAAAACATAAAGTAACAGCACTCACAACCTTCAAAGAGTTAATAGTCTCATGGGTAATAGGTTTCTTGTTAAAAAATATATTCAAAGAAAAAAAAAGAACTAAAAAAAATGCCTAGAGATGCTATTGAAGACAAATTTAAGAATTAGGAGAAAAGTTGCAAAGAAAAGCTCTTATACACTTCATTTTAGCCTTAAGACTTTATGATATTACTTTGCAAGGGACTCATATTCACTTTTCACGGTCTGATAATCTAGGTCAGATAGATACAGTCCTGGTTAGTAGGGAAAAAAAAAATGTTGGTGGTATCTTTTAATTCCAGGGAGCTTTCTGTGAGTTGAATCAGAGATATTATTTTGTAGGGTGTTTCGCCACCAGATTGCTCTTTCCTTCCTAGACTAAGCTGACCTCAGAACCGAATGACATATTTCTTCTTAGTATCTGCAGTGCCACATGAGTCCCTAATGACACCACAGCTATAGAACAAGGAGACTCAAATAATGTCTATTTTTGGAGGAAACTCAGGCTTTATCGCTTTTTTTGAAGGTGACATAGAAAAGTAGGGCAGGACTAATCACAGGTAAGATTAGATTTAAAAAAGAAGGGGAAAAAAAAACCCTTTTCATAAAACAGAGAATGTTATAACAGAAATGAATCATAGAATTTGTAGGTGAGGGTAAGAAATCATTACTAACAGCCAAATCTTCAATAAGAGACTTGAGAGCTCTTTCTACAATGAAATAAGATTTTTTTAAAAGCTTCAAACTATTTTAGTTCTTTATAAAACAATTTCTAAGCCCTCCCCACCCAATCAATGAAGAAAATATTATATTTGAGCTCATCAGAAGTATATGAATTGTTTCATGGGCAAAGCATTGTTGTCCACCATCTAAAGTTAATTTCATTTGCAGGGACTTCCCTAATAACTCAGAATTTTTTTTTTAAATGCCAACTTCTGTTTTCACACAACCCTTTGATTCAAGTTATGGAAGCTTTAGAAGAGCCGAGTTGCAGAAAGGAAATTTTAACATGAATACTGAGCTCCCCGGGGAGCTGAGACAATTCTTGTCAATGCTCTGAGGTAAAATTTCTTTTATTAATCTGTGTGGCTTCTATCATTTTTGGGTGAACTGGATTCTCATTCTATTCCATATCCTCTGAGGTGTTTTTATGCAGATAGCTCACATTGACTTCATTACAAGGAACTGTGAAGTGAAGTTCCATGTGGCCCTGAAAGCTTCTATGTCTTAAGAAGCACAGGAGCACCCTTTAGGCGAATAATGTAGCATTCATATGCTTAATGCCTTGACAGTCACTATAGACAGGGAAATATTTTTATCTTCCCTCATTTGATAAATGTCCTCCAATTAAAAAAAAACGACTTTATTACTCAGTCACATTTTGAATTTTTTCCCTCACAATCAGTATTTGTGTATCATATTACTAGTTAGGCATTTTTTTTTCTTTTTCTTTTATATGGATTATCTCTATGAGTTCGACAGCTGATATTTCATAGATGAAAGAAATACAGAAGGGAAATCCAAGCTCAGAGCCTGGTCTTTACCCTTCATTAATAAAGATACGGCAATTGTTTAAAGCAATTCCCAATACACATCTCAATGTCAATTCTGAGCTATTAGAAATGAAAGAGAACCTACTTCTACCTAGAAAAGTTTAGAGAATTCCTGGTCCCCTTGTTCTAGAGAATTCCAAGCCCCTAACACAATTTCCAATATCTATAGACCACAAAGAAGGCAACCCAAACACAATCCACTGTGGTCAGATGTTGTACATGTCAGGCTGTGGTGAATGAGAACGTAATCAGGTTGGTTAAAATGTAGCCTCAGAGTTTGATCTCCCTGAGCACATTAGAGATAGCACTTTGTTTCTAGGCCTGCCTAAAATGTCCTCAAGGAACATTTCAGAAATAAATTGTAAGGGTATTTCTTTTGTCCCTTCTTCAGCTAGCTAACACCTAGACTGTTCCTTGACATCCACAATATGACAGTAATTGGTTTGTTCTCATGGAAATATAATATAGTGAGAGAAAGAAAACTTTAGGCTCAGGAATTATTGGGTGATACAAGAAGAAAAATCTATTTGCTAACATTTGCAATTTTGCTACATGTTATAAATATTAGCTGATTTATTCTTACAACCTGTGATTTAGGCATTCTTAGCCCCAGGATTCACCCAAAGGTGTGCCTATATACATAAATGTGCACAAACAGAATAATGTTAGGATAAATACTCGCCCAAGTATCAGACATATTAATTATGCAGTGAGCTCTGATATTTGAGTCTATCAGACTTATATCCTGAAATTCGGTCCCATCTTTACCATTTACTAAGTCTGTTATCTGAAGGTAACTTAGTTTCTCTTCAAACCTAGTTTACTTATCTGCAATATAAAGGTAAAATTCCTTTACTTTTTAGAATTGCTGCAGAGATGAAATCAAATGACATGTGCATAAACCAGTTTTTATCATTCTGGACATTTCCCTTAATAAGTATTAGTTTATTTCTCTTTAGCCTTTTTTATTGGATGGGTACAGATTTTCCCATTACACTTTACTAAGAGGCTCTTCCAACCATTTTAAGGTGATCAAAAATGTGTCATTCCTATAAAATGCATGTAAGACATATATTTATGGATTTGTATTTTCATTATTTAAGAATTTCACTATTTTCATTTGTTTTTATTTTGACATGCATTTGTTGGCTACATTCTCTTTTCCAGACCCTGTAGGTGGCACTGGAGCAAGAAAGATAAAAACACAGACTCTCATTCAAGATGTAGCTTCTTTTTATGAGGGGGAAAAAAAAAGACATTTGCAATACGATGTGAAAACCACTGCAAGAGAGGCAGGAACTTTCACAAGAAAAACCTCAATCAACAGTAGTATCCAGAAAGGTTTGGGGGAACAGGAGATACATTAGCTGGGAGTAGAATCAGTGGAAGTTAGCTAGGGACCAGAGATGCTTAAGGCAACCTGAGCAAGACACAGCAGAATCCAGTTACGTATGAAAAGTGATCTGACTTTCCTTGGAGCTCCAGATTGACCCTTGAGAACTGAGCATTAGTTTAAATGCAATATTCAAAAGTCCACGAGGCCCCTGTTGATCTGGGCTGGCATCTTATCTAACCAAGTCTACAGAAGGAGTTCAGAGAATGGGAAATGCCTCAAAATTAGTGACACTTGTGAATCAGCCCACTGGATGGAATGTGGTTACTACAATAACCTGTGTATTTAACTCCATTAATACTAGGAAGAGATTCCAATCTTCATGTTGGCTGGCAAAAAGAGGTAAAATATAAAGGTGTTGAGGGCAAAAAAAAAAAATGACAGCAAAATTACTCTCTCTATAGGAAACCAAAATGCCAGAGGAAAAAAAATATTTGAAAGCCTAATTTCAAGACTCAAAAGGGTGACACAGGCAATGGGTTCACTAGATGACTGTGTCAGACTCCCCTAGCATCCATCGTACAGGTCTGTGGCTGGATACTGAATTTCTGAATCTGTGAGCTACCTGTCCTGAGTTAGCTGTTGTGCTCTCTGGAAAAATAAGAGATGCCATATTTAAAGTAGAAACAGAGAAAACACAAAGTCGTAGCTTTAGAGTCAAACTCTGGCTCAAATCTCACTTTAGCCAGCTTCTCTGTGTGTCCATGAGCAAATTACTACTATCTTCTTCCAGCCTCAGTTTTTTCATCTGCATCCCATGGATGCTATGAATAACAAACATAAATGGAAAAGAATTTTGCAAAATGAAAATCCTTGCACATTAATAGGAGAAGAGAATATTACTTAAATCTAAACATTCTCAACTTTCAGATATTACAGTATATATTGTCTTAACAAAAACAGTATATCTATCAAAATTTTTTTATAATTTTGAGACACCAAAATTGACTGTGGTATAGAATGTTTAAACAACATTTATGGCTTACTTGGGTTCTGAATATGGACTTCTAATTTGAGAAATAGAATCAATCTCATTTTCATTGTAATACTTCACTACAAAGTTGACTTTTCTAGATCCTAACAAAGTTATATGTACTGATTCTGTTTTCAGAAATGGCAGTGTTTTTTATTTGCTAACTTAACTTTTTTAATATAACTGTAATGTCTAAGATCAAATCAATATATTCATAACAATGTTTCCCTGCTCTTTTATAATACCATAAATGACAAAATAAACCTACAGATGTAAAATATATTGATTTTTAGAGTTATATTTAGACCTTCAAATTTTCTCACTATTATTTTGATGCTTCTGAATGGGAACTAGCAATGATAATATTTAAAAATCTTTCAAACTTTGCCTTTTATTTATCAAACAGGCCAACCATAGCAAATCAGACCTTGTCACATTCCCGCTTAAATAGCTTCTCATTGCCTTCACTATCAAATCCAAGATCCTTATCTTGGAAATAAAAGCCCTTTCCATGATCAGCATCTTACCAACCTTTCAAGTCATATCCACTACTAACTGGTCAACATCCTGAAACAGCAACCATTCTAAATTCCTCCAAGTCTCAGAGATGTCATTCTCTATTTGTCCGTCCTGAATTTTTCTGCCTTCTCTTTCTCACTTAAAGATATCTTTTCCACCATTCATTTCATATTTATCTATAAAGTACTGTCCTTCTGCACACTTCCAGAAATGCAGTCAAGAGCATCAACTCTTGAAAATCTTTTCTCTTGCTCTTGTACAATTAAAGCCGCCTCAGCTTAGCTTTGCTCTCAGACAATCCTTCTTCTTAGGGCAGCAAGATAACCACTGTCAATCTCAATCTTCCATCCTTTATTACTAGGTCTCTCCAGCGAAACTCCCAAGGAAAACTCTAATCAGTACATTTAGATCAGTGCACATCACAGAATCAATCCCTGTGGCCAGAGAAGGAGAAAAGATTCATTCTTGGCAGTTAGAATCATATGTCTCCACTCATTCTGATAGGGTGGGAAATACCAACATCATCCCATGTTACAAAGTACTATAGAAAATAGAAAGAGTCATCTATAGACTGGCATGACAAACCACCATATATGATAATATAAAATAGTATTATATAACCACTTGTTTTGTAAGTTCCATCATGCTTCTTAAAAGTCAGGAATTAAGTAGCTCTTATTTACTGTTACCAGTACCTCTCATATTCTAGTTGTTTTTGATTCTTTCTGCTACATTTTCTTACTGGCCAAAAGGCCCAATATTTTAGTTTAATACATAAAAAGTAGACATTTAATTATTATGGTAACCATTAGTTAGAATTTATAACTTTAGAATAAAGCATTTGTATTAGTAATGATTACACAAAGTGAAAATGAGTGATTCTAGCATAAAAGCTAACAAAATTAGAGTCACAACACACAGCAAGCATAGGTCATAAATAGTTCTAAAAGACAGCTACAATGCAAGAGAGGGAAAAACAGAAGAAAGAGGGGAAGGGGTAAAAGAAGAAAAAGAGAAAGGAGAGGGAAAGTACAAAAGAAAGGTAGAAGAAGGAGGAGTAGAAAACAGGGCTATGTTAGGTGAAGAAAAAGGAATATTTTAGGGGTTATTTTTTCTCTGTTTTTATGCCACATACCAAACCTGAAATGTCATGGTGCAATATTCATGGATGTTTTAAATTTCTAAGATGCTAAGGTTGTCTGAATTTGCTTCCTGAGGAATGGAAATAAGAAAAACAAACCCTTCCCTATGTACAAAGATTAATTACATAGTTGAGCACAGTTTTCTAAGGCAGCAAGTTTTCATTGACATGCAAATTGAAATCTTTCTTTTGCATGAATCACCCTGAAAGTACTAATTAGAACTTAAAATTCTTGTTTGTAAATCATATAAATCCAATGAAATATGTTTCTGCCTTAGAGAACTATTTCCTAAGGGCCACCATATGACCAGAGCATGGAGCAGATGTTCCTTAACAGATGAAGACAACCTTTTAAAGCTCAGAGCAGCCTGTGATAGCTGAGGTAGTGAAGCCCTATTGGATTTCTATCAGTAAGCATCAGGAAAGGAAAACGTTTCCCACTAAGTGGTCCACTAGGCTTTTAGTTAGGTAAGCATCTGTATTCTTAGGTCACGGTCTTTGAAAGCAAAGAAGTTAAAATCTCTAATTCAGTTAAGAAGATGCAAACGTAGTCCATTTATATTTTAGAGGAAACAATTAGAACCTAGGACTTGGATTCTATTGGAACTCAATCTTCCTTGATTTGTATGTAGACCAAATGTTGAGCACTATTAGCTAGAGTGTGTAAGCTTGTCATGCTTGATTCTGGGACGGCAGGTGGCAGGCCCTTAACAGGGTGATCACCCGTGAATAGCTCTGACTACTGATCATGTTAAAGACCCTGCCTGAAAAACTCCCTGACAGACCACACAGAAACTTCCAAGCCACTGCTGCTGTCCATTGTGCTGATTTGGAGGTATCATCTCACTCTTTTTCATTTGCAGAGGAAAAAATTCAAACATTATCAAACACAACAGTAATGATCTGGGCCAGAGAATATTTTCAGATTTCAGCAGATTCTTCTACCTGGTTTGTGTAGCAAAATATTCAATTTGAAATCAAATCAAAAGAAAAAGTATGTATGTCATGGATATATTCTCCACCTTCCATTTATTTTTCCCTTGACCCTGATGACTCCTTTATGTTTCCTGACAGCTACCTCTTCTTTTGTTTTTTTCTTGACTCATAACACTAAAATGACTCTACTGTTGAATTCTGCTCCATGTTCTCCTTGGTTATACTAAAATCATGTAACATCAATTCTGCCATCAACCAGAAGTACTTCTGAATTCAATACATACTTTATAGCAAAGGCCAGAGAACAAACCATGAAGTCATATTATTTGCATTAACTCTGCAATAGAGAGCCCCACAACACATCAAGAGCCAAGGCTTACTAAGGTGACTCTGTATTTCTATTTCTCATTTCTTTCTGCACTCTTTCTGACATTCATTATTATTGTTGTTGTTGTCATTATTGTTTTTCCCTGAGGACTTCAACTAAATATTTTTTGTTCTCAAAAGATAATGCTTTGGTTCAAAGGGATTAAAAAGAAGGTTTGTAAATAAACTAAAAAATTAGGTAGGCTTTCTCAGATCTTTACAAACCATACCATTTCTCCTGTAGTTAGAAATTCTGAAAAATTCAGAAAACAAAAGAAAAAGAAATCTGAAGAAAACCGAATCCTAGCATATCTTCCATTTTCCTACTCAATGCTCATACTTTTGTGAGATTGTCCTTAACCCATTAGCTAAGAAGAGTGTACATGCTCAGGGTTTCAAATGATATTTTCAGCATACTAGGAAGCAATTCACTGGTAGTATCAAGGTGGCACAGCTGCCAAGTTCATAATTATCTTATGACATAATCTGAATTTGTCTTCTCTCTTTCAAGGTTACAGGAAAAAGAAAAAGGAAATTCCAAGTTATCTTGTTGATAAGTGTACTGTCCATCACAACGCATTGAAAAATGCTGTTGTTCTAAGAAAAGTCTCATTTACTCTTTGGAGCAAAGTTCAGATCTTTCTTTGGTAAGAACTTTGATTAGGCACTGGGTATAGAAGGTAAGACCCCAAGAATAAGTGTGTCAGTAGAAGAAGTTCAGCAAAATTTGAGCAAATCTGCTTGACTGCATGGGGAAGGTCACTAGAAGCTTCCTGAAAACAGATGTACCAAAAATTATTTTAATGAGTTAGGGTTCAGTCTAAAGTTATTTCCATGTCTTTAAATTCTACAGTCATTGCAGATATTTCAAGGGGTGGTATATTTGGGGTAAGTTGGGCAAGAAAGGGTCAATTTCATGTCAGCAGCATTGCCATTGAAATGACTGCATGTAAGAAAAGAGGAAATGAGAGGAAGTTGGGTATAGAAAACCTGATACCACATCCTCCTCAACTTGAAGAAGCCTTGAGGATTCCCTTGGCCTCCATCAGGTGTGAACAAATTTCCAAGCAAGTCTCAGAGGTCAGGAAGTCCCAGTTGACACCTAGGTTACAAATTATTATCTCATTTCCTATCTGGAAGCATTGGTCCATCCATCAGATTTTCAAGGACACAAAACTCTATAGAGTCTTGTGAGAGAGTGTTTTCCTGGCCTGGCTAGGAACAGCATGTTCTGTAACCTCTTGCTTCCACTGCCAATCTTACTGGAAAGTCTAACAGAGCTATTGCAGACCAATGTAAAAAAAAAAACTCACTATGGCTGGGATATAGCTCAGTTGGTAGAGTGCTTGCCTAGCATGCACAGGGCCCTGGATTCAATCTCCAGCACCACCAAAAAAAAAGAAAAAAAAGAAAGAAAGAAAGAAAGAAAGAAAGAAAGAAAGAAAGAAAGAAAGAAAGAAAGAAAGAAAGAAAGAAAGAAAGAAATTTACTATGGCTTTATGAACTTGTAATAATCAATTCCAGCACATATGATTATGCATAGAAGCACCCAGGCCTTTTTTTAGACAACTGAAAGTAGAATAAAAAAAGCACTCAATTATTACGTGGGTCACTTTTGTCGCCATAGTCCACTTCAGACTCCATATAAATCTGTCATAGAACAGTTCATCACAAATCAAACTTAAGATCAAAGAAAAACTAAGGGAAAATTTTTTTTGGTCAAAAACTCACAGAGTGTAATTGATATACTTTGAATTAATTTAAAAATTAACTACTGGAAAATTATGATGTTAACAATCATGGCATAGCGCAAGCATGGAAAGCTACCCCTTCCTTACCACGTGAAATAGGAAGGAGCGTTTTCCACTAGAGACAGAGCAGCAATGCATTGAATTACTATTAAAGCATCCAAGGTACAGAAGAGGGAGAAAAAAAATACCCACTCCACTGACACACTTATTCCATTCTTCCTAACACAGAGGAGTTATAATGCTTCTTAGACAAGGGCTATAAAATACTGAGAGCTCCCCAGAGGAGGGAGTAGCCTAGGAACAAGGCTTTATTAATTGCAAGGTTTATTAAGCATGAATCAATTCCCCATGCCTCCTCATATAACTTAGGCTTACTATTCATTTAAGGGGATTTTTTTAGTCCAGAATAATTTTTACAAGCCTTTATCTGTTGGACCAGATGGAAGCTAGGATGGGGATAGTTGTTACTTTATTTTTTTCTATGGTTAAATATTTTATAGTTTGCAATGCCTTTTCCCTTATGGTAAACTTTTTCTTTTCTGTTTTCGTTTTCTTTGGTCCATTTTTACTCTTTAAATCTTAAGAGAAGGAAAACTCAGATTATTTCTCTACTTCTGAGAATTATGTTCTGTTTATCTTTGTATCGGCAGCACCTAGCAGAGTACATAGCTTATGATAGATGTGCAATAGATGTTTACTGAGTGATTGCCTAAATTACCCATGATGGTGCACATGTTATGTGTGCTCTGTTTTGTTCCAGATTTTATTTCAACCTTTCTCTGTTAAGCTCCATCCTAGAAGACAGACTGACCAGCATGAGGTGTATCAATAGCATCCCTTGCCCTCTGGCTTACCCTTGCCCTTGACTAATGGGAGGCACCACAAGAGATCAGAGGTGGTGAAAGAGTAAAGTCTGGATATTTATTTTCCATGTCTGTTCTTGACTTCTACTGGCCAAGGACCACAGTTCCTGTCAGATGACCCTCTCCATAAAGCTATTTTCTGAGTTCCATGAAGTATTCCTTCTCCAAATCCTTCTAAACATCAGGTGAGATATTACTTTAAACTGTTACTAATCCCAAAGGACTTCAGTGTCTCTTTTTGATATCCCTAAATACTGTTCATGTTTGCAAGTACTCCTTTTATTAAACTCCTCTCAACTACCCAATCACCTGTCATCTTTTTTTCTGCTGGGATCCTAACTAATATAACCTTACAATTTATAGAATACTACCAAAGTTCAGATGATAATTATGTGAAAATTTCAACTTGTGAACATCTGAAAAAAGTGACAGTGGAGAAAGTTGACAATCTATATACCTTAGGATTTTTTTTTGGGGGGGGGAGGCAGAATTCATTTTCTTTTCTTTTCTTTTTTTTTGCTAAATAAATTTTTAAGAAGTTTTATTTAGCTGGTTATTTTGTGGGAACTTTTTTTTAATGAAGGTTCTCAAAAGTGTTTTGTATCTAGTAGCTACAATAGCTATGAAAATATCTGTTTGAAGTGTGTGTTACACTCTACTTTAAAATAAGGAGAATGAGAAATAAAAGAAGCTATATGAAATATATCATTAAGCAAAGTTATTTAGATCATTTTGCATTGCAGTAAATTTTTTCTTAGACATTTATCTATAACTATAAATAAGGAAATTAAAGCCCAAAACTTCAAATTTCCTTCAATCACTATGAACTATATTTTATTACACATAACTGAATCAAAATTATGTTTGCATTTTAAATATCTATGAAATAAAATCCATATAAAAAAATAAAAGGAAATTATTATCAACATATCTAGCATATTGAATTTTCTCTTAAATTGTTGTTTGAATGGAATGTTTTTGAATATCTTCAATATATGTTAATCAACTAAATTAAAATCCATATAATTCCAAAGTACAGAAAAATTAGTCATTTTTAAACTTTTCTAAGATCTTTAAAATTTTAAAAATAGAATAGGGAAAAAAATCATAGCATTTTCCTTTTCATCCAATTTTCTTAATCAAATAAGAATATAAAGAGTGAGTTACAGGGGAAAATGTATATAAAATAAAAAACTTAAAAGGGAACCTCCAAATTAGTAATTCCCTTTTTATTCAATTTCATTGAATGCCAAATACATTCTAAAATGCAGGATTGCAGTTGGATTGGATTAAATTTAGCATCACACTCTGTTTTTTTTTTCCATGTAAAAGAGGGAACAGGTTTCTTTCTTGCATTAATATTTTTCCCCATCTACCAGTATGTTCACAAGGTGGGGAGTGGAGGAGCTAGACATGCTGGATCTCCTATCAATCTTAATAAATTATAAAATAGCTCATTGTCCATTTTTGTTACAGATCTCTCGTTTTAACTTTTCAGACAGCTCTGTGAACTTCTTGCTCCTGCAAAATCAGCCTGAATCTAAATTTTTTAGGGATGACTTGAGAACACCACTTTGGAAGCAATAACCAGAACCTGGAGATATCTAGACTGATGCACACTGTCACTCAGGTGCTCTTGCCTGACTGGCATTTTTAATGGTATGCACTTATTACACTACAAATGTCCTTCCTAGTGTTCTGTTTCTCTTCTTTGAAGAGTCTCATATACAGTCTCATATACAGTTTCCTTAGAGTCTCATATACTCATATACAGTCTCATATACAGTTTCCTTGGAGTCCAGTTTTATAATTTCAGAAACTGAAGTGGTTCTTCAGTGTTCGTTGATTGCTGCTGATCTTACCTTCCTGTGTAGGTTTTCCCAAAGCTGCTTAATTTGATTGCTTTCATTATACTCAACCAAATGTCCTGCTACTTCCTAGCCAACACCCCTGATCTAGCCTGCCAGAACTCAAAACACTACCTATCTTTCTTTCTCAACCAAAACTATCATTGCTTGTACTGGTCTACTGTCTTTTATGTTGGTGTGGATAACAAAACTAGTGGATAATTTGTTATCATGTACTGAATACTTACGCCATTGGCTTTTGGTTTTAACAGAAGCAGTACAGAGCCACAAAAGCCAGGCATCTCTTAGGTTTGGAGACAGCTGAAAAGCCTCCAAAATGACTTATTTTCAATTGAAATTAATTTTGGCCATCAAAGGTTACCCACATATTATAGTAGCTTGGTAATTTTGTGGATTGAGAAAAAGTCAAATTCTATAAAAGTTCCACATATCTCTAACAACTCTGAGGTTTTGTTATTTTTTTTTATTTAGGCTACTAACATGTATATCCATGCACACACATGTCCACATAGGTGTGCATCTTGCACACCCACTTAAATGTGATAAAGATAGTTCCTTGTGTTATTTAAATCCTCCATATCTTCCTTATAGTTTTGTCTGCTTGATCTGTAACTGTCCATTAGAATTTATTAAAAATTTCAAAAAGTACAGAATTTTAAATTTCTCTTTTTATATCTACCAGATTTTTATTTAAGTATGTTGTTGTTGTTTTTAAATTTACTTATTTTCCTAATAAATCCCATCTCTTTTGTCCATGAATCCCATTTTGACAAATGAGGAGCTCGGTTTTAGCAGCACAACACAACTCCATCATAAAACCCAGCTACATTGTATCAAAACATGTCTGAGGACTGTTGCTGTTTAGGGCCTGGAAAACTCCTGGAGATGAATATCTGTTATTTGGTGGTGTGGACGATGTCTGATTCATTTCTTTGTGTTTCTCAGCTTACTCTCTGAAACATAGACTTGACAATCAATGATTTCTGGGGGCAGCAGAGGTTCCCCCCCATCAGAGAACAATGACAATAAAACAAAACCAGGACAGTTGTTATAAATCTGTTCAACCCATTGTCAAAATTCTAATCCCCAGCAAAATGTGTGAAAGGAATGTTTCTTATTATTGAGAAAGTCAGAATAATAAGGGAAAAGAAAAGAGAAAACAATATATCATGGTATACGTTTGAATATTTTGGTGTAACATTTGAACACTTTCTGTGTTATGGAACCTTTAGGGCATTTTATATTACTTTTCTTCACTAATATTCTTAACATTCTCTCAACAGATATTCATATCTCCATTTTTTGAGAAAATACAAGGACCAGAATACCTAAATACTTTGTTTAATCACAAATAATTAATAAGACACTGAAACAAAGATCACAAGTCTCTAAATGTCTTACAGCCAAAGGCCACTGGCAATACACCTCTAGTTGAAGAAGTTTTGGTTTATGATATGTTGCATTAAGAATCGTGGGGTATCTCTGTATGTCTCCCTCACTTAGCAGGGTGGCTTGGAGAAAGCCTAAGAAAGCAAGGTTCAGTTAAGAGTGTGTGCTGTCAGAGGGCACAGGAACATCTATCACTGAGTACTCAATAAACCTCATTGATGAGGGGACAGTAGACCAAAGATAAAACTGTATTTGATAAAGAAATAACTACCATGAATTTTGGAGATATAAGGGGGTGTTTAGTGTCTTGTGGGTGGCATAGTAAGTGACTTTATTTTCATCTGTGCTTAGATAGAATTAGGAAATGTCCTTGCTGTATCTCCTTTTATCATGATCTTGGAGTACCCTTGGAGTTTAGTAGTTGGTGAGATTTTTTAGTTACAGAATAATAGCAGGACATAGCTGTGAAAGCCAGGTCACCTGCTGAAAGTGAATGTCAAGGATTGTCCTTTTGCATTATAATTATTCATATAGTGGAATTCACTATGCCATAATCTTATATGCACATCACAAAATTTGATCAGTCTCATTTATCAGTATCCTCCCTTCCTTCCTTCCCCAATCAACTAATTCTACTCTACTGATCTCCCTTCTATTATTATTTTACTTTATTTATTATAATTATACATAAAAACAAGATTCATTGTGGTGTATTCTCCTTTTGCTTTCCCAATCAGAACTCAAGAGAACCATGTTTTTTTTTTCCAACTCTACCATGTGATAAATTGGAAAGAAACTTTAAGAATGGGTTTGTCATGTCTGTCTTCCACTATTGCAATAACGAGTTGTAGTGATACCTTGAGTAATATCAGAGAAAACAAATATTCTCCACCTATTTCCTGAGAGGGGAAAATAAGACTCTGGACTAAATTTAAGAATTCTATTAGAAACAGAATTCTTAAGTCAAAAGAGACATATTTATAAGTTATTATTTTTATTGAAAGATGCTGCATTTTTTTTACCCCACAGAAAAAAAGGAACCTTGTTAAACAATGTAGGAGTAACATTTGACATAAGCTTTCTACTTAGGTGCCTTTTCTCCTCTTAAAATTCTAGAGCTCATGGTGAAAGAATAAAGTTTGACTCAGATGGCTGTAAAATTAAATAGTTGGTAGGATAAGGGGGAAAAGCAATGATCTGTTCTTCTTCTGATAGAAAACAATCTTTGTGCTTCATTAATGCATGGACAGCTGTCACTTATCCCCAATGGAAGCCAGAGGACACCATCTTTGAAATAATACATCCAGTTAAATAAGAGGGAGATAAATCTTGAGAGCACTGTTTAGTCAGAAACAATTTACTACACAAATTATCCATCAATTGTCTACCTGGTCATTAGGAGAAATTTGAAGAAATTTTAAGGAATGTATTCTTTTGTCAATCTGCTAAGAGTATTTATAAATAACACTGCGGGACTTTGGGGAAAATGGATGTAATGTTATTTATAAAGAGATTCTGTGCTCAAATTCTGGTTCGGCCACACATTAGCTACCTGAAGAGATCAAATACCCCTCTGAGCCTTGATTTGTTTTCAGATAATAAAAATACTTGCCTGGACATCCCCACAGGGCTTTCTTGAGGTCAAATAGGAACATGTATATGGAAGTACTTTGCAAACTGTAAAAAACAACACGTGTATATTATGACCTAAGATATATTATAGCCAATGTCCACAAAAATTAAGCTCTGCTAATTTATTCATAAACACAGACTTTTATTATACTTTTACTTCAATTCCTTCAATATGACCTAGTTATACCTTAAACTATGTTTAAGTTTGGATTGACCTGAGTATGAGTTCACATGATCAGTATATGAACTTTACACACTACTGCGAAAACTTAACCATATTTGCTTTCTTGTGGAAATGTGCATAATAAAGATGGGCACCTCCAATTTAAAAAGAAATGTAATGAACAAAAGATACATTTTATTTCATTTTCACAATATTGCTCAACATTGGAAGATTGAATTAAGTCCCCAAGGGCTCCATTTATTTCTCCACTAATTATTTATTTTAAATAATAAAATCATGGTACAGCTAACTTGTTAGGTAATTGTTACTTTTACAGAAATTTCCCTAGATCCTGAGGAACAGAAGCAAGTCATTTTCACTGTATTTAAATGCAAAGAAAGAAATATAATAACTCATAAAAACTTGACTTTTCACATTCAATAATTTCTTATAATAATTACAAGATTATTGCATTTGCTATGACTTTTAGAATTTCTTAAGACAAAAGAAAGAAAATAATTAGATTATGAGATGTCTGGTAATAAATGTACATACCCTTGGGAATAGTGAGGAGCTTTGTCCACAGTGTCTCTCTGGTTTTTGCACACTACCTTTGTATCAATCATAATATCCACATGGATGTTATTTGTGTGCATGCTGCCTTGGAGTACACTTGTGTGGTACAAAGGTAGTATCCACACAAATGACAAATTTCTCTGTTATTGGTGAAATTTTAATAATAAACATTAATACCATTTAAGCACAGACTTTCATGTATTCCTTTACCAAGCATCCATCCAAAACTAAGTTTAGATTGGAACAGGTAGTTAGAAAGCAATTCTTCACAGAAAAATCTCTGCAAACTTGTTTATGACATGGTTCTCTGTTTCTACTTAATAAACTTGATATTGGATTCCTGGCTTTAAATTTATAATACCTGGTCCTTCTGATAACTTCTTTGCCATTAAACTTTTAAATCTTTAAGTAAAAGATTTCCCATGAGTTACTTCCTGATAGAGTCCCTGTAAGACAACTTCTCTATTTCTGAAATCAACACTTTAATTTTGGAGATAATTCCCTACTCTCTCGAGTTATCTAAATACTTGAAGTCAAGATTTATTAATTAATCTGAGTATTATATTTGCTATCATTATATTATTCTACTATCTGAGCTGAGAAAATATAGCTGTTGAGCCAACCTACAGGTGTTACCTTGTCCTTTTCTCTCTGATTATATAACAACTGAGCCCTTTAGTTCCACTCTACAAGTTCAAAGGCAGGTCTTCTATAAAGTCCGCTCGTGCTGGAGGCCATTATCTAATTGGCTACCCTCTTGTCCAGATCCATCAAACCTCAGACAGGTCCTTCACAGGTGAAGCAAAATGGAGGCATGTCACTGTTAACAGAGAGACTCCGGCAAATATCACTGAGGTTATGATCAAAAGATAAAGAAATGCGCACACTGTTTTCTGTAATGTTATTCTCTGGCACGCAAAAGGAGGCGGGCAGTACAAATGATATCAAAGGATCTCTCATGCTGCATGTTTGCTGCTGCTGTTACTGCTACTGGTGGTAGAAGGATGACAGTTGTGGTACCAGTAGCATCTTGAAGTCACATGCTAGTGCATGGAATTTCTGGAGTCTATTTATTCTACAACACTTAATAGAATACCTTTTGTGGGCCAGACTCTGTGATGATATGACTACTTGCTATCTAACACAGGAATGACACTTATACCTCCAAACTCAAACCACCCAAAAACCGTATGACTGTCAGAGACTGAGTGTAAAACAAAGGTCATTGCACTGCTAAATCCCAGCTATGGGTAAAGAGGTGATTAATGAGCTGAAGTAATATCTGGGGGCTGTTTAAAGATATTATTCCATAATACTTTTATCCTGAGTCATATCCTCATCCTGATTATGTGAATTTACATGTGGGTGAAATTATTTATCACTGATTTAACTTGATAATTGTGATCCCACGTGCATTTTTAAATAGTATAAATAAAGTGATGGATGGTGCAATTATCTGACTATTAGACAGTAATTATTGGTTGCCAAAGTAATTGTAGGATTGCAAGATAAGTGTACTGTACTTTTGGAATCAATGCATTACAGTATCAAAATATGAGCAATAATTAAAAACAGAACATAAGCCCACAATAACATTACAGAGAATAAAAGCTGTCAGAGCTGAAAGGAGGAAAAGTGAGTATAGACAAACATGTACAAAATGTCTTCAAAGGTAGAAGTAGAAAAAGTTGAGGAAAAAGGAGGGAATTTTATCTATAATCTTTGCTTTTAAGTTTTACTATTAAAGGTCCAAGTCAATACTAGATGCAGTCTAGATAGTAAATCTGAAATTTAGAAAAAATTATACTAATTAAAATGAGGTACTCTACATTAAACTTGTTGAGCCAAGTAACAGTCAGATGACGAGTATACTTAACCCTTAGTATACAACTAACTAGTCATGTCTGGTCTATGGAAACACATGTGTTCATTCTATGTTTCAAAAATATTTGTAATTAGCAAATCTAATTCAGTACTACACATCATTTTGAAAACATATGATCCCTTCCTTCATGGATATTTTTCAATACAATGAGAAAACCTCATAGGAAAATAATCAAAAACATAGTTATTTTAAAATTATGTGTGCTACAAAACAATGAGAAGTTTTCTGTGATCAAAAGAAAATGCTGGGTAAAAATAGGGAATTGTAATTATTAATAAGATGGGGATATTTGTCTTGAGGAGATATTTACTCAAAAGCAGACAAATGAGAATCAGACAATTTTGAAAAGTGCATGCAAAATGCACTAAGTCAGGGGTGAGGTGCAGAGTTAAGGCACTACAGAGGAAATACTTGTATAGAATTCCTCAAGTCATATAGACCTGGAGTGTTAACCAAATAGACACAATGCAAGTACAGTTGGAATGGGAAAACCGTAGAAGGTGAGGGTGTTGAGATTGGCAGAGGCTCATTAGAGTTGATAATTATACAGGCTGAGTGCTTTGAATAAGTATCAAAATCAGATGTATGATATAAAAAGGTGGGAGGGGAGCAGAATTCGATTCAGAGACTACCGCAGTCATTTAAGCAGGAGAGGATAAGGGCTGAGAACAAGGGGCAGCATGGAAACCAGTGGTTTCAAAGTTTGTTTGAGACATGAAATCAGCAGGCCAGGCACATGGATGGATGTGAAGGGTAACAGAGAAGAGTCAAGGATTGAACAGACCGTGACACCATAAGCTAAGATGAGGAATATTTATGAAGTATTAAATTTTGGAGGAAAAAAATGAGGCAACTCTTCACCATTCCCATAGTCTGAAAGTTGGTGAGCCCCTGCAATTCCTAACCTGAAATCTAACCCCCAAGGGGATAACAGGAGGATTCTGGGAGTAGATGGCTCACAATGAATGGGATGTGCCCTTATAAAAGTGACCTGATAGAGCTTGCTAGCCTATTCTTTCCCCCTTTTAAGTCATGTAAGGGCACATAGAATGAGGTCTCAGTATACACCACATCTGTTGGTGCTCTCATCTTAGACTTCCAATCCTTCAGAACCATGTGCAATATATTTCTGTAGTTTATAAATTACCCAGCTAAAGGTATTTTCTTATAACTGCCCAAATGAACAAATACATCAATGTTAAGATGTAAAGATGTCACTAAGATATGTCTTAAGCTCAGAAGAAAAAAACTGAAGCAGAGACATATCATTGGGATTTTTTAGCATGTAGATAGCACTGGTATTTGGGAAACTAAATGACGTCATCTAAGTGTAAACATCAAGGTGTCAAAAGATCTAGAACAAAGCATAGAAAAATGCTGATTAATATTAGATGTACTATGAACAAAGGAGGTAGCCAGCAATCATGACCACAATGAAGTGGCCAGATTTATAAAATGAAGCCAGCATGGTACCATAAAATCAAGAAGAGCATGGGAAGGTGAGGTCAACCAAGTCAAACCTTGCTAAAAGATCAACATGATGAGGACAGAGATCAGATCACAGTATTGGACAATACGGAGTTTCATGTTTAGTGTGACATCAGCAGTTTCACTGGAATTATGAAATTAGAAGCCACGTTTAAGTAGCATGATAAATGAAGGGAATAAGTAGATATGCTCTAGCTAAATAACCTTGTAAGTTTTTTTATAACTTTATTTTATTTATCTATTTCTATATGATGCCAAAGATCTAACCCAGCACCTCACACATGCTAGGCGAGGGCTCTACCACTGAGCCACAACCCCAGCCCTAAACTTGTGTTTTGAGAACTTGTGATTACAATGATGCATTTTTAAACAGAATCTATACTGAAGGAGAAGGGAGAACAAAATGTGACTACAAAATAATGAGAAATCTGTAGGATTACTGGTTTAAAGGTCATAATGTTATTGGCAGATTATTGTAGTATGAGTATTGATCAAGGAAGATGGTGGGGAGATCATGCTCAAAGAATGTGATGTTGGATGGCATTTGAGGTTTTGAAGGTTAAGGCTGAGAATATAGAGATAGCAACTGAAATGAAATTAAGTAAATGGCCATGGGCGAGGAAGAAGTCCTGAATTTGAAGCTAAGATTTGGAGTAGTGATACACTGGGATTTCAAGGCCAAGGAAATAGATGGCAGTGGTTGGGTTGATAAAAGAAAATTGTGAATCAGCCTCAGCTCCTCACAGAATAATGGGGAATGTCTAGAAAGTCTGAGAGTGACAGCAAGGAATGAGGGATAGGATGGTATATTCAAAAGGCAGAGGTCTTAATGGTGCAGAGGTCTTTTGCAAGAAAGAAGAAAAAGAATAGCAACGGGGAGCTAAGACACATCCTTTGTCTCAATTGTAAGTGAGATGCATAAGACAGTAAAACCTCCACTTGATGTGGAAGGTCCTTTGAGAAAGCCATTTCCTCAGAGGACTTCCTAGTTTCTTTTAAGGCCAGGATTAAAGAGACTCTTCCAAGACAAGCTTAAGGTTGTAGGAGGCTCTGTTAATTATACAAGTACTATAAATGACTGAAATAACCAATATGTGTAGAAAACGAATTTAAGAAAAAATGAGAGAGACCCATTTAAAGAACTATCAGCATTAAAATGGAAATGACATTCATATTTAATAAGTGAGTTATTTAATCCTACATATAAAAGATAGTTTTCCTTGTTGCTCTTAAGTAAACTTTTCTCTCTCTCATCTGTCCCACTTCTAAGTTTTGAGAACCTGAATAAATATTGAAAAACTTAGTATATTTGAAATACCTTTTTGTTTGTTGTTGTTTTTGTTTGTTTGTGGGGGATTTTTTGTTTGTTTGTTTGTTTGTTTTAGTACTAGAGATTTAACCCAGGGGTACTTTACGACTGAACTGCATTACCACTCCCTTGGATTCATTCATTTATTCAAAGAACAAGATATATCAGCAGTTTATTACATTTTAGGCACTTTCTCAGGTAGTTGAAAGACATAGACGAATTTTAAAATATCCCTATATTTATGGTGAGAAGAAACAGATACAAAACCCATAAATGTTGTGGTTTAGGTATAAAGTGTCCTTCAAAATCTCCTGTTAATGAAGGAACATCCAGAGATGAAACAATTGAATAGAAAGAGCTGTAACCATTTCAGTCCATCTAGTGTGAATGGAGTGACTGGGTGGTAACTTTAGGCAGGTGGAATATGGCTGGAGGAGGTAGGGCACTGAAGGAAAGCCCTGGAAGGGTAGGTACATTGTCCCTGTGACCCCTCCCTCTCTCTCTGTCTCTCTCTACTTTTAGATTCCACCTTGACCTGAGCAGTTTTCCTCCATTGGCCACTCCCCACATGATGTGCTACCTGACTTTGGCCCATACTGAAGAAACCATGATTCCCAAATAAACTTTCCCTCCTTTAAGTTTTTCTTGTCAGGTACTTTTGTCACAGAAGGTCAGATTTGAACTACAGGCTGAGCCCTGCTTTAATGCAAATATAGAGAAAAATATTGAACCCCAAACTACATTACATAACCTACCTTTTTCCAGACCATATGATTAGCACTAATTGTACTCCAAATTCAAAATGCCTTAAATAACAAAGTGGTATATTTTTGCCAGTATTATTTATTTGTTATTCTTTATGAATTGGTTGGCTACATTTTTAAACAAGCTCAGTTTGGTATAGGTATGACATTACCCACAGCTTGATACTTATTAATATCCCCTTATAACATACACATGAAAGTCTTGAATCTCAAAGATTTCTGTCAGCTACCAATATAACCAAGTTTAATAGTGTTTTTATCCAAACGACTTGGGTTTCCAGTATTAACAATTATTGTCAGAATCAATAGTAATATGATACATCCACTTTAAATAGACCTAAGTAAAAACTGTGAGTGCTTTTATGAAAATGTTAAGTGGATCATGAGTGATGTTCAAACGTGGGTAGTGCGACTCTGCTCTAAGACAACCCCTTCCAACCTGAAGTGGGGAGAGTGGCAGATTGGTTGGTTGGCTTATCTTTTGTTACCACAGCTAACAAATGACAGAACTAAAATTAGAAACCTTGAATCTCACCCAAGTGCTTTATCTACATCACCAAAGTGGCCTGGTTTTCTCATGCTGGGATAGAATTGTACAATTATTAATTAGGTGCTTGTCGAGAAAAACGACTAGGTTAACCTCAAACTGCCATTTCCTTATTAGGTCATAAATAGAAGAGACAATAGAAAGGCTAATGATTTCTTTTCCTCTCAAATGTATAGTGAGTCCAGAGATAGATGTGCCCTGCAACAAATGAAGCTGAAGTTTTCACATTTCTCCCTCTTCAAGGACTTCGCTATATGCTCATTGATCAAGTGTTTTGGAAAAAAAAATTGTTAAAATTTGTAAAAATAAAATACTTGTTTAAGTTTTCTTATACCAGGACTCCAAGACTGTATATCTTTGTAAACTGTGGGTTTTTGAGCTCCACGATATTGAGAACTACCTCCATTTTTGTGCAATTATATGACAATTTCATTCCAATTTCCAAGAAAAACAATGATCACAAACAACAAACCTAATTCAGTTCCATCATTGTTCACTCTTGGTCTGAAATTTCTTCCCCTAGATGACCAGGGAGCTATTCTGTCTTGTTGAGTAGCTTCATGCCAACTCTCCGCTCAAATACTTTACCATGAAGAGTCCTTCCTAAATATTGTATCTACAATCACATTCCTCATATTTCTTCTCTTACCCAGCATTATTTTGGGTATTGAATTTATGGCCTCTGAAACATTCTTACTACTTGTTTATGTGTATATCATCTGTCTCCTTCCTCTTTCTACCTACACCTGCCAATGGAAACTGCAGGAGAGAAGAGTCTCCTTCTGCTTTACTTTGTATCTGTAATGTCAGTGCCTAGAATAAAAAACTTTCACACTGTAAAATATCAATAGAAAATTGTGCACTAGATGAATATTTAAAGAACACCTACTTTGAGCTGGGGCTGCACTAAGCACTGGGGATTTGGCAATGATAACCTCAATATAGATGTTGATAACTAGCTGCTGCTGCAGAGAGTAGTTACAAGTTACAAGTGCTAATGGGGTGCATAGCAAGAGTCCTGGCTTAATTCATGGGGGTCAGGAAGATCCTTCAGAGCTAGGGTTGGGTTTTTTATGACACCAGAAGCCTACAACTAAAGTATGGCCATTACATGCATGAGAAAGAAGACAATGACAATTAACTCTTCTTATAATCCATTATAAGCCAAAACTTTCTTAGTATTAGAATAAAATGTGCTGCCTCCATGTGCACTGAATTTTCCTATGACAAGAGCTATTCAAAAAAAGCTGTCAGGTCAGTTGATACAACCTGTGAAGGGTTAGATTCATTAGATTAGTCTAACTTAAATTTATATACTAATTCAAGAAGTCTATATTTAATTACTTTATTATTTCATTACATAAATATTTATTAAGTGTCTACTAACTATCAGACACCCAAAAGCTCAAGCACAGACTGTTGTCTCTGTGAATAAAGGGCATCCTAATTGGCCTCATCTCTTTCTCTTTTGCTGAATTTCAGCTTAGAGACAACTGCCAGCTAATCTTCTCACACATCAGTGCTCAATGTATTCAGCCATTCCCCTGTCCAAAAAGCAATTCAAATCCCTTTCCTAGCACGAAAGGCCTGCTATTCCTGGCCCTAACCTTGTCTCCCAGTCCTAGTCAACTTTGCCTGTGCTGCAACTCTCTATATTTCAGAAGCACATGGAAATAGATATGCCTCCGCACTTTTGTTTATAAACCTTCCTTAGCTTCTGCTGCCCCCTCCCAGACCCTCCAGTTTGTATAGGAAATTGCCTCTATCTGGGAGCATCATTCTTCAGTAGTGCCAGAACTAATTATAAACAATCCCTTATATGATGTGGATATTGGAAGATGTTTGGGAATAAAATTCCTTCTCATGTAAAATGAGCATCTATTGCAAGATCCTAAATTGCAACCTTCCCGAGTCCTTTGTCATAATGACCAAATAACAGGCTTCCTCCTTAATTTTTGGTTTAAATTCTACTTTCTTGTTAGTACTACAGTTCAGCTCCGAGCTCCGGCTTTCTTGGCGGGAGCTCTAATCCACTGTCTAGCTCTTGTCAGCTTCCATCCAGATCGGCTGAGCTCCTGGGCCCCAATTCCCTTACCCACAGCTGCTGGGTTTGGACTCCATCTAAAGGGGATGAGACAAGCCTATGTGGTGGGAATGTACAGTTGAAAGCTCCACTAGGAAGAGCTGTTACCTTGAATGAATTTATGTAAGTTCTGCCAGAGAGATCACTAAGAATGAGAGGGAAGGGGTAATAAACAGGGCCAAAAACTGCAAACAAACTGGAGGCACCCGGAGATAATTAGGTACCAAGAAATGAGCTGGGAGATAAAGTCATGCAGGGGGAACAGAATGAAAGAGTGTGAAACCCTTGCCATAATGGAGGCTGGTGTGCCCAGTTTGTCTGTTGGTGGGTGCCAGCTTTATGGCTCATTGGTAACTTAGCCGAGGATGTGAGGCAAACAGCTGGTCTCGCTCCAAAGTGGATTGATCATCCTGAAACAAAAAGCTGAACATCACAACTGCCTGGAAGACCCAGCTACCTTCCCCTCAGATATCAAAATCCAACTCTAAATATGTCCACTTTCATCTTGACCTGCCCCTTAGTCATTTGAGTTTGATTGGTGATTCTTCTACCCAGATATAAATCCTGCTGCTGGGATGATTTGTGCAGCCTCTCCTTCCTTACATATTTGCTGCTGAAAATCCATGTACCTTAGACCAAGCCTGCACAGGTAGAAAAACATACTCTCTTTTGTCCACCTGAAAAGTCTTCCTCTACATTTCTGCTTTTCTTTTGCCTTCAAGATCTAACTCACTCTTTGTCCTCTTTCTTTTTCATATGACACTGGAGCCATCTCCATGTGATCTCTCCAACTACTGAAAAACATAATCTTGTTTTAAAATATCCATTGAGCATCTTCCATTTACTTATTTAGCATTCATATAATCCTTACTATGTACCAGGTGCAAAGTATGTTACAAATATTAACTCACTTAGTGTTTCTAATAGACTCATAAGGTAAGCATGATGACAATGTCCATTCTGTGGATAAAGAATTTGAGTTACAAAAATCTTAAATCATGTGTCCAAAGACCCTCAGTTAGAAAAACCCAGAGCTGGAACTGAGAGAATCTAGCTCCAGAATTCAGTTGCTGAACCTATCATTGTAGACTGCTTCAAGATTATGTTGATTTGTAGATTATGCTGTTTATAAATACACAGAAAAGAAACCTTAGTTCTGCTTCTACAAGGTAGGGATTGTTCCTGCACCAGGGCTATATAGACATTATTCATGTATTCATCTCCTTGGATACTATTTTCTGAACACATACAGACATGCTTTGTATTTATAAGGAACCAAGAAATAGCTATCCATTATGGAAATATTGGAAATAATGAAGTAAAGATAACTTAAATACTATCAATATATTAATTAACTCTTATTGCTGCAAACATTTTATATATTACTTTACTTACACTTTGTGATGATTTATCCATTAAAAGTGGTATAGAAAATAAAATTTGCAATTTTTTTTCCTCTTGACAGATAAACTTATAAATAAACCACATTTCCTTCCAAAGAACAAAAATCATCTCTTTGGTCAACCCATGTATTATGGGATATCTATTTTTACCACCATTGTCAGTTGCCACTCGTGATTTCTAGGTGGTCCTCCATCCCTCTTGATGACATTGTGTCTCTAGAGCAAATAGTAAAGAGGGCAAACATGAAATTACTTGACACTGAAGGATAAAATCTCTTCTAGCAAATTGTCAAAGAATAGATTAGAAGCTTTCCTTCATGAAAATTGTAAAATGAAACCATAAGCAATAAGCAATTTTCAGGTTGTCAAATACCCATAACCACTATGATTTCTGAATTTAATATGATGCAGCTGTGATTATTGTTGCTTTTCTGCCTGCAAACATTATACACTTTTGCTTAAACATACATTTTGCATTTATGAAAAACACACTAAAATGATGTAGTCAAACTTCAAAATTAGTTTTTGTTTTAACTTCTAATATGTACTTTCCATTCCCTTCAACAAGGCTATTATAAAGCTATTAGAAGGATTTTTTTCCCTATTACCAATGCTAAAATATTTAAACATCTGAAAGAAATACGCAACTGTTTCTATTTAGAAAGAAACAGCATTCTTTGGAAAACATGAATTATATAAACTATAATTAGAGCCTCAAAATTGAAAGTGTTTAAACTAAGATTACAAATTGCTGTGTTAAAAGGATACTGAGACATTCAAGGGGGAAAAATTAAATGCTAACTAACTAAATCAGTTCTCCTGCATCCCAAGCTCTTCTGTCTCCTTCATGCCTGTCCCTTGGCATCACTGATGATCACATAGAAATTAGAACCAATTTTTACAAGACATTCCTACTACAGTGATTTCAGGTTTGATTTGCCTGCTTCTCTTTATCATTATAGTCAGAAGATTCTACTTTTGTATAAAATTCTATTAATAATCTTCAACTAAACATGGTCTATTGGAAAAAGGAGACTGGTAGAAGTAAAAATACAAATTGAATTCCATGTTTTCAAACTAAATTGGAAATTATTGTTCTTTTTTAACATAAAATGAATTTTGTGCATTTTCAGGAACACACAGGAGAGATCTAGAAGTTAATTGAAATCCATTAATCTAGGTTCACTCTGTTAAAATCTATAGGGACGTATGGTAAGGGCTATGGATATAATGGGCATTGAGTCTTCTAAAAGGGAAACTAAATCTGAATAATGTGCACATAAGCATATTACTACCAAATTACTATTTATTTAGAATCTGACTGGCCTATTTTTCCATATAATATTTCAATTCTATTTTTTAGTAACATTTCAAATTAATTTTTAGAAACCCATAAATTACTGAAAGTATATCCACATTAATTAGCCATATGACTATGCAGTTCAATATTTTGGCATGGGGCTGTAGAAATGGTGACATCTATATTGATATCTAAAAAGCTATTATACTTTATGGTTGAGAGAGTGCAGGAGTTCATTTAATTATATTACACTGCCAAGATACACTTTAAAGAAAAAAAATCATGGCCAAATAGTAGGAATGAAGCTCTGTGAACAGTTTTTGTCCAATTTAGAATTGACACATCCTTACACATCTGATTTTGTGAAATCAGGGGTCATGAGAGCCTACTTTGAACACAGTATAAATTCTATAAATTCTGTGCCAATGGTATATCACAGGTGGCTTTAGATGTAGATTCTTTATCCATACTGTGTCCAAAAACAATGTGTTTTGATTAATTACTATAGCAATAGTACCTGATTTTGAGAGTTTTTGTTTGTTTGTTTTGTTTTGTTTTGTTTTGTTTTTTGTTTTTACAGTGGGATCCACACTTCAGTGGGCTGAATGGATTCAGATAATAGTTGAAGCAAATCAAGGAATCAAAGAAAGCAAGAAAGGGGGCAAAAAAAATTAAAACAATTGTGCTACACATTCTTGTTTTAGGACAACCAGATATTATTCATGAGAATGTTTAAATACTTTGAAAAGTTCGATTTATATTGTGAAGTAAGAAAAGCATACACATCAAGACTTTTAGATCCTTAGTTACTGAGTGAAGGTGACCAAAATCTCATGGAGGTTGACTGAGGTCTGCATGAGATTAAGCTTCCCCTTAACGCATCAAAGCCCTTCAAAGCAAAATGTGGGAACCAATGAATAGTCCCCCATGAGAATATAGAAACACTGAGATAAGATGAGTTGTACTTGTTTTAATAAGATGTTTTATGAAATTTACAAGGATGGCCCACAAATCATAGATAAACAGTACAAAAAACACCATTATTCTTGTTATCAGGATTAGCTCTGTTTCCATTGCTATGCTAAGACCATAAAGGAGAGAATTACACCTTCTTTGCTTTCTCCTCAGGATTCAATATAGGAGGCTCAGCCTTCCCAGACACCCATTGGGAAGGCCCACATCCATCACAGGTCAAAGGGCAATGGTGGGGTTCTTCCTCTCCTAAGTCATTTTCCATGTTTTCTATTAACACAATAATGCAGAGTATTGTAAGATACGAGGAAGAGGATAGGAAGAAGAGGTTAGATTGGTGCCAATGAGTTAATTAAATTTGGGTTATGCCTTATAAGATGAAATAGTAAAATATTATTAATCAAAAAATTCTTCTAAATATTACCTATGTTAAAACAAGGCAGATACACCAGAGCACACTAAATACCCTGCTGGTTTGTAGAACTAGCAATTGTTTACAGAGTCGTCTTCCTCCAGCATCATAGCACAATTTTACAAGATTTCCTGAAAAGTACGACAGTCTTGAACCAAAGTTAAGTAGCATCCGTGAAGAAACAATTTTCTTGGCTTAACAAATATCCAAAATGGTTACCTTCACTCTGAGTTTATATTCATTATTTGGAAAGTTTTACAGTGGAATCTGGCATGTTGAGCACTACAAAAAAAAAATGTAAGTTATAAGATGAGAATTTTATGAAAATCCAGTTATTAAATTTACTAAAAGTACATGTACAGAAAAGAATTATAATGATCATAGAAAATTTTAATTCATTTGTGTAAATAATTTTACTTAAGTAGCATTTATCAATCTGATGAGGTAATACTATGTTCATAAAAATTATTTCTAAAGTCAACATTGGCAAATACTAGAGCCTCTCATAAGTTAAAAATAATAGAGTATTTCTATGTGAAATATAATTTATCTCTGAACCAAAAGGAGAAAGTATATGGAGAGATGAGCCCTTCTTCATTTCATCATCGTTTGGTCTTTTATATTTGTTTTGCTTTCACTTAAATCTCTATAGAATAAAAGATAATCTGAGTTTTTGCTTGAAGGTGTGCAGAATTCATAGCCTTGATAGTACCTCATTGAATTATTTTCTCCCCTCAGCTAAATAGTCATTAGGTCAATTCTTGTGAACACAGAATCACTGAATCACTGAAACCTAGTGTGTGCATGATCTGATTAGCTGGCTCATGGAAATCCCCTAACCTACTGAATAACTCTCAAATAAGCAAGTACTTTTTTTTTTTTTTTTCTCAAAAAAGCAGCGTTTTTATGTTTTGGGGCTACAACATTTTAAGTCTATTTCTAAGCTTTCTCCCAACTCTTAATCTTATCATATCAAAGAAAAGAATTGAGACTGTCTTTTTTCACTGGAAACTTTCTCAATAAGGTTCTTGGAAATTTACAATCCTGTAATCAGTCAATTGGACTCGACTACAAAACACCAAAAATAACAAAATAATAATACTCAAACTGATGAGGTATTAGATAGTTTATAAAACAACTTCACAAATATTATTTTATTACCATAAAAATCTTTGAGGTGCTGGGCACTGTGGTACATGCCTGTAGTCCCAGTGACTCAGGAGAATCAAAGCCAACCTCAACAAAAGCAAGGCACTAAGCAACTCAGTGAGACCCTGTCTCTAAATAAAATATAAAATAGTGTGGGGATGTGGTTCAGTGGTCAAGTGCCTCTGAGTTCAATCCCCAGTACCCAATACCTGCAATTCCACTTCAAAAAGGAATTTGAAGTGGGCTGGGCAAATATAATCACTATTTCATAAGTGAGTAGAATAAAGTCACTATATTTACACCTTGCTGCAATGGCTGACTTGAAATGAGAAGCCAGCTCTCAAATCCTTGTCTCCAGTCTTCTTCTCCCTAACACACATACCTCCTGTTTTATGTGGGGAACTATGTAAATAGATCTCTAGACCTACTTTTATATGTTTTTGCATTCTAGTACTGAGACAGGATTCTCGGTGATACTTAAATAAATTGGTAAATAAAGATTTTATGTCTCCCAAAGTTGGTGATATATAAGGAATGAAAACTAATTCATCTTTCCCCAATATAATTAATGTTTCAAACAGCAAAACTAATGAGAAGATTTATTTTCAAACCATAAATATTTAGTATAAGGTCTTGTTCTCTAAGTTCCAGTTTTGCATTTACTTTCGATACAATAAATCAATGTTATAAAAGCTTCACATTACTGAGAAAATATATCCACTGAGTAATTTCAATGGAAGAATATTTCCATATTACTTTGTAGTTTGGGATACTTTAAATATTTAAACATTATACACAAATATGTTACATATCTTATTCATCTCTGATACCTTATAAAGTTGGGTGTTAGTATGGGAAAAAATGATACTTGAGTGTGTAAATGTTATCAGGGATATGAAGACTAAGCACAAATGGAGATTCTATAGTAGAGCATCGTTTAGCTTTTTTTTTTTTTTTTTTTTTTTTTTTAACAAAGAGCAGTCGGAGATCATGCATACGACCTGAGTGCACCAGCAAACAGCAGACCCATGGAGATCATCTCAGCCAGGGATGGACAAGATTCAGAAAACCCACCTGGTGATGAACACCAATAGTTTCCAGTCAGCTTTCAGGTCCAGATAAACTTCAGTTAAAGCCAAGGCTTCCTATTTAAATCTGAGGCTAAGGCACAAAAGGCCACAGAAAAATAAAAATAAAAATAAAAATAAATAGTTCGATTTGGCACCCATTCCCATAACTCAATGAGAGTTTCATCAGGCCAAAGGGATGGAGAAGTATACAATTATGCAGTGAATTGGTTCTGAGCAAGAGAGCCAATCTGGGTAATTGAGGCCTTGTGATCTGCTTCCAGTTGAATTGTCCTGAACACATTCAACATAATATGTAATTATGCAATGCTCTGCTTCAACTTTTAGTCACAGATTCATGCTAAATGTGCATTAAAGTTGTGAGATTATATTAATATAAAATCATTACAGAGGTCCTCAAAGTTAACTTCTTTTGTGCATTTTTATTCTATCCGAACTCACGGTTTCATATGGGTCTCATCTGTCTCTATATTAAGGGAAACACTCAAATGTTAATCAAAGACTTAAAACTGAATTAAACTAGTCATCTCCCTACCAAATATATCCAGATTGATTCTACACTACTTTGATGCATCTAATTAGTTATGTTACAAATATAGAATGAAAAGATATTTTAGTTCAATCGACATCACAGACCCCTCAAATATTGAGTTCAGAAATGATTTATTGACTTTGTATATATCTGGCCTTTATCACATTTACTTGGCATTCTCTTAAAAAATTTTTTCCCCAAAATAGCTTAGCATTTTTCCTCAGGAAAAGAAGAAGCAGAGCAAAGGAGGAATAAAAGTCTAGTCTATTCATGTTAGATGAGTCAGAAGTCAACACTCTACAATAAAGAGGACTTTATGCTATTTCCCAGTAGAAAGAAGTGCTTAGAAGATATCCCAATGAGAATCTGTCTCTGTAAGTTTCATGACAATGCTGCCAATGTTATTATTTCTTCAGGCTTTCTCCTGTATATAAGCATTAAATATATCAAAACTTGGACTTGAATCATTTAATTATGAAGGTCAGAAAATATTAGATTTTATTATCACCATTATTGGAATAGATTCTCTCAGGCTGTTTTAAAAGTTTTTGAGAAAAAACTTTAATTAACTTCATTGAATCAATGACTTGCTGATAATTCATTTTCTTGTTATAGTTCAACAAACATTGAGCACATGACATGTACTAGGTCCAGAAATATGTGTTTGATTTGTAGAAATTATTATCATCTGGTCCCTAACCTCAAGGAACCAAAACACAACACAGAACCTACGTATACAGAACAACAATGATTTATACAAGATGGCATCACAGAATACAGGAAGCATCCAGCTTTGAGGTGGGGAGAGTGAAAGAAGGCTACCTAGAATAGATAACGCCTGAGACTTGTTTTGAAGAACAAGTCAATGTTCCACCCAAGGATAAGTACAAGGTTGGCACTTGTAGGAGCCTGAGATTGAGGGTGCCTCAAATTTTGTGCCCCACCCTTCTGCTCTCAGCTGCAGAGGCTTAGCAAGAACAAAAGGCTTTGCATCACCATCTTGAGTCACCAGCTTGAAATAGATTTCATAGGAATATTATTCTGACTAATTGCTGAATGACTTGTTTATATGTGATATGGTAGTTACATTCACTGGTAAATATGGGTACATAATGCTGGAGCTTCTTTGAGCTCCATTCATGGTCCTGCCATAAGTAAATTCTCATGCCGGTAGCCTTCTTCCCAGTCAGATCCACAGGGACTCAATCACTCATCTGGCTGTTAGGGGGGAAAAAAATGGTGGTGGGGTGGAGGGGAACATGGTTTACAGACACATAGTGTATATTATTTTCACAAATCTTATTTCTAAAAATCTCAAAATTGGTCATTATTAGGAGGCCTAAATGATTTACTGTCTAAACCAGAACACTTTCAAGAATGAAGAGTTCTATTTATTATTTTCCTGCCACAAGAGACGTAAACCAGGTCCATTCCAGGCAAACAGGGTACAAGACCACCCTAATTATTCCCATAATTTTCATCAACCAGAGAACTATAAGAAATTCAGCAGCATCTCTTAAAACAAAAGAAGGTTCCTCCTCAAAATTACCACCCTCGGAGGCTTAGAACCAAACAGAGACTTTCTTTTGCTTTGACCTCAAACAGCATGGATTCTCCGCAGTGGCTGTCTATGTTCTCAGACAAGGAGGTCATGACACAAACTTGGCTGTATTTGATTGTCCCTCCTCGACCATTCATGTGAATCAACAAAGCACAGTTTGGGGGAATCAACCTCACACAAACAGACACATCTGAGTAGGTCACGGAGGCCCATGCTGTGGAGGGCAGCTCTCCCTCTGTCTGTTGGAAAATATCGACTCGAAGATACCCACTCCTTTCCGTCAGTAAAAATTTTTCTTTCATTTGTCACTCTGACCCATCTCAGCTGGGTGATTTAAAAAAAAAAAAAAAAAAAAAAAGATGTTCAAGTTAAAAAGAAATCCGTATTGCTTATGTAAGAAAGAAAACAAAGGGGGGGGATAGAACTAAAAATGGATTATCTAAAGCATCTCATCTTGTGATATTTAAAGAGCAGAGTGGGTTCAAAGAATGGTACAATGTAGAGAAAAGAAGCCACTTACATTGCACTTTCAGCATACTTATTGCTAGTCCTCTCCTCTTTTGCCCATTGACTACCTCTTTGACATTAGTCTTTGCTCATCCATCATTCACTCCCTCTTAATAATAAGGCAACTCCAGATAATGCACAGAGCCAATAGTATGAGACATTTGATTTTCAGAGGAACATTGAAGTTATGTACCCACAGGCCATCAGAAGTCATTAGGGTGTTTCTACTGCCTCCCAAGGGCTCACTGAGTTGGTTTTACTCTGGTTGAATTAATGGCTGCAGGATATCATAGTGCTTGTGTCACTTTAATTACTTAGCATTAATTCAGAAACTCAGAATTTTTTTTCACAATCTGGGGAAATAAGAATGAATTAAGCATATTTTATGCCATCAAAGAAGTTTCTTATAATCACTTCAGGGAATAAAATTTTAAGACTGGGATCCCTATTTTCTGGACTTCACCGCCACAAAGCAGGAAAATTGTATTACACAAGGTGTTGGGTGGATATGAAATTGAGAGTCTTAGAATTTTTAAGGTTGCCTTGGGAGACAACCCACCAAAAGCCAGAATACGGGAGCATCTTCTCCACCTGCTGCACCAAGATCACCAGGTGCCATTGCCGCAGAGTGAGATTCCCTCTGCTCAAAGAGCTCTTATGCTACCTCACAGTGGTAATATCTAAGTCATTAATCATGAGAGAGCATCATTAGGTAATGACTAAAGGCCCTTAGCAAAGATATTTTTTCTCCTCTTCAAAATATATTATGGAAAGTAACCCTGGGACTCAAGTTTACTAAGTGTATTTTGTTTAAATAAATCCTATGACTTTCTTTTATTTATATCATATTGTATCATTTAACATTTGCTAAATAATGTTGATATATTATAAATGTTAATTTTATGAACATTTACAAGGTTCAAAAATCAAAAGAATACAAAAATATACACAATAAAATTCTTCTACCTAGTCCTCTCATCTAATTTCCATTTCTTCCAACACAGCTAGTAACCACTGTTACTAGTTTTGTATCTATCCTCCCAGAATTGTTTTGTGCTTAAACAAGGCATGAAAATAAATTTCTTAATTGTTCACCTTTTTTTTTAACTTGAAAGGTAGCAGAATATGCAATTTTCCTTGATTCGGAACTTTATTAATTAATTCCATGTTTTTTTTTCTTTTTTCAAATGTATTAACTGCTGGTTTTTAATCTTTCTCTGGTGTTTTTTGTTTAGCTCAAATTATGTTGCTATCTCCCCTCTTCCTTTTTGAGTTGAAGTCTGTGCTAGACTCTGAGCTGTTCTTTGTTTCCTGAGAGCCTCGCTGGACTCCATTCTTCCCAGCTGCCCTTTCAGAGAGGACACCCATGGGAATCAAAGGACAACGGATGATGAAGGAAAGCGAAGTTATCTTTTTCAGGGCCAGGATTTTAAGTAGAATTGGCATCTCCTCTTTGGTCCTTCCTTCCCTATTTGTAAGCTACTGGCAGATAATACTGAAGCCCTAGAACATAATGGAACCAGGGGACTCAAGAAGCCTAGAGGCCTGAATTGCTGCATTCAGAAGCACCCTCGATATCCAGTGCACCCACCATGGTCTATTACATGAGTGAAAAATAAACTTTGGCAGGGTGTGGTGGTACATGCCTGTAATCCCAGAGACTCAAGAGGCTGAGGTAGGAGGATCTCAAATTCAAAGCCAGCCTCAGCAAAAGTGATGCACTAAGCAACTCAGGGAGACTCTGTTTCTAAATAAAATACAAAAAGGGGGGGGGGTGCTGGGGATGTGGCTCAGTCATAAAGTGCCCCTGGGTTCAATTCCCAGTACCAAAATAAATAAATAAACTTTGCTATTAGATTCATTTTATATTTCCTGTACACATAACTGTAAGGTATATGTTTAACTTTTCTGATATTTAGAAAGTATAATAGTTTTGCTACTTTGGTTACCATTATAATTAGTTTATAATTTTCACTTACCTGAAATGCTATGTTTCTTTAGGCAATATCTGTATACTCTCTTTTATGAAAGATGATAAAACAAACATTTTTCTTATTCTTTTCTCTTTTTTCCTTCTCTTACATCACATAATACTTTCCAATAGTATTATTTGTGTTTTCCTTTGGATATCTTATGTTTTATTCTTCTCTTACCACAATTCACTGAATAAAGAAAGCCTATTTTTTTCACACATTGGTATCTCTAAACTTGGGATGTGCCTTACAGTCAAGGCTATATTATGACTACGATTGCGGATGTGGTTTTGTACCGGATGGCAGACCTTAAAACAAACCATTCTACAACTGAGAGTGCCTTGGATACAATGAAGGACATTTAAACTATATCAGACTTCTGATTATTAATTGGTTGGGGCTTACCAAATGGTGATTCTATATAATTTGACCTACTTAATACATTTTTCAACTCTAAATAAAAGTTTGACTGTCAGTTATTACAAATGAAGACATTATCAAACACAGGTCCTCCCATCTTCTTTCATTCTTTCTTCCTAATTATTTTCAGGGGACTCATCTCTCCCCCTATAACAACTGAGGTTTACATTTCATACTACATTACTCTAATCTGTACATTGACTTGAATCTTTACTCTAGAATAGTCACACAAGCCTTTTTTATAAAGTGCCCACTGCCCCAGGTGACTCCCATGACCTACCAGACAGCTGCAGAGCTGTTGAGTGCTCTCTATCTCCACAGAAAAACACTGCTGCCTACAAGCTCTGCATCTTTCTATGCAAACCCACCTCCTTTCCTTCTCAGACAAAAGGGAAGGCTTCTACCTAGAGCCCTATTCACTCTCTTATGGGCAACAATGTTAAAACAAGGGACAGGACTTTTACTATTTCCGGAAGTATATATTTACTTCTGTTTTCTGCAATCTGCTTTCCCTCCATCCTGGGGCCTTTCCCTGAGCTACTTCTCTTACCTGGTCCTTCAGAGTTTCCACCAGTTCTCAGAGGGTTCAGGAAGTTCTCACCTGTATTTTAGAGTGCCGTATTATAGCTGCCTCCTGGCGCAACTGAAAAGGAAGTTTGTAGGGTATTTGTTTCTTAGTTTCCTGTATTCTTTATTGCTCTTTTTGTGATTTGCAGGAGAAGGGTGAAAATGCTGACTTCTGCAGCCATGTTCACGCTGGAAGTCAACTTTATTTATTACAGAACAGTTCTCCATGTACAGACGTGATGATCCAAATTTACAAGAAAGCAGAGTGCTAAGATTTAGGAGTAACTGAATTTACTTGAATACAATAGATGTCATTTGGGACAGCAATTTCTACTTAATAAATCTCAAATATTCTTGTGTTAAAAGAGAATTGTGTGGGATCTGAGTATGTGTAAGTGATGCAATATTTCGAAATAAGAACAGTTTGTTATTTCCCTTGGAATTATTTAGTGCTTGAGTAAGCAAATCCAAGGTAGTGCTACTTTTTTAAAAAAAAGTATCAAAGAAGGTACATGTATTTTCTCAAATATTCACATCCTAAATTAAAATATCACTATATAGCTGTAGAAAAAGAGGGTGCATAACTATTTTTACTGATTTCTTTCTTTAGTCCAACCGTTAATAACTGAAACAATGCATTTGCAAATGATGTAGAGAAAGATTACCTATACATTTGCTTTTTAAAATAGCTAATACTCAACCTGAGATATTCTGAGAAAGAATCTACCCACTTCTCTATTAAATATGGATCAATATCATTCAAGATTAAGTGCATATCAGTCAATGCAGAAATAAAATCCTTAAAAACTCCTCATACCATTAATCTTTCTATCATTTAATTTTCCTTGGAAATGATCCATGAACAGTGAAACTAAAATAAAACACAAATTTGAGGGAATTTGATTGCAAAACTGAGTTTTATACAATTCTATATTCAAAGGATTATGTTGCCTAATATAGAAATATTGACTCATTCTTCAAATCCAAGGTCTAAATATTAAAATGTTCCTTGTTGTTATGTTTTTATAATTTACTGCCACTCCTTAAATATGCGATATTTATATTAGTAATGCACTATAGATTCTAAGAGAAATTCCCAATATTCTCAAAAACATTAAAATAAAAATAATGCTGTGTGGGTGTTTCTTCTCAGAAACTAGTTTTTATTGCTTTTGGCAGAATAATGAAGCTACTTGACCAAAGAATAGTTCTTATTTCAAGAAAACACACATCTTCAGGAGGAGTGAATAAAGATTAGTGGGGAAAGAAGCCCACCTAAGCAGCCAGGAGGATTTGTAAAATTAATTCGTGGATGATAAATGCCACATTCAAACTGACTGAAAATTCTATTACTGCTTCTAGCCCAAGGATGACAAATAAATGGCTTGAATGATACCAATCCCCCTTCCCATGGCCATGCCGGACATTGCTAACTAATGACAGCAATCTTTCTGTGTTTGAATGCAGCCTCAGAATCTTTTTCAACATAACATGGTATATTAGTCAGGGTTCTACAGAAAGACAAGACCAATAGGAAGTAATATGGTGTGTGTGTGTGTGTGTGTGTGTGTGTGTGTGTGTGTGTACGAGAGGACATTTATTAGAGGAACTGGCACTGGCTCACCTATTCATAGAGGCCAACTCACCCATGACAGATCGTCTGCAAGCTTGAGACTCTGGGGCACTGGTAGTGTGGTTTGTCCCAATACTAAAGGTTTTAGAGCAAGGAAATCTGATGATATAACTTTCAATGCAAGGCCAAAGGCCTGAAACCTGGGGTAGCTGCTGGTGCAAGTCCCAGGGTCCAAACGTAGGGGTGTCTGTAGTTTTAATGCCCAACGAACAGACAAGACAGAATGTTTCTCAACTCCTAGAGAGAGACACACTCACCCTTGCTATGTTTCTCTTCTCTCCAGTCCCAACTCTGCCACTCCTTAAAAGTGTGGTATTTATACTAGTAATGCACTGTAGATTCTAAGAGAAATTCCCTAAGCAGCCAGGAACAGTGCCTGTCCACACTGAGAGTGGATATCCCCCACTCAGAGTCCCAAACTCAACTCCTCTGGAAACAATGTTTGAGCAGGTTTTCAGATATTCCTTAATCCAGACCAGTAAACAACCAACTTGACCATCACATATAGAAAGGAACCACCTCTAAGCAATCAGACCAGAGCTCACTTACAACTCATTTTTCAAGCCCATCTATTGTACCACCCTTTGCATATTCCTTAAACTAACCAAGTCATGCCCTGTTATCTTTTCCAAGATATATTTTACAACCTCATAAGACTTTTCAAACTCTCACAACTTTGAAATAGATAATGAGCTTCTGAATAAACCATTGCCTGAGTTCTGAAGTCTAGATTGACTTCAGTTCATCAAACAGCTGTCAGGAATACCATAAGATACCATTGCCTTGGACTTAACTAGGAGCATAGATAGGGTCTGGCAGCCTGCAAGGAAGTAGGTAGGAGGGGAAGCAGCTCTGCTTAAGTCACCTCTATCAATTTCCTCACCAAGAGGCAATGGATTACTACAGCCTGGAGGTAACCCTGCTGGAGCAGCTCTGTGACTGGAAGACTGTTTCTGGAGAGGGGGGCATTCCAAGATGACAGGCACATTGCAGAGCCATGAAGCATAGAAAGTGTGCACTGGTAATGGGGTGGGAAAAAACCTTTGTTCAGCATATTTGTATTCAAACTCTTCTGCTGCCATGAGTATATTTTAATAACTTATCGTTCCCCCTTTGGTTCTTCTCATCTAGACATGATGATAAAATCTTCATCAGGGCCTTTATGTGCGGATTCATTGGAATGGTACATGTCAAAATGTCTGGCAAGTAGAAACCTCAACACATCTTAGTTGTTTTTTTTTTCTCTTATTTTTAGTATAATTTTTTTGGTTCAAAAGAAAAGAGGAAACACAACTTCTCACTATGTTTCCATCCAGGAATTTCTAATCCAGGACTCTCCAATATGTCTAAACATGTGATCCAGTGACATAACATATATTAAAGGCAAATAATCATGACTGGCACCTGATAAGCACATACCAGAGGAAAAATGTATTTAATCTGCACAGCAACCCATAGAATTGGATGGAATCATGACCATCATTGTACCAACAACAACACCAACAGGGGGACAGAAAGGAGAAGCACATTTCCCATGACATTAGGATTTGTGAGCAGCAAATCATGGTCTGAATCCAGAAAATCTCTCTTTAACCTTAATTACTGTAATTCTTAATCACTACACATAGCCAGTCTTGCTCTTTCCTTTCCAAACTAAAAACCTTTCATTTCATTGTTTCTATAAATGTATTGACTTTTCTTTGGAGAAATAATTGATGAGATGAAAAATTCATAGTCTCTATAAAGGAAAGGAGTCTCCCACGGTCTATGGCTGTGACTAGTGCTATTATTATTGTTGTCAGTGTTACTGATATTCAGACATTGGAATATGACCAAGGCAAATTGAAAGTTTTGGACCAGAAAGTATCTGTCATTAGAGACCAGGGTCATTTCTGCCTGCAGAAGCAAGGCAGGTGCTGTGCTGGCCAAGAAGTTTGAGTTGAACTTCCAAATTGTTTACTGAGCTTTAATCTCTAGTGACTAAAAGTATCATTTGTAAATTTTTTAAAAGGTGGAAATAGTTGATTATAAAAATCTTCTCTTCTATTTTTGGATCAAAAATTGATAAGTGCCATGCTCACAAATGAGCACTTTGTCATAGTTTAGTGGCTTATAGGTGACTAGATTCTGCTTTCTCTCTAATTATAGCTAAAGTCAAAGACAGCTGCTTTTCCTATCTCAGAGTCCTGGTAAAAAAACATCATAATAATCATATGAATGTATTTTCTATCCTTCTTTCTTTGCACATGAGACCTAATAAGAGTACAGTACCCACAATACCCAAAGAATTGGTTTCTCCCTGTGTTGTATTCTTAGTGAAAATAACAGAAAGGTAAAAACTAAGAGTCCTGTGGATATTTTAAGACTTCTTTTGTGAATCTGGAAAACGATTTCCATGGAATTCTAGCCTACCCTTCTCTACCCTCCATGCTTTATACTGTGATGAGAATCTTTTATAATCCTGTTTTTTCATTTTCTAAAATAAAGGGCTTGAACTTTGTTTGCTTACAGAATTTGTTTTAAAGCTAGAGTTACAGTTTGCTTATAGAACAGCAATGGAAAAAAAAACATGTTTCTCTGCTACTATACAAATAATCTGACACAGCTGGGCTCACCTGGAAAACGTTCTGCTACATTTCATATTCTTAATGTGAATGTGAACTTTGCAATAGCTGCATATTGTCATTCCTATTTCATGCTGTATTTTTACCCTGCCAGACTTTGTAGCATGAAAGATATCACAGTCTACTATACATGAACCTATTGTTTACTTGTTTTTAGTTTTTTTCAAAAGGCAAAAAATGTCGAACATCACAATGCATTCAGATGTTGAGACACCTGTTCTATACTGATGTTTTGACATGAACAATCTGCAGATACTTTTTTTATTGCACAGGGAATAAATCAGCCTTGTCAGAAAATTATAGTTCTAGTTGTTCCAGTCCCTTCATATCAGACATCTATTCACTTTCTACAGTTGGTAATTCTCCTTAATAATTCTATTCAGGCTTTAATGACTCCGTTGATATTGCAACTGTTCCTGCTTCAGCCCTGTAAGTATAATCAATAGCTGGATGAACCAAAAATTAAATCATTTAATGAATTTCTGGTTGAATTCATCTAGGTCACTAGACTTCCACTCCTGCTGGCAGCCAGCATGATTTTATATCCCAGTATTGTCATAACAATACATGTTTCCACTTGGCTGCCATCCTATGGCATGTCATATCAGCACACAGTCTGACTGTGTTTTCTAGATCTATGCAAAGATGCTTATTTAAGCTATGGTCACAAACACCTGAAGAAATGCTGGCGAGGAACATATTGTTTTCTTCCTCCCAGGAGAGCTATTATAAGAAACCACCCTTAACCTACAGGCATGTACTGTAGCTGCTTCAATATAAGCTCTACAGGATGGATGTGAGTACAAAGCAGGGATGCTGAAGATCCACAGCCTCTACTGAGTACTGTGTAATGCTTAATGTTATGCAGCAGATGTCTGCTGATATATTCAGCATATAGAACTCGCCAGAATAGAAATATGTCACATAGCATTACTAGTCACATACTTAAGCAAATTCTAACTGAAGAATCATAACTACTTTCTTATTTGGTCATTAAATTTTATGTTTTCAAAGGAAATGTCATGCTCATGAAATGACAGATTCACTCCCTTATTTTTCAGACTGTCCTTTGTAAGTGATTTGATCTAAAGAGAAAGGAGTCAATTAAATGGTAACTCTTAACCTCTGGGTTGATCTCTGACCTATTTGCTAAGAGATCTCACAAGGGTTCCACTGTCGTCCCATGAAAACCTTCTTTCACTAAGCCTAGAAGACATAAAATAGACATGCATGTGTTCCCTGATGAACCCCGGCTGGCTGACAGGCAATCCACCGCCTCCATCCCTGTCTCAATGCTCCTCACTAAATGTGCCCATCAGCACCTGACTTGACCTGTGACCTCTGCCTCTTGCCACAGGGTGACCAAGAGGTTCCTCCTCGATAGTGTTCAGGGATTAAGAAACTTCCATCCTCCCTGATATAGTTAGGAAAGACAAGAAAGACATAGAATAACGAATATTTGTCAGAAAGAAAATGTTTGTTTGTTCTCTAAGTGAGTGGTTCTCAACTAGGGACATTTATGTCCCCATCCAGTCCCTCAATGTCTGCAATATTTTGGGTCATCATAAGAAGGGTAAGAGTGCCTTCAGTTAGCAACATGACACAATGCATGAGACAGTACACAAGAAAAAATCATCAAAACCAAAATATCCACGGTGCCAAGGTCAAGAGATACTGCAATAACACTTACCCAAGGAGTGAGATGCCCCGTGCCAGGCCCTGGAAGGTGCAGGACCAGCCTCAGGTAGAACAGTGAGGCAGTCTCCAGTCTCGTGTTTAATTCTTAGCATCTTCAGAGTTATTTGGAAATCTCATCTCATAGATATCCGGGTATTCTTGTCCTGAACCTCTGCTTCAATGACAACTCAAATAAAAGCATATTTTTGTCCAAAGATCACTTTCTCAGAACTCATTTCCCTCATTCAGAAGGTCTTATATTATGCTTCTGTATTAAATATTAAGTCATATTTATAAATTCATGATAATTGTCATAGAAAAGCTAAAGGTGACGTAACTATACATTCAAATGTTTAACACACAATTTAATTCTCTCTCCCCCACACACACACAACACACACACACACAAACACATGCACACACACACACACTCCTTCCTATCAAAATAATCTATAGTTTCTATGCTCTCTTAAAATTAGTAAATTTTGGTTTCAGAAAAAGAAGAAGATTTTTGCTTAATAGTGATTTGGATAAAATATACTTCAAAAATTATCATTTCTTTACTCTGAATTAAGCTTTTTAGCCTACTAAACAATCTTGATAAATTATCAGTGATCAAGAGGGTCATTATATATTTGCTCTCAAGCAAAAGTATATTTAATCAGCTGATTTCAAACAGAGTCAGCTTGGACCAGAAAAGATAAAAATTATTTTCTTAATGCATGTCCTTCAGGGCCTCCCTTGGCAATCTGTCCCAAAATGGGCCTCAAATGCCATCTAAATTTCACTAACTTCCAAATGTATACCTTCTGGCCAGACCATTTCTCTGATCTCTTCAACAAACTACATATTGTCAGCTGAACCTCACCTTGTATATAATTTAAAATCAGTTCAAATGCAACAAATCTCAAGTTGAAATTGTGCTTTTTGTCTGTACCCTACTCCTGTCCACCACAAGGGGAAAAAAAGATCTTGTTCATTTTTTTTTTCTTATCTTACAATCTTCTCTATCTCAGTGAATTCTGTCCATTTGTTCAATTGCATAAACCAGAAACAGTTCTTAGGAACACCCTCCTCCTCTCCCAATCTGTCAAATCCATCACCAAATCCTATAAAATCTCTTTTGTCCATATTGTTCATGTCCCTCTGTTTCTCGTGGTCTCTCCTACAAGACACAAAGTCATGCACCATTGTCTCCTTACACTGGTGGCCTGACATTCTGACAGAGAGGGGCCATCCTGCTCCTCTCCACCTTTCTGTGTACTTCCTTTGCTTTTAATATCCCACCATCTCCAGCTGGTGTTTTCTCAAACTGACCATGTTGTTCCCTGCTTTGTGACATTGTGCTTGATGCTGCCTCTGCTTGAAATGTTTTTAACCCACACCTTTGATCAGTAATTCAGGATTCAGATTTCAACTAAATTTAGTTTCCATAAGAAAATTTCCCTGACTCTGGCTCACCACCCATTCTTAATATTCAAAAATCAGTTTAGGTTATTCATATGTGCTCTTGGAAAAACTTTTACTTTTCTTATGTGATTTTATTACAAAAGATACGTTACACTTTGAAGTATGGTTTCTCTTAATAGACACTGAACTCAACATTCATTCTTTTGTTCCCATTGCATAGAACATAATTCAATATCCATTTGTTGAGAAAAATGAATGCACATAATTTAGGTATAACATGCTCATACTACAAAGCCAAGTATTTTGTTTCCAACTACAAATGTAAGCTTAAAAAAAGCATTCCTTCAATCCATTCATTCTTTTCTCTATGAAGGTTTCATTGCAATTTTCATGTTATGTAGTCAAATGACATCACTTATTCATAGGTATTACAACTCAGGAGTTCATAAATCAGAATGCATAGGCTATAACCTGTTTATAAAGCTGTGTTTAGAAATGTTTGTGTAATGAGCATTTTTCTGTGAACAGGATTCAAAGCTTTCATCAGATTGTCACTTTGATACAAGAAAGGTTTAATGTTTAACATTTTAATATTTACTGGTAAAATATCACTGTTACTGCAGCTGCTAAATGAGACTGCCAATGTTAATGATTGATATTGTCTCTTTAAAATATATTCCTGGAATTACTTGAACTATATAAACCCTGGATTGATTAAAATGAGGCTAGAGATCAGTGGAATTAGAATGATCTTCTAAACAAATGCTTTCAAGTAAACTGGCTATGGATGATAGAAAAAGAAAGAGAGAATATGTTTATGAGAGAGAAAGAGGTATCCACTACATATAGGTGGATATAGATATACAGATATGTATACTATAAATCATCAAAAGTAAACCTCAAGCCGTATTCAAAAATAATTAAAGATGGATTAAAGGGTCAATCAAAAAGATATCAAAATTGTGAGTGATAACATAAAAGAACATTTTCATGACTCTGAGGTAGCCAAAAACCTTAAATAAGACATGAAAAGTATTAATCAAAACCCAAAAGATAAATAAGCAAAAATACATTAAAAGTAATAATTTATTCTCATCAAGAAACCATTGAAAAGCAAAAACTAAGCTATGATTAGGAAATAAATATATTTATATATATTTATATATTTTTATAATACATTTCTCTCACAAAATAATTCACATATAGTATATGTGGAGAACTTCTAAAAAATCAACCAAAAAAATAAGAATTTCATTAGACAAAGGATCAAAATTTTAAGCAAACACTTCACAAACAAGTATAATAAACGCTCAATGGATACGTGAAAAGACACGTAGTTATCATGGAAGTGTTCATTAAAGTAACAATAGATTCTAAAATATCCCTTGCCTGAATACGTAAAATTAAGAGTACTGTAATACTGAGTATTGATAAAAAAACTCTTACACAACAACAGTCACTTTGACGTTGTTGATTGAGAGGCAAATGGGTATAATGCTTTTGGAACTATATAAAATATTTTTGATGATGTTTGAAAAGCTGTACATACAGATATTCTATATTCTACCCCTAGTATATACTCAGAAATGAGAACCTACCTACCTTGAAAGAGATGAACATGGATATTCATAATAACACTATTCACAAACACAGAAAACTAAAAGAAACATTCAACAATAGAATCAATAATGATAGTATATCTATAGATGCTCTAAAATATTCCCTCATCTTATAGAATATCTATAAAAGCAAACATGCAAGTCAATTTCAAAGAAATAACTACTACTTTCAACGGCATGGATTATTCTCATAAAAACTTTTGAGCTAGGAAGACAGACATAAAAAAGCATATAGTGTACAATTTTAGTTTTATAAAATTCAAAAGTGAGAAAAACTTTTCTGTGATATCAGAATTTAGAAGACTGCTTACTTGCAGGGAGAGGATGCTATCTAACTGGGAGAGAAGAGAGTAGCAAAGCATAGTAACTGTGAGATTGTACCACAGAGTCTGGATGACAGATATATTCACTATATGAATTTACCACAATGCATAATATGTAATATCTCTATAAGTGTTATTCTTATAGAAATAAATTTATTTTAAAAAAGAAAACACGCTGTGTCTGCGGGTTCAGCAAGGCCCTAGGTTTTAACCCTAGTATTAAAATTAAAAAAAAAAGAGTAAGTGGGAACACAATTAACCTAGTAAAAATATCTCCATTTGCAGAATAAATATGTGATGTGATCTTATATAGAGTTGGCTACTTTTTCATTTGAATCATAAAAATTATGATCAAATTACCAGTCACTTCATAAAGTGAGTAAATTGGAAAACCCTTCCCTTCTCCTATTCATTTAGACTTAAAATTTGAGAATCTATAAAAAGCAAACAGAAAAGAAAATGATAGGAAACATAAGGTGATGGCCTTTCTTCATGTAATTTATTTTAATCTCTCCATATATAATTCTCCTCATTGGATAATCAAGTAAGTACAAAAAAATTGCTTAATTATATTTTTTAAATTTGAGAAAAAGTTTTCTCAAATGGAGTTGAGAACTAATTATCTAATAAAAATATGGACTCATTCAGAAGAATTATAAAACTAGATAAATATCATATACACTTATGTGGAAGTATGTAGAGGAAGTTCCTCATTCTGTTGATATGGGCACCCAGGGGGATTCATCCATTGTAACCAGGCAGAAATCAAGCAGGTTCTACAGTCTTAGGTTCTCTCAATCTGGGATATATGGAGAACTTTCCTCTCCTGACATATTGCTACTCTGGTGTGACAAATGCCACCAAGAGAAGGTGGCAACCATGTATAATGACAATAACTACCATTATGGCTAGGTGAATATGTGCTCTTAATAAGTAGAATTTCATTCATTAATTAAGAAGTATCTATTAAGCACCTGTGTGCTAAGTTAGGTGTATGATTCTTGTCTTCTGGGAACTTATATTCTAGCAATCAACAGAATAGGAGAGAAAGAGAGAGGGAGAAACAGAGAGAGAGAGAAGGAGGAAGAAGAGGAGAAAGTAAGTAAAAGTAAATAAGTAAATGCACATTGTGGTAAGTCCTATAAGGGACATGAATTAGGAATGAAATACAGAAAATGACAAGGAGGAAGAGTTTTCAGTCAAGATGTTCGAGAGAGGGTTTTATGAAGCATGGTGATGTTTAAGGTGAGATCAGGAGGATGAAAGGGCAATTAGGCAAAGAGAGGGTGTGAGTGCTCTACAAGAGCTGGATCCAACAGCTAGTTCCTAGCACTTTGGTTGGCTGGACACTCTTCTAGACCTTCACAGTTAACTGTGTGTTGATGAAACTTTTATTCCTTTCATTTTCCGTAGTACAAGTCAGTGAATTTAGGCATTAAGAACCAGAACCACCCAGAGGGTAAGTGGTATGGTCACAGAAAGCAGGCACCTAAGCACTACGCTGTACTCTCTCTGTGGCAAGACGACCATTCTACAGGACAGAAACTGAGTTCTAAGAAATTCTGAAGATGTCCATGGACGTAACAGTCAAAATCTAAGATTAGAGACACAAATGAAGCCAGATTTTGTATGGCTTTACAGACCACATAACAAGTTTGGACTTTTCTGAGCACATTGGGAAATCATGGAGGGACCTTAAATGGTGTGATAAGGTTTTGCCAACCTTAAGGAGCTTCAACGTCTCTCCAGAGGCAGAGGAGACCTCTTCTTAGATATCCCAGACTGTTAATGTGTCACAGAAAAGAATTTAAGGATGAATCGGGTTTAACAAAGAGAGGAAGAGTTGTATTAGAACAGATGAAGATCTGTATTCTCGGAGTAGAAGGCTATCTCAAGGGTGAGAAATGCTTTAGATCTCAGACTCTTAAAGAAACTTTGTGAGGGGTGGGCATGGGAAGGAAATCAGCCTGGTGAGCTCAGTTCTTTGTTCATGGATAACAAGACATTTATGGATCTTCAGGCTGACGTTGTCTCTTCTATCTAGATAATGTTTGGAATGTGCTCATGTTATAGGTTTCTTGGAACACATCTCCTTTTGTTTTATCTAATCTGAAAAATCATTGTGTAAACTAACAATGCACTTAAGTTTTAATCAAAATGAGGCAATTTTTATAGATGGGTGAGTTTACAGTAACTGTAAGATTTGTCGATTTCTCAGAAATTTGGGAGTGATGGGCCTAGAGGAAAGGCAGGTCTGGGGAGTCAGTCTGATCATGGTGATTTTAGATTTACAGCTATAGTCTCTTTTCCCTCCCCCTTTGTCTCCTTTCTATCTATCTTTATTCTTCCTATCCTACCTCAGTTTTATAAAATGTACTTTAACGACTTCACTCTACCTGACACTCTGTAGAGAATGAATTTAAGAAAAGGAAGGAACGGGGGCCAGTTGGGAGCAATTGCTATATTCAGGAGAAAAATAGAGGAACCCCCCAGCAAGGTGGCAACAGCTGCATTGTGGAAAGAAGCAGATGAATGCAAGGTACATTTTGAAAGCAGAACCCACAATATTTGCTGATGCATTGAAAGAGCAGGATGAAATTAGCGTCCGCACTGAAACTACAGTTTGAACAAGTAGACAGATGAAGTTCCATTTCCCGCAGAAGACGGGTAACACACACTGGCTGACAAAGTCTTAAAGACCTCTTCTGAAATCTCTCTCTCTGTTTTGGTTCTCCAATGTCAAGTATGCAATTATATATACAAGAACAGAGTCAAGAGACAGTTTAGGGCTGGAATTGGGAAACTGGGAATCCGTCTACCTAAGGAATGGAAAGCCATTGGAGATTGGAGCAGTCATCCAGGAAGAAGGCAGAGAAGGAAGAAAAGGCACAGGTGGACCATCGTAAGATTTTGATGGATGTTAGGAAAGAGGAACCACAATCAAGACTGAGAAAGGGTAGCACAAGTACGAGGTAAACCAGAAGAGTGCCAGGTAGGGAGGGGAAAAGTGACCAACTGTGTCATCATTACACGTCCGAGTAAGATAAGGAGAAAGGAAGATCTACTGGATTTGGCCATGCTTGGTGGAGTGTTGTGATCTGAAGCAGATTGAAGTGGGTTGGAAAATGGCTGAAAGCCAAGGAAGTAGAGACAAGAGTTACAGAATTATTACAGTTTGGAACAATTTTAAGTGTCATTGATATAGATTGTTTCATGAGCAAAAAGCTGTGGAAACCATTTTCTTCGAGGAACAAATGCTAAAAGTTGTTTCAGAGTAGTAAAACTGCAAACACAGGCCACATAAGCAAGCAACAAAAATCTGACTTTCTATGTACTAAGAACTGAATAACAAAGATTATTTTAAATAAATTACCAAAAATCAAGAAAATATTTGTTGTTCCTTTCATTGTCTTGATTAGTCTGCAA